>NC_087460.1:26003239-27203239 GCF_036321535.1 Camelus dromedarius
ACAGTCGAGCGCTGCGTTTCCCAACAAGTTATGTGAAGGATGGCTTTCACACACTTTTATCTCTCAGAACTTAGCATGTGGAGAGAAGATCGTTCATCTAGCAACAAGGGAAAGGGATGCAGGAGAAACTTTTACTCTGGTTTTTCAGTTTGTTTCCTAGTGCCGTTTTGAAGTTCCTGCAGTTTTTACTGTAAACCCGAGTTGGTGCGAGTACCTCCCTTTATATATGTATGGAGTGGAATTTGCAACTGAAAAGTAACTTTGTGTTCCCAACAAGCTAGGTGAAGGACGGCTTTCACACACACTTATCTCTCAGAACTGAGCATGTGGAGAGACGTTCGTTCATCTAGCACCAAGGGAACGGGTTGCAGAACAGACTTTTACTCTGGTTTCTCAGTCTGTTTCCTAGTGCCGGTTGGATGTTCCTGCAGTTTTCACTGTAAAACGGAGTTGGAGCTATTACCTCCCCATATATATGTATGGAGTGGTGTTTGCAACTGAAAAGTATCTTTGTGTTCCCAACAAGCTAGGTGAAGGACGGCTTTCACACACAATTATCTCTCAGAACTGAGCATGTGGAGAGACGTTCGTTCATCTAGAACCAAGGGAACGGTTGCAGGAGAAACTTTTACTCTGGTTTCTCAGTCTGTTTCTTAGTGCCTGTTTGAATTTCCTGCAGTTTTCACGGTAAAACAGATTTGGAGCTAGTACCTCCCCATATATATGTATGAAGTGGAGTTTGCAACTGAAAAGAAACTTTGTGTTCCCAACAAGCTAGCTGAAGGACGGCTTTTCAAACACACTTATCTCTCAGAAATGAGCATGTGGAGAGACGTTCGTTCATCTAGCACCAAGAGAATGGGTTGCAGGATAAACTTTTACTCTTGTTTCTGAGTCTGTTTCTTAGTGCCAGATTGAATTTCCTGCAGTTTTCACTGTAAAACCGAGTTGGAGCTAGAACCTCCCCATACATATGTATGGAGTGGAGTTTGCAACTGAAAAGAAACTTTGTGTTCCCAACAAGCTAGGTGAAGGACGGATTTCACACACACTTATCTCTCAGAACTGAGCATGTGGAGAGACTTTCGTTCATCTAGCACAAAGGTAACGGGTTGCAGGAGAAACTTTTTACTCTGGTTTCTCAGTCTGTTTCCTTGTGCCGGTTTGAAGTTCCTGCAACTTTCACTGTAAAACCGTGTTGGAGGTAGAACCTCCCCATATATATGTATGAAGTGGAGTTTGCAACTGTAAAGCAACTTTGTGTTCCCAAAAATCTAGGTGAAGGAAGGCTTCACACACACTTATCTCTCAGAACTGAGCATGTGGAGAGACGTTCGTTCACCTTGCACCAAGGGAACGGGATGCAGGAGAAACTTTACTCTGTTTTCTCAGTCTGTTTCCGAGTGCCGGTTTGAAGTTCCTGCAGTTCTCACTGTAAAACAGAGTTGGAGCTAGAACCTCCCCATATATATATATGGAGTGGAGTTTACAACTAAAAAGAAACTTTGTGTTCCCAACAAAGTTAGGTGAAGAACGGCTTTAACACACACTTATCTCTCAGAACTGAGCATGTGGAGACACGTTCGTTCATCTAGCACCAAGGGAACAGGATGCAGGGAAATTTTACTATGGTTTCTCAGTCTGTTTCCTAGTGACGGTTTGCAGTTATTGCAGTTTTCACTGTAAAACAGAATTGGAGCTAGTACCTCCCCATATATATGTATGGAGTGGAGTTTGCAACAGAAAAAGGGACTTTGTGTTCCCAACAAGTTATGTGAAGGATGGCTTTCACACACTTTTATCTCTCAGAACTTAGCATGTGGAGAGAAGATCGTTCATCTAGCAACAAGGGAAAGGGATGCAGGAGAAACTTTTACTCTGGTTTTTCAGTTTGTTTCCTAGTGCCGTTTTGAAGTTCCTGCAGTTTTTACTGTAAACCCGAGTTGGTGCGAGTACCTCCCTTTATATATGTATGGAGTGGAATTTGCAACTGAAAAGTAACTTTGTGTTCCCAACAAGCTAGGTGAAGGACGGCTTTCACACACACTTATCTCTCAGAACTGAGCATGTGGAGAGACGTTCGTTCATCTAGCACCAAGGGAACGGGTTGCAGAACAGACTTTTACTCTGGTTTCTCAGTCTGTTTCCTAGTGCCCGGTTGGATGTTCCTGCAGTTTTCACTGTAAAACGGAGTTGGAGCTATTACCTCCCCATATATATGTATGGAGTGGTGTTTGCAACTGAAAAGTATCTTTGTGTTCCCAACAAGCTAGGTGAAGGACGGCTTTCACACACAATTATCTCTCAGAACTGAGCATGTGGAGAGACGTTCGTTCATCTAGAACCAAGGGAACGGTTGCAGGAGAAACTTTTACTCTGGTTTCTCAGTCTGTTTCTTAGTGCCTGTTTGAATTTCCTGCAGTTTTCACTGTAAAACAGATTTGGAGCTAGTACCTCCCCATATATATGTATGGAGTGGAGTTTGCAACTGAAAAGAAACTTTGTGTTCCCAACAAGCTAGCTGAAGGACGGCTTTCAAACACACTTATCTCTCAGAACTGAGCATGTGGAGAGACGTTCGTTCATCTAGCACCAAGAGAACGGGTTGCAGGATAAACTTTTACTCTTGTTTCTCAGTCTGTTTCTTAGAGCCAGTTTGAATTTCCTGCAGTTTTCACTGTAAAACCGAGGTGGAGCTAGAACCTCCCCATACATATGTATGGATTGGAGTTTGCAACTGAAAAGAAACTTTGTGTTCCCAACAAGCTAGGTGAAGGACGGCTTTCACACACACTTATCTCTCAGAACTGAGCATGTGGAGAGACGTTCGTTCATCTAGCACAAAGGTAACGGGTTGCAGGAGAAACTTTTACTCTGGTTTCTCAGTCTGTTTCCTTGTGCCGGTTTGAAGTTCCTGCAACTTTCACTGTAAAAACCGTGTTGGAGGTAGAACCTCCCCATATATATGTATGAAGTGGAGTTTGCAACTGTAAAGAAACTTTGTGTTCCCAAAAATCTAGGTGAAGGAAAGCTTCACACACACTTATCTCTCAGAACTGAGCATGTGGAGAGAAGTTCGTTCACCTTGCACCAAGGGAATGGGATGCAGGAGAAACTTTTACTCTGATTTCTCAGTCTGTTTCCTAGTGCCGGTTTCAAGTTCCTGCAGTTTTCACTGTAAAACCGATTTGGAGCTTGTACCTCCCCATATATACGTATGGAGTGGAGTTTGCTACTGAAAAGAAACTTTGTGTTCCCAACAACTAGGGAAGTTCGGCTTTCACACACAATTTTCTCTCAGAACTGAGCATGTGGAGAGACGTTCGTTCATCTAGGGCGAATGTAACGAGTTGCAGGAGAAACTTTTACTCTGGTTTCTCAGTCTGTTTCCTAGTTCCGGTTTGAAGTTCCTTCAGTTCTCACTTTAAAATAGAGTTGGAACTAGAGCCTCCGCATATATATGTATGGAGTGGAGTTCGCAACTGGAAAGAAACTTTGTGTTCCCAACAAGCTAGGTGAAGGACGGCTTTCACACACACTTATCTCTCAGAACTGTGCATGTGGAGAGACGATCGTTCATCTAGCACCAAGGTAACGGGTTGCAGGAGAAACTTTTACTCTGTTTTCTCATCTGTTTCCTAGTGCCGTTTTGAAGTTCCTGCAGTTCTCACTGTAAAATAGAGGTGGAACTAGAACCTCCACATATATATGTATGGAGTGGAATTTGCAACTAAAAATAATCTTTGTGTTCCCAACAAGCTATATGAAGGACGGCTTTCACACACACTTATCTCTCAGAACTGAGCATGAGGAGAGACGTTCGTTCATCTTGCACCAAGGGAACGGGTGGGAGGAGAAATTTTACTCTGGATTCTCAGTCTGTTTCCTAGTGCCGATTTGAATTTCCTGCAGGTTTCACTGTAAAACCGAGTTGGATCTTGTACCTCCCCATATATATGTATGGAGTGGAGTTCGCAACTGAAAAGAAACTTTGTGTTCCCAACAAGCTAGGTGAAGGACGGCTTTCACACACACTTATCTCTCAGAACTGAGCATGTGGAGAGACGTTCGTTCATCTAGCACCAAGGGAACGGGTTGCAGGAGAATCTTTTACTGTGGTTTCTCAGTCTATTTCCTATTGCCGGTTTGAAGTTCCTGCAGTTTTCTCTCTAAATCCGAGTTGGAGCTAAAACCTCACCTTATATATGTATCGAGTGGAGTTTGCAAGCGAAAAGAACCTTTGTTTCCCAACATGCTAGGTGAAGGACGGCTTTCACACACACTTATCTCTCAGAACTGAGCATTTGGAGAGACTTTCGTTCATCTAGCACCAAGAGAACGGATTGCAGTAGAAACTAATTCTCTGGATTCTCAGTCTGTTTCCTAGTGCCGGTTTGAATTTCCTGCAGTTTTCACTGTAAAACCGAGTTGGAGCTAGTACCTCCCCACATATATGTATGGAGTGGAGTTTGAAACTGAAAAGAAACTTTGTGTTTCCAACAAGCTAGGTGAAGGATGGCTTTCACACACACATATGTCTCAGAACTGAGCATGTGGAGAGACGTTCGTTCATCTAGCACCAAGGGAACTGTTTGCAGGAGAAACTTTTACTCTGGTTTCTCAGTGGGTTTCCTAGTGGCGGTTTGAAGTTCCTGCAGTTTTCACTGTAAAATCGAGTTGGAGCTAGTACCTCCCCATATATATGTATGGAGTGGAGTTTGCAACTGAAAAGAAACTTTGTGTTCCCAACAAGCTAGTTGAAGGACGGCTTTCAAACACACTTTTCTCTCACATCTGAGCATGTGGAGAGACGTTCGTTCATCTAGCACCAAGGGAACGGTTTACAGGAGAAATTTTACTCTGGTATCTCAGTCGGTTTCCTAGTGCCGGTTTGAATTTCCTGCAGTTTTCACTGTAAAACCGATTTGGACCTAGTACCTCCCCATATATATGTATGGAATGGAGTTTGGAACTGAAAAGAAACTTTGTGTTCCCAAAAAGCTAGGTGAAGTACGGCTTTCACACACATTTATCTCTCAGAACTGAGCATATGGAGCGACGTTCGTTCATCTAGCACCAAGGGAAGGGGATGCAGGGAAAATTTAACTCTGACTTCTCAGTCTTTTTCCTAGTGCTGGTTTGAAGTTATTGCAGTTTTCACTGTAAAACCGAGTTGGAGCTAGTACCTCCCCATATATATGTATGGAGTGGAATTCGAAACTGAAAAGGAACTTTGTGTTCCCAACAAGCTAGGTGAAGGACGGCTTTCACACAGTCTTATCTCTCAGAATTGATCATGTGGAGAAACGTTCGTTCATCTAGCACCAAGGGAACGGGATGCAATAGAAACTTTTACTCTGGTTTCTCAGTCTGTTTCCTAGTGCCGGTTTGAAGTTCCTGCAGTATTCACTGTAAAACGGAGTTGGAGATAGTACCTCCCCATATATATGTATGGAGTGGATTTTGCAACTGAAAAAGAAATTTTTGTTCCCAACAAGCTAGGTGAAGTTCAGCTTTCACACACATTTATATCTCTGAACAGACCATGTGGAGAGACAATCGTTCATCTAGCCCCAAGGGAACGGGTTGCAGGAGAAAATATTACTCTGGTTTCTCATTCTGTTTCCTAGTGCCGGTTTTATGTTTCTGCAGTTTTCACTGTAAAACCGAGTTGGAGCTAGTACCTCCCCACATATATGTATGGAGTGGAGTGTGAAACTGAAAGAATCTTTGTGTTTCCAACAAGCTAGGTGAAGGATGGCTTTCACACACACATATGTCTCAGAACTGAGCATGTGGAGAGACGTTCGTTCATCTAGCACCAAGGGAACGGGTTGCAGGAGAAACTTTTACTCAGGTTTCTCAGTGTGTTTCCTAGTGCCGGTTTGAAGTTCCTGCAGTTTTCACTGTAAAAGCGAGTTGGAGCTAGTAAATCCCCATATATATGTATGGAGTGTAGTTTGCAACTGAAAAGAAACTTTGTGTTCCCAACAATTAGCTGAAGGTCGGCTTTCACAAACACTTATCTCTCAGAACTTAGCATGTGGAGAGACGTTCGTTCATCAAGGACCAAGGTAACGGGTTGCAGGAAAAACTTTTACTCTGGATTCTCAGTCTGTTTCGTAGTGCCGGTTTGAAGTTCCTGCAGTTCTCACTGTAAATAGAGTTGGAAATATACCCTCCGCATATATATGTATGGAGTGGAGTTTGCAACCTAAAAGAAACTTTGTGTTCCCAAAAAGCTAGGTGAAGGACGGCTTTCACACACACTTATCTCTCAGAACTGTGCATGTGGAGAGACGTTCGTTCATCTAGCACCAAGGGAACGGGTTGCAGGAGAAATTTTACTCTGGATTCTCAATCTGTTTCCTAGTGCCGGTTTGCAATTCCTGAAGTTTTCACTGTAAAACCGAGTTGGAGCTAGTACCTCCCCATATATATGTATGGAGTGGAGTTTGCAACTGAAAAGAAACTTTGTGTTCCCAAGAAGCTAGGTGAAGTACGGCTTTCACACACACTTATCTCTCAGAACTGAGCATGTGGAGAATCGTTCGTTCATCTAGCACCAAGGGAACGGGTTGCAGGAGAAACTTTTACTCTGGTTTCTCAGTCTGTTTCCTAGTGCCGGTTTGAAGTTCCTGCAGTTCTCACTGTAAATAGAGTTGAAATTATAACCTCCGCATATATATGTATGGAGTGGAGTTTGCAACCTAAAAGAAACTTTGTGTTCCCAACAAGCTAGGTGAAGGACGGCTTTCACACACACTTATCTCTCAGAACTGAGCATGTGGAGAGACGTTCGTTCATCTAGCAGCAAGGGAACGGGTTGCAGGAGGAACTTTTACTGTGGTTTCTCAGTATGTTTCAGATTGCCGGTTTGAAGTTACTGCAGTTTTCTCTGTAAATCAGAGTTGGATCTAAAACCTCACCTTATATATGTATGGAGTGGAGTTTGCAAGTGAAAAGAACCTTTGTGTTCCCAACAAGCTAGGTGAAGGACGGCTTTCACACACACTTATCTCTCAGAACTGCGCATGTGGAGAGACATTCGTTCATGTAGCACCAAGGGAACGGGTTGCAAGGGAAACTTTTACTCTGGATTCTCAGTCTGTTTCCTAGTGCCGGTTTCAAGTTCCTGCATTTTTCACTGTAAAACCGATTTGGAGCTAGTACCTCCCCACATATATGTATGGAGTGGAGTTTGCAACTGAAAAGAAACTTTGAGTTCCCAACAAGCTAGTTGAAGAATGGCATTCACACACACATATCTCTCAGAACTGAGCATGTGGTGAGACGTTCGTTCATCTAGCACCAAGGGAACGGGTTGCAGGGGAAACTTTTACTCTGGTTTCTCAGTGTGTTTCCTAGTGCCGGTTTGAAGTTCCTGCAGTTTTCACTGTAAAAGCGAGTTGGAGCTAGTAACTCCCCATATATATGTATGGAGTGGAGATTGCAACTGAAAAGAAACTTTGTGTTCCCAACAATTAGGTGAAGGTCGGCTTTCACAAACACTTATCTCTCAGAACTGAACATGTGGAGAGACGTTCGTTCATCAAGGACCAAGGTAACGGGTTGCAGGAAAAATTTTACTCTGGATTCTCAGTCTGTTTCGTAGTGCCGGTTTGAAGTTCCTGCAGTTCTAAATGTAAATAGAGTTGAAATTATACCCACCGCATATATATGTATGGAGTGGAGTTTGCAACCTAAAAGAAACTTTGTGTTCCCAACAAGCTAGGTGAAGGACGGCTTTCACACACACTTATCTCTCAGAACTGTGCATGTGGAGAGACTTTCGTTCATCTAGCAATAAGGGAACGGGTTGCAGGAGAAATTTAACTCTGGATTCTCAATCTGTTTCCTAGTTCCGGTTTGCAATTCCTGAAGTTTTCACTGTAAAACCGAGTTGGAGCTAGTACCTCCCCCTATATATGTATGGAGTGGAGTTTGCAACTGAAAAGAAACTTTGTATTCCCAAGAAGCTAGGTGAAGTACGGCTTTCAATCACACTTGTCTCTCAGAACTGAGCATGTGGAGAATCGTTCGTTCATCTAGCACCAAGGGAACGGGTTGCAGGAGGAACTTTTTCTGTGGTTTCTCAGTATGTTTCAGATTGCCGGTTTGAAGTTACTGCAGTTTTCTCTGTAAATCAGAGTTGGATCTAAAACCTCACCTTATATATGTATGGAGTGGAGTTTGCAAGTGAAAAGAACCTATGTGTTCCCAACAAGCTAGGTGAAGGACGGCTTTCACACACACTTATCTCTCAGAACTGCGCATGTGGAGAGACTTTCGTTCATGTAGCACCAAGGGAACGGGTTGCAAGGGAAACTTTTACTCTGGATTCTCAGTCTGTTTCCTAGTGCCGGTTTCAAGTTCCTGCATTTTTCACTGTAAAACCGATTTGGAGCTAGTACCTCCCCACATATATGTATGGAGTGGAGTTTGCAACTGAAAAGAAACTTTGAGTTCCCAACAAGCTAGTTGAAGAATGGCATTCACACACACATATCTCTCAGAACTGAGCATGTGGTGAGACGTTCGTTCATCTAGCACCAAGGGAACGGGTTGCAGGGGAAACTTTTACTCTGGTTTCTCAGTTTGTTTCCTAGTGCCAGTTTGAAGTTCCTGCAGTTTTCACTGTAAAACAGAGTTGGAGGTAGTACCTACACATATATATGTATGGAGTGGAGTTTGCCACTGAAAAGAAACTTTGTGTTCCCAACAAGCTAGCTGAAGGATGGCTTTCACACACACTTATCTGTCAGAACTGAGCATGTGGAGAGACGTTCGTTCATCTAGCATCAAGGGAACGGGTTGCAGGAGAAACTTTTACTCTGGTTTCTCAGTCTGTTTCTTAGTGCCTGTTTGAATTTCCTGCACTTTTCACTGTAAAACCGAGTTGGAGCTAGTACCTCCCCATATATATGTATGGAGTGGAGATTGCAACTGAAAAGAAACATTGTGTTCCCAAAAATCTAGGTGAATGACGGCTTCACACACACTTATCTCTCAGAACTGAGCATGTGAGGAGACGTTCGTTCATCTAGCTCCAAGGGAACGGGTTGCAGATGAAATTTTACGCTGGTTTCACAGTATGTTTCCTATTGCCGGTTTGAAGTTACTGCAATTTACTCTGTAAATCCGAGTTGGAGCTATAACCTCACTTTATATATGTATGGAGTGGAGTTTGCAAGTGAAAAGAACCTTTGTGTTCCCCACAAGCTAGGTGAATTACGACTTTCACACACTCTTATCTCTCAGAACTGAGCATTTGGAGAGACGTTCGTTCATCTAGCACCAAGGGAACGGGTGGCAGGAGAAACTTTTACTCTGGTTTCTCAGTCTGTTTCCTAGTGCCGGTTTCAAGTTCCTGCATTTTTCACTGTAAAACCGATTTGGAGCTAGTACCTCCCCACATATATGTATGGAGTGGAGTTTGCAACTGAAAAGAAACTTTGAGTTCCCAACAAGTTAGTTGAAGAATGGCATTCACACACACATATCTCTCAGAACTGAGCATGTGGTGAGACGTTCGTTCATCTAGCACCAAGGGAACGGGTTGCAGGGGAAACTTTTACTCTGGTTTCTCAGTGTGTTTCCTAGTGCCGGTTTGAAGTTCCTGCAGTTTTCACTGTAAAAGCGAGTTGGAGCTAGTAACTCCCCATATATATGTATGGAGTGGAGATTGCAACTGAAAAGAAACTTTGTGTTCCCAACAATTAGGTGAAGGTCGGCTTTCACAAACACTTATCTCTCAGAACTGAACATGTGGAGAGACGTTCGTTCATCAAGGACCAAGGTAACGGGTTGCAGGAAAAATTTTACTCTGGATTCTCAGTCTGTTTCGTAGTGCCGGTTTGAAGTTCCTGCAGTTCTAAATGTAAATAGAGTTGAAATTATACCCACCGCATATATATGTATGGAGTGGAGTTTGCAACCTAAAAGAAACTTTGTGTTCCCAACAAGCTAGGTGAAGGACGGCTTTCACACACACTTATCTCTCAGAACTGTGCATGTGGAGAGACTTTCGTTCATCTAGCAATAAGGGAACGGGTTGCAGGAGAAATTTAACTCTGGATTCTCAATCTGTTTCCTAGTTCCGGTTTGCAATTCCTGAAGTTTTCACTGTAAAACCGAGTTGGAGCTAGTACCTCCCCATATATATGTATGGAGTGGAGTTTGCCACTGAAAAGAAACTTTGTGTTCCCAACAAGCTAGATGAAGGACGGCTTTCACACACACTTACCTCTAAGAAATTAGCATGTGGAGAGACTTTCGTTCATCTAGCACCAAGGTAACGGGTTGCAGGGAAACTTTTACTCTGGTTTCTCAGTCTGTTTCCTAGTGCCGGTTTGAAATTCCTGCAGTTTTCTCTGTAAAACCGAGTTGGAGCTAGTACCTCCCCATATATATGTATGGAGTGGAGATTGCAACTGAAAAGAAACATTGTGTTCCCAAAAATCTAGCTTAATGACGGCTTCACACACACTTATCTCTCAGAACTGAGCATGTGGAGAGACGTTCGTTCATCTAGCACCAAGGGAACGGGTTGCAGGTGAAATTTTACTGTGGTTTCTCAGTCTGTTTCCTAGTGCCAGTTTCAACTTCCTGCAGATTTCACTGTAAAACGGAGTTGGAGGTAGTACCTACACATATATTTGTATGGAGTGGAGTTTGCCACTGAAAAGAAACTTTGTGTTCCCAACAAGCTATGTGAAGGACGGCTTTAACACACACTTATCTGTCAGAACTGAGCATGTGGAGAGACGTTCGTTCATCTAGCACCAAGGGAACGGGTTGTAGGAGAAACTTTTACTCTGGTTTCTCAGTCTGTTTCTTAGTGCCTGTTTGAATTTCCTGCAGTTTTCACTGTAAAACCGAGTTGGAGCTAGTACCTCCCCATATATATGTATGGAGTGGAGTTTGCCACTGAAAAGAAACTTTGTGTTCCCAAGAAGCTAGGTGAAGTACGGCTTTCAATCACACTTGTCTCTCAGAACTGAGCATGTGGAGAATCGTTCGTTCATCTAGCACCAAGGGAACGGGTTGCAGGAGGAACTTTTTCTGTGGTTTCTCAGTATGTTTCAGATTGCCGGTTTGAAGTTACTGCAGTTTTCTCTGTAAATCAGAGTTGGATCTAAAACCTCACCTTATATATGTATGGAGTGGAGTTTGCAAGTGAAAAGAACCTATGTGTTCCCAACAAGCTAGGTGAAGGACGGCTTTCACACACACTTATCTCTCAGAACTGCGCATGTGGAGAGACTTTCGTTCATGTAGCACCAAGGGAACGGGTTGCAAGGGAAACTTTTACTCTGGATTCTCAGTCTGTTTCCTAGTGCCGGTTTCAAGTTCCTGCATTTTTCACTGTAAAACCGATTTGGAGCTAGTACCTCCCCACATATATGTATGGAGTGGAGTTTGCAACTGAAAAGAAACTTTGAGTTCCCAACAAGCTAGTTGAAGAATGGCATTCACACACACATATCTCTCAGAACTGAGCATGTGGTGAGACGTTCGTTCATCTAGCACCAAGGGAACGGGTTGCAGGGGAAACTTTTACTCTGGTTTCTCAGTTTGTTTCCTAGTGCCAGTTTGAAGTTCCTGCAGTTTTCACTGTAAAACAGAGTTGGAGGTAGTACCTACACATATATATGTATGGAGTGGAGTTTGCCACTGAAAAGAAACTTTGTGTTCCCAACAAGCTAGCTGAAGGATGGCTTTCACACACACTTATCTGTCAGAACTGAGCATGTGGAGAGACGTTCGTTCATCTAGCATCAAGGGAACGGGTTGCAGGAGAAACTTTTACTCTGGTTTCTCAGTCTGTTTCTTAGTGCCTGTTTGAATTTCCTGCACTTTTCACTGTAAAACCGAGTTGGAGCTAGTACCTCCCCATATATATGTATGGAGTGGAGATTGCAACTGAAAAGAAACATTGTGTTCCCAAAAATCTAGGTGAATGACGGCTTCACACACACTTATCTCTCAGAACTGAGCATGTGAGGAGACGTTCGTTCATCTAGCTCCAAGGGAACGGGTTGCAGATGAAATTTTACTCTGGTTTCACAGTATGTTTCCTATTGCCGGTTTGAAGTTACTGCAATTTACTCTGTAAATCCGAGTTGGAGCTATAACCTCACTTTATATATGTATGGAGTGGAGTTTGCAAGTGAAAAGAACCTTTGTGTTCCCCACAAGCTAGGTGAATTACGACTTTCACACACTCTTATCTCTCAGAACTGAGCATTTGGAGAGACGTTCGTTCATCTAGCACCAAGGGAACGGGTGGCAGGAGAAACTTTTACTCTGGTTTCTCAGTCTGTTTCC
This sequence comes from Camelus dromedarius, assembly GCF_036321535.1. Classification (NCBI taxonomy): domain Eukaryota; kingdom Metazoa; phylum Chordata; class Mammalia; order Artiodactyla; family Camelidae; genus Camelus; species Camelus dromedarius. The sequence goes on from NC_087460.1 coordinate 26,015,570, forward strand.
TAGTGCCGGTTTGAAGTTCCTGCAGTTTTCACTGTAAAACCGAGTTGGAGCTAGTACCTCCCCATATATATGTATGGAGTGGAGATTGCAACTGAAAAGAAACTTTGTGTTCCCAACAATTAGGTGAAGGTCGGCTTTCACAAACACTTATCTCTCAGAACTGAGCATGTGGAGAGACGTTCGTTCATCAAGGACCAAGGTAACGGGTTGCAGGAAAACTTTTACTCTGGATTCTCAGTCTGTTTCGTAGTGCCGGTTTGAAGTTCCTTCAGTTCTCACTGTAAATATAGTTGAAATTATACCCTCCGCATATATATGTATGGAGTGGAGTTTGCAACCTAAAAGAAACTTTGTGTTCCCAACAAGCTAGGTGAAGGACGGCTTTCACACACACTTATCTCTCAGAACTGTGCATGTGGAGAGACGTTCGTTCATCTAGCACCAAGGGAACGGTTTACAGGAGAAATTTTACTCTGGATTCTCAATCTGTTTCCTAGTGCCGGTTTGCAATTCCTGAAGTTTTCACTGTAAAACCGAGTTGGAGCTAGTACCTCCCCCTATATATGTATGGAGTGGAGTTTGCAACTGAAAAGAAACTTTGTGTTCCCAAGAAGCTAGGTGAAGTACGGCTTTCACACACACTTATCTCTCAGAACTGAGCATGTGGAGAATCGTTCGTTCATCTAGCACCAAGGGAACGGGTTGCAGGAGAAACTTTTACTCTGGTTTCTCAGTCTGTTTCCTAGTGCCGGTTTGAAGTTCCTGCAGTTTTCACTGTAAAACCGAGTTGGAGCTAGCACCTCCAGATATATATGTATGGTGTTGAGTTTGCCACTGAAAAGAAAATTTGTGTTGCCAACAAGCTAGGTGAAGGACGGCTTTCACACACACTTATCTCTCAGAACTGAGCATGTGGAGAGACGTTCGTTCATCTAGCAGCAAGGGAACGGGTTGCAGGAGGAACTTTTACTGTGGTTTCTCAGTATGTTTCAGATTGCCTGTTTGAAGTTACTGCAGTTTTCTCTGTAAATCAGAGTTGGATCTAAAACCTCACCTTATATATGTATGGAGTGGAGTTTGCAAGTGAAAAGAACCTATGTGTTCCCAACAAGCTAGGTGAAGGACGGCTTTCACACACACTTATCTCTCAGAACTGCGCATGTGGAGAGACTTTCGTTCATGTAGCACCAAGGGAACGGGTTGCAAGGGAAACTTTTACTCTGGATTCTCAGTCTGTTTCCTAGTGCCGGTTTCAAGTTCCTGCATTTTTCACTGTAAAACCGATTTGGAGCTAGTACCTCCCCACATATATGTATGGAGTGGAGTTTGCAACTGAAAAGAAACTTTGAGTTCCCAACAAGCTAGTTGAAGAATGGCATTCACACACAAATATCTCTCAGAACTGAGCATGTGGTGAGACGTTCGTTCATCTAGCAGCAAGGGAACGGGTTGCAGGAGAAACTTTTACTCTGGTTTCTCAGTCTGTTTCTTAGTGCCTGTTTGAATTTCCTGCAGTTTTCACTGTAAAACCGAGTTGGAGCTAGTACCTCCCCATATATATGTATGGAGTGGAGTTTGCCACTGAAAAGAAACTTTGTGTTCCCAACAAGCTAGATGAAGGACGGCTTTCACACACACTTACCTCTAAGAAATTAGCATGTGGAGAGACTTTCGTTCATCTAGCACCAAGGTAACGGGTTGCAGGGAAACTTTTACTCTGGTTTCTCAGTCTGTTTCCTAGTGCCGGTTTGAAATTCCTGCAGTTTTCTCTGTAAAACCGAGTTGGAGCTAGTACCTCCCCATATATATGTATGGAGTGGAGATTGCAACTGAAAAGAAACATTGTGTTCCCAAAAATCTAGCTTAATGACGGCTTCACACACACTTATCTCTCAGAACTGAGCATGTGGAGAGACGTTCGTTCATCTAGCACCAAGGGAACGGGTTGCAGGTGAAATTTTACTGTGGTTTCTCAGTCTGTTTCCTAGTGCCAGTTTCAACTTCCTGCAGATTTCACTGTAAAACGGAGTTGGAGGTAGTACCTACACATATATTTGTATGGAGTGGAGTTTGCCACTGAAAAGAAACTTTGTGTTCCCAACAAGCTATGTGAAGGACGGCTTTAACACACACTTATCTGTCAGAACTGAGCATGTGGAGAGACGTTCGTTCATCTAGCACCAAGGGAACGGGTTGTAGGAGAAACTTTTACTCTGGTTTCTCAGTCTGTTTCTTAGTGCCTGTTTGAATTTCCTGCAGTTTTCACTGTAAAACCGAGTTGGAGCTAGTACCTCCCCATATATATGTATGGAGTGGAGTTTGCCACTGAAAAGAAACTTTGTGTTCCCAACAAGCTAGTTGAAGGACGGCTTTCACACACACTTACCTCTAAGAAATTAGCATGTGGAGAGACGTTCGTTCATCTAGCACGAAGGTAACGGGTTGCAGGGGAAACTTTTACTCTGGTTTCTCAGACTGTTTCCTAGTGCCGGTTTGAAGTTCCTGCAGTTTTCACTGTAAAACCGAGTTGGAGCTAGTACCTCCCCATATATATGTATGGAGTGGAGATTGCAACTGAAAAGAAACATTGTGTTCCCAAAAATCTAGGTGAATGACGGCTTCACACACACTTATCTCTCAGAACTGAGCATGTGGAGAGACGTTCGTTCATCTAGCTCCAAGGGAACGGGTTGCAGGTGAAATTTTACTCTGGGTTCACAGTATGTTTCCTATTGCCGGGTTGAAGTTACTGCAATTTACTCTGTAAATCCGATTTGGAGTATAACTTCACTTTATATATGTATGGAGTGGAGTTTGCAAGTGAAAAGAACCTTTGAGTTCCCCACAAGCTAGGTGAATTACGACTTTCACACACTCTTATCTCTCAGAACTGAGCATTTGGAGAGACTTACGTTCATCTAGCACCAAGGGAACGGGTTGCAGGAGAAACTTTTACTCTGGTTTCTCAGTCTGTTTCCTAGTGCCGGTTTGAAGTTCTTGCAGTTTTCACTGTAAAACCGAGTTGAAGATAGTACCTACCCACATATACGAATGGAGTTGAGTTTGCAACTGAAAAGAAACTTTGTGTTCCCAAGAAGCTAGGTGAAGGACTGCATTCACACACACATATCTCTCAGAACTGAGCACGTAGGGAGACGTTCGTTTATCTAGCACCAAGGGAACGGGGTGCAGTGGAAATTTTACTCTGGATTCTCAGTCTGCTTCCTAGTGCCAGTTTGAAGTTATTGCAACTTTCACTGTAAAACCGAGTTGGAACTAGAACCTCCCCATATATATGTATGGAGTGGAGTTTGCCACTGAAAAGAAACTTTGTGTTCCCAACAAGCTAGCTGAAGTACGGCTTTCACACACTCTTATCACTCAGTACTGAGCATGTGGAGAGACAATCTTTCATCTAGCACCAAGGTAACGAGATGCAGGAGAAACTTTTACTCTGGTTTTCAGTCTGTTTCCTAGTGCCGGTATGAAGTTCCTGCAGTTTTCACTGTAATACCGAGTTGGAGCTAGTACCTCCCCATATATATTCGTATGGAGTGGAGTTTGCAACTGAAAAGAAACTTTGTGTTCCCAAAAAGCTAGGTGAAGGAAAGCTTTCACACACACTTATCTCTCAGGACTGAGCATGTGGTGAGAAGTTCGTTCATCTAGCACCAAGGTAAAGGGTTGCAGGAGAAACTTTTCTCTGGTTTCTCAGTCAGTTTCCTAGTGCCGGTTTGAAGTTCCAGTAGTTCTCACTGTAAAATAGAGTTGGAACTACAACCTCCGCATATATATGTATGGAGAGGAGTTTGCAACTGAAAAGAACCTTTGTGTTCCCAACAAGCTAGGTGAAGGACGGCTTTCACACAAACTTATCTCTCAGAACTGAGCATGTGGAGAGATTTTCGTTCACATAGCACCAAGGGAACGGGTTGCTTTAGAAACTTTTACTCAGGATTCTCAGTCTGTTTCCTAGTGCCGGTTTGAAGTTCCTGCAGTTCTCACTGTAAAACTTAGTTGGAGCTAGTACCTCCCCATATATACGTAGGAGTGGGGTTAGCAACTGAAAAGTAACTTTGTGTTCCCAACAAGCTAGGTGAAGGACGGTTTTCACACACACTTATCTTTCAGAACTGAGCATGTGGAGAGACGTTCGTTCATCTAGCACCAAGGAAACGGGATGCAGGAGAATCTTTACTCTGTTTTCTCAGTCTGTTTCCGAGTGCCGGTTTGAAGTTCCTGCAGTTTTCACTGTAAAACCGAGTTGGAGATAGAACCTCCCCATATATATGTATGGAGTGGTGTTTGCCACTGAAAAGAAACTTTGTGTTCCCAACAAGCTAGGTGAAGGACGGCTTTCACACACACTTATCACTCAGTACTGAGCATTTGGTGAGACATTCTTTCATCTAGCACCAAGGTAACGAGATGCAGGAGAAACTTTTACTCTGGTCTCTCAGTCTGTTTCCTAGTGCCGGGTTGAATTTGCTGCAGTTCTCACTGTAAAACCGAGTTGGAGCTAGTACCTCCCCATATATATTCGTATGGAGTGGAGTTTGCAACTAAAAAGTAACTTTTTTATCCCAACAATTTAGGTGAAGTTCGGCTTTAACACACACTTATCTCTCAGAACAGAGGATGTGGAGACACGTTCGTTCATCTAGCACCATGGGAACAGGATGCAGATAACCTTTTACTCTGGTTTCTCATTCTGTTTCCTAGTGCCGGTTTGCAGTTATTGCAGTTTTCACTCTAAAACCGAATTGGAGCTCGTACCTCCCCATATGTATGTATGGAGTGGAGTTGGCAACAGAAAAGGAACTTCGTGTTCCCAACAAGCTAGGTGAAGGACGGCTTTCACACACTCTTATCTCTCAGAACTGAGCATGTGGAGAAACGATCGTTCATCTAGCACCAAGGGAACGGGTTGCAGGAAAACCTTTTACTCTGGTTTCTCTGTCAGTTTCCTAGTGCCGATTTGAAGTTCCTGCAGTTCTCACTGTAAAACCGAGTTTTAGCTAGTACCTACCCATATATATGTATGGAGTGGAGTTTGCAACAGAAAAGGGACTTTGTGTTCCCAACAAGCTATGTGAAGGACGGCTTTCACACACTTTTATCTCTCAGAACTGAGCATGTGGAGAAACGTTCGTTCATCTAGCACCAAGGGAACGGGTTGCAGGAGAATCTTTTACTCTGTTTTCTCAGTCAGTTTCCTAGTGCCGGTTTGATGTTCCTGCAGTTCTCACTGTAAAACCGAGTTTTAGCTAGTACCTGCCCTTATATATCTATGGAGTGGAGTTTGCAACTGAAAAGAAACTTTTTATTCCCAACAAGCTAGGTGAAGGTTGGCTTTCACACACATTTATCTCTCAGAACTTAGCATGTGGAGAGAAGTTCGTTTATCTAGCAACAAGGGAAAGGGATGCAGGAGAAACTTTTACTCTGGTTTCACAGTATGTTTCCTGTTGCCGGTTTGAAGTTACTGCAATTTACTCTGTAAATCCGAGTTGGAGCTATAACCTCACTTTATATATGTATGGAGTGGAGTTTGCAAGTGAAAAGAACCTTTGTGTTCCCCACAAGCTAGGTGAATTACGACTTTCACACACTCTTATCTCTCAGAACTGAGCATTTGGAGAGATGTTCGTTCATCTAGCACCAAGGGAACGGGTTGCAGGAGAAACTTTTACTCTGGTTTCTCAGTCTGTTTCCTAGTGCCGGTTTGAAGTTCTTGCAGTTTTCACTGTAAAACCGAGTTGGAGATAGTACCTACCCACATATACGAATGGAGTTGAGTTTGCAACTGAAAATAAACTTTGTGTTCCCAAGAAGCTAGTTGAAGGACTGCATTCACACACACATATCTATCAGAACTGAGCACGTAGGGAGACGTTCGTTTATCTAGCACCAAGGGAACGGGGTGCAGTGGTAATTTTACTCTGGATTCTCAGTCTGCTTCCTAGTGCCGGTTTGAAGTTATTGCAACTTTCACTGTAAAACCGAGTTGGAGCTAGAACCTCCCCATATATATGTATGGGGTGGAGTTTGCCACTGAAAAGAAACTTTGTGTTCCCAACAAGCTAGCTGAAGTACGGCTTTCACACACTCTTTATCACTCAGTACTGAGCATGTGGAGAGTCATTCCTTCATCTAGCACCAAGGTAACGAGATGCAGGAGAAACTTTTACTCTGGTTTTCAGTCTGTTTCCTAGTGCCGGTATGAAGTTCCTGCAGTTTTCACTGTAATACCGAGTTGGAGCTAGTAACTCCCCATATATATGTATGGAGTGGAGATTGCAACTGAAAAGAAACTTTGTGTTCCCAACAATTAGGTGAAGGTCGGCTTTCACAAACTCTTATCTCTCAGAACTGAGCATGTGGAGAGACGTTCGTTCATCAAGGACCAAGGTAACGGGTTGCAGGAAAACTTTTACTCTGGATTCTCAGTCTGTTTCGTAGTGCCGGTTTGAAGTTCCTGCAGTTCTCACTGTAAATAGAGTTGAAATTATAACCTCCGCATATATATGTATGGAGTGGAGTTTGCAACCTAAAAGAAACTTTGTGTTCCCAACAAGCTAGGTGAAGGACGGCTTTCACACACACTTATCTCTCAGAACTGTGCATGTGGAGAGACGTTCGTTCATCTTGCACCAAGGGAACGGGTTGCAGGAGAAATTTAACTCTGGATTCTCAATCTGTTTCCTAGTGCCTGTTTGCAATTCCTGAAGTTTTCACTGTAAAACCGAGTTGGAGCTAGTACCTCCCCCTATATATGTATGGAGTGGAGTTTGCAACTGAAAAGAAACTTTGTGTTCCCAAGAAGCTAGGTGAAGTACGGCTTTCACACACACTTATCTCTCAGAACTGAGCATGTGGAGAATCGTTCGTTCATCTAGCACCAAGGGAACGGGTTGCAGGAGAAACTTTTACTCTGGTTTCTCAGTCTGTTTCCTAGTGCCGGTTTGAAGTTCCTGCAGTTTTCACTGTAAAACCGAGTTGGAGCTAGCACCTCCAGATATATATGTATGGTGTTGAGTTTGCCACTGAAAAGAAAATTTGTGTTGCCAACAAGCTAGGTGAAGGACGGCTTTCACACACACTTATCTCTCAGAACTGAGCATGTGGAGAGACGTTCGTTCATCTAGCAGCAAGGGAACGGGTTGCAGGAGGAACTTTTACTGTGGTTTCTCAGTATGTTTCAGATTGCCGGTTTGAAGTTACTGCAGTTTTCTCTGTAAAACAGAGTTGGATCTAAAACCTCACCTTATATATGTATGGAGTGGAGTTTGCAAGTGAAAAGAACCTATGTGTTCCCAACAAGCTAGGTGAAGGACGGCTTTCACACACACTTATCTCTCAGAACTGCGCATGTGGAGAGACTTTCGTTCATGTAGCACCAAGGGAACGGGTTGCAAGGGAAACTTTTACTCTGGATTCTCAGTCTGTTTCCTAGTGCCGGTTTCAAGTTCCTGCATTTTTCACTGTAAAACCGATTTGGAGCTAGTACCTCCCCACATATATGTATGCAGTGGAGTTTGCAACTGAAAAGAAACTTTGAGTTCCCAACAAGCTAGTTGAAGAATGGCATTCACACACACATATCTCTCAGAACTGAGCATGTGGAGAGACGTTCGTTCATCTAGCACCAAGGGAACGGGTTGCAGGGGAAACTTTTACTCTGGTTTCTCAGTCTGTTTCCTAGTGCCGGTTTGAAATTCCTGCAGTTTTCTCTGTAAAACCGTGTTGGAGCTAGTACCTCCCCATATATATGTATGGAGTGGAGATTGCAACTGAAAAGAAACTTTGTGTTCCCAACAATTAGGTGAAGGTCGGCTTTCACAAACACTTATCTCTCAGAACTGAGCATGTGGAGAGACGTTCGTTCATCAAGGACCAAGGTAACGGGTTGCAGGAAAACTTTTACTCTGGATTCTCAGTCTGTTTCGTAGTGCCGGTTTGAAGTTCCTGCAGTTCTCACTGTAAATTGAGTTGAAAATATACCCTCCGCATATATATGTATGGAGTGGAGTTTGCAACCTAAAAGAAACTTTGTGTTCCCAACAAGCTAGGTGAAGGACGGATTTCACACACACTTATCTCTCACAACTGTGCATGTGGAGAGACGTTCGTTCATCTAGCACCAAGGGAACAGGATGCAGGGAACCTTTTACTATGCTTTCTCAGACTGTTTCTTAGTGCCGGTTTACAGTTATTGCAGTTTTCAATGTAAAAGCGAATTGGAGCTAGTACCTCCCCATATATATGTATGGAGTGGAGTTTGCAACAGAAAAGGGACTTTGTGTTCCCAACAAGCTATGTGAAGGACGGCTTTCACACACTCTTATCTCTCAGAACTGAGCATGTGGATAAACGTTCGTTCATCTAGCACCAAGGGAACGGGTTGCAGGAGAATCTTTTACTCTGTTTTCTCAGTCAGTTTCCTAGTGCCGGTTTGAAGTTCCTGCAGTTCTCACTGTAAAACAGAGTTTTAGCTAGTACCTCCCCATATATATATATAGAGTGGAGTTTACAACTGAAAAGAAACTTTGTGTTCCCAACAAGTTAGGTGAAGAACGGCTTTAACACACACTTATCTCTCAGAACTGAGCATGTGGAGACACGTTCGTTCATCTAGCACCAAGGGAACAGGATGCAGGGAAATTTTACTATGGTTTCTCAGTCTGTTTCCTAGTGACGGTTTGCAGTTATTGCAGTTTTCACTGTAAAACAGAATTGGAGCTAGTACCTCCCCATATATATGTATGGAGTGGAGTTTGCAACAGAAAAGGGACTTTGTGTTCCCAACAAGTTATGTGAAGGATGGCTTTCACACACTTTTATCTCTCAGAACTTAGCATGTGGAGAGAAGATCGTTCATCTAGCAACAAGGGAAAGGGATGCAGGAGAAACTTTTACTCTGGTTTTTCAGTTTGTTTCCTAGTGCCGTTTTGAAGTTCCTGCAGTTTTTACTGTAAACCCGAGTTGGTGCGAGTACCTCCCTTTATATATGTATGGAGTGGAATTTGCAACTGAAAAGTAACTTTGTGTTCCCAACAAGCTAGGTGAAGGACGGCTTTCACACACACTTATCTCTCAGAACTGAGCATGTGGAGAGACGTTCGTTCATCTAGCACCAAGGGAACGGGTTGCAGAACAGACTTTTACTCTGGTTTCTCAGTCTGTTTCCTAGTGCCGGTTGGATGTTCCTGCAGTTTTCACTGTAAAACGGAGTTGGAGCTATTACCTCCCCATATATATGTATGGAGTGGTGTTTGCAACTGAAAAGTATCTTTGTGTTCCCAACAAGCTAGGTGAAGGACGGCTTTCACACACAATTATCTCTCAGAACTGAGCATGTGGAGAGACGTTCGTTCATCTAGAACCAAGGGAACGGTTGCAGGAGAAACTTTTACTCTGGTTTCTCAGTCTGTTTCTTAGTGCCTGTTTGAATTTCCTGCAGTTTTCACGGTAAAACAGATTTGGAGCTAGTACCTCCCCATATATATGTATGAAGTGGAGTTTGCAACTGAAAAGAAACTTTGTGTTCCCAACAAGCTAGCTGAAGGACGGCTTTCAAACACACTTATCTCTCAGAACTGAGCATGTGGAGAGACGTTCGTTCATCTAGCACCAAGAGAATGGGTTGCAGGATAAACTTTTACTCTTGTTTCTGAGTCTGTTTCTTAGTGCCAGATTGAATTTCCTGCAGTTTTCACTGTAAAACCGAGTTGGAGCTAGAACCTCCCCATACATATGTATGGAGTGGAGTTTGCAACTGAAAAGAAACTTTGTGTTCCCAACAAGCTAGGTGAAGGACGGATTTCACACACACTTATCTCTCAGAACTGAGCATGTGGAGAGACTTTCGTTCATCTAGCACAAAGGTAACGGGTTGCAGGAGAAACTTTTACTCTGGTTTCTCAGTCTGTTTCCTTGTGCCGGTTTGAAGTTCCTGCAACTTTCACTGTAAAACCGTGTTGGAGGTAGAACCTCCCCATATATATGTATGAAGTGGAGTTTGCAACTGTAAAGCAACTTTGTGTTCCCAAAAATCTAGGTGAAGGAAGGCTTCACACACACTTATCTCTCAGAACTGAGCATGTGGAGAGACGTTCGTTCACCTTGCACCAAGGGAACGGGATGCAGGAGAAACTTTACTCTGTTTTCTCAGTCTGTTTCCGAGTGCCGGTTTGAAGTTCCTGCAGTTCTCACTGTAAAACAGAGTTGGAGCTAGAACCTCCCCATATATATATATGGAGTGGAGTTTACAACTAAAAAGAAACTTTGTGTTCCCAACAAGTTAGGTGAAGAACGGCTTTAACACACACTTATCTCTCAGAACTGAGCATGTGGAGACACGTTCGTTCATCTAGCACCAAGGGAACAGGATGCAGGGAAATTTTACTATGGTTTCTCAGTCTGTTTCCTAGTGACGGTTTGCAGTTATTGCAGTTTTCACTGTAAAACAGAATTGGAGCTAGTACCTCCCCATATATATGTATGGAGTGGAGTTTGCAACAGAAAAGGGACTTTGTGTTCCCAACAAGTTATGTGAAGGATGGCTTTCACACACTTTTATCTCTCAGAACTTAGCATGTGGAGAGAAGATCGTTAATCTAGCAACAAGGGAAAGGGATGCAGGAGAAACTTTTACTCTGGTTTTTCAGTTTGTTTCCTAGTGCCGTTTTGAAGTTCCTGCAGTTTTTACTGTAAACCCGAGTTGGTGCGAGTACCTCCCTTTATATATGTATGGAGTGGAATTTGCAACTGAAAAGTAACTTTGTGTTCCCAACAAGCTAGGTGAAGGACGGCTTTCACACACACTTATCTCTCAGAACTGAGCATGTGGAGAGACGTTCGTTCATCTAGCACCAAGGGAACGGGTTGCAGAACAGACTTTTACTCTGGTTTCTCAGTCTGTTTCCTAGTGCCGGTTGGATGTTCCTGCAGTTTTCACTGTAAAACGGAGTTGGAGCTATTACCTCCCCATATATATGTATGGAGTGGTGTTTGCAACTGAAAAGTATCTTTGTGTTCCCAACAAGCTAGGTGAAGGACGGCTTTCACACACAATTATCTCTCAGAACTGAGCATGTGGAGAGACGTTCGTTCATCTAGAACCAAGGGAACGGTTGCAGGAGAAACTTTTACTCTGGTTTCTCAGTCTGTTTCTTAGTGCCTGTTTGAATTTCCTGCAGTTTTCACTGTAAAACAGATTTGGAGCTAGTACCTCCCCATATATATGTATGGAGTGGAGTTTGCAACTGAAAAGAAACTTTGTGTTCCCAACAAGCTAGCTGAAGGACGGCTTTCAAACACACTTATCTCTCAGAACTGAGCATGTGGAGAGACGTTCGTTCATCTAGCACCAAGAGAACGGGTTGCAGGATAAACTTTTACTCTTGTTTCTCAGTCTGTTTCTTAGAGCCAGTTTGAATTTCCTGCAGTTTTCACTGTAAAACCGAGGTGGAGCTAGAACCTCCCCATACATATGTATGGATTGGAGTTTGCAACTGAAAAGAAACTTTGTGTTCCCAACAAGCTAGGTGAAGGACGGCTTTCACACACACTTATCTCTCAGAACTGAGCATGTGGAGAGACGTTCGTTCATCTAGCACAAAGGTAACGGGTTGCAGGAGAAACTTTTACTCTGGTTTCTCAGTCTGTTTCCTTGTGCCGGTTTGAAGTTCCTGCAACTTTCACTGTAAAACCGTGTTGGAGGTAGAACCTCCCCATATATATGTATGAAGTGGAGTTTGCAACTGTAAAGAAACTTTGTGTTCCCAAAAATCTAGGTGAAGGAAAGCTTCACACACACTTATCTCTCAGAACTGAGCATGTGGAGAGAAGTTCGTTCACCTTGCACCAAGGGAATGGGATGCAGGAGAAACTTTTACTCTGATTTCTCAGTCTGTTTCCTAGTGCCGGTTTCAAGTTCCTGCAGTTTTCACTGTAAAACCGATTTGGAGCTTGTACCTCCCCATATATACGTATGGAGTGGAGTTTGCTACTGAAAAGAAACTTTGTGTTCCCAACAACTAGGGAAGTTCGGCTTTCACACACAATTTTCTCTCAGAACTGAGCATGTGGAGAGACGTTCGTTCATCTAGGGCGAATGTAACGAGTTGCAGGAGAAACTTTTACTCTGGTTTCTCAGTCTGTTTCCTAGTTCCGGTTTGAAGTTCCTTCAGTTCTCACTTTAAAATAGAGTTGGAACTAGAGCCTCCGCATATATATGTATGGAGTGGAGTTCGCAACTGGAAAGAAACTTTGTGTTCCCAACAAGCTAGGTGAAGGACGGCTTTCACACACACTTATCTCTCAGAACTGTGCATGTGGAGAGACGATCGTTCATCTAGCACCAAGGTAACGGGTTGCAGGAGAAACTTTTACTCTGTTTTCTCATCTGTTTCCTAGTGCCGTTTTGAAGTTCCTGCAGTTCTCACTGTAAAATAGAGGTGGAACTAGAACCTCCACATATATATGTATGGAGTGGAATTTGCAACTAAAAATAATCTTTGTGTTCCCAACAAGCTATATGAAGGACGGCTTTCACACACACTTATCTCTCAGAACTGAGCATGAGGAGAGACGTTCGTTCATCTTGCACCAAGGGAACGGGTGGGAGGAGAAATTTTACTCTGGATTCTCAGTCTGTTTCCTAGTGCCGATTTGAATTTCCTGCAGGTTTCACTGTAAAACCGAGTTGGATCTTGTACCTCCCCATATATATGTATGGAGTGGAGTTCGCAACTGAAAAGAAACTTTGTGTTCCCAACAAGCTAGGTGAAGGACGGCTTTCACACACACTTATCTCTCAGAACTGAGCATGTGGAGAGACGTTCGTTCATCTAGCACCAAGGGAACGGGTTGCAGGAGAATCTTTTACTGTGGTTTCTCAGTCTATTTCCTATTGCCGGTTTGAAGTTCCTGCAGTTTTCTCTCTAAATCCGAGTTGGAGCTAAAACCTCACCTTATATATGTATCGAGTGGAGTTTGCAAGCGAAAAGAACCTTTGTTTCCCAACATGCTAGGTGAAGGACGGCTTTCACACACACTTATCTCTCAGAACTGAGCATTTGGAGAGACTTTCGTTCATCTAGCACCAAGAGAACGGATTGCAGTAGAAACTAATTCTCTGGATTCTCAGTCTGTTTCCTAGTGCCGGTTTGAATTTCCTGCAGTTTTCACTGTAAAACCGAGTTGGAGCTAGTACCTCCCCACATATATGTATGGAGTGGAGTTTGAAACTGAAAAGAAACTTTGTGTTTCCAACAAGCTAGGTGAAGGATGGCTTTCACACACACATATGTCTCAGAACTGAGCATGTGGAGAGACGTTCGTTCATCTAGCACCAAGGGAACTGTTTGCAGGAGAAACTTTTACTCTGGTTTCTCAGTGGGTTTCCTAGTGGCGGTTTGAAGTTCCTGCAGTTTTCACTGTAAAATCGAGTTGGAGCTAGTACCTCCCCATATATATGTATGGAGTGGAGTTTGCAACTGAAAAGAAACTTTGTGTTCCCAACAAGCTAGTTGAAGGACGGCTTTCAAACACACTTTTCTCTCACATCTGAGCATGTGGAGAGACGTTCGTTCATCTAGCACCAAGGGAACGGTTTACAGGAGAAATTTTACTCTGGTATCTCAGTCGGTTTCCTAGTGCCGGTTTGAATTTCCTGCAGTTTTCACTGTAAAACCGATTTGGACCTAGTACCTCCCCATATATATGTATGGAATGGAGTTTGGAACTGAAAAGAAACTTTGTGTTCCCAAAAAGCTAGGTGAAGTACGGCTTTCACACACATTTATCTCTCAGAACTGAGCATATGGAGCGACGTTCGTTCATCTAGCACCAAGGGAAGGGGATGCAGGGAAAATTTAACTCTGACTTCTCAGTCTTTTTCCTAGTGCTGGTTTGAAGTTATTGCAGTTTTCACTGTAAAACCGAGTTGGAGCTAGTACCTCCCCATATATATGTATGGAGTGGAATTCGAAACTGAAAAGGAACTTTGTGTTCCCAACAAGCTAGGTGAAGGACGGCTTTCACACAGTCTTATCTCTCAGAATTGATCATGTGGAGAAACGTTCGTTCATCTAGCACCAAGGGAACGGGATGCAATAGAAACTTTTACTCTGGTTTCTCAGTCTGTTTCCTAGTGCCGGTTTGAAGTTCCTGCAGTATTCACTGTAAAACGGAGTTGGAGATAGTACCTCCCCATATATATGTATGGAGTGGATTTTGCAACTGAAAAAGAAATTTTTGTTCCCAACAAGCTAGGTGAAGTTCAGCTTTCACACACATTTATATCTCTGAACAGACCATGTGGAGAGACAATCGTTCATCTAGCCCCAAGGGAACGGGTTGCAGGAGAAAATATTACTCTGGTTTCTCATTCTGTTTCCTAGTGCCGGTTTTATGTTTCTGCAGTTTTCACTGTAAAACCGAGTTGGAGCTAGTACCTCCCCACATATATGTATGGAGTGGAGTGTGAAACTGAAAGAATCTTTGTGTTTCCAACAAGCTAGGTGAAGGATGGCTTTCACACACACATATGTCTCAGAACTGAGCATGTGGAGAGACGTTCGTTCATCTAGCACCAAGGGAACGGGTTGCAGGAGAAACTTTTACTCAGGTTTCTCAGTGTGTTTCCTAGTGCCGGTTTGAAGTTCCTGCAGTTTTCACTGTAAAAGCGAGTTGGAGCTAGTAAATCCCCATATATATGTATGGAGTGTAGTTTGCAACTGAAAAGAAACTTTGTGTTCCCAACAATTAGCTGAAGGTCGGCTTTCACAAACACTTATCTCTCAGAACTTAGCATGTGGAGAGACGTTCGTTCATCAAGGACCAAGGTAACGGGTTGCAGGAAAAACTTTTACTCTGGATTCTCAGTCTGTTTCGTAGTGCCGGTTTGAAGTTCCTGCAGTTCTCACTGTAAATAGAGTTGGAAATATACCCTCCGCATATATATGTATGGAGTGGAGTTTGCAACCTAAAAGAAACTTTGTGTTCCCAAAAAGCTAGGTGAAGGACGGCTTTCACACACACTTATCTCTCAGAACTGTGCATGTGGAGAGACGTTCGTTCATCTAGCACCAAGGGAACGGGTTGCAGGAGAAATTTTACTCTGGATTCTCAATCTGTTTCCTAGTGCCGGTTTGCAATTCCTGAAGTTTTCACTGTAAAACCGAGTTGGAGCTAGTACCTCCCCATATATATGTATGGAGTGGAGTTTGCAACTGAAAAGAAACTTTGTGTTCCCAAGAAGCTAGGTGAAGTACGGCTTTCACACACACTTATCTCTCAGAACTGAGCATGTGGAGAATCGTTCGTTCATCTAGCACCAAGGGAACGGGTTGCAGGAGAAACTTTTACTCTGGTTTCTCAGTCTGTTTCCTAGTGCCGGTTTGAAGTTCCTGCAGTTCTCACTGTAAATAGAGTTGAAATTATAACCTCCGCATATATATGTATGGAGTGGAGTTTGCAACCTAAAAGAAACTTTGTGTTCCCAACAAGCTAGGTGAAGGACGGCTTTCACACACACTTATCTCTCAGAACTGAGCATGTGGAGAGACGTTCGTTCATCTAGCAGCAAGGGAACGGGTTGCAGGAGGAACTTTTACTGTGGTTTCTCAGTATGTTTCAGATTGCCGGTTTGAAGTTACTGCAGTTTTCTCTGTAAATCAGAGTTGGATCTAAAACCTCACCTTATATATGTATGGAGTGGAGTTTGCAAGTGAAAAGAACCTTTGTGTTCCCAACAAGCTAGGTGAAGGACGGCTTTCACACACACTTATCTCTCAGAACTGCGCATGTGGAGAGACATTCGTTCATGTAGCACCAAGGGAACGGGTTGCAAGGGAAACTTTTACTCTGGATTCTCAGTCTGTTTCCTAGTGCCGGTTTCAAGTTCCTGCATTTTTCACTGTAAAACCGATTTGGAGCTAGTACCTCCCCACATATATGTATGGAGTGGAGTTTGCAACTGAAAAGAAACTTTGAGTTCCCAACAAGCTAGTTGAAGAATGGCATTCACACACACATATCTCTCAGAACTGAGCATGTGGTGAGACGTTCGTTCATCTAGCACCAAGGGAACGGGTTGCAGGGGAAACTTTTACTCTGGTTTCTCAGTGTGTTTCCTAGTGCCGGTTTGAAGTTCCTGCAGTTTTCACTGTAAAAGCGAGTTGGAGCTAGTAACTCCCCATATATATGTATGGAGTGGAGATTGCAACTGAAAAGAAACTTTGTGTTCCCAACAATTAGGTGAAGGTCGGCTTTCACAAACACTTATCTCTCAGAACTGAACATGTGGAGAGACGTTCGTTCATCAAGGACCAAGGTAACGGGTTGCAGGAAAAATTTTACTCTGGATTCTCAGTCTGTTTCGTAGTGCCGGTTTGAAGTTCCTGCAGTTCTAAATGTAAATAGAGTTGAAATTATACCCACCGCATATATATGTATGGAGTGGAGTTTGCAACCTAAAAGAAACTTTGTGTTCCCAACAAGCTAGGTGAAGGACGGCTTTCACACACACTTATCTCTCAGAACTGTGCATGTGGAGAGACTTTCGTTCATCTAGCAATAAGGGAACGGGTTGCAGGAGAAATTTAACTCTGGATTCTCAATCTGTTTCCTAGTTCCGGTTTGCAATTCCTGAAGTTTTCACTGTAAAACCGAGTTGGAGCTAGTACCTCCCCCTATATATGTATGGAGTGGAGTTTGCAACTGAAAAGAAACTTTGTATTCCCAAGAAGCTAGGTGAAGTACGGCTTTCAATCACACTTGTCTCTCAGAACTGAGCATGTGGAGAATCGTTCGTTCATCTAGCACCAAGGGAACGGGTTGCAGGAGGAACTTTTTCTGTGGTTTCTCAGTATGTTTCAGATTGCCGGTTTGAAGTTACTGCAGTTTTCTCTGTAAATCAGAGTTGGATCTAAAACCTCACCTTATATATGTATGGAGTGGAGTTTGCAAGTGAAAAGAACCTATGTGTTCCCAACAAGCTAGGTGAAGGACGGCTTTCACACACACTTATCTCTCAGAACTGCGCATGTGGAGAGACTTTCGTTCATGTAGCACCAAGGGAACGGGTTGCAAGGGAAACTTTTACTCTGGATTCTCAGTCTGTTTCCTAGTGCCGGTTTCAAGTTCCTGCATTTTTCACTGTAAAACCGATTTGGAGCTAGTACCTCCCCACATATATGTATGGAGTGGAGTTTGCAACTGAAAAGAAACTTTGAGTTCCCAACAAGCTAGTTGAAGAATGGCATTCACACACACATATCTCTCAGAACTGAGCATGTGGTGAGACGTTCGTTCATCTAGCACCAAGGGAACGGGTTGCAGGGGAAACTTTTACTCTGGTTTCTCAGTTTGTTTCCTAGTGCCAGTTTGAAGTTCCTGCAGTTTTCACTGTAAAACAGAGTTGGAGGTAGTACCTACACATATATATGTATGGAGTGGAGTTTGCCACTGAAAAGAAACTTTGTGTTCCCAACAAGCTAGCTGAAGGATGGCTTTCACACACACTTATCTGTCAGAACTGAGCATGTGGAGAGACGTTCGTTCATCTAGCATCAAGGGAACGGGTTGCAGGAGAAACTTTTACTCTGGTTTCTCAGTCTGTTTCTTAGTGCCTGTTTGAATTTCCTGCACTTTTCACTGTAAAACCGAGTTGGAGCTAGTACCTCCCCATATATATGTATGGAGTGGAGATTGCAACTGAAAAGAAACATTGTGTTCCCAAAAATCTAGGTGAATGACGGCTTCACACACACTTATCTCTCAGAACTGAGCATGTGAGGAGACGTTCGTTCATCTAGCTCCAAGGGAACGGGTTGCAGATGAAATTTTACGCTGGTTTCACAGTATGTTTCCTATTGCCGGTTTGAAGTTACTGCAATTTACTCTGTAAATCCGAGTTGGAGCTATAACCTCACTTTATATATGTATGGAGTGGAGTTTGCAAGTGAAAAGAACCTTTGTGTTCCCCACAAGCTAGGTGAATTACGACTTTCACACACTCTTATCTCTCAGAACTGAGCATTTGGAGAGACGTTCGTTCATCTAGCACCAAGGGAACGGGTGGCAGGAGAAACTTTTACTCTGGTTTCTCAGTCTGTTTCCTAGTGCCGGTTTCAAGTTCCTGCATTTTTCACTGTAAAACCGATTTGGAGCTAGTACCTCCCCACATATATGTATGGAGTGGAGTTTGCAACTGAAAAGAAACTTTGAGTTCCCAACAAGCTAGTTGAAGAATGGCATTCACACACACATATCTCTCAGAACTGAGCATGTGGTGAGACGTTCGTTCATCTAGCACCAAGGGAACGGGTTGCAGGGGAAACTTTTACTCTGGTTTCTCAGTGTGTTTCCTAGTGCCGGTTTGAAGTTCCTGCAGTTTTCACTGTAAAAGCGAGTTGGAGCTAGTAACTCCCCATATATATGTATGGAGTGGAGATTGCAACTGAAAAGAAACTTTGTGTTCCCAACAATTAGGTGAAGGTCGGCTTTCACAAACACTTATCTCTCAGAACTGAACATGTGGAGAGACGTTCGTTCATCAAGGACCAAGGTAACGGGTTGCAGGAAAAATTTTACTCTGGATTCTCAGTCTGTTTCGTAGTGCCGGTTTGAAGTTCCTGCAGTTCTAAATGTAAATAGAGTTGAAATTATACCCACCGCATATATATGTATGGAGTGGAGTTTGCAACCTAAAAGAAACTTTGTGTTCCCAACAAGCTAGGTGAAGGACGGCTTTCACACACACTTATCTCTCAGAACTGTGCATGTGGAGAGACTTTCGTTCATCTAGCAATAAGGGAACGGGTTGCAGGAGAAATTTAACTCTGGATTCTCAATCTGTTTCCTAGTTCCGGTTTGCAATTCCTGAAGTTTTCACTGTAAAACCGAGTTGGAGCTAGTACCTCCCCATATATATGTATGGAGTGGAGTTTGCCACTGAAAAGAAACTTTGTGTTCCCAACAAGCTAGATGAAGGACGGCTTTCACACACACTTACCTCTAAGAAATTAGCATGTGGAGAGACTTTCGTTCATCTAGCACCAAGGTAACGGGTTGCAGGGAAACTTTTACTCTGGTTTCTCAGTCTGTTTCCTAGTGCCGGTTTGAAATTCCTGCAGTTTTCTCTGTAAAACCGAGTTGGAGCTAGTACCTCCCCATATATATGTATGGAGTGGAGATTGCAACTGAAAAGAAACATTGTGTTCCCAAAAATCTAGCTTAATGACGGCTTCACACACACTTATCTCTCAGAACTGAGCATGTGGAGAGACGTTCGTTCATCTAGCACCAAGGGAACGGGTTGCAGGTGAAATTTTACTGTGGTTTCTCAGTCTGTTTCCTAGTGCCAGTTTCAACTTCCTGCAGATTTCACTGTAAAACGGAGTTGGAGGTAGTACCTACACATATATTTGTATGGAGTGGAGTTTGCCACTGAAAAGAAACTTTGTGTTCCCAACAAGCTATGTGAAGGACGGCTTTAACACACACTTATCTGTCAGAACTGAGCATGTGGAGAGACGTTCGTTCATCTAGCACCAAGGGAACGGGTTGTAGGAGAAACTTTTACTCTGGTTTCTCAGTCTGTTTCTTAGTGCCTGTTTGAATTTCCTGCAGTTTTCACTGTAAAACCGAGTTGGAGCTAGTACCTCCCCATATATATGTATGGAGTGGAGTTTGCCACTGAAAAGAAACTTTGTGTTCCCAAGAAGCTAGGTGAAGTACGGCTTTCAATCACACTTGTCTCTCAGAACTGAGCATGTGGAGAATCGTTCGTTCATCTAGCACCAAGGGAACGGGTTGCAGGAGGAACTTTTTCTGTGGTTTCTCAGTATGTTTCAGATTGCCGGTTTGAAGTTACTGCAGTTTTCTCTGTAAATCAGAGTTGGATCTAAAACCTCACCTTATATATGTATGGAGTGGAGTTTGCAAGTGAAAAGAACCTATGTGTTCCCAACAAGCTAGGTGAAGGACGGCTTTCACACACACTTATCTCTCAGAACTGCGCATGTGGAGAGACTTTCGTTCATGTAGCACCAAGGGAACGGGTTGCAAGGGAAACTTTTACTCTGGATTCTCAGTCTGTTTCCTAGTGCCGGTTTCAAGTTCCTGCATTTTTCACTGTAAAACCGATTTGGAGCTAGTACCTCCCCACATATATGTATGGAGTGGAGTTTGCAACTGAAAAGAAACTTTGAGTTCCCAACAAGCTAGTTGAAGAATGGCATTCACACACACATATCTCTCAGAACTGAGCATGTGGTGAGACGTTCGTTCATCTAGCACCAAGGGAACGGGTTGCAGGGGAAACTTTTACTCTGGTTTCTCAGTTTGTTTCCTAGTGCCAGTTTGAAGTTCCTGCAGTTTTCACTGTAAAACAGAGTTGGAGGTAGTACCTACACATATATATGTATGGAGTGGAGTTTGCCACTGAAAAGAAACTTTGTGTTCCCAACAAGCTAGCTGAAGGATGGCTTTCACACACACTTATCTGTCAGAACTGAGCATGTGGAGAGACGTTCGTTCATCTAGCATCAAGGGAACGGGTTGCAGGAGAAACTTTTACTCTGGTTTCTCAGTCTGTTTCTTAGTGCCTGTTTGAATTTCCTGCACTTTTCACTGTAAAACCGAGTTGGAGCTAGTACCTCCCCATATATATGTATGGAGTGGAGATTGCAACTGAAAAGAAACATTGTGTTCCCAAAAATCTAGGTGAATGACGGCTTCACACACACTTATCTCTCAGAACTGAGCATGTGAGGAGACGTTCGTTCATCTAGCTCCAAGGGAACGGGTTGCAGATGAAATTTTACTCTGGTTTCACAGTATGTTTCCTATTGCCGGTTTGAAGTTACTGCAATTTACTCTGTAAATCCGAGTTGGAGCTATAACCTCACTTTATATATGTATGGAGTGGAGTTTGCAAGTGAAAAGAACCTTTGTGTTCCCCACAAGCTAGGTGAATTACGACTTTCACACACTCTTATCTCTCAGAACTGAGCATTTGGAGAGACGTTCGTTCATCTAGCACCAAGGGAACGGGTGGCAGGAGAAACTTTTACTCTGGTTTCTCAGTCTGTTTCCTAGTGCCGGTTTGAAGTTCCTGCAGTTTTCACTGTAAAACCGAGTTGGAGCTAGTACCTCCCCATATATATGTATGGAGTGGAGATTGCAACTGAAAAGAAACTTTGTGTTCCCAACAATTAGGTGAAGGTCGGCTTTCACAAACACTTATCTCTCAGAACTGAGCATGTGGAGAGACGTTCGTTCATCAAGGACCAAGGTAACGGGTTGCAGGAAAACTTTTACTCTGGATTCTCAGTCTGTTTCGTAGTGCCGGTTTGAAGTTCCTTCAGTTCTCACTGTAAATATAGTTGAAATTATACCCTCCGCATATATATGTATGGAGTGGAGTTTGCAACCTAAAAGAAACTTTGTGTTCCCAACAAGCTAGGTGAAGGACGGCTTTCACACACACTTATCTCTCAGAACTGTGCATGTGGAGAGACGTTCGTTCATCTAGCACCAAGGGAACGGTTTACAGGAGAAATTTTACTCTGGATTCTCAATCTGTTTCCTAGTGCCGGTTTGCAATTCCTGAAGTTTTCACTGTAAAACCGAGTTGGAGCTAGTACCTCCCCCTATATATGTATGGAGTGGAGTTTGCAACTGAAAAGAAACTTTGTGTTCCCAAGAAGCTAGGTGAAGTACGGCTTTCACACACACTTATCTCTCAGAACTGAGCATGTGGAGAATCGTTCGTTCATCTAGCACCAAGGGAACGGGTTGCAGGAGAAACTTTTACTCTGGTTTCTCAGTCTGTTTCCTAGTGCCGGTTTGAAGTTCCTGCAGTTTTCACTGTAAAACCGAGTTGGAGCTAGCACCTCCAGATATATATGTATGGTGTTGAGTTTGCCACTGAAAAGAAAATTTGTGTTGCCAACAAGCTAGGTGAAGGACGGCTTTCACACACACTTATCTCTCAGAACTGAGCATGTGGAGAGACGTTCGTTCATCTAGCAGCAAGGGAACGGGTTGCAGGAGGAACTTTTACTGTGGTTTCTCAGTATGTTTCAGATTGCCTGTTTGAAGTTACTGCAGTTTTCTCTGTAAATCAGAGTTGGATCTAAAACCTCACCTTATATATGTATGGAGTGGAGTTTGCAAGTGAAAAGAACCTATGTGTTCCCAACAAGCTAGGTGAAGGACGGCTTTCACACACACTTATCTCTCAGAACTGCGCATGTGGAGAGACTTTCGTTCATGTAGCACCAAGGGAACGGGTTGCAAGGGAAACTTTTACTCTGGATTCTCAGTCTGTTTCCTAGTGCCGGTTTCAAGTTCCTGCATTTTTCACTGTAAAACCGATTTGGAGCTAGTACCTCCCCACATATATGTATGGAGTGGAGTTTGCAACTGAAAAGAAACTTTGAGTTCCCAACAAGCTAGTTGAAGAATGGCATTCACACACAAATATCTCTCAGAACTGAGCATGTGGTGAGACGTTCGTTCATCTAGCAGCAAGGGAACGGGTTGCAGGAGAAACTTTTACTCTGGTTTCTCAGTCTGTTTCTTAGTGCCTGTTTGAATTTCCTGCAGTTTTCACTGTAAAACCGAGTTGGAGCTAGTACCTCCCCATATATATGTATGGAGTGGAGTTTGCCACTGAAAAGAAACTTTGTGTTCCCAACAAGCTAGATGAAGGACGGCTTTCACACACACTTACCTCTAAGAAATTAGCATGTGGAGAGACTTTCGTTCATCTAGCACCAAGGTAACGGGTTGCAGGGAAACTTTTACTCTGGTTTCTCAGTCTGTTTCCTAGTGCCGGTTTGAAATTCCTGCAGTTTTCTCTGTAAAACCGAGTTGGAGCTAGTACCTCCCCATATATATGTATGGAGTGGAGATTGCAACTGAAAAGAAACATTGTGTTCCCAAAAATCTAGCTTAATGACGGCTTCACACACACTTATCTCTCAGAACTGAGCATGTGGAGAGACGTTCGTTCATCTAGCACCAAGGGAACGGGTTGCAGGTGAAATTTTACTGTGGTTTCTCAGTCTGTTTCCTAGTGCCAGTTTCAACTTCCTGCAGATTTCACTGTAAAACGGAGTTGGAGGTAGTACCTACACATATATTTGTATGGAGTGGAGTTTGCCACTGAAAAGAAACTTTGTGTTCCCAACAAGCTATGTGAAGGACGGCTTTAACACACACTTATCTGTCAGAACTGAGCATGTGGAGAGACGTTCGTTCATCTAGCACCAAGGGAACGGGTTGTAGGAGAAACTTTTACTCTGGTTTCTCAGTCTGTTTCTTAGTGCCTGTTTGAATTTCCTGCAGTTTTCACTGTAAAACCGAGTTGGAGCTAGTACCTCCCCATATATATGTATGGAGTGGAGTTTGCCACTGAAAAGAAACTTTGTGTTCCCAACAAGCTAGTTGAAGGACGGCTTTCACACACACTTACCTCTAAGAAATTAGCATGTGGAGAGACGTTCGTTCATCTAGCACGAAGGTAACGGGTTGCAGGGGAAACTTTTACTCTGGTTTCTCAGACTGTTTCCTAGTGCCGGTTTGAAGTTCCTGCAGTTTTCACTGTAAAACCGAGTTGGAGCTAGTACCTCCCCATATATATGTATGGAGTGGAGATTGCAACTGAAAAGAAACATTGTGTTCCCAAAAATCTAGGTGAATGACGGCTTCACACACACTTATCTCTCAGAACTGAGCATGTGGAGAGACGTTCGTTCATCTAGCTCCAAGGGAACGGGTTGCAGGTGAAATTTTACTCTGGGTTCACAGTATGTTTCCTATTGCCGGGTTGAAGTTACTGCAATTTACTCTGTAAATCCGATTTGGAGTATAACTTCACTTTATATATGTATGGAGTGGAGTTTGCAAGTGAAAAGAACCTTTGAGTTCCCCACAAGCTAGGTGAATTACGACTTTCACACACTCTTATCTCTCAGAACTGAGCATTTGGAGAGACTTACGTTCATCTAGCACCAAGGGAACGGGTTGCAGGAGAAACTTTTACTCTGGTTTCTCAGTCTGTTTCCTAGTGCCGGTTTGAAGTTCTTGCAGTTTTCACTGTAAAACCGAGTTGAAGATAGTACCTACCCACATATACGAATGGAGTTGAGTTTGCAACTGAAAAGAAACTTTGTGTTCCCAAGAAGCTAGGTGAAGGACTGCATTCACACACACATATCTCTCAGAACTGAGCACGTAGGGAGACGTTCGTTTATCTAGCACCAAGGGAACGGGGTGCAGTGGAAATTTTACTCTGGATTCTCAGTCTGCTTCCTAGTGCCGGTTTGAAGTTATTGCAACTTTCACTGTAAAACCGAGTTGGAACTAGAACCTCCCCATATATATGTATGGAGTGGAGTTTGCCACTGAAAAGAAACTTTGTGTTCCCAACAAGCTAGCTGAAGTACGGCTTTCACACACTCTTATCACTCAGTACTGAGCATGTGGAGAGACAATCTTTCATCTAGCACCAAGGTAACGAGATGCAGGAGAAACTTTTACTCTGGTTTTCAGTCTGTTTCCTAGTGCCGGTATGAAGTTCCTGCAGTTTTCACTGTAATACCGAGTTGGAGCTAGTACCTCCCCATATATATTCGTATGGAGTGGAGTTTGCAACTGAAAAGAAACTTTGTGTTCCCAAAAAGCTAGGTGAAGGAAAGCTTTCACACACACTTATCTCTCAGGACTGAGCATGTGGTGAGAAGTTCGTTCATCTAGCACCAAGGTAAAGGGTTGCAGGAGAAACTTTTCTCTGGTTTCTCAGTCAGTTTCCTAGTGCCGGTTTGAAGTTCCAGTAGTTCTCACTGTAAAATAGAGTTGGAACTACAACCTCCGCATATATATGTATGGAGAGGAGTTTGCAACTGAAAAGAACCTTTGTGTTCCCAACAAGCTAGGTGAAGGACGGCTTTCACACAAACTTATCTCTCAGAACTGAGCATGTGGAGAGATTTTCGTTCACATAGCACCAAGGGAACGGGTTGCTTTAGAAACTTTTACTCAGGATTCTCAGTCTGTTTCCTAGTGCCGGTTTGAAGTTCCTGCAGTTCTCACTGTAAAACTTAGTTGGAGCTAGTACCTCCCCATATATACGTAGGAGTGGGGTTAGCAACTGAAAAGTAACTTTGTGTTCCCAACAAGCTAGGTGAAGGACGGTTTTCACACACACTTATCTTTCAGAACTGAGCATGTGGAGAGACGTTCGTTCATCTAGCACCAAGGAAACGGGATGCAGGAGAATCTTTACTCTGTTTTCTCAGTCTGTTTCCGAGTGCCGGTTTGAAGTTCCTGCAGTTTTCACTGTAAAACCGAGTTGGAGATAGAACCTCCCCATATATATGTATGGAGTGGTGTTTGCCACTGAAAAGAAACTTTGTGTTCCCAACAAGCTAGGTGAAGGACGGCTTTCACACACACTTATCACTCAGTACTGAGCATTTGGTGAGACATTCTTTCATCTAGCACCAAGGTAACGAGATGCAGGAGAAACTTTTACTCTGGTCTCTCAGTCTGTTTCCTAGTGCCGGGTTGAATTTGCTGCAGTTCTCACTGTAAAACCGAGTTGGAGCTAGTACCTCCCCATATATATTCGTATGGAGTGGAGTTTGCAACTAAAAAGTAACTTTTTTATCCCAACAATTTAGGTGAAGTTCGGCTTTAACACACACTTATCTCTCAGAACAGAGGATGTGGAGACACGTTCGTTCATCTAGCACCATGGGAACAGGATGCAGATAACCTTTTACTCTGGTTTCTCATTCTGTTTCCTAGTGCCGGTTTGCAGTTATTGCAGTTTTCACTCTAAAACCGAATTGGAGCTCGTACCTCCCCATATGTATGTATGGAGTGGAGTTGGCAACAGAAAAGGAACTTCGTGTTCCCAACAAGCTAGGTGAAGGACGGCTTTCACACACTCTTATCTCTCAGAACTGAGCATGTGGAGAAACGATCGTTCATCTAGCACCAAGGGAACGGGTTGCAGGAAAACCTTTTACTCTGGTTTCTCTGTCAGTTTCCTAGTGCCGATTTGAAGTTCCTGCAGTTCTCACTGTAAAACCGAGTTTTAGCTAGTACCTACCCATATATATGTATGGAGTGGAGTTTGCAACAGAAAAGGGACTTTGTGTTCCCAACAAGCTATGTGAAGGACGGCTTTCACACACTTTTATCTCTCAGAACTGAGCATGTGGAGAAACGTTCGTTCATCTAGCACCAAGGGAACGGGTTGCAGGAGAATCTTTTACTCTGTTTTCTCAGTCAGTTTCCTAGTGCCGGTTTGATGTTCCTGCAGTTCTCACTGTAAAACCGAGTTTTAGCTAGTACCTGCCCTTATATATCTATGGAGTGGAGTTTGCAACTGAAAAGAAACTTTGTGTTCCCAAAAATCTAGGTGAAGAACGGCTTTCACACACACTTATCTCTCAGAACTGAGCATGTGGACAGACGTCCGTTCTTCTAGCAACAAGGGAACTGGTTGCAGAAGGAACATTTACTCTGGATTCTCACCCTGTTTCTTAGTGCCAGTTTGAATTTCCTGCAGTTTTCACTGTAAAACCGAGTTGGAGCTAGCAACTCCCCATATATATTCGTATGGAGTGGAGTTTGCAACTATAAAGAAACTTTGTGTTCCCAACAAGTTAGGTGAAGTACGGCTTTAACACACACTTATCTCTCAGAACTGAGCATGTGGAGACACGTTCGTTCATCTAGCACCAAGGGAACAGGTTGCAGGGAAATTTTACTATGGATTCTCAGTCTGTTTCCTAGTGCCGGTTTGCAGTTATTGCAGTTTTCACTGTAAAACCGAATTGGAGCTAGTACCTCCCCATATATATGTATGGAGTGGAGTTTGCAACAGAAAAGGGACTTTGTATTCCCAACAAGCTATGTGAAGGTTGGCTTTCACACACATTTATCTCTCAGAACTTAGCATGTGGAGAGAAGTTCGTTTATCTAGCAACAAGGGAAAGGGATGCAGGAGAAACTTTTACTCTGGTTTTTCAGTTTGTTTCCTAGTGCCGGTTTGAAGTTCCTGCAGTTTTTACTGTAAACCCCAGTTGGTGCGAGTACCTCCCTTTATATATGTATGGAGTGGAATTTGCAACTGAAAATAAACTTTCTGTTCCCAACAAGTTAGGTGAAGGACGGCTTTTACACACACTTATCTCTCAGAACTGAGCATGTGGAGAGACGTTCGTTCATCTAGCACCAAGGGAACGGGTTGCAGAACAGACTTTTACTCTGGTTTCTCATTCTGTTTCCTAGTGCCGGTTGGATGTTCCTGCAGTTTTCACTGTAAAACGGATTTGGAGCTATTACCTCCCCATATATATGTATGGAGTGGAGTTTGCAACTGAAAAGTATCTTTGTGTTCCCAACAAGCTAGGTTAAGGACGGCTTTCACACACAATTATCTCTCAGAACTGAGCATGTGGAGAGACGTTCGTTCATCTAGAACCAAGGGAACGGTTGCAGGAGAAACTTTTACTCTGGTTTCTCAGTCTGTTTCTTAGTGCCTGTTTGAATTTCCTGCAGTTTTCACTGTAAAACAGATTTGGAGCTAGTACCTCCCCATATATATGTATGGAGTGGAGTTTGCAACTGAAAAGAAACTTGGTTTTCCCAACAAGCTACGTGAAGTACGGCTTTCACACACACTTATCACTCAGAACTGAGCATGCGGAGAGACGTTCGTACATCTAGCACCAATATAACTGGATGCAGGAGAAAATTTTACTCTGGTTTCTCAGTCTGTTACCTAGTACCAGTTTGAAGTTCCTGCAGCTTTCACTGTAAAACCGAGTTGGAGCTAGTACCTCCCCATATATATCTATTGAGGGGAGTATGCAATGTAAAGAAACTTTGTGTTCCCAAATATCTAGGTGAAAAAAGGATTCACACACACTTATCTCTCAGAACTGAGCATGTGGAGAGACGTTCGTTCATCTAGGACCAAGGGAACGGGTGGCAGGAATAACTTTTACTCTGGTTTCTCAGTCTGTTTCCTAGTTCCGGTTTGAAGTTCCTGCAGTTTTCACTGTAAAAATGAGTTGGAGTTAGTACCTCCCCATATATATGTATGAAGTGGCGTTTGCAACAGAAAAGGAACTTTGTGTTCAAAACAAGCTAGGTGAAGCACGGCTTCCACACACACTTATATCTCAGAACTGTGCATGTTGAGAGACGTTCGTTCATCTAGCACCAAGGGAAAGGTTTGCAGGAGAAACTTTTACTCTGGTTTCTCAGTCTGTTTCCTAGTGCCGGTTTGAAGTTCCTGCAGTTTTCACTGCAAACAGAGTTGGATCTAAAACCTCCACATATATATGTACGGAGTGGAGTTTGCAATAGAAAAGAAACTTTGTGTTCCCAACAAGCTAGGTGAAGGACGGCTTTCACACACACTTATCTCTCAGAACTGAGCATGTGGAGAGATTTTCGTTCACATAGCACCAAGGGAACGGGTTGCTTTAGAAACTTTTACTCAGGATTCTCAGTCTGTTTCCTAGTGCCGGTTTGAAGTTCCTGCAGTTCTCACTGTAAAACTTAGTTGGAGCTAGTACCTCCCCATATATACGTATGGAGTGGGGTTAGCAACTGAAAAGTAACTTTGTTTTCCCAACAAGCTATTTGAAGGACGGTTTTCACACACACTTATCTCTCAGAACTGAGCATGTGGAGAGACGTTCGTTCATCTAGCACCAAGGAAACGGGATGCAGGAGAATCTTTACTCTGTTTTCTCAGTCTGTTTCCGAGTGCCGGTTTGAAGTTCCTGCAGTTTTCACTGTAAAACCGAGTTGGAGCTAGAACCTCCCCATATATATGTATGGAGTGGAGTTTGCCACTGAAAAGAAACTTTGTGTTCCCAACAAGCTAGGTGAAGGACGGCTTTCACACACACTTATCACTCAGTACTGAGCATTTGTTGAGACATTCTTTCATCTAGCACCAAGGTAACGAGATGCAGGAGAAACTTTTACTCTGGTTTCTCATTCTGTTTAATAGTGCCGGTATGATTTTCCTGCAGTTTTTACTGTAAAACCGAGTTGGAGCTTTTACCTCCCCATATATGTATATGGTGTGGAGTTTGCAACTGAAAAGAAACTTTTTGCTCCCAACAACTAGGTGAAGGACGGCTTTCACACACAATTATCACTAAGAACTTAGCTTGTGGAGGGACGTTCGTTCATCAAGCACCAAAGGAACGGGTTTTAGGAGAAACTTTTATTCTTGTTCTCAGTCTTTTTCCTAGTGCCGGTATGAAGTTCCTGCAGTTTTCACTGAAAAACCGAGTTGGTGCTAGTTCCTCCCCATATATATGTATGGAGTGGAGTTTGCAACTGAAAAGTAACTTTGTGTTCCCAACAGGCAAGGTGAAGGACGGCTTTCACACTCACTTATCTCTCAGAAATTAGCATGTGGAGAGACGTTCGTTCATTTAGCTCAAAGGGAACGTGTTGCAGGAGAAATTTTTACTCTGGTTTCTCAGTCTGTTACCTAGTGCCGCTTGGAATTTCCTGCAGTTTTCACTGTAAAACCGATTTGGAGCTAGTACATCCGCATATATATGTATGGATTGGAGTTTGCAACTGAAAAGAAACTTTGTGCTCCCAACAACTAGTTGAAGGTCGGATTTCACACACACTTATCTATCAGAACTAAGGTTGTGGAGAGACGTTCGTTCATCTAGCACCAAGGGAACGGTTTGCAGGTTAAAGTTTTACTCTGGTTCTAAGTCTGTTTCCTAGTGCCGGTATGAAGTTCCTGCAGTTTTCACTGTAAAATCGAGTTGCATCTAGTACCTCCCCATATATATGTATGGAGTGGACTTTGCAACTGAAAAGAAACTTTGTGTTCTCAACAATGTAGGTGAAGGACGGCTTTCACACACAATTATCTCTCAGAACTGTGCATGTGGAGAGACGTTCGTTCACCTAGCACCAAGGGAACGGGTTGCAGGAGAAACTTTTACTCTGGTTTCTCAGTCTGTTTCCTAGTGCCGGTATGAATTTTTTGCAGTTTTCACTGTAAAATCGAGTTGGAGCTAGTATTTCAACCAATATATGTATGGAGTGGGTTTTGCAATTGAAACTAAACATTGTGTTCCCAACAAGTAGGTGAAGTACGGCTTTCACACACACCTATCTCTCAGAACTAAGAATATGGAGAGACGTTCGTTCATCTAGCACCAAGGGAACGCGTTGCAGGAGCAACTTTTACTCAGGTTTCTCCGTCTGTTTCCTAGTGCCGGTATGAAGTTCTTGCAGTTTTCATTGTAAAATCGAGTTGGAGCTAGTATTTCATCCAATATATGTATGGAGTGGGTTTTGCAATTGAAACTAAACATTGTGTTCCCAACAAGTAGGTGAAGTACGGCTTTCACACACACCTATCTCTCAGAACTAAGAATATGGAGAGACGTTCGTTCATCTAGCACCAAGGGAACGCGTTGCAGGAGCAACTTTTACTCAGGTTTCTCCGTCTGTTTCCTAGTGCCGGTATGAAGTTCTTGCAGTTTTCACTGTAAAACAGAGTTGGAGCTAGTACATCCCCATATATATGTATGGAGTGGAGTTTGCAACTGAAAAGAAACTTTGTGTTCCCAACAAGATAGGTGAAGGACGGCTTTCACACACACTTATCTCTCAGAACTGAGCATGTGTAGAGACGTTCGTTCACGTATCACCAAGGGAACGGGTTGCAGGAGAAAATTTACTCTGGTTTCTCAGTCTGTTTCCTAGTGCCGGTTTGTATTTCCTGCAGTTTTCACTGTTAAACATATTTGGAGCTAGTATCTCCCCATATATATGTATGGAGTGGAGTTTGCAACTGAAAAGGAACTTTGTGTTCCAAACAATCTAGGTGAAGAACGGCTTTCACACACACTTATTTCTCAGAACTGAGCATGTGGAGAGACTTTCTTTCATCTAGCACCAAGGGAACGGGTTGAAGTATAAACTATTACTCTGTGTTCGCAGTCAGTTTCCTAGTGCCGGATTGAAGTTTCCTGCAGTATTCACTGTGAAACCGAGTTGGAGCTTGTAACTCCACCTATATATGTATGGATTGGGGATTGCAACTGAAAATAAACATTGTGTTCCCTACAAGCTAGGTGAAGGACGGCTTTCACACACATTTATCTCTCAGAACAGAGCATGTGGAGAGACCTTCGTTCATCTAGCACCAAGGGAACGGGTTGCAGGAGAAACTGTTACACTAGTTTCTCAATCTGTTTCCTAGTGCCGGATTGAATTTCCTGCAGTTTTCACTGTAAAAAAGATTTCGAGCTTTTACCTCCCCTTACATATGTATGGAGTGGATTTTTCAACGAAAAATAAACATTGTGTTCCCAACAAGCTAGGTGAAGGACGGCTTTCACACACACTTATCTCTCAGAACTGAGCATGTGGTGAGACGTTCGTTCATCTAGCACCAAGGGAACGGGTTGCAGGTGAAACTTTTTCTCTGGTTTCTCAGTCTGTTTCCTAGTGCCGGTTTGAAGTTCCTGCAGATTTCACTTTAAAACCGAGTTGGAGCTAGTACCACCCCATATATATGTATGGAGTGGATTTTGCAACTGAAGAGAAACTTTGTGTTCCCAAAAAGCTAGGTGAAGTACAGCTTTCACACACCATATCTCTCAGAACTGAGCTTGTGGAGAGACGTTCGTTCACCTAGCACCAAGGGAACGGGTTGCAGGGGAAACTTTTCCTGTGTTTTCTCAGTCTGTTTCCTAGTGCCAGTTTGAAGTTCCTTCAGTTTTCACTGTAAAAACGATTTGGAGTTTGTACCTCCCCATATATATGTACGGAGTGGAGTTAGCAACTGAAAAGAAACTTTGTGTTCCCAACAAGCTAGGTTAAGGACGGCTTTCACACACACTTATCTCTCAGAACTGAGCATGTGGAGAGATTTTCGTTCACCTAGCACCAAGGGAACGGGTTGCAGGAGAAACTTTTACTCTGGTTTCTCATTCTGTTTCCTAGTGCTGGTATGAATTTCCTGCAGGTTTCACTGTAAAATCGAGTTGGAGCTAGTACCTCCCCATATATATGTATGGACTGGAGTTTGCAACTGAAAAGAAACTTTGTGTTCCCAACAGGCAAGGAGAAGGACGGCTTTCACACTCACTTATCTCTCAGAAATTAGCATGTGGAGAGACGTTCTTTCATCTAGCACAAATGGAACGTGTTGCAGGGGAAATTTTTCTCTGGTTTCTCAGTCTGTTTCCTAGTGCTGGTATGAAGTTCCTGCAGTTTTCACTGTAAAATCTATTTGGAGCTAGTATCTCCCCCTATATATGTATGGAGTGGGTTTTGCAATTGAAACTAAACATTGTGTTCCCAACAAGCTAGGTGAAGGACGGCTTTCACACACACTTATCTCTCAGAACTGAGCATATGGAGAGACGTTCGTTCATCTAGCACCAAGGGAATGCGTTGCAGGAGAAACTTTTACTCTGGTTTCTCAGTCTGTTTCCTAGTGTCGGTTTGAAGTTCTTGCAGTTTTCACTGTAAAATAGAGTTGAAGCTAGTACATCCCCATATATATGTATGGAGTGGAGTTTGCAACTGAAAATAAACATTGTGTTCCCAACAAGTTAGGTGAAGGACGGCTTTCACACATACTTATCTCTCAGAACTGAGCATTTGGAGAGACGTTCGTTCATCTACCACCAAGAGAACGGGTTGCAGGGGAAAGTTTTACTCTGGTTTCTCAGTATGTTTCCTAGTGTCGGTTTGAATTTCCTGCCGTTTTCACTGTAAAACCGAGTTGGAGCTATTACCTCCCCATATATATATATGGAGTGGAGTTTTTAAGTGAAAAGATCCTTTCTGTTCCCAACAAGCTAGGTGAAGTACGGCTTTCACACACACTTATCTCTCAGAACTGAGCATGTGGAGAGTCGTTCGTTCATCTAGCACCAAGGGAACGTGTTGCAGGGGAAACTTTCACTCTGAATTCTAAGTCTGTTTCCTAGTGCCGGTTTGAATTACCTGCAGTTTTCACTGTAAAACCGAGGTGGATCTAGTACCTCCCCGTATACATGTATGGAATGGTGTTTGCAACTGAAAAGAAACTTTATGTTCCCAAGAAGCCAAGTGAAGGACGGCTTTCACACACACTTATCTCTCAGAACTGAGCATGTGGAGAGAGATTCGTTCATCTAGCACTAAGGGAAAGGGTTGCAGGAGAAACTTTTTCTCTGGTTTCTCAGTCTGTTTCCTAGTGCCGGATCGAATTTCCTGCAGTTTTCACTGTAAAAACGATTTCGAGCTTTTACTTCCCCATATATATGTATGGAGTGTAATTTGCAACGTAAAATAAACATTGTATCCCAACAAGCTAGGTGAAGGACGGCTTTCACACACACTTATCTCTCAGAACTGAGCATGTGCAGAGATTTTCATTCATCTAGCACCAAGGGATCGGGTTGCAGGAGAAACTTTTACTCTGGTTTCTCAGTCTGATTCCTAGTGCCTTTTTGAAGTTCCTTCAGTTATCACTGTAAAACCGAGTTGGAGCTTGTACCTCCCCATATATATGTATGGAGTGGAGTTTGCAACTGAAAAGAAACTTTGTGTTCCCAAAAATCTATGTGAAGTACGGCTTTCACACACACTTATCTCTCCGAACTGAGCATGTGGAGAGACGTTCGTTCATCTAGCACCAAGGGAACGGGTTGCACGAGAAACTTTTACTCTGGTTTCTCAGTGTGTTTCCTAGTGCCGGTTAAATTTCCTGCAGTTTTCACTGTAGAAACGTGTTGGAGTTAGTACCTCCCCTTATATATGTATGGAGTGCATTTTGCCACTGAAAATAAACTTTGTATTCCCAACAAGCTAGGTGAAGCAGGGCTTTCACACACAATTATCTCTCAGAACTGAGCATGTGGAGAGAAGTTCGTTCATCTAGCACAAAGGGAACGGGTTGCAGGAGAAACATTTACTCTGGTTTCTCAGTCTGTTTCCTAGGGCCGGTGTGATGTTCCTGCAGTTTTCACTGTAAAACCGAGTTGGAGCTTCTACCTCCCCATATATATGTATGGATTGGAGTTTGCAACTAAAAATAAACATTGTGTTCCCAACAAGCTATGTGAAGGACGGCTTTCACACACACTTATCTCTCAGAACTGAGCATGTGGAGAGACGGTCGTTCATCTAGCACCAAGGGAACGAGTTTCAGGAGAAACTTTTAATCTGTTTTCTCAGTCTGTTTCCTAGTGACGGATAGAATTTCATGCAGTTTTCACTGTAAAAACGAGTTCGAGCTTTTACCTCCCCATATATATGTATGGAGTGGAGTTTGCAACGGAAAATAAACATTGTGTTCCCAACAAGCTAGGTGAAGTACGGCTTTCACACACACTTATCTCTCAGAACTTAGCATGTGGAGAGAGATTCGTTCATCTAGCACTAAGGGAAAGGGTTGCAGGAGAAACTTTTACTCTGGTTTCTCAGTCTGTTTCCTAGTGCCGGATCGAATTTCCTGCAGTTTTCACTATAAAACTAGTTCGAGCTTTTACCTCCCAATATATATGTATGGAGTGGATTTGCAACTGAAAAGAAACTTTGTGTTCCTAAAGTCTAGATGAAGAACGGCTTTAACACACTTATCTCTCCGAACTGAGCATGTGGTTCGACGTTCGTTCATCTAGCACCAAGGGAACGTTTTGCAGGAGAAACTTTTATTCTAGTTTATCAGTCTGTTTCCTAGTGCCGGTTTGAAGTTCCTGCAGTTTTCACTGTAAAACCGAGTTGGAGCTAGTACCTCCCCTTATATATGTATGGAGATCAGTTTGCCACTGGAAAGAAACTTTGTGTTCCCAACAAGCTAGGTGAAGGACGGCTTTCACACACACCTATCCCTCAGAAGTCTGCATGTGGAGAGAAGTTCGTTCATCTAGCACAAAGGGAGACGGTTGCAGGGGAAACCGTTACTCTGGTTTCTCAGTCTGTTTCCTAGTGCCGGTGTGAAGTTCCTTCAATTATCACTCTATAACCGATTTGGAGATAGTACCTCCCCATATATATGTATGGTTTGGAGTTTGCAACTGAAAAGAAACTTTGTGTTCCCAACAAGCTAGGTGAAGGACGGCTTGGACACACTCTTATCTCTCAGAACTGAGCATGTGGAGAGACGTTTGTTCATCTAGCAAAAGGGAACGGGTTGCAGGATAATCTTCTACTCTGGTTTCTCAATCTGTTTCCTAGTGCCGGTGTGAAGTTCCTGCAGTTATCACTGTATAACCGAGTTGGAGATAGTACATCCCCATATATATGTATGGAGTGGAGTTTGCTACTGAAAAGATACTTTGTGTTCCCAAATATCTAGGTGAAGTACGGCTATCAAACACACTTATATCTCCGATCTGAGCATGTGGAGAGACGTTCGTTCATCTAGCACCAAGGGAACGGGTTGCAGGAGAAACTTTTACTCTGGTTTCTCAGTCTTTTTCCAAGTGCCGGTGTGAAGTTCCTGCAGTTTTCACTGTAAAATCGAGTTGGAGCTTGTACCTCCCCATATATATTTATGGAGAGGATTTTGCAACTGAAAAGAAACTTTGTGTTCCCTACAAGCTAGGTGAAGGACGGCTTTCACAGACACATATTTCTCAGAACTGAGCATGTGTAGAGATTTTCGTTCACCTAGCACCAAGGGATCTTGTTGCAGGAGAAACATTTCCTCTGGTTTCTCAATCTGTTTCCTAGTGCCGGTTTGAATTTCCTGCATTTTTCACTGTAAAACCGAGTTGAGGTTACTACCTCCCCATATATATGTATGGATTGGAGTTTGCAACTGAAAAGAAAAATTGTGTTCCCAACAAGCTATGTGAAGGACTGCTTTCACACACATATATCTCTCAGAACTGAGCATGTGGAGAGACGTTCGTTCATCTAGCAACAAGGGAACGGGTTGCAGGAGAAAATTTTCCTCTGATTTCTCAGTCTGTTTCCTAGTGCCGGTTTGAATTTCCTGCAGTTTTCACTGTAAAACAGAGTTGGAGCTAGTACCTCCCCATATATATGTATGGATTGGAGTTTGCAACTGAAAATAAAAATTGTGTTCCCAACAAGCTATGTGAAGGACTGCTTTCACACACACATATCTATCAGAACTGAGCATGTGGAGAGACGTTCGTTCATCTAGCAACAAGGGAACGGTTTGCAGGGGAAACTTTTACTCTGGTTTCTCAATCTGTTTCCTAGTGTCGGTTTGAATTTCCTGCAGTTTTCAATGTAAAACAGATTTGGAGCTGGTACCTCCCATATAAATGTTGGAATGGAGTTTGCAACTGAAAAGAAACTATGTGTTCCCAAAACCTAGGTGAAGGACGGCTTTCACACACACTTATCTCTCAGAACTGAGCATGTGGAGAGAAGTTCGTTCATCTAGCACCAAGGGAACGGGTTGCAGGAGAAACTTTTACTGTGGTTTCTCAGTCTGTTTCCTATTGCCGGGTTGAAGTTCCTGCAGTTTTCACTGTAAATCCGAGTTGGAGCTAGAACTTCCCCTTATATTCATATGGAGTGGAGTTTGTAAGTGAAAAGATCCTTTGTGTTCCCAACAAGATAGGTGAAGGACGGCTTTCATACACACTTATCTCTTAGAACTTAGCATGTGGAGAGACGTTCGTTCATCTTTCACCAAGGGAACGGGTTGCAGGAGAAACTTTTACTCTGGTTTCTCAGTCTTTTTCCAAGTGCCGGTGTGTAGTTCCTGCAGTTTTCACTGTAAAAACGAGTTGGAGCTTGTACCTCCCCATATATATTTATGGAGTGGAGTTTGCAACTGAAAAGAAACTTTGTGTTCCCTACAAGCTAGGTGAAGGGCGGCTTTCACAGACACTTATCTCTCAGAACTGAGCATGTGAAGAGATTTTCGTTCACCAAGCACCAAGGGATCTTGTTGCAGGAGAAACATTTCCTCTGGTTTCTCAGTCTGTTTCCTAGTGCCGGTTTGAATTTCCTGCAGTTTTCTCTGTAAAACCGAGTTGAGGCTACTACCTCCCCATGTATATGTATGGATTGGAATTTGCAACTGAAAATAAAAATTGTGTTCCCTACAAGCTATGTGAAGGACTGCTTTCACACACACATATCTCTAGAACTGAGCATGTGGAGATACGTTCGTTCATCTAGCACCAAGGGAACGGGTTGCAGGAGAAACTTTTACTCTGGATTATAAATCTGTTTCCTAGTACCGGTATAAATTTCCTGCAGTTTTCACTGTAGAACCGAGTTGGAGTTAGTACCTCCCCTTATATATGTATGGAGTGCATTTGGCCACTGAAAATAAACTTTTTGTTCCCAACAAGCTAGGTGAAGGACGGCTTTCACACACACTTATCTCTCAGAACTGAGCATGTGGAGAGACTTTCGTTCAACTAGCATGAAGGGAACGGGATGCAGGGAAAATTTTACACTTTTTTCTCAGTCTTTTTCCTAGTGCCGGTTTGAAGTTATTGCCGTTTTCACTGTAAAACCGATTTGGAGCTTGTCCCTAACCATATATATTTATGGAGCGGAGTTTGCAACAGAAAAGGAACTTTGTGTTCCCAACAAGCTAGGTGAAGTACGGCTTTCAGACACACTTATCTCTCAGAACTGAACATGTGGAGATACATTCGTTCATTTAGCACCAAGGAAACGGGATGCAGGAGAAATTTTACTCTGGTTTCTCAGTCTGTTTCCTAATGCCGGTTTGAAGTTACTGCAGTTTTCACTGTATAAAAGAGTTGGAGCTAGTACCTCCCCCTTTATTTGTATGAAGTGGAGTTTGCAACTGAAAAGAAACTTTGTGTTCCCAAGAAGATAGGTGAAAGACGGCTTTCACACACACATATCTCTCAGAACTGAGCATGTGGAGAGACGTTCGTTAATCTAGCACCAAGGGAACGGGTTGCAGGAAAAACATTTATTCTGGTTTTTCAGCCTGTTTCCTAGTGACGGTATGAATTTCCTAGAATATTCACTGTAAATCCGAGTTCTAGCCTGTACCTCCCCATATATATATATGGAGAGGAGTTTGCAACTGAAATAAACTTTGTGTTCCCAAAAAGCTTTGTGAAGGCGGCTTTCCCACACACTTATCTCTCAGAACTGAACATGTGGAGAGACGTTCGTTCATCTAGCACCAAGGGAACGGGATGCAGGAGAAACTTTTACTCTGGTTTCTCAGTCTGTTTCCTACTGCCGGTTTGAAGTTATTGCAGTTTTCACTGTAAAACCGAGATGGAGCTAGTACCTCCACATATATATGTATGGAGTGGAGTTTGCAACAGAAAAGGATCTTTGTCTCCCAACAAGCTAGGTGAAATACGGCTTTCACACACACTTATCTCTCAGAACTGAGCAAGGGGAGAGACGTTCGTTCATCTAGCACCAAGGAACGGGTTTCAGGAGAAAATTTTATACTGTTTTTTCAGTCTGTTTCCTAGTGCCGGTTTGAATTTCCTGCAGTATTCACTGTAAAACCGATTTAGAGCTAGTACCTCCCCATATATATATATGGAATGGAGTTTGCAACTGAAAAGAAACTTTGTGTTCCCAACAAGCTAGGTGAAGGAAGGCTTTAACACAATTATCTCTCAGAAATAAGCATGTGGAGAGACGTTCGTTCATCTAGCACCAAGGGTACGGGATGCAGGAGAAACTATTACTCTGGTTTCTCAGTCTGTTTCCTAATGCCGGTTTGAATTTACTGCAGTTTTCACTGTATAAAAGAGTTGGAGCTAGTACCTCCCCCTTTATATGTATGGAGTGGAGATTGCAACTGAAAAGAAACTTTGTGTTCCCAACAAGCTAGGTGAAGGACGGCTTTGAAACACACTTATCTCTCAGAACTGAGCATGTGGAGAGACGTTCGTTCATCTAGCACCAAGGGAACGGGTTGCAGGAGAAATTTTTCTCTGGTTTCTCAGGCTGTTTCCTAGTGCCGGTATGAATTTCCTGGAGTTTTCACTGTAAAACCGAGTTGGAGCTAGTACCTCCCCATATATATGTATGGAGAGGTGTTGGCAACTGAAAAGAAACTTTGTGTTCCCAAAAAGCTAGGTGAAGGACGGCTTTCACACACACTTATCTCTCAGAACTTAGCATGTGGAGAGACGTTCGTTCATCTAGCACCAAAGGAATGGATTTCAGGGAAAACTTTTACTCTGGTTTCTCAGTGTGTTTCCTAGTGCCGGTTTGAACTTCCAGCAATTTTCATTGTAAAACCAACTTGGAGCTTGTACCTCCCCATATATATGTATGGATTGGAGTTTGCAAATGAAATTAAACATTGTGTACCCAACAAGCTAGGTGAAGGACGGCTTTCACACACACTTATCTCTCAGAACTGAGCATGAGGGGAGACGTTCGTTCATCTAGCAAGAAGGGAACGGGTTGCAGGAGAAACTTTTACTCCGGTTTCTCAGTCTGTTTCCTAGTGCCGGATCGAATTTTCTGCAGTTTTCACTATAAAAACTAGTTCGAGCTTTTACCTCCCAATATATATGTATGGAGTGGATTTGCAACTGAAAAGACACTTTGTGTTCCAAAAATCTAGGTGAAGAACTGCTTTAACACACTTATCTCTGAACTGAGCATGTGGTAGACGTTCGTTCATCTAGCACCAAGGGAACGTTTTGCAGGAGAAACTTTTATTATAGTTTATCAGTCTGTTTCCTAGTGCCGGTTTGAAGTTCCTGCAGTTTTCACTGTAAAACCGAGTTGGAGCTAGTACCTCCCCTTATATATGTATGGAGAGCAGTTTGCCACTGAAAAGAAACTTTGTGTTCCCAACAAGCTAGGTGAAGTACTGCTTTCACACACACCTATCTCTCAGAAGTGTGCATGTGGAGAGACGTTCGTTCATTTGGCACAAAGGGAGACGGTTGCAGGGGAAATGTTTACTCTGGTTTCTCAGTCTGTTTCCTAGTGCCGGTGGGAAGTTCCTTCAGTTATCACTGTATAACCGAGTTGGAGATAGTACCTCCCCATATATATGTAAGGTTTGAAGTTTGCAACTGAAAAGAAACTTTGTGTTCCCAACAAGCTAGGTGAAGGAGGGCTTTGACACACACTTATCTTTCAGAACTGAACATGTGGAGAGACGTTTGTTCATCTAGCACAAAGGGAACGGGTTGCAGGATAATCTTCTACTCTGGTTTCTCAGTCTGTTTCCTAGTGCCGCTGTGAAGTTCCTGCAGTTATCACTGTATAACCGAGTTGGAGATAGTACCTCCCCATATATATGTATGGAGTGGAGTTTGCCACTGAAAAGATACTTTGTGTTCCCAAAAATCTAGGTGAAGTACGGTTATCAAACACACTTATATCTCCGATCTGAGCATGTGGAGTGACGTTCGTTCATCTATCACCAAGGGAACGGGTTGCAGGAGAAACTTTTACTCTGGTTTCTCAATCTTTTTCCAAGTGCCGGTGTGAAGTTCCTGCAGTTTTCACTGTAAAAACGAGTTGGAGCTTGTACCACCCCATATATATTTATGGAGTGGAGTTTGCAACTGAAAAGAAACTTTGTGTTCCCTACAAGCTAGGTGAAGGACGCCTTTCACAGACACTTATCTCTCACAACTGAGCATGTGTAGAGATTTTCGTTCCCCTAGCAACAAGGGATCTTGTTGCAGGAGAAACATTTCCTCTGGTTTCTCAATCTGTTTCCTAGTGCTGGTTTGAATTTCCTGCAATTTTCACTGTAAAACCGAGTTGAGGCTACTACCTCCCGTTATATATGTATGGATTGGAGTTTGCAACTGAAAGGAAAAATTGTGTTCCCAACAAGCTATGTGAAGGACTGCTTTCACACACACATATCTCTCAGAACTGAGCATGTGGAGAGACGTTCTTTCATCTAGCAACAAAGGAACGGGTTGCAGGAGAAAATTTTCCTCTGATTTCTCAGTCTGTTTCCTAGTGCCGGTTTGAATTTCCTGCAGTTTTCACTGTAAAACAGAGTTGGAGCTAGTACCTCCCCATATATATGTATGGATTGGAGTTTGCAACTGAAAATAAAATTGTGTTCCCAACAAGCTATGTGAAGGACTGCTTTCACACACACATATCTATCAGAACTGAGCATGTGGAGAGACGTTCTTTCATCAAGCAACAAGGGAACGGTTTGCAGGGGAAACTTTTACTCTGGTTTCTCAATCTGTTTCCTAGTGCCGGTTTGAAGTTCCTGCAGTTTTCACTGTAAAACAGATTTGGAGCTGGTACCTCCCATATAAATGTTGGAATGGATTTTGCAACTGAAAAGAAACTTTGTGTTCCCAAAAAGCTAGGTGAAGGACGGCTTTCACACACACTTATCTCTCAGAAATGAGCATGTGGAGAGACGTTCGTTCATCTAGCACCAAGGGAACGGGATGCAGGAGAAACTTTTACTGTGGTTTCTCAGTTTGTTTCCTATTGCCGGGTTGAAGTTCCTGCAGTTTTCACTGTAAATCCGAGTTGGAGCTAGAACTTCCCCTTATATACGTATGGAGTGGAGTTTGTAAGTGAAAAGATCCTTTGTGTTCCCAACAAGATTGGTGAAGGACGGCTTTCATACACACTTATCTCGTAGA
Source organism: Camelus dromedarius (assembly GCF_036321535.1). NCBI lineage: Eukaryota > Metazoa > Chordata > Mammalia > Artiodactyla > Camelidae > Camelus > Camelus dromedarius. The sequence goes on from NC_087460.1 coordinate 26,057,200, forward strand.
ACTTAGCATGTGGAGAGACGTTCGTTCATCTTGCACCAAGGGAACGGGTTGCAGGAGAAACTTTTACTCTGGTTTCTCAGTCTTTTTCCAAGTGCCGGTGTGTAGTTCCTGCAGTTTTCACTGTAAAAACGAGTTGGAGCTTGTACCTCCCCATATATATTTATGGAGTGGAGTTTGCAACTGAAAAGAAACTTTGTGTTCCCTACAAGCTAGGTGATGGGCGGCTTTCACAGACACTTATCTCTCAAAACTGAGCATGTGAAGAGATTTTCGTTCACCTAGCACCAAGGGATCTTGTTAAAGGAGAAACAATTCCTCTGGTTTCTCAGTCTGTTTCCTAGTGCCGGTTTGAATTTCCTGCAGTTTTCTCTGTAAAACCGAGTTGAGGCTACTACCTCCCCATGTATATGTATGGATTGGAATTTGCAACTGAAAATAAAAATTGTGTTCCCTACAAGCTATGTGAAGGACTGATTTCACACACACATATCTCTAGAACTGAGCATGTGGAGATACGTTCGTTCATTTAGTACCAAGGGAACGGGTTGCAGGAGATACTTTTACTCTAGATTCTAAATCTGTTTCCTAGTACCGGTTTAAAGTTCCTGCAGTTTTCAGTGTAAAACCGAGTTTGAGCTTGTACCTCCCCATATATATGTAAGGAGTGGATTTGCAACTGAAAAGAAACTTTGTGTTCCCAAAAATCTAGGTGAAGTACGGCTTTCACACACAATAATCTCTCAGTAATTAGCATGTGGAGAGACGTTCGTTCATCTAGCACAAAGGGAGCCGGTTGCACGGGAAACATTTACTCTGGTTTCTCAGTCTGTTTCCTAGTGCCAGTGTGAAGTTCCTGCAGTTATCACTGTATAACCGTGTTGGACATAGTACCTCCCCATATATATGTATGGAGTGGAGATTTCAACTGAAAAGAAACTTTGTGTTCCCAACAAGATAGGTGAAGGACGACTTTCACACACACTTATCTCTCAGAACTGAGCATGTGGAGAGACATTCGTTCATCTAGCAACAAGGGAATGCGTTGCAGGAGAAACATTTACTCTGGGTTCACAGTGTGTTTCCAGGTGCCGGATTGAAGTTCCTGCAGTTTTCACTGTAAAACCGAGTTGGAGCTAGAACCTCCCCCTATATATATATGTATTGGAGTTTGCAAATGAAATTAAACATAGTGTACCCAACAAGTTATGTGAAGGACGGCTTTCACACACAAATATCTCTCAGACCTGAGCATGTGGGGAGACGTTCGTTCATCTAGCAAAAAGGAACGGGTTGCAGGAGAAACTTTTACTCTGGTTTCTCAGTCTGTTTCCTAGTGCCGGATCGAATTTCCTGCAGGTTTCAATGCAAAAAAGATTTCGAGCTTTTACCTCCCCATATATATGTAAGGAGTGGAATTTGCAATGTAAAATAAACATTGTGTTCTCAACAAGCTAGGTGAAAGAAGGCTTTCACACACACTTATCTCTCAGAATTGAGCATGTGGAGAGATTTTCATTCATCTAGCACCAAGGGATCGGGTTGCAGGAGAAACTTTTACTCTGCTTTCTCAGTCTGTTTCCTAGTGCCTTTTTGAAGTTCCTGCAGTTTTCAAGGTAAAACCGAGTTGGAGCTTGTACCTCCCCATATATATTTATGGAGTGGAGTTTGCAACTGAAAATAAAAATTGTGTTCCCTACAAGCTAGGTGAAGGACTGCTTTCACACACACATATATCTCAGAACTGAGCATGTGGAGAGACGTTCTTTCATCTAGCACCAAGGGATAGGTTTGCAGGAGAAACTTTTACTCTGGTTTCTCAATCTGTTTCCTTGTGCCGGTTTAAAGTTCCTGCAGTTTTCACTGTAAAACCGAGTTGGAGCTTGTACATCCCCATATATATGTAAGGAGTGGATTTGCAACTGAAAAGAAACTTTGTGTTCCCAAAAATCTAGGTGAAGGTCGGCTTTCACACACACTTATCTCTCAGAACTGAGCATGTGGAGAGACGTTTGTTCATCTAGCACAAAGGGAACGGGTTGCAGGAGAAAATTTTACTCTGGTTTCTCAGTCTGTTTCCTTGTGCCGGTTTGAAGTTCCTGCAGTTTTCACTGTAAAATCGAGTTGGAGTTTGTACTTCCCCATATATATATATGGAGTGGAGTTTGCAACTGAAAAGAAACTATGTGTTCCCAAAAATCTAGGTGAAGGACGGCTTTCACACACTTATCTCTCAGAAATGAGCATGTCGAGAGGCGTTCATTCATATAGCCCAAAGGGAACGGGTTGCAGGGGAAACTTTTACTCTGGTTTCTCAGTCTTTTGGTTAGTTCCGGATTGAATTTCCTGCAGTTTTCACTGTAAAACTGTGTTGGAGCTATTACCTCCCCATATATATGTATGGAGTGGAGTTTGCCACTGAAAAGAAACTTTCTGTTCCCAACAAGCTAGGTGAAAGACGGCTTTCACACACATTTACCTCTCAGAACTGAGCATGTGAAGAGACGTTCGTTCATCTAGCAACAAGGGAACGGGTTGCAGGAGAAACATTTACACTGGGTTCACAGTGTGTTTCCTAGTGCCGGTTTGAAGTTCCTGCAGTTTTCACGGCAAAGCCGAGTTGGAGCTTGAACCTCCCCCTATATATGTATGGATTGGAGTTAGCAACTTAAAATAAACATTGTGTTCCCAACAAACTAAGTGAAGGACGGCTTTCACACACACTTATCTCTCAGAACTGAGCATGTGGAGAGACGTTCGTTCATCTAGCACCAAGGGAACGGGTTGCAGGATAAACTTTTAATCTGGATTCTCAATCTGTTTCCTAGTGATGGATTGAATTTCATGCAGATTTCACTGTAAAAACGAGTTCGAGCTTTTACCTCCCCATATAAATGTATGGAGTGGAGTTTGCAACGTAAAATAAACAAATTGTTCCCAACAAGCTAGGTGAAGGACGACTTCACACACACTTATCTCTCAGAACTGAGCATGTGGAGAGAATTTCGTTCATCTAGCACCAATGGAACGGGTAGCAGGAGAAACTTTTCTCTGGTTTCTTAGTCTGTTTCCTAGTGCCGGTTTGAAGTTCCTGCAGTTTTCACTGTAAAACCGACTTGTAGCTTGTACCTCCCCATATATATGTATGGAGTGGTGTTTGCAACTGTAAAGAAACTTTGTGTTCCCAAAAATCTAGGTGAAATACGGCTTTAACATCCAATTATCTCTCAGAACTGAGCATGTGTAGAGACGTTCGTTCACCTAGCACCCAGGGAACGGGTTGCAGGGGAAAGTTTTTCTCTGGTTTCTCACTCTGTTTCCTAGTGCCGGTTTGAAGTTCCTGCAGTTTTCACTGTAAAACCGAGTTGGAGCTTGTACCTCCCCACATATATGTATGGATTGGTGTATGCAACTGAATATAAACATTGTGTTCCCAACAAGCTAGGTAAAGTACGGCTTTCACACACACTTATCTCTCAGAACTGAGCATGTGGAGAGACATTCGTTCATCTAGCAACAAGGGAACGGGTTGCAGGAGAAACCTTTACTCTGGTTTCTCAGTCTGTTTCCAAGTGCCTGTTTGATGTTCCAGCAGTTTTCACTGTAAAACCGAGTTGGAGCTAGTACCTCCCCATATATATGTATGGAGTGGACTTTGCAACTGAAAAGAAACTTTGTGTTCCCAACAAGCTAGTTGAAGGACGGCTTCCACACACATTTATCTCTCAGAACTGAGCATGTGGAGAGACGTTCGTTCATCTATCACAAAAGAACGGGTTCCAGGAGAAACTTTTACTCTGGATTCTCAGTCTTTTTCCTAGTGCCGCTATGAATTTCCTGCAGTTTTCACTGTAAAACCGAGTTGGAGCTAGTACCTCCCCATATATATGTATGGATTGGAATTTGTAACTGAAAATAAAAATTGTGTTCCCTACAAGCTATGTGTAGGACTGCTTTCAGACACACATATCTCTCAGAACTGAGCATGTGGAGAGACATTCTTTCATCTAGCAACAAGGGAATGCGTTGCAGGAGAAACATTTACTCCGGGTTCACAGTGTGTTTCCTGGTGCCGGTTTGAAGTTCCTGCAGTTTTCACTGTAAAACCGAGTTGGAGCTAGAACTTCCCCTATATATATATGTATTGGAGTTTGCAAATGAAATTAAACATTGTTTACCCAACAAGCTAGGTGAAGGACGGCTTTCACACACAATTATCTCTCAGACCTGAGCATGTGGGTAGACGTTCGTTCATCTAGCAAAAAGGGAACGGGTTGCGGGGAAACTTTTACTCTGGTTTCTCAGTCTGTTTCCTAGTGTCGGATCGAATTTCCTGCAGTTTTCACTGTAAAAACTAGTTCAAGCTTTTACCTCCCAATATATATGTATGGAGTGGATATGCAACTGAAAAGTAACTTTGTGTTCCCAAAAATCTAGGTGAAGGACGGCTTTCACACACACGTATCTCTCAGAACTGAGCATGTGGAGAGAGTTTCATTCATTTAGCAACAAGGGAACGGGTTGCAGGGGAAACTTTTACTGTGGTTTCCCAGTCTGTTTCCTATTGCCGGTTTGAAGTTCCTGCAGTTTTAACTGTAAATCCGATTAGGAGCTAGAACCTCCCCTTATATATGTATGGAGTGGAATTCCTAAGTGAAAAGATTCTTTGTGTTCCCAACAAGCTAGGTTAAGGACGGCTTTCACACACACTTATCTCTCAGAACTGAGCATGTGGAGAGACGTTCGTTCATCTAGCACCAAGGGAACGGGTGGCAGGGGAAACTTTTACTCTGCTTTCTCAGTCTGTTTCAAGTGCCGGTGTGAAGTTCCTGCAGTTTTCACTGTAAAACCGAGTTGGAGCTTGTACCTCCCCACATATATGTATGGATTGGTGTATGCAACTGAATATAAACATTGTGTTCCCAACAAGCTAGGTGAAGTACGGCTTTCACACACACTTATCTCTCAGAACTGAGCATGTGGAGAGACATTCGTTCATCTAGCAACAAGGGAATGTGTTGCAGGAGAAACATTTACTGAGGGTTCACAGTGTGTTTCCTGGTGCCGGTTTGAAGTTCCTGCAGTTTTCACTGTAAAACAGAGTTGGAGCTAGAACCTCCCCCTATATATATATGTATTGGAGTTTGCAAATGAAATTAAACATTGTGTACCCAAGAAGCTAGGTGAAGGACGGCTTTCACACACACTTATCTCTCAGACCTGAGCATGTGGGTAGACGTTCGTTCATCTAGCAAAAAGGGAACGGGTTGCGAGGAAACTTTTACTCTGGTTTCTCAGTCTGTTTCCTAGTGCCGGATCGAATTTCCTGCAGTTTTCACTGTAAAAACTAGTTCAAGCTTTTACCTCCCAATATATATGTATGGAGTGGATTTGCAACTGAAAAGTAACTTTGTGTTCCCAAAAATCTAGGTGAAGGACGGCTTTCACACACACTTATCTCTCCGAACTGAGCATGTGGAGAGACGTTCGGTCATTTAGCACCAAAGGAACGTGTTGCAGGAGAAACTTTTATTCTGGTTTCTCAGTCTGTTTCCTAGTGCCGGTTTGAAGTTCCTGCAGTTTTCACTGTAAAACCGAGTTGGAGCTAGTACTTCCACTTATACATGTATGGAGTGCTGTTTGCCCCTGAAAAGAAACTTTGTGTTCCCAACAAGTTAGGTGAAGGACGGCATTCACACTCACCTATCTCTCAGAACTGAGCATGTGGAGAGACGTTCGTTCATCTAGCACAAAGGGAGATGGTTGCAGGAGAAACCTTTACTCTGGTTTCTCAGTCTGTTTCCAAGTGCCTGTTTGATGTTCCAGCAGTTTTCACTGTAAAACCGAGTTGGAGCTAGTACCTCCCCATATATATGTATGGATTGGACTTTGCAACTGAAAAGAAACTTTGTGTTCCCAACAAGCTAGGTGAAGGACGGCTTCCACACACATTGATCTCTCAGAACTGAGCATGTGGAGAGACGTTCGTTCACCTAGCACCGAGGGAACGGGTTGCAGGTGTAACTTTTACTCTGGTTCCTCAGTCGGTTTCCTAGTGCCGGTATGAATTTCCTACAGTTTTCACTGTAAAACCGATTTGGAGCTTGTACCTCCCCATAAATATGTATTGAGTGGAGTATGCAACTGAAAAGAAACTGTGTTCCCAAAATCTAGGTGAAGGACGGCATTCACACACACTTATCTCTCAGAAATGAGCATGTGGATAGACGTTCGTTCATCTAGCACCAAGGGAACGGGTTGCAGGAGAAACTTTTACTCTGGTTTCTCAGTGTGTTTCCTAGTGCAAGTTTGAATTTCCTGCAGTTTTCACTGTAAAACAGAGTTGGAGTTTACCTCCCCATATATATATATGGAGTGGAGTTTGCCACTGAAAAGATACTTTTTGTACCCAACAAGCTAGGTGAAGTACGGATTTCACACACAATTATCTCTCAGAACTGAGCATGTGGAGAGACGTTCGTTCATCTATCACAAAAGAACGGGTTCCAGGAGAAACTTTTACTCTGTTTTCTCAGTCTGTTTCCTAGTGCCGGTTTGAAGTTCCTGCAGTTTTCACTGTAAAACCGAGTTGGAGCTAGAACCTCCCCCTATATATATATGTATTGGAATTTGCAAATGAAATTAAACTTTTTGTACCCAACAAGCTATGTGAAGGACGGCTTTCACACACACATATCTCTCAGACCTGAGCATGTGGGGAGACGTTCGTTCATCTAGCAAAAATGGATCGGGTTGCAGGAGAAACTTTTGTTCTGGTTTCTCAGTCTGTTTCCTAGTGCCGGATCGAATTTCCTGCAGTTTTCACTGTAAAAACTAGTTCGAGCATTTACCTCCCAATATATATGTATGGAGTGGATTTGCAACTGAAAAGAAACTTTGTGTTCCCAAAAATCTAGGTTAAGGACGGCTTTCACACACACTTATCTCTCCGAACTGAGCATGTGGAGAGACGTTCGTTCATCTAGCACCAAGGGAACGTGTTGCAGGAGAAACTTTTATTCTGGTTTCTCAGTCTGTTTCCTAGTGCCGCTATGAATTTCCTGCAGTTTTCACTGTAAAACCGAGTTGGAGCTAGTACCTCCCCATATATATGTATGGATTGGAATTTGTAACTGAAAATAAAAATTGTGTTCCCTACAAGCTATGTGAAGGACTGCTTTCAGACACACATATCTCTCAGAACTGAGCATGTGGAGAGACATTCTTTCATCTAGCAACAAGGGAATGCGTTGCAGGAGAAACATTTACTCAGGGTTCACAGTGTGTTTCCTGGTGCCGGTTTGAAGTTCCTGCAGTTTTCACTGTAAAACCGAGTTGGAGCTAGAACTTCCCCTATATATATATGTATTGGAGTTTGCAAATGAAATTAAACATTGTGTACCCAACAAGCTAGGTGAAGGACGGCTTTCACACACAATTATCTCTCAGACCTGAGCATGTGGGTAGACGTTCGTTCATCTAGCAAAAAGGGAACGGGTTGCGGGGAAACTTTTACTCTGGTTTCTCAGTCTGTTTCCTAGTGTCGGATCGAATTTCCTGCAGTTTTCACTGTAAAAACTACTTCAAGCTTTTACCTCCCAATATATATGTATGGAGTGGATTTGCAACTGAAAAGTAACTTTGTGTTTCCAAAAATCTAGGTGAAGGACGGCTTTCACACACACTTATCTCTCCGAACTGAGCATGTGGAGAGACGTTCGTTCATCTAGCAACAAGGGAACGGGTTGCAGGGGAAACTTTTACTCTGGTATCTCAATCTATTTCCTAGTGCCGGTTTGAAGTTCCTGCAGTTTTCACTGTAAAACCGAGTTGGAGCTAGTACCTCCCCATATATATGTATGGAGTGGACTTTGCAACTGAAAAGAAACTTTGTGTTCCCAACAAGCTAGGTGAAGGACGGCTTCCACACACATTGATCTCTCAGAACTGAGCATGTGGAGAGACGTTCGTTCACCTAGCACCGAGGGAACGGGTTGCAGGTGAAACTTTTACTCTGGTTCCTCAGTCGGTTTCCTAGTGCTGGTATGAATTTCCTACAGTTTTCACTGTAAAACCGATTTGGAGCTTGTACCTCCCCATAAATATGTATTGAGTGGAGTATGCAACTGAAAAGAAACTGTGTTCCCAAAATCTAGGTGAAGGACGGCTTCCACACACATTGATCTCTCAGAAATGAGCATGTGGATAGACTTTCGTTCATCTAGCACCAAGGGAACGGGTTGCAGGAGAAACTTTTACTCTGTTTTCTCAGTCTGTTTCCTAGTGCCGGTATGAAGTTCCTGCAGTTTTCACTTTAAAACCGATTTGGAGCTAGTACCTCCCCATATATATGTATGGAGTGGAGTTTGCAACTGAAAAGAAACTTTGTGTTCCCAACAAGCTAGGTGAAGGACGACTTTCACACACACTTATCTCTCAGAACTGAGCATGTGGAGAGACATTCGTTCATCTAGCAACAAGGGAATGCATTGCAGGAGAAACATTTACTCTGGGTTCACAGTGTGTTTCCTGGTGCCGGTTTGAAGTTCCTGCAGTTTTCACTGTAAAAATTAGTTCGAGCATTTACCTCCCAATATATATGTATGGAGTGGATTTGCAACTGAAAAGAAACTTTGTGTTCCCAAAAATCTAGGTTAAGGACGGCTTTCACACACACTTATCTCTCCGAACTGAGCATGTGGAGAGACGTTTGTCCATCTAGCACAAATGGAACTGGTTGCAGGATAAACTTTTACTCTGGTTTCTCAGTCTGTTTCCTAGTGCCGGTTTAAAATTCCTGCAGTTTTCACTGTAAAAACGAGTTGGAGCTAGTACCTCCATTATATATGTATGGAGTGGATTTTGCAACTGAAAAGAAACATTTGTTCCCAAAAAGCTAGGTGAAGGACGGCTTTCACACACACTTATCTCTCAGAATTTAGCATGTGGAGAGACGTTCCTTCATCTAGCACCAAGGGAACGGTTTGCAGGAGAAATTTTTTCTCTGTTCTCTCAGTCTTTTCTTAGTGCCAGTTTGAATTTTCTGCAGATTTCACTGTAAAATAGAGTTGGAGCTAGTACCTCCCCATATATATGTATGGAGTGGAGTTTGCCACTGAAAAGAATCTTTGTGTTCCCAACAAGCTAGGTGAAGGACGGCTTTCACACACAATTATCTCTCAGAACTGAGCATGTGGAGAGACGTTCGTTCATCTAGCACAAAGGGAACGGGTTGCAGGAGAAACTATTACTCTGATTTCTCAGTCTGTTTCATAGTGCCGGTGTGTAGTTCCTGCAGTTTTCACTGTAAAAGGGAGTTGGAGATTGTACCTCCCCATATATATGAACGGAGTGGAGTTTGCAACTGAAAAGAATCTTTGTGTTCCCTACAAGCTAGGTGAAGGACGGCTTTTAGACACACTTATCTCTCAGAACTGAGCATGTGTAGAGAGTTTCGTTCACCTAGCACCAAGGGAACGGGTTGCAGGAGAATCTTTTACTCCGGTTTCTCAGTCTGTTTCCTATTGCCGGTTTGAAGTTCATACAGTTTTCACTGTAAATCCGAGTTGGAGCTAGAACCTCCCTTTATATACGTATGGAGTGGAGTATGTAAGAGAAAAGATCCTTTGTGTTCCTAACAAAATATGTGAAGGACGGCTTTCACACACACTTTTCTCTCAGAACTGAGTATGTGGAGAGATGTTCATTCATCTAGCAACAAGGGAACGGGTTGCAGGGGAAACTTTTACTGTGGTTTCCCAGTCTGTTCCCTATTGCCGGTTTGAAGTTCCTGCAGTTTTAACTGTAAATCCGATTTGGAGCTAGAACCTCCCCTTATATATGTATGGAGTGGAATTTCTAAGTGAAAAGATACTTTGTGTTCCCAACAAGCTAGGTGAAGGACGGCTTTCACACACACTTATCTCTCAGAACTGAGCATGTGGAGAGACTTTCGTTCATCTAGCACCAAGGGAACGGTTGCAGGAGAAACTTTTACTCTGGTTTCTCAATCTTTTCCTAATGCCGGTTTGAAGTTCCTGCAGTTTTCACTGTAAAACCGAGTTGGAGCTTCTACCTCCCCATATATATGTAAGGAATGGATTTGCAACTGAATAGAAAATTTGTGTTCCCAAAAATCTAGGTGAAGGACGGCTTTCACACACAATTATCTGTCAGTAATGAGCATGTGGAGAGACGTTCGTTCATCTAGCACAAAGGGAGCCGGTTTTAGGGCAAACATTTACTCTGGTTTCTCAGTTTGTTTCCTAGTGCCGGTGTGTAGTTCCTGCAGTTATCACTGTATAACCGTGTTGGAGATAGTACCTCCCCAAAAATATGTATGGAGTGGAGTTTGCAACTGAAAAGAAACTTTGTGTTCCCAACAAGATAGGTTAAGGACGGCTTTCACACACACTTATCTCTCAGAACTGAGCATGTGTAGAGACGTTTGTTCATCTAGCACAAATGGAACGGGTTGCAGGATAAACTTATACTCTGGTTTCTCGGTCTGTTTCCTTTTGCCGGTTTGAAGTTCCTACAGTTTTCACTGTAAATCCGAGTTGGAGCTAGAACCTCCCTTTATATACGTATGGAGTGGAGTTTGTAAGAGAAAAGATCCTTTGTGTTCCTAACAAAATATGTGAAGGACGGCTTTCACACACACTTTTCTCTCAGAAGTGAGCATGTGGAGAGGACGTTTGTTCATCTAGCACAAATGGAACGGGTTGCAGGAGAAACTTTTACTCTGGTTTCTCAGTCTGTTTCCTAGTGCCGGTTTGAAATTCCTGCTGTTTTCACTGTAAAACCGAGTTGTAGCTAGTACCTCCATTATATATGTATGTAGTGGAGTTTGCAACTGAAAAGAAACATTTGTTCCCAAAAAGCTAGTTGAAGCTCGGCTTTCACACACACTTATCTCTCAGAAGTGGACCTTGTGGAGAGACGTTCCTTCATCTAGCACCAAGGGAACGGTTGCAGGAAAAACTTTTACTCTGGTTTCTCAATCTGTTTCCTAGTGCCGGTTTGAAGTTCCTGCAGTTTTCACTGTAAAACCGAGTTGGAGCTTCTACCTCCCCATATATATGTAAGAGTGGATTTGCAACTGAAAAGAAACTTTGTGTTCCCAAATATCTAGGTGAAGGACGGCTTTCACACACAATTATCTCTCATTAATGAGCATGTGGAGAGACGTTCGTTCATCTAGCACAAAGGGAGCCGTTTCAGGGCAAACATTTACTCTGGGTTTCTCAGTTTGTTTCCCAGTGCCGGTGTGTAGTTCCTGCAGTTATCACTGTATAACCGTGTTGGAGATAGTACCTCCCCATAAATATTTATGGAGTGGAGTTTGCAACAAAAAAAGAAACTTTGTGTTCCCAACAAGATAGGTGAAGGACGGCTTTCACACAAACTTATCTCTCAGAACTGAGCATGTGTAGAGACGTTTGTTCATCTAGCACAAATGGAACGGGTTGCAGGATAAACTTATACTCTGGTTTCTCAGTCTGTTTCCTATTGCCGGTTTGAAGTTCCTACAGTTTTCACTGTAAATCCGAGTTGGAGCTAGAACTTCCCTTTATATACGTATGGAGTGGAGTTGTAAGAGAAAAGAACCTTTGTGTTCCTAACAATAATATGTGAAAGACGGCTTTCACACACACATAACTCTCAGACCTCAGCATGTGGGGAGACGTTCGTTCATCTAGCAAAAATGGATTGGGTTGCCCGAGAAACTTTTACTCTGGTTTCTCAGTCTGTTTCCTAGTGCCGGAGCGAATTTCCTGCAGTTTTCACTGTAAAAACTAGTTCGAGCATTTACCTCCCAATATATATGTATGGAGTGGATTTGCAACTGAAAAGAAACTTTGTGTTCCCAAAAATCTAGGTGAAGGACGGCTTTCACACACACTTATCTCTCCGAACTGAGCATGTGGAGAGACGTTCGTTCATCTAGCACCAAGGGAACGTGTTGCAGGAGAAGCTTTTATTCTGGTTTCTCAGTCTGTTTCCTAGTGCCGGTTTGAAGTTCCTGCAGTTTTCACTGTAAAACCGAGTTGGAGCTAGTACTTCCCTTTATACATGTATGGAGTGCAGTTTGCCACTGAAAAGAAACTTTGTGTTCCCAACAAGCTAGGTGAAGGAAGGCTTTCACACTCACCTATCTTTCAGAAATGAGCATGTGGAGAGACGTTCGTTCATCTAGCACAAAGGGAGACGGTTGCAAGGGAAACATTTACTCTGGTTTCTCAGTCTGTTAACTAGTACCGGTGTGAGTTCCTGCAGTTATCACTGTATAAACGTGTTGGAGATAGTACCTCCCCATATATATGTATGGTTTGGAATTTGCATCTGAAAAGAAACTTTGTGTTCCCTACAAACTAGTTGAAAGGACGGCTTTCACACACACTTATCTCTCAGAACTGAGCATGTTTAGAGAGTTTCGTTCACCTAGCATCAAGGGAAACGGGTTGCAGGTGAAAATTTTCCTCTGATTTCTCAGTCTGTTTCCTAGTGCCGGTGTGAAGTTCCTGCAGTTATCACTGTATAACCGTGTTGGAGATAGTACCTTCCCATATATATGTATGGAGTGGAGATTGCAACTGAAAAGAAACTTTGTGTTCCCAACAAGATAGTTGAAGTACGGCTTTGACACACATTTATCTCTCAGAACTGAGCATGTGGAGAGACGTTTGTTCATCTAGCACAAATGGAACGGGTTGCAGGATAAACTTTTACTCTGGTTTCTCAGTCTGTTTCCTAGTGCCGGTTTGAAGTTCCTGCAGTTTTCACTGTAAAACCGAGTTGGAGCTTCTACCTCCCCATATATATGTAAGGAGTGGATTTGAAACTGAAAAGAAACTTTGTGTTCCCAAAAATCTAGGTGAAGGACGGCTTTCACACACAATTATCTCTCATTAATGAGCATGTGGAGAGACGTTCGTTCATCTAGCACAAAGGGAGCCGGTTTCAGGACAAACATTTACTCTGGTTTCTCAGTTTGTTTCCTAGTGCTGGTGTGTAATTCCTGCAGTTATCACTGTATAACCGTGTTGGAGATAGTACCTCCCCATAAATATGTATGGAGTGGAGTTTGCAACTGAAAAGAAACTTTGTGTTCCCAACAAGATAGGTGAAGTACGGCTTTCACACAAACTATCTCTCAGAACTGAGCATGTTGTAGAGACTTTTGTTCATCTAGCACAAATGGAAATGGGTTGCAGGATAAACTTATATTCTGGCTTCTCAGTCTGTTTCCTATTGCCGGTTTGAAGTTCCTACATTTTTCACTGTAAATCCGAGTTGGAGCTAGAACCTCCCTTTTATATACGTATGGAGTGGAGTTTGTAAGAGAAAAGATCCTTTGTGTTCCTAACAAAATATGTGAAGGATGGCTTTCACACACACTTTTCTCTCAGAACTGAGCATGTGGAGAGGGGTTCATTCATCTAGCAACAAGGGAACGTGTTGCAGGGGAAACTTTTACTGTGGTTTCCCAGTCTGTTTCCTATTGCCGTTTGAAGTTCCTGCAGTTTTTAACTGTAAATCCGATTTGGAGCTAGAACCTCCCCTTATATATGTATGGAGTGGAAATTCTAAGTGAAAAGATACTTTGTGTTCCCAACAAGCTTGGTGAAGGACGGCTTTCACACACACTTATCTCTCAGAACTGAGCATGTGGAGAGACGTTCGTTCATCTAGCACCAAGGGAACGGCTGCAGGAGAAACTTTTACTCTGGTTTCTCAGTCTGTTTCATAGTGCCGGTGTGAAGTTCCTGCAGTTTTCACTGTAAAACCGAGTTGGTGCTTGTACCTCCACGTATATATATTTAAGGAGTGGAGTTTGCAACTGAAAAGAAACTTTGTGTTCCCCAAAATCTAGGTGAAGGACGGCTTTCACACACACATATCTCTCCGAACTGAGCATGTGGAGACACGTTCGTTCATCTAGCACCAAGGGAACGGGTTGCAGGAAAAACTTTTACTCTGGTTTCTCAGTCCGTTTCCTAGTGCCGGTTTGAAATTCCTGCAGTTTTCAATGTAAAACCGACTTGGAGCTAGTACCTCCCCATATATATGTATAGAGTGGAGTTTGCAACTGAAAAGAATATTTGTGTTCCCAACAAGATAGGTGAAGGACGGCTTTCACACACACATATATCTCAAAACTGAGCATGTGGAGAGACGTTCTGTTCATCTAGCACCAAGTTAACTAGATGCAGTAGAAACTTTTACTCTGGACTCTCAATCAGTTTCCTAGTGCCGGTTTGAAGTTCCTGCAGTTTTCACTGTAAAACCGTGTTGGAACTAGAACCTCCCATATATATGTATGGAGTTGAGTTTGTAATTGAAAAGATCCTTTGTGTTCCCAACAAGATAGGTGAAGGACGGCTTTCACACACACTTATCTCTCAGAACTGAGCATGTGGAGAGACGTTCGTTCATCTTGCACCAAAGGAACGGGTTGCAGGAGAATCTTTTACTTTGGTTTCTCAGTCTGTTTCCTATTGCCGGTTTGAAGTTTCTGCAGTTTTCACTGTAAATCCGAGTTGGAGCTAGAACCCACCCTTATATATGTATGGATTGGAGATTGTAATTGAAATGATCCTTTGTGTTCCCAACAAGATATGTGAAACAGTCGAGCGCTGCGTTATCTCTTAGAACTGAGCATGTGGAGAGATGTTCGTTCATCTAGCACCAAGGGAAAGGGTTGCAGGAGAAACCTTTACTCGGGTTTCTCAGTCTGTTTCCATGTGCCTGTTTGATGTTCCAGCATTTTTCACTGTAAAACCGAGTTGGAGCTAGTACCTCCCCATATATATGTATGGATTGGAGTTTGCAACTGAAAAGAAACTTTGTGTTCCCAACAAGCTAGGTGAAGGACGGCTTCCACACACATTTATCTCTCAGAACTGAGCATGTGGAGAGACGTTCTTTCACCTAGAACCGAGGGAAAGGGTTGCAGGTGAAACTTTTACTCTGGTTCCTCAGTCGGTTTCCTAGTGCCGGTATGAAGTTCCTGCAGTTTTCACTGTAAAACCGATTTGGAGACTGTACCTCCCCATAAATATGTATTGAGTGGAGTATGCAACTGAAAAGAAACTGTGTTCCCAAAATCTAGGTAAAGTACGGCTTTCACACACACTTATCTCTCAGAACTGAGCATGTGTAGAGACGTTTGTTCATCTAGCACAAATGGAACGGGTTGCAGGATAAACTTATACTCTGGTTTCTCAGTCTGTTTCCTATTGCCGGTTTGAAGTTCCTACAGTTTTCACTGTAAATCCGAGTTGGAGCTAGAACTTCCCTTTATATACGTATGGAGTGGAGTTTGTAAGAGAAAAGATCCTTTGTGTTCCTAACAAAATATGTGAAAGACGGCTTTCACACACACATAACTCTCAGACCTGAGCATGTGGGGAGACGTTCGTTCATCTAGCAAAAATGGATCGGGTTGCAGGAGAAACTTTTACTCTGGTTTCTCAGTCTGTTTCCTAGTGCCGGAGCGAATTTCCTGCAGTTTTCACTGTAAAAACTAGTTCGAGCATTTACCTCCCAATATATATGTATGGAGTGGATTTGCAACTGAAAAGAAACTTTGTGTTCCCAAAAATCTAGGTGAAGGACGGCTTTCACACACACTTATCTCTCCGAACTGAGCATGTGGAGAGACGTTCGTTCATCTAGCACCAAGGGAACGTGTTGCAGGAGAAGCTTTTATTCTGGTTTCTCAGTCTGTTTCCTAGTGCCGGTTTGAAGTTCCTGCAGTTTTCACTGTAAAACCGAGTTGGAGCTAGTACTTCCCTTTATACATGTATGGAGTGCAGTTTGCCACTGAAAAGAAACTTTGTGTTCCCAACAAGCTAGGTGAAGGAAGGCTTTCACACTCACCTATCTTTCAGAAATGAGCATGTGGAGAGACGTTCGTTCATCTAGCACAAAGGGAGACGGTTGCAAGGGAAACATTTACTCTGGTTTCTCAGTCTGTTAACTAGTACCGGTGTGAAGTTCCTGCAGTTATCACTGTATAAACGTGTTGGAGATAGTACCTCCCCATATATATGTATGGTTTGGAATTTGCATCTGAAAAGAAACTTTTTGTTCCCTAAAACTAGTTGAAGGACGGCTTTCACACACACTTATCTCTCAGAACTGAGCATGTTTAGAGAGTTTCGTTCACCTAGCATCAAGGAAACGGGTTGCAGGTGAAAATTTTCCTCTGATTTCTCAGTCTGTTTCCTAGTGCCGGTGTGAAGTTCCTGCAGTTATCACTGAATAACCGTGTTGGAGATAGTACCTTCCCATATATATGTATGGAGTGGAGATTGCAACTGAAAAGAAACTTTGTGTTCCCAACAAGATAGTTGAAGTACGGCTTTGACACACATTTATCTCTCAGAACTGAGCATGTGGAGAGACGTTTGTTCATCTAGCACAAATGGAATGGGTTGCAGGATAAACTTTTACTCTGGTTTCTCAGTCTGTTTCCTAGTGCCGGTTTGAAGTTCCTGCAGTTTTCACTGTAAAACCGAGTTGGAGCTTCTACCTCCCCATATATATGTAAGGAGTGGATTTGAAACTGAAAAGAAACTTTGTGTTCCCAAAAATCTAGGTGAAGGACGGCTTTCACACACAATTATCTCTCATTAATGAGCATGTGGAGAGACGTTCGTTCATCTAGCACAAAGGGAGCCGGTTTCAGGACAAACATTTACTCTGGTTTCTCAGTTTGTTTCCTAGTGCTGGTGTGTAATTCCTGCAGTTATCACTGTATAACCGTGTTGGAGATAGTACCTCCCCATAAATATGTATGGAGTGGAGTTTGCAACTGAAAAGAAACTTTGTGTTCCCAACAAGATAGGTGAAGTACGGCTTTCACACACACATATCTCTCAGAACTGAGCATGTGTAGAGACGTTTGTTCATCTAGCACAAATGGAATGGGTTGCAGGATAAACTTATATTCTGGTTTCTCAGTCTGTTTCCTATTGCCGGTTTGAAGTTCCTACAGTTTTCACTGTAAATCCGAGTTGGAGCTAGAACCTCCCTTTATATACGTATGGAGTGGAGTTTGTAAGAGAAAAGATCCTTTGTGTTCCTAACAAAATATGTGAAGGATGGCTTTCACACACACTTTTCTCTCAGAACTGAGCATGTGGAGAGAGGTTCATTCATCTAGCAACAAGGGAACGTGTTGCAGGGGAAACTTTTACTGTGGTTTCCCAGTCTGTTTCCTATTGCCGGTTTGAAGTTCCTGCAGTTTTAACTGTAAATCCGATTTGGAGCTAGAACCTCCCCTTATATATGTATGGAGTGGAAATTCTAAGTGAAAAGATACTTTGTGTTCCCAACAAGCTTGGTGAAGGACGGCTTTCACACACACTTATCTCTCAGAACTGAGCATGTGGAGAGACGTTCGTTCATCTAGCACCAAGGGAACGGCTGCAGGAGAAACTTTTACTCTGGTTTCTCAGTCTGTTTCATAGTGCCGGTGTGAAGTTCCTGCAGTTTTCACTGTAAAACCGAGTTGGTGCTTGTACCTCCACGTATATATATTTAAGGAGTGGAGTTTGCAACTGAAAAGAAACTTTGTGTTCCCCAAAATCTAGGTGAAGGACGGCTTTCACACACACATATCTCTCCGAACTGAGCATGTGGAGACACGTTCGTTCATCTAGCACCAAGGGAACGGGTTGCAGGAAAAACTTTTACTCTGGTTTCTCAGTCCGTTTCCTAGTGCCGGTTTGAAATTCCTGCAGTTTTCAATGTAAAACCGACTTGGAGCTAGTACCTCCCCTTATATATGTATAGAGTGGAGTTTGCAACTGAAAAGAATATTTGTGTTCCCAACAAGCTAGGTGAAGGACGGCTTTCACACACACATATATCTCAAAACTGAGCATGTGGAGAGACGTTCGTTCATCTAGCACCAAGTTAACTAGATGCAGTAGAAACTTTTACTCTGGACTCTCAATCAGTTTCCTAGTGCCGGTTTGAAGTTCCTGCAGTTTTCACTGTAAAGCCGTGTTGGAACAAGAACCTCCCCATATATATGTATGGAGTTGAGTTTGTAATTGAAAAGATCCTTTGTGTTCCCAACAAGATAGGTGAAGGACGGCTTTCACACACACTTATCTCTCCGAACTGAGCATGTGGAGACACGTTCGTTCATCTAGCACCAAGGGAACGGGTTGCAGGAAAAACTTTTACTCTGGTTTCTCAGTCCGTTTCCTAGTGCCGGTTTGAAATTCCTGCAGTTTTCAATGTAAAACCGACTTGGAGCTAGTACCTCCCCATATATATGTATAGAGTGGAGTTTGCAACTGAAAAGAATATTTGTGTTCCCAACAAGCTAGGTGAAGGACGGCTTTCACACACACATATATCTCAAAACTGAGCATGTGGAGAGACGTTCGTTCATCTAGCACCAAGTTAACTAGATGCAGTAGAAACTTTTACTCTGGACTCTCAATCAGTTTCCTAGTGCCGGTTTGAAGTTCCTGCAGTTTTCACTGTAAAGCCGTGTTGGAACTAGAACCTCCCCATATATATGTATGGAGTTGAGTTTGTAATTGAAAAGATCCTTTGTGTTCCCAACAAGATAGGTGAAGGACGGCTTTCACACACACTTATCTCTCAGAACTGAGCATGTGGAGAGACGTTCGTTCATCTTGCACCAAAGGAACGGGTTGCAGGAGAATCTTTTACTTTGGTTTCTCAGTCTGTTTCCTATTGCCGGTTTGAAGTTTCTGCAGTTTTCACTGTAAATCCGAGTTGGAGCTAGAACCCACCCTTATATATGTATGGATTGGAGATTGTAATTGAAATGATCCTTTGTGTTCCCAACAAGATATGTGAAGGACGGCTTTATACACACATATCTCTTAGAACTGAGCATGTGGAGAGATGTTCGTTCATCTAGCACCAAGGGAAAGGGTTGCAGGAGAAACCTTTACTCGGGTTTCTCAGTCTGTTTCCATGTGCCTGTTTGATGTTCCAGCATTTTTCACTGTAAAACCGAGTTGGAGCTAGTACCTCCCCATATATATGTATGGATTGGAGTTTGCAACTGAAAAGAAACTTTGTGTTCCCAACAAGCTAGGTGAAGGACGGCTTCCACACACATTTATCTCTCAGAACTGAGCATGTGGAGAGACGTTCTTTCACCTAGAACCGAGGGAAAGGGTTGCAGGTGAAACTTTTACTCTGGTTCCTCAGTCGGTTTCCTAGTGCCGGTATGAAGTTCCTGCAGTTTTCACTGTAAAACCGATTTGGAGACTGTACCTCCCCATAAATATGTATTGAGTGGAGTATGCAACTGAAAAGAAACTGTGTTCCCAAAATCTAGGTAAAGTACGGCTTTCACACACACTTATCTCTCAGAACTGAGCATGTGTAGAGACGTTTGTTCATCTAGCACAAATGGAACGGGTTGCAGGATAAACTTATACTCTGGTTTCTCAGTCTGTTTCCTATTGCCGGTTTGAAGTTCCTACAGTTTTCACTGTAAATCCGAGTTGGAGCTAGAACTTCCCTTTATATACGTATGGAGTGGAGTTTGTAAGAGAAAAGATCCTTTGTGTTCCTAACAAAATATGTGAAAGACGGCTTTCACACACACATAACTCTCAGACCTGAGCATGTGGGGAGACGTTCGTTCATCTAGCAAAAATGGATCGGGTTGCAGGAGAAACTTTTACTCTGGTTTCTCAGTCTGTTTCCTAGTGCCGGAGCGAATTTCCTGCAGTTTTCAATGTAAAAACTAGTTCGAGCATTTACCTCCCAATATATATGTGTGGAGTGGATTTGCAACTGAAAAGAAACTTTGTGTTCCCAAAAATCTAGGTGAAGGACGGCTTTCACACACACTTATCTCTCCGAACTGAGCATGTGGAGAGACGTTCGTTCATCTAGCACCAAGGGAATGTGTTGCAGGAGAAGCTTTTATTCTGGTTTCTCAGTCTGTTTCCTAGTGCCGGTTTGAAGTTCCTGCAGTTTTCACTGTAAAACCGAGTTGGAGCTAGTACTTCCCTTTATACATGTATGGAGTGCAGTTTGCCACTGAAAAGAAACTTTGTGTTCCCAACAAGCTAGGTGAAGGAAGGCTTTCACACTCACCTATCTTTCAGAAATGAGCATGTGGAGAGACGTTCGTTCATCTAGCACAAAGGGAGACGGATGCAAGGGAAACATTTACTCTGGTTTCTCAGTCTGTTTCCTAGTGCCGGTTTGAAGTTCCTGCAGTTTTCACTGTAAAACCGAGTTGGAGCTTCTACCTCCCCATATATATGTAAGGAGTGGATTTGAAACTGAAAAGAAACTTTGTGTTCCCAAAAATCTAGGTGAAGGACGGCTTTCACACACAATTATCTCTCATTAATGAGCATGTGGAGAGACGTTCGTTCATCTAGCACAAAGGGAGCCGGTTTCAGGACAAACATTTACTCTGGTTTCTCAGTTTGTTTCCTAGTGCTGGTGTGTAATTCCTGCAGTTATCACTGTATAACCGTGTTGGAGATAGTACCTCCCCATAAATATGTATGGAGTGGAGTTTGCAACTGAAAAGAAACTTTGTGTTCCCAACAAGATAGGTGAAGTACGGCTTTCACACACACATATCTCTCAGAACTGAGCATGTGTAGAGACTTTTGTTCATCTAGCACAAATGGAATGGGTTGCAGGATAAACTTATATTCTGGCTTCTCAGTCTGTTTCCTATTGCCGGTTTGAAGTTCCTACATTTTTCACTGTAAATCCGAGTTGGAGCTAGAACCTCCCTTTATATACGTATGGAGTGGAGTTTGTAAGAGAAAAGATCCTTTGTGTTCCTAACAAAATATGTGAAGGATGGCTTTCACACACACTTTTCTCTCAGAACTGAGCATGTGGAGAGAGGTTCATTCATCTAGCAACAAGGGAACGTGTTGCAGGGGAAACTTTTACTGTGGTTTCCCAGTCTGTTTCCTATTGCCGGTTTGAAGTTCCTGCAGTTTTAACTGTAAATCCGATTTGGAGCTAGAACCTCCCCTTATATATGTATGGAGTGGAAATTCTAAGTGAAAAGATACTTTGTGTTCCCAACAAGCTTGGTGAAGGACGGCTTTCACACACACTTATCTCTCAGAACTGAGCATGTGGAGAGACGTTCGTTCATCTAGCACCAAGGGAACGGCTGCAGGAGAAACTTTTACTCTGGTTTCTCAGTCTGTTTCATAGTGCCGGTGTGAAGTTCCTGCAGTTTTCACTGTAAAACCGAGTTGGTGCTTGTACCTCCACGTATATATATTTAAGGAGTGGAGTTTGCAACTGAAAAGAAACTTTGTGTTCCCCAAAATCTAGGTGAAGGACGGCTTTCACACACACATATCTCTCCGAACTGAGCATGTGGAGACACGTTCGTTCATCTAGCACCAAGGGAACGGGTTGCAGGAAAAACTTTTACTCTGGTTTCTCAGTCCGTTTCCTAGTGCCGGTTTGAAATTCCTGCAGTTTTCAATGTAAAACCGACTTGGAGCTAGTACCTCCCCATATATATGTATAGAGTGGAGTTTGCAACTGAAAAGAATATTTGTGTTCCCAACAAGCTAGGTGAAGGACGGCTTTCACACACACATATATCTCAAAACTGAGCATGTGGAGAGACGTTCGTTCATCTAGCACCAAGTTAACTAGATGCAGTAGAAACTTTTACTCTGGACTCTCAATCAGTTTCCTAGTGCCGGTTTGAAGTTCCTGCAGTTTTCACTGTAAAGCCGTGTTGGAATTAGAACCTCCCCATATATATGTATGGAGTTGAGTTTGTAATTGAAAAGATCCTTTGTGTTCCCAACAAGATAGGTGAAGGACGGCTTTCACACACACTTATCTCTCAGAACTGAGCATGTGGAGAGACGTTCGTTCATCTTGCACCAAAGGAACGGGTTGCAGGAGAATCTTTTACTTTGGTTTCTCAGTCTGTTTCCTATTGCCGGTTTGAAGTTTCTGCAGTTTTCACTGTAAATCCGAGTTGGAGCTAGAACCCACCCTTATATATGTATGGATTGGAGATTGTAATTGAAATGATCCTTTGTGTTCCCAACAAGATATGTGAAGGACGGCTTTATACACACATATCTCTTAGAACTGAGCATGTGGAGAGATGTTCGTTCATCTAGCACCAAGGGAAAGGGTTGCAGGAGAAACCTTTACTCGGGTTTCTCAGTCTGTTTCCATGTGCCTGTTTGATGTTCCAGCATTTTTCACTGTAAAACCGAGTTGGAGCTAGTACCTCCCCATATATATGTATGGATTGGAGTTTGCAACTGAAAAGAAACTTTGTGTTCCCAACAAGCTAGGTGAAGGACGGCTTCCACACACATTTATCTCTCAGAACTGAGCATGTGGAGAGACGTTCTTTCACCTAGAACCGAGGGAAAGGGTTGCAGGTGAAACTTTTACTCTGGTTCCTCAGTCGGTTTCCTAGTGCCGGTATGAAGTTCCTGCAGTTATCACTGTAAAACCGATTTGGAGACTGTACCTCCCCGTAAATATGTATTGAGTGGAGTATGCAACTGAAAAGAAACTGTGTTCCCAAAATCTAGGTAAAGTACGGCTTTCACACACACTTATCTCTCAGAACTGAGCATGTGTAGAGACGTTTGTTCATCTAGCACAAATGGAACGGGTTGCAGGATAAACTTATACTCTGGTTTCTCAGTCTGTTTCCTATTGCCGGTTTGAAGTTCCTACAGTTTTCACTGTAAATCCGAGTTGGAGCTAGAACTTCCCTTTATATACGTATGGAGTGGAGTTTGTAAGAGAAAAGATCCTTTGTGTTCCTAACAAAATATGTGAAAGACGGCTTTCACACACACATAACTCTCAGACCTGAGCATGTGGGGAGACGTTCGTTCATCTAGCAAAAATGGATCGGGTTGCAGGAGAAACTTTTACTCTGGTTTCTCAGTCTGTTTCCTAGTGCCGGAGCGAATTTCCTGCAGTTTTCAATGTAAAAACTAGTTCGAGCATTTACCTCCCAATATATATGTGTGGAGTGGATTTGCAACTGAAAAGAAACTTTGTGTTCCCAAAAATCTAGGTGAAGGACGGCTTTCACACACACTTATCTCTCCGAACTGAGCATGTGGAGAGACGTTCGTTCATCTAGCACCAAGGGAACGTGTTGCAGGAGAAGCTTTTATTCTGGTTTCTCAGTCTGTTTCCTAGTGCCGGTTTGAAGTTCCTGCAGTTTTCACTGTAAAACCGAGTTGGAGCTAGTACTTCCCTTTATACATGTATGGAGTGCAGTTTGCCACTGAAAAGAAACTTTGTGTTCCCAACAAGCTAGGTGAAGGAAGGCTTTCACACTCACCTATCTTTCAGAAATGAGCATGTGGAGAGACGTTCGTTCATCTAGCACAAAGGGAGACGGTTGCAAGGGAAACATTTACTCTGGTTTCTCAGTCTGTTAACTAGTACCGGTGTGAAGTTCCTGCAGTTATCACTGAATAAACGTGTTGGAGATAGTACCTCCCCATATATATGTATGGTTTGGAATTTGCATCTGAAAAGAAACTTTGTGTTCCCTACAAACTAGTTGAAGGACGGCTTTCACACACACTTATCTCTCAGAACTGAGCATGTTTAGAGAGTTTCGTTCACCTAGCATCAAGGAAACGGGTTGCAGGTGAAAATTTTCCTCTGATTTCTCAGTCTGTTTCCTAGTGCCGGTGTGAAGTTCCTGCAGTTATCACTGTATAACCGTGTTGGAGATAGTACCTTCCCATATATATGTATGGAGTGGAGATTGCAACTGAAAAGAAACTTTGTGTTCCCAACAAGATAGTTGAAGTACGGCTTTGACACACATTTATCTCTCAGAACTGAGCATGTGGAGAGACGTTTGTTCATCTAGCACAAATGGAACGGGTTGCAGGATAAACTTTTACTCTGGTTTCTCAGTCTGTTTCCTAGTGCCGGTTTGAAGTTCCTGCAGTTTTCACTGTAAAACCGAGTTGGAGCTTCTACCTCCCCATATATATGTAAGGAGTGGATTTGAAACTGAAAAGAAACTTTGTGTTCCCAAAAATCTAGGTGAAGGACGGCTTTCACACACAATTATCTCTCATTAATGAGCATGTGGAGAGACGTTCGTTCATCTAGCACAAAGGGAGCCGGTTTCAGGACAAACATTTACTCTGGTTTCTCAGTTTGTTTCCTAGTGCTGGTGTGTAATTCCTGCAGTTATCACTGTATAACCGTGTTGGAGATAGTACCTCCCCATAAATATGTATGGAGTGGAGTTTGCAACTGAAAAGAAACTTTGTGTTCCCAACAAGATAGGTGAAGTACGGCTTTCACACACACATATCTCTCAGAACTGAGCATGTGTAGAGACTTTTGTTCATCTAGCACAAATGGAATGGGTTGCAGGATAAACTTATATTCTGGCTTCTCAGTCTGTTTCCTATTGCCGGTTTGAAGTTCCTACATTTTTCACTGTAAATCCGAGTTGGAGCTAGAACCTCCCTTTATATACGTATGGAGTGGAGTTTGTAAGAGAAAAGATCCTTTGTGTTCCTAACAAAATATGTGAAGGATGGCTTTCACACACACTTTTCTCTCAGAACTGAGCATGTGGAGAGAGGTTCATTCATCTAGCAACAAGGGAACGTGTTGCAGGGGAAACTTTTACTGTGGTTTCCCAGTCTGTTTCCTATTGCCGGTTTGAAGTTCCTGCAGTTTTAACTGTAAATCCGATTTGGAGCTAGAACCTCCCCTTATATATGTATGGAGTGGAAATTCTAAGTGAAAAGATACTTTGTGTTCCCAACAAGCTTGGTGAAGGACGGCTTTCACACACACTTATCTCTCAGAACTGAGCATGTGGAGAGACGTTCGTTCATCTAGCACCAAGGGAACGGCTGCAGGAGAAACTTTTACTCTGGTTTCTCAGTCTGTTTCATAGTGCCGGTGTGAAGTTCCTGCAGTTTTCACTGTAAAACAGAGTTGGTGCTTGTACCTCCACGTATATATATTTAAGGAGTGGAGTTTGCAACTGAAAAGAAACTTTGTGTTCCCCAAAATCTAGGTGAAGGACGGCTTTCACACACACATATCTCTCCGAACTGAGCATGTGGAGACACGTTCGTTCATCTAGCACCAAGGGAACGGGTTGCAGGAAAAACTTTTACTCTGGTTTCTCAGTCCGTTTCCTAGTGCCGGTTTGAAATTCCTGCAGTTTTCAATGTAAAACCGACTTGGAGCTAGTACCTCCCCATATATATGTATAGAGTGGAGTTTGCAACTGAAAAGAATATTTGTGTTCCCAACAAGCTAGGTGAAGGACGGCTTTCACACACACATATATCTCAAAACTGAGCATGTGGAGAGACGTTCGTTCATCTAGCACCAAGTTAACTAGATGCAGTAGAAACTTTTACTCTGGACTCTCAATCAGTTTCCTAGTGCCGGTTTGAAGTTCCTGCAGTTTTCACTGTAAAACCGTGTTGGAACTAGAACCTCCCCATATATATGTATGGAGTTGAGTTTGTAATTGAAAAGATCCTTTGTGTTCCCAACAAGATAGGTGAAGGACGGCTTTCACACACACTTATCTCTCAGAACTGAGCATGTGGAGAGACGTTCGTTCATCTTGCACCAAAGGAACGGGTTGCAGGAGAATCTTTTACTTTGGTTTCTCAGTCTGTTTCCTATTGCCGGTTTGAAGTTTCTGCAGTTTTCACTGTAAATCCGAGTTGGAGCTAGAACCCACCCTTATATATGTATGGATTGGAGATTGTAATTGAAATGATCCTTTGTGTTCCCAACAAGATATGTGAAGGACGGCTTTATACACACATATCTCTTAGAACTGAGCATGTGGAGAGATGTTCGTTCATCTAGCACCAAGGGAAAGGGTTGCAGGAGAAACCTTTACTCGGGTTTCTCAGTCTGTTTCCATGTGCCTGTTTGATGTTCCAGCATTTTTCACTGTAAAACCGAGTTGGAGCTAGTACCTCCCCATATATATGTATGGATTGGAGTTTGCAACTGAAAAGAAACTTTGTGTTCCCAACAAGCTAGGTGAAGGACGGCTTCCACACACATTTATCTCTCAGAACTGAGCATGTGGAGAGACGTTCTTTCACCTAGAACCGAGGGAAAGGGTTGCAGGTGAAACTTTTACTCTGGTTCCTCAGTCGGTTTCCTAGTGCCGGTATGAAGTTCCTGCAGTTTTCACTGTAAAACCGATTTGGAGACTGTACCTCCCCATAAATATGTATTGAGTGGAGTATGCAACTGAAAAGAAACTGTGTTCCCAAAATCTAGGTAAAGTACGGCTTTCACACACACTTATCTCTCAGAACTGAGCATGTGTAGAGACGTTTGTTCATCTAGCACAAATGGAACGGGTTGCAGGATAAACTTATACTCTGGTTTCTCAGTCTGTTTCCTATTGCCGGTTTGAAGTTCCTACAGTTTTCACTGTAAATCCGAGTTGGAGCTAGAACTTCCCTTTATATACGTATGGAGTGGAGTTTGTAAGAGAAAAGATCCTTTGTGTTCCTAACAAAATATGTGAAAGACGGCTTTCACACACACATAACTCTCAGACCTGAGCATGTGGGGAGACGTTCGTTCATCTAGCAAAAATGGATCGGGTTGCAGGAGAAACTTTTACTCTGGTTTCTCAGTCTGTTTCCTAGTGCCGGAGCGAATTTCCTGCAGTTTTCACTGTAAAAACTAGTTCGAGCATTTACCTCCCAATATATATGTATGGAGTGGATTTGCAACTGAAAAGAAACTTTGTGTTCCCAAAAATCTAGGTGAAGGACGGCTTTCACACACACTTATCTCTCCGAACTGAGCATGTGGAGAGACGTTCGTTCATCTAGCACCAAGGGAACGTGTTGCAGGAGAAGCTTTTATTCTGGTTTCTCAGTCTGTTTCCTAGTGCCGGTTTGAAGTTCCTGCAGTTTTCACTGTAAAACCGAGTTGGAGCTAGTACTTCCCTTTATACATGTATGGAGTGCAGTTTGCCACTGAAAAGAAACTTTGTGTTCCCAACAAGCTAGGTGAAGGAAGGCTTTCACACTCACCTATCTTTCAGAAATGAGCATGTGGAGAGACGTTCGTTCATCTAGCACAAAGGGAGACGGTTGCAAGGGAAACATTTACTCTGGTTTCTCAGTCTGTTAACTAGTACCGGTGTGAAGTTCCTGCAGTTATCACTGAATAAACGTGTTGGAGATAGTACCTCCCCATATATATGTATGGTTTGGAATTTGCATCTGAAAAGAAACTTTGTGTTCCCTACAAACTAGTTGAAGGACGGCTTTCACACACACTTATCTCTCAGAACTGAGCATGTTTAGAGAGTTTCGTTCACCTAGCATCAAGGAAACGGGTTGCAGGTGAAAATTTTCCTCTGATTTCTCAGTCTGTTTCCTAGTGCCGGTGTGAAGTTCCTGCAGTTATCACTGTATAACCGTGTTGGAGATAGTACCTTCCCATATATATGTATGGAGTGGAGATTGCAACTGAAAAGAAACTTTGTGTTCCCAACAAGATAGTTGAAGTACGGCTTTGACACACATTTATCTCTCAGAACTGAGCATGTGGAGAGACGTTTGTTCATCTAGCACAAATGGAACGGGTTGCAGGATAAACTTTTACTCTGGTTTCTCAGTCTGTTTCCTAGTGCCGGTTTGAAGTTCCTGCAGTTTTCACTGTAAAACCGAGTTGGAGCTTCTACCTCCCCATATATATGTAAGGAGTGGATTTGAAACTGAAAAGAAACTTTGTGTTCCCAAAAATCTAGGTGAAGGACGGCTTTCACACACAATTATCTCTCATTAATGAGCATGTGGAGAGACGTTCGTTCATCTAGCACAAAGGGAGCCGGTTTCAGGACAAACATTTACTCTGGTTTCTCAGTTTGTTTCCTAGTGCTGGTGTGTAATTCCTGCAGTTATCACTGTATAACAGTGTTGGAGATAGTACCTCCCCATAAATATGTATGGAGTGGAGTTTGCAACTGAAAAGAAACTTTGTGTTCCCAACAAGATAGGTGAAGTACGGCTTTCACACACACATATCTCTCAGAACTGAGCATGTGTAGAGACTTTTGTTCATCTAGCACAAATGGAATGGGTTGCAGGATAAACTTATATTCTGGCTTCTCAGTCTGTTTCCTATTGCCGGTTTGAAGTTCCTACATTTTTCACTGTAAATCCGAGTTGGAGCTAGAACCTCCCTTTATATACGTATGGAGTGGAGTTTGTAAGAGAAAAGATCCTTTGTGTTCCTAACAAAATATGTGAAGGATGGCTTTCACACACACTTTTCTCTCAGAACTGAGCATGTGGAGAGAGGTTCATTCATCTAGCAACAAGGGAACGTGTTGCAGGGGAAACTTTTACTGTGGTTTCCCAGTCTGTTTCCTATTGCCGGTTTGAAGTTCCTGCAGTTTTAACTGTAAATCCGATTTGGAGCTAGAACCTCCCCTTATATATGTATGGAGTGGAAATTCTAAGTGAAAAGATACTTTGTGTTCCCAACAAGCTTGGTGAAGGACGGCTTTCACACACACTTATCTCTCAGAACTGAGCATGTGGAGAGACGTTCGTTCATCTAGCACCAAGGGAACGGCTGCAGGAGAAACTTTTACTCTGGTTTCTCAGTCTGTTTCATAGTGCCGGTGTGAAGTTCCTGCAGTTTTCACTGTAAAACCGAGTTGGTGCTTGTACCTCCACGTATATATATTTAAGGAGTGGAGTTTGCAACTGAAAAGAAACTTTGTGTTCCCCAAAATCTAGGTGAAGGACGGCTTTCACACACACATATCTCTCCGAACTGAGCATGTGGAGACACGTTCGTTCATCTAGCACCAAGGGAACGGGTTGCAGGAAAAACTTTTACTCTGGTTTCTCAGTCCGTTTCCTAGTGCCGGTTTGAAATTCCTGCAGTTTTCAATGTAAAACCGACTTGGAGCTAGTACCTCCCCATATATATGTATAGAGTGGAGTTTGCAACTGAAAAGAATATTTGTGTTCCCAACAAGATAGGTGAAGGACGGCTTTCACACACACATATATCTCAAAACTGAGCATGTGGAGAGACGTTCGTTCATCTAGCACCAAGTTAACTAGATGCAGTAGAAACTTTTACTCTGGACTCTCAATCAGTTTCCTAGTGCCGGTTTGAAGTTCCTGCAGTTTTCACTGTAAAACCGTGTTGGAACTAGAACCTCCCCATATATATGTATGGAGTTGAGTTTGTAATTGAAAAGATCCTTTGTGTTCCCAACAAGATAGGTGAAGGACGGCTTTCACACACACTTATCTCTCAGAACTGAGCATGTGGAGAGACGTTCGTTCATCTTGCACCAAAGGAACGGGTTGCAGGAGAATCTTTTACTTTGGTTTCTCAGTCTGTTTCCTATTGCCGGTTTGAAGTTTCTGCAGTTTTCACTGTAAATCCGAGTTGGAGCTAGAACCCACCCTTATATATGTATGGATTGGAGATTGTAATTGAAATGATCCTTTGTGTTCCCAACAAGATATGTGAAGGACGGCTTTATACACACATATCTCTTAGAACTGAGCATGTGGAGAGATGTTCGTTCATCTAGCACCAAGGGAAAGGGTTGCAGGAGAAACCTTTACTCGGGTTTCTCAGTCTGTTTCCATGTGCCTGTTTGATGTTCCAGCATTTTTCACTGTAAAACCGAGTTGGAGCTAGTACCTCCCCATATATATGTATGGATTGGAGTTTGCAACTGAAAAGAAACTTTGTGTTCCCAACAAGCTAGGTGAAGGACGGCTTCCACACACATTTATCTCTCAGAACTGAGCATGTGGAGAGACGTTCTTTCACCTAGAACCGAGGGAAAGGGTTGCAGGTGAAACTTTTACTCTGGTTCCTCAGTCGGTTTCCTAGTGCCGGTATGAAGTTCCTGCAGTTTTCACTGTAAAACCGATTTGGAGACTGTACCTCCCCATAAATATGTATTGAGTGGAGTATGCAACTGAAAAGAAACTGTGTTCCCAAAATCTAGGTAAAGTACGGCTTTCACACACACTTATCTCTCAGAACTGAGCATGTGTAGAGACGTTTGTTCATCTAGCACAAATGGAACGGGTTGCAGGATAAACTTATACTCTGGTTTCTCAGTCTGTTTCCTATTGCCGGTTTGAAGTTCCTACAGTTTTCACTGTAAATCCGAGTTGGAGCTAGAACTTCCCTTTATATACGTATGGAGTGGAGTTTGTAAGAGAAAAGATCCTTTGTGTTCCTAACAAAATATGTGAAAGACGGCTTTCACACACACATAACTCTCAGACCTGAGCATGTGGGGAGACGTTCGTTCATCTAGCAAAAATGGATCGGGTTGCAGGAGAAACTTTTACTCTGGTTTCTCAGTCTGTTTCCTAGTGCCGGAGCGAATTTCCTGCAGTTTTCACTGTAAAAACTAGTTCGAGCATTTACCTCCCAATATATATGTATGGAGTGGATTTGCAACTGAAAAGAAACTTTGTGTTCCCAAAAATCTAGGTGAAGGACGGCTTTCACACACACTTATCTCTCCGAACTGAGCATGTGGAGAGACGTTCGTTCATCTAGCACCAAGGGAACGTGTTGCAGGAGAAGCTTTTATTCTGGTTTCTCAGTCTGTTTCCTAGTGCCGGTTTGAAGTTCCTGCAGTTTTCACTGTAAAACCGAGTTGGAGCTAGTACTTCCCTTTATACATGTATGGAGTGCAGTTTGCCACTGAAAAGAAACTTTGTGTTCCCAACAAGCTAGGTGAAGGAAGGCTTTCACACTCACCTATCTTTCAGAAATGAGCATGTGGAGAGACGTTCGTTCATCTAGCACAAAGGGAGACGGTTGCAAGGGAAACATTTACTCTGGTTTCTCAGTCTGTTAACTAGTACCGGTGTGAAGTTCCTGCAGTTATCACTGAATAAACGTGTTGGAGATAGTACCTCCCCATATATATGTATGGTTTGGAATTTGCATCTGAAAAGAAACTTTGTGTTCCCTACAAACTAGTTGAAGGACGGCTTTCACACACACTTATCTCTCAGAACTGAGCATGTTTAGAGAGTTTCGTTCACCTAGCATCAAGGAAACGGGTTGCAGGTGAAAATTTTCCTCTGATTTCTCAGTCTGTTTCCTAGTGCCGGTGTGAAGTTCCTGCAGTTATCACTGTATAACCGTGTTGGAGATAGTACCTTCCCATATATATGTATGGAGTGGAGATTGCAACTGAAAAGAAACTTTGTGTTCCCAACAAGATAGTTGAAGTACGGCTTTGACACACATTTATCTCTCAGAACTGAGCATGTGGAGAGACGTTTGTTCATCTAGCACAAATGGAACGGGTTGCAGGATAAACTTTTACTCTGGTTTCTCAGTCTGTTTCCTAGTGCCGGTTTGAAGTTCCTGCAGTTTTCACTGTAAAACCGAGTTGGAGCTTCTACCTCCCCATATATATGTAAGGAGTGGATTTGAAACTGAAAAGAAACTTTGTGTTCCCAAAAATCTAGGTGAAGGACGGCTTTCACACACAATTATCTCTCATTAATGAGCATGTGGAGAGACGTTCGTTCATCTAGCACAAAGGGAGCCGGTTTCAGGACAAACATTTACTCTGGTTTCTCAGTTTGTTTCCTAGTGCTGGTGTGTAATTCCTGCAGTTATCACTGTATAACCGTGTTGGAGATAGTACCTCCCCATAAATATGTATGGAGTGGAGTTTGCAACTGAAAAGAAACTTTGTGTTCCCAACAAGATAGGTGAAGTACGGCTTTCACACACACATATCTCTCAGAACTGAGCATGTGTAGAGACTTTTGTTCATCTAGCACAAATGGAATGGGTTGCAGGATAAACTTATATTCTGGCTTCTCAGTCTGTTTCCTATTGCCGGTTTGAAGTTCCTACATTTTTCACTGTAAATCCGAGTTGGAGCTAGAACCTCCCTTTATATACGTATGGAGTGGAGTTTGTAAGAGAAAAGATCCTTTGTGTTCCTAACAAAATATGTGAAGGATGGCTTTCACACACACTTTTCTCTCAGAACTGAGCATGTGGAGAGAGGTTCATTCATCTAGCAACAAGGGAACGTTTTGCAGGGGAAACTTTTACTGTGGTTTCCCAGTCTGTTTCCTATTGCCGGTTTGAAGTTCCTGCAGTTTTAACTGTAAATCCGATTTGGAGCTAGAACCTCCCCTTATATATGTATGGAGTGGAAATTCTAAGTGAAAAGATACTTTGTGTTCCCAACAAGCTTGGTGAAGGACGGCTTTCACACACACTTATCTCTCAGAACTGAGCATGTGGAGAGACGTTCGTTCATCTAGCACCAAGGGAACGGCTGCAGGAGAAACTTTTACTCTGGTTTCTCAGTCTGTTTCATAGTGCCGGTGTGAAGTTCCTGCAGTTTTCACTGTAAAACCGAGTTGGTGCTTGTACCTCCACGTATATATATTTAAGGAGTGGAGTTTGCAACTGAAAAGAAACTTTGTGTTCCCCAAAATCTAGGTGAAGGACGGCTTTCACACACACATATCTCTCCGAACTGAGCATGTGGAGACACGTTCGTTCATCTAGCACCAAGGGAACGGGTTGCAGGAAAAACTTTTACTCTGGTTTCTCAGTCCGTTTCCTAGTGCCGGTTTGAAATTCCTGCAGTTTTCAATGTAAAACCGACTTGGAGCTAGTACCTCCCCATATATATGTATAGAGTGGAGTTTGCAACTGAAAAGAATATTTGTGTTCCCAACAAGCTAGGTGAAGGACGGCTTTCACACACACATATATCTCAAAACTGAGCATGTGGAGAGACGTTCGTTCATCTAGCACCAAGTTAACTAGATGCAGTAGAAACTTTTACTCTGGACTCTCAATCAGTTTCCTAGTGCCGGTTTGAAGTTCCTGCAGTTTTCACTGTAAAACCGTGTTGGTACTAGAACCTCCCCATATATATGTATGGAGTTGAGTTTGTAATTGAAAAGATCCTTTGTGTTCCCAACAAGATAGATGAAGGACGGCTTTCACACACACTTATCTCTCAGAACTGAGCATGTGGAGAGACGTTCGTTCATCTTGCACCAAAGGAACGGGTTGCAGGAGAATCTTTTACTTTGGTTTCTCAGTCTGTTTCCTATTGCCGGTTTGAAGTTTCTGCAGTTTTCACTGTAAATCCGAGTTGGAGCTAGAACCCACCCTTATATATGTATGGATTGGAGATTTTAATTGAAATGCTCCTTTGTGTTCCCAACAAGATATGTGAAGGACGGCTTTATACACACATATCTCTTAGAACTGAGCATGTGGAGAGATGTTCGTTCATCTAGCACCAAGGGAAAGGGTTGCAGGAGAAACCTTTACTCGGGTTTCTCAGTCTGTTTCCATGTGCCTGTTTGATGTTCCAGCATTTTTCCCTGTAAAACCGAGTTGGAGCTAGTACCTCCCCATATATATGTATGGATTGGAGTTTGCAACTGAAAAGAAACTTTGTGTTCCCAACAAGCTAGGTGAAAGACGGCATCCACACACATTTATCTCTCAGAACTGAGCATGTGGAGAGACGTTCTTTCACCTAGAACCGAGGGAAAGGGTTGCAGTTGAAACTTTTACTCTGGTTCCTCAGTCGGTTTCCTAGTGCCGGTATGAAGTTCCTGCAGTTTTCACTGTAAAACCGATTTGGAGACTGTACCTCCCCATAAATATGTATTGAGTGGAGTATGCAACTGAAAAGAAACTGTGTTCCCAAAATCTAGGTAAAGTACGGCTTTCACACACACTTATCTCTCAGAACTGAGCATGTGTAGAGACGTTTGTTCATCTAGCACAAATGGAACGGGTTGCAGGATAAACTTATACTCTGGTTTCTCAGTCTGTTTCCTATTGCCGGTTTGAAGTTCCTACAGTTTTCACTGTAAATCCGAGTTGGAGCTAGAACTTCCCTTTATATACGTATGGAGTGGAGTTTGTAAGAGAAAAGATCCTTTGTGTTCCTAACAAAATATGTGAAAGACGGCTTTCACACACACATAACTCTCAGACCTGAGCATGTGGGGAGACGTTCGTTCATCTAGCAAAAATGGATCGGGTTGCAGGAGAAACTTTTACTCTGGTTTCTCAGTCTGTTTCCTAGTGCCGGAGCGAATTTCCTGCAGTTTTCACTGTAAAAACTAGTTCGAGCATTTACCTCCCAATATATATGTATGGAGTGGATTTGCAACTGAAAAGAAACTTTGTGTTCCCAAAAATCTAGGTGAAGGACGGCTTTCACACACACTTATCTCTCCGAACTGAGCATGTGGAGAGACGTTCGTTCATCTAGCACCAAGGGAACGTGTTGCAGGAGAAGCTTTTATTCTGGTTTCTCAGTCTGTTTCCTAGTGCCGGTTTGAAGTTCCTGCAGTTTTCACTGTAAAACCGAGTTGGAGCTAGTACTTCCCTTTATACATGTATGGAGTGCAGTTTGCCACTGAAAAGAAACTTTGTGTTCCCAACAAGCTAGGTGAAGGAAGGCTTTCACACTCACCTATCTTTCAGAAATGAGCATGTGGAGAGACGTTCGTTCATCTAGCACAAAGGGAGACGGTTGCAAGGGAAACATTTACTCTGGTTTCTCAGTCTGTTAACTAGTACCGGTGTGAAGTTCCTGCAGTTATCACTGTATAAACGTGTTGGAGATAGTACCTCCCCATATATATGTATGGTTTGGAATTTTCATCTGAAAAGAAACTTTGTGTTCCCTACAAACTAGTTGAAGGACGGCTTTCACACACACTTATCTCTCAGAACTGAGCATGTTTAGAGAGTTTCGTTCACCTAGCATCAAGGAAACGGGTTGCAGGTGAAAATTTTCCTCTGATTTCTCAGTCTGTTTCCTAGTGCCGGTGTGAAGTTCCTGCAGTTATCACTGTATAACCGTGTTGGAGATAGTACCTTCCCATATATATGTATGGAGTGGAGATTGCAACTGAAAAGAAACTTTGTGTTCCCAACAAGATAGTTGAAGTACGGCTTTGACACACATTTATCTCTCAGAACTGAGCATGTGGAGAGACGTTTGTTCATCTAGCACAAATGGAACGGGTTGCAGGATAAACTTTTACTCTGGTTTCTCAGTCTGTTTCCTAGTGCCGGTTTGAAGTTCCTGCAGTTTTCACTGTAAAACCGAGTTGGAGCTTCTACCTCCCCATATATATGTAAGGAGTGGATTTGAAACTGAAAAGAAACTTTGTGTTCCCAAAAATCTAGGTGAAGGACGGCTTTCACACACAATTATCTCTCATTAATGAGCATGTGGAGAGACGTTCGTTCATCTAGCACAAAGGGAGCCGGTTTCAGGACAAACATTTACTCTGGTTTCTCAGTTTGTTTCCTAGTGCTGGTGTGTAATTCCTGCAGTTATCACTGTATAACCGTGTTGGAGATAGTACCTCCCCATAAATATGTATGGAGTGGAGTTTGCAACTGAAAAGAAACTTTGTGTTCCCAACAAGAGAGTTGAAGTACGGCTTTCACACACACATATCTCTCAGAACTGAGCATGTGTAGAGACTTTTGTTCATCTAGAACAAATGGAATGGGTTGCAGGATAAACTTATATTCTGGTTTCTCAGTCTGTTTCCTATTGCCGGTTTGAAGTTCCTACATTTTTCACTGTAAATCCGAGTTGGAGCTAGAACCTCCCTTTATATACGTATGGAGTGGAGTTTGTAAGAGAAAAGATCCTTTGTGTTCCTAACAAAATATGTGAAGGATGGCTTTCACACACACTTTTCTCTCAGAACTGAGCATGTGGAGAGAGGTTCATTCATCTAGCAACAAGGGAACGTGTTGCAGGGGAAACTTTTACTGTGGTTTCCCAGTCTGTTTCCTATTGCCGGTTTGAAGTTCCTGCAGTTTTAACTGTAAATCCGATTTGGAGCTAGAACCTCCCCTTATATATGTATGGAGTGGAAATTCTAAGTGAAAAGATACTTTGTGTTCCCAACAAGCTTGGTGAAGGACGGCTTTCACACACACTTATCTCTCAGAACTGAGCATGTGGAGAGACGTTCGTTCATCTAGCACCAAGGGAACGGCTGCAGGAGAAACTTTTACTCTGGTTTCTCAGTCTGTTTCATAGTGCCGGTGTGAAGTTCCTGCAGTTTTCACTGTAAAACCGAGTTGGTGCTTGTACCTCCACGTATATATATTTAAGGAGTGGAGTTTGCAACTGAAAAGAAACTTTGTGTTCCCCAAAATCTAGGTGAAGGACGGCTTTCACACACACATATCTCTCCGAACTGAGCATGTGGAGACACGTTCGTTCATCTAGCACCAAGGGAACGGGTTGCAGGAAAAACTTTTACTCTGGTTTCTCAGTCCGTTTCCTAGTGCCGGTTTGAAATTCCTGCAGTTTTCAATGTAAAACCGACTTGGAGCTAGTACCTCCCCATATATATGTATAGAGTGGAGTTTGCAACTGAAAAGAATATTTGTGTTCCCAACAAGCTAGGTGAAGGACGGCTTTCACACACACATATATCTCAAAACTGAGCATGTGGAGAGACGTTCGTTCATCTAGCACCAAGTTAACTAGATGCAGTAGAAACTTTTACTCTGGACTCTCAATCAGTTTCCTAGTGCCGGTTTGAAGTTCCTGCAGTTTTCACTGTAAAACCGTGTTGGAACTAGAACCTCCCCATATATATGTATGGAGTTGAGTTTGTAATTGAAAAGATCCTTTGTGTTCCCAACAAGATAGGTGAAGGACGGCTTTCACACACACTTATCTCTCAGAACTGAGCATGTGGAGAGACGTTCGTTCATCTTGCACCAAAGGAACGGGTTGCAGGAGAATCTTTTACTTTGGTTTCTCAGTCTGTTTCCTATTGCCGGTTTGAAGTTTCTGCAGTTTTCACTGTAAATCCGAGTTGGAGCTAGAACCCACCCTTATATATGTATGGATTGGAGATTGTAATTGAAATGCTCCTTTGTGTTCCCAACAAGATATGTGAAGGACGGCTTTATACACACATATCTCTTAGAACTGAGCATGTGGAGAGATGTTCGTTCATCTAGCACCAAGGGAAAGGGTTGCAGGAGAAACCTTTACTCGGGTTTCTCAGTCTGTTTCCATGTGCCTGTTTGATGTTCCAGCATTTTTCACTGTAAAACCGAGTTGGAGCTAGTACCTCCCCATATATATGTATGGATTGGAGTTTGCAACTGAAAAGAAACTTTGTGTTCCCAACAAGCTAGGTGAAGGACGGCTTCCACACACATTTATCTCTCAGAACTGAGCATGTGGAGAGACGTTCTTTCACCTAGAACCGAGGGAAAGGGTTGCAGGTGAAACTTTTACTCTGGTTCCTCAGTCGGTTTCCTAGTGCCGGTATGAAGTTCCTGCAGTTTTCACTGTAAAACCGATTTGGAGACTGTACCTCCCCATAAATATGTATTGAGTGGAGTATGCAACTGAAAAGAAACTGTGTTCCCAAAATCTAGGTAAAGTACGGCTTTCACACACACTTATCTCTCAGAACTGAGCATGTGTAGAGACGTTTGTTCATCTAGCACAAATGGAACGGGTTGCAGGATAAACTTATACTCTGGTTTCTCAGTCTGTTTCCTATTGCCGGTTTGAAGTTCCTACAGTTTACACTGTAAATCCGAGTTGGAGCTAGAACTTCCCTTTATATACGTATGGAGTGGAGTTTGTAAGAGAAAAGATCCTTTGTGTTCCTAACAAAATATGTGAAAGACGGCTTTCACACACACATAACTCTCAGACCTGAGCATGTGGGGAGACGTTCGTTCATCTAGCAAAAATGGATCGGGTTGCAGGAGAAACTTTTACTCTGGTTTCTCAGTCTGTTTCCTAGTGCCGGAGCGAATTTCCTGCAGTTTTCACTGTAAAAAGTAGTTCGAGCATTTACCTCCCAATATATATGTTTGGAGTGGATTTGCAACTGAAAAGAAACTTTGTGTTCCCAAAAATCTAGGTGAAGGACGGCTTTCACACACACTTATCTCTCCGAACTGAGCATGTGGAGAGACGTTCGTTCATCTAGCACCAAGGGAACGTGTTGCAGGAGAAGCTTTTATTCTGGTTTCTCAGTCTGTTTCCTAGTGCCGGTTTGAAGTTCCTGCAGTTTTCACTGTAAAACCGAGTTGGAGCTAGTACTTCCCTTTATACATGTATGGAGTGCAGTTTGCCACTGAAAAGAAACTTTGTGTTCCCAACAAGCTAGGTGAAGGAAGGCTTTCACACTCACCTATCTTTCAGAAATGAGCATGTGGAGAGACGTTCGTTCATCTAGCACAAAGGGAAACGGTTGCAAGGGAAACATTTACTCTGGATTCTCAGACTGTTAACTAGTACCGGTGTGAAGTTCCTGCAGTTATCACTGTATAAACGTGTTGGAGATAGTACCTCCCCATATATATGTATGGTTTGGAATTTGCATCTGAAAAGAAACTTTGTGTTCCCTACAAACTAGTTGAAGGACGGCTTTCACACACACTTATCTCTCAG
Organism: Camelus dromedarius; assembly: GCF_036321535.1. Taxonomy (NCBI): domain Eukaryota; kingdom Metazoa; phylum Chordata; class Mammalia; order Artiodactyla; family Camelidae; genus Camelus; species Camelus dromedarius. Next base: position 26,095,721 of record NC_087460.1, read on the forward strand.
AACTGAGCATGTTTAGAGAGTTTCGTTCACCTAGCATCAAGGAAACGGGTTGCAGGTGAAAATTTTCCTCTGATTTCTCAGTCTGTTTCCTAGTGCCGGTGTGAAGTTCCTGCAGTTATCACTGTATAACCGTGTTGGAGATAGTACCTTCCCATATATATGTATGGAGTGGAGATTGCAACTGAAAAGAAACTTTGTGTTCCCAACAAGATAGTTGAAGTACGGCTTTGACACACATTTATCTCTCAGAACTGAGCATGTGGAGAGACGTTTGTTCATCTAGCACAAATGGAAAGGGTTGCAGGATAAACTTTTACTCTGGTTTCTCAGTCTGTTTCCTAGTGCCGGTTTGAAGTTCCTGCAGTTTTCACTGTAAAACCGAGTTGGAGCTTCTACCTCCCCATATATATGTAAGGAGTGGATTTGAAACTGAAAAGAAACTTTGTGTTCCCAAAAATCTAGGTGAAGGACGGCTTTCACACACAATTATCTCTCATTAATGAGCATGTGGAGAGACGTTCGTTCATCTAGCACAAAGGGAGCCGGTTTCAGGACAAACATTTACTCTGGTTTCTCAGTTTGTTTCCTAGTGCTGGTGTGTAATTCCTGCAGTTATCACTGTATAACCGTGTTGGAGATAGTACCTCCCCATAAATATGTATGGAGTGGAGTTTGCAACTGAAAAGAAACTTTGTGTTCCCAACAAGATAGGTGAAGTACGGCTTTCACACACACATATCTCTCAGAACTGAGCATGTGTAGAGACTTTTGTTCATCTAGCACAAATGGAATGGGTTGCAGGATAAACTTATATTCTGGTTTCTCAGTCTGTTTCCTATTGCCGGTTTGAAGTTCCTACATTTTTCACTGTAAATCCGAGTTGGAACTAGAACCTCCCTTTATATACGTATGGAGTGGAGTTTGTAAGAGAAAAGATCCTTTGTGTTCCTAACAAAATATGTGAAGGATGGCTTTCACACACACTTTTCTCTCAGAACTGAGCATGTGGAAAGAGGTTCATTCATCTAGCAACAAGGGAACGTGTTGCAGGGGAAACTTTTACTGTGGTTTCCCAGTCTGTTTCCTATTGCCGGTTTGAAGTTCCTGCAGTTTTAACTGTAAATCCGATTTGGAGCTAGAACCTCCCCTTATATATGTATGGAGTGGAAATTCTAAGTGAAAAGATACTTTGTGTTCCCAACAAGCTTGGTGAAGGACGGCTTTCACACACACTTATCTCTCAGAACTGAGCATGTGGAGAGACGTTCGTTCATCTAGCACCAAGGGAACGGCTGCAGGAGAAATTTTACTCTGGTTTCTCAGTCTGTTTCATAGTGCCGGTGTGAAGTTCCTGCAGTTTTCACTGTAAAACCGAGTTGGTGCTTGTACCTCCACTTATATATATTTAAGGAGTGGAGTTTGCAACTGAAAAGAAACTTTGTGTTCCCCAAAATCTAGGTGAAGGACGGCTTTCACACACACATATCTCTCCGAACTGAGCATGTGGAGACACGTTCGTTCATCTAGCACCAAGGGAACGGGTTGCAGGAAAAACTTTTACTCTGGTTTCTCAGTCCGTTTCCTAGTGCCGGTTTGAAATTCCTGCAGTTTTCAATGTAAAACCGACTTGGAGCTAGTACCTCCCCATATATATGTATAGAGTGGAGTTTGCAACTGAAAAGAATATTTGTGTTCCCAACAAGCTAGGTGAAGGACGGCTTTCACACACACATATATCTCAAAACTGAGCATGTGGAGAGACGTTCTTTCATCTAGCACCAAGTTAACTAGATGCAGTAGAAACTTTTACTCTGGACTCTCAATCAGTTTCCTAGTGCCGGTTTGAAGTTCCTGCAGTTTTCACTGTAAAACCGTGTTGGAACTAGAACCTCCCCATATATATGTATGGAGTTGAGTTTGTAATTGAAAAGATCCTTTGTGTTCCCAACAAGATAGGTGAAGGACGGCTTTCACACACATTTATCTCTCAGAACTGAGCATGTGGAGAGACGTTCGTTCATCTTGCACCAAAGGAACGGGTTGCAGGAGAATCTTTTACTTTGGTTTCTCAGTCTGTTTCCTATTGCCGGTTTGAAGTTTCTGCAGTTTTCACTGTAAATCCGAGTTGGAGCTAGAACCCACCCTTATATATGTATGGATTGGAGATTGTAATTGAAATGATCCTTTGTGTTCCCAACAAGATATGTGAAGGACGGCTTTATACACACATATCTCTTAGAACTGAGCATGTGGAGAGATGTTCGTTCATCTAGCACCAAGGGAAAGGGTTGCAGGAGAAACCTTTACTCGGGTTTCTCAGTCTGTTTCCATGTGCCTGTTTGATGTTCCAGCATTTTTCACTGTAAAACCGAGTTGGAGCTAGTACCTCCCCATATATATGTATGGATTGGAGTTTGCAACTGAAAAGAAACTTTGTGTTCCCAACAAGCTAGGTGAAGGACGGCTTCCACACACATTTATCTCTCAGAACTGAGCATGTGGAGAGACGTTCTTTCACCTAGAACCGAGGGAAAGGGTTGCAGGTGAAACTTTTACTCTGGTTCCTCAGTCGGTTTCCTAGTGCCGGTATGAAGTTCCTGCAGTTTTCACTGTAAAACCGATTTGGAGACTGTACCTCCCCATAAATATGTATTGAGTGGAGTATGCAACTGAAAAGAAACTGTGTTCCCAAAATCTAGGTAAAGTACGGCTTTCACACACAATTATCTCTCAGAAATGAGCATGTGGATAGACGTTCGTTCATCTAGCACCAAGGGAACGGGTTGCAGGAGAAACTTTTACTCTGGTTTCTCAGTGTGTTTCCTAGTGCCGGTTTGAATTTCCTGCAGTTTTCTCTGTAAAACATAGTTGGAGTTTTACCTCCCCATATATATGTATGGAGTGGAGTTTGCCAATGAAAAGATACTTTTTGTTCCCAACAAGCTAGGTGAAGAACGGCTTTCACACACACTTATCTCTCAGAACTGAGCATGTGGAGAGACATTCGTTCATCTAGCAACAAGGGAATGCGTTGCAGGAGAAACATTTACTCTGGGTTCACAGTGTGTTTCCTGGTGCCGGTTTGAAGTTCCTGCAGTTTTCACTGTAAAACCGAGTTGGAGCTAGAACCTCCCCCTATATATATATGTATTGGAGTTTGCAAATGAAATTAAACATTGTGTACCCAACAAGCTGGGTGAAGGACGGCTTCCACACTCATTTATCTCTCAGAACTGAGCATGTGGAGAGACGTTCGTTCACCTAGAACCGAGGAAAAGGGTGGCAGTTGAAACTTTTACTCTGGTTCCTCAGTCGGTTTCCTAGTGCCGGTATGAAGTTCCTGCAGTTTTCACTGTAAAACCGATTTGGAGCAGTACCTCCACATAAATATGTATTGAGTGGAGTATGCAACTGAAAAGAAACTGTGTTCCCAAAATCTAGGTAAAGTACGGCTTTCACACACACTTATCTCTCAGAAATGAGCATGTGGATAGACGTTCGTTCATCTAGCACCAAGGGAACGGGTTGCAGGAGAAACTTTTACTCTGCTTTCTCAGTGTGTTTCCTAGTGCCGGTTTGAATTTCCTGCAGTTTTCACTGTAAAACAGAGTTGGAGTTTTACCTCCCCATATATATGTATGGAGTGGAGTTTGCCACTGAAAAGATACTTTTTGTTCCCAACAAGCTAGGTGAAGGACGGATTTCACACACAATTATCTCTCACATCTGAGCATGTGGAGAGACGTTCGTTCATCTATAACATAAGGAATGGGTTGCAGGAGAAACTTTTACTCTGTTTTCTCAGTCTGTTTCCTAGTGCCGGTTTGAAGTTCCTGCAGTTTTCACTTTAAAACAGATTTGGAGCTAGTACCTCCCCATATTTATTTATGGAGTGGAGTTTGCAACTGAAAAGAAACTTTGTGTTCCCAACAAGCTATGTGAAGGACGGCTTCCACACATATTTATCTCTCAAAACTGAGCATGTGGAGAGACGTTCGTTCACCTAGAACCGAGGGAAAGGTTTGCAGGTGAAACTTTTACTCTGGTTCCTCAGTCGGTTTCCTAGTGCCGGTATGAAGTTCCTGCAGTTTTCACTGTAAAACCGATTTGAAGCTTGTACCTCCCCATAAATATGTATTGAGTGGAGTATGCAACTGAAAAGAAACTGTGTTCCCAAAATCTAGGTTAAGTACGGCTTTCACACACACTTATCTCTCAGAAATGAGCATGTGGATAGATGTTCGTTCATCTAGCACCAAGGGAACTGGTTGCAGGAGAAACTTTTAGTCTGCTTTCTCAGTGTGTTTCCTAGTGCCGGTTTGAAATTCCTGCAGTTTTCACTGTAAAACAGAGTTGGAGTTTTACCTCCCCATATATATGTATGGAGTGGATTTTGCCACTGAAAAGATACTTTTTGTTCCCAACAAGCTAGGTGAAGGACGGATTTCACACACAATTATCTCTCAGAAATGAGCATGTGGATAGACGTTCGTTCATCTAGCATCAAGGGAACGGGTTGCAGTAGAAAATTTTAGTGTGGTTTCTCAGTCAGTTTCCTATTTCCGGTTTGAAGTTACTGAAGTTTTCTCTGTAAATCCGAGTTGGAGCTAGAACCCACCCTTATATATGTATGGATTGGAGATTGTAATTGAAATGATCCTTTGTGTTCCCAACAAGATATGTGAAGGACGGCTTTATACACACATATCTCTTAGAACTGAGCATGTGGAGAGATGTTCGTTCATCTAGCACCAAGGGAAAGGGTTGCAGGAGAAACCTTTACTCGGGTTTCTCAGTCTGATTCCATGTGCCTGTTTGATGTTCCAGCATTTTTCACTGTAAAACCGAGTTGGAGCTAGTACCTCCCCATATATATGTATGGATTGGAGTTTGCAACTGAAAAGAAACTTTGTGTTCCCAAAAAGCTAGGTGAAGGACGGCTTCCACACACATTTATCTCTCAGAACTGAGCATGTGGAGAGACGTTCTTTCAACTAGAACCGAGGGAAAGGGTTGCAGGTGAAACTTTTACTCTGGTTCCTCAGTCGGTTTCCTAGTGCCGGTATGAAGTTCCTGCAGTTTTCACTGTAAAACATAGTTGGAGTTTTACCTCCCCATATATATGTATGGAGTGGAGTTTGCCAATGAAAAGATACTTTTTGTTCCCAACAAGCTAGGTGAAGAACGGCTTTCACACACACTTATCTCTCAGAACTGAGCATGTGGAGAGACATTCGTTCATCTAGCAACAAGGGAATGCGTTGCAGGAGAAACATTTACTCTGGGTTCACAGTGTGTTTCCTGGTGCCGGTTTGAAGTTCCTGCAGTTGTCACTGTAAAACCGAGTTGGAGCTAGAACCTCCCCCTATATATATATGTATTGGAGTTTGCAAATGAAATTAAACATTGTGTACCCAACAAGCTGGGTGAAGGACGGCTTCCACACTCATTTATCTCTCAGAACTGAGCATGTGGAGAGACGTTCGTTCACCTAGAACCGAGGGAAAGGGTTGCAGTTGAAACTTTTACTCTGGTTCCTCAGTCGGTTTCCTAGTGCCGGTATGAAGTTCCTGCAGTTTTCACTGTAAAACCGATTTGGAGCTTGTACCTCCACATAAATATGTATTGAGTGGAGTATGCAACTGAAAAGAAACTGTGTTCCCAAAATCTAGGTAAAGTACGGCTTTCACACACACTTATCTCTCAGAAATGAGCATGTGGATAGACGTTCGTTCATCTAGCACCAAGGGAACGGGTTGCAGGAGAAACTTTTACTCTGCTTTCTCAGTGTGTTTCCTAGTGCCGGTTTGAATTTCCTGCAGTTTTCACTGTAAAACAGAGTTGGAGTTTTACCTCCCCATATATATGTATGGAGTGGAGTTTGCCACTGAAAAGATACTTTTTGTTCCCAACAAGCTAGGTGAAGGACGGATTTCACACACAATTATCTCTCAGAAATGAGCATGTGGATAGACGTTCGTTCATCTAGCATCAAGGGAACGGGTTGCAGTAGAAAATTTTATTGTGGTTTCTCAATCTGTTTCCTATTTCCGGTTTGAAGTTACTGCAGTTTTCTCTGTAAATCCGAGTTGGAGCTAAAACCTCACCTTATATATGTATGGAGTGGAGTTTGAAAGTGAAAAGAACCTTTGTATTCCCAACAAGCCAAGTGAAGGACGGCTTTCACACACACTTATCTCTCAGAACAGAGCATGTGGAGAGACGTTCGTTCATCTAGCACCAAGGGAATGGGTTGCAGGAGGAACTTTTACTGTGGTTTCTCAGTCTGTTTCCTATTGCCGGTTTGAAGTTCCTGCAGTTTTCACTGTAAATCCGAGTTGGAGCTAGAACCTCCCCTTATATACGTATGGTGTGGGGTTTGTAAGTGAAAAGATCCTTTGTATTCCCAACAAGCTAGGTGAAGGACGGCTTTCACACACACATATCTCTCAGAACTGAGCATGTGGAGAGACGTTCGTTCATCCAGCACAAAGGCAACATGCTGCAGGAGAAAACTTTTCTCTGAATTCTCAGTCTGTTTCCTAGTGCCGGTTTGATGTTACTGCAGTTTTCACTGTAAAACCGAGTTGGAGCTAGTACCTCCCCATATATATGTATGGAATGGAGTTTGCAAATGAAAATAAACTTTGTGTTTCCAACAAGCAAGTTGAAGGACGGCTTTCACACACAATTATCTCTCAGAACTGAGCATGTGGAGAGACTTTCATTCATCTAGCACCAAGGGAACGGGTTGCAGTAGAAACCTTTACTGTGGTTTCTCAGTCTGTTTCCTATTGCCGGTTTGAAGTTCCTGCAGTTTTCACTGTAAATTAGAGTTGGAAATAGAACCTTCCTTTATATATGTATGGATTGGAGTTTGTAATTGAAAAGATCCTATGTGTTCCCAACAAGATAGGTGAATGACGGCTTTCACACACACTTATATCTTAGAACTGGGCATATGGAGAGAAGTTCGTTCATCTAGCACCAAGGGAACGGGTTGCAGGATTAACTTTTACTTTGGTTGTTCACTCTGTTTCCTAGTGCCGGTTTGAAGTTCCTGCAGTTTTCACTGTAAAACCGAGTTAGAGCTGGTACCTCCCCATATATATGTATGGAATGGACTTTGCAACTGAAAAGAAACATTGTGTTCCAAAAAGCTAGGTGAAGGACGGCTTTCACACACACTTATCTCTCAGAACTGAGCATGTGGAGAGACTTTCGTTCATCTAGCACCAAGGGAACATGCTGCAGGAGAAACCTTTACTCTGGATTCTCAGTCTGTTTCCTAGTGTCGGTTTGAATTTACTGCACTTTTCACTGTAAAACCGAGTTGGAACTAATACCTCCCCATATATATGTAAGGAATGGAGTTTGCAAATGAAAAGAAACTTTGTGTTCCCAACAAGCTAGGTGAAGGACGGCTTTCACACACACTTTTCTCTCAGAAATGAGCATGTGGAGAGACATTCGTTCATCTAGCACCAAGGGAACGGGTTGCAGGAGAAACTTTTACTGTGGTTTCTCAGTCTGTTTCCTATTGCCGGTTTGAAGTTCCTGCAGTTTTAACTGTAAATCTGATTTGGAGCTTGAACCTCCCCTTTATATGTATGGAGTGGAGTTTATAAGTGAATAGATAGTTTGTGTTCCCAACATGCTAGGTGAATTACGGCTTTCACACACACTTATCTCTCAGAACTGAGCATTTGGAGAGACGTTCGTTCATCTAGCACCAAGGGAACGTGCTGCAGGAGAAACTTTTACTCTGGATTCTCAGTCTATTTCCTAGTGCCGGTTTGAAGTTACAGCAGTTTTCACTGTAAAACCGAGTTGGAGCTAGTACCTCCCCATATATATGTATGGAATGTAGTTTGCAACTGAAAAGAAACTTTGTGTTTCCAACAAGCAAGGTGAAGGACGGCTTTCACACACAATTATCTCTTAGATCTGAGCATGTGGAGAGACGTTCGTTCATCTAGCACCAAGGGAACGGGTTGCAGGAGAAACTTTTACTGTGGTTTCTCAGTCTGTTTCCAAATGTCGGTGTGAAGTTCCTGCTTTTTTCACTGTAAACCGAGTTGGAGCTTTTACCTCCCCATATATATGTAAGGAGTGGATTTGCAACTGAAAAGAAACTTTGTGTTCCCAAAAATCTAGGTGAAGGACGGCTTTCACACACAATTAACTCTCAGTAATGAGCATGTGGAGAGACTTTTGTTCATCTAGCACAAAGGGAGCCGGTTGCAGGGGAATCATTTACTCCGGTTTTTCAGTCTGTTTCCTAGTGCCGGTGTGAAGTTCCTGCAGTTATCACTGTATAACCGTGTTGGAGATACAACCTCCCCATATATATGTATGGAGTGGAGTTTGAAACTGAAAAGAAACTTTGTGTTCCCAACAAGCTTTGTGAAGTACGGATTTGACACACACTTAACTCTCAGAAATGGGCATGTGGAGAGACGTTTGTTCATCCAGCACAAATGGAACGGGTTGCAGGATAAAGTTATATTCTGGTTTCTCAGTCTGTTTCCTAGAGCCGGTGAGAAGTTCCTGCAGTTATCACTGTATAACCGAGTTGGAGATAGTACCTCCCCATATATATGTATGGAGTGGAGTTTGCTACTGAAAAGAAACTTTGTGTTCCCAAAAATCTAGGTGAAGGACGGCTTTCAAACACACTTATCTCTCCGAACTGAGCATGTGGAGAGACGTTCGTTCATCTAGCACCAAGTTAACGGGTTGCAGGAGAAACTTTTACTCTGGTTTCTCAGTCTGTTTCCTAGTGCCGGTTTGAAATTCCTGCAGTTTTCACTGTAAAACCGAGTTGGAGCTAGTCCCTCGCCTTATATATGTATGGAGTGGAGTTTGCAACTGAAAAGAAACATTTGTTCCCAAAAAGCTAAGTGAAGGACGGCTTTCACACACACTTATCTCTCAGTAATGAGCATGCGGAGAGACGTCCGTTCATCTAGCACAAAGGGAGCCGGTTTCAGGGCAAACATTTACTCTGGTTTCTCAGTCTGTTTCCTAGTGTCGGTGTGAAGTTCCTGCAGTTTTCACTGTAAAACAAAGTTGGAGCTTGTACCTCCCCATATATATGTATGGATTGGAGTTTGCAACTGAAAATAATTATTGTGTTCCCAACAAGCTAGGTGAAGGATGGCTTTCACACACACTTATCTCTCAGAACTGAGCATGTGGAGAGACGTTCGTTCATCTACCATCAAGGGAACATGTTGCAGGAGAAACTTTTACTCTGGATTCTCGGTCTGTTTCCTAGTGTCGGTATGAATTTACTGCACTTTTCACTGTAAAACCGAGTTCGAGCTTGTACCTCCCCATATATATGTATGGAATGCAGTTTGAAACTGAAAAGAAACTTTGTGTTCCCAACAATCTAGGTTAAGGACGGCTTTCACACACACTTTTCTATCAGAACTTAGCATTTGGAGAGACGTTCGTTCATCTAGCACCAAAGGAACGGGTTGCAGGGGAAACTTTTACTGTGGTTTCTCAGTCTGTTTCCTATTGCCGGTTTGAAGTTCCAGCAGTTTTAACTGTAAATCCGATTTGGAGCTAGAACCTCCCCTTTTATATTTATGGCCTGGAGTTTATAAGTGAAAAGATACTTTGTGTTCCCAACAAGCTAGGTGAAGGACGGCTTTCACACACACTTATCTCTCAGAACTGAGCATGTGGAGAGACGTTCGTTCATCTAGCATCAAGGGAACATGTTGCAGGAGAAACTTTTACTCTGGATTCTCAGTGTGTTTCCTAGTGCCGGTTTGAACTTCCTGCACTTTTCACTGTAAATCCGAATTGGAACTAGAACCTCCTTTATATACGTATGGAGTGGAGTTTGTAAGTGAAAAGAACCTTTGTGTTCCCAAAAAGAGAGGTGAAGAACGGCTTTCATACACACTTTACTCTTAGAACTGAGCATGTGGAGAGACGTTCGTTCATCTAGCACCAAGGGAACGGGTTGCAGGAGAAATTATTACTCTGGTTTCCCAGTCTTTTTCCAAGTGCCGGTGTAAAGTTCCTGCAGTTTTCACTGTAAAACCGAGTTGGAACTTGAACCACCCCATATATATTTATGGAGTGGAGTTTGCAACTGAAAAGAAACTTTGTGTTCCCTACAAGCTAGGTGAAGGACGGCTTTCACAGACACTTATCTCTCAGAACTTAGCATGTGTAGAGATTTTCATTCACCTAGCACCAAGGGATCGGGTTGCAGGAGAAACATTTCCTCTGGTTTCTCAGTCTGTTTCCTAGTGCCGGTTTGAATTTCCTGCAGTTTTCAATGTAAAACCTAGTTGGGGCTAGTACCTCCCCATATATATGAATGGATTGGAGTTTGCAACTGAAAATAAAAATTGTGTTCCCTACAAGCTATGTGAAGGACTGCTTTCACACACACATATCTCTCAGAACTGAGCATGTGGAGAGACGTTCTTTCATCTAGCACCAAGGGAACGGGTTGCAGGAGAAACTTTTACTCTGGTTTCTCAGTCTGTTTCCTAGTGCCGGTGTGAAGTTCCTGCAGTTTTCACTGTAAAATCGAGTTGGATCTTGTACCTCCCCATATATATGTAAGGAGTATATTTTGCAACTGAAAAGAAACTTTGTGTTCCCAAAAATCTAGGTGAAGGACGGCTTTCACACACACTTTTCTATCAGAACTTAGCATGTGGAGAGACGTTCGTTCATCTAGCACCAAGGGAACTGGTTGCAGGGGAAACTTTTACTGTGGTTTCTCAGTCTGTTTCCTAGTGCCGGTTTGAAATTCCTGCAGTTTTCACTGTAAAACCGAGTTGGAGCTAGTCCCTCGCCTTATATATGTATGGAGTGGAGTTTGCAACTGAAAAGAAACATTTGTTCCCAAAAAGCTAAGTGAAGGACGGCTTTCACACACACTTATCTCTCAGTAATGAGCATGCGGAGAGACGTCCGTTCATCTAGCACAAAGGGAGCCGGTTTCAGGGCAAACATTTACTCTGGTTTCTCAGTCTGTTTCCTAGTGTCGGTGTGAAGTTCCTGCAGTTTTCACTGTAAAACAAAGTTGGAGCTTGTACCTCCCCATATATATGTATGGATTGGAGTTTGCAACTGAAAATAATTATTGTGTTCCCAACAAGCTAGGTGAAGGATGGCTTTCACACACACTTATCTCTCAGAACTGAGCATGTGGAGAGACGTTCGTTCATCTACCATCAAGGGAACATGTTGCAGGAGAAACTTTTACTCTGGATTCTCGGTCTGTTTCCTAGTGTCGGTATGAATTTACTGCACTTTTCACTGTAAAACCGAGTTCGAGCTTGTACCTCCCCATATATATGTATGGAATGCAGTTTGAAACTGAAAAGAAACTTTGTGTTCCCAACAATCTAGGTTAAGGACGGCTTTCACACACACTTTTCTATCAGAACTTAGCATTTGGAGAGACGTTCGTTCATCTAGCACCAAAGGAACGGGTTGCAGGGGAAACTTTTACTGTGGTTTCTCAGTCTGTTTCCTATTGCCGGTTTGAAGTTCCAGCAGTTTTAACTGTAAATCCGATTTGGAGCTAGAACCTCCCCTTTTATATTTATGGCCTGGAGTTTATAAGTGAAAAGATACTTTGTGTTCCCAACAAGCTAGGTGAAGGACGGCTTTCACACACACTTATCTCTCAGAACTGAGCATGTGGAGAGACGTTCGTTCATCTAGCATCAAGGGAACATGTTGCAGGAGAAACTTTTACTCTGGATTCTCAGTGTGTTTCCTAGTGCCGGTTTGAACTTCCTGCACTTTTCACTGTAAATCCGAATTGGAACTAGAACCTCCTTTATATACGTATGGAGTGGAGTTTGTAAGTGAAAAGAACCTTTGTGTTCCCAACAAGAGAGGTGAAGAACGGCTTTCATACACACTTTACTCTTAGAACTGAGCATGTGGAGAGACGTTCGTTCATCTAGCACCAAGGGAACGGGTTGCAGGAGAAATTATTACTCTGGTTTCCCAGTCTTTTTCCAAGTGCCGGTGTAAAGTTCCTGCAGTTTTCACTGTAAAACCGAGTTGGAACTTGAACCACCCCATATATATTTATGGAGTGGAGTTTGCAACTGAAAAGAAACTTTGTGTTCCCTACAAGCTAGGTGAAGGACGGCTTTCACAGACACTTATCTCTCAGAACTTAGCATGTGTAGAGATTTTCATTCACCTAGCACCAAGGGATCGGGTTGCAGGAGAAACATTTCCTCTGGTTTCTCAGTCTGTTTCCTAGTGCCGGTTTGAATTTCCTGCAGTTTTCAATGTAAAACCTAGTTGGGGCTAGTACCTCCCCATATATATGAATGGATTGGAGTTTGCAACTGAAAATAAAAATTGTGTTCCCTACAAGCTATGTGAAGGACTGCTTTCACACACACATATCTCTCAGAACTGAGCATGTGGAGAGACGTTCTTTCATCTAGCACCAAGGGAACGGGTTGCAGGAGAAACTTTTACTCTGGTTTCTCAGTCTGTTTCCTAGTGCCGGTGTGAAGTTCCTGCACTTATCAGTGTATAACCGTGTTGGAGATAGTACCTCCCCATATATATGTATGGAGTGGAGTTTGCAACTGAAAAGAAACTTTGTGTTCCCAACAAGCTAGGTGAAGTACGGCTTTGACACACACTTATCTCTCCGAACTGAGCATGTGGAGAGACATTCGTTCATCTACCACCAAGTTAACGGGTTGCAGGAGAAACTTTTACTGTGGTTTCTCAGTCTGTTTCCTAGTGCCGGTTTGAAATTCCAGCAGTTTTCACTGTAAAACCTAGTTGGAGTTTGTTCCTCCCCTTATATATGTATGGAGTGGAGTTTGCAACTGAAAAGAAACATTTGTTCCCAAAAAGCTAGGTGAAGGACGGCTTTCACACACACTTATCTCTCAGAAGTGAGCTTGTGGTGAGACGTGCCTTCATCTAGCACCAAGGGAACCGGTTGCAGGTGAAACTTTTACTCTGGTTTCTCAGTCTGTTTCCTAGTGCCTGTGTGAAGTTCCTGCAGTTTTCACTGTAAAACAGAGTTGGAGCTTGTACCTCCCCATATATATGTATGGATTGGAGTGTGCAACTGAAAATAAATATTGTGTTCCCAACAAGCTATGTGAAGGACTGCTTACACACACACATATCTCTCAGAACTGAGCATGTGGAGAGACGTTCGTTCATCTAGAAACAAGGGAACGGGTTGCAGTAGAAACTATTACTCTGGTTTCTCAATCTGTTTCCTAGTGCCGGTTTGATGTTCCTGCAGTTTTCACTGTAAAATCGAGTTGGATCTTGTACCTCCCCATATATATGTAAGGAGTATATTTTGCAACTGAAAAGAAACTTTGTGTTCCCAAAAATCTAGGTGAAGGACGGCTTTCACACACACTTATCTCTCCGAGCTGAGCATGTGGAGAGACGTACGTTCATCTAGCACCAAGGGAACGGGTTGCAGGAAAAACTTTTACTCTGGTATCTCAGTCAGTTTCCTAGTGCCTGTTTGAAATTCCTGCAGTTTTCAATGTAAAACCGAGTTGGAGCTAGTACCTCCCCATATATATGTATAGAGTGGAGTCTGCAACTGAAAAGAAACTTTGTGTTTCCAACAAGCTAGGTGAAAGACGGCTTTCACACACACATAAATCTCAAAACTGAGCATGTGGAGAGACGTTCGTTCATCTAGCACCAAGTTAACTAGATGCAGTAGAAACTTTTACTCTGACCTCTCAATCTGTTTCCAAGTGCCGGTTTGAAGTTCCTGCAGTTTTCACTGTAAAACCGAGTTGGAGCTGGTACCACCCCATATATATGTATGGAATGGAGTTTGCAAGTGAAAAGAAACTTTGTGTTCCCAACAAGCTAGGTGAAGGACGGCTTTCACACACAATTATCTCTCAGAAATGAGCATGTGGAGATACGTTCCTTCATCTAGCACCAAGGGAACGGGTTGCAGTAGAAACCTTTACTGTGGTTTCTCACTCTGTTTCCTATTGCCGGTTTGAAGTTCCTGCAGTTTTCACTGTAAATCCGAGTTGGAACTAAAACCTCCCTGTATATACGTATGGAGTGGAGTTTGTAATTGAAAAGATCCTTTGTGTTCCCAACAAGCTATGTGAAGGACGGCTTTCACACACACTTATCTCTCAGAACTGAGCATGTGGAGAGACGTTCGTTCATCTACCATCAAGGGAACATGTTGCAGGAGAAAATTTTACTCTGGAATCTCATTCTGTTTCCTAGTGCCGGTATGAATTTACTGCACTTTTCACTGTCAAACCGAGTTGTAGCCTGTACCTCCCCATATATATGTATGGAATGGAGTTTGAAACTGAAAAGAAACTTTGTGTTCCCAACAATCTAGGTGAAGGACGGCTTTCACACACACTTTTCTATCAGAACTTAGCATGTGGAGAGACGTTCGTTCATCTAGCACCAAGGGAACTGGTTGCAGGGGAAACTTTTACTGTGGTTTCTCAGTCTGTTTCCTATTGCCGGTTTGAAGTTCCAGCAGTTTTAACTGTAAATCCGATTTGGAGCTAGAACCTCCCCTTATATAGGTATGGAGTGGAGTTTATAAGTGAAAAGATACTTTGTGTTCCCAACAAGCTAGGTGAAGGACGGCTTTCACACACACTTATCTCTCAGAACTGAGCATGTGGAGAGACGTTCGTTCATCTAGCATCAAGGGAACATGTTGCAGGAGAAACTTTTACTCTGGATTCTCAGTCTGTTTCCTAGTGCCGGTTTGAACTTCCTGCAGTTTTCACTGTAAATCCGATTTGGAGCTAGAACCTCCACTTATATACGTATGGAGTGGAGTTTGCAACTGAAAAGAAACTTTGTGTTCCCTACTAGCTAGGTGAAGGAAGGCTTTCACAGACACTTATCTCTCAGAACTTAGCATGTGTAGAGATTTTCGTTCACCTAGCACCAAGGGATCGGGTTGCAGGAGAAACTTTTCCTCTGGTTTCTCAGTCTGTTTCCTAGTGCCGGTTTGAATTTCCTGCAGTTTTCAATGTAAAACCGAGTTGGAGCTAGTACCTCCCCATATATATGAATGGATTGGAGTTTGCAACTGAAAATAAAAATTGTGTTCCCTACAAGCTATGTGAAGGACTGCTTTCACACACACATATCTCTCAGAACTGAGCATGTGGAGAGACGTTCTTTCATCTAGCACCAAGGGAACGGTTTGCAGGAGAAACTTTTACTCTGGTTTCTCAGTCTGTTTCCTAGTGCCGGTGTGAAGTTCCTGCACTTATCAGTGTATAACCGTGTTGGAGATAGTACCTCCCAATATATATGTATGGAGTGGAGTTTGCAACTGAAAAGAAACTTTGTGTTCCCAACAAGCTAGGTGAAGTACGGCTTTGACACACACTTATCTCTCCGAACTGAGCATGTGGAGAGACATTCGTTCATCTACCACCAAGTTAACGGGTTGCAGGAGAAACTTTTACTCTGGTTTCTCAGTCTGTTTCCTAGTGCCTGTGTGAAGTTCCTGCAGATTTCACTGTAAAACAGAGTTGGAGCTTGTACCTCCCCATATATATGTATGGATTGGAGTTTGCAACTGAAAATAAATATTGTGTTCCCAACAAGCTATGTGAAGGACTGCTTACACACACACATATCTTTCAGAACTGAGCATGTGGAGAGACGTTCGTTCATCTAGAAACAAGGGAACGGGTTGCAGTAGAAACTATTACTCTGGTTTCTCAATCTGTTTCCTAGTGCCGGTTTGATGTTCCTGCAGTTTTCACTGTAAAATCGAGTTGGATCTTGTACCTCCCCATATATATGTAAGGAGTATATTTTGCAACTGAAAAGAAACTTTGTGTTCCCAAAAATCTAGGTGAAGGACGGCTTTCACACACACTTATCTCTCCGAGCTGAGCATGTGGAGAGACGTACGTTCATCTAGCACCAAGGGAACGGGTTGCAGGAAAAACTTTTACTCTGGTATCTCAGTCAGTTTCCTAGTGCCTGTTTGAAATTCCTGCAGTTTTCAATGTAAAACCGAGTTGGAGCTAGTACCTCCCCATATATATGTATAGAGTGGAGTCTGCAACTGAAAAGAAACTTTGTGTTTCCAACAAGCTAGGTGAAGGACGGCTTTCACACACACATAAATCTCAAAACTGAGCATGTGGAGAGACGTTCGTTCATCTAGCACCAAGTTAACTAGATTCGGTAGAAACTTTTACTCTGACCTCTCAATCTGTTTCCAAGTGCCGGTTTGAAGTTCCTGCAGTTTTCACTGTAAAACCGAGTTGGAGCTGGTACCACCCCATATATATGTATGGAATGGAGTTTGCAAGTGAAAAGAATCTTTGTGTTCCCAACAAGCTAGGTGAAGGACGGCTTTCACACACAATTATCTCTCAGAAATGAGCATGTGGAGATACGTTCCTTCATCTAGCACCAAGGGAACGGGTTGCAGTAGAAACCTTTACTGTGGTTTCTCACTCTGTTTCCTATTGCCGGTTTGAAGTTCCTGCAGTTTTCACTGTAAATCCGAGTTGGAACTAAAACCTCCCTGTATATACGTATGGAGTGGAGTTTGTAATTGAAAAGATCCTTTGTGTTCCCAACAAGCTAGGTGAAGGACGGCTTTCACACTCACTTATATCTTAGAACTGAGCATGTGGAGAGACGTTCGTTCATCTAACACCAAGGGAACGGGTTGCAGGAGAAACTTTTACTCTGGTTTCTCACTCTTTTTCCTAGTGCCGGTTTGAAGTTCCTGCAGTTTTCACTGTAAAATCGAGTTGTAGCTGGTACCACCCCATATATATGTATGGAATGGAGTTTGCAACTGAAAAGAAACTTTGTGTTCCCAACAAGCTATGTGAAGGACGGCTTTCACACACACTTATCTCTCAGAACTGAGCATGTGGAGAGACGTTCGTTCATCTACCATCAAGGGAACATGTTGCAGGAGAAAATTTTACTCTGGAATCTCATTCTGTTTCCTAGTGCCGGTATGAATTTACTGCACTTTTCACTGTCAAACCGAGTTGTAGCCTGTACCTCCCCATATATATGTATGGAATGGAGTTTGAAACTGAAAAGAAACTTTGTGTTCCCAACAATCTAGGTGAAGGACGGCTTTCACACATACTTTTCTATCAGAACTTAGCATGTGGAGAGACGTTCGTTCATCTAGCACCAAGGGAACTGGTTGCAGGGGAAACTTTTACTGTGGTTTCTCAGTCTGTTTCCTATTGCCGGTTTGAAGTTCCAGCAGTTTTAACTGTAAATCCGATTTGGAGCTAGAACCTCCCCTTATATAGGTATGGAGTGGAGTTTATAAGTGAAAAGATACTTTGTGTTCCCAACAAGCTAGGTGAAGGACGGCTTTCACACACACTTATCTCTCAGAACTGAGCATGTGGAGAGACGTTCGTCCATCTAGCATCAAGGGAACATGTTGCAGGAGAAACTTTTACTCTGGATTCTCAGTCTGTTTCCTAGTGCCGGTTTGAACTTCCTGCAGTTTTCACTGTAAATCCGATTTGGAGCTAGAACCTCCACTTATATACGTATGGAGTGGAGTTTGCAACTGAAAAGAAACTTTGTGTTCCCTACTAGCTAGGTGAAGGAAGGCTTTCACAGACACTTATCTCTCAGAACTTAGCATGTGTAGAGATTTTCGTTCACCTAGCACCAAGGGATCGGGTTGCAGGAGAAACTTTTCCTCTGGTTTCTCAGTCTGTTTCCTAGTGCCGGTTTGAATTTCCTGCAGTTTTCAATGTAAAACCGAGTTGGAGCTAGTACCTCCCCATATATATGAATGGATTGGAGTTTGCAAATGAAAATAAAAATTGTGTTCCCTACAAGCTATGTGAAGGACTGCTTTCACACACACATATCTCTCAGAACTGAGCATGTGGAGAGACGTTCTTTCATCTAGCACCAAGGGAACGGTTTGCAGGAGAAACTTTTACTCTGGTTTCTCAGTCTGTTTCCTAGTGCCGGTGTGAAGTTCCTGCACTTATCAGTGTATAACCGTGTTGGAGATAGTACCTCCCCATATATATGTATGGAGTGGAGTTTGCAACTGAAAAGAAACTTTGTGTTCCCAACAAGCTAGGTGAAGTACGGCTTTGACACACACTTATCTCTCCGAACTGAGCATGTGGAGAGACATTCGTTCATCTACCACCAAGTTAACGGGTTGCAGGAGAAACTTTTACTGTGGTTTCTCAGTCTGTTTCCTAGTGCCGGTTTGAAATTCCAGCAGTTTTCACTGTAAAACCGAGTTGGAGCTTGTTCCTCCCCTTATATATGTATGGAGTGGAGTTTGCAACTGAAAAGAAACATTTGTTCCCAAAAAGCTAGGTGAAGGACGGCTTTCACACACACTTATCTCTCAGAAGTGAGCTTGTGGTGAGACGTGCCTTCATCTAGCACCAAGGGAACCGGTTGCAGGTGAAACTTTTACTCTGGTTTCTCAGTCTGTTTCCTAGTGCCTGTGTGAAGTTCCTGCAGATTTCACTGTAAAACAGAGTTGGAGCTTGTACCTCCCCATATATATGTATGGATTGGAGTTTGCAACTGAAAATAAATATTGTGTTCCCAACAAGCTATGTGAAGGACTGCTTACACACACACATATCTTTCAGAACTGAGCATGTGGAGAGACGTTCGTTCATCTAGAAACAAGGGAACGGGTTGCAGTAGAAACTATTACTCTGGTTTCTCAATCTGTTTCCTAGTGCCGGTTTGATGTTCCTGCAGTTTTCACTGTAAAATCGAGTTGGATCTTGTACCTCCCCATATATATGTAAGGAGTATATTTTGCAACTGAAAAGAAACTTTGTGTTCCCAAAAATCTAGGTGAAGGACGGCTTTCACACACACTTATCTCTCCGAGCTGAGCATGTGGAGAGACGTACGTTCATCTAGCACCAAGGGAACGGGTTGCAGGAAAAACTTTTACTCTGGTATCTCAGTCAGTTTCCTAGTGCCTGTTTGAAATTCCTGCAGTTTTCAATGTAAAACCGAGTTGGAGCTAGTACCTCCCCATATATATGTATAGAGTGGAGTCTGCAACTGAAAAGAAACTTTGTGTTTCCAACAAGCTAGGTGAAGGACGGCTTTCACACACACATAAATCTCAAAACTGAGCATGTGGAGAGACGTTCGTTCATCTAGCACCAAGTTAACTAGATTCGGTAGAAACTTTTACTCTGACCTCTCAATCTGTTTCCAAGTGCCGGTTTGAAGTTCCTGCAGTTTTCACTGTAAAACCGAGTTGGAGCTGGTACCACCCCATATATATGTATGGAATGGAGTTTGCAAGTGAAAAGAATCTTTGTGTTCCCAACAAGCTAGGTGAAGGACGGCTTTCACACACAATTATCTCTCAGAAATGAGCATGTGGAGATACGTTCCTTCATCTAGCACCAAGGGAACGGGTTGCAGTAGAAACCTTTACTGTGGTTTCTCACTCTGTTTCCTATTGCCGGTTTGAAGTTCCTGCAGTTTTCACTGTAAATCCGAGTTGGAACTAAAACCTCCCTGTATATACGTATGGAGTGGAGTTTGTAATTGAAAAGATCCTTTGTGTTCCCAACAAGCTAGGTGAAGGACGGCTTTCACACTCACTTATATCTTAGAACTGAGCATGTGGAGAGACGTTCGTTCATCTAACACCAAGGGAACGGGTTGCAGGAGAAACTTTTACTCTGGTTTCTCACTCTGTTTCCTAGTGCCGGTTTGAAGTTCCTGCAGTTTTCACTGTAAAATCGAGTTGTAGCTGGTACCACCCCATATATATGTATGGAATGGAGTTTGCAACTGAAAAGAAACTTTGTGTTCCCAACAAGCTATGTGAAGGACGGCTTTCACACACACTTATCTCTCAGAACTGAGCATGTGGAGAGACGTTCGTTCATCTACCATCAAGGGAACATGTTGCAGGAGAAAATTTTACTCTGGAATCTCATTCTGTTTCCTAGTGCCGGTATGAATTTACTGCACTTTTCACTGTCAAACCGAGTTGTAGCTTGTACCTCCCCATATATATGTATGGAATGGAGTTTGAAACTGAAAAGAAACTTTGTGTTCCCAACAACAAAGTGAAGGACGGCTTTCACACACACTTTTCTATCAGAACTTAGCATGTGGAGAGACGTTCGTTCATCTAGCACCAAGGGAAATGGTTGCAGGGGAAACTTTTACTGTGGTTTCTCAGTCTGTTTCCTATTGCCGGTTTGAAGTTCCAGCAGTTTTAACTGTAAATCCGATTTGGAGCTAGAACCTCCCCTTATATAGGTATGGAGTGGAGTTTATAAGTGAAAAGATACTTTGTGTTCCCAACAAGCTAGGTGAAGGACGGCTTTCACACACACTTATCTCTCAGAACTGAGCATGTGGAGAGACGTTCGTTCATCTAGCATCAAGGGAACAAGTTGCAGGAGAAACTTTTACTCTGGATTCTCAGTCTGTTTCCTAGTGCCGGTTTGAACTTCCTGCAGTTTTCACTGTAAATCCGATTTGGAGCTAGAACCTCCACTTATATACGTATGGAGTGGAGTTTGCAACTGAAAAGAAACTTTGTGTTCCCTACTAGCTAGGTGAAGGAAGGCTTTCACAGACAATTATCTCTCAGAACTTAGCATGTGTAGAGATTTTCGTTCACCTAGCACCAAGGGATCGGGTTGCAGGAGAAACTTTTCCTCTGGTTTCTCAGTCTGTTTCCTAGTGCCGGTTTGAATTTCCTGCAGTTTTCAATGTAAAACCGAGTTGGAGCTAGTACTTCCCAATATATATGAGAAGATTGGAGTTTGCAACTGAAAATAAAAACTGTGTTTCCTACAAGCTATATGAAGGACTGCTTTCACACACACATATCTCTCAGAACTGAGCATGTGGAGACACGTTCGTTCATCTAGCACCAAGGGAACGGGTTGCAGGAGAAACTTTTACTCTGGTTTCTCAGTCTGTTTCCTACTGCCGGTGTGAAGTTCCTGCAGTTATCACTGTATAACCGATTTGGTGATTGTACCTCCCCATATATATGTATGGAGTGGAGTTTGCAACTGAAAAGAAACTTTGTGTTCCCAACAAGATATGTGAAGGACGGCTTTCACACACACTTATCTCTCCGAACTGAGCATGTGGAGATACGTTCGTTCATCTAGCACCAAGGGAACGGGTGGCATGGGAAAATTTTACTGTGGATTCTCAGTCTGTTTCCTATTGCCGGTTTGAAGTTCCTGCAGTTTTCGCTGTAAAATCGAGTTGGATCTTGTACCTCCCCATATATATGTAAGGAGTATATTTTGCAACTGAAAAGAAACTTTGTGTTCCCAAAAATCTAGGTGAAGGACGGCTTTCACACACACTTATCTCTCCGAGCTGAGCATGTGGAGAGACGTACGTTCATCTAGCACCAAGGGAACGGGTTGCAGGAAAAACTTTTACTCTGGTAACTCAGTCAGTTTCCTAGTGCCTGTTTGAAATTCCTGCAGTTTTCAATGTAAAACCGAGTTGGAGCTAGTACCTCCCCATATATATGTATAGAGTGGAGTCTGCAACTGAAAAGAAACTTTGTGTTTCCAACAAGCTAGGTGAAGGACGGCTTTCACACACACATAAATCTCAAAACTGAGCATGTGGAGAGACGTTCGTTCATCAAGCACCAAGTTAACTAGATGCAGTAGAAACTTTTACTCTGACTTCTCAATCTGTTTCCAAGTGCCGGTTTGAAGTTCCTGCAGTTTTCACTGTAAAACCGAGTTGGAGCTGGTACCACCCCATATATATGTATGGAATGGAGTTTGCAAGTGAAAAGAAACTTTGTGTTCCCAACAAGCTAGGTGAAGGACGGCTTTCACACACAATTATCTCTCAGAAATGAGCATGTGGAGATACGTTCCTTCATCTAGCACCAAGGGAACGGGTTGCAGTAGAAACCTTTACTGTGGTTTCTCACTCTGTTTCCTATTGCCGGTTTGAAGTTCCTGCAGTTTTCACTGTAAATCCGAGTTGGAACTAAAACCTCCCTGTATATACGTATGGAGTGGAGTTTGTAATTGAAAAGATCCTTTGTGTTCCCAACAAGCTAGGTGAAGGACGGCTTTCACACTCACTTATATCTTAGAACTGAGCATGTGGAGAGACGTTCGTTCATCTAACACCAAGGGAACGGGTTGCAGGAGAAACTTTTACTCTGGTTTCTCACTCTGTTTCCTAGTGCCGGTTTGAAGTTCCTGCAGTTTTCACTGTAAAATCGAGTTGTAGCTGGTACCACCCCATATATATGTATGGAATGGAGTTTGCAACTGAAAAGAAACTTTGTGTTCCCAACAAGCTATGTGAAGGACGGCTTTCACACACACTTATCTCTCAGAACTGAGCATGTGGAGAGACGTTCGTTCATCTACCATCAAGGGAACATGTTGCAGGAGAAAATTTTACTCTGGAATCTCATTCTGTTTCCTAGTGCCGGTATGAATTTACTGCACTTTTCACTGTCAAACCGAGTTGTAGCTTGTACCTCCCCATATATATGTATGGAATGGAGTTTGAAACTGAAAAGAAACTTTGTGTTCCCAACAATCTAGGTGAAGGACGGCTTTCACACACACTTTTCTATCAGAACTTAGCATGTGGAGAGACGTTCGTTCATCTAGCACCAAGGGAACGGGTTGCAGGAGAAACTTTTTCTCTGGTCTCTCAGGCTGTTTCCTAGTGCCGGTTTGAAGTTCCAGCAGTTTTAACTGTAAATCCGATTTGGAGCTAGAACCTCCCCTTATATATGTATGGAGTGGAGTTTATAAGTGAAAAGATACTTTGTGTTCCCAACAAGCTAGGTGAAGTACGGCTTTCACACACACTTATCTCTCAGAACTGAGCATGTGGAGAGACGTTCGTTCATCTAGCATCAAGGGAACATGTTGCAGGAGAAACTTTTACTCTGGATTCTCAGTCTGTTTCCTAGTGCCGGTTTGAACTTCCTGCAGTTTTCTCTGTAAAACCAAGTTCGAGCTAGTTCCTCCCCTTATATATGTATGGAGTGGAGTTTGCAACTGAAAAGAAACATTTGTTCCCAAAAAGCTAGGTGAAGGACGGCTTTCACACACACTTATCTCTCAGAAGTGAGCTTGAAGTGAGACGTGCCTTCATCTAGCACCAAGGGAACCGGATGCAGGAGAAACTTTTACTCTGGTTTCTCAGTCAGTTTCCTAGTGCCGGTTTGAAATTCCTGCAGTTTTCAATGTAAAACCGATTTGGAGCTAGTACCTCCCCATATATATGTATAGAGTGGAGTTTGCAACTGAAAAGAATCTTTGTGTTCCCAACAAGCTAGTTGAAGGACGGCTTTCACACACACATATATCTCAAAACTGAGCATGTGGAGAGACGTTCGTTCATCTAGCACCAAGTTAACTAGATGCAGTAGAAACTTTTACTCTGGCCTCTCAATCTGTTTCCAGTGCCGGTTTGAAGTTTCTGCAGTTTTCACTGTAAAACCATGTTGGAGCTAGTACCTCCCCATATATATGTATGGAGTGGAGTTTGTAATTGAAAAGATTCTTTGTGTTCCCAACAAGATATGTGAAGGACGGCTTTCACACACACTTATCTCTCCGAACTGAGCATGTGGAGATACGTTCGTTCATCTAGCACCAAGGGAACGGGTGGCATGGGAAAAATTTACTGTGGATTCTAAGTCTGTTTCCTATTGCCGGTTTGAAGTTCCTGCAGTTTTAACTGTAAATCCGATTTCGAGCTAGACTCTCCCCTTATATATGTATGGAGTGGAGTTTATAAGTGAAAAGATACTTTGTGTTACCAAGAAGCTAGGTGAAGGACGGCTTTCACACACAATTATCTCTCAGAAATGAGCATGTGGAGATACGTTCCTTCATCTAGCACCAAGGGAACGGGTTGCAGTAGAAACCTTTACTGTGTTTTCTCACTCTGTTTCCTATTGCCGGTTTGTAGTTCCTGCAATTTTCACTGTAAATCCGAGTTGGAACTAAAACCTCCCTGTATATACGTATGGAGTGGAGTTTGTAATTGAAAAGATCCTTTGTGTTCCCAACAAGCTAGGTGAAGGACGGCTTTCACACTCACTTATATCTTAGAACTGAGCATGTGGAGAGACGTTCGTTCATCTAACACCAAGGGAACGGGTTGCAGGAGAAACTTTTACTCTGGTTTCTCACTCTGTTTCCTAGTGCCGGTTTGAAGTTCCTGCAGTTTTCACTGTAAAATCGAGTTGTAGCTGGTACCACCCCATATATATGTATGGAATGGAGTTTGCAACTGAAAAGAAACTTTGTGTTCCCAACAAGCTATGTGAAGGACGGCTTTCACACACACTTATCTCTCAGAACTGAGCATGTGGAGAGACGTTCGTTCATCTACCATCAAGGGAACATGTTGCAGGAGAAAATTTTACTCTGGAATCTCATTCTGTTTCCTAGTGCCGGTATGAATTTACTGCACTTTTCACTGTAAAACCGAGTTGTAGCTTGTACCTCCCCATATATATGTATGGAATGAAGTTTGAAACTGAAAAGAAACTTTGTGTTCCCAACAATCTAGGTGAAGGACGGCTTTCACACACACTTTTCTATCAGAACTTAGCATGTGGAGAGACCTTCGTTCATCTAGCACCAAGGGAACGGGTTGCAGGGGAAACTTTTACTGTGGTTTCTCAGTCTGTTTCCTATTGCCGGTTTGAAGTTCCAGCAGTTTTAACTGTAAATCCGATTTGGAGCTAGAAACTCCCCTTATATATGTATGGAGTGGAGATTATAAGTGAAAAGATACTTTGTGTTCCCAACAAGCTAGGTGAAGGACGGCTTTCACACACACTTATCTCTCAGAACTGAGCATGTGGAGAGACGTTCGTTCATCTAGCATCAAGGGAACATGTTGCAGGAGAAACTTTTACTCTGGATTCTCAGTCTGTTTCCTAGTGCCGGTTTGAAATTCCTGCAGTTTTCACTGTAAATCCGATTTGGAGCTAGAACCTCCACTTATATACGTATGGAGTGGAGTTTGCAACTGAAAAGAAACTTTGTGTTCCCTACTAGCTAGGTGAAGGAAGGCTTTCACAGACAATTATCTCTCAGAACTTAGCATGTGTAGAGATTTTCGTTCACCTAGCACCAAGGGATCGGGTTGCAGGAGAAACTTTTCCTCTGGTTTCTCAGTCTGTTTCCTAGTACCGGTTTGAATTTCCTGCAGTTTTCAATGTAAAACCGAGTTGGAGCTAGTACCTCCCAATATATATGAGAAGATTGGAGTTTGCAACTGAAAATAAAAATTGTGTTTCCTACAAGCTATATGAAGGACTGCTTTCACACACACATATCTCTCAGTACTTAGCATGTGGAGAGACGTTCGTTCATCTAGCACCAAGGGAACGGGTTGCATGAGAAACTTTTACTCTGGTTTCTCAGTCTGTTTCCTAGTGCCGGTGTGAAGTTCCTGCAGTTATCACTGTATAACCGTGTTGGTGATTGTACCTCCCCATATATATGTATGGAGTGGAGTTTGCAACTGAAAAGAAACTTTGTGTTCCCAACAAGCTAGGTGAAGTAGGCTTTGACACACACTTATCACTCCGAACTGAGCATGTGGAGAGACATTCGTTCATCTACCACCAAGTTAACGGGTTGCATGAGAAACTTTTACTCTGGATTCTCAGTCTGTTTCCTAGTGCCGGTTTGAAATTACAGCAGTTTTCACTGTAAAACCAAGTTGGAGCTAGTTCCTCCCCTTATATATGTATGGAGTGGAGTTTGCAACTGAAAAGAAACATTTGTTCCCAAAAAGCTAGGTGAAGGACGGCTTTCACACACACTTATCTCTCAGAAGTGAGCTTGAAGTAAGACGTGCCTTCATCTAGCACCAAGGGAACCGGTTGCAGGAGAAACTTTTACTCTGGTTTCTCAGTCAGTTTCCTAGTGCCGGTTTGAAATTCCTGCAGTTTTCAATGTAAAACCGATTTGGAGCTAGTACCTCCCCATATATATGTATAGAGTGGAGTTTGCAACTGAAAAGAATCTTTGTGTTCCCAACAAGCTAGTTGAAGGACGGCTTTCACACACACATATATCTCAAAACTGAGCATGTGGAGAGACGTTCGTTCATCTAGCACCAAGTTAACTAGATGCAGTACAATCTTTTACTCTGGCCTCTCAATCTGTTTCCTAGTGCCGGTTTGAAGTTTCTGCAGTTTTCACTGTAAAACCATGTTGGAGCTAGTACCTCCCCATATATATGTATGGAGTGGAGTTTGTAATTGAAAAGATTCTTTGTGTTCCCAACAAGATATGTGAAGGACGGCTTTCACACACACTTATCTCTCCGAACTGAGCATGTGGAGATACGTTCGTTCATCTAGCACCAAGGGAACGGGATGCAGGGAAACTTTTACTCTGGTTTCTCAGTCTGTTTCCTAGTGCCGGTTTGAAGTTATTGCAGATTTCACTGTAAAACCGAGTTGGAGCTAGTACCTCCCCATATATATGTATGGAATGGAGTTTGAAACAGAAAAGTAACTTTGTGTTCCCAACAAGCTAGGTGAAGGACGGCTTTCACACACACTTATCTCTCAGAACGGAGCATGCGGAGAGACGTTCGTTCATCTAGCACCAAGGGAACGGGATGCAACAGAAACTTTTACTCTGGTTTCTCAGTTTGTTTCCTAATGCCGGTTTGATTTTTCTGCACTTTTCATTGTAAAACAGTGTTGGAGCTAGTACCTCGCCATATATATATATGGAGTGGAGTTTGCACCAGAAAAAGAACTCTGTGTTCCCAACAAGCTAGGTGAAGGACGGCTTTCACACACATTTATCTCTCAGAACTGAGCATGTGGAGAGACGTTCGTTCATCTAGCACCAAGGGAACGGTTTGCAGGAGAAACTTTTACTCTGTATCCTCAGTCTGTTTCCTAGTGCCGGTTTGAAGTTCCTGCAGTTTTCACTGTAAAACCGAGTTGGAGCTTGTACCTCCCCATATATATGTATGGAGTGTTGTTAGCAACTGAAAAGAAACTATGAGTTCCCAAAAAGCTAGGTGAAGTACGGCTTTCACACACACTTATCTCTCAGAAATGAGCATGTGGAGAGACGTTCGTTCATCTAGCACCAAGGGAACGGGATGCATGAGAAACTTTAACTCTGGTTTCTCAGTCTGTTTTGTAGTGCCAGTTTTAAGTTCCTGCAGTTTTCACTGTAAAACCGAGTTGGAGCTAGTACCTCCCCATATATATGTATGGAGTGGAGTTTGCAACTGAAAAGAAACTTTGTGTTCCCAAAAATCCAGCTTAAGGACGGCTTTCACACACACTTATATCTCAGAACTGAGCGTTTGGAGAGACATCGTTCATCTAGCACCAAGGGAATGGTTTGCAGGAGAAACTATTACTCTGGTATCTCAGTCTGTTTCCTAGTGCCGGTTTGAAGTTACAGCACTTTTCATTGTAAAACAGAGTTGGAACTAGTACCTCCACATATATATGTATGGAGTGGTGTTTGTTAAAGAAAAAGAACTTTCTGTTCACAACAAGCTAGGTGAAAGACGGCTTTCACACACAGTTATCTCTCAGAACTGAGCATGTGGAGAGACGTTCGTTCATCTAGCACCAAGGGAACGGTTTGCAGGAGAATCTTTTACTCTGGTTGCTCAGTCTGTTTCCTAGTGCCAGTTTGAAGTTCCTGCAGTTTTCACTGTAAAACCGAGTTGGAGCTAGTACCTACCCCTGTATATGTTTGGAGTGGAGTTTGCAACTGAAAAGAAACTTTGTGTTCCCAAAAAGCTATGTGAAGGCGGCTTTCACACACACATATCTCTCAGAACTGAACATGTGGTGAGACGTTCGTTCATCTAGCACCAAGGGAACGGGATGCAGGAGAAACTTTTACTCTGGTTTCTCAGTCTGTTTCCTAATGCCGGTTTGAATTTACTGCAGTTTTCACTGTATAAACGAGTTGGAGCTATTACCTCCCCCTTTATATGTATGGAGTGGAGTTTGCAACTGAAAAGAAACTTTGTGTTCCCAACAAGCTAGGTGAAGGTCTGCTTTCACACACACTTATCTCTCAGACATGAACATGTGGAGAGAGTTTCGTTCATCTAGCACCAAGGGAACGGGTTGCAATAGAAACTTTTAGTCTGGTTTCTCAGTCTGTTTCTTAGTCCCGGTTTGAAGTTCCTGCAGCTTTCTATTTAAAAACGAGTTGGAGCTAGTACCTCCCCCTGTATATGTATGGAGTGGAGTTTGCAACTGAAAAGAAACTTTGTGTTCCCAACAAGCTAGGTGAAGGACGGCTTACACACACACATATCTCTCAGAACTGAGCTTGTGGGGAGACGTTCGTTCATCTAGCACCATGGGAACGGGTTGCAGGGGAAACACTTATTCTGGTTTCTCAGTCTGTTTCCTAGTGCCGGTTTGAACTTCCAGCAATTTTCGTTGTAAAACAGAGTTGAAGCTTGTACCTCCCCATATATATGTATGGAGTGGTGTTTGCAAAAGAAAAAGAACTTTGTGTTCCCAACAAGCTAGGTGAAGCACGGCTTTCACACAGAGGTATCTCTCAGAACTGAGCATGTGGAGAGACGTTCGTTCATCTAGCACCAAGGGAACGGATTACAGGAGAAATTTTACTCTGGTTTCTCAGACTGTTTCCTAGTGCCGGTTTGAATTTCCTGCAGTTTTCACTGTAAAACCGAGTTGGAGCTAATACCTACCCATATATATGTATGGAGTGGAGTTTGCAACTGAAAAGAAACTTTGTGTTCCCAACAAGCTAGGTGAAGGACTGCTTTCACACACACTTATCTCTCAGACATGAACATGTGGAGAGAGGTTCATTCATCTAGCACCAAGGGAACGGGTTGCAATAGAAACTTTTAATCTGGTTTCTCAGTCTGTTTCTTAGTTCCGGTTTGAAGTTCCTGCAGCTTTCAATTTAAAAACGAGTTGGAGGTAGTACCTCCCCCTGTATATGTATGGAGTGGAGTTTGCAACTGAAAATAAACATTATGTTCCCAACAAGCTAGGTGAAGGTTGGCTTTCACACATAATTATCTCTCAGTATAGACCATGTGGAGAGACGTTCTTTCATCTAGCACCAAGTGAACGCATTGCAGGAGAAACTATACTCGGGATTCTCAGTCTGCTTCCTAGTGTCGGTTGGAAGTTCCTGCTGTTTTCACTGTAAAACAGAGTTGGAGCTAGTATCTCCCCATATATATGTATGGAGTGGAGTTTGCCTCTGAAAGGGAACTTTGTGTTCCCAACAAGCTAGGTGAACTATGGCTTCACACACACTTATCTCTCAGAACTGAGCATGTGGAGAGACTTTCGTTCAACTAGCATGAAGGGAACGGGATGCAGGGAAAATTTTACTCTGGTTTCTCAGTCTGTTTCCTAGTGCCGGTTTGAAGTTATTGCAGTTTTCACTGTAAAACCGAGTTGGAGCTTGTACCTAACCATATATATTTATGGAGTGGAGTTTGCAACAGAAAAGGAACATTGTGTTCAAAACAAGATAGGTGAAGGACGGCTTTCACACACACTTATCTCTCAGAACTGAACATGTGGAGAGACGTTCGTTCATCTAGCACCAAGGGAAAGGGATGCAGGAGAATCTTTTACTCTGGTTTCCCAGTCTGTTTCCTAATGCCGGTATGAAGATACTGCAGTTTTCACTGTATAAAAGGGTTGGAGCTAGTACCTGCCCATATATATGTATGGAGTGGAGTTTGCAACTGAAAAAAATCTTTGTGTTCCCAACAATCTAGGTGAAGTACGGCTTTCACACACACTTATCTCTCAGAACTGAGCATGTGGAGAGACGTTCGTTCATCTAGCACCAAGGGAACGGGATGCAAGGAAACTATACTCTGGTTTTTCAGTCTGTTTCCTAGTGCCGGATTGAAGTTCCTGCAGTTTTCACATTAAAACCGAGTTGGAGCTAGTAAATATCCCTATATATGTATGGAGAGGAGTTTGCAACTAAAAATAAACTTTTTTTTCCCAACAAGCTAGGTGCAGATCGGCTTTCACACACACTTATCTCTCAGAACAGACCATGTGGAGAGACGTTCGTTCATCTAGCACCAAGGGAATTGGATGCAGGAGAAACTTTTACTCTGGTTTCTCAGTCTGTTTCCTAGTGCCGGTTTGAAGTTCCTGCAGTTTTCACTGTAAAATCGAGTTGGAGCTAGTACCTCCCCATATATATTTATGGAGTGTTGTTTGCAACTGAAAAGAAACTTTGTGTTCGCAACATGCTAGGTGAAGGACGGCTTTCACACACACTTATCTCTCAGAACTGAGCATGTGGAGAGACGTTCGTTCATATAGCACCAAGGGAACGGGTGGCAGGTGAAACTTTTACCCTGGTTTCTCATTCTGTTTCCTAGTGCCGGTTTGAAGTTCCTGCACTTTTCACTGTAAAATCCACTTGGAGCTAGTACCTCCCCTTATATATGTTTGGAGTGGAGTTTGCAACTGAATAGAAACTTTGTGTTCTCAACAAGCTATGTGAAGGCGGCTTACACACAGTTATCTCTCAGAACTGAGCATGTGGAGAGACGTTCGTTCATCTAGTACCAAGGGAACGGGTTGCAGGAGAAAATTTAACTCTGGTTTCTCAGTCTGTTTCTTCGTGCCGGTTAGAATTTACTGCAGTTTTCACTGTAAAAACGCGTTGGAGCTAGTACCTACCCATTTATAAGTATGGAGTGGGGTTTGCCACTAAAAAGAAACTTTGTGTTCCCAAAAAGCTCGGTGAAGGACGGCTTTCACACACACTTATCTCTCAGAATTGATCATGTGGAGAGACGTTCGTTCATCTAGCACCAAGGGAACGGGTTGCAGGAGAAACTATTACTCTGGTTACTCAGTCTGTTTCCTAGTGAGGGTTTGAAGTTCCTGTAGCTTTCACTGTAAAACTGAGTTGGAGCTAGTTCCTGCCCATATATATGTATGGAATGGAGTTTGCAACTGAAAAAAATCTTTGTGTTCCCAACAATCTAGGTGAAGTACGGCTTTCACACACACTTATCTCTCAGATCTGAGCATGTGGAGAGACGTTCGTTCATCTAGCACCAAGGGAACGGGATGCAGGGAAACTATACTCTGGCTTTTCAGTCTGTTTCCTAGTGCCGGATTGAAGTTCCTGCAGTTTTCACATTAAAACCGAGTTGGAGCTAGTAAATCTCCCCATATATGTATGGAGAGGAGTTTGCAACTGAAAATAAACTTTTTTTTCCCAACAAGCTAGGTGCAGATCGGCTTTCACACACACTTATCTCTCAGAACAGACCATGTGGAGAGACGTTCGTTCATCTGGCACCAAGGGACCTGGATGCAGGAGAAACATTTACTCTGGTTTCTCAGTCTGTTTTCTAGTGCCGGTTTGCAGTTCCTGCAGTTTCACTGTAAAACCGAGTTGGAGCTAGTACCTCCCCATATATATTTATGGAGTGTTGTTTGCAACTGAAAAGAAACTTTGTGTTCGCAACATGCTAGGTGAAGGACGGCTTTCACACACACTTATCTCTCAGAACTGAGCATGTGGAGAGACGTTCGTTCATATAGCACCAAGGGAACGGGTTGCAGGTGAAACTTTTACCCTGGTTTCTCATTCTGTTTCCTAGTGCCGGTTTGAAGTTCCTGCAGTTTTCACTGTAAAATCCACTTGGAGCTAGTACCTCCCCTTATATATGTTTGGAGTGGAGTTTGCAACTGAAAAGAAACTTTGTGTTCTCAACAAGCTATGTGAAGGCGGCTTTCACACACAGTTATCTCTCAGAACTGAGCATGTGGAGAGACGTTCGTTCATCTAGCACCAAGTTAAAGTTTTGCATGAGAAACTTTTACTCTGGTTTCTCAGTCTGTTTCATACTGCCGGTTTGAAGATATGCAGTTTTCACTGTAAAACCGAGTTGGAGCTTGTACTTCCCCATATATATGTATGGAGTGGAGTATGCAACTGAAAATAAACTTTGTGTTCCCAAAAATCTAGGTGAAGGACGGCTTTCACACACACATATCTCTCAGAACTGAGCATGTGGAGAGACGCTCGTTCATCTAACACCAAGGGAACGGGTTGCAGGAGAAAATTTTACAGTGGTTTCTCAGTCTGTTTCCTAGTGCCTGTTTGAAGTTCCTGCAGTTTTCACTGTAAAACCGAGTTGGAGCTAGTGACTCCCCATATATATGTATGGAGTGGAGTTTGCCACTGAAAAAAATCTTTGTGTTCCCAAAAATCTAGGTGAAGGACGGCTTACACACACACTTATCTCTCAGATCTGAGCATGAGGAGAGACGTTCATTCACCTAGCACCAAGGGAACGTGGTGCAGGAAAAAATTTTAGTCTGGTTTCTCTGTCTGTTTCCTAGTGCCGGT
Source organism: Camelus dromedarius (assembly GCF_036321535.1). Classification (NCBI taxonomy): domain Eukaryota; kingdom Metazoa; phylum Chordata; class Mammalia; order Artiodactyla; family Camelidae; genus Camelus; species Camelus dromedarius. Next base: position 26,128,138 of record NC_087460.1, read on the forward strand.
TTGATGTTCCTGCAGTTTTCACTGTAATACCGAGTTGGGGCTAGTACCTCCCTCTATATAGGTATGGAGAGTAGATTGCAACTGAAGAAACATTTTGTTCCCAACAAGCTAGGTGAAGGTCGGCTTTCACACACACATATTTCTCAGAACAGACCATGTGGAGAGAAGTTCGTTCATCTAGCACCAAGGGAACGGGTTGCAGGAGAAACTTTTACTCTGGTTTCTCAGTCTGTTTCTTAGTGCCGGTTTGAATTTCCTGCAGTTTTCACTGTAAAATTGAGTTGGAGCTTGTACCTCCCCATATATATGTATGGACTGGAGTTTGCCACTGAAAAGAAACTTTGTGTTCCCAAAAATCTAGGTGAAGGAAGGCTTTCACACACACTTATCTCTCAGATCTGAGCATGTGGAGAGACGTTCATTCACCTAGCACCAAGGGAACGTGTTGCTGGAGAAACTTTTTCTGTTATCTCAGTCTGTTTCCTAGTGCCGGTTTGAAGTTCCTGCAGTTTTCACTGTAAAACCGAGTTGGAGCTTGTACCTCCCCATATATGTGTAGGGAGTGGAGTTTGCAACTGAAAAGAAACTTTGTGTTCCCAAAATTCTACGTGAAGGACGGCTTTCACACACACTTATCTCTCAGAACTGAGCATGTGGAGAGACGTTCGTTCATCTAGTACCAAGGGAAAGGGTTGCAGGAGAAATTTTTACTCTGGTTTCTCAGTCTGTTTCTTAGTGCCGGGTTGAATTTCCTGCAGTTTTCACTGTAAAACCGAGTTGGAGCTAGTGACCCCCCATATATATGTATGGAGTGGAGTTTGCCACTGAAAAGAATCTTTGTGTTCCCAACAAGCTAGGTGAAGGACGGCTTTCACACACACTTATCTCTCAGAACTGAGCATGTGAAGAGACGTTCATTCGTATAGCACGAAGGGAACCGGTTGCAGGATAAACTTTTACTCTGGTATCTCAGTCTGTTTCCTAGTGCCGGTTTGAAGTTCCTTCAGCTTTCACTGTAAAACCGAGTTGGAGATGGTACCTACCCATATATATTTATGGAGTGGATTTTTCAACTGAAAAGAATCTTTGTGTTCCCAACAAGCTAGGTGAAGGACGGCTTTAACACACACTTATCTCTCAGAACTGAGCATGTGGAGAGGCTTTCGTTCATCTAGCACCAAGGGAACGGGATGCTGGGAAACTTTTACTCTGGTTTCTCAGTCTGTTTCCTTGTGCCGGTTTGAAGTTCCTGCAGTTTTCACTGTAAAACCGAGTTGGAGCTAGTACCTCCCCATATATATGTATTGAGTGGAGTTTGAAACAGAAAAGAAAATTTGTGTTCCCAACAAGATAGGTGAATGACGGCTTTCACACACTTATCTCTCAGAACTGAGCATGTGGAGAGACGTTCGTTCATCTAGCACCAAGGGAACGGGATGCAGGGAAACTACACTCTGGTTTTTCAGTCTGTTTCTTAGTGCCGGATTGAAGTTCTTGCAGTTTTCACATTAATACAGAGTTGGAGCTAGTAAATCTCCCTATATATGTATGGAGAGGAGTTTGCAACTGAAAATAAACTTTTTTTTCCCAACAAGCTAGGTGCAGATCTGCTTTCACACACACTTATCTCACAGAACAGACCATGTGGAAAGACGTACGTTCATATACCACCAAGGGAACGGGTTGCAGGAGAAACTTTTACCCTGGTTTCTCTTTCTGTTTCCTAGTGCCGGTTTGAAGTTCCTGCAGTTTTCACTGTAAAATCCACTTGGAGCTAGTACCTCCCCTTATATATGTTTGGAGTGGAGTTTGCAACTGAAAAGAAACTTTGTGTTCCCAACAAGATATGTGAAGGACGGCTTTCACACACACTTATCTCTCAGAACTGAGCATGTGGAGAGACGTTCGTTCATCTAGCACCAAGTTAAAGTTTTGCATGAGAAACTTTTACTCTGGTTTCTCAGTCAGTTTCATACTGCCGGTTTGAAGTTCCTGCAGTTTTCACTGTAAAACCGAGATGGAGCTTGTACTTCCCCATATATATGTATGGAGTGGAGTATGCAACTGAAAATAAACTTTGTGTTCCCAAAAATCTAGGTGAAGGACGGCTTTCACACACACATATCTCTCAGAACTGAGCATGTGGAGAGACGTTCGTTCATCTAGCACCAAGGGAACGGGTTGCAGGAGAAACTTTTACAGTGGTTTCTCAGTCTGTTTCCTAGTGCCAGTTTGAAGTTCCTGCAGTTTTCACTGTAAAACCGAGTTGGAGCTAGTGACTCCCCATATATATGTATGGAGTGGAGTTTGCCACTGAAAAAAATCTTTGTGTTCCCAAATATCTAGGTGAAGGACGGCTTAAACACACACTTATCTCTCAGATCTGAGCATGTGGAGAGACGTTCATTCACCTAGCACCAAGGGAACGTGGTGCAGGAAAAAATTTTAGTCTGGTATCTCTGTCTGTTTCCTAGTGCCGGTTTGATGTTCCTGCAGTTTTCACTGTAATACCGAGTTGGGGCTAGTAAATAACCCTATATAAGTATGGAGAGGAGATTGCAACTGAAGAAACTTTTTGTTCCCAACAAGCTAGGTGAAGATCGGCTTTCACACACACATATTTCTCAGAACAGACCATGTGGAGAGAAGTTCGTTCATCTAGCACCAAGGGAACGGGTTGCAGGAGAAACTTATACTCTGGTTTCTCAGTCTGTTTCTTAGTGCCGGTTTGAATTTCCTGCAGTTTTCACTGTAAAATTGAGTTGGAGCTTGTACCTCCCCATATATATGTATGGATTGGAGTTTGCAACTGAAAAGAAACTTTGTGTTCCCAACAAGCTAGGTGAAGTACGGCTTTCACACACACTTATCTCTCACAACGGAGCATGTGGAGAGACTTTCGTTCATCTAGCACCAAGGGAACGGGTTGCAGGAGAAACTTTTACTCTGGTTTCTCAGTCTGTTTCCTACAGCCAGTTTGAAGTTCCTGCAATTTTCACTGTAAAAGCGAGTTGGAGCTAGTGCCTCCCCATATATATGTATGGATTGGAGTTTGCAACTGAAAAGAAACTTTGTGTTCCCAACAAGCTAGGTGAAGTACGGCTTTCACACACGCTTATCTCTCACAACGGAGCATGTGGAGAGACTTTCGTTCATCTAGCACCAAGGGAACGGGTTGCAGGAGAAACTTTTACTCTGGTTTCTCAGTCTGTTTCCTACAGCCAGTTTGAAGTTCCTGCAATTTTCACTGTAAAAGCGAGTTGGAGCTAGTGCCTCCCCATATATATGTATGGAGTGGAGTTTGCCACTGAAAAAAATCTTTGTGTTCCAAACAAGCTAGGTGTAGGACGGCTTTCACACACACTTATCTCTCAGAACTGAGCATGTGGTGAGACGTTCATTCATATAGCACGAAGGGAACGGGTTGCAGGAGAAACTTTTACTCTGGTATCTCAGTCTGTTTCCTAGTGCCGGTTTGAAGTTCCTTCAGCTTTCACTGTAAAACCGATTTGGAGATGGTACCTACCCATATATATTTATGGAGTGGATTTTTCAACTGAAAAGAATCTTTGTGTTCCCAACAAGCTAGGTGAAGGACGGCTTTCACACACACTTATCTCTCAGAACTGAGCATGTGGAGAGACTTTCGTTCATCTAGCACCAAGGGAACGGGATGCAGGGAAACTTTTATTCTGGTTTCACAGTCTGTTTCCTAGTTCCGGTTTTAATTTATTGCAGTTTTCACTGTAAAACCGAGTTGGAGCTAGTACCTCCCCATATATATGTATGGAGTGGAGTTTGAAACAGAAAAGAAACTTTGTGTTCCCAACAAGCTAGGTGAATGACGGCTTTCACACACTTATCTCTCAGAACTGAGCATGTGGAGAGACGTTCGTTCATCAAGCACCAAGGGAACGGGTTGCAGGAGAAACTTTTACTCTGGATTCTCAGTCTGTTTCCTAGTGCCGGTTTGAAGTTCCTGCAGTTTTAAATATAAAACCGAGTTGGAGCTAGTACCTCCCATTATATATGTATGGAGTGGAGTTTGCAACTGAATAAAAATATTGTGTTCTCAACAAGCTAGTTGAAGGACGGCTTTCACACACACTTATCTCTCAGAACTGAGCATGTGGAGAGAAGTTCTTTCATCTAGCACCAAGGGAACGTGTTTCAGGAGAATCTTTTACTCTGGTTTCTCAGTCGGTTTCCTAGTGCTGGTTTGAAGTCCTTGCAGTTTTCACTGTAAAACGGAGTTGGAACTAGTACCTCCCCATATATATGTATGGATTGGAGTATGCAACTTTAAAGAAACGTTGTGTTCCCAACAAGTTAGGTGAAGTACTGCTTACACACACAATTATCTCTCAGAACTGAGCATATGGAGAGACGTTCGTTCATCTAGCACCAAGGGAACGGGATGCAGAGAAACTTTTACTGTGGTCTCTCATTCTGTTTCCTAGAGCCGGTTAGAAGTTATTGCAGTTTTCACTGTAAATCCGAGTTGGGGGTATTACCACGACATATATATTTATGGAGTGGAGATTGCAACTGAAAAGAAACTTTGTGTTACCAACAAGCTAGTTGAAGGACTGCTTTCACACACACTTATCTCTCAGAACTGAGTATGTGGAGAGACGTTCGTTCAAAAAGCACCAAGGGAACGGGTTGCAGGAGAAAATTTTACTCTGGTTTCTCAGTCTGTTTCCTAGTGCCGGTTTGAAGTTCCTGCAGATTTCACTGTAAATACGAGTTGGAGCTAGAACATCCCCATATATATGTATGGAGTGGAGTTTGCAACTGAATAAAAACATTGTGTTCCCAACAAGCTAGATGAAGGGCGGCTTTCACACACACTTATCTCTCAGAACTGAGCATGTGGAGAGACGTTCGTTCATCTAGAACCAAGGGAAAGGGATGCAGAGAAACTTTTACTCTGGTCTCTAATTCTGTTTCCTAGAGCCAGTTTGAAGTTATTGCAGTTTTCACTGTAAATCCGAGTTACAGCTAGTACCTCCCCATATATATATATGGAGTGGAGATTGCAACTGAAAAGAAACTTTGTGTTCCAAACAAGCTAGTTGAAGTACGGCTTTCACACACTTATCTCTCAGAGCTGAGTATGTGGAGAGACGTTCGTTCATCTAGCACCAAGGGAACGTGTTGCAGGAGAAACTTTTACTCTGGTTTCTCAGTCTGTTTACTAGTGCCGTTTTGATGTTCCTGCAGTTTTCACTGTAAAACCTAGTTGGAGCTAGTACCTCCCACTATATATGTATGGAGTGGAGTTTACAACTGAATAAAATCAATGTGTTCCCTACAAGCTAGGTGAAGGGCGGCTTTCACACACACTTATCTCTCAGAACTGAGCATGTGGAGAGACGTTCGTTCATCTAGCACCAAGGGAACGGTTTTCAGGAGAAACTTTTACTCTGGTTTCTCAGTCTGCTTCCTAGTGCCTGTTTGAATTTCCTGCAGTTTTCACTGTAAAACCGGGTTGGAGCTAATAAATCCCCATATATATATATGGAGTTTGGTTTGCACCTGAAAAGAAACTTTGTGTTCCCAACAAGTTAGGTGAAGGACGGCTTTCAAACAAACTTTACCCTCAGAACTGAGCATTTGGGGAGACTATCGTTCACCTAGTAAAAATGGAACGGATTGCAGGAGAAATTTTTACTCTGGTTTCTCAGGCTGTTTCCTCGTGGCGGTGTGAAATTCCTGCAGTTTTCAATGTAAAACCGATTTGGAGCCTGTATCTCCCACTATATATGTATGGAGTGGAGTTGGCAACTGAAAATAAACATTGTGTTCCCAACAAGTTTTGTGAAGTAATGCTTTCACACACACTTATCTGTCAGAACTGAACATGTGGAGAGACGTTCTTTCATCTAGCACCAAGTGAAAGGTTTTCAGGAAAAAATTTTACTCTGGTTTCTCAGTCTGTTTCCTAGTGCCGGTATGAAGTTCCTGCAGGTTTCACTGTAAAACAGAGTTGGAGCTAGTACCTAACCATATATATGTATGGAGTGGATATTGCAACTGAAAATAATCTTTGTGTTTCAACAAGCTAGGTGAAAGACGGCTTTCACACACACTTATCTCTCAGAATTTAGCATGTGGAGAGACGTTCGTTCATCTAGCACCAAGGGAACGGGTTGCAGGAGAAACTTTTACTCTGGTTTCTCAATCTGTTACTTAATGCCGGTTTGAATTTCCTGCAGTTTTCACTGTAAAACCGAGCTGGAGCTAGTACCTCTCCATATATATGTATGGAGTGGAGTTTTCCACTGAAAAGATACTTTGTGTTCCCATCAAGCTTGGTGAAGGACGGCTTTCACATGCACTTATCTCTCAGAACTGAGCATGCGGTGAGACGTTCATTCATCTAGCACCAAGGTAACGGGTTGCAGGAGAAACTTTTACTCTGGTATCTCAGTCTGTTTCCTAGTGCCGGTTTGAAGTTCCTGCAGCTTTCAATGCAAAACCGAGTTGGAGCTAGTACCTCCCCATATATATGTATGGAGTGGAGATTGCAACTGTAAAGAAACTTTGTGTTCTTAAAAATCTAGGTGAAGGACGGCTTTCACACACACTTATCTCTCAGAACTGAGCATGTGGAGAGACGTTCGTTCATCTAGCACCAAGGGAACGGTGTGCAGGGGAAACTTTAAATCTGGTTTCTCAGTCTGTTTCCTAGTGCCTTTTTGAAGTTCCTGCAGTTTTCACTGTAAAACCGAGTTGGAGCTAGTACCTACCCATATATATGTATGGAGTGGAGTTTGCAACAGAAAAGGAACTTTGTGTTCCCAACAAGCTAGGTGAAGCTAGGCTTACACACACACCTTTCTCTAAGAACTGAGCATGTGGAGAGACGTTCGTTCATCTAGCACCAAGGGAAAGGGGTGCAGGAGAAACTTTTACTCTGTTTTCTCAGTCTGTTTCCTAGTGCCGGTTTGAAGTTCCTGCAGGTTTCACTGTAAAACAGAGTTGGAGCTAGTACCTCCCCATATATATGTATGGACAAGAGTTTGCAACTGAAAAAACATTTTGTTCCCAACAAGCTAGGTGAAGGTCGGCTTTCACACACACTTATTTCTCAGAACAGACCATGTGGAGAGAAGTTCGTTCATCTATCACCAAGGGAACGGGATGCAGGAGAAACTTTTACTCTGGTTTCTCAGTCTGTTTCCTAGTGCCGGTTTGAATTTCCTGCAGTTTTCACTGTAAAACTGAGTTGCAGTTTGTACCTCCCCATATAAATGTATGGATTGGAGTATGGACCTTAAAAGAAACTTTGTGTTCCCAACAAGCTAGGTGAAGTACGGCTTTCACACACACTTATCTCTCACAACTGAGCATGTGGAGAGACGTTCGTTCATCTTGCCACAAGGGAACGGTTTGCAGGAGAAACTTTTACTCTGGTTTCTCAGTCTGTTTCCTAGTGCCGGTTTGAAGTTCCTGCAGCTTTCACTGTAAAACCGAGTTGGAGCTAGTACCTCCCCATATATATGTATGGAGTGGAGTTTACAACTGTGAAGAAATTTTGTGTTCCCAAAAATCTAGATGAAGGATGGCTTTCAAACACAATTATCTCTCAGAACTGAGCATGTGGAGAGACGTTCGTTCATCTAGCACCAAGGGAACGGGTTGTAGGAGAAACTTTTCTCCGGTTTCTCAGTCTATTTCCTAGTGCCGGTTTGAAGTTCCAGCAGTTTTCACTGTAAAATATTGTTGGAGCTTGTACCTCCCCATATCTATGTATGGATTGGAGTATGCAACTGAAAATAAACATTGTGTTCCCAACAAGCTAGGTGAATGACGGCTTTCACACACAAATATCTCTCAGAAATTAGCATGTGGAGAGACGTTCGTTCATCTAGCACCAATGGAGCGGGTTGCAGGAGAAACTTTTACTCTGGTATCTCATTCTGTTTCTAGTGCCGGATTGAATTTCCTGCAGTTTTCATTGTAAAAACGATTTCGAGCTTTTACCTACACATATATATGTATGGAGTGGAATATGCAACGAAAAATAAACATTGTGTTCCCAACAAGCTAGGTGAAGAACGGCTTTCAAACACACATATCTCTCAGAACTGAGCATGTGGATAGACGTTCGTTCATCTAACACCAAGGGAACGGGTTGCAGGAGAAAGTTTTACTCTGGTTTCTCAGTCTGTTTCCTAGTGCCGGTTTGAAGTTAATGCAGTTTTCACTGTAAAACCGAGTTGGAGCAAGTACATCCCCATATATATGTATGGAGTGGAGTTTGCAACTGAAAAGAAACTTTGTGTTCCCAAAAAGCTAGGTGAAGTACGGCTTACACACACACTTTTCTCTCAGAATTTAGCATGTGGAGAGACGTTCGTTCATCTAGAACCAAGGGAACGGGATGCAGAGAAACTTTTACTCTGGTCTATAATTCTGTTTCCTAGAGCCGGTTTGAAGTTATTGCAGTTTTCACTGTAAATCCGAGTTGCAGCTATTACCTCCCCATATATATATATGGAGTGGAGATTGCAACTGAAAAGAAACTTTGTGTTTCCAACAAGCTAGGTGAAGTACGGCTTTCACACACTTATCTCTCAGAGCTGAGCATGTGGAGAGACGTTCGTTCATCTAGCACCAAGTGAACGTGTTGCAGGAGAAACATTCACTCTGGTTTCTCAGTCTGTTTCCTAGTGCCGTTTTGAAGTTCCTGCAGTTTTCACTGTAAAACCTAGTTGGAGCTACTACCTCCCACTATATATGTATGGAGTGGAGTTTACAACTGAATAAAAACATTGTGTTCCTTACAAGCTAGGTGAAGGGCGGCTTTCACACACACTTATCACTCAGAACTGAGCATGTGGAGAGACGTTCTTTCATCTAGCACCAAGGGAACGGTTTTCAGGAGAAAGTTTTACTCTGCTTTCTCAGTCGGGTTCCTAGTGCCGGTTTGAAGTTCTTGCAGTTTTCACTGTAAAACTGAGTTGGAGCTTGTACCTCCCCATATATATGTATGGAGTGGAGTTTGCAACTGAAAAGAAACTTTGTGTTCCCAACAAGCAAGGTGAATTACGGCTTACACACACACTTATCTCTCAGAACTGAGCATGTGGAGAAACGTTCGTTCATCTAGTACCAAGGGAACGGGATGCAGAGAAACTTTTACACTGGTTTCTCAGTCTGTTTCCTAGTGCCGGTTTGAATTTCCTGCAGTTTTCTCTGTAAAAGAGTGTTGGAGTTAATACCTCCCCATATAAATATATGGAGTTTGGTTTGCACCTGAAAAGAAACTTTGTGTTCCCAACAAGTTAGGTTAAGGACGGCTTTCAAACAAACTTTACCCTCAGAACAGAGCATGTGGAGAGACATTCGTTCACCTAGTAAAAATGGAACGGATTGCAGGAGAAATTTTTACTCTGGTTTCTCAGGCTGTTTCCTAGTGGCGGTGTGAAATTCCTGCAGTTTTCAATGTAAAACCGATTTGGAGCCTGTATCTCCCCCTATATATGTATGGAGTGGAGATGGCAACTGAAAATATACATTGTGTTCCCAACAAGTTATGTGAAGGAATGCTTTCACACACACTTATCTGTCAGAACTGAACATATGGAGAGACGTTCTTTCATCTAGCACCAAGGGAAAGGGTTGCAGGAGAAACTTTTACTCTAGTATCTCAGTGTGTTTCCTAGTGCCGTTTTGAAGTTCCTGCAGTTTTCATTGTAAAACCGAGTTGGAGCTGGTACCTCCCACTATATATGTAAGGAGTGGAGTTTGAAACTGAATAAAAACATTGTGTTCCTAATAAGCTAGGTGAAGGGCGGCTTTCACACACACGTATCCCTCAGAACTGAGCATGTGGAGAGACGTTCGTTCATTTATCACCAAGGGAACGGTTTTCAGGAGAAAGTTTTACTCTGCTTTCTCAGTCGGGTTCCTAGTGCCGGTTTGAAGTTCTTGCAGATTTCACTGTAAAACTGAGTTGCAGCTAGTACCTTCCCATATATATGTATGGAGTGGAGTTTGCCACTGAAAAGAAACTTTGTGTTCCCAACAAGTTAGGTGAAGTACGGCTTACACACACACTTATCTCTCAGAACTGAGCATGTGGAGAGACGTTCGTTCATCTAGCACCATGGGAACGGGATGCAGAGAAACTTTTACTCTGGTTTCTCAGTCTGTTTCCTAGTGCCGGTTTGAAGTTCCTGCAGTTTTAAATATAAAACCGAGTTGGAGCTAGTACCTCCCATTATATATGTATGGAGTGGAGTTTGCAACTGAATAAAAATATTGTGTTCTCAACAAGCTAGTTGAAGGACGGCTTTCACACACACTTATCTCTCAGAACTGAGCATGTGGAGAGAAGTTCTTTCATCTAGCACCAAGGGAACGTGTTTCAGGAGAATCTTTTACTCTGGTTTCTCAGTCGGTTTCCTAGTGCTGGTTTGAAGTCCTTGCAGTTTTCACTGTAAAACGGAGTTGGAACTAGTACCTCCCCATATATATGTATGGATTGGAGTATGCAACTTTAAAGAAACGTTGTGTTCCCAACAAGTTAGGTGAAGTACTGCTTACACACACAATTATCTCTCAGAACTGAGCATATGGAGAGACGTTCGTTCATCTAGCACCAAGGGAACGGGATGCAGAGAAACTTTTACTGTGGTCTCTCATTCTGTTTCCTAGAGCCGGTTAGAAGTTATTGCAGTTTTCACTGTAAATCCGAGTTGGGGGTATTACCACGACATATATATTTATGGAGTGGAGATTGCAACTGAAAAGAAACTTTGTGTTACCAACAAGCTAGTTGAAGGACTGCTTTCACACACACTTATCTCTCAGAACTGAGTATGTGGAGAGACGTTCGTTCAAAAAGCACCAAGGGAACGGGTTGCAGGAGAAAATTTTACTCTGGTTTCTCAGTCTGTTTCCTAGTGCCGGTTTGAAGTTCCTGCAGATTTCACTGTAAATACGAGTTGGAGCTAGAACATCCCCATATATATGTATGGAGTGGAGTTTGCAACTGAATAAAAACATTGTGTTCCCAACAAGCTAGATGAAGGGCGGCTTTCACACACACTTATCTCTCAGAACTGAGCATGTGGAGAGACGTTCGTTCATCTAGAACCAAGGGAAAGGGATGCAGAGAAACTTTTACTCTGGTCTCTAATTCTGTTTCCTAGAGCCGGTTTGAAGTTATTGCAGTTTTCACTGTAAATCCGAGTTACAGCTAGTACCTCCCCATATATATATATGGAGTGGAGATTGCAACTGAAAAGAAACTTTGTGTTCCAAACAAGCTAGTTGAAGTACGGCTTTCACACACTTATCTCTCAGAGCTGAGTATGTGGAGAGACGTTCGTTCATCTAGCACCAAGGGAACGTGTTGCAGGAGAAACTTTTACTCTGGTTTCTCAGTCTGTTTACTAGTGCCGTTTTGATGTTCCTGCAGTTTTCACTGTAAAACCTAGTTGGAGCTAGTACCTCCCACTATATATGTATGGAGTGGAGTTTACAACTGAATAAAATCAATGTGTTCCCTACAAGCTAGGTGAAGGGCGGCTTTCACACACACTTATCTCTCAGAACTGAGCATGTGGAGAGACGTTCGTTCATCTAGCACCAAGGGAACGGTTTTCAGGAGAAACTTTTACTCTGGTTTCTCAGTCTGCTTCCTAGTGCCTGTTTGAATTTCCTGCAGTTTTCACTGTAAAACCGGGTTGGAGCTAATAAATCCCCATATATATATATGGAGTTTGGTTTGCACCTGAAAAGAAACTTTGTGTTCCCAACAAGTTAGGTGAAGGACGGCTTTCAAACAAACTTTACCCTCAGAACTGAGCATTTGGGGAGACTATCGTTCACCTAGTAAAAATGGAACGGATTGCAGGAGAAATTTTTACTCTGGTTTCTCAGGCTGTTTCCTCGTGGCGGTGTGAAATTCCTGCAGTTTTCAATGTAAAACCGATTTGGAGCCTGTATCTCCCACTATATATGTATGGAGTGGAGTTGGCAACTGAAAATAAACATTGTGTTCCCAACAAGTTTTGTGAAGTAATGCTTTCACACACACTTATCTGTCAGAACTGAACATGTGGAGAGACGTTCTTTCATCTAGCACCAAGTGAAAGGTTTTCAGGAAAAAATTTTACTCTGGTTTCTCAGTCTGTTTCCTAGTGCCGGTATGAAGTTCCTGCAGGTTTCACTGTAAAACAGAGTTGGAGCTAGTACCTAACCATATATATGTATGGAGTGGATATTGCAACTGAAAATAATCTTTGTGTTTCAACAAGCTAGGTGAAAGACGGCTTTCACACACACTTATCTCTCAGAATTTAGCATGTGGAGAGACGTTCGTTCATCTAGCACCAAGGGAACGGGTTGCAGGAGAAACTTTTACTCTGGTTTCTCAATCTGTTACTTAATGCCGGTTTGAATTTCCTGCAGTTTTCACTGTAAAACCGAGCTGGAGCTAGTACCTCTCCATATATATGTATGGAGTGGAGTTTTCCACTGAAAAGATACTTTGTGTTCCCATCAAGCTTGGTGAAGGACGGCTTTCACATGCACTTATCTCTCAGAACTGAGCATGCGGTGAGACGTTCATTCATCTAGCACCAAGGTAACGGGTTGCAGGAGAAACTTTTACTCTGGTATCTCAGTCTGTTTCCTAGTGCCGGTTTGAAGTTCCTGCAGCTTTCAATGCAAAACCGAGTTGGAGCTAGTACCTCCCCATATATATGTATGGAGTGGAGATTGCAACTGTAAAGAAACTTTGTGTTCTTAAAAATCTAGGTGAAGGACGGCTTTCACACACACTTATCTCTCAGAACTGAGCATGTGGAGAGACGTTCGTTCATCTAGCACCAAGGGAACGGTGTGCAGGGGAAACTTTAAATCTGGTTTCTCAGTCTGTTTCCTAGTGCCTTTTTGAAGTTCCTGCAGTTTTCACTGTAAAACCGAGTTGGAGCTAGTACCTACCCATATATATGTATGGAGTGGAGTTTGCAACAGAAAAGGAACTTTGTGTTCCCAACAAGCTAGGTGAAGCTAGGCTTACACACACACCTTTCTCTAAGAACTGAGCATGTGGAGAGACGTTCGTTCATCTAGCACCAAGGGAAAGGGGTGCAGGAGAAACTTTTACTCTGTTTTCTCAGTCTGTTTCCTAGTGCCGGTTTGAAGTTCCTGCAGGTTTCACTGTAAAACAGAGTTGGAGCTAGTACCTCCCCATATATATGTATGGACAAGAGTTTGCAACTGAAAAAACATTTTGTTCCCAACAAGCTAGGTGAAGGTCGGCTTTCACACACACTTATTTCTCAGAACAGACCATGTGGAGAGAAGTTCGTTCATCTATCACCAAGGGAACGGGATGCAGGAGAAACTTTTACTCTGGTTTCTCAGTCTGTTTCCTAGTGCCGGTTTGAATTTCCTGCAGTTTTCACTGTAAAACTGAGTTGCAGTTTGTACCTCCCCATATAAATGTATGGATTGGAGTATGGACCTTAAAAGAAACTTTGTGTTCCCAACAAGCTAGGTGAAGTACGGCTTTCACACACACTTATCTCTCACAACTGAGCATGTGGAGAGACGTTCGTTCATCTTGCCACAAGGGAACGGTTTGCAGGAGAAACTTTTACTCTGGTTTCTCAGTCTGTTTCCTAGTGCCGGTTTGAAGTTCCTGCAGCTTTCACTGTAAAACCGAGTTGGAGCTAGTACCTCCCCATATATATGTATGGAGTGGAGTTTACAACTGTGAAGAAATTTTGTGTTCCCAAAAATCTAGATGAAGGATGGCTTTCAAACACAATTATCTCTCAGAACTGAGCATGTGGAGAGACGTTCGTTCATCTAGCACCAAGGGAACGGGTTGTAGGAGAAACTTTTCTCCGGTTTCTCAGTCTATTTCCTAGTGCCGGTTTGAAGTTCCAGCAGTTTTCACTGTAAAATATTGTTGGAGCTTGTACCTCCCCATATATATGTATGGATTGGAGTATGCAACTGAAAATAAACATTGTGTTCCCAACAAGCTAGGTGAATGACGGCTTTCACACACAAATATCTCTCAGAAATTAGCATGTGGAGAGACGTTCGTTCATCTAGCACCAATGGAGCGGGTTGCAGGAGAAACTTTTACTCTGGTATCTCATTCTGTTTCTAGTGCCGGATTGAATTTCCTGCAGTTTTCATTGTAAAAACGATTTCGAGCTTTTACCTACACATATATATGTATGGAGTGGAATATGCAACGAAAAATAAACATTGTGTTCCCAACAAGCTAGGTGAAGAACGGCTTTCAAACACACATATCTCTCAGAACTGAGCATGTGGATAGACGTTCGTTCATCTAACACCAAGGGAACGGGTTGCAGGAGAAAGTTTTACTCTGGTTTCTCAGTCTGTTTCCTAGTGCCGGTTTGAAGTTAATGCAGTTTTCACTGTAAAACCGAGTTGGAGCAAGTACATCCCCATATATATGTATGGAGTGGAGTTTGCAACTGAAAAGAAACTTTGTGTTCCCAAAAAGCTAGGTGAAGTACGGCTTACACACACACTTTTCTCTCAGAATTTAGCATGTGGAGAGACGTTCGTTCATCTAGAACCAAGGGAACGGGATGCAGAGAAACTTTTACTCTGGTCTATAATTCTGTTTCCTAGAGCCGGTTTGAAGTTATTGCAGTTTTCACTGTAAATCCGAGTTGCAGCTATTACCTCCCCATATATATATATGGAGTGGAGATTGCAACTGAAAAGAAACTTTGTGTTTCCAACAAGCTAGGTGAAGTACGGCTTTCACACACTTATCTCTCAGAGCTGAGCATGTGGAGAGACGTTCGTTCATCTAGCACCAAGTGAACGTGTTGCAGGAGAAACATTCACTCTGGTTTCTCAGTCTGTTTCCTAGTGCCATTTTGAAGTTCCTGCAGTTTTCACTGTAAAACCTAGTTGGAGCTACTACCTCCCACTATATATGTATGGAGTGGAGTTTACAACTGAATAAAAACATTGTGTTCCTTACAAGCTAGGTGAAGGGCGGCTTTCACACACACTTATCACTCAGAACTGAGCATGTGGAGAGACGTTCGTTCATCTAGCACCAAGGGAACGGTTTTCAGGAGAAAGTTTTACTCTGCTTTCTCAGTCGGGTTCCTAGTGCCGGTTTGAAGTTCTTGCAGATTTCACTGTAAAACTGAGTTGCAGCTAGTACCTTCCCATATATATGTATGGAGTGGAGTTTCCCACTGAAAAGAAACTTTGTGTTCCCAACAAGTTAGGTGAATTACGGCTTACACACACACTTATCTCTCAGAACTGAGCATGTGGAGAGACGTTCGTTCATCTAGTACCAAGGGAACGGGATGCAGAGAAACTTTTAAACTGGTTTCTCAGTCTGTTTCCTAGTGCCGGTTTGAATTTCCTGCAGTTTTCTCTGTAAAAGAGTGTTGGAGTTAATACCTCCCCATATAAATATATGGAGTTTGGTTTGCACCTGAAAAGAAACTTTGTGTTCCCAACAAGTTAGGTTAAGGACGGCTTTCAAACAAACTTTACCCTCAGAACAGAGCATGTGGAGAGACATTCGTTCACCTAGTAAAAATGGAACGGATTGCAGGAGAAATTTTTACTCTGGTTTCTCAGGCTGTTTCCTAGTGGCGGTGTGAAATTCCTGCAGTTTTCAATGTAAAACCGATTTGGAGCCTGTATCTCCCCCTATATATGTATGGAGTGGAGATGGCAACTGAAAATATTCATTGTGTTCCCAACAAGTTATGTGAAGGAATGCTTTCACACACACTTATCTGTCAGAACTGAACATATGGAGAGACGTTCTTTCATCTAGCACCAAGGGAAAGGGTTGCAGGAGAAACTTTTACTCTAGTATCTCAGTGTGTTTCCTAGTGCCGGTTTGAAGTTCCTGCAGTTTTCACTGTAAAACCGAGTTGGAGCTGGTACCTCCCACTATATATGTAAGGAGTGGAGTTTGAAACTGAATAAAAACATTGTGTTCCTAATAAGCTAGGTGAAGGGCGGCTTTCACACACACGTATCCCTCAGAACTGAGCATGTGGAGAGACGTTCGTTCATTTATCACCAAGGGAACGGTTTTCAGGAGAAAGTTTTACTCTGCTTTCTCAGTCGGGTTCCTAGTGCCGGTTTGAAGTTCTTGCAGATTTCACTGTAAAACTGAGTTGCAGCTAGTACCTTCCCATATATATGTATGGAGTGGAGTTTGCCACTGAAAAGAAACTTTGTGTTCCCAACAAGTTAGGTGAAGTACGGCTTACACACACACTTATCTCTCAGAACTGAGCATGTGGAGAGACGTTCGTTCATCTAGTACCAAGGGAACGGGATGCAGAGAAACTTTTACACTGGTTTCTCAGTCTGTTTCCTAGTGCCGGTTTGAATTTCCTGCAGTTTTCTCTGTAAAAGAGTGTTGGAGTTAATACCTCCCCATATAAATATATGGAGTTTGGTTTGCACCTGAAAAGAAACTTTGTGTTCCCAACAAGTTAGGTTAAGGACGGCTTTCAAACAAACTTTACCCTCAGAACAGAGCATGTGGAGAGACATTCGTTCACCTAGTAAAAATGGAACGGATTGCAGGAGAAATTTTTACTCTGGTTTCTCAGGCTGTTTCCTAGTGGCGGTGTGAAATTCCTGCAGTTTTCAATGTAAAACCGATTTGGAGCCTGTATCTCCCCCTATATATGTATGGAGTGGAGATGGCAACTGAAAATATACATTGTGTTCCCAACAAGTTATGTGAAGGAATGCTTTCACACACACTTATCTGTCAGAACTGAACATATGGAGAGACGTTCTTTCATCTAGCACCAAGGGAAAGGGTTGCAGGAGAAACTTTTACTCTAGTATCTCAGTGTGTTTCCTAGTGCCGGTTTGAAGTTCCTGCAGTTTTCACTGTAAAACCGAGTTGGAGCTGGTACCTCCCACTATATATGTAAGGAGTGGAGTTTGAAACTGAATAAAAACATTGTGTTCCTAATAAGCTAGGTGAAGGGCGGCTTTCACACACACGTATCCCTCAGAACTGAGCATGTGGAGAGACGTTCGTTCATTTATCACCAAGGGAACGGTTTTCAGGAGAAAGTTTTACTCTGCTTTCTCAGTCGGGTTCCTAGTGCCGGTTTGAAGTTCTTGCAGATTTCACTGTAAAACTGAGTTGCAGCTAGTACCTTCCCATATATATGTATGGAGTGGAGTTTGCCACTAAAAAGAAACTTTGTGTTCCCAACAAGTTAGGTGAAGTACGGCTTACACACACACTTATCTCTCAGAACTGAGCATGTGGAGAGACGTTCGTTCATCTAGCACCATGGGAACGGGATGCAGAGAAACTTTTACTCTGGTTTCTCAGTCTGTTTCCTAGTGCCGGTTTGAAGTTATTGCAGATTTCACTGTAAATCCGAGTTGGAGCTAGTACCTCCCCATATATATGTATGGATTGGAGATTGCAACTAAAAAGAAAATTTTTGTTCCCAACAAGCTAGGTGAAGGATGGCTTTCACACACACATATCTCTCAGAACTGAGCATGTGGAGTGACGTTCGTTCACATAGCACCAAGGGAACGCTTTGCAGGAGAAAATTTTACTCTGGTTTCTCAGTCTGTTTCCTAGTGCCGGTTTGAAGTTCCTGCAGATCTCACTGTAAAATAGAGTTGGAACAATTACCTCCCCATATATATTTACGGAGTGCAGTTTGCAACTGAAAGAAATTTTGTGTTCCCAAAAAGCTAGGTGAAGGACACCTTTCACACACAGTTATCTCTCAGAACTGAGCATGTGGAGAGATATTCGTTCATCTAGCACCAAGAGAACGGGTTGCAGGAGAAACTTTTACTCTGGTTTCTCAGTCTGTTTACTAATGCCGGTTTGAATTTCCTGCAGTTTTCACAGTAAAACCGTGTTGGAGCTAAACCTCCCCCTATATATGTATGGAGTGGAGTTTGCTACTGAAAAGCAACTTTGTGTTCCCAACAAGCTGGGTGAAGGACGGCTTTCACACACACATATCTCTCAGAACTGAACATGTGGAGATACGTTCGTTCACCTAGCACCAATGGAAAGGTTTGCAGGAGAAACTTTTACTCTGGTTTCTCAGTCTGTTTCCTAGTGCCGGTTTGAAGTTCCTGCAGTTTTCACTGTAAAACCGAGTTGGAGCTAGTACCTACCCTTATATATGTATGGAGTGGAATTTGCAAAATAAAAGAATCTTTATGTTCCCAAGAAGCTAGTTGAAGGACTGCTTTCACACACACTTATCTGTCCGAACTGAGCATGTGGAGAGACGTTCGTTCATTTAGCACAAATGGAACGGGTTGCGGGGGAAACTTTTACTCTGGTTTCTCAGTCTGTTTCCTTCTTCCGGTTTGAATTTCCTGCAGTTTTCACTGTAAAATCCACTTGGAGCTAGTACCTCCCCTTATATATGTTTCGAGTGGAGTTTGCAACTGAAAAGAAACTTTGTGTTCCCAACAAGCTATGTGAAGGCGGCTTTCACACACAGTTATCTCTCAGAACTGAGCATGTGGCGAGACGTTCGTTCATCTAGCACCAAGTTAAAGTTTTGCATGAGAAACTTTTACTCTGGTTTCTCAGTCTGTTTCATACTGCCGGTTTGAAGATATGCAGTTTTCACTGTAAAACCGAGTTGGAGCTTGTACTTCCCCATATATATGTATGGAGTGGAGTATGCAACTGAAAATAAACTTTGTGTTCCCAAAAATCTAGGTGAAGGACGGCTTTCACACACACATATCTCTCAGAACTGAGCATGTGGAGAGACGTTCGTTCATCTAGCACCAAGGGAACGGGTTGCAGGAGAAACTTTTACAGTGGTTTCTCAGTCTGTTTCCTAGTGCCAGTTTGAAGTTCCTGCAGTTTTCACTGTAAAACCGAGTTGGAGCTAGAGACTCCCCATATATATGTATGGAGAGGAGTTTGCCACTGAAAAAAATCTTTGTGTTCCCAAAAATCTAGGTGAAGGATGGCTTACACACACACTTATCTCTCAGATCTGAGCATGTGGAGAGTCGTTCATTCACCTAGCACCAAGGGAACGTGGTGCAGGAAAAAATTTTAGTCTGGTTTCTCTGTCTGTTTCCTAGTGCCGGTTTGATGATCCTGCAGTTTTCACTGTAATACCGAGTTGGGGCTAGTACCTCCCTCTATATAAGTATGGAGAGGAGATTGCAACTGAAGAAACATTTTGTTCTCAACAAGCTAGGTGAAGGTCGGCTTTCACACACACATATTTCTCAGAACAGACCATGTGGAGAGAAGTTCGTTCATCTAGCACCAAGGGAACGGGTTGCAGGAGAAACTTTTACTCTGGTTTCTCAGTCTGTTTCTTAGTGCCGGTTTGAATTTCCTGCAGTTTTCACTGTAAAATTGAGTTGGAGCTTGTAACTCCCCATATATATGTATGGATTGGAGTTTGCAACTGAAAAGAAACTTTGTGTTCCCAACAAGCTAGGTGAAGTACGGCTTTCAAACACGCATATCTCTCACAACGGAGCATGTGGAGAGACTTTCGTTCATCTAGCACCAAGGGAACGTGTAGCAGGAGATACTATTACTCTGGTTTCTCAGTCTGTTTCCTACAGCCAGTTTGAAGTTCCTGCAATTTTCACTGTAAAACCGAGTTGGAGCTTGTACCTCCCCATATATGTGTAGGGAGTGGAGTTTCAACTGAAAGGAAACTTTGTGTTCCCAAAATTCTACGTGAAGGACGGCTTTCACACACACTTATCTCTCAGAACTGAGCATGAGGAGAGACGTTCGTTCATCTAGTACCAAGGGAAAGGGTTGCAGGAGAAATTTTTACTCTGGTTTCTCAGTCTGTTTCTTAGTGCCGGGTTGAATTTCCTGCAGTTTTCACTGTAAAACCGAGTTGGAGCTAGTGACCCCCCATATATATGTATGGAGTGGAGTTTCCACTGAAAAGAATCTTTGGGTTCCCAACAAGCAAGGTGAAGGACGGCTTTCACACACACTTATCTCTCAGAACTGAGCATGTGGTGAGACGTTCATTCATATAGCACGAAGGGAACGGGTTGCAGGAGAAACTTTTACTCTGGTATCTCAGTCTGTTTCCTAGTGCCGGTTTGAAGTTCCTTCAGCTTTCACTGTAAAACCGAGTTGGAGATAGTACCTACCCCTATATATTTATGGAGTGGATTTTTCAACTGAAAAGAATCTTTGTGTTCCCAACAAGCTAGGTGAAGGACGGCTTTCACACACACTTATCTCTCAGAACTGAGCATGTGGAGAGACTTTCGTTCATCTAGCACCAAGGGAACGGGATGCAGGGAAACTTTTACTCTGGTTTCTCAGTCTTTTTCCTAGTGCCGGTTTGAAGTTCCTGCAGTTTTCACTGTAAAACCGAGTTGTAGCTAGTACCTCCCCATATATATGTATGGAGTGGAGTTTGAAACAGGAAAGAAACTTTGTGTTCCCAAAAAGCTAGGTGAATGACGGCTTTCACACACTTATCTCTCAGAACTGAGCATGTGGAGAGACGTTCGTCCATCTAGCACCAAGGGAACGGGATGCAGGGAAACTATACTCTGGTTTTTCAGTCTGTTTCCTAGTGCCGGATTGAAGTTCTTGCAGTTTTCACATTAAAACCGAGTTGGAGCTAGTAAATCTCCCTATATATGTATGGAGAGGAGTTTGCAACTGAAAATAAACTTTCTTTTCCCAACAAGCTAGGTGCAGATCTGCTTTCACACACACTTATCTCTCAGAACAGACCATGTGGAGAGACGTTCGTTCATCTAGCACCAATTAAACTGGATGCAGGAGAAACTTTTACTCTGGTTTCTCAGTCTGTTTCCTAGTCCCGGTTTGAAGTTCCTGCAGTTTTAACTGTAAAACCGAGTTGGAGCTAGTACCTCCCCATATATATTTATGGAGTGTTGTTTGCAACTGAAAAGAAACTTTGTGTTCACAACATGCTAGGTGAAGGACGGCTTTCACTCACACTTATCTCTCAGAACTGAGCATGTGGAGAGACGTTCGTTCAAATACCACCAAGGGAACGGGTTGCAGGAGAAACTTTTACCCTGGTTTCTCATTCTGTTTCCTAGTGCCGGTTTGAAGTTCCTGCAGTTTTCACTGTAAAATCCATTTGGAGCTAGTACCTCCCCTTATATATGTTTGGAGTGGAGTTTGCAACTGAAAAGAAACTTTGTGTTCCCAACAAGCTATGTGAAGGACGGCTTTCACACACACTTATCTCTCAGAACTGAGCATGTGGAGAGACGTTCGTTCATCTAGCACCAAGTTAAAGTTTTGCATGAGAAACTTTTACTCTGGTTTCTCAGTCTGTTTCATACTGCCGGTTTGAAGATATGCTGTTTTCACTGTAAAACCGAGTTGGAGCTTGTACTTCCCCATATATATGTATGGAGTGGAGTATGCAACTGAAAATAAACTTTGTGTTCCCAAAAATCTAGGTGAAGGACGGCTTTCACACACACATATCTCTCAGAACTGAGCATGTGGAGAGACGTTCGTTCATCTAGCACCAAGGGAACTGGTTGCAGGAGAAACTTTTACAGTGGTTTCTCAGTCTGTTTCCAAGTGCCAGTTTGAAGTTCCTGCAGTTTTCACTGTAAAACCTAGTTGGAGCTAGAGACTCCCCATATATATGTACGGAGTGGAGTTTGCCACTGAAAAAAATCTTTGTGTTCCCAAAAATCTAGGTGAAGGACGGCTTACACACCCACTTATATCTCAGATCTGAGCATGTGGAGAGACGTTCATTCACCTAGCACCAAGGGAACGTGGTGCAGGAAAAAATTTTAGTCTGGTTTCTCTGTCTGTTTCCTAGTGCCGTTTTGATGTTCCTGCAGTTTTCACTGTAATTCAGAGTTGGGGCTAGTAAATCCCCCTATATAAGTATGGAGAGGAGATTGCAACTGAAGAAACATTTTGTTCCCAACAAGCTAGGTGAAGGTCGGCTTTCACACACACATATTTCTCAGAACAGACCATGTGGAGAGAAGTTCGTTCATCTAGCACCAAGGGAACGGGTTGCAGGAGAAACATTTACTCTGGTTTCTCAGTCTGTTTCTTAGTGCCGGTTTGAATTTCCTGCAGTTTTCACTGTAAAATTGAGTTGGAGCTTGTACCTCCCCATATATATCTATGGATTGGAGTTTGCAACTGAAAAGAAACTTTGTGTTCCCAACAAGCTAGGTGAAGTACGGCTTTCAAACACGCTTATCTCTCATAACGGAGCATGTGGAGAGACTTTCGTTCATCTAGCACCAAGGGAACGGGTAGCAGGAGAAACTATTACTCTGGTTTCTCAGTCTGTTTCCTACAGCCAGTTTGAAGTTCCTGCAATTTTCACTGTAAAAGCGAGTTGGAGCTAGTGCCTCCCCATATATATGTATGGACTGGAGTTTGCCACTGAAAAGAAACTTTGTGTTCCCAAAAATCTAGGTGAAGGACGGCTTTCACACACACTTATCTCTCAGATCTGAGCATGTGGAGAGACGTTCATTCACCTAGCACCAAGGGAACTTGTTGCTGGAGAAACTTTTTCTGTTATCTCAGTTTGTTTCCTAGTGCCGGGTTTAAGTTCCTGCAATTTTCACTGTAAAACCGAGTTGGAGCTTGTACCTCCCCATATATGTGTAGGGAGTGGAGTTTCAACTGAAAAGAAACTTTGTGTTCCCAAAATTCTACGTGAAGGACGGCTTTCACACACACTTATCTCTCAGAACTGAGCATGTGGAGAGACCTTCGTTCATCTAGTACCAAGGGAAAGGGTTGCAGGAGAAATTTTTACTCTGGTTTCTCAGTCTGTTTCTTAGTGCCGGGTTGAATTTCCTGCAGTTTTCACTGTAAAACCGAGTTGGAGCTAGTGACCCCCCATATATATGTATGGAGAGGAGTTTGCCACTGAAAAGAATCTTTGTGTTCCCAACAAGCTAGGTGAAGGACGGCTTTCACACACACTTATCTCTCAGAACTGAGCATGTGGTGAGACGTTCATTCATATAGCACGAAGGGAACGGGTTGCAGGAGAAACTTTTACTCTGGTATCTCAGTCTGTTTCCTAGTGCCGGTTTGAAGTTCCTTCAGCTTTCACTGTAAAACCGAGTTGGAGATAGTACCTACCCATATATATTTATGGAGTGGATTTTTCAACTGAAAAGAATCTTTGTGTTCCCAACAAGCTAGGTGAAGGACGGCTTTCACACACACTTATCTCTCAGAACTGAGCATGTGGAGAGACTTTCGTTCATCTAGCACCAATGGAACGGGATGCAGGGAAACTTTTACTCTAGTTTCTCAGTCTGTTTCCTAGTGCCGGTTTGAAGTTCCTGCAGTTTTCACTGTAAAACCGAGTTGTAGCTAGTACCTCCCCATATATATGTATGGAGTGGAGTTTGAAACAGGAAAGAAACTTTGTGTTCCCAAAAAGCTAGGTGAATGACGGCTTTCACACACTTATCTCTCAGAACTGAGCATGTGGAGAGACGTTCGTCCATCTAGCACCAAGGGAACGGGATGCAGGGAAACTATACTCTGGTTTTTCAGTCTGTTTCCTAGTGCCGGATTGAAGTTCTTGCAGTTTTCACATTAAAACAGAGTTGGAGCTAGTAAATCTCCCTATATATGTATGGAGAGGAGTTTGCAACTGAAAATAAACTTTCTTTTCCCAACAAGCTAGGTGCAGATCTGCTTTCACACACACTTATCTCTCAGAACAGACCATGTGGAGAGACGTTCGTTCACCTAGCACCAAGGGAACGTGGTGCAGGAAAAAATTTTAGTCTGGTTTCTCTGTCTGTTTCCTAGTGCCGTTTTGATGTTCCTGCAGTTTTCACTGTAATTCCGAGTTGGGGCTAGTAAATCCCCCTATATAAGTATGGAGAGGAGATTGCAACTGAAGAAACATTTTGTTCCCAACAAGCTAGGTGAAGGTCGGCTTTCACACACACATATTTCTCAGAACAGACCATGTGGAGAGAAGTTCGTTCATCTAGCACCAAGGGAACGGGTTGCAGGAGAAACTTTTACTCTGGTTTCTCAGTCTGTTTCTTAGTGCCGGTTTGAATTTCCTGCAGTTTTCAGTGTAAAATTGAGTTGGAGCTTGTACCTCCCCATATATATGTATGGATTGGAGTTTGCAACTGAAAAGAAACTTTGTGTTCCCAACAAGCTAGGTGAAGTACGGCTTTCACACACGCTTATCTCTCACAACGGAGCATGTGGAGAGACTTTCGTTCATCTAGCACCAAGGGAACGGGTTGCAGGAGAAACTTTTACTCTGGTTTCTCAGTCTGTTTCCTACAGCCAGTTTGAAGTTCCTGCAATTTTCACTGTAAAAGCGAGTTGGAGCTAGTGCCTCCCCATATATATGTATGGACTGGAGTTTGCCACTGAAAAGAAACTTTGTGTTCCCAAAAATCTAGGTGAAGGACGGCTTTCACACACACTTATCTCTCAGAATTGAGCATGTGGTGAGACGTTCATTCATATAGCACGAAGGGAACGGGTTGCAGGAGAAACTATTACTCTGGTATCTCAGTCTGTTTCCTAGTGCCGGTTTGAAGTTCCTTCAGCTTTCACTGTAAAACCGAGTTGGAGATTGTACCTACCCATATATATTTAGGGAGTGGATTTTTCAACTGAAAAGAATCTTTGTGTTCCCAACAAGCTAGGTGTAGGACGGCTTTCACACACACTTATCTCTCAGAACTGAGCATGTGGAGAGACTTTCGTTCATCTAGCACCAAGGGAACGGGATGCAGGGAAACTTTTACTCTGATTTCACAGTCTGTTTCCTAGTGCCGGTTTGAATTTATTGCAGTTTTCACTGTAAAACCGAGTTTGAGCTAGTACCTCCCCATATATATGTATGGAGTGGAGTTTGAAACAGAAAAGAAACTTTGTGTTCCCAACAAGCTAGGTGAATGACGGCTTTCACACACTTATCTCTCAGAACTGAGCATGTGGAGAGACGATCGTTCATCTAGCACCAAGGGAACGGGTTGCAGGAGAAAATTTTACTCTGGTATCTCAGTCTGTTTCCTAGTGCCGGTTTGAAGTTCCTGCAGTTTTCAATATAAAACCGAGTTGGAGCTAGTACCTCCCACTATATATGTATGGAGTGGAGTTTGCAACTGAATAAAAATATTGTGTTCTCAACAAGCTAGTTGAAGGACGGCTTTCTTACACACTTATCTCTCAGAACTGAGCATGTGGAGAGAAGTTCTTTCATCTAGCACCAAGGGAACGGGTTGCAGGAGAATCTTTTACTCTGGTTTCTCAGTCGGTTTCCTAATGCTGGTTTGAAGTCCTTGCAGTTTTCACTGTAAAACGGAGTTGGAGCTAGTACCTCCCCATATATATGTATGGATTGGAGTATGCAACTTTAAAGAAACTTTGTGTTCCCAACAAGCTAGGTGAAGTACGGCTTACACACACAATTATCTCTCAGAACTGAGCATGTGGAGAGACGTTCGTTCATCTAGCACCAAGGGAACGGGATGCAGAGAAACTTTTACTCTGGTCTCTCATTCTGTTTCCTTGAGCCGGGTAGAAGTTATTGCAGTTTTCACGGTAAATCCGAGTTGGGGGTAGTACCACGACATATATATTTATGGAGTGGAGATTGCAACTGAAAAGAAACTTTGTGTTCCCAACAAGCTAGTTGAAGGACTGCTTTCACACACATTTATCTCTCAGAACTGATTATGTGGAGAGACGTTCGTTCAAAAAGCACCAAGGGAACGGGTTGCAGGAGAAAATTTTACTCTGGTTTCTCAGTCAGTTTCCTAGTGCCGGTTTGAAGTTCCTGCAGTTTTCACTGTAAATACGAGTTGGAGCTAGAACATCTCCATATATATGTATGGAGTGGAGTTTGCAACTGAATAAAAACATTGTGTTCCCAACAAGCTAGGTGAAGTACGGCTTTCACACACTTATCTCTCAGAGCTGAGTATGTGGAGAGACGTTCGTTCATCTAGAACCAAGTGAAAGGTTTTCAGGGAAAACTTTTACTCTGGTTTCTCAGTCTGTTTCCTAGTGCCGGTATGAAGTTCCTGCAGTTTTCACTGTAAAACCTAGTTGGAGCTAGTACCTCCCACTATATATGTATGGAGTGGAGTTTACAACTGAATAAAAACTTTGTGTTCGCTACAAGCTAGGTGAAGGGCGGCTTTCACACACACTTATCTCTCAGAACTGAGCATGTGGAGAGACGTTCGTTCATCTATCACCAAGGGAACGGTTTTCAGGAGAAACTTTTACTCTGGTTTCTCAGTCTGTTTCCTAGTGCCGGTTTGAATTTCCTGCAGTTTTCACTGTAAAACCGGTTTGGAGCTAATTAATCCCCATATATATATATGGAATTTGGTTTGCACCTGAAAAGAAACTTTGTGTTCCCAACAAGTTAGGTGAAGGACGGCTCTCAAACAAACTTTACCCTCAGAACCGAGCATTTGGGGAGACTATCGTTCACCTAGTAAAAATGGAAAGGATTGCAGGAGAAATTTTTACTCTGGTTTCTCAGGCTGTTTCCTCGTGGCGGTGTGAAATTCCTGCAGTTTTCAATGTAAAACCGATTTGGAGCCTGTATCTCCCCCTATATATGTATGGAGTGGAGTTGGCAACTGAAAATAAACATTGTGTTCCCAACAAGTTATGTGAAGTAATGCTTTCACACACACTTATCTGTCAGAACTGAACATGTGGAGAGACGTTCTTTCATCTAGCACCAAGTGAAAGGTTTTCAGGGAAAACTTTTACTCTGGTTTCTCAGTCTGTTTCCTAGTGCCGGTATGAAGTTCCTGCAGGTTTCACTGTAAAACAGAGTTGGAGCTAGTACCTAACCATATATATGTATGGAGTGGATATTGCAACTGAAAATAATCTTTGTGTTCTCAACAAGCTAGGTGAAAGACGGCTTTCACACACACTTTTCTCTCAGAATTTAGCATGTGGAGAGACGTTCGTTCATTTAGCACCAAGGGAACGGGTTGCAGGAGAAACTTTTACTCTGGTTTCTCAATCTGTTACTTAGTGCCGGTTTGAAGTTCCTGCAGCTTTCAATGCAAAACCGAGTTGGAGCTAGTACCTCCCCATATATATGTATGGAGTGGAGATTGCAACTGTAAAGAAACTTTGTGTTCTTAAAAATCTAGGTGAAGGACGGCTTTCACACACACTTACCTCTCAGAACTGAGCATGTGGAGAGACGTTCGTTCATCTAGCACCAAGGGAACGGGGTGCAGGAGAAACTTTTACTCTGTTTTCTCAGTCTGTTTCCTACTGCCGGTTTGAAGTTGCTGCAGGTTTCACTGTAAAACAGAGTTGGAGCTAGTACCTCCCCATATATATGTATGGACAAGAGTTTGCAACTGAAAAAACATTTTGTTCCCAACAAGCTAGGTGAAGGTCGGCTTTCACACACACTTATTTCTCAGAACAGACCATGTGGAGAGAAGTTCGTTCATCTATCACCAAGGGAAAGGGATGCAGGAGAAACTTTTACTCTGGTTTCTCAGTCTGTTTCCTAGTACCGGTTTGAATTTCCTGCAGTTTTCACTGTAAAACTGAGTTGCAGTTTGTACCTCCCCATATAAATGTATGGATTGCAGTATGGACCTTAAAAGAAACTTTGTGTTCCCAACAAGCTAGGTGAAGTACGGCTTTCACACACACTTATCTCTCACAACTGAGCATGTGGAGAGACTTTCGTTCATCTAGCCACAAGGGAACGGTTTGCAGGAGAAACTTTTACTCTGGTTTCTCAGTCTGTTTCCTAGTGCCGGTTTGAAGTTCCTGCAGCTTTCACTGTAAAACCGAGTTGGAGCTAGTACCTCCCCATATATATGTATGGAGTGGAGTTAACAACTGTGAAGAAATTTTGTGTTCCCAAAAATCTAGATGAAGGATGGCTTTCAAACACAATTATCTCTCAGAACTGAGCATGTGGAGAGACGTTCGTTCATCTAGCACCAAGGGAACGGGTTGTAGGAGAAACTTTTCTCCGGTTTCTCAGTCTATTTCCTAGTGCCTGTTTGAAGTTCCAGCAGTTTTCACTGTAAAATATTGTTGGAGCTTGTACCTCCCCATATATATGTATGGATTGGAGTATGCAACTGAAAATAAACATTGTGTTCCCAACAAGCTAGGTGAACGACGGCTTCCACACACAAATATCTCTCAGAAATTAGCATGTGGAGAGACGTTCGTTCATCTAGCAACAATGGAGCGGGTTGCAGGAGAAACTTTTACTCTGGTATCTCATTCTGTTTCTAGTGCCGGATTGAATTTCCTGCAGTTTTCATTGTAAAAACGATTTCGAGCTTTTACCTACACATATATATGTATGGAGTGGAATATGCAACGAAAAATTAACATTGTGTTCCCAACAAGCTAGGTGAAGAACGGCTTTCAAACACACATATCTCTCAGAACTGAGCATGTGGATAGACGTTCGTTCATCTAACACCAAGGGAACGGGTTGCAGGAGAAAGTTTTACTCTGGTTTCTCAGTCTGTTTCCTAGTGCCGGTTTGAAGTTAATGCAGTTTTCACTGTAAAACCGAGTTGGAGCTAGTACATCCCCATATATATGTATGGAGTGGAGTTTGCGACTGAATAAAAACATTGTGTTCCCAACAAGCTAGGTGAAGGGCGGCTTTCACACACACTTATCTCTCAGAACTGAGCATGTGGAGAGACGTTCGTTCATCTAGCACCAAGGGAACGGTTTTCAGGAGAAAATTTTACTCTGGTTTCTCAGTCGGTTTCCTAGTGCCGGTTTGAAGTTCTTGCAGTTTTCACTGTAAAATTGAGTTGGAGCTAGTACCTCCCCATATATATGTGTGGAGTGGAGTTTGCAACTGAAAAGAAACTTTGTGTTCCCAAATAGCTAGGTGAAGTACGGCTTACACACACACTTTTCTCTCAGAATTTAGCATGTGGAGAGACGTTCGTTCATCTAGAACCAAGGGAACCGGATGCAGAGAAACTTTTACTCTGGTCTCTAATTCTGTTTCCTAGAGCCGGTTTGAAGTTATTGCAGTTTTCACTGTAAATCCGAGTTGCAGCTATTACCTCCCAATATATATATATGGAGTGGAGATTGCAACTGAAAAGAAACTTTGTGTTCCCAACAAGCTAGGTGAAGTACGGCTTTCACACACTTATCTCTCAGAGCTGAGCATGTGGAGAGACGTTCGTTCATCTAGCACAAAGGGAACGTGTTGCAGGAGAAACTTTTACTCTGGTTTCTCAGTCTGTTTACTAGTGCCGTTTTAATGTTCCTGCAGTTTTCACTGTAAAACCTAGTTGGAGCTAGTACCTCCCACTATATATGTATGGAGTGGAGTTTACAACTGAATAAAAACATTGTGTTCCCTACAAGCTAGGTGAAGGGCGGCTTTCACACACACTTATCTCTCAGAGCTGAGCATGTGGAGAGACGTTCGTTCATCTAGCACCAAGGGAACGGTTTTCAGGAGAAACTTTTACTCTGGTTTCTCAGTCTGTTTCCTAGTGCCGGTTTGAATTTCCTGCAGTTTTCACTGTAAAACCGGGTTGGAGCTAATAAATCCCCATATATATATATGGAGTTTGGTTTGCACCTGAAAAGAAACTTTGTGTTCCCAAGAATTTAGGTGAAGGACGGCTTTCAAACAAACTTTACCCTCAGAACCGAGCATTTGGGGAGACTATCGTTCACCTAGTGAAAATGGAACGGATTGCAGGAGAAATTTTTACTCTGGTTTCTCAGGCTGTTTCCTCGTGGCGGTGTGAAATTCCTGCAGTTTTCAATGTAAAACTGATTTGGAGCCTGTATCTCCCCCTATATATGTATGGAGTGGAGTTGTCAACTGAAAATAAACATTGTGTTCCCAACAAGTTTTGTGAAGTAATGCTTTCACACACACTTATCTGTCAGAACTGAACATGTGGAGAGACGTTCTTTCATCTAGCACCAAGTGAAAGGTTTTCAGGAAAAACTTTTACTCTGGTTTCTCAGTCTGTTTCCTAGTGCCGGTATGAAGTTCCTGCAGGTTTCACTGTAAAACAGAGTTGGAGCTAGTACCTAACCATATATATGTATGGAGTGGATATTGCAACTGAAAATAATCTTTGTGTTCTCAACAAGCTAGGTGAAAGACGGCTTTCACACACACTTATCTCTCAGAATTTAGCATGTGGAGAGACGTTCGTTCATTTAGCACCAAGGGAACGGGTTGCAGGAGAAACTTTTACTCTGGTTTCTCAATCTGTTACTTAGTGCCGGTTTGAATTTCCTGCAGTTTTCACTGTAAAACCGAGCTGGAGCTAGTACCTCTCCATATATATGTATGGAGTGGAGTTTTCCACTGAAAAGATACTTTGTGTTCCCATCAAGCTTGGTGAAGGTCGGCTTTCACATGCACTTATCTCTCAGAACTGAGCATGTGGAGAGACGTTCGTTCATCTAGCACCAAGGGAATGGGGTGCAGGGGAAACTTTTAATCTGGTTTCTCAGTCTGTTTCCTAGTGCCTTTTTGAAGTTCCTGCAGTTTTCACTGTAAAACCGAGTTGGAGCTAGTACCTACCCATATATATGTATGGAGTGGAGTTTGCAACAGAAAAGGAACTTTGTGTTCCCAACAAGCTAGGTGAAGCTAGGCTTACACACACACCTTTCTCTAAGAACTGAGCATGTCGAGAGACGTTCGTTCATCTAGCACCAAGGGAACGGGGTGCAGGAGAAACTATTACTCTGTTTTCTCAGTCTGTTTCCTAGTGTCGGTTTGAAGTTCCTGCAGGTTTCACTGTAAAACAGAGTTGGAGCTAGTACCTCCCCATATATATGTATGGACAAGAGTTTGCAACTTAAAAAAACATTCTGTTCCCAACAAGCTAGGTGAAGGTCGGCTTTCACACACACTTATTTCTCAGAACAGACCATGTGGAGAGAAGTTCGTTCATCTATCACCAAGGGAACGGGGTGCAGGAGAAACTTTTACTCTGGTTTCTCAGTCTGTTTCCTAGTGCCGGTTTGAATTTCCTGCAGTTTTCACTGTAAAACTGAGTTGCAGTTTGTACCTCCCCATATAAATTTATGGATTGGAGTATGGACCTTAAAAGAAACTTTGTGTTCCCAACAAGCTAGGTGAAGTACGGCTTTCACACACACCTATCTCTCACAACTGAGCATGTGGAGAGACTTTCGTTCATATAGCCACAAGGGAACGGTTTGCAGGAGAAACTTTTACTCTGGTTTCTCAGTCTGTTTCCTAGTGCCGGTTTGAAGTTCCTGCAGCTTTCACTGTAAAACCGAGTTGGAGCTAGTACCTCCCCATATATATGTATGGAGTGGAGTTTACAACTGTGAAGAAATTTTGTGTTCCCAAAAATCTAGATGAAGGATGGCTTTCAAACACAATTATCTCTCAGAACTGAGCATGTGGAGAGACGTTCGTTCATCTAGCACCAAGGGAACGGGTTGTAGGAGAAACTTTTCTCCGGTTTCTCAGTCTATTTCCTAGTGCCGGTTTGAAGTTCCAGCAGTTTTCACTGTAAAATATTGTTGGAGCTTGTACCTCCCCATATATATGTATGGATTGGAGTATGCAACTGAAAATAAACATTGTGTTCCCAACAAGCTAGGTGAACGACGGCTTTCACACACAAATATCTCTCAGAAATTAGCATGTGGAGAGATGTTCGTTCATCTAGTACCAATGGATCGGATTGCAGGAGAAACTTTTAATCTGGTATCTCATTCTGTTTCTAGTGCCGGATTGAATTTCCTGCAGTTTTCATTGTAAAAACGATTTTGAGCTTTTACCTACACATATATATGTATGGAGTGGAATATGCAACGAAAAATTAACATTGTGTTCCCAACAAGCTAGGTGAAGAACGGCTTTCAAACACACATATCTCTCAGAACTGAGCATGTGGATAGACGTTCGTTCATCTAACACCAAGGGAACGGGTTGCAGGAGAAAGTTTTACTCTGGTTTCTCAGTCTGTTTCCTAGTGCCGGTTTGAAGTTAATGCAGTTTTCACTGTAAAACCGAGTTGGAGCTAGTACATCCCCATATATATGTATGGAGTGGAGTTTGCGACTGAATAAAAACATTGTGTTCCCAACAAGCTAGGTGAAGGGCGGCTTTCACACACACTTATCTCTCAGAACTGAGCATGTGGAGAGACGTTCGTTCATCTAGCACCAAGGGAACGGTTTTCAGGAGAAAATTTTACTCTGGTTTCTCAGTCGGTTTCCTAGTGCCGGTTTGAAGTTCTTGCAGTTTTCACTGTAAAATTGAGTTGGAGCTAGTACCTCCCCATATATATGTATGGAGTGGAGTTTGCAACTGAAAAGAAACTTTGTGTTCCCAAAAAGCTAGGTGAAGTACGGCTTACACACACACTTTTCTCTCACAATTTAGCATGTGGAGAGACGTTCGTTCATCTAGAACCAAGTGAACGTGTTGCAGGAGAAACTTTTACTCTGATCTCTAATTCTGTTTCCTAGAGCCGTTTTGAAGTTCTTGCAGTTTTCACTGTAAAACCAATTTGGAGCTAGTACCTCCCCATATATATGTATGGAGTGTAGTTTGCAACTGAAAAGAAACCTTGTGTTCCCAACAAGCAAGGTGAATTACGGCTTACACACACACTTATCTCTCAGAACTGAGCATGTGGAGAGACGTTCGTTCATCTAGCACCAAGGGAACGGGATGCAGAGAAACATTTACTCTGGTTTCTCAGTCTGTTTCCTAGTGCCGGTTTGAAGTTCCTGCAGTTTTCACTGTAAATACGAGTTGGAGCTAGAACATCCCCATATATATGTATGGAGTGGAGTTTGCAACTGAATAAAAACATTATGTTCCCAACAAGCTAGGTGAAGTACGGGTTTCACACACTTATCTCTCAGAGCTGAGTATGTGGAGAGACGTTCGTTCATCTAGCACCAAGGGAACGTGTTGCAGGAGAAACTTTTACTCTGGTTTCTCAGTCTGTTTACTAGTGCCGTTTTAATATTCCTGCAGTTTTCACTGTAAAACCTAGTTGGAGCTAGTACCTCCCACTATATATGTATGGAGTGGAGTTTACATCTGAATAAAAACATTGTGTTCCCTACAAGCTAGGTGAAGGGCGGCTTTCACACACACTTATCTCTCAGAACTGAGCATGTGGAGAGACGTTCGTTCATCTAGCACCAAGGGAACGGTTTTCAGGAGAAACTTTTACTCTGGTTTCTCAGTCTGTTTCCTAGTGCCGGTTTGAATTTCCTGCAGTTTTCACTGTAAAACCGGGTTGGAGCTAATAAATCCCCATATATATATATGGAGTTTGGTTTGCACCTGGAAAGAAACTTTGTGTTCCCAACAATTTAGGTGAAGGACGGCTTTCAAACAAACTTTACCCTCAGAACCGAGCATTTGGGGAGACTATCGTTCACCTAGTGAAAATGGAACGGATTGCAGGAGAAATTTTTACTCTGGTTTCTCAGGCTGTTTCCTCGTGGCGGTGTGAAATTCCTGCAGTTTTCAATGTAAAACCGATTTGGAGCCTGTATCTCCCCCTATATATGTATGGAGTGGAGTTGGCAACTGAAAATAAACATTGTGTTCCCAACAAGTTATGTGAAGTAATGCTTTCACACACACTTATCTGTCAGAACTGAACATGTGGAGAGACGTTCTTTCATCTAGCACCAAGTGAAAGGTTTTCAGGAAAAACTTTTACTCTGGTTTCTCAGTCTGTTTCCTAGTGCCGGTATGAAGTTCCTGCAGGTTTCACTGTAAAACAGAGTTGGAGCTAGTACCTAACCATATATATGTATGGAGTGGATATTGCAACTGAAAATAATCTTTGTGTTCTCAACAAGCTAGGTGAAAGACGGCTTTCACACACACTTATCTCTCAGAATTTAGCATGTGGAGAGACGTTCGTTCATCTAGCACCAAGGGAACGGGTTGCAGGAGAAACTTTTACTCTGGTTTCTCAATCTGTTACTTAGTGCCGGTTTGAATTTCCTGCAGTTTTCACTGTAAAACCGAGCTGGAGCTAGTACCTCTCCATATATATGTATGGAGTGGAGTTTTCCACTGAAAAGATACTTTGTGTTCCCATCAAGCTTGGTGAAGGACGGCTTTCACATGCAGTTATCTCTCAGAACTGAGCATGTGGTGAGACGTTCATTCATCTAGCACCAAGGTAACGGGTTGCAGGAGAAACTTTTACTCTGGTATCTCAGTCTGTTTCCTAGTGCCGGTTTGAAGATCCTGTAGCTTTCAATGCAAAACCGAGTTGGAGCTAGTACCTCCCCATATATATGTATGGAGTGGAGATTGCAACTGTAAAGAAACTTTGTGTTCTTAAAAATCTAGGTGAAGGACGGCTTTCACACACACTTACCTCTCAGAACTGAGCATGTGGAGAGACGTTCGTTCATCTAGAACCAAGGGAACGGGATGCAGAGAAACTTTTACTCTGATCTCTAATTCTGTTTCCTAGAGCCGGTTTGAAGTTATTGCAGTTTTCACTGTAAATCCGAGTTGCAGCTATTACCTCCCCATATATATGTATGGAGTGGAGTTTGCAACAGAAAAGGAACTTTGTTTTCCCAACAAGCTAGGTGAAGCTAGGCTTAAACACACACCTTTCTCTAAGAACTGAGCATGTGGAGAGACGTTCGTTCATCTAGCACCAAGGGAACGGGGTGCAGGAGAAACTTTTACTCTGTTTTCTCAGTCTGTTTCCTAGTGCCGGTTTGAAGTTTCTGCAGGTTTCACTGTAAAACAGAGTTGGAGCTAGTACCTCCCCATATATATGTATGGACAAGAGTTTGCAACTGAAAAAACATTTTGTTCCCAACAAGATAGGTGAAGGTCGGCTTTCACACACACTTATTTCTCAGAACAGACCATGTGGAGAGAAGTTCGTTCATCTAGCACCAAGGGAACGGGATGCAGGAGAAACTTTTACTCTGGTTTCTCAGTCTGTTTCCTAGTGCCGGTTTGAATTTCCTGCAGTTTTCACTGTAAAACTGAGTTGCAGTTTGTACCTCCCCATATAAATGTATGGATTGGAGTATGGACCTTAAAAGAAACTTTGTGTTCCCAACAAGCTAGGTGAAGTACGGCTTTCACACACACTTATCTCTCACAACTGAGCATGTGGAGAGACTTTCGTTCATCTAGCCACAAGGGAACGGTTTGCAGGAGAAACTTTTTCTCTGGTTTCTCAGTCTGTTTCCTAGTGCCGGTTTGAAGTTCCTGCAGCTTTCACTGTAAAACCGAGTTGGAGCTAGTACCTCCCCATATATATGTATGGACAAGGGTTTGCAACTGAAAAAACATTTTGTTCCCAACAAGATAGGTGAAGGTCGGCTTTCACACACACTTATTTCTCAGAACAGACCATGTGGAGAGAAGTTCGTTCATCTATCACCAAGGGAACGGGTTGTAGGAGAAACTTTTCTCCGGTTTCTCAGTCTATTTCCTAGTGCCGGTTTGAAGTTCCAGCAGTTTTCACTGTAAAATATTGTTGGAGCTTGTACCTCCCCATATATATGTATGGATTGGAGTATGCAACTGAAAATAAACATTGTGTTCCCAACAAGCTAGGTGAACGACGGCTTCCACACACAAATATCTCTCAGAAATTAGCATGTGGAGAGACGTTCGTTCATCTAGCAACAATGGAGCGGGTTGCAGGAGAAACTTTTACTCTGGTATCTCATTCTGTTTCTAGTGCCGGATTGAATTTCCTGCAGTTTTCATTGTAAAAACGATTTCGAGCTTTTACCTACACATATATATGTATGGAGTGGAATATGCAACGAAAAATTAACATTGTGTTCCCAACAAGCTAGGTGAAGAACGGCTTTCAA
Source organism: Camelus dromedarius (assembly GCF_036321535.1). Taxonomy (NCBI): domain Eukaryota; kingdom Metazoa; phylum Chordata; class Mammalia; order Artiodactyla; family Camelidae; genus Camelus; species Camelus dromedarius. Next base: position 26,164,031 of record NC_087460.1, read on the forward strand.
ACACACATATCTCTCAGAACTGAGCATGTGGATAGACGTTCGTTCATCTAACACCAAGGGAACGGGTTGCAGGAGAAAGTTTTACTCTGGTTTCTCAGTCTGTTTCCTAGTGCCGGTTTGAAGTTAATGCAGTTTTCACTGTAAATCCGGGTTGGAGCTAGTACATCCCCATATATATGTATGGAGTGGAGTTTGCGACTGAATAAAAACATTGTGTTCCCAACAAGCTAGGTGAAGGGCGGCTTTCACACACACTTATCTCTCAGAACTGAGCATGTGGAGAGACGTTCGTTCATCTAGCACCAAGGGAACGGTTTTCAGGATAAAATTTTACTCTGGTTTCTCAGTCGGTTTCCTAGTGCCGGTTTGAAGTTCTTGCAGTTTTCACTGTAAAATTGAGTTGGAGCTAGTACCTCCCCATATATATGTGTGGAGTGGAGTTTGCAACTGAAAAGAAACTTTGTGTTCCCAAAAAGCTAGGTGAAGTACGGCTTACACACACACTTTTCTCTCAGAATTTAGCATGTGGAGAGACGTTCGTTCATCTAGAACCAAGGGAACCGGATGCAGAGAAACTTTTACTCTGGTCTCTAATTCTGTTTCCTAGAGCCGGTTTGAAGTTATTGCAGTTTTCACTGTAAATCCGAGTTGCAGCTATTACCTCCCAATATATATATATGGAGTGGAGATTGCAACTGAAAAGAAACTTTGTGTTCCCAACAAGCTAGGTGAAGTACGGCTTTCACACACTTATCTCTCAGAGCTGAGCATGTGGAGAGACGTTCGTTCATCTAGCACCAAGGGAACGTGTTGCAGGAGAAACTTTTACTCTGGTTTCTCAGTCTGTTTACTAGTGCCGTTTTAATGTTCCTGCAGATTTCACTGTAAAACCTAGTTGGAGCTAGTACCTCCCACTATATATGTATGGAGTGGAGTTTACAACTGAATAAAAACATTGTGTTCCCTACAAGGTAGGTGAAGGGCGGCTTTCACACACACTTATCTCTCAGAACTGAGCATGTGGAGAGACGTTCGTTCATCTAGCACCAAGGGAACGGTTTTCAGGAGAAACTTTTACTCTGGTTTCTCAGTCTGTTTCCTAGTGCCGGTTTGAATTTCCTGCAGTTTTCACTGTAAAACCGGGTTGGAGCTAATAAATCCCCATATATATATATGGAGTTTGGTTTGCACCTGAAAAGAAACTTTGTGTTCCCAACAATTTAGGTGAAGGACGGCTTTCAAACAAACTTTACCCTCAGAACCGAGCATTTGGGGAGACTATCGTTCACCTAGTGAAAATGGAACGGATTGCAGGAGAAATTTTTACTCTGGTTTCTCAGGCTGTTTCCTCGTGGCGGTGTGAAATTCCTGCAGTTTTCAATGTAAAACCGATTTGGAGCCTGTATCTCCCCCTATATATGTATGGAGTGGAGTTGGCAACTGAAAATAAACATCGTGTTCCCAACAAGTTTTGTGAAGTAATGCTTTCACACACACTTATCAGTCAGAACTGAACATGTGGAGAGACGTTCTTTCATCTAGCACCAAGTGAACGTGTTGCAGGAGAAACTTTTACTCTGGTTTCTCAGTCTGTTTCCTAGTGCCGTTTTGAAGTTCTTGCAGTTTTCACTGTAAAACCAATTTGGAGCTAGTACCTCCCCATATATATGTATGGAGTGGAGTTTGCAACTGAAAAGAAACCTTGTGTTCCCAACAAGCAAGGTGAATTACGGCTTACACACACACTTATCTCTCAGAACTGAGCATGTGGAGAGACGTTCGTTCATCTAGCACCAAGGGAACGGGATGCAGAGAAACATTTACTCTGGTTTCTCAGTCTGTTTCCTAGTGCCGGTTTGAAGTTCCTGCAGTTTTCACTGTAAATACGAGTTGGAGCTAGAACATCCCCATATATATGTATGGAGTGGAGTTTGCAACTGAATAAAAACATTGTGTTCCCAACAAGCTAGGTGAAGTACGGCTTTCACACACTTATCTCTCAGAGCTGAGTATGTGGAGAGACGTTCGTTCATCTAGCACCAAGGGAACGTGTTGCAGGAGAAACTTTTACTCTGGTTTCTCAGTCTGTTTACTAGTGCCGTTTTAATATTCCTGCAGTTTTCACTGTAAAACCTAGTTGGAGCTAGTACCTCCCACTATATATGTATGGAGTGGTGTTTACATCTGAATAAAAACATTGTGTTCCCTACAAGCTAGGTGAAGGGCGGCTTTCACACACACTTATCTCTCAGAACTGAGCATGTGGAGAGACGTTCGTTCATCTAGCACCAAGGGAACGGTTTTCAGGAGAAACTTTTACTCTGGTTTCTCAGTCTGTTTCCTAGTGCCGGTTTGAATTTCCTGCAGTTTTCACTGTAAAACCGGGTTGGAGCTAATAAATCCCCATATATATATATGGAGTTTGGTTTGCACCTGAAAAGAAACTTTGTGTTCCCAACAATTTAGGTGAAGGACGGCTTTCAAACAAACTTTACCCTCAGAACCGAGCATTTGGGGAGACTATCGTTCACCTAGTGAAAATGGAACGGATTGCAGGAGAAATTTTTACTCTGGTTTCTCAGGCTGTTTCCTCGTGGCGGTGTGAAATTCCTGCAGTTTTCAATGTAAAACCGATTTGGAGCCTGTATCTCCCCCTATATATGTATGGAGTGGAGTTGGCAACTGAAAATAAACATCGTGTTCCCAACAAGTTATGTGAAGTAATGCTTTCACACACACTTATCTGTCAGAACTGAACATGTGGAGAGACGTTCTTTCATCTAGCACCAAGTGAAAGGTTTTCAGGAAAAACTTTTACTCTGGTTTCTCAGTCTGTTTCCTAGTGCCGGTATGAAGTTCCTGCAGGTTTCACTGTAAAACAGAGTTGGAGCTAGTACCTAACCATATATATGTATGGAGTGGATATTGCAACTGAAAATAATCTTTGTGTTCTCAACAAGCTAGGTGAAAGACGGCTTTCACACACAATTATCTCTCAGAATTTAGCATGTGGAGAGACGTTCGTTCATCTAGCACCAAGGGAACGGGTTGCAGGAGAAACTTTTACTCTGGTTTCTCAATCTGTTACTTAGTGCCGGTTTGAATTTCCTGCAGTTTTCACTGTAAAACCGAGCTGGAGCTAGTACCTCTCCATATATATGTATGGAGTGGAGTTTTCCACTGAAAAGATACTTTGTGTTCCCATCAAGCTTGGTGAAGGACGGCTTTCACATGCACTTATCTCTCAGAACTGAGCATGTGGAGAGACGTTCGTTCATCTAGCACCAAGGTAACGGGTTGCAGGAGAAACTTTTACTCTGGTATCTCAGTCTGTTTTCTAGTGCCGGTTTGAAGTTCCTGTAGCTTTCAATGCAAAACCGAGTTGGAGCTAGTACCTCCCCATATATATGTATGGAGTGGAGATTGCAACTGTAAAGAAACTTTGTGTTCTTAAAAATCTAGGTGAAGGACGGCTTTCACACACACTTACCTCTCAGAACTGAGCATGTGGAGAGACGTACGTTCATCTAGCACCAAGGGAACGGGGTGCAGGGGAAACTTTTAATCAGGTTTCTCTGTCTGTTTCCTAGTGCCTTTTTGAAGTTCCTGCAGTTTTCAATGTAAAACCGAGTTGGAGCTAGTACCTACCCATATATATGTATGGAGTGGAGTTTGCAACAGAAAAGGAACTTTGTGTTCCCAACAAGCTAGGTGAAGCTAGGCTTACGCACACACCTTTCTCTAAGAACTGAGCATGTGGAGAGACGTTCGTTCATCTAGCACCAAGGGAACGGGGTGCAGGAGAAACATTTACTCTGTTTTCTCAGTCTGTTTCCTAGTGCCGGTTTGAAGTTTCTGCAGGTTTCACTGTAAAACAGAGTTGGAGCTAGTACCTCCCCATATATATGTATGGACAAGAGTTTGCAACTGAAAAAACATTTTGTTCCCGCAAGATAGGTGAAGGTCGGCTTTCACACACACTTATTTCTCAGAACAGACCATGTGGAGAGAAGTTCGTTCATCTATCACCAAGGGAACGGGATGCAGGAGAAACTTTTACTCTGGTTTCTCAGTCTGTTTCCTAGTGCCGGTTTGAATTTCCTGCAGTTTTCACTGTAAAACTGAGTTGCAGTTTGTACCTCCCCATATAAATGTATGGATTGGAGTATGGACCTTAAAAGAAACTTTGTGTTCCCAACAAGCTAGGTGAAGTACGGCTTTCACACACACTTATCTCTCACAACTGAGCATGTGGAGAGACTTTCGTTCATCTAGCCACAAGGGAACGGTTTGCAGGAGAAACTTTTTCTCTGGTTTCTCTGTCTGTTTCCTAGTGCCGGTTTGAAGTTCCTGCAGCTTTCACTGTAAAACCGAGTTGGAGCTAGTACCTCCCCATATATATGTATGGAGTGGAGTTTACAACTGTGAAGAAATTTTGTGTTCCCAAAAATCTAGATGAAGGATGGCTTTCAAACACAATTATCTCTCAGAACTGAGCATGTGGAGAGACGTTCGTTCATCTAGCACCAAGGGAACGGGTTGTAGGAGAAAATTTTCTCCGGTTTCTCAGTCTATTTCCTAGTGCCGGTTTGAAGTTCCAGCAGTTTTCACTGTAAAATATTGTTGGAGCTTGTACCTCCCCATATATATGTATGGATTGGAGTATGCAACTGAAAATAAACATTGTGTTCCCAACAAGCTAGGTGAACGACGGCTTTCACACACAAATATCTCTCAGAAATTAGCATGTGGAGAGACGTTCGTTCATCTAGCACCAATGGAGCGGGTTGCAGGAGAAACTTTTACTCTGGTATCTCATTCTGTTTCTAGTGCCGGATTGAATTTCCTGCAGTTTTCATTGTAAAAACGATTTCGAGCTTTTACCTACACACATATATGTATGGAGTGGAATATGCAACGAAAAATAAACATTGTGTTCCCAACAAGCTAGGTGAAGAACGGCTTTGAATCACACATATCTCTCAGAACTGAGCATGTGGATAGACGTTCGTTCATCTAACACCAAGGGAACGGGTTGCAGGAGAAAGTTTTACTCTGGTTTCTCAGTCTGTTTCCTAGTGCCGGTTTGAAGTTAATGCAGTTTTCACTGTAAAACCGAGTTGGAGCTAGTACATCCCCATATATATGTATGCAGTGGAGTTTGCAACTGAATAAAAACATTGTGTTCCCAACAAGCTAGGTGAAGGGCGGCTTTCACACATACTTATCTCTCAGAACTGAGCATGTGGAGAGACGTTCGTTCATCTACCACCAAGGGAACGGTTTTCAGGAGAAAATTTTACTCTGGTTTCTCAGTCGGTTTCCTAGTGCCGGTTTGAAGTTCTTGCAGTTTTCTCTGTAAAATTGAGTTGGAGCTAGAACCTCCCCATATATATGTATGGAGTGTAGTTTGCAACTGAAAAGAAACTTTGTGTTCCCAAAAAGCTAGGTGAAGTACGGCTTACACACACACTTTTCTCTCAGAATTTAGCATGTGGAGAGACGTTCGTTCATCTAGAACCAAGGGAACGGGATGCAGAGAAACTTTTACTCTGGTCTCTAATTCTGTTTCCTAGAGCCGGTTTGAAGTTATTGCAGTTTTCACTGTAAATCCGAGTTGCAGCTATTACCTCCCCATATATATATATGGAGTGGAGATTGCAACTGAAAAGAAACTTTGTGTTCCCAACAAGCTAGTTGAAGTACGGCTTTCACACACTTTTCTCTCAGAGCTGAGCATGTGGAGAGACGTTCGTTCATCTAGCACCAAGTGAACGTGTTGCAGGAGAAACTTTTACTCTGGTTTCTCAGTCTGTTTCCTAGTGCCGTTTTGAAGTTCCTGCAGTTTTCACTGTAAAACCTAGTTGGAGCTAGTACCTCCCACTATATATGTATGGAGCGGAGTTTACAACTGAATAAAAACATTGTGTTCCTAACAAGCTAGGTGAAGGGCGGCTTTCACACACACTTATCACTCAGACCTGAGCATGTGGAGAGACGTTCGTTCATCTAGCACCAAGGGAACGGTTTTCAGGAGAAACTTTTACTCTGGTTTCTCAGTCGGTTTCCTAGTGCCGGTTTGAAGATCTTGCAGTTTTCACTGTAAAATTGAGTTGGAGCTAGTACCTCCCCATATATATGTATGGAGTGGAGTTTGCAACTGAAAAGAAACTTTGTGTTCCCAAAAAGCTAGGTGAAGTACGGCTTACACACACACTTTTCTCTCAGAATTTAGCATGTGGAGAGACGTTAGTTCATCTAGAACCAAGGGAACGGGATGCAGAGAAACTTTTACTCTGGTCTCTAATTCTGTTTCCTAGAGCCGGTTTGAAGTTATTGCAGTTTTCACTGTAAATCCGAGTTGCAGCTATTACCTCCCCATATATATATATGGAGTGGAGATTGCAACTGAAAAGAAACTTTGTGTTCCCAACAAGCTAGGTGAAGTACGGCTTTCACACACTTATCTCTCAGAGCTGAGCATGTGGAGAGACGTTCGTTCATCTAGCACCAAGTGAACGTGTTGCAGGAGAAACTTTTACTCTGGTTTCTCAGTCTGTTTCCTAGTTCCGTTTTGAAGTTCCTGCAGTTTTCACTGTAAAACCTAGTTGGAGCTAGTACCTCCCACTATATATGTATGGAGTGGAGTTTACAACTGAATAAAAACATTGTGTTCCTTACAAGCTAGGTGAATTACGGCTTACACACACACTTATCACTCAGAACTGAGCATGTGGAGAGACGTTCGTTCATCTAGCACCAAGGGAACGGGATGCAGAGAAACTTTTACTCTGGTTTCTCAGTCTGTTTCCTAGTGCCGGTTTGAATTTCCTGCAGTTTTCTCTGTAAAACCGTGTTGGAGCTAATACCTCCCCATATAAATATATGGAGTTTGGTTTGCACCTGAAAAGAAACTTTGTGTTCCGAACAAGTTAGTTTAAGGACGGCTTTCAAACAAACTTTACCCTCAGAACAGAGCATGTTGAGAGACATTCGTTCACCTAGTAAAAATGGAACGGATTGCAGGAGAAATTTTTACTCTGGTTTCTCAGGCTGTTTCCTAGTGGCGGTGTGAAATTCCTGCAGTTTTCAATGTAAAACCGATTTGGAGCCTGTATCTCCCCCTATATATGTATGGAGTGGAGATGGCAACTGAAAATATACATTGTGTTCCCAATAAGTTATGTGAAGGAATGCTTTCACACACACTTATCTGTCAGAACTGAACATGTGGAGAGACGTTCTTTCATCTAGCACCAAGGGAAAGGGTTGCAGGAGAAACTTTTACTCTAGTATCTCAGTGTGTTTCCTAGTGCCGGTTTGAAGTTCCTGCAGATCTCACTGTAAAATAGAGTTGGAACAATTACCTCCCCATATATATTTATGGAGTGCAGTTTGCAACTGAAAGAAATTTTGTGTTCCCAACAAGCTAGGTGAAGGACACCTTTCACACACAGTTATCTCTCAGAACTGAGCATGTGGAGAGATATTCGTTCATCTAGCACCAAGAGAACGGGTTGCAGGAGAAACTTTTACTCTGGTTTCTCAGTCTGTTTACTAATGCCGGTTTGAATTTCCTGCAGTTTTCACCGTAAAACCGTGTTGGAGCTAAACCTCCCCCTATATATGTATGGAGTGGAGTTTGCAACTGAAAAGCAACTTTGTGTTCCCAACAAGCTAGGTGAAGGGCGGCTTTCACACATACTTATCTCTCAGAACTGAGCATGTGGAGAGACTTTCGTTCATCTACCACCAAGGGAACGGTTTTCAGGAGAAAATTTTACTCTGGTTTCTCAGTCGGTTTCCTAGTGCCGGTTTGAAGTTCTTGCAGTTTTCTCTGTAAAATTGAGTTGGAGCTAGAACCTCCCCATATATATGTATGGATTGTAGTTTGCAACTGAAAAGAAACTTTGTGTTCCCAAAAAGCTAGGTGAAGTACGGCTTACACACACACTTTTCTCTCAGAATTTAGCATGTGGAGAGACGTTCGTTCATCTAGAACCAAGGGAACGGGATGCAGAGAAACTTTTACTCTGGTCTCTAATTCTGTTTCCTAGAGCCGGTTTGAAGTTATTGCAGTTTTCACTGTAAATCCGAGTTGCAGCTATTACCTCCCCATATATATATATGGAGTGGAGATTGCAACTGAAAAGAAACTTTGTGTTCCCAACAAGCTAGTTGAAGTACGGCTTTCACACACTTTTCTCTCAGAGCTGAGCATGTGGAGAGACGTTCGTTCATCTAGCACCAAGTGAACGTGTTGCAGGAGAAACTTTTACTCTGGTTTCTCAGTCTGTTTCCTAGTGCCGTTTTGAAGTTCCTGCAGTTTTCACTGTAAAACCTAGTTGGAGCTAGTACCTCCCACTATATATGTATGGAGCGGAGTTTACAACTGAATAAAAACATTGTGTTCCTAACAAGCTAGGTGAAGGGCGGCTTTCACACACACTTATCACTCAGACCTGAGCATGTGGAGAGACGTTCGTTCATCTAGCACCAAGGGAACGGTTTTCAGGAGAAACTTTTACTCTGGTTTCTCAGTCGGTTTCCTAGTGCCGGTTTGAAGATCTTGCAGTTTTCACTGTAAAATTGAGTTGGAGCTAGTACCTCCCCATATATATGTATGGAGTGGAGTTTGCAACTGAAAAGAAACTTTGTGTTCCCAAAAAGCTAGGTGAAGTACGGCTTACACACACACTTTTCTCTCAGAATTTAGCATGTGGAGAGACGTTAGTTCATCTAGAACCAAGGGAACGGGATGCAGAGAAACTTTTACTCTGGTCTCTAATTCTGTTTCCTAGAGCCGGTTTGAAGTTATTGCAGTTTTCACTGTAAATCCGAGTTGCAGCTATTACCTCCCCATATATATATATGGAGTGGAGATTGCAACTGAAAAGAAACTTTGTGTTCCCAACAAGCTAGGTGAAGTACGGCTTTCACACACTTATCTCTCAGAGCTGAGCATGTGGAGAGACGTTCGTTCATCTAGCACCAAGTGAACGTGTTGCAGGAGAAACTTTTACTCTGGTTTCTCAGTCTGTTTCCTAGTTCCGTTTTGAAGTTCCTGCAGTTTTCACTGTAAAACCTAGTTGGAGCTAGTACCTCCCACTATATATGTATGGAGTGGAGTTTACAACTGAATAAAAACATTGTGTTCCTTACAAGCTAGGTGAATTACGGCTTACACACACACTTATCACTCAGAACTGAGCATGTGGAGAGACGTTCGTTCATCTAGCACCAAGGGAACGGGATGCAGAGAAACTTTTACTCTGGTTTCTCAGTCTGTTTCCTAGTGCCGGTTTGAATTTCCTGCAGTTTTCTCTGTAAAACCGTGTTGGAGCTAATACCTCCCCATATAAATATATGGAGTTTGGTTTGCACCTGAAAAGAAACTTTGTGTTCCGAACAAGTTAGTTTAAGGACGGCTTTCAAACAAACTTTACCCTCAGAACAGAGCATGTTGAGAGACATTCGTTCACCTAGTAAAAATGGAACGGATTGCAGGAGAAATTTTTACTCTGGTTTCTCAGGCTGTTTCCTAGTGGCGGTGTGAAATTCCTGCAGTTTTCAATGTAAAACCGATTTGGAGCCTGTATCTCCCCCTATATATGTATGGAGTGGAGATGGCAACTGAAAATATACATTGTGTTCCCAATAAGTTATGTGAAGGAATGCTTTCACACACACTTATCTGTCAGAACTGAACATGTGGAGAGACGTTCTTTCATCTAGCACCAAGGGAAAGGGTTGCAGGAGAAACTTTTACTCTAGTATCTCAGTGTGTTTCCTAGTGCCGGTTTGAAGTTCCTGCAGATCTCACTGTAAAATAGAGTTGGAACAATTACCTCCCCATATATATTTATGGAGTGCAGTTTGCAACTGAAAGAAATTTTGTGTTCCCAACAAGCTAGGTGAAGGACACCTTTCACACACAGTTATCTCTCAGAACTGAGCATGTGGAGAGATATTCGTTCATCTAGCACCAAGAGAACGGGTTGCAGGAGAAACTTTTACTCTGGTTTCTCAGTCTGTTTACTAATGCCGGTTTGAATTTCCTGCAGTTTTCACCGTAAAACCGTGTTGGAGCTAAACCTCCCCCTATATATGTATGGAGTGGAGTTTGCAACTGAAAAGCAACTTTGTGTTCCCAACAAGCTGGGTGAAGGACTGCTTTCACACACACTTATCTCTCAGAACTGAACATGTAGAGATACGTTCGTTCACCTAGCACCAAAGTAACGGGTTGCAGGAGAAACTTTTATTCTGGTTTCTCAGTCTGTTTCCTTGTTCCGGTTTGAATTTCCTGCAGTTTTCACTGTATAACCGAGTTGGAGCTAGGACCTCCCCATATATATATATGGAGTGGATTTTGCAAGTGAAAAGAATCTTTCTGTTCCCAACAAATTATGTGAAGGACGGCTTTCACACACACTTATCTCTCAGAACTGAGCATGTGGAGAGACGTTCGTTCATCTAGCACCAGGGGAACACGTTGCAGGAGAAAATTTACTCTGGTTTCTCAGTCTCTTTCTTAGTGCCGGTTAGAAATTCCTGCAGTTTTCACTGAAAAACTGAGTTGGAGCTAGTACCTCCCCATATATATGTATGGAGTGGAGTTTGCAACTGAAAATAATCTTTGTGTTCCCAACAACCTACATGATGGACGGCTTTCACACACACTTATCTCTCAGAACTGAGCATGTGGAGAGGCGTTCGTTCATCTAGAAACAAGGGAACGGGATGCAGAGAAACTTTTACTCTGGTCTCTAATTCTGTTTCCTAGAGCCGGTTTGAAGTTATTGCAGTTTTCACTGTAAATCCGAGTTGCAGCTATTACCTCCCCATATATATATATGGAGTGGAGATTGCAAATGAAAAGAAACTTTGTGTTCCCAACAAGCTAGGTGAAGTACGGCTTTCACACACTTATCTCTCAGAGCTGAGCATATGGAGAGACGTTCGTTCATCTAGCACCAAGTGAACGTGTTGCAGGAGAAACTTTTACTCTGGTTTCTCAGTCTGTTTCCTAGTGCCGTTTTGAAGTTCCTGCAGTTTTCACTGTAAAACCTAGTTGGAGCTAGTACCTCCCACTATATATGTATGGAGTGGAGTTTACAACTGAATAAAACATTGTGTTCCTTACAAGCTAGGTGAAGGGCGGCTTTCACACACACTTATCACTCAGAACTGAGCATGTGGAGAGACGTTCGTTCATCTAGCACCAAGGGAACGGTTTTCAGGAGAAACTTTTACTCTGGTTTCTCAGTCGGTTTCCTAGTGCCGGTTTGAAGTTCTTGCAGTTTTCACTGTAAAACTGAGTTGGAGCTTGTACCTCCCCATATATATGTATGGATTGGAGTTTGCAACTGAAAAGAAACTTTGTGTTCCCAACAAGCAAGGTGAATTACGGCTTACACACACACTTATCTCTCAGAACTGAGCATGTGGAGAGACGTTCGTTCATCTAGCACCAAGGGAACGGGATGCAGAGAAACATTTACTTTGGTTTCTCAGTCTGTTTCGTAGTGCCGGTTTGAAGTTCCTGCAGTTTTCACTGTAAATACGAGTTGGAGCTAGAACATCCCCATATATATGTATGGAGTGGAGATTGCAACTGAATAAAAACATTGTGTTCCCAACAAGCTAGGTGAAGTACGGCTTTCACACACTTATCTCTCAGAGCTGAGTATGTGGAGAGACGTTCGTTCATCTAGCACCAAGGGAACGTGTTGCAGGAGAAACTTTTACTCTGGTTTCTCAGTCTGTTTCCTAGTGCCGTTTTGAAGTTCCTGCAGTTTTCACTGTAAAACCTAGTTGGAGCTAGTACCTCCCACTATATATGTATGGAGTGGAGTTTACAACTGAATAAAAACATTGTGTTCCTTACAAGCTAGGTGAATTACGGCTTACACACACACTTATCACTCAGAACTGAGCATGTGGAGAGACGTTCGTTCATCTAGCACCAAGGGAACGGGATGCAGAGAAACTTTTACTCTGGTTTCTCAGTCTGTTTCCTAGTGCCGGTTTGAATTTCCTGCAGTTTTCTCTGTAAAACCGTGTTGGAGCTAATACCTCCCCATATAAATATATGGAGTTTGGTTTGCACCTGAAAAGAAACTTTGTGTTCCGAACAAGTTAGTTTAAGGACGGCTTTCAAACAAACTTTACCCTCAGAACAGAGCATGTTGAGAGACATTCGTTCACCTAGTAAAAATGGAACGGATTGCAGGAGAAATTTTTACTCTGGTTTCTCAGGCTGTTTCCTAGTGGCGGTGTGAAATTCCTGCAGTTTTCAATGTAAAACCGATTTGGAGCCTGTATCTCCCCCTATATATGTATGGAGTGGAGATGGCAACTGAAAATATACATTGTGTTCCCAATAAGTTATGTGAAGGAATGCTTTCACACACACTTATCTGTCAGAACTGAACATGTGGAGAGACGTTCTTTCATCTAGCACCAAGGGAAAGGGTTGCAGGAGAAACTTTTACTCTAGTATCTCAGTGTGTTTCCTAGTGCCGGTTTGAAGTTCCTGCAGATCTCACTGTAAAATAGAGTTGGAACAATTACCTCCCCATATATATTTATGGAGTGCAGTTTGCAACTGAAAGAAATTTTGTGTTCCCAACAAGCTAGGTGAAGGACACCTTTCACACACAGTTATCTCTCAGAACTGAGCATGTGGAGAGATATTCGTTCATCTAGCACCAAGAGAACGGGTTGCAGGAGAAACTTTTACTCTGGTTTCTCAGTCTGTTTACTAATGCCGGTTTGAATTTCCTGCAGTTTTCACCGTAAAACCGTGTTGGAGCTAAACCTCCCCCTATATATGTATGGAGTGGAGTTTGCAACTGAAAAGCAACTTTGTGTTCCCAACAAGCTGGGTGAAGGACTGCTTTCACACACACTTATCTCTCAGAACTGAACATGTAGAGATACGTTCGTTCACCTAGCACCAAAGTAACGGGTTGCAGGAGAAACTTTTATTCTGGTTTCTCAGTCTGTTTCCTTGTTCCGGTTTGAATTTCCTGCAGTTTTCACTGTATAACCGAGTTGGAGCTAGGACCTCCCCATATATATATATGGAGTGGATTTTGCAAGTGAAAAGAATCTTTCTGTTCCCAACAAATTATGTGAAGGACGGCTTTCACACACACTTATCTCTCAGAACTGAGCATGTGGAGAGACGTTCGTTCATCTAGCACCTGGGGAACACGTTGCAGGAGAAAATTTACTCTGGTTTCTCAGTCTCTTTCTTAGTGCCGGTTAGAAATTCCTGCAGTTTTCACTGAAAAACTGAGTTGGAGCTAGTACCTCCCCATATATATGTATGGAGTGGAGTTTGCAACTGAAAATAATCTTTGTGTTCCCAACAACCTATATGATGGACGGCTTTCACACACACTTATCTCTCAGAACTGAGCATGTGGAGAGGCGTTCGTTCATCTAGAAACAAGGGAACGGGATGCAGAGAAACTTTTACTCTGGTCTCTAATTCTGTTTCCTAGAGCCGGTTTGAAGTTATTGCAGTTTTCACTGTAAATCCGAGTTGCAGCTATTACCTCCCCATATATATATATGGAGTGGAGATTGCAACTGAAAAGAAACTTTGTGTTCCCAACAAGCTAGGTGAAGTACGGCTTTCACACACTTATCTCTCAGAGCTGAGCATATGGAGAGACGTTCGTTCATCTAGCACCAAGTGAACGTGTTGCAGGAGAAACTTTTACTCTGGTTTCTCAGTCTGTTTCCTAGTGCCGTTTTGAAGTTCCTGCAGTTTTCACTGTAAAACCTAGTTGGAGCTAGTACCTCCCACTATATATGTATGGAGTGGAATTTACAACTGAATAAAACATTGTGTTCCTTACAAGCTAGGTGAAGGGCGGCTTTCACACACACTTATCACTCAGAACTGAGCATGTGGAGAGACGTTCGTTCATCTAGCACCAAGGGAACGGTTTTCAGGAGAAACTTTTACTCTGGTTTCTCAGTCGGTTTCCTAGTGCCGGTTTGAAGTTCTTGCAGTTTTCACTGTAAAACTGAGTTGGAGCTTGTACCTCCCCATATATATGTATGGAGTGGAGTTTGCAACTGAAAAGAAACTTTGTGTTCCCAACAAGCAAGGTGAATTACGGCTTACACACACACTTATCTCTCAGAACTGAGCATGTGGAGAGACGTTCGTTCATCTAGCACCAAGGGAACGGGATGCAGAGAAACATTTACTCTGGTTTCTCAGTCTGTTTCGTAGTGCCGGTTTGAAGTTCCTGCAGTTTTCACTGTAAATACGAGTTGGAGCTAGAACATCCCCATATATATGTATGGAGTGGAGTTTGCAACTGAATAAAATCATTGTGTTCCCAACAAGCTAGGTGAAGTACGGCTTTCACACACTTATCTCTCAGAGCTGAGTATGTGGAGAGACGTTCGTTCATCTAGCACCAAGGGAACGTGTTGCAGGAGAAACTTTTACTCTGGTTTCTCAGTCTGTTTACTAGTGCCGTTTTAATATTCCTGCAGTTTTCACTGTAAAACCTAGTTGGAGCTAGTACCTCCCACTATATATGTATGGAGTGGAGTTTACAACTGAATAAAAACATTGTGTTCCCTACAAACTAGGTGAAGGGCGGCTTTCACACACACTTATCTCTCAGAACTGAGCATGTGGAGAGACGTTCGTTCATCTAGCACCAAGGGAACGGTTTTCAGGAGAAACTTTTACTCTGGTTTCTCAGTCTGTTTCCTAGTGCCGGTTTGAATTTCCTGCAGTTTTCACTGTAAAACCGGTTTGGAGCTAATAAATCCCCATATATATATATGGAGTTTGGTTTGCACCTGAAAAGAAACTTTGTGTTCCCAACAATTTAGGTGAAGGACGGCTTTCAAACAAACTTTACCCTCAGAACCGAGCATTTGGGGAGACTATCGTTCACCTAGTGAAAATGGAACGGATTGCAGGAGAAATTTTTACTCTGGTTTCTCAGGCTGTTTCCTCGTGGCGGTGTGAAATTCCTGCAGTTTTCAATGTAAAACCGATTTGGAGCCTGTATCTCCCCCTATATATGTATGGAGTGGAGTTGGCTACTGAAAATAAACATCGTGTTCCCAACAAGTTATGTGAAGTAATGCTTTCACACACACTTATCTGTCAGAACTGAACATGTGGAGAGACGTTCTTTCATCTAGCACCAAGTGAAAGGTTTTCAGGAAAAACTTTTACTCTGGTTTCTCAGTCTGTTTCCTAGTGCCGGTATGAAGTTCCTGCAGGTTTCACTGTAAAACAGAGTTGGAGCTAGTACCTAACCATATATATGTATGGAGTGGATATTGCAACTGAAAATAATCTTTGTGTTCTCAACAAGCTAGGTGAAAGACGGCTTTCACACACACTTATCTCTCAGAATTTAGCATGTGGAGAGACGTTCGTTCATCTAGCACCAAGGGAACGGGTTGCAGGAGAAACTTTTACTCTGGTTTCTCAATCTGTTACTTAGTGCCGGTTTGAATTTCCTGCAGTTTTCACTGTAAAACCGAGCTGGAGCTAGTACCTCTCCATATATATGTATGGAGTGGAGTTTTCCACTGAAAAGATACTTTGTGTTCCCATCAAGCTTGGTGAAGGATGGCTTTCACATGCACTTATCTCTCAGAACTGAGCATGTGGTGAGACGTTCATTCATCTTGCACCAAGGTAACGGGTTGCAGGAGAAACTTTTACTCTGGTTTCTCAGTCTGTTTCCCAGTGCCGGTTTGAATTTCCTGCAGTTTTCACTGTAAAACTGAGTTGCAGTTTGTACCTCCCCTTATAAATGTATGGATTGGAGTATGGACCTTAAAAGAAACTTTGTGTTCCCAACAAGCTAGGTGAAGTACGGCTTTCACACACACTTATCTCTCACAACTGAGCATGTGGAGAGACTTTCGTTCATCTAGCCACAAGGGAACGGTTTGCAGGAGAAACTTTTACTCTGGTTTCTCAGTCTGTATCCTAGTGTCGGTTTGAAGTTCCTGCAGCTTTCACTGTAAAACCGAGTTGGAGCTAGTACCTCCCCATATATATGTATGGAGTGGAGTTTACAACTGTGAAGAAATTTTGTGTTCCCAAAAATCTAGATGAAGGATGGCTTTCAAACTCAATTATCTCTCAGAACTGAGCATGTGGAGAGACGTTCGTTCATCTAGCACCAAGGGAACGGGTTGTAGGAGAAACTTTTCTCTGGTTTCTCAGTCTATTTCCTAGTGCCGGTTTGAAGTTCCAGCAGTTTTCACTGTAAAATATTGTTGGAGCTTGTACCTCCCCATATATATGTATGGATTGGAGTATGCAATTGAAAATAAACATTGTTTTCCCAACAAGCTAGGTGAACGACGGCTTTCACACAAAAATATCTCTCAGAAATTAGCATGTGGAGAGACGTTCTTTCATCTAGCACCAATGGAGCGGGTTGCAGGAGAAACTTTTACTCTGGTATCTCATTCTGTTTCTAGTGCCGGATTGTATTTCCTGCAGTTTTCATTGTAAAAACGATTTCGAGCTTTTACCTACACATATATATGTATGGAGTGGAATATGCAATGAAAAATAAACATTGTGTTCCCAAAAAGCTAGGTGAAGAACGGCTTTCAAACACACATATCTCTCAGAACTGAGCATGTGGATAGACGTTCGTTCATCTAACACCAAGGGAACGGGTTGCAGGAGAAAGTTTTACTCTGGTTTCTCAGTCTGTTTCCTAGTGCCGGTTTGAAGTTAATGCAGTTTTCACTATAAAACCGAGTTGGAGCTAGTACATCCCCATATATATGTATGGAGTGGAGTTTGCAACTGAATAAAAACATTGTGTTCCCAACAAGCTAGGTGAAGTGCGGCTTTCACACACACTTATCTCTCAGAACTGAGCATGTGGAGAGACGTTCGTTCATCTAACACCAAGGGAACGGTTTTCAGGAGAAAATTTTACTCTGGTTTCTCAGTCGGTTTCCTAGTGCCGGTTTGAAGTTCTTGCAGTTTTCACTGTAAAATTGAGTTCGAGCTAGTACCTCCCCATATATATGTATGGAGTGGAGTTTGCAACTTAAAAGAAACTTTGTGTTCCCAAAAAGCTAGGTGAAGTACGGCTTACACACACACTTTTCTCTCAGAATTTAGCATGTGGAGAGACGTTCGTTCATCTAGAACCAAGGGAACGGGATGCAGAGAAACTTTTACTCTGGTCTCTAATTCTGTTTCCTAGAGCCGGTTTGAAGTTATTGCAGTTTTCACTGTAAATCCGAGTTGCAGCTATTACCTCCCCATATATATATATGGAGTGGAGATTGCAACTGAAAAGAAACTTTGTGTTCCCAACAAGCTAGGTGAAGTACGGCTTTCACACACTTATCTCTCAGAGCTGAGCATGTGGAGAGACGTTCGTTGATCTAGCACCAAGTGAACGTGTTGCAGGAGAAACTTTTACTCTGGTTTCTCAGTCTGTTTCCTAGTGCCGTTTTGAAGTTCCTGCAGTTTTCACTGTAAAACCTAGTTGGAGCTAGTACCTCCCAGTATATATGTATGGAGTGGAGTTTACAACTGAATAAAAACATTGTGTTCCTTACAAGCTAGATGAAGGGCGGCATTCACACACACTTATCACTCAGAACTGAGCATGTGGAGAGACGTTCGTTCATCTAGCACCAAGGGAACGGTTTTCAGGAGAAACTTTTACTCTGGTTTCTCAGTCGGTTTCCTAGTGCCGGTTTGAAGTTCTTGCAGTTTTCACTGTAAAACTGAGTTGGAGCTTGTACCTCCCCATATATATGTATGGAGTGGAGTTTGCAACTGAAAAGAAACTTTGTGTTCCCAACAAGCAAGGTGAATTACGGCTTACACACACACTTATCTCTCAGAACTGAGCATGTGGAGAGACGTTCGTTCATCTAGCACCAAGGGAACGGGATGCAGGGAAACTTTTACTCTGGTTTCTCAGTCTGTTTCCCAGTGCCGGTTTGAATTTCCTGCAGTTTTCACTGTAAAACTGAGTTGCAGTTTGTACCTCCCCTTATAAATGTATGGATTGGAGTATGGACCTTAAAAGAAACTTTGTGTTCCCAACAAGCTAGGTGAAGTACGGCTTTCACACACACTTATCTCTCACAACTGAGCATGTGGAGAGACTTTCGTTCATCTAGCCACAAGGGAACGGTTTGCAGGAGAAACTTTTACTCTGGTTTCTCAGTCTGTATCCTAGTGTCGGTTTGAAGTTCCTGCAGCTTTCACTGTAAAACCGAGTTGGAGCTAGTACCTCCCCATATATATGTATGGAGTGGAGTTTACAACTGTGAAGAAATTTTGTGTTCCCAAAAATCTAGATGAAGGATGGCTTTCAAACTCAATTATCTCTCAGAACTGAGCATGTGGAGAGACGTTCGTTCATCTAGCACCAAGGGAACGGGTTGTAGGAGAAACTTTTCTCTGGTTTCTCAGTCTATTTCCTAGTGCCGGTTTGAAGTTCCAGCAGTTTTCACTGTAAAATATTGTTGGAGCTTGTACCTCCCCATATATATGTATGGATTGGAGTATGCAATTGAAAATAAACATTGTTTTCCCAACAAGCTAGGTGAACGACGGCTTTCACACAAAAATATCTCTCAGAAATTAGCATGTGGAGAGACGTTCTTTCATCTAGCACCAATGGAGCGGGTTGCAGGAGAAACTTTTACTCTGGTATCTCATTCTGTTTCTAGTGCCGGATTGTATTTCCTGCAGTTTTCATTGTAAAAACGATTTCGAGCTTTTACCTACACATATATATGTATGGAGTGGAATATGCAATGAAAAATAAACATTGTGTTCCCAAAAAGCTAGGTGAAGAACGGCTTTCAAACACACATATCTCTCAGAACTGAGCATGTGGATAGACGTTCGTTCATCTAACACCAAGGGAACGGGTTGCAGGAGAAAGTTTTACTCTGGTTTCTCAGTCTGTTTCCTAGTGCCGGTTTGAAGTTAATGCAGTTTTCACTATAAAACCGAGTTGGAGCTAGTACATCCCCATATATATGTATGGAGTGGAGTTTGCAACTGAATAAAAACATTGTGTTCCCAACAAGCTAGGTGAAGTGCGGCTTTCACACACACTTATCTCTCAGAACTGAGCATGTGGAGAGACGTTCGTTCATCTACCACCAAGGGAACGGTTTTCAGGAGAAAATTTTACTCTGGTTTCTCAGTCGGTTTCCTAGTGCCGGTTTGAAGTTCTTGCAGTTTTCACTGTAAAATTGAGTTCGAGCTAGTACCTCCCCATATATATGTATGGAGTGGAGTTTGCAACTTAAAAGAAACTTTGTGTTCCCAAAAAGCTAGGTGAAGTACGGCTTACACACACACTTTTCTCTCAGAATTTAGCATGTGGAGAGACGTTCGTTCATCTAGAACCAAGGGAACGGGATGCAGAGAAACTTTTACTCTGGTCTCTAATTCTGTTTCCTAGAGCCGGTTTGAAGTTATTGCAGTTTTCACTGTAAATCCGAGTTGCAGCTATTACCTCCCCATATATATATATGGAGTGGAGATTGCAACTGAAAAGAAACTTTGTGTTCCCAACAAGCTAGGTGAAGTACGGCTTTCACACACTTATCTCTCAGAGCTGAGCATGTGGAGAGACGTTCGTTGATCTAGCACCAAGTGAACGTGTTGCAGGAGAAACTTTTACTCTGGTTTCTCAGTCTGTTTCCTAGTGCCGTTTTGAAGTTCCTGCAGTTTTCACTGTAAAACCTAGTTGGAGCTAGTACCTCCCAGTATATATGTATGGAGTGGAGTTTACAACTGAATAAAAACATTGTGTTCCTTACAAGCTAGATGAAGGGCGGCATTCACACACACTTATCACTCAGAACTGAGCATGTGGAGAGACGTTCGTTCATCTAGCACCAAGGGAACGGTTTTCAGGAGAAACTTTTACTCTGGTTTCTCAGTCGGTTTCCTAGTGCCGGTTTGAAGTTCTTGCAGTTTTCACTGTAAAACTGAGTTGGAGCTTGTACCTCCCCATATATATGTATGGAGTGGAGTTTGCAACTGAAAAGAAACTTTGTGTTCCCAACAAGCAAGGTGAATTACGGCTTACACACACACTTATCTCTCAGAACTGAGCATGTGGAGAGACGTTCGTTCATCTAGCACCAAGGGAACGGGATGCAGGGAAACTTTTACTCTGGTTTCTCAGTCTGTTTCCTAGTGCCGGTTTGAATTTCCTGCAGTTTTCTCTGTAAAACAGTGTTGGAGCTAATACCTCCCCATATAAATATATGGAGTTTGGTTTGCACCAGAAAAGAAACTTTGTGTTCCCAACAAGTTAGGTTAAGGACGGCTTTCAAACAAACTTTACCCTCAGAACAGAGCATGTGGAGAGACATTCGTTCACCTAGTAAAAATGAAACGGATTGCAGGAGAAATTTTTACTCTGGTTTCTCAGGCTGTTTCCTAGTGGCGGTGTGAAATTCCTGCAGTTTTCAATGTAAAACCGATTTGGAGCCTGTATCTCCCCCTATATATGTATGGAGTGGAGATGGCAACTGAAAATATACATTGTGTTCCCAATAAGTTATGTGAAGGAATGCTTTCACACACACTTATCTGTCAGAACTGAACATGTGGAGAGACGTTCTTTCATCTAGCACCAAGGGAAAGGGTTGCAGGAGAAACTTTTACTCTAGTATCTCAGTGTGTTTCCTAGTGCCGGTTTGAAGTTCCTGCAGTTTTCACTGTAAATCCGAGTTGGAGCTAGTACCTCCCCATATATATGTATGGATTGGAGATTGCAACTAAAAAGAAAATTTTTGTTCCCAACAAGCTAGGTGAAGGACGGCTTTCACACACACATATCTCTCAGAACTGAGCATGTGGAGTGACGTTCGTTCACATAGCACCAATCGAACGCTTTGCAGGAGAAAATTTTACTCTGGTTTCTCAGTCTGTTTACTAATGCCGGTTTGAATTTGCTCCAGTTTTCACAGTAAAACCGTGTTGGAGCTAAACCTCCCCCTATATATGTATGGAGTGGAGTTTGCAACTGAAAAGCAACTTTGTGTTCCCAACAAGCTGGGTGAAGGACGGCTTTCACACACACTTATCTCTCAGAACTGAACATGTGGAGATACGTTCGTTCACCTAGCACCAAGGGAACGGGTTGCAGGAGAAACTTTTATTCTGGTTTCTCAGTCTGTTTCCTTGTTCTGGTTTGAATTTCCTGCAGTTTTCACTGTAAAACGGAGTTGGAGCTTGTACCTCCCCATATATATATATGGAGTGGATTTTGCAAGTGAAAAGAATCTTTCTGTTCCCAACAAATTATGTGAAGGACGGCTTTCACACAAACTTATCTCTCAGAACTGAGCATGTGGAGAGACGTTCGTTCATCTAGCACCAGCGGAACGTGTTGCAGGAGAAACTTTTACTCTGGTTTCTCAGTCTCTTTCCTAGTGCCGGTTAGAAATTCCTGCAGTTTTCACTGAAAAACTGAGTTGGAGCTAGTACCTCCCCATATATATGTATGGAGTGGAGTTTGCAACTGAAAATAATCTTTGTGTTCCCAACAACCTACGTGAAGGACGGCTTTCACACACACTTATGTCTCACGACTGAGCATGTGGAGAGATGTTCGTTCATCTAGCACCAATGAAACGGGTTGCAGGAGAAACTTTTACTCTGGTTTCTCAGTCTGTTTCCTAGTGCCGGTTTGAAGTTCCTGCAGTTTTCACTGTAAAACCGAGTTGGAGATAGTACATACCTTTATATATGTATGGAGTGGAATTTGCAACAGAAAAGAAACTTTATGTTCCCAAGAAGCTAGTTGAAGGACTGCTTTCACACACTCTTATCTCTCCGAACTGAGCATGTGGAGAGACTTTCGTTCATTTAGAACAAAGGGAACGGGTTGCAGGGGAAACTTTTACTCTGATTTCTCAGTCTGTTTCCTTGTGCTGGTTTGAATTTCCTGCAGATTTCACTGTAAAACCGAGTTGGAGCTAGTACCTCTCCATATATATGTATGGAGTGGATTTTGCAACTGAAAAGAATCTTTCTGTTCCCAACAATCTATGTGAAAGACGGCTTTCACACACACTTATCTCTCAGAACTGAGCATGTGGACAGACGTTCGTTCATGTAGCACCAAGGGAACGGGTTGCAGGGGAAACTTTTACTCTGGTTTCTCAGTATGTTTCCTAGTGCCGGTTTGAAATTCCTGCAGTTTTCACTGTAAAACTGTGTTGAAGGTTGTACCTCCCCATATATATGTATGGAGTGGAGATTGCAACTTAAAATAATCTTTGTGTTCCCAACAAGCTAGGTGAAGTACGGCTTTCACACACAATTATCTCTCAGAACTGAGCATGTGGAGAGACGTTCGTTCATCTAGCACCAAGTGAACGGGATGCAGGAGAAACTTATACTCTGGTTTCTCAGTCTGTTTCCTAGTGCCGTTTTGAATTTCCTGCAGTTTTCACTGTAAAACCTAGTTGGAGCTAGTACATCCCCATATATACCTATGGAATGGAGTTTGCAACTGAAAAGAAACTTTGTGTTCCCAACAAGCTAGGTGAAGGATGGCTTTCAGACACGTATATCTCTCAGAACTAAGCTTGTGGAGAGACATTCGTTCACCTAGCACCAAGGAAACGGGTTGCAGTAGAAACTTTTACTCTGGTTTCTCAGTCTGTTTCCTAGGGCCGGTTTGAAGTTTCTGCATTTTTCACTTTATAAACGATTTGGAGCTAGTACCTCCCCTTATATATTTATGGAGTGGGGTTTGCAACTGAAAAGAAACTTTGTGTTCCCAAGAAGATAGTTGAAGGACGGCTTTCACACACACTTATCTCTCAGAACTGAGCATGTGGAGAGACGTTCGTTCATCTAGCACCAAGGGAATGGGTTGCAGGGGAAACTTTTCTCTGGTTTCTCAGTCTGTTTCATTGTGCCGGTTTGAATTTCCTGCAGTTTTCACTGTATAACCGAGTTGGAGCTAGGACCTCCCCATATATATATATGGAGTGGATTTTGCAAGTGAAAAGAATCTTTCTGTTCCCAACAAATTATGTGAAAGACGGCTTTCACACACACTTATCTCTCAGAACTGAGCATGTGGAGAGACGTTCGTTCATCTAGCACCAGGGGAACACGTTGCAGGAGAAAATTTACTCTGGTTTCTCAGTCTCTTTCTTAGTGCCGGTTAGAAATTCCTGCAGTTTTCACTGAAAAACTGAGTTGGAGCTAGTACCTCCCCATATATATGTATGGAGTGGAGTTTGCAACTGAAAATAATCTTTGTGTTCCCAACAACCTACATGATGGACGGCTTTCACACACACTTATCTCTCAGAACTGAGCATGTGGAGAGGCGTTCGTTCATCTAGAAACAAGGGAACGGGATGCAGAGAAACTTTTACTCTGGTCTCTAATTCTGTTTCCTAGAGCCGGTTTGAAGTTATTGCAGTTTTCACTGTAAATCCGAGTTGCAGCTATTACCTCCCCATATATATATATGGAGTGGAGATTGCAACTGAAAAGAAACTTTGTGTTCCCAACAAGCTAGGTGAAGTACGGCTTTCACACACTTATCTCTCAGAGCTGAGCATATGGAGAGACGTTCGTTCATCTAGCACCAAGTGAACGTGTTGCAGGAGAAACTTTTACTCTGGTTTCTCAGTCTGTTTCCTAGTGCCGTTTTGAAGTTCCTGCAGTTTTCACTGTAAAACCTAGTTGGAGCTAGTACCTCCCACTATATATGTATGGAGTGGAGTTTACAACTGAATAAAACATTGTGTTCCTTACAAGCTAGGTGAAGGGCGGCTTTCACACACACTTTTCACTCAGAACTGAGCATGTGGAGAGACGTTCGTTCATCTAGCACCAAGGGAACGGTTTTCAGGAGAAACTTTTACTCTGGTTTCTCAGTCGGTTTCCTAGTGCCGGTTTGAAGTTCTTGCAGTTTTCACTGTAAAACTGAGTTGGAGCTTGTACCTCCCCATATATATGTATGGAGTGGAGTTTGCAACTGAAAAGAAACTTTGTGTTCCCAACAAGCAAGGTGAATTACGGCTTACACACACACTTATCTCTCAGAACTGAGCATGTGGAGAGACGTTCGTTCATCTAGCACCAAGGGAACGGGATGCAGAGAAACATTTACTCTGGTTTCTCAGTCTGTTTCGTAGTGCCGGTTTGAAGTTCCTGCAGTTTTCACTGTAAATACGAGTTGGAGCTAGAACATCCCCATATATATGTATGGAGTGGAGTTTGCAACTGAATAAAAACATTGTGTTCCCAACAAGCTAGGTGAAGTACGGCTTTCACACACTTATCTCTCAGAGCTGAGTATGTGGAGAGACGTTCGTTCATCTAGCACCAAGGGAACGTGTTGCAGGAGAAACTTTTACTCTGGTTTCTCAGTCTGTTTACTAGTGCCGTTTTAATATTCCTGCAGTTTTCACTGTAAAACCTAGTTGGAGCTAGTACCTCCCACTATATATGTATGGAGTGGAGTTTACAACTGAATAAAAACATTGTGTTCCCTACAAGCTAGGTGAAGGGCGGCTTTCACACACACTTATCTCTCAGAACTGAGCATGTGGAGAGACGTTCGTTCATCTAGCACCAAGGGAACGGTTTTCAGGAGAAACTTTTACTCTGGTTTCTCAGTCTGTTTCCTAGTGCCGGTTTGAATTTCCTGCAGTTTTCACTGTAAAACCGGGTTGGAGCTAATAAATCCCCATATATATATATGGAGTTTGGTTTGCACCTGAAAAGAAACTTTGTGTTCCCAACAATTTAGGTGAAGGACGGCTTTCAAACAAACTTTACCCTCAGAACCGAGCATTTGGGGAGACTATCGTTCACCTAGTGAAAATGGAACGGATTGCAGGAGAAATTTTTACTCTGGTTTCTCAGGCTGTTTCCTCGTGGCGGTGTGAAATTCCTGCAGTTTTCAATGTAAAACCGATTTGGAGCCTGTATCTCCCCCTATATATGTATGGAGTGGAGTTGGCAACTGAAAATAAACATCGTGTTCCCAACAAGTTATGTGAAGTAATGCTTTCACACACATTTATCTGTCAGAACTGAACATGTGGAGAGACGTTCTTTCATCTAGCACCAAGTGAAAGGTTTTCAGGAAAAACTTTTACTCTGGTTTCTCAGTCTGTTTCCTAGTGCCGGTATGAAGTTCCTGCAGGTTTCACTGTAAAACAGAGTTGGAGCTAGTACCTAACCCTATATATGTATGGAGTGGATATTGCAACTGAAAATAATCTTTGTGTTCTCAACAAGCTAGGTGAAAGACGGCTTTCACACACACTTATCTCTCAGAATTTAGCATGTGGAGAGACGTTCGTTCATCTAGCACCAAGGGAACGGGTTGCAGGAGAAACTTTTACTCTGGTTTCTCAATCTGTTACTTAGTGCCGGTTTGAATTTCCTGCAGTTTTCACTGTAAAACCGAGCTGGAGCTAGTACCTCTCCATATATATGTATGGAGTGGAGTTTTCCACTGAAAAGATACTTTGTGTTCCCATCAAGCTTGGTGAAGGATGGCTTTCACATGCACTTATCTCTCAGAACTGAGCATGTGGTGAGACGTTCATTCATCTTGCACCAAGGTAACGGGTTGCAGGAGAAACTTTTACTCTGGTTTCTCAGTCTGTTTCCCAGTGCCGGTTTGAATTTCCTGCAGTTTTCACTGTAAAACTGAGTTGCAGTTTGTACCTCCCCATATAAATGTATGGATTGGAGTATGGACCTTAAAAGAAACTTTGTGTTCCCAACAAGCTAGGTGAAGTACGGCTTTCACACACACTTATCTCTCACAACTGAGCATGTGGAGAGACTTTCGTTCATCTAGCCACAAGGGAACGGTTTGCAGGAGAAACTTTTACTCTGGTTTCTCAGTCTGTATCCTAGTGTCGGTTTGAAGTTCCTGCAGCTTTCACTGTAAAACCGAGTTGGAGCTAGTACCTCCCCATATATATGTATGGAGTGGAGTTTACAACTGTGAAGAAATTTTGTGTTCCCAAAAATCTAGATGAAGGATGGCTTTCAAACTCAATTATCTCTCAGAACTGAGCATGTGGAGAGACGTTCGTTCATCTAGCACCAAGGGAACGGGTTGTAGGAGAAACTTTTCTCTGGTTTCTCAGTCTATTTCCTAGTGGCGGTTTGAAGTTCCAGCAGTTTTCACTGTAAAATATTGTTGGAGCTTGTACCTCCCCATATATATGTATGGATTGGAGTATGCAATTTAAAATAAACATTGTTTTCCCAACAAGCTAGGTGAACGACGGCTTTCACACACAAATATCTCTCAGAAATTAGCATGTGGAGAGACGTTCTTTCATCTAGCACCAATGGAGCGGGTTGCAGGAGAAACTTTTACTCTGGTATCTCATTCTGTTTCTAGTGCCGGATTGAATTTCCTGCAGTTTTCATTGTAAAAACGATTTCGAGCTTTTACCTACACATATATATGTATGGAGTGGAATATGCAATGAAAAATAAACATTGTGTTCCCAAAAAGCTAGGTGAAGAACGGCTTTCAAACACACATATCTCTCAGAACTGAGCATGTGGATAGACGTTCGTTCATCTAACACCAAGGGAACGGGTTGCAGGAGAAAGTTTTACTCTGGTTTCTCAGTCTGTTTCCTAGTGCCGGTTTGAAGTTAATGCAGTTTTCACTATAAAACCGAGTTGGAGCTAGTACATCCCCATATATATGTATGGAGTGGAGTTTGCAACTGAATAAAAACATTGTGTTCCCAACAAGCTAGGTGAAGTGCGGCTTTCACACACACTTATCTCTCAGAACTGAGCATGTGGAGAGACGTTCGTTCATCTACCACCAAGGGAACGGTTTTCAGGAGAAAATTTTACTCTGGTTTCTCAGTCGGTTTCCTAGTGCCGGTTTGAAGTTCTTGCAGTTTTCACTGTAAAATTGAGTTCGAGCTAGTACCTCCCCATATATATGTATGGAGTGGAGTTTGCAACTTAAAAGAAACTTTGTGTTCCCAAAAAGCTAGGTGAAGTACGGCTTACACACACACTTTTCTCTCAGAATTTAGCATGTGGAGAGACGTTCGTTCATCTAGAACCAAGGGAACGGGATGCAGAGAAACTTTTACTCTGGTCTCTAATTCTGTTTCCTAGAGCCGGTTTGAAGTTATTGCAGTTTTCACTGTAAATCCGAGTTGCAGCTATTACCTCCCCATATATATATATGGAGTGGAGATTGCAACTGAAAAGAAACTTTGTGTTCCCAACAAGCTAGGTGAAGTACGGCTTTCACACACTTATCTCTCAGAGCTGAGCATGTGGAGAGACGTTCTTTGATCTAGCACCAAGTGAACGTGTTGCAGGAGAAACTTTTACTCTGGTTTCTCAGTCTGTTTCCTAGTGCCGTTTTGAAGTTCCTGCAGTTTTCACTGTAAAACCTAGTTGGAGCTAGTACCTCCCAGTATATATGTATGGAGTGGAGTTTACAACTGAATAAAAACATTGTGTTCCTTACAAGCTAGATGAAGGGCGGCATTCACACACACTTATCACTCAGAACTGAGCATGTGGAGAGACGTTCGTTCATCTAGCACCAAGGGAACGGTTTTCAGGAGAAACTTTTACTCTGGTTTCTCAGTCGGTTTCCTAGTGCCGGTTTGAAGTTCTTGCAGTTTTCACTGTAAAACTGAGTTGGAGCTTGTACCTCCCCATATATATGTATGGAGTGGAGTTTGCAACTGAAAAGAAACTTTGTGTTCCCAACAAGCAAGGTGAATTACGGCTTACACACACACTTATCTCTCAGAACTGAGCATGTGGAGAGACGTTCGTTCATCTAGCACCAAGGGAACGGGATGCAGGGAAACTTTTACTCTGGTTTCTCAGTCTGTTTCCTAGTGCCGGTTTGAATTTCCTGCAGTTTTCTCTGTAAAACAGTGTTGGAGCTAATACCTCCCCATATAAATATATGGAGTTTGGTTTGCACCAGAAAAGAAACTTTGTGTTCCCAACAAGTTAGGTTAAGGACGGCTTTCAAACAAATTTACCCTCAGAACAGAGCATGTGGAGAGACATTCGTTCACCTAGTAAAAATGAAACGGATTGCAGGAGAAATTTTTACTCTGGTTTCTCAGGCTGTTTCCTAGTGGCGGTGTGAAATTCCTGCAGTTTTCAATGTAAAACCGATTTGGAGCCTGTATCTCCCCCTATATATGTATGGAGTGGAGATGGCAACTGAAAATATACATTGTGTTCCCAACAAGTTATGTGAAGGAATGCTTTCACACACACTTATCTGTCAGAACTGAACATGTGGAGAGACGTTCTTTCATCTAGCACCAAGGGAAAGGGTTGCAGGAGAAACTTTTACTCTAGTATCTCAGTGTGTTTCCTAGTGCCGGTTTGAAGTTCCTGCAGTTTTCACTGTAAATCCGAGTTGGAGCTAGTACCTCCCCATATATATGTATGGATTGGAGATTGCAACTAAAAAGAAAATTTTTGTTCCCAACAAGCTAGGTGAAGGACGGCTTTCACACACACATATCTCTCAGAACTGAGCATGTGGAGTGACGTTCGTTCACATAGCACCAATCGAACGCTTTGCAGGAGAAAATTTTACTCTGGTTTCTCAGTCTGTTTACTAATGCCGGTTTGAATTTGCTCCAGTTTTCACAGTAAAACCGTGTTGGAGCTAAACCTCCCCCTATATATGTATGGAGTGGAGTTTGCAACTGAAAAGCAACTTTGTGTTCCCAACAAGCTGGGTGAAGGACGGCTTTCACACACACTTATCTCTCAGAACTGAACATGTGGAGATACGTTCGTTCACCTAGCACCAAGGGAACGGGTTGCAGGAGAAACTTTTATTCTGGTTTCTCAGTCTGTTTCCTTGTTCTGGTTTGAATTTCCTGCAGTTTTCACTGTAAAACGGAGTTGGAGCTTGTACCTCCCCATATATATATATGGAGTGGATTTTGCAAGTGAAAAGAATCTTTCTGTTCCCAACAAATTATGTGAAGGACGGCTTTCACACAAACTTATCTCTCAGAACTGAGCATGTGGAGAGACGTTCGTTCATCTAGCACCAGCGGAACGTGTTGCAGGAGAAACTTTTACTCTGGTTTCTCAGTCTCTTTCCTAGTGCCGGTTAGAAATTCCTGCAGTTTTCACTGAAAAACTGAGTTGGAGCTAGTACCTCCCCATATATATGTATGGAGTGGAGTTTGCAACTGAAAATAATCTTTGTGTTCCCAACAACCTACGTGAAGGACGGCTTTCACACACACATATGTCTCACGACTGAGCATGTGGAGAGATGTTCGTTCATCTAGCACCAATGAAACGGGTTGCAGGAGAAACTTTTACTCTGGTTTCTCAGTCTGTTTCCTAGTGCCGGTTTGAAGTTCCTGCAGTTTTCACTGTAAAACCGAGTTGGAGATAGTACATACCTTTATATATGTATGGAGTGGAATTTGCAACAGAAAAGAAACTTTATGTTCCCAAGAAGCTAGTTAAAGGACTGCTTTCACACACTCTTATCTCTCCGAACTGAGCATGTGGAGAGACTTTCGTTCATTTAGAACAAAGGGAACGGGTTGCAGGGGAAACTTTTACTCTGGTTTCTCAGTATGTTTCCTAGTGCCGGTTTGAAATTCCTGCAGTTTTCACTGTAAAACTGTTTTGAAGGTTGTACCTCCCCATATATATGTATGGAGTGGAGATTGCAACTTAAAATAATCTTTGTGTTCCCAACAAGCTAGGTGAAGTACGGCTTTCACACACAATTATCTCTCAGAACTGAGCATGTGGAGAGACGTTCGTTCATCTAGCACCAAGTGAACGGGATGCAGGAGAAACTTATACTCTGGTTTCTCAGTCTGTTTCCTAGTGCCGTTTTGAATTTCCTGCAGTTTTCACTGTAAAACCTAGTTGGAGCTAGTACATCCCCATATATACCTATGGAATGGAGTTTGCAACTGAAAAGAATCTTTGTGTTCCCAACAAGCTAGGTGAAGGATGGCTTTCAGACACGTATATCTCTCAGAACTAAGCTTGTGGAGAGACATTCGTTCACCTAGCACCAAGGGAACGGGTTGCAGTAGAAACTTTTACTCTGGTTTCTCAGTCTGTTTCCTAGGGCCGGTTTGAAGTTTCTGCATTTTTCACTTTATAAACGATTTGGAGCTAGTACCTCCCCTTATATATTTATGGAGTGGAGTTTGCAACTGAAAAGAAACTTTGTGTTCCCAAGAAGATAGTTGAAGGACGGCTTTCACACACACTTATCTCTCAGAACTGAGCATGTGGAGAGACGTTCGTTCATCTAGCACCAAGGGAATGGGTTGCAGGGGAAACTTTTCTCTGGTTTCTCAGTCTGTTTCATTGTGCCGGTTTGAATTTCCTGCAGTTTTCACTGTAAATCCGATTTGGAGGCAGTACCTCCCCATATATATGTATGGAGTGGATTTTGCAAGTGAAAAGAATCTTTTTGTTCCCAACAATCTATGTGAAGGACGGCTTTCACACACACTTATCTCTCAGAACTGAGCATGTGGAGAGACGTTTGTTCATCTAGCACCAAGGGAACGGGTTGCAGGAGAAATTTTACTGTGGTTTCTCAGTCTGTTTCCTAGTGCCGGTTTGAAATTCCTGCAGTTTTCACTGTAAAACTGAGTTGGAGCTAGTACCTCCCCATATATATGTATGGAGTGGAGTTTGCAACTGAAAATAATCTTTGTGTTCCCAACAAGCTACGTGAAGGACGGCTTTCACACACACTTATCTCTCAGAAATGAGCATGTGGAGAGATGTTCGTTCATCTAGCACCAATGGAACGGGTTGCAGGAGAAACTTTTACTCTGGTTTCTCAGTCTGTTTCTTAGTCCCGGTTTGATGTTCCTTCAGTTTTCACTGTAAAACCGAGTTGGAGCTGGTACCTGCCCATATATATGTATGGATTGGAGTTTGCAACTGAAAAGAAATACTGTGTTCCCAACAAGCATGGTGCAGGATGGCTTTCAGACACACTTATCTCTCAAAACAAAGCTTGTGGAGAGACTTTCGTTCATCTAGCACCAAGGGAACGGGTTGCAGGAGAAACTTTAACTCTGGTTTCTCAGTATGTTTCCTAGTGCCGGTTGGAAGTTCCTGTAGTTTTAACTGTAAAACCGAGTTGGAGCTTGTACCTCCCCTTATATATGTATGGAGTGGAGTTTGCAACTGAAAAGAAACATTGTGCTCCCAACAAGCTAGGTGAAGGGCGCCTTTCACACACAGTTATCTCTCAGAACTGAGCATGTGGAGAGACGTTCGTTCATCTAGCACCAAGGGAACGGGTTGCAGGAGAATCTTTTACCCTGGCTTCTCAGTCTGTTTCTTAGTGCCCGTATGAAGTTCCTGAAGTTTTCACTGTAAAACCGAGTTGGGGCTAGTACCTACCTTTATATTTTTATGGAGTGAAATTTGTAACTGAAAAGAAACTATATGTTCCCAACAAGCTAGGTGAAAGACGGCTTTCACACACAATTATCTCTCAGAAGTGAGCATGTGGAGATACGTTCCTTCATCTAGCACCAAGGGAACGGGTTGCAGTAGAAACCTTTACTGTGGTTTCTCACACTGTTTCCTATTGCCGGTTTGAAGTTCCTGCAGTTTTCACTGTAAAACTGAGTTGGAGCTAGTACCTCAATATATATATGTATGGAATGGAGTTTGCAACTGAAAAGAAACTTTGTGTTCCCAACAAGCTAGGTGAAGGACGGCTTTCACACACACTTATCTCTCAGAACTGAGCATGTGGAGAGACGTTCGTTCATCTACCATCAAGGGAACATGTTACAGGAGAAAATTTTACTCTGAATTCTCAGTCTGTTTCCTAGTGCCGGTATGAATTTACTGCACTTTTCACTGTAAAACCGAGTTGGAGCTTGTACGTCCCCATATATATGTATGGAATGGAGTTTGAAACTGAAAAGAAACTTTGTGTTCCCAACAATCTAGGTGAAGGACGGCTTTCACACACAATTTTCTATCAGAACTGAGCATGTGGAGAGACGTTCATTCATCTAGCAACAAGGGAACGGGTTGCAGGGGAAACTTTTACTGTGGTTTCTCAGTCTGTTTCCTATTGCCGGTTTGAAGTTCCAGCAGTTTTAACTGTAAATCCGATTTGGAACTTGAACCTCCCCTTATATATGTATGGAGTGGTGTTTATAAGTGAAAAGATACTTTGTGTTCCCAACAAGCTAGTTGAAGGACGGCTTTCACACACACTTATCTCTCAGAACTGAGCATGTGGAGAGACGTTCGTTCATCTAGCATCAAGGGAACATGTTGCAGGAGAAACTTTTACTCTGGATTCTCAGTCTGTTTCCTAGTGCCCGTTTGAACTTCCTGCAGTTTTCACTGTAAATCCGATTTGGAGCTAGAACCTCCACTTATATACGTATGGAGTGGAGTTTGTAAGTGAAAAGAACCTTTGTGTTCCCAACAAGAGAGGTGAAGAACGGCTTTCATACACACATTACTCTTAGAACTGAGCATTTGGAGAGACGTTCGTTCATCTAGCACCAAGGGAACGGGTTGCAGGAGAAACTTTTACTCTGGTTTCCCAGTCTTTTTTTAAGTGCCGGTGTGAAGTTCCTGCAGTTTTCACTGTAAAACCGAGTTGGAACTTGTACCACCCCATATATATTTATGGAGTGGAGTTTGCAACTGAAAAGAAACTTTGTGTTCCCTACTAGCTAGGTGAAGGACGGCTTTCACAGGCAATTATCTCTCAGAACTTAGCATGTGTAGAGATTTTCGTTCATCTAGCACCAAGGGATCGGGTTGCAGGAGAAACTTTTACTCTGGATTCTTAGTCTGTTTCCTAGTGCCGGTTTGAAATTCCAGCAGTTCTAACTGTAAAACCAGGTTGGAGCTAGTTCCTCCCAATATATATGAGAAGATTGGAGTTTGCAACTGAAAATAAAAATTGTGTTCCCTACAAGCTATATGAAGGACTGCTTTCACACACACATATCTCTCAGAAATGAGCATGTGGAGAGACGTTCGTTCATCTAGCACCAAGGGAACGGGTTGCAGGAGAAACTTTTACTCTGGTTTCTCAGTCTGTTTCCTAGTGCCGGTGTGAAGTTCCTGCAGTTATCACTGTATAACCGTTTTGGAGATAGTACCTCCCCATATATATGTATGGATTGGAGTTTGCAACTGAAAAGAAACTTTGTGTTCCCAACAAGCTAGGTGAAGTACGGCTTTGACACACACTTATCACTCCGAACTGAGCATGTGGAGAGACATTCGTTCATCTAGCACCAAGGGAACGGGTTGCAGGAGAAACTTTTTCTCTGGATTCTCAGTCTGTTTCCTAGTGCCGGTTTGAAATTCCAGCAGTTCTAACTGTAAAACCAGGTTGGAGCTAGTTCCTCCCCTTATATATGTATGGAGTGGAGTTTGCAACTGAAAATAAACATTTGTTCCCAAAAAGCTAGGTGAAGGACGGCTTTCACACACACTTATCTCTCAGAAGTGAGCTTGTGGTGAGACGTGCCTTCATCTACCACCAAGGGAACCGGTTGCAGGAGAAACTTTTACTCTGGTTTCTCAGTCAGTTTCCTAGTGCCGGTTTGAAATTCCTGCAGTTTTCAATGTAAAACCGATTTGGAGCTAGTACCTCCCCATATATATGTATAGAGTGGAGATTGCAACTGAAAAGAATCTTTGTGTTCCCAACAAGCTAGTTGAAGGACGGCTTTCACACACACATATATCTCAAAACTGAGCATGTGGAGAGACGTTCGTTCATCTAGCACCAAGTTAACTAGATGCAGTAGAAACTTTTACTCTGGCCTCTCAAT
Organism: Camelus dromedarius; assembly: GCF_036321535.1. Lineage (NCBI taxonomy): Eukaryota > Metazoa > Chordata > Mammalia > Artiodactyla > Camelidae > Camelus > Camelus dromedarius. Next base: position 26,197,913 of record NC_087460.1, read on the forward strand.
ATGTTTCCTAGTGCCGGTTTGAAGTTCCTGCAGTTTTCACTGTAAATCCATGATGGAGCTAGTACCTCTCCATATATATGTATGGAGTGGAGTTTGTAATTGAAAAGATTCTTTGTGTTCCCAACAAGATATGTGAAGGACGGCTTTCACACACACTTATCTCTCCGAACTGAGCATGTGGAGATACGTTCGTTCATCTAGCACCAAGGGAACGGGTTGCATCGCAAAATTTTACTGTGGATTCTCAGTCTGTTTCCTATTGCCGGTTTGAAGTTCCTTCAGTTTTAACTGTAAATCCGATTTCGAGCTAGACTCTCCCCTTATATATGTATGGAGTGGAGTTTATCAATGAAAAGATACTTTGTGTTCCCAACAAGCTAGGTGAAGGACGGCTTTCACACACATTTATCTCTCAGAACTGAACATGTGGAGAGACGTTCGTTCACCTAACACCAAGGGAACGTGCTGCAGGAGTAACTTTTACTCTGGATTCTCAGTCTGTTTCCTAGTGCCGGTTTGAAGTTACTGCAGTTTTCACTGTAAATCCGAGTTGGAACTAAAACCTCCCTTTATACACGTATGGAGTGGAGTTTGTAATTGAAAAGATCCTTTGTGTTCCCAACAAGCTAGGTGAAGGACGGCTTTCACACTCACTTATATCTTAGAACTGAGCATGTGGAGAGACGTTAGTTCATCTAGCACCAAGGGAACGGGTTGCAGGAGAAACTTTTACTCTGGTTTCTCACTCTGTTTCCTAGTGCCGGTTTGAAGTTCCTGCAGTTTTCACTGTAAAACCGAGTTGGAGCTGGTACCTGCCCAAATATATGTATGGAGTGGAGTTTGCAACTGAAAAGAAATACTGTGTTCCCAACAAGCTTGTTGCAGGATGGCATTCAGACACACTTATCTCTCAAAACTAAGCTTGTGGAGAGACTTTCGTTCATCTAGCACCAAGGGAACGGGTTGCAGGAGAAACTTTAACTCTGGTTTCTCAGTATGTTTCCTAGTGCCGGTTGGAAGTTCCTGCAGTTTTAACTGTAAAACCGAGTTGGAGCTAGTACCTCCCCTTATATATGTATGGAGTGGAGTTTGCAACTGAAAAGAAACATTGTGCTCCCAACAAGCTAGGTGAAGGACGCCTTTCACACACAGTTATCTCTCAGAACTGAGCATGTGGAGAGACGTTCGTTCATCTAGCACCAAGGGAACGGGTTGCAGGGGAAACTTTTACCCTGGTTTCTCAGTCTGTTTCCTAGTGCCCGTTTGAAGTTCCTGAAGTTTTCACTGTAAAACCGAGTTGAGGCTAGTACCTACCTTTATATTTGTATGGAGTGAAATTTGTAACTGAAAAGAAACTATATGTTCCCAACAAGCTAGGTGAAGAACGGCTTTCACACACACTTATCTCTCAGAACTTAGCATGTGGAGAGATGTTTGTTCTTCTAGCACCAAGGGAACGGTTTGCAGGAGAAACTTTTACTCTGGTTTCTCAGTCAGTTTCCTAGTGCCGGTTTGAAATTCCTGCAGTTTTCAATGTAAAACCGATTTGGAGCTAGTACCTCCACATATATATGTATAGAGTGGAGATTGCAACTGAAAAGAATCTTTGTGTTCCCAACAAGCTAGTTGAAGGACGGCTTTCACACACACATATATCTCAAAACTGAGCATGTGGAGAGACGTTCGTTCATCTAGCACCAAGTTAACTAGATGCAGTAGAAACTTTTACTCTGGCCTCTCAATATGTTTCCTAGTGCCGGTTTGAAGTTCCTGCAGTTTTCACTGTAAATCCATGATGGAGCTAGTACCTCTCCATATATATGTATGGAGTGGAGTTTGTAATTGAAAAGATTCTTTGTGTTCCCAACAAGATATGTGAAGGACGGCTTTCACACACACTTATCTCTCCGAACTGAGCATGTGGAGATACGTTCGTTCATCTAGCACCAAGGGAACGGGTTGCATCGCAAAATTTTACTGTGGATTCTCAGTCTGTTTCCTATTGCCGGTTTGAAGTTCCTTCAGTTTTAACTGTAAATCCGATTTCGAGCTAGACTCTCCCCTTATATATGTATGGAGTGGAGTTTATCAATGAAAAGATACTTTGTGTTCCCAACAAGCTAGGTGAAGGACGGCTTTCACACACATTTATCTCTCAGAACTGAACATGTGGAGAGACGTTCGTTCACCTAACACCAAGGGAACGTGCTGCAGGAGTAACTTTTACTCTGGATTCTCAGTCTGTTTCCTAGTGCCGGTTTGAAGTTACTGCAGTTTTCACTGTAAATCCGAGTTGGAACTAAAACCTCCCTTTATACACGTATGGAGTGGAGTTTGTAATTGAAAAGATCCTTTGTGTTCCCAACAAGCTAGGTGAAGGACGGCTTTCACACTCACTTATATCTTAGAACTGAGCATGTGGAGAGACGTTAGTTCATCTAGCACCAAGGGAACGGGTTGCAGGAGAAACTTTTACTCTGGTTTCTCACTCTGTTTCCTAGTGCCGGTTTGATGTTCCTTCAGTTTTCACTGTAAAACCGAGTTGGAGCTGGTACCTGCCCAAATATATGTATGGAGTGGAGTTTGCAACTGAAAAGAAATACTGTGTTCCCAACAAGCTTGTTGCAGGATGGCATTCAGACACACTTATCTCTCAAAACTAAGCTTGTGGAGAGACTTTCGTTCATCTAGCACCAAGGGAACGGGTTGCAGGAGAAACTTTAACTCTGGTTTCTCAGTATGTTTCCTAGTGCCGGTTGGAAGTTCCTGCAGTTTTAACTGTAAAACCGAGTTGGAGCTAGTACCTCCCCTTATATATGTATGGAGTGGAGTTTGCAACTGAAAAGAAACATTGTGCTCCCAACAAGCTAGGTGAAGGACGCCTTTCACACACAGTTATCTCTCAGAACTGAGCATGTGGAGAGACGTTCGTTCATCTAGCACCAAGGGAACGGGTTGCAGGAGAAACTTTTACCCTGGTTTCTCAGTCTGTTTCCTAGTGCCCGTTTGAAGTTCCTGAAGTTTTCACTGTAAAACCGAGTTGAGGCTAGTACCTACCTTTATATTTGTATGGAGTGAAATTTGTAACTGAAAAGAAACTATATGTTCCCAACAAGCTAGGTGAAGAACGGCTTTCACACACACTTATCTCTCAGAACTTAGCATGTGGAGAGATGTTTGTTCATCTAGCACCAAGGGAACGGTTTGCAGGAGAAACTTTTACTCTGGTTTCCCAGTCTGTTTCCTATTGCCGGTTTGAAGTTTCTGCATTTTTCACTTTATAAATGAGTTGGAGTTAGTACCTCCCCTTATATATGTATGGAGTGGAGTTTGCAACTGAAAAGAAACTTTGTGTTCCCAAGAAGCTAGGTGAAGTACGGCTTTCACACACACTTATCTCTCAGAACTGAGCATGTGGCGAGACGTTCGTTCATCTAGCACCAAGGGAACGGGTTGCAGGAGAAACTTTTACTCTGGTTTCTCAGTCTGTTTCCTTGTTCCGGTTTGAAATTCCTGCAGTTTTCACTGTAAAACTGAGTTGGAGCTAGTACCTCCCCATATATATGTATGGAATGGAGATTGCAACTTAAAATATTCTTTGTGTTCCCAACAAGCTAGGTGAAGTACGGCTTTCACACACAATTATCTCTCAGAACTGAGCATGTGGAGAGACGTTCGTTCATCTAGCACCAAGTGAACGGGATGCAGGGGAAACTTATACTCTGGTTTCTCAGTGTGTTTCCTAGTGCCGTTTTGAATTTCCTGCAGTTTTCACTGTAAAACCTAGTTGGAGCTTGTACCTCCCCATATATACCTATGGAGTGGAGTTTGCAACTGAAAAGAAACTTTGTGTTCCCAACAAGCTAGGTGAAGAATGGCTTTCAGACACATTTATCTCTCAGAACTAAGCTTGTGCAGAGACATTCGTTCACCTAGCACCAAGGGAACGGGTTGCAGTAGAAACATTTACTCTGGTTTCTCAGTCTGTTTCCTAGGGCCGGTTTGAAGTTTCTGCATTTTTCACTTTATAAACGAGTTGGAGCTAGTACCTCCCCTTATATATTTATGGAGTGGAGTTTGCAACTGAAAAGAAACTTTGTGTTCCCAAGAAGCTAGTTGAAGGATGGCTTTCAGACACACTTATCTCTCAGAACTGAGCATGTGGAGGGACGTTCGTTCATCTAGCACCAAGGGAATGGGTTGCAGGGGAAACTTTTCTCTTGTTTCTCAGTCTGTTTCATTGTGCCGGTTTGAATTTCCTGCAGTTTTCACTGTAAAACCGATTTGGAGGCAGTACTTCCCCATATATAACTATGGAGTGGATTTTGCAAGTGAAAAGAATCTTTTTGTTCCCAACAATCTATGTGAAGGACGGCTTTCACACACACTTATCTCTCAGAAATGAGCATGTGGAGAGATGTTCATTCATCTAGCACCAATGGAACGGGTTGCAGGAGAAACTTTTACTCTGGATTCTCAGTCTGTTTCTTAGTGCCAGTTTGATGTTCCTTCAGTTTTCACTGTAAAACCGATTTGGAGATGGTACCTGCCCATATATATGTATGGAGTGTAGTTTGCAACTGAAAAGAAATATTGTGTTCCCAACAAGCTTGGTGCAGGATGGCTTTCAGACACACTTATCTCTCAAAACTAAGCTTGTGGAGAGACTTTCGTTCATCTAGCACCAAGGGAACGGTTTGCAGGAGAAACTTTTACTCTGGTTTCTCAGTCTGTTTCCTAGTGCTGGATTGAAATTCCTGCAGTTTTCACTGTAAAACTGAGTTGGACATAGTACCTCCATATATATATGTATGGATTGGTGTTTGCAACTGAAAATAATCTTTGTGTTCCCAACAAGCTACGTGAAGGACGGTTTTCACACACACTTATCTCTCAGAACTGAGCATGTGGAGAGATATTCGTTCATCTATCACCAATGGAACGGGTTGCAGGAGAAACTTTTACTCTGGTTTCTCAGTATGTTTCTTAGTGCCGGTTTGATGTTCCTTCAGTTTTCTCTGTAAAACCGACTTGGAGCTAGTACCTCCCCATATATATGTATGGAGTGGAGTTTGCAACTGAAAAGAATCTTTGTGATCCCAACAAGCTTGGTGCAGGACGGCTTTCAGACACACTTATCTCTCAATCTAAGCTTGTGGAGAAATTTCGTTCATCTAGCACCAAGGGAACGGGTTGCAGGAGAAACATTTACTCTGGATTCTCAGTCTGTTTCCTTGTGCCGGTTTGAAGTTCCTGCAGTTTTCACTGTAAAACCGAGTTGGAGCTAGTACCTACCCTCATATATATATGGAGTGGAGTTTGCAACTGAAAAGAAACTTTGTGTTCCCAAGAAGCTAGTTGAGGACGGCTTTCACACACACTTATCTTTCAGTACTAAGCTTGTGGAGAGACTTTCTTTCATCTAGCAACAAGGGAACGGGTTGCAGGAGAAACTTTAACTCTGGTCTCTCAGTATGTTTCCTAGTGCCGGTTGGAAGTTCCTGCAGTTTTAACTGTAAAACCGAGTTGGAGCTAGTACCTCCCCTTATATATGTATGGAGTGGAATTTGCAACTGAAAAGAAACATTGTACTCCCAACAAGCTAGGTGAAGGACGCCTTTCACACACAGTTATCTCTCAGAACTGAGCATGTGGAGAGACGTTCGTTCATCTAGCACCAAGGGAACGGGTTGCAGGAGAAACTTTTACCCTGGTTTCTCAGTCTGTTTCCTAGTGCCCGTTTGAAGTTCCTGAAGTTTTCACTGTAAAACCGAGTTGGGGCTAGTACCTACCTTTATATTTGTATGGAGTGAAATTTGTAACTGAAAAGAAACTATATGTTCCCAACAAGCTAGGTGAAGAACGGCTTTCACACACAATTATCTCTCAGAACTGAGCATGTGGAGAGACGTTTGTTCATCTAGCACCAAGGGAACGGTTTGCAAGAGAAACTTTTACTCTGGTTTCCCAGTCTGTTTCCTAGTGCCGGTTTGAAGTTTCTGCATTTTTCACTTTATAAATGAGTTGGAGTTAGTACCTCCCCTTATATATGTATGGAGTGGAGTTTGCAACTGAAAATAATCTTTGTGTTCCCAAGAAGCTAGGTGAAGTACGGCTTTCACACACACTTATCTCTCAGAACTGAGCATGTGGCGAGACGTTCGTTCATATAGCACCAAGGGAACGGGTTGCAGGAGAAACTTTTACTCTGGTTTCTCAGTCTGTTTCCTTGTTCCGGTTTGAAGTTCCTGCAGTTTTCACTGTAAAATTGAGTTGGAGCTAGTACCTCCCCATATATATGTATGGAGTGGAGTTTGCAACTGAAAAGAAACTATGTTTTCCCAAGAAGCTAGGTGAAGGACGGCTTTCACACACACTTATCTCTCAGAAATGAGCATGTGGAGAGATTTTCGTTCATCTATCACCAATGGAACTGGTTGCAGGAGAAACTTTTACTCTGGTTTCTCAGTCTGTTTCTTAGTGCCGGTTTGATGTTCCTTCAGATTTCACTGTAAAACCGAGTTGGAGCTAGTACCTGCCCATATATATGTATGGTGTGGAGTTTGCAAATGAAAAGAAATATTGTGTTCCCAACAAGCTTGGTACAGGATGGCTTTCAGACACACTTATCTCTCAAAACTAAGCTTGTGGAGAGACTTTCGTTCATCTAGCACCAAGGGAACGGGTTGCAGGAGAAACTTTTACTCTGGTTTCTCAGTCTGTTTCCTAGTGCCGGTTTGAATTTCCTGCAGTTTTCACATTAAAACCGAGTTGGAGCTAATACCTCCCGCTATATATGTATGGAGTGGAGTTTGCAACTGAAAAGAAACTTTGTGTTCCCAACAAGCAGGTGAAGGACGGCTTTCACACACACTTATCTCTCAGAACTGAGCATGTGGAGAGACGTTCGTTCATCTAGCACCAAGGGAACGGGTTGCAGGAGAAACTTTTACTCTGGTTTCTCAGTCTGTTTCCTAGTGCCGGATTGAAATTCCTGCAGTTTTCACTGTAAAACTGAGTTGGAGCTATTACCTCCATATATATATGTATGGATTGGAGTTTGCAACTGAAAATAATCTTTGTGTTCCCAACAAGCTACGTGAAGGACGGCGTTCACACACACTTATTTTTCAGAACTTAGCATGTGGAGAGATGTTCGTTCATCTAGCATCAATGGAACGGGTTGCAGGAGAATCTTTTACGCTGGTTTCTCAGTCTGTTTCTTAGTGCCGGTTTGATGTTCCTTCAGTTTTCACTGTAAAACCGAGTTGGAGCTAGTACCTCCCCATATATGTGTATGGAGTGGAGTTTGCAACTGAAAAGAAACTTTGTGATCCCAACAAGCTTGGTGCAGGACGGCTTTCAGACACACTTATCTCTCAAAACTAAGCTTGTGGAGAAATTTCGTTCATCTAGCACCAAGGGAACGGGTTGCAGGAGAAACTTTTACTCTGGTTTCTCAGACTGTTTCATAGTGCCGGTTTGAATTTCCTGCAGTTTTCACAGTAAAACCGAGTTGGAGCTAATACCTCCCCCTATATATGTATGGAGTGGAGTTTGCAACTGAAAAGAAACTTTGTGTTCCCAACAAGCTAGGTGAAGGACGGCTTTCACACACACTTATCTCTCAGAACTGAGCATGTGGAGAGACGTTCGTTCATCTAGCACCAAGGGAACGGGTTGCAGGAGAAACTTTTACTCTGGTTTCTCAGTCTGTTTCCTAGTGCCGGATTGAAATTCCTGCAGTTTTCACTGTAAAACTGAGTTGGAGCTAGTACCTCCATATACATATGTATGGATTGGAGTTTGCAACTGAAAATAATCTTTGTGTTCCCAACAAGCTATGTGAAGGACGGCGTTCACACACACTTATCTCTCAGAACTGAGCATGTGGAGAGACGTTCGTTCATCTAGCACCAAGGGAACGGGTTGCAGGAGAATCTTTTACGCTGGTTTCTCAGTCTGTTTCTTAGTGCCGGTTTGATGTTCCTTCAGTTTTCAGTGTAATACCGAGTTGGAGCTAGTACCTCCCCATATATGTGTATGGAGTGGAGTTTGCAACTGAAAAGAAACTTTGTGATCCCAACAAGCTTGGTGCAGGACGGCTTTCAGACACACTTATCTCTCAAAACTAAGCTTGTGGAGAAATTTCGTTCATCTAGCACCAAGGGAACGGGTTGCAGGAGAAACATTTACTCTGGATTCTCAGTCTGTTTCCTAGTGCCGGTTTGAAGTTCCTGCAGTTTTCACTGTAAAACCGATTTGGAGCTAGTACCTGCCCATATATATGTATGGAGTGGAGTTTGCAACTGAAAAGAAATATTGTGTTCCCAACAAGCTTGGTGCAGGATGGCTTTCAGACACACTTATCTCTCAAAACTAAGCTTGTGGAGAGACTTTCGTTCATCTAGCACCAAGGCAACGGGTTGCAGGAGAAACTTTTACTCTGGTTTCTCAGTCTGTTTCCTAGTGCCGGTTTGAATTTCCTGCATTTTTCACAGTAAATCCGAGTTGGAGCTAACACCTCCCCCTATATATGTATGGAGTGGAGTTTGCAACTGAAAAGAAACTTTGTGTTCCCAACAAGCTAGGTGAAGGACAGCTATCACACACACTTATCTCTCAGAACTGAGCATGTGGAGAGGCGTTCATTCATCTAGCACCAAGGGAACGGGTTGCAGGAGAATCTTTTACGCTGGTTTCTCAGTCTGTTTCTTAGTGCCGGTTTGATGTTCCTTCAGTTTTCACTGTAATACCGATTTGGAGCTAGTACCTCCCCATATATGTGTATGGAGTGGAGTTTGCAACTGAAAAGAAACTTTGTGATCCCAACAAGCTTGGTGCAGGACGGCTTTCAGACACACTTATCTCTCAAAACTAAGCTTGTGGAGAAATTTCGTTCATCTAGCACCAAGGGAACGGGTTGCAGGAGAAACATTTACTCTGGATTCTCAGTCTGTTTCCTAGTGCCGGTTTGAAGTTCCTGCAATTTCACTGTAAAACCGAGTTGGAGCTAGTACCTGCCCATATATATGTATGGAGTGGAGTTTGCAACTGAAAAGAAATATTGTGTTCCCAACAAGCTTGGTGCAGGATGGCTTTCAGACACACTTATCTCTCAAAACTAAGCTTGTGGAGAGACTTTCGTTCATCTAGCACCAAGGCAACGGGTTGCAGGAGAAACTTTTACTCTGGTTTCTCAGTCTGTTTCCTAGTGCCGGTTTGAATTTCCTGCAGTTTTCACAGTAAAACCGAGTTGGAGCTAACACCTCCCCCTATATATGTATGGAATGGAGTTTGCAACTGAAAATAAAATTTGTGTTCCCAACAAGCTAGGTGAAGGACAGCTATCACACACACTTATCTCTCAGAACTGAGCATGTGGAGAGACGTTCGTTCATCTATCATCAAGGGAACGGGTTGCAGGAGAAACTTTTACTCTGGTTTCTCAGTCTGTTTCCTACTGCCGGATTGAAATTCCTGCAGTTTTCACTGTAAAACTGAGTTGGAGCTAGTACCTCCATATATATATGTATGGATTGGAGTTTGCAACTGAAAATAATGTTTGTGTTCCCAACAAGCTACGTGAAGGACGGCGTACACACACACTTATCTCTCAGAACTGAGCATGTGGAGAGATGTTCGTTCATCTAGAACCAATGGAACGGGTTGCAGGGGAAACCTTTACTCTGGTTTCTCAGTCTGTTTCTTAGTGCCGGTTTGATGTTCCTTCAGTTTTCACTGTAAAACCGAGTTGGAGCTAGTACCTCCCCATATATGTGTATGGAGTGGAGTTTGCAACTGAAAAGAAACTTTGTGATCCCAACAAGCTTGGTGCAGGACGGCTTTCAGACACACTTATCTCTCAAAACTAAGCTTGTGGAGAACTTTCGTTCATCTAGCACCAAGGGAACGGGTTGCAGGAGAAACATTTACTCTGGATTCTCAGTCTGTTTCCTAGTGCCGGTTTGAAGTTCCTGCAGTTTTCACTGTAAAACCGAGTTGGATCGTTACCTAACCTCATATATATATGGAGTGGAGTTTGCAACTGAAAAGAAACTTTGTGTTCCCAAGAAGCTAAGTGAAGGACGGCTTTCACACACACATATATCTCAAATCTGAGCATGTGGAGAGACGTTCGTTCATCTAGCACCAAGTTAACTAGATGCAGTAGAAACTTTTACTCTGGCCTCTCAATATGTTTCCTAGTGCCGGTTTGAATTTCCTGCAGTTTTCACTGTAAATCCATGTTGGAGCTAGTACCTCCCCATATATATGTATGGAGTGAGTTTGTAATTGAAAAGATTCTTTGTGTTCCCAACAAGATATGTGAAGGACGGCTTTCACACACACTTATCTCTCCGAACTGAGCATGTGGAGATACGTTCGTTCATCTAGCACCAAGGGAACGGGTTGCATCGGAAAATTTTAATGTGGATTCTCAGTCTGTTTCTTATTGCCGGTTTGAAGTTCCTGCAGTTTTAACTGTAAATCCGATTTCGAGCTAGACTCTCCCCTTATATATGTATGGAGTGGAGTTTATAAATGAAAACATACTTTGTGTTCCCAACAAGCTAGGTGAAGGACGGCTTTCACACACATTTATCTCTCAGAACTGAACATGTGGAGAGACGTTCGTTCACCTAACACCAAGGGAACGTGCTGCAGGAGGAACTTTTACTCTGGATTCTCAGTCTGTTTCCTAGTGCCGGTTTGAAGTTACTGCAGTTTTCACTGTAAAACCGAGTTGGAGCTAGTACCTCCCCATATATATGTATGGAATGGAGTTTGCAACTGAAAAGAAACTTTGTGTTTCCAACAAGTTTGGTGAAGGACGGCTTTCACACACACTTATCTCTCAGAACTGAGCATGTGGAGAGACGTTCGTTCATCTAGCACCAAGGGAACGGGTTGCAGGAAAAACTTTTACTCTGGTTTCTCAGTCTGTTTCCTAGTGCCGGATTGAAATTCCTGCAGTTTTCACTGTAAAACTGAGTTGGAGCTAGTACCTCCATATATATATGTATGGATTGGAGTTTGCAACTGAAAATAATCTTTGTGTTCCCAACAAGCTACGTGAAGGGCGGCGTTCACACACACTTATTTCTCAGAACTGAGCATGTGGAGAGATGTTCGTTCATCTAGCACCAATGGAACGGGTTGCAGGAGAATCTTTTACGCTGGTTTCTCAGTCTGTTTCTTAGTGCCGGTTTGATGTTCCTTCAGTTTTCACTGTAAAACCGAGTTGAAGCTAGTACCTCCCCATATATGTGTATGGAGTGGAGTTTGCAACTGAAAAGAAACTTTGTGATCCCAAAAAGCTTGGTGCAGGACGGCTTTCAGACACACTTATCTCTCAAAACTAAGCTTGTGGAGAAATTTCGTTCATCTAGCACCAAGGGAACGGGTTGCAGGAGAAACATTTACTCTGGATTCACAGTCTGTTTCCTAGTGCCGGTTTGAAGTTCCTGCAGTTTTCACAGTAAAACCGAGTTGGAGCTAGTACCTGCCCATATATATGTATGGAGTGGAGTTTGCAACTGAAAAGAAATATTGTGTTCCCAACAAGCTTGGTGCAGGATGGCTTTCAGACACACTTATCTCTCAAAACTAAGCTTGTGGAGAGACTTTCGTTCATCTAGCACCAAGGGAACGGGTTGCAGGAGAAACTTTTACCGTGGTTTCTCAGTCTGTTTCCTAGTTCCCGTTTGAAGTTCCTGAAGATTTCACTGTAAAACCGAGTTGGGGCTAGTACCTACCTTTATATTTGTATGGAGTGAAATTTGTAACTGAAAAGAAACTATATGTTCCCAACAAGCTAGGTGAAGAACGGCTTTCACACACAATTATCTCTCAGAACTGAGCATGTGGAGAGACGTTTGTTCATCTAGCACCAAGGGAACGGTTTGCAGGAGAAACTTTTACTCTGGTTTCCCAGTCTGTTTCCTAGTGCCGGTTTGAAGTTTCTGCATTTTTCACTTTATAAATGAGTTGGAGTTAGTACCTCCCCTTATATATGTATGGAGTGGAGTTTGCAACTGAAAAGAAACTTTGTGTTCCCAAGAAGCTAGGTGAAGTACGGCTTTCACACACACTTATCTCTCAGAACTGAGCATGTGGCGAGACGTTCGATCATCTAGCACCAAGGGAACGGGTTGCAGGAGAAACTTTTACTCTGGTTTCTCAGTCTGTTTCCTTGTTCCGGTTTGAAGTTCCTGCAGTTTTCACTGTAAAATTGAGTTGGAGCTAGTACCTCCCCATATATATGTATGGAGTGGAGTTTGCAACTGAAAAGAAACTATGTTTTCCCAAGAAGCTAGGTGAAGGACGGCTTTCACACACACTTATCTCTCAGAAATGAGCATGTGGAGAGATTTTCGTTCATCTATCACCAATGGAACTGGTTGCAGGAGAAACTTTTACTCTGGTTTCTCAGTCTGTTTCTTAGTGCCGGTTTGATGTTCCTTCAGATTTCACTGTAAAACCGAGTTGGAGCTAGTACCTGCCCATATATATGTATGGTGTGGAGTTTGCAAATGAAAAGAAATATTGTGTTCCCAACAAGCTTGGTACAGGATGGCTTTCAGACACACTTATCTCTCAAAACTAAGCTTGTGGAGAGACTTTCGTTCATCTAGCACCAAGGGAACGGGTTGCAGGAGAAACTTTTACTCTGGTTTCTCAGTCTGTTTCCTAGTGCCGGTTTGAATTTCCTGCAGTTTTCACATTAAAACCGAGTTGGAGCTAATACCTCCCGCTATATATGTATGGAGTGGAGTTTGCAACTGAAAAGAAACTTTGTGTTCCCAACAAGCAGGTGAAGGACGGCTTTCACACACACTTATCTCTCAGAACTGAGCATGTGGAGAGACGTTCGTTCATCTAGCACCAAGGGAACGGGTTGCAGGAGAAACTTTTACTCTGGTTTCTCAGTCTGTTTCCTAGTGCCGGATTGAAATTCCTGCAGTTTTCACTGTAAAACTGAGTTGGAGCTATTACCTCCATATATATATGTATGGATTGGAGTTTGCAACTGAAAATAATCTTTGTGTTCCCAACAAGCTACGTGAAGGACGGCGTTCACACACACTTATTTCTCAGAACTTAGCATGTGGAGAGATGTTCGTTCATCTAGCACCAATGGAACGGGTTGCAGGAGAATCTTTTACGCTGGTTTCTCAGTCTGTTTCTTAGTGCCGGTTTGATGTTCCTTCAGTTTTCACTGTAAAACCGAGTTGGAGCTAGTACCTCCCCATATATGTGTAGGGAGTGGAGTTTGCAACTGAAAAGAAACTTTGTGATCCCAACAAGCTTGGTGCAGGACGGCTTTCAGACACACTTATCTCTCAAAACTAAGCTTGTGGAGAAATTTCGTTCATCTAGCACCAAGGGAACGGGTTGCAGGAGAAAATTTACTCTGGTTTCTCAGTCTGTTTCATAGTGCCGGTTTGAATTTCCTGCAGTTTTCACAGTAAAACCGAGTTGGAGCTAATACCTCCCCCTATATATGTATGGAGTGGAGTTTGCAACTGAAAAGAAACTTTGTGTTCCCAACAAGCTAGGTGAAGGACGGCTTTCACACACACTTATCTCTCAAAACTGAGCATGTGGAGAGACGTTCGTTCATCTAGCACCAAGGGAACGGGTTGCAGGAGAAACTTTTACTCTGGTTTCTCAGTCTGTTTCCTAGTGCCGGATTGAAATTCCTGCAGTTTTCACTGTAAAACTGAGTTGGAGCTAGTACCTCCATATATATATGTATGGATTGGAGTTTGCAACTGAAAATAATCTTTGTGTTCCCAACAAGCTACGTGAAGGACGGCATTCACACACACTTATCTCTCAGAACTGAGCATGTGGAGAGACGTTCGTTCATCTAGCACCAAGGGAACGGGTTGCAGGAGAATCTTTACGCTGGTTTCTCTGTCTGTTTCTTAGTGCCGGTTTGATGTTCCTTCAGTTTTCACTGTAATACCGAGTTGGAGGTAGTACCTCCCCATATATGTGTATGGAGTGGAGTTTGCAACTGAAAAGAAACTTTGTGATCCCAACAAGCTTGGTGCAGGACGGCTTTCAGACACACTTATCTCTCAAAACTAAGCTTGTGGAGAAATTTCGTTCATCTAGCACCAAGGGAACGGGTTGCAGGAGAAACATTTACTCTGGATTCTCAGTCTGTTTCCTAGTGCCGGTTTGAAGTTCCTGCAGTTTTCACTGTAAAACCGAGTTGGAGCTAGTACCTGCCCATATATATGTATGGAGTGGAGTTTGCAACTGAAAAGAAATATTGTGTTCCCAACAAGCTTGGTGCAGGATGGCTTTCAGACACACTTATCTCTCAAAACTAAGCTTGTGGAGAGACTTTCGTTCATCTAGCACCAAGGCAACGGGTTGCAGGAGAAACTTTTACTCTGGTTTCTCAGTCTGTTTCCTAGTGCCGGTTTGAATTTCCTGCAGTTTTCACAGTAAAACCGAGTTGGAGCTAACACCTCCCCCTATATATGTATGGAGTGGAGTTTGCAACTGAAAAGAAACTTTGTGTTCCCAACAAGCTAGTTGAAGGACAGCTATCACACACACTTATCTCTCAGAACTGAGCATGTGGAGAGACGTTCGTTCATCTAGCACCAAGGGAACGGGTTGCAGGAGAATCTTTTACGCTGGTTTCTCAGTCTGTTTCTTAGTGCCGGTTTGATGTTCCTTCAGTTTTCACTGTAATACCGAGTTGGAGCTAGTACCTCCCCATATATGTGTATGGAGTGGAGTTTGCAACTGAAAAGAAACTTTGTGATCCCAACAAGCTTGGTGCAGGACGGCTTTCAGACACACTTATCTCTCAAAACTAAGCTTGTGGAGAAATTTCGTTCATCTAGCACCAAGGGAACGGGTTGCAGGAGAAACATTTACTCTGGATTCTCAGTCTGTTTCCTAGTGCCGGTTTGAAGTTCCTGCAATTTCACTGTAAAACCGAGTTGGAGCTAGTACCTGCCCATATATATGTATTGAGTGGAGTTTGCAACTGAAAAGAAATATTGTGTTCCCAACAAGCTTGGTGCAGGATGGCTTTCAGACACACTTATCTCTCAAAACTAAGCTTGTGGAGAGACTTTCGTTCATCTAGCACCAAGGCAACGGGTTGCAGGAGAAACTTTTACTCTGGTTTCTCAGTCTGTTTCCTAGTGCCGGTTTGAATTTCCTGCAGTTTTCACAGTAAAACCGAGTTGGAGCTAACACCTCCCCCTATATATGTATGGAGTGGAGTTTGGAACTGAAAAGAAACTTTGTGTTCCCAACAAGCTAGGTGAAGGACAGCTATCACACACACTTATCTCTCAGAACTGAGCATGTGGAGAGACGTTCGTTCATCTATCATCAAGGGAACGGGTTGCAGGAGAAACTTTTACTCTGGTTTCTCAGTCTGTTTCCTACTGCCGGATTGAAATTCCTGCAGTTTTCACTGTAAAACTGAGTTGGAGCTAGTACCTCCATATATATATGTATGGATTGGAGTTTGCAACTGAAAATAATGTTTGTGTTCCCAACAAGCTACGTGAAGGACGGCGTTCACACACACTTATCTCTCAGAACTGAGCATGTGGAGAGATGTTCGTTCATCTAGAACCAATGGAACGGGTTGCAGGGGAAACCTTTACTCTGGTTTCTCAGTCTGTTTCTTAGTGCCGGTTTGATGTTCCTTCAGTTTTCACTGTAAAACCGAGTTGGAGCTAGTACCTCCCCATATATGTGTATGAGGTGGAGTTTGCAACTGAAAAGAAACTTTGTGATCCCAACAAGCTTGGTGCAGGACGGCTTTCAGACACACTTATCTCTCAAAACTAAGCTTGTGGAGAACTTTCGTTCATCTAGCACCAAGGGAACGGGTTGCAGGAGAAACATTTACTCTGGATTCTCAGTCTGTTTCCTAGTGCCGGTTTGAAGTTCCTGCAGTTTTCACTGTAAAACCGAGTTGGAGCGTTACCTACCCTCATATATATATGGAGTGGAGTTTGCAACTGAAAAGAAACTTTGTGTTCCCAAGAAGCTAAGTGAAGGACGGCTTTCACACACACTTATCTTTCAGTACTAAGCTTGTGGAGAGTCTTTCGTTCATCAAGCACCAAGGGAACGGGTTGGAGGAGAAACTTTAACTCTGGTTTCTCAGTATGTTTCCTAGTGCCGGTTGGAAGTTCCTACAGTTTTAACTGTAAAACCGAGTTGGAGCTAGTACCTCCCCTTATATATGTATGGAGTGGTGTTTGCAACTGAAAAGAATCTTTGTGTTCCCAACAAGCTAGTTGAAGGACGGCTTTCACACACACATATATCTCAAAACGGAGCATGTGGAGAGACGTTCGTTCATCTAGCACCAAGTTAACTAGATGCAGTAGAAAGTTTTACTCTGGCCTCTCAATATGTTTCCTAGTGCCGGTTTGAAGTTCCTGCAGTTTTCACTGTAAATCCATGTTGGAGCTAGTACCTCCCCATATATATGTATGGAGTTGAGTTTGTAATTGAAAAGATTCTTTGTGTTCCCAACAAGATATGTGAAGGACGGCTTTCACACACACTTATCTCTCCGAACTGAGCATGTGGAGATACGTTCGTTCATCTAGCACCAAGGGAACGGGTTGCATCGGAAAATTTTACTGTGGATTCTCAGTCTGTTTCTTATTGCCGGTTTGAAGTTCCTGCAGTTTTAACTGTAAATCCGATTTCGAGCTAGACTCTCCCCTTATATATGTATGGAGTGGAGTTTATAAATGAAAAGATACTATGTGTTCCCAACAAGCTAGGTGAAGGACGGCTTTCACACACATTTATCTCTCAGAACTGAACATGTGGAGAGACGTTCGTTCACCTAACACCAAGGGAACGTGCTGCAGGAGGAACTTTTACTCTGGATTCTCAGTCTGTTTCCTAGTGCCGGTTTGAAGTTACTGCAGTTTTCACTGTAAAACCGAGTTGGAGCTAGTACCTCCCCATATATATGTATGGAATGGAGTTTGCAACTGAAAAGAAACTTTGTGTTTCCAACAAGCAAGGTGAAGGACGGCTTTCACACACTATTATCTCTCAGAAATGAGCATGTGGAGAGACGTTCCTTCATCTAGCACCAAGGGAACGGGTTGCAGTAGAAACCTTTACTGTGGTTTCTCAGTCTGTTTCCTATTGCCGGTTTGAAGTTCCTGCACTTTTCACTGTAAATCCGAATTTGAACTAGAACCTCCCTTTATATACGTATGGAGTGGAGTTTGTAATTGAATAGATCCTTTGTGTTCCCAACAAGCTAGGTGAAGGACGGCTTTCACACTCACTTATATCTTAGAACTGAGCATGTGGAGAGACGTTCATTCATCTAGCACCAAGGGAACGGGTTGCAGGAGAAACTTTTACTCTGGTTTCTCACTCTGTTTCCTAGTGCCGGTTTGAAGTTCCTGCAGTTTTCACTGTAAAATCGAGTTGTAGCTGGTACCACCCCATATATATGTATGGAATGGAGTTTGCAACTGAAAAGAAACTTTGTGTTCCCAACAAGTTAGGTGAAGGACGGCTTTCACACACACTTATCTCTCAGAACTGAGCATGTGGAGAGACGTTCGTTCATCTAGCACCAAGGGAACGGGTTGCAGGAGAAACTTTTACTCTGGTTTCTCAGTCTGTTTCCTAGTGCCGGATTGAAATTCCTGCAGTTTTCACTGTAAAACTGAGTTGGAGCTAGTACCTCCATATATATATGTATGGATTGGAGTTTGCAACTGAAAATAATCTTTGTGTTCCCAACAAGCTACGTGAAGGACGGCGTTCACACACACTTATTTCTCAGAACTTAGCATGTGGAGAGATGTTCGTTCATCTATCACCAATGGAACGGGTTGCA
This sequence comes from Camelus dromedarius, assembly GCF_036321535.1. Taxonomy (NCBI): domain Eukaryota; kingdom Metazoa; phylum Chordata; class Mammalia; order Artiodactyla; family Camelidae; genus Camelus; species Camelus dromedarius. Next base: position 26,215,791 of record NC_087460.1, read on the forward strand.
GGAGAATCTTTTACGCTGGTTTCTCAGTCTGTTTCTTAGTGCCGGTTTGATGTTCCTTCAGTTTTCACTGTAAAACCGAGTTGGAGCTAGTACCTCCCCATATATGTGTATGGAGTGGAGTTTGCAACTGAAAAGAAACTTTGTGATCCCAACAAGCTTGGTGCAGGACGGCTTTCAGACACACTTATCTCTCAAAACTAAGCTTGTGGAGAAATTTCGTTCATCTAGCACCAAGGGAACGGGTTGCAGGAGAAACTTTTACTCTGGTTTCTCAGTCTGTTTCATAGTGCCGGTTTGAATTTCCTGCAGTTTTCACAGTAAAACCGAGTTGGAGCTAATACCTCCCCCTATATATGTATGGAGTGGAGTTTGCAACTGAAAAGAAACTTTGTGTTCCCAACAAGCTAGGTGAAGGACGGCTTTCACACACACTTATCTCTCAGAACTGAGCATGTGGAGAGACGTTCGTTCATCTATCACCAAGGGAAAGGGTTGCAGGAGAAACTTTTAACCTGGTTTCTCAGTCTGTTTCCTACTGCCGGATTGAAATTCCTGCAGTTTTCACTGTAAAACTGAGTTGGAGCTAGAACCTCCATATATATATGTATGGATTGGAGTTTGCAACTGAAAATAATGTTTGTGTTCCCAACAAGCTACGTGAAGGACGGCGTTCACACACACTTATCTCTCAGAAATGATCATGTGGAGAGATGTTCGTTCATCTATCACCAATGGAACTGGTTGCAGGAGAAACTTTTACTCTGGTTTCTCAGTCTTTTTCTTAGTGCCGGTTTGATGTTCCTTCAGTTTTCACTGTAAAACCGAGTTGGAGCTAGTACCTGCCCATATATATGTATGGAGTGGAGTTTGCAAATGAAAAGAAATATTGTGTTCCCAACAAGCTTGGTACAGGATGGCTTTCAGACACACTTATCTCTCAAAACTAAGCTTGTGGAGAGACTTTCGTTCATCTAGCACCAAGGGTACGGGTTGCAGGAGAAACTTTTACTCTGGTTTCTCAGTCTGTTTCATAGTGCCGGTTTGAATTTCCTGCAGTTTTCACAGTAAAACCGAGTTGGAACTAATACCTCCCCCTATATATGTATGGAGTGGAGTTTGCAACTGAAAAGAAACTTTGTGTTCCCAACAAGCTAGGTGAAGGACGGCTTTCACACACACTTATCTCTCAGAACTGAGCATGTGGAGAGACGTTCGTTCATCTAGCACCAAGGGAACGGGTTGCAGGAGAAACTTTTACTCTGGTTTCTCAGTCTGTTTCCTAGTGCCGGATTGAAATTCCTGCAGTTTTCACTGTAAAACTGAGTTGGAGCTAGTACCTCCATATATATATGTATGGATTGGAGTTTGCAACTGAAAATAATCTTTGTGTTCCCAACAAGCTACGTGAAGGACGGCGTTCACACACACTTATCTCTCAGAACTGAGCATGTGGAGAGACGTTCGTTCATCTAGCACCAAGGGAACGGGTTGCAGGAGAATCTTTTACGCTGGTTTCTCAGTCTGTTTCTTAGTGCCGGTTTGATGTTCCTTCAGTTTTCACTGTAATACCGAGTTGGAGCTAGTACCTCCCCATATATGTGTATGGAGTGGAGTTTGCAACTGAAAAGAAACTTTGTGATCCCAACAAGCTTGGTGCAGGACGGCTTTCAGACACACTTATCTCTCAAAACTAAGCTTGTGGAGAAATTTCGTTCATCTAGCACCAAGGGAACGGGTTGCAGGAGAAACATTTACTCTGGATTCTCAGTCTGTTTCCTAGTGCCGGTTTGAAGTTCCTGCAGTTTTCACTGTAAAACCGAGTTGGAGCTAGTACCTGCCCATATATATGTATGGAGTGGAGTTTGCAACTGAAAAGAAATATTGTGTTCCCAACAAGCTTGGTGCAGGATGGCTTTCAGACACACTTATCTCTCAAAACTAAGCTTGTGGAGAGACTTTCGTTCATCTAGCACCAAGGCAACGGGTTGCAGGAGAAACTTTTACTCTGGTTTCTCAGTCTGTTTCCTAGTGCCGGTTTGAATTTCCTGCAGTTTTCACAGTAAAACCGAGTTGGAGCTAACACCTCCCCCTATATATGTATGGAGTGGAGTTTGCAACTGAAAAGAAACTTTGTGTTCCCAACAAGCTAGGTGAAGGACAGCTATCACACACACTTATCTCTCAGAACTGAGCATGTGGAGAGACGTTCGTTCATCTATCATCAAGGGAACGGGTTGCAGGAGAAACTTTTACTCTGGTTTCTCAGTCTGTTTCCTACTGCCGGATTGAAATTCCTGCAGTTTTCACTGTAAAACTGAGTTGGAGCTAGTACCTCCATATATATATGTATGGATTGGAGTTTGCAACTGAAAATAATGTTTGTGTTCCCAACAAGCTACGTGAAGGACGGCGTTCACACACACTTATCTCTCAGAACTGAGCATGTGGAGAGATGTTCGTTCATCTAGAACCAATGGAACGGGTTGCAGGGGAAACCTTTACTCTGGTTTCTCAGTCTGTTTCTTAGTGCCGGTTTGATGTTCCTTCAGTTTTCACTGTAATACCGAGTTGGAGCTAGTACCTCCCCATATATGTGTATGAGGTGGAGTTTGCAACTGAAAAGAAACTTTGTGATCCCAACAAGCTTGGTGCAGGACGGCTTTCAGACACACTTATCTCTCAAAACTAAGCTTGTGGAGAACTTTCGTTCATCTAGCACCAAGGGAACGGGTTGCAGGAGAAACATTTACTCTGGATTCTCAGTCTGTTTCCTAGTGCCGGTTTGAAGTTCCTGCAGTTTTCACTGTAAAACCGAGTTGGAGCGTTACCTACCCTCATATATATATGGAGTGGAGTTTGCAACTGAAAAGAAACTTTGTGTTCCCAAGAAGCTAAGTGAAGGACGGCTTTCACACACACTTATCTTTCAGTACTAAGCTTGTGGAGAGTCTTTCGTTCATCTAGCACCAAGGGAACGGGTTGGAGGAGAAACTTTAACTCTGGTTTCTCAGTATGTTTCCTAGTGCCGGTTGGAAGTTCCTACAGTTTTAACTGTAAAACCGAGTTGGAGCTAGTACCACCCCTTATATATGTATGGAGTGGTGTTTGCAACTGAAAAGAATCTTTGTGTTCCCAACAAGCTAGTTGAAGGACGGCTTTCACACACACATATATCTCAAAACGGAGCATGTGGAGAGACGTTCGTTCATCTAGCACCAAGTTAACTAGATGCAGTAGAAACTTTTACTCTGGCCTCTCAATATGTTTCCTAGTGCCGGTTTGAAGTTCCTGCAGTTTTCACTGTAAATCCATGTTGGAGCTAGTACCTCCCCATATATATGTATGGAGTTGAGTTTGTAATTGAAAAGATTCTTTGTGTTCCCTACAAGATATGTGAAGGACGGCTTTCACACACACTTATCTCTCTGAACTGAGCATGTGGAGATACGTTCGTTCATCTAGCACCAAGGGAACGGGTTGCATCGGAAAATTTTACTGTGGATTCTCAGTCTGTTTCTTATTGCCGGTTTGAAGTTCCTGCAGTTTTAACTGTAAATCCGATTTCGAGCTAGACTCTCCCCTTATATATGTATGGAGTGGAGTTTGTAAATGAAAAGATACTATGTGTTCCCAACAAGCTAGGTGAAGGACGGCTTTCACACACATTTATCTCTCAGAACTGAACATGTGGAGAGACGTTCGTTCACCTAACACCAAGGGAACGTGCTGCAGGAGGAACTTTTACTCTGGATTCTCAGTCTGTTTCCTAGTGCCGGTTTGAAGTTACTGCAGTTTTCACTGTAAAACCGAGTTGGAGCTAGTACCTCCCCATATATATGTATGGAATGGAGTTTGCAACTGAAAAGAAACTTTGTGTTTCCAACAAGCAAGGTGAAGGACGGCTTTCACACACTATTATCTCTCAGAAATGAGCATGTGGAGAGACGTTCCTTCATCTAGCACCAAGGGAACGGGTTGCAGTAGAAACCTTTACTGTGGTTTCTCAGTCTGTTTCCTATTGCCGGTTTGAAGTTCCTGCACTTTTCACTGTAAATCCGAATTTGAACTAGAACCTCCCTTTATATACGTATGGAGTGGAGTTTGTAATTGAATAGATCCTTTGTGTTCCGAACAAGCTAGGTGAAGGACGGCTTTCACACTCACTTATATCTTAGAACTGAGCATGTGGAGAGACGTTCATTCATCTAGCACCAAGGGAACGGGTTGCAGGAGAAACTTTTACTCTGGTTTCTCACTCTGTTTCCTAGTGCCGGTTTGAAGTTCCTGCAGTTTTCACTGTAAAATCGAGTTGTAGCTGGTACCACCCCATATATATGTATGGAATGGAGTTTGCAACTGAAAAGAAACATTGTGTTCCCAACAAGTTAGGTGAATGACGGCTTTCACACACACTTATCTCTCAGAACTGAGCATGTGGAGAGACGTTCGTTCATCTAGCACCAAGGGAACGGGTTGCAGGAGAAACTTTTACTCTGGTTTCTCAGTCTGTTTCCTAGTGCCGGATTGAAATTCCTGCAGTTTTCACTGTAAAACTGAGTTGGAGCTAGTACCTCCATATATATATATATGGATTGGAGTTTGCAACTGAAAATAATCTTTGTGTTCCCAACAAGCTACGTGAAGTGCGGCGTTCACACACACTTATTTTTCATAACTGAGCATGTGGAGAGATGTTCGTTCATCTAGCACCAATGGAACGGGTTGCAGGAGAATCTTTTACGCTGGTTTCTCAGTCTGTTTCTTAGTGCCGGTTTGATGTTCCTTCAGTTTTCACTGTAAAACCGAGTTGAAGCTAGTACCTCCCCATATATGTGTATGGAGTGGAGTTTGCAACTGAAAAGAAACTTTGTGATCCCAACAAGCTTGGTGCAGGACGGCTTTCAGACACACTTATCTCTCAAAACTAAGCTTGTGGAGAAATTTCGTTCATCTAGCACCAAGGGAACGGGTTGCAGGAGAAACATTTACTCTGGATTTTCAGTCTGTTTCCTAGTGCCGGTTTGAAGTTCCTGCAGTTTTCACTGTAAAACCGAGTTGGAGCTAGTACCTGCCCATATATATGTATGGAGTGGAGTTTGCAACTGAAAAGAAATATTGTCTTCCCAACAAGCTTGGTGCAGGATGGCTTTAAGACACACTTATCTCTCAAAACTAAGCTTGTGGAGAGACTTTCGTTCATCTAGCACCAAGGGAACGGGTTGCAGGGGAAACTTTTACTCTGGTTTCTCAGTCTGTTTCCTAGTGCGGGTTTGAATTTCCTGCAGTTTTCACTGTAAAACTGAGTTGGAGCTAATACCTCCCCCTATATATGTATGGAGTGGAGTTTGCAACTGAAAAGAAACTTTGTGTTCCCAACAAGCTAGGTGAAGGACGGCTTTCACACACACTTATCTCTCAAAACTGAGCATGTGGAGAGACGTTCGTTCATCTATCACCAAGGGAACGGGTTGCAGGAGAAACTTTTAACCTGGTTTCTCAGTCTGTTTCCTACTGCCGGATTGAAATTCCTGCAGTTTTCACTGTAAAACTGAGTTGGAGCTAGAACCTCCATATATATATGTATGGATTGGAGTTTGCAACTGAAAATAATGTTTGTGTTCCCAACAAGCTACGTGAAGGACGGCGTTCACACACACTTATCTCTCAGAAATGATCATGTGGAGAGATGTTCGTTCATCTATCACCAATGGAACTGGTTGCAGGAGAAACTTTTACTCTGGTTTCTCAGTCTGTTTCTTAGTGCCGGTTTGATGTTCCTTCAGTTTTCACTGTAAAACCGAGTTGGAGCTAGTACCTGCCCATATATATGTATGGAGTGGAGTTTGCAAATGAAAAGAAATATTGTGTTCCCAACAAGCTTGGTACAGGATGGCTTTCAGACACACTTATCTCTCAAAACTAAGCTTGTGGAGAGACTTTCGTTCATCTAGCACCAAGGGAACGGGTTGCAGGAGAAACTTTTACTCTGGTTTCTCAGTCTGTTTCATAGTGCCGGTTTGAATTTCCTGCAGTTTTCACAGTAAAACCGAGTTGGAACTAATACCTCCCCCTATATATGTATGGAGTGGAGTTTGCAACTGAAAAGAAACTTTGTGTTCCCAACAAGCTAGGTGAAGGACGGCTTTCACACACACTTATCTCTCAGAACTGAGCATGTGGAGAGACGTTCGTTCATCTAGCACCAAGGGAACGGGTTGCAGGAGAAACTTTTACTCTGGTTTCTCAGTCTGTTTCCTAGTGCCGGATTGAAATTCCTGCAGTTTTCACTGTAAAACTGAGTTGGAGCTAGTACCTCCATATATATATGTATGGATTGGAGTTTGCAACTGAAAATAATCTTTGTGTTCCCAACAAGCTACGTGAAGGACGGCGTTCACACACACTTATTTCTCAGAACTGAGCATGTGGAGAGATGTTCGTTCATCTAGCACCAATGGAACGGGTTGCAGGAGAATATTTTACGCTGGTTTCTCAGTCTGTTTCTTAGTGCCGGTTTCATGTTCCTTCAGTTTTCACTGTAAAACCGAGTTGGAGCTAGTACCTCCCCATATATGTGTATGGAGTGGAGTTTGCAACTGAAAAGAAACTTTGTGATCCCAACAAGCTTGGTGCAGGACGGCTTTCAGACACACTTATCTCTCAAAACTAAGCTTTAGGAGAAATTTCGTTCATCTAGCACCAAGGGAACGGGTTGCAGGAGAAACATTTACTCTGGATTCTCAGTCTGTTTCCTAGTGCCGGTTTGAATTTCCTGCAATTTCACTGTAAAACCGAGTTGGAGCTAGTACCTGACCATATATATGTATGGAGTGGAGTTTGCAACTGAAAAGAAATATTGTGTTCCCAACAAGTTTGGTGCAGGATGGCTTTCAGACACACTTATCTCTCAAAACTAAGCTTGTGGAGAGACTTTCGTTCATCTAGCACCAAGGGAACGGGTTGCAGGAGAAACTTTTACTCTGGTTTCTCAGTCTGTTTCCTAGTGCCGGCTTGAATTTCCTGCAGTTTTCACAGTAAAACCGAGTTGGAGCTAACACCTCCCCCTATATATGTATGGATTGGAGTTTGCAACTGAAAAGAATCTTTGTGTTCCCAACAAGCTAGGTGAAGGACAGCTTTCACACACACTTATCTCTCAGAACTGAGCATGTGGAGAGACGTTCGTTCATCTATCACCAAGGGAACGGGTTGCAGGAGAAACTTTTACTCTGGTTTCTCAGTCTTTTTCCTACTGCCGCATTGAAATTCCTGCAGTTTTCACTGTAAAACTGAGTTGGAGCTAGTACCTCCATATATATATGTATGGATTGGAGTTTGCAACTGAAAATAATGTTTGTGTTCCCAACAAGCTACGTGAAGGACGGCGTTCACACACACTTATCTCTCAGAACTGAGCATGTGGAGAGATGTTCGTTCATCTAGAACCAATGGAACGGGTTGCAGGAGAAACTTTTACTCTGGTTTCTCAGTCTGTTTCTTAGTACCGGTTTGATGTTCCTTCAGTTTTCACTGTAAAACCGAGTTGGAGCTAGAACCTCCCCATATATGTGTATGGAGTGGAGTTTGCAACTGAAAAGAAACATTGTGTTCCCAACAAGCTAGGTGAAGGACGCCTTTCACACACAGTTATCTCTCAGAACTGAGCATGTGGAGAGACATTTTTTCATCTAGCACCAAGGGAACGGTTTGCAGGAGAAACTTTTACTCTGGTTTCCCAGTCTGTTTCCTAGTGCCGGTTTGAAGTTTCTGCATTTTTCACTTTATAAACGAGTTGGAGTTAGTACCTCCCCTTATATATGTGTGGAGTGGATTTTGCAACTGAAAAGAAACTTTGTGTTCCCAAGAAGCTAGGTGAAGTACGGCTTTCACACACACTTATCTCTCAGAACTGAGCATGTGGCGAAACTTTCGTTCATCTAACACCAAGGGAACGGGTTGCAGGAGAAATTTTACTCTGGTTTCTCAGTCTGTTTCCTAGTTCAGGTTTGAAATTCCTGCAGTTTTCACTGTAAAACTGAGTTGGAGCTAGTACCTCCCCATATATATGTATGGATTGGAGTTTGCAACTGAAAATAATCTTTGTGTTCCCAACAAGCTATGTGAAGGACGGCTTTCACACACACTTATCTCTCAGAACTGAGCATGTGGAGAGACTTTCGTTCATCTAGCACAATGGGAACGGGTTGCAGGAGAAACTTTTACTCTGGTTTGTCAGTGTGTTTCCTAGTGCCAGTTTTAAGTTCCTGCAGTTTTCACTGTAAAACCTAGTTGGTGCTAGTACCTCCCCATATATATGTATGGATTGGGGTTTGCAACTGAAAAGAAACTTTGTGTTCCCAACAAGCTAGGTGCAGGACGGCTTTCAGACACACTTATCTCTCAGAACTAAGCTTGTGGAGAGACTTTCGTTCATCTAGCACCAAGGGAACGGTTGTCAGGAGAAACTTTTCTCTGGTTTCTCAGTCTGTTTCCTAGTGCCGGTTTGAAGTTCCTGCAGTTTTCACTGTAAAACCGAGTTGGAGCTAGTACCTCCCCATATATATGTATGGAGTGGAATTTGCAAGTGAAAAGAAACTTTCTGTTCCCAACAATCTATGTGAAGTACGGTTTTCACACTCACATATCTCTCAGAACTGAGCATATGGAGAGACGTTCGTTCATCTAGCACCAATGGAATGGGTTGCAAGAGAAACTTTTACTCTGGTCTCTCAGTCTGTTTCCTTGTGCCGGTTTGAATTTCCTGCAGTTTTCACTGTAAATCCGAGTTGGAGCTAGTACCTCCCCATATATATGTATGGAGTGGAGTTTGCAACTGAAAAGAAACTTTGTGTTCCCAAGAAGCTAGGTGAAGGACGGCTTTCACACACACTTATCTTTTAGTACTTAGCTTGTGGAGAGACTTTCGTTCATCTAGCACCAAGGGAACGGTTTGCAGGAGAAACTTTTACTCTGGTTTCCCAGTCTGTTTCCTAGTGCCGGTGTGAAGTTTCTGCATTTTTCACTTTATAAATGAGTTGGAGTTAGTACCTCCCCTTATATATGTATGGATTGGAGTTTGCAACTGAAAAGAAACTTTGTGTTCCCAAGATGCTAGGTGAAGTACGGCTTTCACACACAATTATCTCTCAGAACTGAGCATGTGGCGAGACGTTCGTTCATCTAGCACCAAGGGAACGGGTTGCAGGAGAAATTTTTACTCTGGTTTCTCAGTCTGTTTCCTTGTTCCGGTTTGAAGTTCCTGCAGTTTTCACTGTAAAATTGAATTGGAGCTACTACCTCCCCATATATATGTATGGAGTGGAGTTTGCAACTGAAAAGAAACTTTGTGATCCCAACAAGCTTGGTGCAGGACGGCTTTCAGACACACTTATCTCTCAAAACTAAGCTTGAGGAGAAATTTCGTTCATCTAGCACCAAGGGAACGGGTTGCAGGAGAAACATTTACTCTGGATTCTCAGTCTGTTTCCTAGTGCCGGTTTGAAGTTCCTGCAGTTTTCACTGTAAAACCGAGTTGGAGCTAGTACCTGCCCATAAATATGTATGGAGTGGAGTTTGCAACTGAAAAGAAATATTGTGTTCCCAACAAGCTTGGTGCAGGATGGCTTTCAGAAACACTTATCTCTCAAAACTAAGCTTGTGGAGAGACTTTCGTTCATCTAGCACCAAGGCAACGGGTTGCAGGAGAAACTTTTACTCTGGTTTCTCAGTCTGTTTCCTAGTGCCGGTTTGAATTTCCTGCAGTTTTCACAGTAAAACCGAGTTGGAGCTAACACCTCCCCCTATATATGTATGGAGTGGGGTTTGCAACTGAAAAGTAACTTTGTGTTCCCAACAAGCTAGGTGAAGGACAGCTTTCACACACACTTATCTCTCAGAACTGAGCATGTGGAGAGACGTTCGTTCATCTATCATCAAGGGAACGGGTTGCAGGAGAAACTTTTACTCTGGTTTCTCAGTGTGTTTCCTACTGCCGGATTGAAATTCCTGCAGTTTTCACTGTAAAACTGAGTTGGAGCTAGTACCTCCATATATATATGTATGGATTGGAGTTTGCAACTGAAAATAATGTTTGTGTTCCCAAGAAGCTACGTGAAGGACGGCGTTCACACACACTTATCTCTCAGAACTGAGCATGTGGAGAGATGTTCGTTCATCTAGAACCAATGGAACGGGTTGCAGGAGAAACTTTTACTCTGGTTTCTCAGTCTGTTTCTTAGTGCCGGTTTGATGTTCATTCAGTTTTCACTGTAAAACCTAGTTGGAGCTAGTACCTCCCCATATATGTGTATGGAGTGGAGTTTGCAACTGAAAAGAAACTTTGTGTTCCCAAGAAGCTAGGTGAAGGACGGCTTTCACACACACTTATCTTTCAGTACTAAGCTTGTGGAGAGACTTTCGTTCATCTAGCACCAAGGGAACGGGTTGAAGGAGAAACTTTAACTCTGGTTTCTCAGTATGTTTCCTAGTGCCGGTTGGAAGTTCCTACATTTTTAACTGTAAAACCGAGTTGGAGCTAGTACCTCCCCTTATATATGTATGGAGTGGGGTTTGCAACTGAAAAGAATCTTTGTGTTCCCAACAAGCTAGTTGAAGGACGGCTTTCACACACACATATATCTCAAAACTGAGCATGTGGAGAGACGTTCGTTCATCTAGCACGAAGTTAACTAGATGCAGTAGAAACTTTTACTCTTTACTCTCAATATGTTTCCTAGTGCCGGTTTGAAGTTCCTGCAGTTTTCACTGTAAATCCATGTTGGAGATAGTACCTCCCCATATATATGTATGGAGTGGAGTTTGTAATTGAAAAGATTCTTTGTGTTCCCAACAAAATATGTGAAGGACGGCTTTCACACACACTTATCTCTCCGAACTGAGCATGTGGAGATACGTTCGTTCATCTAGCACCAAGGGAACGGGTTGGATCGGAAAATTTTACTGTGGATTCTCAGTCTGTTTCCTATTGCCGGTTTGAAGTTCCTGCAGTTTTAACTGTAAATCCGATTTCGAGCTAGACTCTCCCCTTATATATGTATGGAGTGGAGTTTATAAATGAAAAGATACTTTGTGTTCCCAACAAGCTATGTGAAGGATGGCTTTCACACATATTTATCTCTCAGAGCTGAACATGTGGAGAGACGTTCGTTCACCTAACACCAAGGGAACGTGCTGCAGGAGGAACTTTTACTCTGGATTCTCAGTCTGTTTCCTAGTGCCGGTTTGAAGTTACTGCAGTTTTCACTGTAAAACCGAGTTGGAGCTAGTACCTCCCCATATATATGTATGGAATGGAGTTTGCAACTGAAAAGAAACTTTGTGTTTCCAACAAGCAAGTTGAAGGACGGCTTTCACACACTATTATCTCTCAGAAATGAGCATGTGGAGAGACGTTCGTTCATCTAGCACAAATGGAACGGGTTGCTGGAGAAACTTTTACTCTGGTTTCTCAGTCTGTTTCCTAGTGCTGGTTTGAAGTTCCTGCAGTTTTCACTGAAAAAACGAGTTGGAGCTAGTACATCCCCCTATATATGTATTGAGTGGGGTTTGCAACTGAAAAGAAACTTTGTGTTCCCAACAAGCTAGGTGAAGGACAGCTTTCACACACACTTATCTCTCAGAACTGAGCATGTGGAGAGACGTTCGTTCATCTATCATCAAGGGAACGGGTTGCAGGAGAAACTTTTACTCTGGTTTCTCAGTGTGTTTCCTACTGCCGGATTGAAATTCCTGCAGTTTTCACTGTAAAACTGAGTTGGAGCTAGTACCTCCATATATATATGTATGGATTGGAGTTTGCAACTGAAAATAATGTTTGTGTTCCCAAGAAGCTACGTGAAGGACGGCGTTCACACACACTTATCTCTCAGAACTGAGCATGTGGAGAGATGTTCGTTCATCTAGAACCAATGGAACGGGTTCCAGGAGAAACTTTTACTCTGGTTTCTCAGTCTGTTTCTTAGTGCCGGTTTGATGTTCATTCAGTTTTCACTGTAAAACCTAGTTTGAGCTAGTACCTCCCCATATATGTGTATGGAGTGGAGTTTGCAACTGAAAAGAAACTTTGTTATCCCAACAAGCTTGGTGCAGGACGGCTTTCAGACACACTTATCTCTCAAAACTAAGCTTGTGGAGAACTTTCGTTCATCTAGCACCAAGGGAACGGGTTGCAGGAGAAACATTTACTCTGGATTCTCAGTCTGTTTCCTAGTGCCGGTTTGAAGTTCCTGCAGTTTTCACTGTAAAACCGAGTTTTAGCTAGTACCTACCCTCATATATATATGGAGTGGAGTTTGCAACTGAAAAGAAACTTTGTGTTCCCAAGAAGCTAGGTGAAGGACGGCTTTCACACACACTTATCTTTCAGTACTAAGCTTGTGGAGAGACTTTCGTTCATCTAGCACCAAGGGAACGGGTTGAAGGAGAAACTTTAAATCTGGTTTCTCAGTATGTTTCCTAGTGCCGGTTGGAAGTTCCTACAGTTTTAACTGTAAAACCGAGTTGGAGCTAGTACCTCCCCTTATATATGTATGGAGTGGGGTTTGCAACTGAAAAGAATCTTTGTGTTCCCAACATGCTAGTTGAAGGACGGCTTTCACACACACATATATCTCAAAACTGAGCATGTGGAGAGACGTTCGTTCATCTAGCACGAAGTTAACTAGATGCAGTAGAAACTTTTACTCTTTACTCTCAATATGTTTCCTAGTGCCGGTTTGAAGTTCCTGCAGTTTTCACTGTAAATCCATGTTGGAGCTAGTACCTCCCCATATATATGTATGGAGTGGAGTTGGTAATTGAAAAGATTCTTTGTGTTCCCAACAAAATATGTGAAGGACGGCTTTCACACACACTTATCTCTCCGAACTGAGCATGTGGAGATACGTTCGTTCATCTAGCACCAAGGGAACTGGTTGGATCGGAAAATTTTTCTGTGGATTCTCAGTCTGTTTCCTATTGCCGGTTTGAAGTTCCTGCAGTTTTAACTGTAAATCCGATTTCGAGCTAGACTCTCCCCTTATATATGTATGGAGTGGAGTTTATAAATGAAAAGATACTTTGTGTTCCCAACAAGCTAGGTGAAGGATGGCTTTCACACACATTTATCTCTCAGAGCTGAACATGTGGAGAGACGTTCGTTCACCTAACACCAAGGGAACGTGCTGCAGGAGGAACTTTTACTCTGGATTCTCAGTCTGTTTCCTAGTGCCGGTTTGAAGTTACTGCAGTTTTCACTGTAAAACCGAGTTGGAGCTAGTACCTCCCCATATATATGTATGGAATGGAGTTTGCAACTGAAAAGAAACTTTGTGTTTCCAACAAGCAAGTTGAAGGACGGCTTTCACACACTATTATCTCTCAGAAATGAGCATGTGGAGAGACGTTCGTTCATCTAGCACAAAGGGAACGGGTTGCAGGAGATACTTTTACTCTGGATTCTCACTCTTTTTCCTAGTGCCGGTTTGAAGTTCCTGCAGTTTTCACAGTAAAACCGTGTTGTAGCTGGTACCAACCCATATATATGTATGGAATGGAGTTTGCAACTGAAAAGAAACTTTGTGTTCCCAACAAGCTAGGTGAAGGACGGCTTTCACACACAATTATCTCTTAGAAATGAGCATGTGGAGATACGTTCCTTCATCTAGCACCAAGGGAACGGGTTGCAGTACAAACCTTTACTGTGGTTTCTCACTCTGTTCCCTATTGCCGGTTTGAAGTTCCTGCACTTTTCACTGTAAATCCGAGTTGGAACTAAAACCTCCCTTTATATACGTATGGAGTGGAATTTGTAATTGAAAAGATCCTTTGTGTTCCCAACAAGCTAGGTGAAGGACGGCTTTCACACTCACTTATATCTTAGAACTGAGCATGTGGAGAGACGTTCGTTCATCTAGCACCAAGGGAACGGGTTGCAGGAGAAACTTTTACTCTGGTTTCTCACTCTGTTTCCTAGTGCCGGTTTGAAGTTCCTGCAGTTTTCACTGTAAAATCGAGTTGTAGCTGGTACCACCCCATATATATGTATGGAATGGAGTTTGCAACTGAAAAGAAACATTGTGTTCCCAACAAGTTAGGTGAAGGACTCCTTTCACACACACTTATCTCTCAGAACTGAGCATGTGGAGAGACGTTCGTTCATCTAGCACCAAGGGAACGGGTTGCAGGAGAAACTTTTACTCTGGTTTCTCACTCTGTTTCCTAGTGCCGGTTTGATGTTCCTTCAGTTTTCACTGTAAAACCGAGTTGGAGCTGGTACCTGCCCAAATATATGTATGGAGTGGAGTTTGCAACTGAAATTAAATACTGTGTTCCCAACAAGCTTGTTGCAGGATGGCTTTCAGACACACTTATCTCTCAAAACTAAGCTTGTGGAGAGACTTTCGTTCATCTAGCACCAAGGGAACGGGTTGCAGGAGAAACTTTAACTCTGGTTTCTCAGTATGTTTCCTAGTGCCGGTTTGAAATTCCTGCAGTTTTCACAGTAAAACCGAGTTGGAGCTAATACCTCCCCCTATATATGTATGGAGTGGAGTTTGCAACTGAAAAGAAACTTTGTGTTCCCAACAAGCTAGGTGAAGGACGGCTTTCACACACACTTATCTCTCAGAACTGAGCATGTGGAGAGACGTTCGTTCATCTAGCACCAAGGGAACGGGTTGCAGGAGAATCTTTTACGCTGGTTTCTCAGTCTGTTTCTTAGTGCCGGTTTGATGTTCCTTCAGTTTTCACTGTAATACCGAGTTGGAGCTAGTACCTCCCCATATATGTGTATGGAGTGGAGTTTGCAACTGAAAAGAAACTTTGTGTTCCCAACAAGCTAGGTGAAGGACAGCTTTCACACACACTTATCTCTCAGAACTGAGCATGTGGAGAGACGTTCGTTCATCTATCATCAAGGGAACGGGTTGCAGGAGAAACTTTTACTCTGGTTTCTCAGTGTGTTTCCTACTGCCGGATTGAAATTCCTGCAGTTTTCACTGTAAAACTGAGTTGGAGCTAGTACCTCCATATATATATGTATGGATTGGAGTTTGCAACTGAAAATAATCTTTGTGTTCCCAAGAAGCTACGTGAAGGACGGCGTTCACACACACTTATCTCTCAGAACTGAGCATGTGGAGAGATGTTCGTTCATCTAGAACCAATGGAACGGGTTGCAGGAGAAACTTTTACTCTGGTTTCTCAGTCTGTTTCTTAGTGCCGGTTTGATGTTCCTTCAGTTTTCACTGTAATACCGAGTTGGAGCTAGTACCTCCCCATATATGTGTATGGAGTGGAGTTTGCAACTGAAAAGAAACTTTGTGATCCCAACAAGCTTGGTGCAGGACGGCTTTCAGACACACTTATCTCTCAAAACTAAGCTTGTGGAGAAATTTCGTTCATCTAGCACCAAGGGAACGGGTTGCAGGAGAAACATTTACTCTGGATTCTCAGTCTGTTTCCTAGTGCCTGTTTGAAGTTCCTGCAATTTCACTGTAAAACCGAGTTGGAGCTAGTACCTGCCCATATATATGTATGGAGTGGAGTTTGCAACTGAAAAGAAATATTGTGTTCCCAACAAGCTTGGTGCAGGATGGCTTTCAGACACACTTATCTCTCAAAACTAAGCTTGTGGAGAGACTTTCGTTCATCTAGCACCAAGGCAACGGGTTGCAGGAGAAACTTTTACTCTGGTTTCTCAGTCTGTTTCCTAGTGCCGGTTTGAATTTCCTGCAGTTTTCACAGTAAAACCGAGTTGGAGCTAACACCTCCCCCTATATATGTATGGAGTGGAGTTTGCAACTGAAAAGAAACTTTGTGTTCCCAACAAGCTAGGTGAAGGACAG
Source organism: Camelus dromedarius (assembly GCF_036321535.1). Taxonomy (NCBI): domain Eukaryota; kingdom Metazoa; phylum Chordata; class Mammalia; order Artiodactyla; family Camelidae; genus Camelus; species Camelus dromedarius. The sequence goes on from NC_087460.1 coordinate 26,231,636, forward strand.
CTTTCACACACACTTATCTCTCAGAACTGAGCATGTGGAGAGACTTTCGTTCATCTATCATCAAGGGAACGGGTTGCAGGAGAAACTTTTACTCTGGTTTCTCAGTGTGTTTCCTACTGCCGGATTGAAATTCCTGCAGTTTTCACTGTAAAACTGAGTTGGAGCTAGTACATCCATATATATATGTATGGATTGGAGTTTGCAACTGAAAATAATCTTTGTGTTCCCAAGAAGCTACGTGAAGGACGGCGTTCACACACACTTATCTCTCAGAACTGAGCATGTGGAGAGATGTTCGTTCATCTAGAACCAATGGAACGGGTTGCAGGAGAAACTTTTACTCTGGTTTCTCAGTCTGTTTCTTAGTGCCGGTTTGATGTTCCTTCAGTTTTCACTGTAATACCGAGTTGGAGCTAGTACCTCCCCATATATGTGTATGGAGTGGAGTTTGCAACTGAAAAGAAACTTTGTGATCCCAACAAGCTTGGTGCAGGACGGCTTTCAGACACACTTATCTCTCAAAACTAAGCTTGTGGAGAAATTTCGTTCATCTAGCACCAAGGGAACGGGTTGCAGGAGAAACATTTACTCTGGATTCTCAGTCTGTTTCCTAGTGCCTGTTTGAAGTTCCTGCAATTTCACTGTAAAACCGAGTTGGAGCTAGTACCTGCCCATATATATGTATGGAGTGGAGTTTGCAACTGAAAAGAAATATTGTGTTCCCAACAAGCTTGGTGCAGGATGGCTTTCAGACACACTTATCTCTCAAAACTAAGCTTGTGGAGAGACTTTCGTTCATCTAGCACCAAGGCAACGGGTTGCAGGAGAAACTTTTACTCTGGTTTCTCAGTCTGTTTCCTAGTGCCGGTTTGAATTTCCTGCAGTTTTCACAGTAAAACCGAGTTGGAGCTAACACCTCCCCCTATATATGTATGGAGTGGAGTTTGCAACTGAAAAGAAACTTTGTGTTCCCAACAAGCTAGGTGAAGGACAGCTTTCACACACACTTATCTCTCAGAACTGAGCATGTGGAGAGACGTTCGTTCATCTATCATCAAGGGAACGGGTTGCAGGAGAAACTTTTACTCTGGTTTCTCAGTGTGTTTCCTACTGCCGGATTGAAATTCCTGCAGTTTTCACTGTAAAACTGTGTTGGAGCTAGTACATCCATATATATATGTATGGATTGGAGTTTGCAACTGAAAATAATCTTTGTGTTCCCAAGAAGCTACGTGAAGGACGGCGTTCACACACACTTATCTCTCAGAACTGAGCATGTGGAGAGATGTTCGTTCATCTAGAACCAATGGAACGGGTTGCAGGAGAAACTTTTACTCTGGTTTCTCAGTCTGTTTCTTAGTGCCGGTTTGATGTTCCTTCAGTTTTCACTGTAATACCGAGTTGGAGCTAGTACCTCCCCATATATGTGTATGGAGTGGAGTTTGCAACTGAAAAGAAACTTTGTGATCCCAACAAGCTTGGTGCAGGACGGCTTTCAGACACACTTATCTCTCAAAACTAAGCTTGTGGAGAAATTTCGTTCATCTAGCACCAAGGGAACGGGTTGCAGGAGAAACATTTACTCTGGATTCTCAGTCTGTTTCCTAGTGCCGGTTTGAAGTTCCTGCAATTTCACTGTAAAACCGAGTTGGATCTAGTACCTGCCCATATATATGTATGGAGTGGAGTTTGCAACTGAAAAGAAATATTGTGTTCCCAACAAGCTTGGTGCAGGATGGCTTTCAGACACACTTATCTCTCAAAACTAAGCTTGTGGAGAGACTTTCGTTCATCTAGCACCAAGGCAACGGGTTGCAGGAGAAACTTTTACTCTGGTTTCTCAGTCTGTTTCCTAGTGCCGGATGAATTTCCTGCAGTTTTCACAGTAAAACCGAGTTGGAGCTAACACCTCCCCCTATATATGTATGGAGTGGTGTTTGCAACTGAAAAGAATCTTTGTGTTCCCAACAAGCTAGTTGAAGGACGGCTTTCACACACACATATATCTCAAAACTGAGCATGTGGAGAGACGTTCGTTCATCTAGCACCAAGTTAACTAGATGCAGTAGAAACTTTTACTCTGGCCTCTCAATATGTTTCCTAGTGCCGGTTTGAATTTCCTGCAGTTTTCACTGTAAATCCATGTTGGAGCTAGTACCTCCCCATATATATGTATGGAGTTGAGTTTGTAATTGAAAAGATTCTTTGTGTTCCCAACAAGATATGTGAAGGACGGCTTTCACACACACTTATCTCTCCGAACTGAGCATGTGGAGATACGTTCGTTCATCTAGCACCAAGGGAACGGGTTGCATCGGAAAATTTTACTGTGGATTCTCAGTCTGTTTCTTATTGCCGGTTTGAAGTTCCTGCAGTTTTAACTGTAAATCCGATTTCGAGCTAGACTCTCCCCTTATATATGTATGGAGTGGAGTTTATAAATGAAAAGATACTTTCTGTTCCCAACAAGCTAGGTGAAGGACGGCTTTCACACACATTTATCTCTCAGAACTGAACATGTGGAGAGACGTTCGTTCACCTAACACCAAGGGAACGTGCTGCAGGAGGAACTTTTACTCTGGATTCTCAGTCTGTTTCCTAGTGCCGGTTTGAAGTTACTGCAGTTTTCACTGTAAAACCGAGTTGGAGCTAGTACCTCCCCATATATATGTATGGAATGGAGTTTGCAACTGAAAAGAAACTTTGTGTTTCCAACAAGCAAGGTGAAGGACGGCTTTCACACACTATTATCTCTCAGAAATGAGTATGTGGAGAGACGTTCCTTCATCTAGCACCAAGGGAACGGGTGGCAGTAGAAACCTTTACTGTGGTTTCTCTGTCTGTTTCCTATTGCCGGTTTGAAGTTCCTGCACTTTTCACTGTAAATCCGAATTTGAACTAGAACCTCCCTTTATATACATATGGAGTGGAGTTTGTAATTGAATAGATCCTTTGTGTTCCCAACAAGCTAGGTGAAGGACGGCTTTCACACTCACTTATATCTTAGAACTGAGCATGTGGAGAGACGTTCATTCATCTAGCACCAAGGGAACGGGTTGCAGGAGAAACTTTTACTCTGGTTTCTCAGTCTGTTTCCTAGTGCCGGTTTGAATTTCCTGCAGTTTTCACAGTAAAACCGAGTTGGAGCTAACACCTCCCCCTATATATGTATGGAGTGGAGTTTGCAACTGAAAAGAAACTTTGTGTTCCCAACAAGCTAGGTGAAGGACAGCTTTCACACACACTTATCTCTCAGAACTGAGCATGTGGAGAGACGTTCGTTCATCTATCATCAAGGGAACGGGTTGCAGGAGAAACTTTTACTCTGGTTTCTCAGTGTGTTTCCTACTGCCGGATTGAAATTCCTGCAGTTTTCACTGTAAAACTGAGTTGGAGCTAGTACATCCATATATATATGTATGGATTGGAGTTTGCAACTGAAAATAATCTTTGTGTTCCCAAGAAGCTACGTGAAGGACGGCGTTCACACACACTTATCTCTCAGAACTGAGCATGTGGAGAGATGTTCGTTCATCTAGAACCAATGGAACGGGTTGCAGGAGAAACTTTTACTCTGGTTTCTCAGTCTGTTTCTTAGTGCCGGTTTGATGTTCCTTCAGTTTTCACTGTAATACCGAGTTGGAGCTAGTACCTCCCCATATATGTGTATGGAGTGGAGTTTGCAACTGAAAAGAAACTTTGTGATCCCAACAAGCTTGGTGCAGGACGGCTTTCAGACACACTTATCTCTCAAAACTAAGCTTGTGGAGAAATTTCGTTCATCTAGCACCAAGGGAACGGGTTGCAGGAGAAACATTTACTCTGGATTCTCAGTCTGTTTCCTAGTGCCGGTTTGAAGTTCCTGCAATTTCACTGTAAAACCGAGTTGGATCTAGTACCTGCCCATATATATGTATGGAGTGGAGTTTGCAACTGAAAAGAAATATTGTGTTCCCAACAAGCTTGGTGCAGGATGGCTTTCAGACACACTTATCTCTCAAAACTAAGCTTGTGGAGAGACTTTCGTTCATCTAGCACCAAGGCAACGGGTTGCAGGAGAAACTTTTACTCTGGTTTCTCAGTCTGTTTCCTAGTGCCGGATGAATTTCCTGCAGTTTTCACAGTAAAACCGAGTTGGAGCTAACACCTCCCCCTATATATGTATGGAGTGGTGTTTGCAACTGAAAAGAATCTTTGTGTTCCCAACAAGCTAGTTGAAGGACGGCTTTCACACACACATATATCTCAAAACTGAGCATGTGGAGAGACGTTCGTTCATCTAGCACCAAGTTAACTAGATGCAGTAGAAACTTTTACTCTGGCCTCTCAATATGTTTCCTAGTGCCGGTTTGAATTTCCTGCAGTTTTCACTGTAAATCCATGTTGGAGCTAGTACCTCCCCATATATATGTATGGAGTTGAGTTTGTAATTGAAAAGATTCTTTGTGTTCCCAACAAGATATGTGAAGGACGGCTTTCACACACACTTATCTCTCCGAACTGAGCATGTGGAGATACGTTCGTTCATCTAGCACCAAGGGAACGGGTTGCATCGGAAAATTTTACTGTGGATTCTCAGTCTGTTTCTTATTGCCGGTTTGAAGTTCCTGCAGTTTTAACTGTAAATCCGATTTCGAGCTAGACTCTCCCCTTATATATGTATGGAGTGGAGTTTATAAATGAAAAGATACTTTCTGTTCCCAACAAGCTAGGTGAAGGACGGCTTTCACACACATTTATCTCTCAGAACTGAACATGTGGAGAGACGTTCGTTCACCTAACACCAAGGGAACGTGCTGCAGGAGGAACTTTTACTCTGGATTCTCAGTCTGTTTCCTAGTGCCGGTTTGAAGTTACTGCAGTTTTCACTGTAAAACCGAGTTGGAGCTAGTACCTCCCCATATATATGTATGGAATGGAGTTTGCAACTGAAAAGAAACTTTGTGTTTCCAACAAGCAAGGTGAAGGACGGCTTTCACACACTATTATCTCTCAGAAATGAGTATGTGGAGAGACGTTCCTTCATCTAGCACCAAGGGAACGGGTGGCAGTAGAAACCTTTACTGTGGTTTCTCTGTCTGTTTCCTATTGCCGGTTTGAAGTTCCTGCACTTTTCACTGTAAATCCGAATTTGAACTAGAACCTCCCTTTATATACATATGGAGTGGAGTTTGTAATTGAATAGATCCTTTGTGTTCCCAACAAGCTAGGTGAAGGACGGCTTTCACACTCACTTATATCTTAGAACTGAGCATGTGGAGAGACGTTCATTCATCTAGCACCAAGGGAACGGGTTGCAGGAGAAACTTTTACTCTGGTTTCTCACTCTGTTTCCTAGTGCCGGTTTGAAGTTCCTGCAGTTTTCACTGTAAAACCGAGTTGGAGCTAGTACCTCCATATATATATGTATGGATTGGAGTTTGCAACTGAAAATAATCTTTGTGTTCCCAACAAGCTACGTGAAGGACGGCGTTCACACACACTTATTTCTCAGAACTGAGCATGTGGAGAGATGTTCGTTCATCTAGCACCAATGGAACGGGTTGCAGGAGAATCTTTTACGCTGGTTTCTCAGTCTGTTTCTTAGTGCCGGTTTGATGTTCCTTCAGTTTTCACTGTAAAACCGAGTTGAAGATAGTACCTCCTAATATATGTGAATGGAGTGGAGTTTGCAACTGAAAAGAAACTTTGTGATCCCAACAAGCTTGGTGCAGGACGGCTTTCAGACACACTTATCTCTCAAAACTAAGCTTGTGGAGAAATTTCGTTCATCTAGCACCAAGGGAACGGGTTGCAGGAGAAACATTTACTCTGGATTCTCAGTCTGTTTCCTAGTGCCGGTTTGAATTTCCTGCAGTTTTCACAGTAAAACCGAGTTGGAGCTAATACCTCCCCCTATATATGTATGGAGTGGAGTTTGCAACTGAAAAGAAACTTTGTGTTCCCAAAAAGCTAGGTGAAGGACGGCTTTCACACACACTTATCTCTCAAAACTGAGCATGTGGAGAGACGTTCGTTCATCTATCACCAAGGGAACGGGTTGCAGGAGAAACTTTTAACCTGGTTTCTCAGTCTGTTTCCTACTGCCGGTTTGAAATTCCTGCAGTTTTCACTGTAAAACTGAGTTGGAGCTAGAACCTCCATATATATATGTATGGATTGGAGTTTGCAACTGAAAATAATGTTTGTGTTCCCAACAAGCTACGTGAAGGACGGCGTTCACACACACTTATCTCTCAGAAATTAGCATGTGGAGAGATGTTCGTTCATCTATCACCAATGGAACTGGTTGCAGGAGAAACTTTTACTCTGGTTTCTCAGTCTGTTTCTTAGTGCCGGTTTGATGTTCCTTCAGTTTTCACTGTAAAACCGAGTTGGAGCTAGTACCTGCCCATATATATGTATGGAGTGGAGTTTGCAAATGAAAAGAAATATTGTGTTCCCAACAAGCTTGGTACAGGATGGCTTTCAGACACACTTATCTCTCAAAACTAAGCTTGTGGAGAGACTTTCGTTCATCTAGCACCAAGGGAACGGGTTGCAGGAGAAACTTTTACTCTGGTTTCTCAGTCTGTTTCATAGTGCCGGTTTGAATTTCATGCAGTTTTCACAGTAAAACCGAGTTGGAGCTAATACCTCCCCCTATATATGTATGGAGTGGAGTTTGCAATTGAAAAGAAACTTTGTGTTCCCAACAAGCTAGGTGAAGGACGGCTTTCACACACACTTATCTCTCAGAACTGAGCATGTGGAGAGACGTTCGTTCATCTAGCACCAAGGGAACGGGTTGCAGGAGAAACTTTTACTCTGGTTTCTCAGTCTGTTTCCTAGTGCTGGATTGAAATTCCTGCAGTTTTCACTGTAAAACTGAGTTGGAGCTAGAACCTCCATATATATATGTATGGATTGGAGTTTGCAACTGAAAATAATCTTTGTGTTCCCAACAAGCTACGTGAAGGACGGCGTTCACACACACTTATTTCTCAGAACTGAGCATGTGGAGAGATGTTCGTTCATCTAGCACCAATGGAACGGGTTGCAGGAGAATCTTTTACGCTGGTTTCTCAGTCTGTTTCTTAGTGCCGGTTTCATGTTCCTTCTGTTTTCACTGTAAAACCGAGTTGGAGCTAGTACCTCCCCATATATGTGTATGGAGTGGAGTTTGCAACTGAAAAGAAACTTTGTGATCCCAACAAGCTTGGTGCAGGACGGCTTTCAGACACACTTATCTCTCAAAACTAAGCTTTAGGAGAAATTTCGTTCATCTAGCACCAAGGGAACGGGTTGCAGGAGAAACATTTACTCTGGATTCTCAGTCTGTTTCCTAGTGCCGGTTTGAATTTCCTGCAATTTCACTGTAAAACCGAGTTGGAGCTAGAACCTCCCCATATATATGTATGGAGTGGAGTTTGCAACTGAAAAGAAACATTGTGTTCCCAACAAGCTAGGTGAAGGACGCCTTTCACACACAGTTATCTCTCAGAACTGAGCATGTGGAGAGACGTTTTTTCATCTAGCACCAAGGGAACGGTTTGCAGGAGAAAATTTTACTCTGGTTTCCCAGTCTGTTTCCTAGTGCCGGTTTGAAGTTTCTGCATTTTTCACTTTATAAACGAGTTGGAGTTAGTACCTCCCCTTATATATGTGTGGAGTGGATTTTGCAACTGAAAAGAAACTTTGTGTTCCCAAGAAGCTAGGTGAAGTACGGCTTTCACACACACTTATCTCTCAGAACTGAGCATGTGGCGAAACTTTCGTTCATCTAACACCAAGGGAACGGGTTGCAGGAGAAATTTTACTCTGGTTTCTCAGTCTGTTTCCTAGTTCAGGTTTGAAATTCCTGCAGTTTTCACTGTAAAACTGAGTTGGAGCTAGTACCTCCCCATATATATGTATGGAGTGGAGTTTGCAACTGAAAATAATCTTTGTGTTCCCAACAAGCTATGTGAAGGCGGCTTTCACACACACTTATCTCTCAGAACTGAGCATGTGGAGAGACTTTCGTTCATCTAGCACAATGGGAACGGGTTGCAGGAGAAACTTTTACTCTGGTTTGTCAGTGTGTTTCCTAGTGCCAGTTTTAAGTTCCTGCAGTTTTCACTGTAAAACCTAGTTGGAGCTAGTACCTCCCCATATATATGTATGGATTGGGGTTTGCAACTGAAAAGAAACTTTGTGTTCCCAACAAGCTAGGTGCAGAACGGCTTTCAGACACACTTATCTCTCAGAACTAAGCTTGTGGAGAGACTTTCGTTCATCTAGCACCAAGGGAACGGTTGTCAGGAGAAACTTTTCTCTGGTTTCTCAGTCTGTTTCCTAGTGCCGGTTTGAAGTTCCTGCAGTTTTCACTGTAAAACCGAGTTGGAGCTAGTACCTCCCCATATATATGTATGGAGTGGATTTTGCAAGTGAAAAGAAACTTTCTGTTCCCAACAATCTATGTGAAGTACGGTTTTCACACTCACATATCTCTCAGAACTGAGCATATGGAGAGACGTTCGTTCATCTAGCACCAATGGAATGGGTTGCAAGAGAAACTTTTACTCTGGTCTCTCAGTCTGTTTCCTTGTGCCGGTTTGAATTTCCTGCAGTTTTCACTGTAAATCCGAGTTGGAGCTAGTACCTCCCCATATATATGTATGGAGTGGAGTTTGCAACTGAAAAGAAACTTTGTGTTCCCAACAAGCTAGGTGAAGGACGGCTTTCACACACACTTATCTTTTAGTACTTAGCTTGTGGAGAGACTTTCGTTCATCTAGCACCAAGGGAACGGTTTGCAGGAGAAACTTTTACTCTGGTTTCCCAGTCTGTTTCCTAGTGCCGGTGTGAAGTTTCTGCATTTTTCACTTTATAAATGAGTTGGAGTTAGTACCTCCCCTTATATATGTATGGAGTGGAGTTTGCAACTGAAAAGAAACTTTGTGTTCCCAAGAAGCTAGGTGAAGTACGGCTTTCACACACAATTATCTCTCAGAACTGAGCATGTGGCGAGACGTTCATTCATCTAGCACCAAGGGAACGGGTTGCAGGAGAAACTTTTACTCTGGTTTCTCAGTCTGTTTCCTTGTTCCGGTTTGAAGTTCCTGCAGTTTTCACTGTAAAATTGAATTGGAGCTAGTACCTCCCCATATATATGTACGGAGTGGAGTTTGCAACTGAAAAGAAACTATGTTTTCCCAAGAAGCTAGGTGAAGGACGGCTTTCACACACAATTATCTCTCAGAAATGAGCATGTGGAGAGATGTTCGTTCATCTATCACCAATGGAACTGGTTGCAGGAGAAACTTTTACTCTGGTATCTCAGTCTGTTTCTTAGTGCCGGTTTGATGTTCCTTCAGTTTTCACTGTAAAACCGAGTTGGAGCTAGTACCTGGCCATATATATGTATGGAGTGGAGTTTGCAAATGAAAAGAAATATTGTGTTCCCAACTAGCTTGGTACAGGATGGCTTTCAGACACACTTATCTCTCAAAACTAAGCTTGTGGAGAGACGTTCGTTCATCTAGCACCAAGGGAACGGGTTGCAGGAGAAACTTTTACTCTGGTTTCTCACTCTGTTTCCTAGTGCCGGTTTGATGTTCCTTCAGTTTTCACTGTAAAACCGAGTTGGAGCTGGTACCTGCCCAAATATATGTATGGAGTGGAGTTTGCAACTGAAATTAAATACTGTGTTCCCAACAAGCTTGTTGCAGGATGGCTTTCAGACACACTTATCTCTCAAAACTAAGCTTGTGGAGAGACTTTCGTTCATCTAGCACCAAGGGAACGGGTTGCAGGAGAAACTTTAACTCTGGTTTCTCAGTATGTTTCCTAGTGCCGGTTTGAATTTCCTGCAGTTTTCACAGTAAAACCGAGTTGGAGCTAATACCTCCCCCTATATATGTATGGAGTGGAGTTTGCAACTGAAAAGAAACTTTGTGTTCCCAACAAGCTAGGTGAAGGACGGCTTACACACACACTTATCTCTCAGAACTGAGCATGTGGAGAGACGTTCGTTCATCTAGCACCAAGGGAACGGGTTGCAGGAGAATCTTTTACGCTGGTTTCTCAGTCTGTTTCTTAGTGCCGGTTTGATGTTCCTTCAGTTTTCACTGTAATACCGAGTTGGAGCTAGTACCTCCCCATATATGTGTATGGAGTGGAGTTTGCAACTGAAAAGAAACTTTGTGTTCCCAACAAGCTAGGTGAAGGACAGCTTTCACACACACTTATCTCTCAGAACTGAGCATGTGGAGAGACGTTCGTTCATCTATCATCAAGGGAACGGGTTGCAGGAGAAACTTTTACTCTGGTTTCTCAGTGTGTTTCCTACTGCCGGATTGAAATTCCTGCAGTTTTCACTGTAAAACTGAGTTGGAGCTAGTACCTCCATATATATATGTATGGATTGGAGTTTGCAACTGAAAATAATCTTTGTGTTCCCAAGAAGCTACGTGAAGGACGGCGTTCACACACACTTATCTCTCAGAACTGAGCATGTGGAGAGATGTTCGTTCATCTAGAACCAATGGAACGGGTTGCAGGAGAAACTTTTACTCTGGTTTCTCAGTCTGTTTCTTAGTGCCGGTTTGATGTTCCTTCAGTTTTCACTGTAATACCGAGTTGGAGCTAGTACCTCCCCATATATGTGTATGGAGTGGAGTTTGCAACTGAAAAGAAACTTTGTGATCCCAACAAGCTTGGTGCAGGACGGCTTTCAGACACACTTATCTCTCAAAACTAAGCTTGTGGAGAAATTTCGTTCATCTAGCACCAAGGGAACGGGTTGCAGGAGAAACATTTACTCTGGATTCTCAGTCTGTTTCCTAGTGCCGGTTTGAAGTTCCTGCAATTTCACTGTAAAACCGAGTTGGAGCTAGTACCTGCCCATATATATGTATGGAGTGGAGTTTGCAACTGAAAAGAAATATTGTGTTCCCAACAAGCTTGGTGCAGGATGGCTTTCAGACACACTTATCTCTCAAAACTAAGCTTGTGGAGAGACTTTCGTTCATCTAGCACCAAGGCAACGGGTTGCAGGAGAAACTTTTACTCTGGTTTCTCAGTCTGTTTCCTAGTGCCGGTTTGAATTTCCTGCAGTTTTCACAGTAAAACCGAGTTGGAGCTAACACCTCCCCCTATATATGTATGGAGTGGAGTTTGCAACTGAAAAGAAACTTTGTGTTCCCAACAAGCTAGGTGAAGGACAGCTTTCACACACACTTATCTCTCAGAACTGAGCATGTGGAGAGACTTTCGTTCATCTATCATCAAGGGAACGGGTTGCAGGAGAAACTTTTACTCTGGTTTCTCAGTGTGTTTCCTACTGCCGGATTGAAATTCCTGCAGTTTTCACTGTAAAACTGAGTTGGAGCTAGTACATCCATATATATATGTATGGATTGGAGTTTGCAACTGAAAATAATCTTTGTGTTCCCAAGAAGCTACGTGAAGGACGGCGTTCACACACACTTATCTCTCAGAACTGAGCATGTGGAGAGATGTTCGTTCATCTAGAACCAATGGAACGGGTTGCAGGAGAAACTTTTACTCTGGTTTCTCAGTCTGTTTCTTAGTGCCGGTTTGATGTTCCTTCAGTTTTCACTGTAATACCGAGTTGGAGCTAGTACCTCCCCATATATGTGTATGGAATGGAGTTTGCAACTGAAAAGAAACTTTGTGATCCCAACAAGCTTGGTGCAGGACGGCTTTCAGACACACTTATCTCTCAAAACTAAGCTTGTGGAGAAATTTCGTTCATCTAGCACCAAGGGAACGGGTTGCAGGAGAAACATTTACTCTGGATTCTCAGTCTGTTTCCTAGTGCCGGTTTGAAGTTCCTGCAATTTCACTGTAAAACCGAGTTTGAGCTAGTACCTGCCCATATATATGTATGGAGTGGAGTTTGCAACTGAAAAGAAATATTGTGTTCCCAACAAGCTTGGTGCAGGATGGCTTTCAGACACACTTATCTCTCAAAACTAAGCTTGTGGAGAGACTTTCGTTCATCTAGCACCAAGGCAACGGGTTGCAGGAGAAACTTTTACTCTGGTTTCTCAGTCTGTTTCCTAGTGCCGGTTTGAATTTCCTGCAGTTTTCACAGTAAAACCGAGTTGGAGCTAACACCTCCCCCTATATATGTATGGAGTGGAGTTTGCAACTGAAAAGAAACTTTGTGTTCCCAACAAGCTAGGTGAAGGACAGCTTTCACACACACTTATCTCTCAGAACTGAGCATGTGGAGAGACGTTCGTTCATCTATCATCAAGGGAACGGGTTGCAGGAGAAACTTTTACTCTGGTTTCTCAGTGTGTTTCCTACTGCCGGATTGAAATTCCTGCAGTTTTCACTGTAAAACTGAGTTGGAGCTAGTACATCCATATATATATGTATGGATTGGAGTTTGCAACTGAAAATAATCTTTGTGTTCCCAAGAAGCTACGTGAAGGACGGCGTTCACACACACTTATCTCTCAGAACTGAGCATGTGGAGAGATGTTCGTTCATCTAGAACCAATGGAACCGGTTGCAGGAGAAACTTTTACTCTGGTTTCTCAGTCTGTTTCTTAGTGCCGGTTTGATGTTCCTTCAGTTTTCACTGTAATACCGAGTTGGAGCTAGTACCTCCCCATATATGTGTATGGAGTGGAGTTTGCAACTGAAAAGAAACTTTGTGATCCCAACAAGCTTGGTGCAGGACGGCTTTCAGACACACTTATCTCTCAAAACTAAGCTTGTGGAGAAATTTCGTTCATCTAGCACCAAGGGAACGGGTTGCAGGAGAAACATTTACTCTGGATTCTCAGTCTGTTTCCTAGTGCCGGTTTGAAGTTCCTGCAATTTCACTGTAAAACCGAGTTGGATCTAGTACCTGCCCATATATATGTATGGAGTGGAGTTTGCAACTGAAAAGAAATATTGTGTTCCCAACAAGCTTGGTGCAGGATGGCTTTCAGACACACTTATCTCTCAAAACTAAGCTTGTGGAGAGACTTTCGTTCATCTAGCACCAAGGCAACGGGTTGCAGGAGAAACTTTTACTCTGGTTTCTCAGTCTGTTTCCTAGTGCCGGATGAATTTCCTGCAGTTTTCACAGTAAAACCGAGTTGGAGCTAACACCTCCCCCTATATATGTATGGAGTGGTGTTTGCAACTGAAAAGAATCTTTGTGTTCCCAACAAGCTAGTTGAAGGACGGCTTTCACACACAAATATATCTCAAAACTGAGCATGTGGAGAGACGTTCGTTCATCTAGCACCAAGTTAACTAGATGCAGTAGAAACTTTTACTCTGGCCTCTCAATATGTTTCCTAGTGCCGGTTTGAATTTCCTGCAGTTTTCACTGTAAATCCATGTTGGAGCTAGTACCTCCCCATATATATGTATGGAGTTGAGTTTGTAATTGAAAAGATTCTTTGTGTTCCCAACAAGATATGTGAAGGACGGCTTTCACACACACTTATCTCTCCGAACTGAGCATGTGGAGATACGTTCGTTCACCTAGCACCAAGGGAACGGGTTGCATCGGAAAATTTTACTGTGGATTCTCAGTCTGTTTCTTATTGCCGGTTTGAAGTTCCTGCAGTTTTAACTGTAAATCCGATTTCGAGCTAGACTCTCCCCTTATATATGTATGGAGTGGAGTTTATAAATGAAAAGATACTTTCTGTTCCCAACAAGCTAGGTGAAGGACGGCTTTCACACACATTTATCTCTCAGAACTGAACATGTGGAGAGACGTTCGTTCACCTAACACCAAGGGAACGTGCTGCAGGAGGAACTTTTACTCTGGATTCTCAGTCTGTTTCCTAGTGCCGGTTTGAAGTTACTGCAGTTTTCACTGTAAAACCGAGTTGGAGCTAGTACCTCCCCATATATATGTATGGAATGGAGTTTGCAACTGAAAAGAAACTTTGTGTTTCCAACAAGCAAGGTGAAGGACGGCTTTCACACACTATTATCTCTCAGAAATGAGTATGTGGAGAGACGTTCCTTCATCTAGCACCAAGGGAACGGGTGGCAGTAGAAACCTTTACTGTGGTTTCTCTGTCTGTTTCCTATTGCCGGTTTGAAGTTCCTGCACTTTTCACTGTAAATCCGAATTTGAACTAGAACCTCCCTTTATATACATATGGAGTGGAGTTTGTAATTGAATAGATCCTTTGTGTTCCCAACAAGCTAGGTGAAGGACGGCTTTCACACTCACTTATATCTTAGAACTGAGCATGTGGAGAGACGTTCATTCATCTAGCACCAAGGGAACGGGTTGCAGGAGAAACTTTTACTCTGGTTTCTCACTCTGTTTCCTAGTGCCGGTTTGAAGTTCCTGCAGTTTTCACTGTAAAACCGAGTTGGAGCTAGTACCTCCATATATATATGTATGGATTGGAGTTTGCAACTGAAAATAATCTTTGTGTTCCCAACAAGCTACGTGAAGGACGGCGTTCACACACACTTATTTCTCAGAACTGAGCATGTGGAGAGATGTTCGTTCATCTAGCACCAATGGAACGGGTTGCAGGAGAATCTTTTACGCTGGTTTCTCAGTCTGTTTCTTAGTGCCGGTTTGATGTTCCTTCAGTTTTCACTGTAAAACCGAGTTGAAGATAGTACCTCCCCATATATGTGAATGGAGTGGAGTTTGCAACTGAAAAGAAACTTTGTGATCCCAACAAGCTTGGTGCAGGACGGCTTTCAGACACACTTATCTCTCAAAACTAAGCTTGTGGAGAAATTTCGTTCATCTAGCACCAAGGGAACGGGTTGCAGGAGAAACATTTACTCTGGATTCTCAGTCTGTTTCCTAGTGCCGGTTTGAATTTCCTGCAGTTTTCACAGTAAAACCGAGTTGGAGCTAATACCTCCCCCTATATATGTATGGAGTGGAGTTTGCAACTGAAAAGAAACTTTGTGTTCCCAAAAAGCTAGGTGAAGGACGGCTTTCACACACACTTATCTCTCAAAACTGAGCATGTGGAGAGACGTTCGTTCATCTATCACCAAGGGAACGGGTTGCAGGAGAAACTTTTAACCTGGTTTCTCAGTCTGTTTCCTACTGCCGGTTTGAAATTCCTGCAGTTTTCACTGTAAAACTGAGTTGGAGCTAGAACCTCCATATATATATGTATGGATTGGAGTTTGCAACTGAAAATAATGTTTGTGTTCCCAACAAGCTACGTGAAGGACGGCATTCACACACACTTATCTCTCAGAAATTAGCATGTGGAGAGATGTTCGTTCATCTATCACCAATGGAACTGGTTGCAGGAGAAACTTTTACTCTGGTTTCTCAGTCTGTTTCTTAGTGCCGGTTTGATGTTCCTTCAGTTTTCACTGTAAAACCGAGTTGGAGCTAGTACCTGCCCATATATATGTATGGAGTGGAGTTTGCAAATGAAAAGAAATATTGTGTTCCCAACAAGCTTGGTACAGGATGGCTTTCAGACACACTTATCTCTCAAAACTAAGCTTGTGGAGAGACTTTCGTTCATCTAGCACCAAGGGAACGGGTTGCAGGAGAAACATTTACTCTGGTTTCTCAGTCTGTTTCATAGTGCCGGTTTGAATTTCATGCAGTTTTCACAGTAAAACCGAGTTGGAGCTAATACCTCCACCTATATATGTATGGAGTGGAGTTTGCAATTGAAAAGAAACTTTGTGTTCCCAACAAGCTAGGTGAAGGACGGCTTTCACACACACTTATCTCTCAGAACTGAGCATGTGGAGAGACGTTCGTTCATCTAGCACCAAGGGAACGGGTTGCAGGAGAAACTTTTACTCTGGTTTCTCAGTCTGTTTCCTAGTGCTGGATTGAAATTCCTGCAGTTTTCACTGTAAAACTGAGTTGGAGCTAGTACCTCCATATATATATGTATGGATTGGAGTTTGCAACTGAAAATAATCTTTGTGTTCCCAACAAGCTACGTGAAGGACGGCGTTCACACACACTTATTTCTCAGAACTGAGCATGTGGAGAGATGTTCGTTCATCTAGCACCAATGGAACGGGTTGCAGGAGAATCTTTTACGCTGGTTTCTCAGTCTGTTTCTTAGTGCCGGTTTCATGTTCCTTCTGTTTTCACTGTAAAACCGAGTTGGAGCTAGTACCTCCCCATATATGTGTATGGAGTGGAGTTTGCAACTGAAAAGAAACTTTGTGATCCCAACAAGCTTGGTGCAGGACGGCTTTCAGACACACTTATCTCTCAAAACTAAGCTTTAGGAGAAATTTCGTTCATCTAGCACCAAGGGAACGGGTTGCAGGAGAAACATTTACTCTGGATTCTCAGTCTGTTTCCTAGTGCCGGTTTGAATTTCCTGCAATTTCACTGTAAAACCGAGTTGGAGCTAGAACCTCCCCATATATATGTATGGAGTGGAGTTTGCAACTGAAAAGAAACATTGTGTTCCCAACAAGCTAGGTGAAGGACGCCTTTCACACACAGTTATCTCTCAGAACTGAGCATGTGGAGAGACGTTTTTTCATCTAGCACCAAGGGAACGGTTTGCAGGAGAAAATTTTACTCTGGTTTCCCAGTCTGTTTCCTAGTGCCGGTTTGAAGTTTCTGCATTTTTCACTTTATAAACGAGTTGGAGTTAGTACCTCCCCTTATATATGTGTGGAGTGGATTTTGCAACTGAAAAGAAACTTTGTGTTCCCAAGAAGCTAGGTGAAGTACGGCTTTCACACACACTTATCTCTCAGAACTGAGCATGTGGCGAAACTTTCGTTCATCTAACACCAAGGGAACGTGTTGCAGGAGAAATTTTACTCTGGTTTCTCAGTCTGTTTCCTAGTTCAGGTTTGAAATTCCTGCAGTTTTCACTGTAAAACTGAGTTGGAGCTAGTACCTCCCCATATATATGTATGGAGTGGAGTTTGCAACTGAAAATAATCTTTGTGTTCCCAACAAGCTATGTGAAGGCGGCTTTCACACACACTTATCTCTCAGAACTGAGCATGTGGAGAGACTTTCGTTCATCTAGCACAATGGGAACGGGTTGCAGGAGAAACTTTTACTCTGGTTTGTCAGTGTGTTTCCTAGTGCCAGTTTTAAGTTCCTGCAGTTTTCACTGTAAAACCTAGTTGGAGCTAGTACCTCCCCATATATATGTATGGATTGGGGTTTGCAACTGAAAAGAAACTTTGTGTTCCCAACAAGCTAGGTGCAGAACGGCTTTCAGACACACTTATCTCTCAGAACTAAGCTTGTGGAGAGACTTTCGTTCATCTAGCACCAAGGGAACAGTTGTCAGGAGAAACTTTTCTCTGGTTTCTCAGTCTGTTTCCTAGTGCCGGTTTGAAGTTCCTGCAGTTTTCACTGTAAAACCGAGTTGGAGCTAGTACCTCCCCATATATATGTATGGAGTGGATTTTGCAAGTGAAAAGAAACTTTCTGTTCCCAACAATCTATGTGAAGTACGGTTTTCACACTCACATATCTCTCAGAACTGAGCATATGGAGAGACGTTCGTTCATCTAGCACCAATGGAATGGGTTGCAAGAGAAACTTTTACTCTGGTCTCTCAGTCTGTTTCCTTGTGCCGGTTTGAATTTCCTGCAGTTTTCACTGTAAATCCGAGTTGGAGCTAGTACCTCCCCATATATATGTATGGAGTGGAGTTTGCAACTGAAAAGAAACTTTGTGTTCCCAACAAGCTAGGTGAAGGACGGCTTTCACACACACTTATCTTTTAGTACTTAGCTTGTGGAGAGACTTTCGTTCATCTAGCACCAAGGGAACGGTTTGCAGGAGAAACTTTTACTCTGGTTTCCCAGTCTGTTTCCTAGTGCCGGTGTGAAGTTTCTGCATTTTTCACTTTATAAATGAGTTGGAGTTAGTACCTCCCCTTATATATGTATGGAGTGGAGTTTGCAACTGAAAAGAAACTTTGTGTTCCCAAGAAGCTAGGTGAAGTACGGCTTTCACACACAATTATCTCTCAGAACTGAGCATGTGGCGAGACGTTCATTCATCTAGCACCAAGGGAACGGGTTGCAGGAGAAACTTTTACTCTGGTTTCTCAGTCTGTTTCCTTGTTCCGGTTTGAAGTTCCTGCAGTTTTCACTGTAAAATTGAATTGGAGCTAGTACCTCCCCATATATATGTACGGAGTGGAGTTTGCAACTGAAAAGAAACTATGTTTTCCCAAGAAGCTAGGTGAAGGACGGCTTTCACACACAATTATCTCTCAGAAATGAGCATGTGGAGAGATGTTCGTTCATCTATCACCAATGGAACTGGTTGCAGGAGAAACTTTTACTCTGGTATCTCAGTCTGTTTCTTAGTGCCGGTTTGATGTTCCTTCAGTTTTCACTGTAAAACCGAGTTGGAGCTAGTACCTGGCCATATATATGTATGGAGTGGAGTTTGCAAATGAAAAGAAATATTGTGTTCCCAACTAGCTTGGTACAGGATGGCTTTCAGACACACTTATCTCTCAAAACTAAGCTTGTGGAGAGACTTTCGTTCATCTAGCACCAAGGGAACGGGTTGCAGGAGAAACTTTTACTCTGGTTTCTCAGTCTGTTTCCTAGTGCCGGTTTGAATTTCCTGCAGTTTTCACATTAAAACCGAGTTGGAGCTAATACCTCCCGCTATATATGTATGGAGTGGAGTTTGCAACTGAAAAGAAACTTTGTGTTCCCAACAAGCAGGTGAAGGACGGCTTTCACACACACTTATCTCTCAGAACTGAGCATGTGGAGAGACGTTCGTTCATCTAGCACCAAGGGAACGGGTTGCAGGAGAAACTTTTACTCTGGTTTCTCAGTCTGTTTCCTAGTGCCGGATTGAAATTCCTGCAGTTTTCACTGTAAAACTGAGTTGGAGCTATTACCTCCATATATATATATGGATTGGAGTTTGCTACTGAAAATAATCTTTGTGTTCCCAACAAGCTACGTGAAGGACGGCGTTCACACACACTTATTTCTCATAACTGAGCATGTGGAGAGATGTTCGTTCATCTAGCACCAATGGAACGGGTTGCAGGAGAATCTTTTACGCTGGTTTCTCAGTCTGTTTCTTAGTGCCGGTTTGATGTTCCTTCAGTTTTCACAGTAAAACCGATTTGGAGCTAGTACCTCCCCATATATGTGTATGGAGTGGAGTTTGCAACTGAAAAGAAACTTTGTGATCCCAACAAGCTTGGTGCAGGACGGCTTTCAGACACACTTATCTCTCAAAACTAAGCTTGAGGAGAAATTTCGTTCATCTAGCACCAAGGGAACGGGTTGCAGGAGAAACACTTACTCTGGATTCTCAGTCTGTTTCCTAGTGCCGGTTTGAAGTTCCTGCAGTTTTCACTGTAAAACCGAGTTGGAGCTAGTACCTGCCCATATATATGTATGGAGTGGAGTTTGCAACTGAAAAGAAATATTGTGTTCCCAACAAGCTTGGTGCAGGATGGCTTTCAGACACACTTATCTCTCAAAACTAAGCTTGTGGAGAGACTTTCGTTCATCTAGCACCAAGGCAACGGTTTGCAGGAGAAACTTTTACTCTGGTTTCTCAGTATGTTTCATAGTGCCGGTTTGAATTTCCTGCAGTTTTCACAGTAAAACCGAGTTGGAGCTAATACCTCCCCCTATATATGTATGGAGTGGAGTTTGCAACTGAAAAGAAACTTTGTGTTCCCAACAAGCTAGGTGAAGGACGGCTTTCACACACACTTATCTCTCAGAACTGAGCATGTGGAGAGACGTTCGTTCATCTAGCACCAAGGGAACGGGTTGCAGGAGAAACTTTTACTCTGGTTTCTCAGTCTGTTTCCTAGTGCCGGATTGAAATTCCTGCAGTTTTCACTGTAAAACTGAGTTGGAGCTAGTACCTCCATATATATATGTATGGATTGGAGTTTGCAACTGAAAATAATCTTTGTGTTCCCAACAAGCTACGTGAAGGACAGCGTTCACACACACTTATATCTCAGAACTGAGCATGTGGAGAGACGTTCGTTCATCTAGCACCAAGGGAATGGGTTGCAGGAGAATCTTTTACGCTGGTTTCTCAGTCTGTTTCTTAGTGCCGGTTTGATGTTCCTTCAGTTTTCACTGTAATACAGAGTTGGAGCTATTACCTCCCCATATATGTGTATGGAGTGGAGTTTGCAACTGAAAAGAAACTTTGTGATCCCAACAAGCTTGGTGCAGGACAGCTTTCAGACACACTTATCTCTCAAAACTAAGCTTGTGGAGAAATTTCGTTCATCTAGCACCAAGGGAACGGGTTGCTGGAGAAACATTTACTCTGGATTCTCAGTCTGTTTCCTAGTGCCGGTTTGAATTTCCTGCAGTTTTCACATTAAAACCGAGTTGAAGCTAACACCTCCCCCTATATATGTATGGAGTGGGGTTTGCAACTGAAAAGAAACTTTGTGTTCCCCACAAGCTAGGTGAAGGACAGCTTTCACACACACTTATCTCTCAGAACTGAGCATGTGGAGAGACGTTCGTTCATCTATCATCAAGGGAACGGGTTGCAGGAGAAACTTTTACTCTGGTTTCTCAGTGTGTTTCCTACTGCCGGATTGAAATTCCTGCAGTTTTCACTGTAAAATTGAGTTGGAGCTAGTACCTCCATATATATATGTATGGATTGGAGTTTGCAACTGAAAATAATGTTTGTTTTCCCAAGAAGCTACGTGAAGGACGGCGTTCACACACACTTATCTCTCAGAACTGAGCATGTGGAGAGATGTTCGTTCATCTAGAACCAATGGAACGGGTTGCAGGAGAAACTTTTACTCTGGTTTCTCAGTCTGTTTCTTAGTGCCGGTTTGATGTTCATTCAGTTTTCACTGTAAAACCTAGTTGGAGCTAGTACCTCCCCATATATGTGTATGGAGTGGAGTTTGCAACTGAAAAGAAACTTTGTTATCCCAACAAGCTTGGTGCAGGACGGCTTTCAGACACACTTATCTCTCAAAACTAAGCTTGTGGAGAACTTTCGTTCATCTAGCACCAAGGGAACGGGTTGCAGGAGAAACATTTACTCTGGATTCTCAGTCTGTTTCCTAGTGCCGGTTTGAAGTTCCTGCAGTTTTCACTGTAAAACCGAGTTGGAGCTAGTACCTACCCTCATATATATATGGAGTGGAGTTTGCAACTGAAAAGAAACTTTGTGTTCCCAAGAAGCTAGGTGAAGGACGGCTTTCACACACACTTATCTTTCAGTACTAAGCTTGTGGAGAGACTTTCGTTCATCTAGCACCAAGGGAACGGGTTGAAGGAGAAACTTTAACTCTGGTTTCTCAGTATGTTTCCTAGTGCCGGTTGGAAGTTCCTACAGTTTTAACTGTAAAACCGTGTTGGAGCTAGTACCTCCCCTTATATATGTATGGAGTGGAGTTTGCAACTGAAAAGAATCTTTGTGTTCCCAACAAGCTAGTTGAAGGACGGCTTTCACACACACATATATCTCAAAACTGAGCATGTGGAGAGACGTTCGTTCATCTAGCACCAAGTTAACTAGATGCAGTAGAAACTTTTACTCTGGACTCTCAATATGTTTCCTAGTGCCGGTTTGAAGTTCCTGCATTTTTCACTGTAAATCCATGTTGGAGCTAGTACCTCCCCATATATATGTATGGAGTGGAGTTTGTAATTGAAAAGATTCTTTGTGTTCCCAACAAAATATGTGAAGGACGGCTTTCACACACACTTATCTCTCCGAACTGAGCATGTGGAGATACGTTCGTTCATCTAGCACCAAGGGAACGGGTTGGATCGGAAAATTTTACTGTGGATTCTCAGTCTGTTTCCTATTGCCGGTTTGAAGTTCCTGCAGTTTTAACTGTAAATCCGATTTCGAGCTAGACTCTCCCCTTATATATGTATGGAGTGGAGTTTATAAATGAAAAGATACTTTGTGTTCCCAACAAGCTAGGTGAAGGACGGCTTTCACACACATTTATCTCTCAGAACTGAACATGTGGAGAGACGTTCGTTCACCTAACACCAAGGGAACGTGCTGCAGGAGGAACTTTTACTCTGGATTCTCAGTCTGTTTCCTAGTGCCGGTTTGAAGTTACTGCAGTTTTCACTGTAAAACCGAGTTGGAGCTAGTACCTCCCCATATATATGTATGGAATGGAGTTTGCAACTGAAAAGAAACTTTGTGTTTCCAACAAGCAAGTTGAAGGACGGCTTTCACACACTATTATCTCTCAGAAATGAGCATGTGGAGAGACGTTCGTTCATCTAGCACAAAGGGAACGGGTTGCAGGAGAAACTTTTACTCTGGATTCTCACTCTTTTTCCTAGTGCCGGTTTGAAGTTCCTGCAGTTTTCACTGTAAAACCGTGTTGTAGCTGGTACCAACCCATATATATGTATGGAATGGAGTTTGCAACTGAAAAGAAACTTTGTGTTCCCAACAAGCTAGGTGAAGGACGGCTTTCACACACAATTATCTCTTAGAAATGAGCATGTGGAGATACGTTCCTTCATCTAGCACCAAGGGAACGGGTTGCAGTACAAACCTTTACTGTGGTTTCTCACTCTGTTCCCTATTGCCGGTTTGAAGTTCCTGCAATTTTCACTGTAAATCCGAGTTGGAACTAAAACCTCCCTTTATATACGTATGGAGTGGAGTTTGTAATTGAAAAGATCCTTTGTGTTCCCAACAAGCTAGGTGAAGGACGGCTTTCACACTCACTTATATCTTAGAACTGAGCATGTGGAGAGACGTTCGTTCATCTAGCACCAAGGGAACGGGTTGCAGGAGAAACTTTTACTCTGGTTTCTCACTCTGTTTCCTAGTGCCGGTTTGAAGTTCCTGCAGTTTTCACTGTAAAATCGAGTTGTAGCTGGTACCACCCCATATATATGTATGGAATGGAGTTTGCAACTGAAAAGAAACATTGTGTTCCCAACAAGTTAGGTGAAGGACTCCTTTCACACACACTTATCTCTCAGAACTGAGCATGTGGAGAGACGTTCGTTCATCTAGCACCAAGGGAACGGGTTGCATGGGAATCTTTTACGCTGGTTTCTCAGTCTGTTTCTTAGTGCCGGTTTGATGTTCCTTCAGTTTTCACTGTAATACCGAGTTGGAGCTAGTACCTCCCCATATATGTGTATGGAGTGGAGTTTGCAACTGAAAAGAAACTTTGTGATCCCAACAAGCTTGGTGCAGGACGGCTTTCAGACACACTTATCTCTCAAAACTAAGCTTGTGGAGAAATTTCGTTCATCTAGCACCGAGGGAACGGGTTGCAGGGGAAACATTTACTCTGGATTCTCAGTCTGTTTCCTAGTGCCGGTTTGAAGTTCCTGCAATTTCACTGTAAAACCGAGTTGGAGCTAGTACCTGCCCATATATATGTATGGAGTGGAGTTTGCAACTGAAAAGAAATATTGTGTTCCCAACAAGCTTGGTGCAGGATGGCTTTCAGACACACTTATCTCTCAAAACTAAGCTTGTGGAGAGACTTTCGTTCATCTAGCACCAAGGGAACGGGTTGAAGGAGAAACTTTTACTCTGGTTTCTCAGTCTGTTTCCTAGTGCCGGTTTGAATTTCCTGCAGTTTTCACAGTAAAACCGAGTTGGAGCTAACGCCTCCCCCTATATATGTATGGAGTGGAGTTTGCAACTGAAAAGAAACTTTGTGTTCCCAACAAGCTAGGTGAAGGACAGCTTTCACACACACTTATCTCTCAGAACTGAGCATGTGGAGAGACGTTCGTTCATCTATCATCAAGGGAACGGGTTGCAGGAGAAACTTTTACTCTGGTTTCTCAGTGTGTTTCCTACTGCCGGATTGAAATTCCTGCAGTTTTCACTGTAAAAGTGAGTTGGAGCTAGTACCTCCATATATATATGTATGGATTGGAGTTTGCAACTGAAAATAATGTTTGTGTTCCCAAGAAGCTACGTGAAGTACGGCGTTCACACACACTTATCTCTCAGAACTGAGCATGTGGAGAGATGTTCGTTCATCTAGAACCAATGGAACGGGTTGCAGGAGAAACTTTTACTCTGGTTTCTCAGTCTGTTTCTTAGTGCCGGTTTGATGTTCATTCAGTTTTCACTGTAAAACCTAGTTGGAGCTAGTACCTCCCCATATATGTGTATGGAGTGGAGTTTGCAACTGAAAAGAAACTTTGTTATCCCAACAAGCTTGGTGCAGGACGGCTTTCAGACACACTTATCTCTCAAAACTAAGCTTGTGGAGAACTTTCGTTCATCTAGCAACAAGGGAACGGGTTGCAGGAGAAACATTTACTCTGGATTCTCAGTCTGTTTCCTAGTGCCGGTTTGAAGTTCCTGCAGTTTTCACTGTAAAACCGAGTTGGAGCTAGTACCTACCCTCATATATATATGGAGTGGAGTTTGCAACTGAAAAGAAACTTTGTGTTCCCAAGAAGCTAGGTGAAGGACGGCTTTCACACACACTTATCTTTCAGTACTAAGCTTGTGGAGAGACTTTCGTTCATCTAGCACCAAGGGAACGGGTTGAAGGAGAAACTTTTACTCTGGTTTCTCAGTATGTTTCCTAGTGCCGGTTGGAAGTTCCTACAGTTTTAACTGTAAAACCGTGTTGGAGCTAGTACCTCCCCTTATATATGTATGGAGTGGAGTTTGCAACTGAAAAGAATCTTTGTGTTCCCAACAAGCTAGTTGAAGGACGGCTTTCACACACACATATATCTCAAAACTGAGCATGTGGAGAGACGTTCGTTCATTTAGCACCAAGTTAACTAGATGCAGTAGAAACTTTTACTCTGGACTCTCAATATGTTTCCTAGTGCCGGTTTGAAGTTCCTGCATTTTTCACTGTAAATCCATGTTGGAGCTAGTACCTCCCCATATATATGTATGGAGTGGAGTTTGTAATTGAAAAGATTCTTTGTGTTCCCAACAAAATATGTGAAGGACGGCTTTCACACACACTTATCTCTCCGAACTGAGCATGTGGAGATACGTTCGTTCATCTAGCACCAAGGGAACGGGTTGGATCGGAAAATTTTACTGTGGATTCTCAGTCTGTTTCCTATTGCCGGTTTGAAGTTCCTGCAGTTTTAACTGTAAATCCGATTTCGAGCTAGACTCTCCCCTTATATATGTATGGAGTGGAGTTTATAAATGAAAAGATACTTTGTGTTCCCAACAAGCTAGGTGAAGGACGGCTTTCACACACATTTATCTCTCAGAACTGAACATGTGGAGAGACGTTCGTTCACCTAACACCAAGGGAACGTGCTGCAGGAGGAACTTTTACTCTGGATTCTCAGTCTGTTTCCTAGTGCCGGTTTGAAGTTACTGCAGTTTTCACTGTAAAACCGAGTTGGAGCTAGTACCTCCCCATATATATGTATGGAATGGAGTTTGCAACTGAAAAGAAACTTTGTGTTTCCAACAAGCAAGTTGAAGGACGGCTTTCACACACTATTATCTCTCAGAAATGAGCATGTGGAGAGACGTTCGTTCATCTAGCACAAAGGGAACGGGTTGCAGGAGAAACTTTTACTCTGGATTCTCACTCTTTTTCCTAGTGCCGGTTTGAAGTTCCTGCAGTTTTCACTGTAAAACCGTGTTGTAGCTGGTACCAACCCATATATATGTATGGAATGGAGTTTGCAACTGAAAAGAAACTTTGTGTTCCCAACAAGCTAGGTGAAGGACGGCTTTCACACACAATTATCTCTTAGAAATGAGCATGTGGAGATACGTTCCTTCATCTAGCACCAAGGGAACGGGTTGCAGTACAAACCTTTACTGTGGTTTCTCACTCTGTTCCCTATTGCCGGTTTGAAGTTCCTGCACTTTTCACTGTAAATCCGAGTTGGAACTAAAACCTCCCTTTATATACGTATGGAGTGGAGTTTGTAATTGAAAAGATCCTTTGTGTTCCCAACAAGCTAGGTGAAGGACGGCTTTCACACTCACTTATATCTTAGAACTGAGCATGTGGAGAGACGTTCGTTCATCTAGCACCAAGGGAACGGGTTGCAGGAGAAACTTTTACTCTGGTTTCTCAGTCTGTTTCCTAGTGCCGGTTTGAAGTTCCTGCAATTTCACTGTAAAACCGAGTTGGAGCTAGTACCTGCCCATATATATGTATGGAGTGGAGTTTGCAACTGAAAAGAAATATTGTGTTCCCAACAAGCTTGGTGCAGGATGGCTTTCAGACACACTTATCTCTCAAAACTAAGCTTGTGGAGAGACTTTCGTTCATCTAGCACCAAGGCAACGGGTTGCAGGAGAAACTTTTACTCTGGTTTCTCAGTCTGTTTCCTAGTGCCGGTTTGAATTTCCTGCAGTTTTCACAGTAAAACCGAGTTGGAGCTAACACCTCCCCCTATATATGTATGGAGTGGAGTTTGCAACTGAAAAGAAACTTTGTGTTCCCAACAAGATAGGTGAAGGACAGCTTTCACACACACTTATCTCTCAGAACTGAGCATGTGGAGAGACGTTCGTTCATCTATCATCAAGGGAACGGGTTGCAGGAGAAACTTTTACTCTGGTTTCTCAGTGTGTTTCCTACTGCCGGATTGAAATTCCTGCAGTTTTCACTGTAAAACTGAGTTGGAGCTAGTACATCCATATATATATGTATGGATTGGAGTTTGCAACTGAAAATAATGTTTGTGTTCCCAAGAAGCTACGTGAAGGACGGCGTTCACACACACTTATCTCTCAGAACTGAGCATGTGGAGAGATGTTCGTTCATCTAGAACCAATGGAACGGGTTGCAGGAGAAAGTTTTACTCTGGTTTCTCAGTCTGTTTCTTAGTGCCGGTTTGATGTTCCTTCAGTTTTCACTGTAATACCGAGTTGGAGCTAGTACCTCCCCATATATGTGTATGGAGTGGAGTTTGCAACTGAAAAGAAACTTTGTGATCCCAACAAGCTTCGTGCAGGACGGCTTTCAGACACACTTATCTCTCAAAACTAAGCTTGTGGAGAAATTTCGTTCATCTAGCACCAAGGGAACGGGTTGCAGGAGAAACATTTACTCTGGATTCTCAGTCTGTTTCCTAGTGCCGGTTTGAAGTTCCTGCAAATTCACTGTAAAACCGAGTTGGAGCTAGTACCTGCCCATATATATGTATGGAGTGGAGTTTGCAACTGAAAAGAAATATTGTGTTCCCAACAAGCTTGGTGCAGGATGGCTTTCAGACACACGTATCTCTCAAAACTAAGCTTGTGGAGAGACTTTCTTTCATCTAGCACCAAGGCAACGGGTTGCAGGAGAAACTTTTACTCTGGTTTCTCAGTCTGTTTCCTAGTGCCGGTTTGAATTTCCTGCAGTTTTCACAGTAAAACCGAGTTGGAGCTAACACCTCCCCCTATATATGTATGGAGTGGAGTTTGCAACTGAAAAGAAACTATGTGTTCCCAACAAGCTAGGTGAAGGACAGCTTTCACACACACTTATCTCTCAGAACTGAGCATGTGGAGAGACGTTCGTTCATCTATCATCAAGGGAACGGGTTGCAGGAGAAACTTTTACTCTGGTTTCTCAGTGTGTTTCCTACTGCCGGATTGAAATTCCTGCAGTTTTCACTGTAAAACTGAGTTGGAGCTAGTACCTCCATATATATATGTATGGATTGGAGTTTGCAACTGAAAATAATGTTTGTGTTCCCAAGAAGCTACGTGAAGGACGGCGTTCACACACACTTATCTCTCAGAACTGAGCATGTGGAGAGATGTTCGTTCATCTAGAACCAATGGAACGGGTTGCAGGAGAAACTTTTACTCTGGTTTCTCAGTCTGTTTCTTAGTGCCGGTTTGATGTTCCTTCAGTTTTCACTGTAATACCGAGTTGGAGCTAGTACCTCCCCATATATGTGTATGGAGTGGAGTTTGCAACTGAAAAGAAACTTTGTGATCCCAACAAGCTTGGTGCAGGACGGCTTTCAGACACACTTATCTCTCAAAACTAAGCTTGTGGAGAAATTTCGTTCATCTAGCACCAAGGGAACGGGTTGCAGGAGAAACATTTACTCTGGATTCTCAGTCTGTTTCCTAGTGCCGGTTTGAAGTTCCTGCAATTTCACTGTAAAACCGAGTTGGAGCTAGTACCTGCCCATATATATGTATGGAGTGGAGTTTGCAACTGAAAAGAAATATTGTGTTCCAAACAAGCTTGGTGCAGGATGGCTTTCAGACACACTTATTTCTCAAAACTAAGCTTGTGGAGAGACTTTCGTTCATCTAGCACCAAGGCAACGGGTTGCAGGAGAAACTTTTACTCTGGTTTCTCAGTCTGTTTCCTAGTGCCGGTTTGAATTTCCTGCAGTTTTCACAGTAAAACCGAGTTGGAGCTAACACCTCCCCCTATATATGTATGGAGTGGAGTTTGCAACTGAAAAGAAACTTTGTGTTCCCAACAAGCTAGGTGAAGGACAGCTTTCACACACACTTATCTCTCAGAACTGAGCATGTGGAGAGACGTTCGTTCATCTATCATCAAGGGAACGGGTTGCAGGAGAAACTTTTACTCTGGTTTCTCAGTGTGTTTCCTACTGCCGGATTGAAATTCCTGCAGTTTTCACTGTAAAACTGAGTTGGAGCTAGTACCTCCATATATATATGTATGGATTGGAGTTTGCAACTGAAAATAATGTTTGTGTTCCCAAGAAGCTACGTGAAGGACGGCGTTCACACACACTTATCTCTCAGAACTGAGCATGTGGAGAGATGTTCGTTCATCTAGAACCAATGGAACGGGTTGCAGGAGAAACTTTTACTCTGGTTTCTCAGTCTGTTTCTTAGTGCCAGTTTGATGTTCCTTCAGTTTTCACTGTAATACCGAGTTGGAGCTAGTACCTCCCCATATATGTGTATGGAGTGGAGTTTGCAACTGAAAAGAAACTTTGTGATCCCAACAAGCTTGGTGCAGGACGGCTTTCAGACACACTTATCTCTCAAAACTAAGCTTGTGGAGAAATTTCGTTCATCTAGCACCAAGGGAACGGGTTGCAGGAGAAACATTTACTCTGGATTCTCAGTCTGTTTCCTAGTGCCGGTTTGAAGTTCCTGCAATTTCACTGTAAAACCGAGTTGGAGCTAGTACCTCCCATATATATGTATGGAGTGGAGTTTGCAACTGAAAAGAAATATTGTGTTCCCAACAAGCTTGGTGCAGGATGGCTTTCAGACACACTTATCTCTCAAAACTAAGCTTGTGGAGAGACTTTCGTTCATCTAGCACCAAGGCAACGGGTTGCAGGAGAAACTTTTACTCTGGTTTCTCAGTCTGTTTCCTAGTGCCGGTTTGAATTTCCTGCAGTTTTCACAGTAAAACCGAGTTGGAGCTAACACCTCCCCCTATATATGTATGGAGTGGAGTTTGCAACTGAAAAGAAACTTTGTGTTCCCAACAAGCTAGGTGAAGGACAGCTTTCACACACACTTATCTCTCAGAACTGAGCATGTGGAGAGACGTTCGTTCATCTATCATCAAGGGAACGGGTTGCAGGAGAAACTTTTACTCTGGTTTCTCAGTGTGTTTCCTACTGCCGGATTGAAATTCCTGCAGTTTTCACTGTAAAACTGAGTTGGAGCTAGTACCTCCATATATATATGTATGGATTGGAGTTTGCAACTGAAAATAATGTTTGTGTTCCCAAGAAGCTACGTGAAGGACGGCGTTCACACACACTTATCTCTCAGAACTGAGCATGTGGAGAGATGTTCGTTCATCTAGAACCAATGGAACGGGTTGCAGGAGAAACTTTTACTCTGGTTTCTCAGTCTGTTTCTTAGTGCCGGTTTGATGTTCCTTCAGTTTTCACTGTAATACCGAGTTGGAGCTAGTACCTCCCCATATATGTGTATGGAGTGGAGTTTGCAACTGAAAAGAAACTTTGTGATCCCAACAAGCTTGGTGCAGGACGGCTTTCAGACACACTTATCTCTCAAAACTAAGCTTGTGGAGAAATTTCGTTCATCTAGCACCAAGGGAACGGGTTGCAGGAGAAACATTTACTCTGGATTCTCAGTCTGTTTCCTAGTGCCGGTTTGAAGTTCCTGCAATTTCACTGTAAAACCGAGTTGGAGCTAGTACCTGCCCATATATATGTATGGAGTGGAGTTTGCAACTGAAAAGAAATATTGTGTTCCCAACAATCTTGGTGCAGGATGGCTTTCAGACACACTTATCTCTCAAAACTAAGCTTGTGGAGAGACTTTCGTTCATCTAGCACCAAGGCAATGGGTTGCAGGAGAAACTTTTACTCTGGTTTCTCAGTCTGTTTCCTAGTGCCGGTTTGAATTTCCTGCAGTTTTCACAGTAAAACCGAGTTGGAGCTAACACCTCCCCCTATATATGTATGGAGTGGAGTTTGCAACTGAAAAGAAACTTTGTGTTCCCAACAAGCTAGGTGAAGGACAGCTTTCACACACACTTATCTCTCAGAACTGAGCATGTGGAGAGACGTTCGTTCATCTATCATCAAGGGAACGGGTTGCAGGAGAAACTTTTACTCTGGTTTCTCAGTGTGTTTCCTACTGCCGGATTGAAATTCCTGCAGTTTTCACTGTAAAACTGAGTTGGAGCTAGTACATCCATATATATATGTATGGATTGGAGTTTGCAACTGAAAATAATGTTTGTGTTCCCAAGAAGCTACGTGAAGGACGGCGTTCACACACATTTATCTCTCAGAACTGAGCATGTGGAGAGATGTTCGTTCATCTAGAACCAATGGAACGGGTTGCAGGAGAAACTTTTACTCTGGTTTCTCAGTCTGTTTCTTAGTGCCGGTTTGATGTTCCTTCAGTTTTCACTGTAATACCGAGTTGGAGCTAGTACCTCCCCATATATGTGTATGGAGTGGAGTTTGCAACTGAAAAGAAACTTTGTGATCCCAACAAGCTTGGTGCAGGACGGCTTTCAGACACACTTATCTCTCAAAACTAAGCTTGTGGAGAAATTTCGTTCATCTAGCACCAAGGGAACGGGTTGCAGGAGAAACATTTACTCTGGATTCTCAGTCTGTTTCCTAGTGCCGGTTTGAAGTTCCTGCAATTTCACTGTAAAACCGAGTTGGAGCTAGTACCTGCCCATATATATGTATGGAGTGGAGTTTGCAACTGAAAAGAAATATTGTGTTCCCAACAAGCTTGGTGCAGGATGGCTTTCAGACACACTTATCTCTCAAAACTAAGCTTGTGGAGAGACTTTCGTTCATCTAGCACCAAGGCAACGGGTTGCAGGAGAAACTTTTACTCTGGTTTCTCAGTCTGTTTCCTAGTGCCGGTTTGAATTTCCTGCAGTTTTCACAGTAAAACCGAGTTGGAGCTAACACCACCCCCTATATATGTATGGAGTGGAGTTTGCAACTGAAAAGAAACTTTGTGTTCCCAACAAGCTAGGTGAAGGACAGCTTTCACACACACTTATCTCTCAGAAATGAGCATGTGGAGAGACGTTCGTTCATCTATCATCAAGGGAACGGGTTGCAGGAGAAACTTTTACTCTGGTTTCTCAGTGTGTTTCCTACTGCCGGATTGAAATTCCTGCAGTTTTCACTGTAAAACTGACTTGGAGCTAGTACATCCATATATATATGTATGGATTGGAGTTTGCAACTGAAAATAATGTTTGTGTTCCCAAGAAGCTACGTGAAGTACGGCGTTCACACACACTTATCTCTCAGAACTGAGCATGTGGAGAGATGTTCGTTCATCTAGAACCAATGGAACGGGTTGCAGGAGAAACTTTTACTCTGGTTTCTCAGTCTGTTTCTTAGTGCCGGTTTGATGTTCCTTCAGTTTTCACTGTAATACCGAGTTGGAGCTAGTACCTCCCCATATATGTGTATGGAGTGGAGTTTGCAACTGAAAAGAAACTTTGTGATCCCAACAAGCTTGGTGCAGGACGGCTTTCAGACACACTTATCTCTCAAAACTAAGCTTGTGGAGAAATTTCGTTCATCTAGCACCAAGGGAACGGGTTGCAGGAGAAACATTTACTCTGGATTCTCAGTCTGTTTCCTAGTGCCGGTTTGAAGTTCCTGCAATTTCACTGTAAAACCGAGTTGGAGCTAGTACCTGCCCATATATATGTATGGAGTGGAGTTTGCAACTGAAAAGAAATATTGTGTTCCCAACAAGCTTGGTGCAGGATGGCTTTCAGACACACTTATCTCTCAAAACTAAGCTTGTGGAGAGACTTTCGTTCATCTAGCACCAAGGCAACGGGTTGCAGGAGAAACTTTTACTCTGGTTTCTCAGTCTGTTTCCTAGTGCCGGTTTGAATTTCCTGCAGTTTTCACAGTAAAACCGAGTTGGAGCTAACACCACCCCCTATATATGTATGGAGTGGAGTTTGCAACTGAAAAGAAACTTTGTGTTCCCAACAAGCTAGGTGAAGGACAGCTTTCACACACACTTATCTCTCAGAAATGAGCATGTGGAGAGACGTTCGTTCATCTATCATCAAGGGAACGGGTTGCAGGAGAAACTTTTACTCTGGTTTCTCAGTGTGTTTCCTACTGCCGGATTGAAATTCCTGCAGTTTTCACTGTAAAACTGACTTGGAGCTAGTACATCCATATATATATGTATGGATTGGAGTTTGCAACTGAAAATAATGTTTGTGTTCCCAAGAAGCTACGTGAAGTACGGCGTTCACACACACTTATCTCTCAGAACTGAGCATGTGGAGAGATGTTCGTTCATCTAGAACCAATGGAACGGGTTGCAGGAGAAACTTTTACTCTGGTTTCTCAGTCTGTTTCTTAGTGCCGGTTTGATGTTCCTTCAGTTTTCACTGTAATACCGAGTTGGAGCTAGTACCTCCCCATATATGTGTATGGAGTGGAGTTTGCAACTGAAAAGAAACTTTGTGATCCCAACAAGCTTGGTGCAGGACGGCTTTCAGACACACTTATCTCTCAAAACTAAGCTTGTGGAGAAATTTCGTTCATCTAGCACCAAGGGAACGGGTTGCAGGAGAAACATTTACTCTGGATTCTCAGTCTGTTTCCTAGTGCCGGTTTGAAGTTCCTGCAATTTCACAGTAAAACCAAGTTGGAGCTAGTACCTGCCCATATATATGTATGGAGTGGAGTTTGCAACTGAAAAGAAATATTGTGTTCCCAACAAGCTTGGTGCAGGATGGCTTTCAGACACACTTATCTCTCAAAACTAAGCTTGTGGAGAGACTTTCGTTCATCTAGCACCAAGGCAACGGGTTGCAGGAGAAACTTTTACTCTGGTTTCTCAGTCTGTTTCCTAGTGCCGGTTTGAATTTCCTGCAGTTTTCACAGTAAAACCGAGTTGGAGCTAACACCACCCCCTATATATGTATGGAGTGGAGTTTGCAACTGAAAAGAAACTTTGTGTTCCCAACAAGCTAGGTGAAGGACAGCTTTCACACACACTTATCTCTCAGAAATGAGCATGTGGAGAGACGTTCGTTCATCTATCATCAAGGGAACGGGTTGCAGGAGAAACTTTTACTCTGGTTTCTCAGTGTGTTTCCTACTGCCGGATTGAAATTCCTGCAGTTTTCACTGTAAAACTGACTTGGAGCTAGTACATCCATATATATATGTATGGATTGGAGTTTGCAACTGAAAATAATGTTTGTGTTCCCAAGAAGCTACGTGAAGTACGGCGTTCACACACACTTATCTCTCAGAACTGAGCATGTGGAGAGATGTTCGTTCATCTAGAACCAATGGAACGGGTTGCAGGAGAAACTTTTACTCTGGTTTCTCAGTCTGTTTCTTAGTGCCGGTTTGATGTTCCTTCAGTTTTCACTGTAATACCGAGTTGGAGCTAGTACCTCCCCATATATGTGTATGGAGTGGAGTTTGCAACTGAAAAGAAACTTTGTGATCCCAACAAGCTTGGTGCAGGACGGCTTTCAGACACACTTATCTCTCAAAACTAAGCTTGTGGAGAAATTTCGTTCATCTAGCACCAAGGGAACGGGTTGCAGGAGAAACATTTACTCTGGATTCTCAGTCTGTTTCCTAGTGCCGGTTTGAAGTTCCTGCAATTTCACTGTAAAACCGAGTTGGAGCTAGTACCTGCCCATATATATGTATGGAGTGGAGTTTGCAACTGAAAAGAAATATTGTGTTCCCAACAAGCTTGGTGCAGGATGGCTTTCAGACACACTTATCTCTCAAAACTAAGCTTGTGGAGAGACTTTCGTTCATCTAGCACCAAGGCAACGGGTTGCAGGAGAAACTTTTACTCTGGTTTCTCAGTCTGTTTCCTAGTGCCGGTTTGAATTTCCTGCAGTTTTCACAGTAAAACCGAGTTGGAGCTAACACCACCCCCTATATATGTATGGAGTGGAGTTTGCAACTGAAAAGAAACTTTGTGTTCCCAACAAGCTAGGTGAAGGACAGCTTTCACACACACTTATCTCTCAGAAATGAGCATGTGGAGAGACGTTCGTTCATCTATCATCAAGGGAACGGGTTGCAGGAGAAACTTTTACTCTGGTTTCTCAGTGTGTTTCCTACTGCCGGATTGAAATTCCTGCAGTTTTCACTGTAAAACTGACTTGGAGCTAGTACATCCATATATATATGTATGGATTGGAGTTTGCAACTGAAAATAATGTTTGTGTTCCCAAGAAGCTACGTGAAGTACGGCGTTCACACACACTTATCTCTCAGAACTGAGCATGTGGAGAGATGTTCGTTCATCTAGAACCAATGGAACGGGTTGCAGGAGAAACTTTTACTCTGGTTTCTCAGTCTGTTTCTTAGTGCCGGTTTGATGTTCCTTCAGTTTTCACTCTAATACCGAGTTGGAGCTAGTACCTCCCCATATATGTGTATGGAGTGGAGTTTGCAACTGAAAAGAAACTTTGTGATCCCAACAAGCTTGGTGCAGGACGGCTTTCAGACACACTTATCTCTCAAAACTAAGCTTGTGGAGAAATTTCTTTCATCTAGTACCAAGGGAACGGGTTGCAGGAGAAACTTTTACTCTGGTTTCCCAGTCTGTTTCCTAGTGCCGGTTTGAAGTTTCTGCATTTTTCACTTTATAAACGAGTTGGAGTTAGTACCTCCCCTTATATATGTGTGGAGTGGATTTTGCAACTGAAAAGAAACTTTGTGTTCCCAAGAAGCTAGGTGAAGTACGGCTTTCACACACACTTATCTCTCAGAACTGAGCATGTGGCGAAACTTTCGTTCATCTAACACCAAGGGAACGGGTTGCAGGAGAAATTTTACTCTGGTTTCTCAGTCTGTTTCCTAGTTCAGGTTTGAAATTCCTGCAGTTTTCACTGTAAAACTGAGTTGGAGCTAGTACCTCCCCATATATATGTATGGAGTGGAGTTTGCAACTGAAAATAATCTTTGTGTTCCCAACAAGCTATGTGAAGGCGGCTTTCACACACACTTATCTCTCAGAACTGAGCATGTGGAGAGACTTTCGTTCATCTAGCACAATGGGAACGGGTTGCTGGAGAAACTTTTACTCTGCTTTGTCAGTGTGTTTCCTAGTGCCAGTTTTAAGTTCCTGCAGTTTTCACTGTAAAACCTAGTTGGAGCTTGTACCTCCCCATATATATGTATGGATTGGGGTTTGCAACTGAAAAGAAACTTTGTGTTCCCAACAAGCTAGGTGCAGGACGGCTTTCAGACACACTTATCTCTCAGAACTAAGCTTGTGGAGAGACTTTCGTTCATCTAGCACCAAGGGAACGGTTGTCAGGAGAAACTTTTCTCTGGTTTCTCAGTCTGTTTCCTAGTGCCGGTTTGAAGTTCCTGCAGTTTTCACTGTAAAACCGAGTTGGAGCTAGTACCTCCCCATATATATGTATGGAGTGGATTTTGCAAGTGAAAAGAAACTTTCTGTTCCCAACAATCTATGTGAAGTACGGTTTTCACACTCACATATCTCTCAGATCTGAGCATATGGAGAGACGTTCGTTCATCTAGCACCAATGGAATGGGTTGCAAGAGAAACTTTTACTCTGGTCTCTCAGTCTGTTTCCTTGTGCCGGTTTGAATTTCCTGCAGTTTTCACTGTAAATCCGAGTTGGAGCTAGTACCTCCCCATATATATGTATGGAGTGGAGTTTGCAACTGAAAAGAAACTTTGTGTTCCCAAGAAGCTAGGTGAAGGACGGCTTTCACACACACTTATCTTTTAGTACTTAGCTTGTGGAGAGACTTTCGTTCATCTAGCACCAAGAGAACGGTTTGCAGGAGAAACTTTTACTCTGGTTTCCCAGTCTGTTTCCTAGTGCCGGTGTGAAGTTTCTGCATTTTTCACTTTATAAATGAGTTGGAGTTAGTACCTCCCCTTATATATGTATGGAGTGGAGTTTGCAACTGAAAAGAAACTTTGTGTTCCCAACAAGCAGGTGAAGGACGGCTTTCACACACACTTACCTCTCAGAACTGAGCATGTGGAGAGACGTTCGTTCATCTAGCACCAAGGGAACGGGTTGCAGGAGAAACTTTTACTCTGTTTTCTCAGTCTGTTTCCTAGTGCCGGATTGAAATTCCTGCAGTTTTCACTGTAAAACTGAGTTGGAGCTGTTACCTCCATATATATATATGGATTGGAGTTTGCTACTGAAAATAATCTTTGTGTTCCCAACAAGCTACGTGAAGGACGGCGTTCACACACACTTATTTCTCATAACTGAGCATGTGGAGAGATGTTCGTTCATCTAGCACCAATGGAACGGGTTGCAGGAGAATCTTTTACGCTGGTTTCTCAGTCTGTTTCTTAGTGCCGGTTTGATGTTCCTTCAGTTTTCACTGTAAAACCGATTTGGAGCTAGTACCTCCCCATATATGTGTATGGAGTGGAGTTTGCAACTGAAAAGAAACTTTGTGATCCCAACAAGCTTGGTGCAGGACGGCTTTCAGACACACTTATCTCTCAAAACTAAGCTTGAGGAGAAATTTCGTTCATCTAGCACCAAGGGAACGGGTTGCAGGAGAAACACTTACTCTGGATTCTCAGTCTGTTTCCTAGTGCCGGTTTGAAGTTCCTGCAGTTTTCACTGTAAAACCGATTTGGAGCTAGTACCTGCCCATATATATGTATGGAGTGGAGTTTGCAACTGAAAAGAAATATTGTGTTCCCATCAAGCTTGGTGCAGGATGGCTTTCAGACAAACTTATCTTTCAGTACTAAGCTTGTGGAGAGACTTTCGTTCATCTAGCACCAAGGGAACGGGTAGCAGGGGAAACTTTTACTCTGGTTTCTCAGTCTGTTTCCTAGTGCCGGTTTGAATTTCCTGCAGTTTTCACAGTAAAACCGAGTTGGAGCTAATACCTCCCCCTATGTATGTATGGAGTGGAGTTTGCAACTGAAAAGAAACTTTGTGTTCCCAACAAGCTAGGTGAAGGACGGCTTTCACACACACTTATCTCTCAGAACTGAGCATGTGGAGAGACGTTCGTTCATCTATCACCAAGGGAACGGGTTGCAGGAGAAACTTTTACTCTGGTTTCTCAGTCTGTTTCCTACTGCCGCATTGAAATTCCTGCAGTTTTCACTGTAAAACTGAGTTGGAGCTAGTACCTCCATATATATATATATGGATAGGAGTTTGCAACTGAAAATAATCTTTGTGTTCCCAACAAGCTACGTGAAGGACGGCGTTCACACACACTTATCTCTCAGAACTGAGCATGTGGAGAGACGTTCGTTCATCTCGCACCAAGGGAACGGGTTGCAGGAGAATCTTTTACGCTGGTTTCTCAGTCTGTTTCTTAGTGCCGGTTTGATGTTCCTTCAGTTTTCACTGTAAAACCGAGTTGGAGCTAGTACCTCCCCATATATGTGTATGGAGTGGAGTTTGCAACTGAAAAGAAACTTTGTGATCCCAACAAGCTTGGTGCAGGACGGCTTTCAGACACACTTATCTCTCAAAACTAAGCTTGTGGAGAAATTTCGTTCATCTAGCACCAAGGCAACGGGTTGCAGGAGAAACTTTTACTCTGGTTTCTCAGTATGTTTCCTAGTGCCGGTTTGAATTTCCTGCAGTTTTCACAGTAAAACCGAGTTGGAGCTAATACCTCCCCCTATATATGTATGGAGTGGAGTTTGCAACTGAAAAGAAACTTTGTGATCCCAACAAGCTTGGTGCAGGACGGCTTTCAGACACACTTATCTCTCAAAACTAAGCTTGTGGAGAAATTTCGTTCATCTAGCACCAAGGCAACGGGTTGCAGGAGAAACTTTTACTCTGGTTTCTCAGTATGTTTCATAGTGCCGGTTTGAATTTCCTGCAGTTTTCACAGTAAAACCGAGTTGGAGCTAATACCTCCCCCTATATATGTATGGAGTGGAGTTTGCAACTGAAAAGAAACTTTGTGTTCCCAACAAGCTAGGTGAAGGACGGCTTTCACACACACTTATCTCTCAGAACTGAGCATGTGGAGAGACTTTCGTTCATCTAGCACCAAGGGAACGGGTTGCAGTAGAAACTTTTACTCTGGTTTCTCAGTCTGTTTCCTAGTGCCGGATTGAAATTCCTGCAGTTTTCACTGTAAAACTGAGTTGGAGCTAGTACCTCCATATATATATGTATGGATTGGAGTTTGCAACTGAAAATAATCTTTGTGTTCCCAAGAAGCTACGTGAAGGACGGCGTTCACACACACTTATCTCTCAGAACTGAGCATGTGGAGAGACGTTCGTTCATCTAGCACCAAGGGAATGGGTTGCAGGAGAATCTTTTACGCTGGTTTCTCAGTCTGTTTCTTAGTGCCGGTTTGATGTTCCTTCAGTTTTCACTGTAATACCGAGTTGGAGCTAGTACCTCCCCATATATGTGTATGGAGTGGAGTTTGCAACTGAAAAGAAACTTTGTGATCCCAACAAGCTTGGTGCAGGACGGCTTTCAGACACACTTATCTCTCAAAACTAAGCTTGTGGAGAAATTTCGTTCATCTTGCACCAAGGGAACGGGTTGCAGGAGAAACATTTACTCTGGATTCTCAGTCTGTTTCCTAGTGCCGGTTTGAAGTTCCTGCAATTTCACTGTAAAACCGAGTTGGAGCTAGTACCTGCCCATATATATGTATGGAGTGGAGTTTGCAACTGAAAAGAAACTTTGTGTTCCCAACAAGCTTGGTGCAGGATGGCTTTCAGACACACTTATCTCTCAAAACTAAGCTTGTGGAGAGACTTTCGTTCATCTAGCACCAAGGCAACGGGTTGCAGGAGAAACTTTTACTCTGGTTTCACAGTCTGTTTCCTAGTGCCGGATTGAAATTCCTGCAGTTTTCACTGTAAAACTGAGTTGGAGCTATTACCTCCATATATATATATGGATTGGAGTTTGCTACTGAAAATAATCTTTGTGTTCCCAACAAGCTACGTGAAGGACGGCGTTCACACACACTTATTTCTCATAACTGAGCATGTGGAGAGATGTTCGTTCATCTAGCACCAATGGAACGGGTTGCAGGAGAATCTTTTACGCTGGTTTCTCAGTCTGTTTCTTAGTGCCGGTTTGATGTTCCTTCAGTTTTCACTGTAAAACCGATTTGGAGCTAGTACCTCCCCATATATGTGTATGGAGTGGAGTTTGCAACTGAAAAGAAACTTTGTGATCCCAACAAGCTTGGTGCAGGACGGCTTTCAGACACACTTATCTCTCAAAATTAAGCTTGAGGAGAAATTTCGTTCATCTAGCACCAAGGGAACGGGTTGCAGGAGAAACACTTACTCTGGATTCTCAGTCTGTTTCCTAGTGCCGGTTTGAAGTTCCTGCAGTTTTCACTGTAAAACCGAGTTGGAGCTAGTACCTGCCCATATATATGTATGGAGTGGAGTTTGCAACTGAAAAGAAATATTGTGTTCCCAACAAGCTTGGTGCAGGATGGCTTTCAGACACACTTATCTTTCAGTACTAAGC
This sequence comes from Camelus dromedarius, assembly GCF_036321535.1. Taxonomy (NCBI): domain Eukaryota; kingdom Metazoa; phylum Chordata; class Mammalia; order Artiodactyla; family Camelidae; genus Camelus; species Camelus dromedarius. The sequence goes on from NC_087460.1 coordinate 26,271,439, forward strand.
TTGTGGAGAGACTTTCGTTCATCTAGCACCAAGGGAACGGGTTGCAGGGGAAACTTTTACTCTGGTTTCTCAGTCTGTTTCCTAGTGCCGGTTTGAATTTCCTGCAGTTTTCACAGTAAACCCGAGTTGGAGCTAATACCTCCCCCTATGTATGTATGGAGTGGAGTTTGCAACTGAAAAGAAACTTTGTGTTCCCAACAAGCTAGGTGAAGGACGGCTTTCACACACACTTATCTCTCAGAACTGAGCATGTGGAGAGACGTTCGTTCATCTATCACCAAGGGAACGGGTTGCAGGAGAAACTTTTACTCTGGTTTCTCAGTCTGTTTCCTACTGCCGCATTGAAATTCCTGCAGTTTTCACTGTAAAACTGAGTTGGAGCTAGTACCTCCATATATATATATATGGATTGGAGTTTGCAACTGAAAATAATCTTTGTGTTCCCAACATGCTACGTGAAGGACGGCGTTCACACACACTTATCTCTCAGAACTCAGCATGTGGAGAGACGTTCGTTCATCTCGCACCAAGGGAACGGGTTGCAGGAGAATCTTTTACGCTGGTTTCTCAGTCTGTTATTTAGTGCCGGTTTGATGTTCCTTCAGTTTTCACTGTAAAACCGAGTTGGAGCTAGTACCTCCCCATATATGTGTATGGAGTGGAGTTTGCAACTGAAAAGAAACTTTGTGATCCCAACAAGCTTGGTGCAGGACGGCTTTCAGACACACTTATCTCTCAAAACTAAGCTTGTGGAGAAATTTCGTTCATCTACCACCAAGGCAACGGGTTGCAGGAGAAACTTTTACTCTGGTTTCTCAGTCTGTTTCCTAGTGCCGGTTTGAAATTCCTGCAGTTTTCACAGTAAAACCGAGTTGGAGCTAATACCTCCCCCTATATATGTATGGAGTGGAGTTTGCAACTGAAAAGAAACTTTGTGTTCCCAACAAGCTAGGTGAAGGACGGCTTTCACACACACTTATCTCTCAGAACTGAGCATGTGGAGAGACTTTCGTTCATCTAGCACCAAGGGAACGGGTTGCAGGAGAAACATTTACTCTGGATTCTCAGTCTGTTTCCTAGTGCCGGTTTGAAGTTCCTGCAATTTCACTGTAAAACCGAGTTGGAGCTAGTACCTGCCCATATATATGTATGGAGTGGAGTTTGCAACTGAAAAGAAATATTGTGTTCCCAACAAGCTTGGTGCAGGATGGCTTTCAGACACAATTATCTCTCAAAACTAAGCTTGTGGAGAGACTTTCGTTCATCTAGCACCAAGGCAACGGGTTGCAGGAGAAACTTTTACTCTGGTTTCTCAGTCTGTTTCCTAGTGCCGGTTTGAATTTCCTGCAGTTTTCACATTAAAACCGAGTTGAAGCTAACACTTCCCCCTATATATGTATGGAGTGGGGTTTGCAACTGAAAAGAAACTTTGTGTTCCCCACAAGCTAGGTGAAGGACAGCTTTCACACACACTTATCTCTCAGAACTGAGCATGTGGAGAGACGTTCGTTCATCTATCATCAAGGGAACGTGTTGCAGGAGAAACTTTTACTCTGGTTTCTCAGTGTGTTTCCTACTGCCGGATTGAAATTCCTGCAGTTTTCACTGTAAAACCGATTTGGAGCTAGTACCTGCCCATATATATGTATGGAGTGGAGTTTGCAACTGAAAAGAAATATTGTGTTCCCATCAAGCTTGGTGCAGGATGGCTTTCAGACAAACTTATCTTTCAGTACTAAGCTTGTGGAGAGACTTTCGTTCATCTAGCACCAAGGGAACGGGTAGCAGGGGAAACTTTTACTCTGGTTTCTCAGTCTGTTTCCTAGTGCCGGTTTGAATTTCCTGCAGTTTTCACAGTAAAACCGAGTTGGAGCTAATACCTCCCCCTATGTATGTATGGAGTGGAGTTTGCAACTGAAAAGAAACTTTGTGTTCCCAACAAGCTAGGTGAAGGACGGCTTTCACACACACTTATCTCTCAGAACTGAGCATGTGGAGAGACGTTCGTTCATCTATCACCAAGGGAACGGGTTGCAGGAGAAACTTTTACTCTGGTTTCTCAGTCTGTTTCCTACTGCCGCATTGAAATTCCTGCAGTTTTCACTGTAAAACTGAGTTGGAGCTAGTACCTCCATATATATATATATGGATAGGAGTTTGCAACTGAAAATAATCTTTGTGTTCCCAACAAGCTACGTGAAGGACGGCGTTCACACACACTTATCTCTCAGAACTGAGCATGTGGAGAGACGTTCGTTCATCTCGCACCAAGGGAACGGGTTGCAGGAGAATCTTTTACGCTGGTTTCTCAGTCTGTTTCTTAGTGCCGGTTTGATGTTCCTTCAGTTTTCACTGTAAAACCGAGTTGGAGCTAGTACCTCCCCATATATGTGTATGGAGTGGAGTTTGCAACTGAAAAGAAACTTTGTGATCCCAACAAGCTTGGTGCAGGACGGCTTTCAGACACACTTATCTCTCAAAACTAAGCTTGTGGAGAAATTTCGTTCATCTAGCACCAAGGCAACGGGTTGCAGGAGAAACTTTTACTCTGGTTTCTCAGTATGTTTCCTAGTGCCGGTTTGAATTTCCTGCAGTTTTCACAGTAAAACCGAGTTGGAGCTAATACCTCCCCCTATATATGTATGGAGTGGAGTTTGCAACTGAAAAGAAACTTTGTGATCCCAACAAGCTTGGTGCAGGACGGCTTTCAGACACACTTATCTCTCAAAACTAAGCTTGTGGAGAAATTTCGTTCATCTAGCACCAAGGCAACGGGTTGCAGGAGAAACTTTTACTCTGGTTTCTCAGTATGTTTCATAGTGCCGGTTTGAATTTCCTGCAGTTTTCACAGTAAAACCGAGTTGGAGCTAATACCTCCCCCTATATATGTATGGAGTGGAGTTTGCAACTGAAAAGAAACTTTGTGTTCCCAACAAGCTAGGTGAAGGACGGCTTTCACACACACTTATCTCTCAGAACTGAGCATGTGGAGAGACTTTCGTTCATCTAGCACCAAGGGAACGGGTTGCAGTAGAAACTTTTACTCTGGTTTCTCAGTCTGTTTCCTAGTGCCGGATTGAAATTCCTGCAGTTTTCACTGTAAAACTGAGTTGGAGCTAGTACCTCCATATATATATGTATGGATTGGAGTTTGCAACTGAAAATAATCTTTGTGTTCCCAAGAAGCTACGTGAAGGACGGCGTTCACACACACTTATCTCTCAGAACTGAGCATGTGGAGAGACGTTCGTTCATCTAGCACCAAGGGAATGGGTTGCAGGAGAATCTTTTACGCTGGTTTCTCAGTCTGTTTCTTAGTGCCGGTTTGATGTTCCTTCAGTTTTCACTGTAATACCGAGTTGGAGCTAGTACCTCCCCATATATGTGTATGGAGTGGAGTTTGCAACTGAAAAGAAACTTTGTGATCCCAACAAGCTTGGTGCAGGACGGCTTTCAGACACACTTATCTCTCAAAACTAAGCTTGTGGAGAAATTTCGTTCATCTTGCACCAAGGGAACGGGTTGCAGGAGAAACATTTACTCTGGATTCTCAGTCTGTTTCCTAGTGCCGGTTTGAAGTTCCTGCAATTTCACTGTAAAACCGAGTTGGAGCTAGTACCTGCCCATATATATGTATGGAGTGGAGTTTGCAACTGAAAAGAAATATTGTGTTCCCAACAAGCTTGGTGCAGGATGGCTTTCAGACACACTTATCTCTCAAAACTAAGCTTGTGGAGAGACTTTCGTTCATCTAGCACCAAGGCAACGGGTTGCAGGAGAAACTTTTACTCTGGTTTCACAGTCTGTTTCCTAGTGCCGGATTGAAATTCCTGCAGTTTTCACTGTAAAACTGAGTTGGAGCTATTACCTCCATATATATATATGGATTGGAGTTTGCTACTGAAAATAATCTTTGTGTTCCCAACAAGCTACGTGAAGGACGGCGTTCACACACACTTATTTCTCATAACTGAGCATGTGGAGAGATGTTCGTTCATCTAGCACCAATGGAACGGGTTGCAGGAGAATCTTTTACGCTGGTTTCTCAGTCTGTTTCTTAGTGCCGGTTTGATGTTCCTTCAGTTTTCACTGTAAAACCGATTTGGAGCTAGTACCTCCCCATATATGTGTATGGAGTGGAGTTTGCAACTGAAAAGAAACTTTGTGATCCCAACAAGCTTGGTGCAGGACGGCTTTCAGACACACTTATCTCTCAAAATTAAGCTTGAGGAGAAATTTCGTTCATCTAGCACCAAGGGAACGGGTTGCAGGAGAAATACTTACTCTGGATTCTCAGTCTGTTTCCTAGTGCCGGTTTGAAGTTCCTGCAGTTTTCACTGTAAAACCGAGTTGGAGCTAGTACCTGCCCATATATATGTATGGAGTGGAGTTTGCAACTGAAAAGAAATATTGTGTTCCCAACAAGCTTGGTGCAGGATGGCTTTCAGACACACTTATCTTTCAGTACTAAGCTTGTGGAGAGACTTTCGTTCATCTAGCACCAAGGGAACGGGTTGCAGGGGAAACTTTTACTCTGGTTTCTCAGTCTGTTTCCTAGTGCCGGTTTGAATTTCCTGCAGTTTTCACAGTAAACCCGAGTTGGAGCTAATACCTCCCCCTATGTATGTATGGAGTGGAGTTTGCAACTGAAAAGAAACTTTGTGTTCCCAACAAGCTAGGTGAAGGACGGCTTTCACACACACTTATCTCTCAGAACTGAGCATGTGGAGAGACGTTCGTTCATCTATCACCAAGGGAACGGGTTGCAGGAGAAACTTTTACTCTGGTTTCTCAGTCTGTTTCCTACTGCCGCATTGAAATTCCTGCAGTTTTCACTGTAAAACTGAGTTGGAGCTAGTACCTCCATATATATATATATGGATTGGAGTTTGCAACTGAAAATAATCTTTGTGTTCCCAACATGCTACGTGAAGGACGGCGTTCACACACACTTATCTCTCAGAACTCAGCATGTGGAGAGACGTTCGTTCATCTCGCACCAAGGGAACGGGTTGCAGGAGAATCTTTTACGCTGGTTTCTCAGTCTGTTATTTAGTGCCGGTTTGATGTTCCTTCAGTTTTCACTGTAAAACCGAGTTGGAGCTAGTACCTCCCCATATATGTGTATGGAGTGGAGTTTGCAACTGAAAAGAAACTTTGTGATCCCAACAAGCTTGGTGCAGGACGGCTTTCAGACACACTTATCTCTCAAAACTAAGCTTGTGGAGAAATTTCGTTCATCTACCACCAAGGCAACGGGTTGCAGGAGAAACTTTTACTCTGGTTTCTCAGTCTGTTTCCTAGTGCCGGTTTGAAATTCCTGCAGTTTTCACAGTAAAACCGAGTTGGAGCTAATACCTCCCCCTATATATGTATGGAGTGGAGTTTGCAACTGAAAAGAAACTTTGTGTTCCCAACAAGCTAGGTGAAGGACGGCTTTCACACACACTTATCTCTCAGAACTGAGCATGTGGAGAGACTTTCGTTCATCTAGCACCAAGGGAACGGGTTGCAGGAGAAACATTTACTCTGGATTCTCAGTCTGTTTCCTAGTGCCGGTTTGAAGTTCCTGCAATTTCACTGTAAAACCGAGTTGGAGCTAGTACCTGCCCATATATATGTATGGAGTGGAGTTTGCAACTGAAAAGAAATATTGTGTTCCCAACAAGCTTGGTGCAGGATGGCTTTCAGACACAATTATCTCTCAAAACTAAGCTTGTGGAGAGACTTTCGTTCATCTAGCACCAAGGCAACGGGTTGCAGGAGAAACTTTTACTCTGGTTTCTCAGTCTGTTTCCTAGTGCCGGTTTGAATTTCCTGCAGTTTTCACATTAAAACCGAGTTGAAGCTAACACTTCCCCCTATATATGTATGGAGTGGGGTTTGCAACTGAAAAGAAACTTTGTGTTCCCCACAAGCTAGGTGAAGGACAGCTTTCACACACACTTATCTCTCAGAACTGAGCATGTGGAGAGACGTTCGTTCATCTATCATCAAGGGAACGTGTTGCAGGAGAAACTTTTACTCTGGTTTCTCAGTGTGTTTCCTACTGCCGGATTGAAATTCCTGCAGTTTTCACTGTAAAATTGAGTTGGAGCTAGTACCTCCATATATATATGTATGGATTGGAGTTTGCAACTGAAAATAATGTTTGTGTTCCCAAGAAGCTACGTGAAGGACGGCGTTCACACACACTTATCTCTCAGAACTGAGCATGTGGAGAGATGTTCGTTCATCTAGAACCAATGGAACGGGTTGCAGGAGAAACTTTTACTCTGGTTTCTCAGTCTGTTTCTTAGTGCCGGTTTGATGTTCATTCAGTTTTCACTGTAATACCGAGTTGGAGCTAGTACCTCCCCATATATGTGTATGGAGTGGAGTTTGCAACTGAAAAGAAACTTTGTTATCCCAACAAGCTTGGTGCAGGACGGCTTTCAGACACACTTATCTCTCAAAACTAAGCTTGTGGAGAACTTTCGTTCATCTAGCAACAAGGGAACGGGTTGCAGGAGAAACATTTACTCTGGATTCTCAGTCTGTTTCCTAGTGCCGGTTTGAAGTTCCTGCAGTTTTCACTGTAAAACCGAGTTGGAGCTAGTACCTACCCTCATATATATATGGAGTGGAGTTTGCAACTGAAAAGAAACTTTGTGTTCCCAAGAAGCTAGGTGAAGGACGGCTTTCACACACACTTATCTTTCAGTACTAAGCTTGTGGAGAGACTTTCGTTCATCTAGCACCAAGGGAACGGGTTGAAGGAGAAACTTTAACTCTGGTTTCTCAGTATGTTTCCTAGTGCCGGTTGGAAGTTCCTACAGTTTTAACTGTAAAACCGTGTTGGAGCTAGTACCTCCCCTTATATATGTGTGGAGTGGAGTTTGCAACTGAAAAGAATCTTTGTGTTCCCAACAAGCTAGTTGAAGGACGGCTTTCACACACACATATATCTCAAAACTGAGCATGTGGAGAGACGTTCGTTCATCTAGCACCAAGTTAACTAGATGCAGTAGAAACTTTTACTCTGGACTCTCAATATGTTTCCTAGTGCCGGTTTGAAGTTCCTGCAGTTTTCACTGTAAATCCATGTTGGAGCTAGTACCTCCCCATATATATGTATGGAGTGGAGTTTGTAATTGAAAAGATTCTTTGTGTTCCCAACAAAATATGTGAAGGACGGCTTTCACACACACTTATCTCTCCGAACTGAGCATGTGGAGATACGTTCGTTCATCTAGCACCAAGGGAACGGGTTGGATCGGAAAATTTTACTGTGGATTCTCAGTCTGTTTCCTATTGCCGGTTTGAAGTTCCTGCAGTTTTAACTGTAAATCCGATTTCGAGCTAGACTCTCCCCTTATATATGTATGGAGTGGAGTTTATAAATGAAAAGATACTTTGTGTTCCCAACAAGCTAGGTGAAGGACGGCTTTCACACACATTTATCTCTCAGAGCTGAACATGTGGAGAGACGTTCGTTCACCTAACACCAAGGGAACGTGCTGCAGGAGGAACTTTTACTCTGGATTCTCAGTCTGTTTCCTAGTGCCGGTTTGAAGTTACTGCAGTTTTCACTGTAAAACCGTGTTGTAGCTGGTACCAACCCATATATATGTATGGAATGGAGTTTGCAACTGAAAAGAAACTTTGTGTTCCCAACAAGCTAGGTGAAGGACGGCTTTCACACACAATTATCTCTTAGAAATGAGCATGTGGAGATACGTTCCTTCATCTAGCACCAAGGGAACGGGTTGCAGTACAAACCTTTACTGTGGTTTCTCACTCTGTTCCCTATTGCCGGTTTGAAGTTCCTGCACTTTTCACTGTAAATCCGAGTTGGAACTAAAACCTCCCTTTAAATACGTATGGAGTGGAGTTTGTAATTGAAAAGATCCTTTGTGTTCCCAACAAGCTAGGTGAAGGACGGCTTTCACACTCACTTATATCTTAGAACTGAGCATGTGGAGAGACGTTCGTTCATCTAGCACCAAGGGAACGGGTTGCAGGAGAAACATTTACTCTGGATTCTCAGTCTGTTTCCTAGTGCCGGTTTGAAGTTCCTGCAATTTCACTGTAAAACCGAGTTGGAGCTAGTACCTGCCCATATATATGTATGGAGTGGAGTTTGCAACTGAAAAGAAATATTGTGTTCCCAAGAAGCTTGGTGCAGGATGGCTTTCAGACACACTTATCTCTCAAAACTAAGCTTGTGGAGAGACTTTCGTTCATCTAGCACCAAGGCAACGGGTTGCAGGAGAAACTTTTACTCTGGTTTCTCAGTCTGTTTCCTAGTGCCGGTTTGAATTTCCTGCAGTTTTCACAGTAAAACCGAGTTGGAGCTAACACCTCCCCCTATATATGTATGGAGTGGAGTTTGCAACTGAAAAGAAACTTTGTGTTCCCAACAAGCTAGGTGAAGGACAGCTTTCACACACACTTATCTCTCAGAACTGAGCATGTGGAGAGACGTTCGTTCACCTATCATCAAGGGAACGGGTTGCAGGAGAAACTTTTACTCTGGTTTCTCAGTGTGTTTCCTACTGCCGGATTGAAATTCCTGCAGTTTTCACTGTAAAATTGAGTTGGAGCTAGTACCTCCATATATATATGTATGGATTGGAGTTTGCAACTGAAAATAATGTTTGTGTTCCCAAGAAGCTACGTGAAGGACGGCGTTCACACACACTTATCTCTCAGAACTGAGCATGTGGAGAGATGTTCGTTCATCCAGAACCAATGGAACGGGTTGCAGGAGAAACTTTTACTCTGGTTTCTCAGTCTGTTTCTTAGTGCCGGTTTGATGTTCATTCAGTTTTCACTGTAAAACCTAGTTGGAGCTAGTACCTCCCCATATATGTGTATGGAGTGGAGTTTGCAACTGAAAAGAAACTTTGTTATCCCAACAAGCTTGGTGCAGGACGCCTTTCAGACACACTTATCTCTCAAAACTAAGCTTGTGGAGAACTTTCGTTCATCTAGCACCAAGGGAACGGGTTGCAGGAGAAACATTTACTCTGGATTCTCAGTCTGTTTCCTAGTGCCGGTTTGAAGTTCCTGCAATTTTCACTGTAAAACCGAGTTGGAGCTAGTACCTACCCTCATATATATATGGAGTGGAGTTTGCAACTGAAAAGAAACTTTGTGTTCCCAAGAAGCTAGGTGAAGGACGGCTTTCACACACACTTATCTTTCAGTACTAAGCTTGTGGAGAGACTTTCGTTCATCTAGCACCAAGGGAACGGGTTGAAGGAGAAACTTTAACTCTGGTTTCTCAGTATGTTTCCTAGTGCCGGTTGGAAGTTCCTACAGTTTTAACTGTAAAACCGTGTTGGAGCTAGTACCTCCCCTTATATATGTGTGGAGTGGAGTTTGCAACTGAAAAGAATCTTTGTGTTCCCAACAAGCTAGTTGAAGGACGGCTTTCACACACACATATATCTCAAAACTGAGCATGTGGAGAGACGTTCGTTCATCTAGCACCAAGTTAACTAGATGCAGTAGAAACTTTTACTCTGGACTCTCAATATGTTTCCTAGTGCCGGTTTGAATTTCCTGCAGTTTTCACTGTAAATCCATGTTGGAGCTAGTACCTCCCCATATATATGTATGGAGTGGAGTTTGTAATTGAAAAGATTCTTTGTGTTCCCAACAAAATATGTGAAGGACGGCTTTCACACACACTTATCTCTCCGAACTGAGCATGTGGAGATACGTTCGTTCATCTAGCACCAAGGGAACGGGTTGGATCGGAAAATTTTACTGTGGATTCTCAGTCTGTTTCCTATTGCCGGTTTGAAGTTCCTGCAGTTTTAACTGTAAATCCGATTTCGAGCTAGACTCTCCCCTTATATATGTATGGAGTGGAGTTTATAAATGAAAAGATACTTTGTGTTCCCAACAAGCTAGGTGAAGGACGGCTTTCACACACATTTATCTCTCAGAGCTGAACATGTGGAGAGACGTTCGTTCACCTAACACCAAGGGAACGTGCTGCAGGAGGAACTTTTACTCTGGATTCTCAGTCTGTTTCCTAGTGCCGGTTTGAAGTTACTGCAATTTTCACTGTAAAACCGAGTTGGAGCTAGTACCTCCCCATATATATGTATGGAATGGAGTTTGCAACTGAAAAGAAACTTTGTGTTTCCAACAAGCAAGTTGAAGGACGGCTTTCACACACTATTATCTCTCAGAAATGAGCATGTGGAGAGACGTTCGTTCATCTAGCACAAAGGGAACGGGTTGCAGGAGAAACTTTTACTCTGGATTCTCACTCTTTTTCCTAGTGCCGGTTTGAAGTTCCTGCAGTTTTCACTGTAAAACCGTGTTGTAGCTGGTACCAACCCATATATATGTATGGAATGGAGTTTGCAACTGAAAAGAAACTTTGTGTTCCCAACAAGCTAGGTGAAGGACGGCTTTCACACACAATTATCTCTTAGAAATGAGCATGTGGAGATACGTTCCTTCATCTAGCACCAAGGGAACGGTTTGCAGTACAAACCTTTACTGTGGTTTCTCACTCTGTTCCCTATTGCCGGTTTGAAGTTCCTGCACTTTTCACTGTAAATCCGAGTTGGAACTAAAACCTCCCTTTATATACGTATGGAGTGGAGTTTGTAATTGAAAAGATCCTTTGTGTTCCCAACAAGCTAGGTGAAGGACGGCTTTCACACTCACTTATATCTTAGAACTGAGCATGTGGAGAGACCTTCGTTCATCTAGCACCAAGGGAACGGGTTGCAGGGGAAACATTTACTCTGGATTCTCAGTCTGTTTCCTAGTGCCGGTTTGAAGTTCCTGCAATTTCACTGTAAAACCGAGTTGGAGCTAGTACCTGCCCATATATATGTATGGAGTGGAGTTTGCAACTGAAAAGAAATATTGTGTTCCCAACAAGCTTGGTGCAGGATGGCTTTCAGACACACTTATCTCTCAAAACTAAGCTTGTGGAGAGACTTTCGTTCATCTAGCACCAAGGGAACGGGTTGAAGGAGAAACTTTTACTCTGGTTTCTCAGTCTGTTTCCTAGTGCCGGTTTGAATTTCCTGCAGTTTTCACAGTAAAACCGAGTTGGAGCTAACGCCTCCCCCTATATATGTATGGAGTGGAGTTTGCAACTGAAAAGAAACTTTGTGTTCCCAACAAGCTAGGTGAAGGACAGCTTTCACACACACTTATCTCTCAGAACTGAGCATGTGGAGAGACGTTCGTTCATCTATCATCAAGGGAACGGGTTGCAGGAGAAACTTTTACTCTGGTTTCTCAGTGTGTTTCCTACTGCCGGATTGAAATTCCTGCAGTTTTCACTGTAAAACTGAGTTGGAGCTAGTACCTCCATATATATATGTATGGATTGGAGTTTGCAACTGAAAATAATGTTTGTGTTCCCAAGAAGCTACGTGAAGGACGGCGTTCACACACACTTATCTCTCAGAACTGAGCATGTGGAGAGATGTTCGTTCATCTAGAACCAATGGAACGGGTTGCAGGAGAAACTTTTACTCTGGTTTCTCAGTCTGTTTCTTAGTGCCGGTTTGATGTTCCTTCAGTTTTCACTGTAATACCGAGTTGGAGCTAGTACCTCCCCATATATGTGTATGGAGTGGAGTTTGCAACTGAAAAGAAACTTTGTGATCCCAACAAGCTTGGTGCAGGACGGCTTTAAGACACACTTATCTCTCAAAACTAAGCTTGTGGAGAAATTTCGTTCATCTAGCACCAAGGGAACGGGTTGCAGGAGAAACATTTACTCTGGATTCTCAGTCTGTTTCCTAGTGCCGGTTTGAAGTTCCTGCAATTTCACTGTAAAACCGAGTTGGAGCTAGTACCTGCCCATATATATGTATGGAGTGGAGTTTGCAACTGAAAAGAAATATTGTGTTCCCAACAAGCTTGGTGCAGGATGGCTTTCAGACACACTTATCTCTCAAAACTAAGCTTGTGGAGAGACTTTCGTTCATCTAGCACCAAGGCAACGGGTTGCAGGAGAAACTTTTACTCTGGTTTCTCAGTCTGTTTCCTAGTGCCGGTTTGAATTTCCTGCAGTTTTCACAGTAAAACCGAGTTGGAGCTAACACCTCCCCCTATATATGTATGGAGTGGAGTTTGCAACTGAAAAGAAACTTTGTGTTCCCAACAAGCTAGGTGAAGGACAGCTTTCACACACACTTATCTCTCAGAACTGAGCATGTGGAGAGACGTTCGTTCATCTATCATCAAGGGAACGGGTTGCAGGAGAAACTTTTACTCTGGTTTCTCAGTGTGTTTCCTACTGCCGGATTGAAATTCCTGCAGTTTTCACTGTAAAACTGAGTTGGAGCTAGTACCTCCATATATATATGTATGGATTGGAGTTTGCAACTGAAAATAATGTTTGTGTTCCCAAGAAGCTACGTGAAGGACGGCGTTCACACACACTTATCTCTCAGAACTGAGCATGTGGAGAGATGTTCGTTCATCTAGAACCAATGGAACGGGTTGCAGGAGAAAGTTTTACTCTGGTTTCTCAGTCTGTTTCTTAGTGCCGGTTTGATGTTCCTTCAGTTTTCACTGTAATACCGAGTTGGAGCTAGTACCTCCCCATATATGTGTATGGAGTGGAGTTTGCAACTGAAAAGAAACTTTGTGATCCCAACAAGCTTGGTGCAGGACGGCTTTCAGACACACTTATCTCTCAAAACTAAGCTTGTGGAGAAATTTCGTTCATCTAGCACCAAGGGAACGGGTTGCAGGAGAAACATTTACTCTGGATTCTCAGTCTGTTTCCTAGTGCCGGTTTGAAGTTCCTGCAATTTCACTGTAAAACCGAGTTGGAGCTAGTACCTGCCCATATATATGTATGGAGTGGAGTTTGCAACTGAAAAGAAATATTGTGTTCCCAACAAGCTTGGTGCAGGATGGCTTTCAGACACACTTATCTCTCAAAACTAAGCTTGTGGAGAGACTTTCGTTCATCTAGCACCAAGGCAACGGGTTGCAGGAGAAACTTTTGCTCTGGTTTCTCAGTCTGTTTCCTAGTGCCGGTTTGAATTTCCTGCAGTTTTCACAGTAAAACCGAGTTGGAGCTAACACCTCCCCCTATATATGTATGGAGTGGAGTTTGCAACTGAAAAGAAACTTTGTGTTCCCAACAAGCTAGGTGAAGGACAGCTTTCACACACACTTATCTCTCAGAACTGAGCATGTGGAGAGACGTTCGTTCATCTATCATCAAGGGAACGGGTTGCAGGAGAAACTTTTACTCTGGTTTCTCAGTGTGTTTCCTACTGCCGGATTGAAATTCCTGCAGTTTTCACTGTAAAATTGAGTTGGAGCTAGTACCTCCATATATATATGTATGGATTGGAGTTTGCAACTGAAAATAATGTTTGTGTTCCCAAGAAGCTACGTGAAGGACGGCGTTCACACACACTTATCTCTCAGAACTGAGCATGTGGAGAGATGTTCGTTCATCTAGAACCAATGGAACGGGTTGCAGGAGAAACTTTTACTCTGGTTTCTCAGTCTGTTTCTTAGTGCCGGTTTGATGTTCATTCAGTTTTCACTGTAAAACCTAGTTGGAGCTAGTACCTCCCCATATATGTGTATGGAGTGGAGTTTGCAACTGAAAAGAAACTTTGTTATCCCAACAAGCTTGGTGCAGGACGGCTTTCAGACACACTTATCTCTCAAAACTAAGCTTGTGGAGAACTTTCGTTCATCTAGCACCAAGGGAACGGGTTGCAGGAGAAACATTTACTCTGGATTCTCAGTCTGTTTCCTAGTGCCGGTTTGAAGTTCCTGCAGTTTTCACTGTAAAACCGAGTTGGAGCTAGTACCTACCCTCATATATATATGGAGTGGAGTTTGCAACTGAAAAGAAACTTTGTGTTCCCAAGAAGCTAGGTGAAGGACGGCTTTCACACACACTTATCTTTCAGTACTAAGCTTGTGGAGAGACTTTCGTTCATCTAGCACCAAGGGAACGGGTTGAAGGAGAAACTTTAACTCTGGTTTCTCAGTATGTTTCCTAGTGCCGGTTGGAAGTTCCTACAGTTTTAACTGTAAAACCGTGTTGGAGCGAGTACCTCCCCTTATATATGTATGGAGTGGAGTTTGCAACTGAAAAGAATCTTTGTGTTCCCAACAAGCTAGTTGAAGGACGGCTTTCACACACACATATATCTCAAAACTGAGCATGTGGAGAGACGTTCGTTCATCTAGCACCAAGTTAACTAGATGCAGTAGAAACTTTTACTCTGGACTCTCAATATGTTTCCTAGTGCCGGTTTGAAGTTCCTGCAGTTTTCACTGTAAATCCATGTTGGAGCTAGTACCTCCCCATATATATGTATGGAGTGGAGTTTGTAATTGAAAAGATTCTTTGTGTTCCCAACAAAATATGTGAAGGACGGCTTTCACACACACTTATCTCTCCGAACTGAGCATGTGGAGATACGTTCGTTCATCTAGCACCAAGGGAACGGGTTGGATCGGAAAATTTTACTGTGGATTCTCAGTCTGTTTCCTATTGCCGGTTTGAAGTTCCTGCAGTTTTAACTGTAAATCCGATTTCGAGCTAGACTCTCCCCTTATATATGTATGGAGTGGAGTTTATAAATGAAAAGATACTTTGTGTTCCCAACAAGCTAGGTGAAGGACGGCTTTCACACACATTTATCTCTCAGAGCTGAACATGTGCAGAGACGTTCGTTCACCTAACACCAAGGGAACGTGCTGCAGGAGGAACTTTTACTCTGGATTCTCAGTCTGTTTCCTAGTGCCGGTTTGAAGTTACTGCAGTTTTCACTGTAAAACCGAGTTGGAGCTAGTACCTCCCCATATATATGTATGGAATGGAGTTTGCAACTGAAAAGAAACTTTGTGTTTCCAACAAGCAAGTTGAAGGACGGCTTTCACACACTATTATCTCTCAGAAATTAGCATGTGGAGAGACGTTCGTTCATCTAGCACAAAGGGAACGGGTTGCAGGAGAAACTTTTACTCTGGATTCTCACTCTTTTTCCTAGTGCCGGTTTGAAGTTCCTGCAGTTTTCACTGTAAAACCGTGTTGTAGCTGGTACCAACCCATATATATGTATGGAATGGAGTTTGCAACTGAAAAGAAACTTTGTGTTCCCAACAAGCTAGGTGAAGGACGGCTTTCACACACAATTATCTCTTAGAAATGAGCATGTGGAGATACGTTCCTTCATCTAGCACCAAGGGAACGGGTTGCAGTACAAACCTTTACTGTGGTTTCTCACTCTGTTCCCTATTGCCGGTTTGAAGTTCCTGCACTTTTCACTGTAAATCCGAGTTGGAACTAAAACCTGCCTTTATATACGTATGGAGTGGAGTTTGTAATTGAAAAGATCCTTTGTGTTCCCAACAAGCTAGGTGAAGGACGGCTTTCACACTCACTTATATCTTAGAACTGAGCATGTGGAGAGACGTTCGTTCATCTAGCACCAAGGGAACGGGTTGCAGGAGAAACTTTTACTCTGGTTTCTCACTCTGTTTCCTAGTGCCGGTTTGAAGTTCCTGCAGTTTTCACTGTAAAATCGAGTTGTAGCTGGTACCACCCCATATATATGTATGGAATGGAGTTTGCAACTGAAAAGAAACATTGTGTTCCCAACAAGTTAGGTGAAGGACTCCTTTCACACACACTTATCTCTCAGAACTGAGCATGTGGAGAGACGTTCGTTCATCTAGCACCAAGGGAACGGGTTGCAGGAGAAACTTTTACTCTGGTTTCTCAGTATGTTTCCTAGTGCCGGTTTGAATTTCCTGCAGTTTTCACAGTAAAACCGAGTTGGAGCTAATACCTCCCCCTATATATGTATGGAGTGGAGTTTGCAACTGAAAAGAAACTTTGTGTTCCCAACAAGCTAAGTGAAGGACGGCTTTCACACACACTTATCTCTCAGAACTGAGCATGTGGAGAGACGTTCGTTCATCTAGCACCAAGGGAACGGGTTGCATGAGAATCTTTTACGCTGGTTTCTCAGTCTGTTTCTTAGTGCCGGTTTGATGTTCCTTCAGTTTTCACTGTAATACCGAGTTGGAGCTAGTACCTCCCCATATATGTGTATGGAGTGGAGTTTGCAACTGAAAAGAAACTTTGTGATCCCAACAAGCTTGGTGCAGGACGGCTTTCAGACACACTTATCTCTCAAAACTAAGCTTGTGGAGAAATTTCATTCATCTAGCACCAAGGGAACGGGTTGCAGGGGAAACATTTACTCTGGATTCTCAGTCTGTTTCCTAGTGCCGGTTTGAAGTTCCTGCAATTTCACTGTAAAACCGAGTTGGAGCTAGTACCTGCCCATATATATGTATGGAGTGGAGTTTGCAACTGAAAAGAAATATTGTGTTCCCAACAAGCTTGGTGCAGGATGGCTTTCAGACACACTTATCTCTCAAAACTAAGCTTGTGGAGAGACTTTCGTTCATCTAGCACCAAGGGAACGGGTTGAAGTAGAAACTTTTACTCTGGTTTCTCAGTCTGTTTCCTAGTGCCGGTTTGAATTTCCTGCAGTTTTCACAGTAAAACCGTGTTGGAGCTAACGCCTCCCCCTATATATGTATGGAGTGGAGTTTGCAAATGAAAAGAAACTTTGTGTTCCCAACAAGCTAGGTGAAGGACAGCTTTCACACACACTTATCTCTCAGAACTGAGCATGTGGAGAGACGTTCGTTCATCTATCATCAAGGGAACGGGTTGCAGGAGAAACTTTTACTCTGGTTTCTCAGTGTGTTTCCTACTGCCGGATTGAAATTCCTGCAGTTTTCACTGTAAAACTGAGTTGGAGCTAGTACCTCCATATATATATGTATGGATTGGAGTTTGCAACTGAAAATAATGTTTGTGTTCCCAAGAAGCTACGTGAAGGACGGTGTTCACACACACTTATCTCTCAGAACTGAGCATGTGGAGAGATGTTCGTTCATCTAGAACCAATGGAACGGGTTGCAGGAGAAACTTTTACTCTGGTTTCTCAGTCTGTTTCTTAGTGCCGGTTTGATGTTCCTTCAGTTTTCACTGTAATACCGAGTTGGAGCTAGTACCTCCCCATATATGTGTATGGAGTGGAGTTTGCAACTGAAAAGAAACTTTGTGATCCCAACAAGCTTGGTGCAGGACGGCTTTCAGACACACTTATCTCTCAAAACTAAGCTTGTGGAGAAATTTCATTCATCTAGCACCAAGGGAACGGGTTGCAGGGGAAACATTTACTCTGGATTCTCAGTCTGTTTCCTAGTGCCGGTTTGAAGTTCCTGCAATTTCACTGTAAAACCGAGTTGGAGCTAGTACCTGCCCATATATATGTATGGAGTGGAGTTTGCAACTGAAAAGAAATATTGTGTTCCCAACAAGCTTGGTGCAGGATGGCTTTCAGACACACTTATCTCTCAAAACTAAGCTTGTGGAGAGACTTTCGTTCATCTAGCACCAAGGGAACGGGTTGAAGTAGAAACTTTTACTCTGGTTTCTCAGTCTGTTTCCTAGTGCCGGTTTGAATTTCCTGCAGTTTTCACAGTAAAACCGTGTTGGAGCTAACGCCTCCCCCTATATATGTATGGAGTGGAGTTTGCAACTGAAAAGAAACTTTGTGTTCCCAACAAGCTAGGTGAAGGACAGCTTTCACACACACTTATCTCTCAGAACTGAGCATGTGGAGAGACGTTCGTTCATCTATCATCAAGGGAACGGGTTGCAGGAGAAACTTTTACTCTGGTTTCTCAGTGTGTTTCCTACTGCCGGATTGAAATTCCTGCAGTTTTCACTGTAAAACTGAGTTGGAGCTAGTACCTCCATATATATATGTATGGATTGGAGTTTGCAACTGAAAATAATGTTTGTGTTCCCAAGAAGCTACGTGAAGGACGGTGTTCACACACACTTATCTCTCAGAACTGAGCATGTGGAGAGATGTTCGTTCATCTAGAACCAATGGAACGGGTTGCAGGAGAAACTTTTACTCTGGTTTCTCAGTCTGTTTCTTAGTGCCGGTTTGATGTTCCTTCAGTTTTCACTGTAATACCGAGTTGGAGCTAGTACCTCCCCATATATGTGTATGGAGTGGAGTTTGCAACTGGAAAGAAACTTTGTGATCCCAACAAGCTTGGTGCAGGACGGCTTTAAGACACACTTATCTCTCAAAACTAAGCTTGTGGAGAAATTTCGTTCATCTAGCACCAAGGGAACGGGTTGCAGGAGAAACATTTACTCTGGATTCTCAGTCTGTTTCCTAGTGCCGGTTTGAAGTTCCTGCAATTTCACTGTAAAACCGAGTTGGAGCTAGTACCTGCCCATATATATGTATGGAGTGGAGTTTGCAACTGAAAAGAAATATTGTGTTCCCAACAAGCTTGGTGCAGGATGGCTTTCAGACACACTTATCTCTCAAAACTAAGCTTGTGGAGAGACTTTCGTTCATCTAGCACCAAGGGAACGGGTTGCAGGAGAAACTTTTACTCTGGTTTCTCAGTCTGTTTCCTAGTGCCGGTTTGAATTTCCTGCAGTTTTCACAGTAAAACCGTGTTGGAGCTAACGCCTCCCCCTATATATGTATGGAGTGGAGTTTGCAACTGAAAAGAAACTTTGTGTTCCCAACAAGCTAGGTGAAGGACAGCTTTCACACACACTTATCTCTCAGAACTGAGCATGTGGAGAGACGTTCGTTCATCTATCATCAAGGGAACGGGTTGCAGGAGAAACTTTTACTCTGGTTTCTCAGTGTGTTTCCTACTGCCGGATTGAAATTCCTGCAGTTTTCACTGTAAAACTGAGTTGGAGCTAGTACCTCCATATATATATGTATGGATTGGAGTTTGCAACTGAAAATAATGTTTGTGTTCCCAAGAAGCTACGTGAAGGACGGTGTTCACACACACTTATCTCTCAGAACTGAGCATGTGGAGAGATGTTCGTTCATCTAGAACCAATGGAACGGGTTGCAGGAGAAACTTTTACTCTGGTTTCTCAGTCTGTTTCTTAGTGCCGGTTTGATGTTCCTTCAGTTTTCACTGTAATACCGAGTTGGAGCTAGTACCTCCCCATATATGTGTATGGAGTGGAGTTTGCAACTGGAAAGAAACTTTGTGATCCCAACAAGCTTGGTGCAGGACGGCTTTAAGACACACTTATCTCTCAAAACTAAGCTTGTGGAGAAATTTCGTTCATCTAGCACCAAGGGAACGGGTTGCAGGAGAAACATTTACTCTGGATTCTCAGTCTGTTTCCTAGTGCCGGTTTGAAGTTCCTGCAATTTCACTGTAAAACCGAGTTGGAGCTAGTACCTGCCCATATATATGTATGGAGTGGAGTTTGCAACTGAAAAGAAATATTGTGTTCCCAACAAGCTTGGTGCAGGATGGCTTTCAGACACACTTATCTCTCAAAACTAAGCTTGTGGAGAGACTTTCGTTCATCTAGCACCAAGGCAACGGGTTGCAGGAGAAACTTTTACTCTGGTTTCTCAGTCTGTTTCCTAGTGCCGGTTTGAATTTCCTGCAGTTTTCACAGTAAAACCGAGTTGGAGCTAACGCCTCCCCCTATATATGTATGGAGTGGAGTTTGCAACTGAAAAGAAACTTTGTGTTCCCAACAAGCTAGGTGAAGGACAGCTTTCACACACACTTATCTCTCAGAACTGAGCATGTGGAGAGACGTTCGTTCATCTATCATCAAGGGAACGGGTTGCAGGAGAAACTTTACTCTGGTTTCTCAGTGTGTTTCCTACTGCCGGATTGAAATTCCTGCAGTTTTCACTGTAAAACTGAGTTGGAGCTAGTACCTCCATATATATATGTATGGATTGGAGTTTGCAACTGAAAATAATGTTTGTGTTCCCAAGAAGCTACGTGAAGGACGGCGTTCACACACACTTATCTCTCAGAACTGAGCATGTGGAGAGATGTTCGTTCATCTAGAACCAATGGAACGGGTTGCAGGAGAAACTTTTACTCTGGTTTCTCAGTCTGTTTCTTAGTGCCGGTTTGATGTTCCTTCAGTTTTCACTGTAATACCGAGTTGGAGCTAGTACCTCCCCATATATGTGTATGGATTGGAGTTTGCAACTGAAAAGAAACTTTGTGATCCCAACAAGCTTGGTGCAGGACGGCTTTCAGACACACTTATCTCTCAAAACTAAGCTTGTGGAGAAATTTCGTTCATCTAGCACCAAGGGAACGGGTTGCAGGTGAAACATTTACTCTGGATTCTCAGTCTGTTTCCTAGTGCCGGTTTGAAGTTCCTGCAATTTCACTGTAAAACCGAGTTGGAGCTAGTACCTGCCCATATATATGTATGGAGTGGAGTTTGCAACTGAAAAGAAATATTGTGTTCCCAACAAGCTTGGTGCAGGATGGCTTTCAGACACACTTATCTCTCAAAACTAAGCTTGTGGAGAGACTTTCGTTCATCTAGCACCAAGGCAACGGGTTGCAGGAGAAACTTTTACTCTGGTTTCTCAGTCTGTTTCCTAGTGCCGGTTTGAATTTCCTGCAGTTTTCACAGTAAAACCGAGTTGGAGCTAACACCTCCCCCTATATATGTATGGAGTGGAGTTTGCAACTGAAAAGAAACTTTGTGTTCCCAACAAGCTAGGTGAAGGACAGCTTTCACACACACTTATCTCTCAGAACTGAGCATGTGGAGAGACGTTCGTTCATCTATCATCAAGGGAACGGGTTGCAGGAGAAACTTTTACTCTGGTTTCTCAGTGTGTTTCCTACTGCCGGATTGAAATTCCTGCAGTTTTCACTGTAAAACTGAGTTGGAGCTAGTACCTCCATATATATATGTATGGATTGGAGTTTGCAACTGAAAATAATGTTTGTGTTCCCAAGAAGCTACGTGAAGGACGGCGTTCACACACACTTATCTCTCAGAACTGAGCATGTGGAGAGATGTTCGTTCATCTAGAACCAATGGAACGGGTTGCAGGAGAAAGTTTTACTCTGGTTTCTCAGTCTGTTTCTTAGTGCCGGTTTGATGTTCCTTCAGTTTTCACTGTAATACCGAGTTGGAGCTAGTACCTCCCCATATATGTGTATGGAGTGGAGTTTGCAACTGAAAAGAAACTTTGTGATCCCAACAAGCTTGGTGCAGGACGGCTTTCAGACACACTTATCTCTCAAAACTAAGCTTGTGGAGATATTTCGTTCATCTAGCACCAAGGGAACGGGTTGCAGGAGAAACATTTACTCTGGATTCTCAGTCTGTTTCCTAGTGCCGGTTTGAAGTTCCTGCAATTTCACTGTAAAACCGAGTTGGAGCTAGTACCTGCCCATATATATGTATGGAGTGGAGTTTGCAACTGAAAAGAAATATTGTGTTCCCAACAAGCTTGTTGCAGGATGGCTTTCAGACACACTTATCTCTCAAAACTAAGCTTGTGGAGAGACTTTCGTTCATCTAGCACCAAGGCAACGGGTTGCAGGAGAAACTTTTACTCTGGTTTCTCAGTCTGTTTCCTAGTGCCGGTTTGAATTTCCTGCAGTTTTCACAGTAAAACCGAGTTGGAGCTAACACCTCCCCCTATATATGTATGGAATGGAGTTTGCAACTGAAAAGAAACTTTGTGTTCCCAACAAGCTAGGTGAAGGACAGCTTTCACACACACTTATCTCTCAGAACTGAGCATGTGGAGAGACGTTCGTTCATCTATCATCAAGGGAACGGGTTGCAGGAGAAACTTTTACTCTGGTTTCTCAGTGTGTTTCCTACTGCCGGATTGAAATTCCTGCAGTTTTCACTGTAAAACTGAGTTGGAGCTAGTACCTCCATATATATATGTATGGATTGGAGTTTGCAACTGAAAATAATGTTTGTGTTCCCAAGAAGCTACGTGAAGGACGGCGTTCACACACACTTATCTCTCAGAACTGAGCATGTGGAGAGATGTTCGTTCATCTAGAACCAATGGAACGGGTTGCAGGAGAAAGTTTTACTCTGGTTTCTCAGTCTGTTTCTTAGTGCCGGTTTGATGTTCCTTCAGTTTTCACTGTAATACCGAGTTGGAGCTAGTACCTCCCCATATATGTGTATGGAGTGGAGTTTGCAACTGAAAAGAAACTTTGTGATCCCAACAAGCTTGGTGCAGGACGGCTTTCAGACACACTTATCTCTCAAAACTAAGCTTGTGGAGAAATTTCGTTCATCTAGCACCAAGGGAACGGGTTGCAGGAGAAACATTTACTCTGGATTCTCAGTCTGTTTCCTAGTGCCGGTTTGAAGTTCCTGCAATTTCACTGTAAAACCGAGTTGGAGCTAGTACCTGCCCATATATATGTATGGAGTGGAGTTTGCAACTGAAAAGAAATATTGTGTTCCCAACAAGCTTGGTGCAGGATGGCTTTCAGACACACTTATCTCTCAAAACTAAGCTTGTGGAGAGACTTTCGTTCATCTAGCACAAAGGCAACGGGTTGCAGGAGAAACTTTTACTCTGGTTTCTCAGTCTGTTTCCTAGTGCCGGTTTGAATTTCCTGCAGTTTTCACAGTAAAACCGAGTTGGAGCTAACACCTCCCCCTATATATGTATGTAGTGGAGTTTGCAACTGAAAAGAAACTTTGTGTTCCCAACAAGCTAGGTGAAGGACGGCTTTCACACACAATTATCTCTTAGAAATGAGCATGTGGAGATACGTTCCTTCATCTAGCACCAAGGGAACGGGTTGCAGTACAAACCTTTACTGTGGTTTCTCACTCTGTTCCCTATTGCCGGTTTGAAGTTCCTGCACTTTTCACTGTAAATCCGAGTTGGAACTAAAACCTCCCTTTATATACGTATGGAGTGGAGTTTGTAATTGAAAAGATCCTTTGTGTTCCCAACAAGCTAGGTGAAGGACGGCTTTCACACTCACTTATATCTTAGAACTGAGCATGTGGAGAGACGTTCGTTCATCTAGCACCAAGGGAACGGGTTGCAGGAGAAACTTTTACTCTGGATTCTCACTCTGTTTCCTAGTGCCGGTTTGAAGTTCCTGCAGTTTTCACTGTAAAATCGAGTTGTAGCTGGTACCACCCCATATATATGTATGGAATGGAGTTTGCAACTGAAAAGAAACTTTGTGTTCCCAACAAGCTAGGTGAAGGACAGCTTTCACACACACTTATCTCTCAGAACTGAGCATGTGGAGAGACGTTCGTTCATCTATCATCAAGGGAACGGGTTGCAGGAGAAACTTTTACTCTGGTTTCTCAGTGTGTTTCCTACTGCCGGATTGAAATTCCTGCAGTTTTCACTGTAAAACTGAGTTGGAGCTAGTACCTCCATATATATATGTATGGATTGGAGTTTGCAACTGAAAATAATGTTTGTGTTCCCAAGAAGCTACGTGAAGGACGGCGTTCACACACACTTATCTCTCAGAACTGAGCATGTGGAGAGATGTTCGTTCATCTAGAACCAATGGAACGGGTTGCAGGAGAAAGTTTTACTCTGGTTTCTCAGTCTGTTTCTTAGTGCCGGTTTGATGTTCCTTCAGTTTTCACTGTAATACCGAGTTGGAGCTAGTACCTCCCCATATATGTGTATGGAGTGGAGTTTGCAACTGAAAAGAAACTTTGTGATCCCAACAAGCTTGGTGCAGGACGGCTTTCAGACACACTTATCTCTCAAAACTAAGCTTGTGGAGAAATTTCGTTCATCTAGCACCAAGGGAACGGGTTGCAGGAGAAACATTTACTCTGGATTCTCAGTCTGTTTCCTAGTGCCGGTTTGAAGTTCCTGCAATTTCACTGTAAAACCGAGTTGGAGCTAGTACCTGCCCATATATATGTATGGAGTGGAGTTTGCAACTGAAAAGAAATATTGTGTTCCCAACAAGCTTGGTGCAGGATGGCTTTCAGACACACTTATCTCTCAAAACTAAGCTTGTGGAGAGACTTTCGTTCATCTAGCACAAAGGCAACGGGTTGCAGGAGAAACTTTTACTCTGGTTTCTCAGTCTGTTTCCTAGTGCCGGTTTGAATTTCCTGCAGTTTTCACAGTAAAACCGAGTTGGAGCTAACACCTCCCCCTATATATGTATGGAGTGGAGTTTGCAACTGAAAAGAAACTTTGTGTTCCCAACAAGCTAGGTGAAGGACGGCTTTCACACACAATTATCTCTTAGAAATGAGCATGTGGAGATACGTTCCTTCATCTAGCACCAAGGGAACGGGTTGCAGTACAAACCTTTACTGTGGTTTCTCACTCTGTTCCCTATTGCCGGTTTGAAGTTCCTGCACTTTTCACTGTAAATCCGAGTTGGAACTAAAACCTCCCTTTATATACGTATGGAGTGGAGTTTGTAATTGAAAAGATCCTTTGTGTTCCCAACAAGCTAGGTGAAGGACGGCTTTCACACTCACTTATATCTTAGAACTGAGCATGTGGAGAGACGTTCGTTCATCTAGCACCAAGGGAACGGGTTGCAGGAGAAACTTTTACTCTGGATTCTCACTCTGTTTCCTAGTGCCGGTTTGAAGTTCCTGCAGTTTTCACTGTAAAATCGAGTTGTAGCTGGTACCACCCCATATATATGTATGGAATGGAGTTTGCAACTGAAAAGAAACATTGTGTTCCCAACAAGTTAGGTGAAGGACTCCTTTCACACACACTTATCTCTCAGAACTGAGCATGTGGAGAGACGTTCGTTCATCTAGCACCAAGGGAACGGGTTGCAGGAGAAACTTTTACTCTGGTTTCTCAGTATGTTTCCTAGTGCCGGTATGAATTTCCTGCAGTTTTCACAGTAAAACCGAGTTGGAGCTAATACCTCCCCCTATATATGTATGGAGTGGAGTTTGCAACTGAAAAGAAACTTTGTGTTCCCAACAAGCTAAGTGAAGGACGGCTTTCACACAAACTTATCTCTCAGAACTGAGCATGTGGAGAGACGTTCGTTCATCTAGCACCAAGGGAACGGGTTGCATGAGAAGCTTTTACGCTGGTTTCTCAGTCTGTTTCTTAGTGCCGGTTTGATGTTCCTTCAGTTTTCACTGTAATACCGAGTTGGAGCTAGTACCTCCCCATATATGTGTATGGAGTGGAGTTTTCAACTGAAAAGAAACTTTGTGATCCCAACAAGCTTGGTGCAGGACGGCTTTCAGACACACTTATCTCTCAAAACTAAGCTTGTGGAGAAATTTCATTCATCTAGCACCAAGGGAACGGGTTGCAGGGGAAACATTTACTCTGGATTCTCATTCTGTTTCCTAGTGCCGGTTTGAAGTTCCTGCAATTTCACTGTAAAACCGAGTTGGAGCTAGTACCTGCCCATATATATGTATGGAGTGGAGTTTGCAACTGAAAAGAAATATTGTGTTCCCAACAAGCTTGGTGCAGGATGGCTTTCAGACACACTTATCTCTCAAAACTAAGCTTGTGGAGAGACTTTCGTTCATCTAGCACCAAGGGAACGGGTTGAAGGAGAAACTTTTACTCTGGTTTCTCAGTCTGTTTCCTAGTGCCGGTTTGAATTTCCTGCAGTTTTCACAGTAAAACCGAGTTGGAGCTAACGCCTCCCCCTATATATGTATGGAGTGGAGTTTGCAACTGAAAAGAAACTTTGTGTTCCCAACAAGCTAGGTGAAGGACAGCTTTCACACACACTTATCTCTCAGAACTGAGCATGTGGAGAGACGTTCGTTCATCTATCATCAAGGGAACGGGTTGCAGGAGAAACTTTTACTCTGGTTTCTCAGTGTGTTTCCTACTGCCGGATTGAAATTCCTGCAGTTTTCACTGTAAAACTGAGTTGGAGCTAGTACCTCCATATATATATGTATGGATTGGAGTTTGCAACTGAAAATAATGTTTGTGTTCCCAAGAAGCTACGTGAAGGACGGCGTTCACACACACTTATCTCTCAGAACTGAGCATGTGGAGAGATGTTCGTTCATCTAGAACCAATGGAACGGGTTGCAGGAGAAACTTTTACTCTGGTTTCTCAGTCTGTTTCTTAGTGCCGGTTTGATGTTCCTTCAGTTTTCACTGTAATACCGAGTTGGAGCTAGTACCTCCCCATATATGTGTATGGAGTGGAGTTTGCAACTGAAAAGAAACTTTGTGATCCCAACAAGCTTGGTGCAGGACGGCTTTAAGACACACTTATCTCTCAAAACTAAGCTTGTGGAGAAATTTCGTTCATCTAGCACCAAGGGAACGGGTTGCAGGAGAAACATTTACTCTGGATTCTCAGTCTGTTTCCTAGTGCCGGTTTGAAGTTCCTGCAATTTCACTGTAAAACCGAGTTGGAGCTAGTACCTGCCCATATATATGTATGGAGTGGAGTTTGCAACTGAAAAGAAATATTGTGTTCCCAACAAGCTTGGTGCAGGATGGCTTCAGACACACTTATCTCTCAAAACTAAGCTTGTGGAGAGACTTTCGTTCATCTAGCACCAAGGCAACGGGTTGCAGGAGAAACTTTTACTCTGGTTTCTCAGTCTGTTTCCTAGTGCCGGTTTGAATTTCCTGCAGTTTTCACAGTAAAACCGAGTTGGAGCTAACGCCTCCCCCTATATATGTATGGAGTGGAGTTTGCAACTGAAAAGAAACTTTGTGTTCCCAACAAGCTAGGTGAAGGACAGCTTTCACACACACTTATCTCTCAGAACTGAGCATGTGGAGAGACGTTCGTTCATCTATCATCAAGGGAACGGGTTGCAGGAGAAACTTTTACTCTGGTTTCTCAGTGTGTTTCCTACTGCCGGATTGAAATTCCTGCAGTTTTCACTGTAAAACTGAGTTGGAGCTAGTACCTCCATATATATATGTATGGATTGGAGTTTGCAACTGAAAATAATGTTTGTGTTCCCAAGAAGCTACGTGAAGGACGGCGTTCACACACACTTATCTCTCAGAACTGAGCATGTGGAGAGATGTTCGTTCATCTAGAACCAATGGAACGGGTTGCAGGAGAAACTTTTACTCTGGTTTCTCAGTCTGTTTCTTAGTGCCGGTTTGATGTTCCTTCAGTTTTCACTGTAATACCGAGTTGGAGCTAGTACCTCCCCATATATGTGTATGGAGTGGAGTTTGCAACTGAAAAGAAACTTTGTGATCCCAACAAGCTTGGTGCAGGACGGCTTTCAGACACACTTATCTCTCAAAACTAAGCTTGTGGAGAAATTTCGTTCATCTAGCACCAAGGGAACGGGTTGCAGGTGAAACATTTACTCTGGATTCTCAGTCTGTTTCCTAGTGCCGGTTTGAAGTTCCTGCAATTTCACTGTAAAACCGAGTTGGAGCTAGTACCTGCCCATATATATGTATGGAGTGGAGTTTGCAACTGAAAAGAAATATTGTGTTCCCAACAAGCTTGGTGCAGGATGGCTTTCAGACACACTTATCTCTCAAAACTAAGCTTGTGGAGAGACTTTCGTTCATCTAGCACCAAGGCAACGGGTTGCAGGAGAAACTTTTACTCTGGTTTCTCAGTCTGTTTCCTAGTGCCGGTTTGAATTTCCTGCAGTTTTCACAGTAAAACCGAGTTGGAGCTAACACCTCCCCCTATATATGTATGGAGTGGAGTTTGCAACTGAAAAGAAACTTTGTGTTCCCAACAAGCTAGGTGAAGGACAGCTTTCACACACACTTATCTCTCAGAACTGAGCATGTGGAGAGACGTTCGTTCATCTATCATCAAGGGAACGGGTTGCAGGAGAAACTTTTACTCTGGTTTCTCAGTGTGTTTCCTACTGCCGGATTGAAATTCCTGCAGTTTTCACTGTAAAACTGAGTTGGAGCTAGTACCTCCATATATATATGTATGGATTGGAGTTTGCAACTGAAAATAATGTTTGTGTTCCCAAGAAGCTACGTGAAGGACGGCGTTCACACACACTTATCTCTCAGAACTGAGCATGTGGAGAGATGTTCGTTCATCTAGAACCAATGGAACGGGTTGCAGGAGAAACTTTTACTCTGGTTTCTCAGTCTGTTTCTTAGTGCCGGTTTGATGTTCCTTCAGTTTTCACTGTAATACCGAGTTGGAGCTAGTACCTCCCCATATATGTGTATGGAGTGGAGTTTGCAACTGAAAAGAAACTTTGTGATCCCAACAAGCTTGGTGCAGGACGGCTTTCAGACACACTTATCTCTCAAAACTAAGCTTGTGGAGAAATTTCGTTCATCTAGCACCAAGGGAACGGGTTGCAGGAGAAACATTTACTCTGGATTCTCAGTCTGTTTCCTAGTGCCGGTTTGAAGTTCCTGCAATTTCACTGTAAAACCGAGTTGGAGCTAGTACCTGCCCATATATATGTATGGAGTGGAGTTTGCAACTGAAAAGAAATATTGTGTTCCCAACAAGCTTGGTGCAGGATGGCTTTCAGACACACTTATCTCTCAAAACTAAGCTTGTGGAGAGACTTTCGTTCATCTAGCACCAAGGCAACGGGTTGCAGGAGAAACTTTTACTCTGGTTTCTCAGTCTGTTTCCTAGTGCCGGTTTGAATTTCCTGCAGTTTTCACAGTAAAACCGAGTTGGAGCTAACACCTCCCCCTATATATGTATGGAGTGGAGTTTGCAACTGAAAAGAAACTTTGTGTTCCCAACAAGCTAGGTGAAGGACAGCTTTCACACACACTTATCTCTCAGAACTGAGCATGTGGAGAGACGTTCGTTCATCTATCATCAAGGGAACGGGTTGCAGGAGAGACTTTTACTCTGGTTTCTCAGTGTGTTTCCTACTGCCGGATTGAAATTCCTGCAGTTTTCACTGTAAAACTGAGTTGGAGCTAGTACCTCCATATATATATGTATGGATTGGAGTTTGCAACTGAAAATAATGTTTGTGTTCCCAAGAAGCTACGTGAAGGACGGCGTCCACACACACTTATCTCTCAGAACTGAGCATGTGGAGAGATGTTCGTTCATCTAGAACCAATGGAACGGGTTGCAGGAGAAACTTTTACTCTGGTTTCTCAGTCTGTTTCTTAGTGCCGGTTTGATGTTCCTTCAGTTTTCACTGTAATACCGAGTTGGAGCTAGTACCTCCCCATATATGTGTATGGAGTGGAGTTTGCAACTGAAAAGAAACTTTGTGATCCCAACAAGCTTGGTGCAGGACGGCTTTCAGACACACTTATCTCTCAAAACTAAGCTTGTGGAGAAATTTCGTTCATCTAGCACCAAGGGAACGGGTTGCAGGAGAAACATTTACTCTGGATTCTCATTCTGTTTCCTAGTGCCGGTTTGAAGTTCCTGCAAATTCACTGTAAAACCGAGTTGGAGCTAGTACCTGCCCATATATATGTATGGAGTGGAGTTTGCAACTGAAAAGAAATATTGTGTTCCCAACAAGCTTGGTGCAGAATGGCTTTCAGACACACTTATCTCTCAAAACTAAGCTTGTGGAGAGACTTTCGTTCATCTAGCACCGAGGGAACGGGTTGAAGGAGAAACTTTAACTCTGGTTTCTCAGTATGTTTCCTAGTGCCGGTGGGAAGTTCCTGCAGTTTTAACTGTAAAATCGAGTTGGAGCTAGTACCTCCCCATATATATGTATGGAGTGGAGTTTGTAATTGAAAAGATTCTTTGTATTCCCAACAAGATATGTGAAGTACGGCTTTCACACACACTTATCTCTCCGAGCTGAACATGTGGAGAGACGTTCCTTCATCTAGCACCAAGGGAACGGGTTGCAGTAGAAACATTTACTGTGGTTTCTCAGTCTGTTTCCTATTGCCGGTTTGAAGTTCCTGCATTTTTCACTGTAAATCCGAATTTGAACTAGAACCTCCCTTTATATACGTATGGAGTGGAGTTTGTATTTGAATAGATCCTTTGTGTTCCCAACAAGCTGGGTGAAGGACGGCTTTCACACTCACTTATATCTTAGAACTGAGCATGTGGAGAGACGTTCGTTCATCTAGCACAAAGGGAACGGGTTGCAGGAGAAACTTTTACTCTGGTTTCTCACTCTGTTTCCTAGTGCCGGTTTGATGTTCCTTCAGTTTTCACTGTAAAACCGAGTTGGAGCTGGTACCTGCCCAAATATATGTATGGAGTGGAGTTTGCAACTGAAATTAAATACTGTGTTCCCAACAAGCTTGTTGCAGGATGGCTTTCAGACACACTTATCTCTCAAAACTAAGCTTGTGGAGAGACTTTCGTTCATCTAGCACCAAGGGAACGGGTTGCAGGAGAAACTTTAACTCTGGTTTCTCAGTCTGTTTCCTAGTGCCGGTTGGAAATTCCTGCAGTTTTAACTGTAAAACCTAGTTGGAGCTAGTACCACCCCTTATATATGTATGGAGTGGAGTTTGCAACTGAAAAGAAACATTGTGCTCCCAACAAGCTGGGTGAAGGACGGCTTTCACACTCACTTATATCTTAGAATTGAGCATGTGGATAGACGTTCGTTCATCTAGCACAAAGGGAACGGGTTGCAGGAGAAACTTTTACTCTGGATTCTCACTCTGTTTCCTAGTGCCGGTTTGAAGTTCCTGCAGTTTTCACTGTAAAACCGTGTTGTAGCTGGTACCACCCCATATATATGTATGGAATGGAGTTTGCAACTGAAAAGAAACTTTGTGTTCCCAACAAGCTAGGTGGAGGACGGCTTTCACACACAATTATCTCTTAGAAATGAGCATGTGGAGATACGTTCCTTCATCTAGCACCAAGGGAACGGGTTGCAGTAGAAACCTTTACTGTGGTTTCTCACTCTGTTCCCTATTGCCGGTTTGAAGTTCCTGCACTTTTCACTGTAAATCCGAGTTGGAACTAAAACCTCCCTTTATATACGTATGGAGTGGAGTTTGTAATTGAAAAGATCCTTTGTGTTCCCAACAAGCTAGGTGAAGGACGGCTTTCACACTCACTTATATCTTAGAACTGAGCATGTGGAGAGACGTTCGTTCATCTAGCACCAAGGGAACGGGTTGCAGGAGAAACTTTTACTCTGATTTCTCACTCTGTTTCCTAGTGCCGGTTTGAAGTTCCAGCAGTTTTCACTGTAAAATCGAGTTGTAGCTGGTACCACCCCATATATATGTATGGAATGGAGTTTGCAACTGAAAAGAAACATTGTGCTCCCAACAAGCTAGGTGAAGGACGCCTTTCACACACAGTTATCTCTCAGAACTGAGCTTGTGGAGAGACGTTCGTTCATCTAGCACCAAGGGAACGGGTTGCAGGAGAAACTTTTACCCTGTTTTCTCATTCTGTTTCCTAGTGCCCGTTTGAAGTTCCTGAAGTTTTCACTGTAAAACCGAGTTGGGGCTAGTACCTACCTTTATATTTGTATGGAGTGAAATTTGTAACTGAAAAGAAACTATATGTTCCCAACAAGCTAGGTGAAGAACGGCTTTCACACACACTTATCTCTCAGAACTGAGCATGTGGAGAGATGTTTGTTCATCTAGCACCAAGGGAACGGTTTGCAGGAGAAACTTTTACTCTGGTTTCCCAGTCTTTTTCCTAGAGCCAGTTTGAATTTTCTGCATTTTTCACTTTATAAACGAGTTGGTGTTAGTACCTCCCCTTATATATGTATGGAGTGGAGTTTGCAACTGAAAAGAAACTTTGTGTTCCCAAGAAGCTAGGTGAAGTACGGCTTTCACACACACTTATCTCTCAGAACTGAGCATGTGGCGAGACTTTCGTTCATCTAGCACCAAGGGAACGGGTTGCAGGAGAAACTTTTACTCTGGTTTCTCAGACTGTTTCCTTGTTCCAGTTTGAAATTCCTGCAGTTTTCACTGTAAAACTGAGTTAGAGCTAGTACCTCCCCATATATATGTATGGAGTGGAGATTGCAACTTAAAATAGTCTTTGTGTTCCCAACAAGCTAGGTGAAGTACGGCTTTCACACACAATTATCTCTCAGAACTGAGCATGTGGAGAGACGTTCGTTCATCTAGCACCAAGTGAACGGGATGCAGGAGAAACTTATACTCTGGTTTCTCAGTGTGTTTCCTAGTGCCGTTTTGAATTTCCTGCAGTTTTCACTGTAAAACCTAGTTGGAGCTAGTACCTCCCCACATATACCTATGGAGTGGAGTTTGCAACTGAAAAGAAACTTTGTGTTCCCAACAAGCTAGGTGAAGGATGGCTTTCAGACACATTTATCTCTCAGAACTAAGCTTGTGCAGAGACATTCGTTCACCTAGCACCAAGGGAACGGGTTGCAGTAGAAACTTTTACTCTGGTTTCTCAGTCTGTTTCCTAGGGCCGGTTTAGAAGTTTCTGCATTTTTCACTTTATAAACGAGTTGGAGCTAGTACCTCCCCTTATATATTTATGGAGTGGTGTTTGCAACTGAAAAGAAACTTTGTGTTCCCAAGAAGCTAGTTGAAGGACGGCTTTCACACACACTTATCTCTCAGAACTGAGCATGTGGAGAGACGTTCGTTCATCTAGCACCAAGGGAATGGGTTGCAGGGGAAACTTTTCTCTGGTTTCTCAGTCTGTTTCATTGTGCCGGTTTGAATTTCCTGCAGTTTTCACTTTAAAACCGATTTGGAGGCAGTACCTCCCCATATATATGTATGGAGTGGATTTTGCAAGTGAAAAGAATCTTTTTGTTCCCAACAATCTATGTGAAGGACGGCTTTCACACACACTTATCTTTCAGAACTGAGCATGTGGAGAGACGTTCGTTCATCTAGCACCAAGGGAACGGGTTGCAGGAGAAATTTTGCTCTGGTTTCTCAGTCTGTTTCCTAGTGCCGGTTTGAAATTCCTGCAGTTTTCACTGTAAAACTGATTTGGAGCTAATACCTCCCCATATATATGTATGGAGTGGAGTTTGCAACTGAAAATAATCTTTGTGTTTCCAACAAGCTACGTGAAGGACGGCTTTCACACACACTTATCTCTCAGAAATGAGCATGTGGAGAGATGTTCGTTCAACTAGCACCAAGGGAACGGGTTGCAGGAGAAACTTTTACTCTGGTTTCTCAGTCTGTTTCCTAGTGCCGGTTTGAATTTCCTGCAGTTTTCACAGTAAAACCGAGTTGGAGCTAATACCACCCCCTATATATGTATGGAGTGGAGTTTGCAACTGAAAAGAAACTCTGTGTTCCCAACAAGCAGGTGAAGGACGGCTTTCACACACACTTATCTCTCAGAACTGAGCATGTGGAGAGACGTTCGTTCATCTAGCACCAAGGGAACGGGTTGCAGGAGAAACTTTTACTCTGGTTTCTCAGTCTGTTTCCTAGTGCCGGATTGAAATTCCTGCAGTTTTCACTGTAAAACTGAGTTGGAGATAGTACCTCCATATATATATGTATGGATTGGAGTTTGCAACTGAAAATAATCTTTGTGTTCCCAACAAGCTACGTGAAGGACGGCGTTCACACACACTTATTTCTCAGAACTGAGCATGTGGAGAGATGTTCGTTCATCTAGCACCAATGGAACGGGTTGCAGGAGAATCTTTTACGCTGGTTTCTCAGTCTGTTTCTTAGTGCCGGTTTGATGTTCCTTCAGTTTTCTCTGTAAAACCGTGTTGAAGCTAGTACCTCCCCATATATGTGTATGGAGTGCAGTTTGCAACTGAAAAGAAACTTTGTGATCCCAACAAGCTTGGTGCAGGACGGCTTTCAGACACACTTATCTCTCAAAACTAAGCTTGTGGAGAAATTTCGTTCATCTAGCACCAAGGGAACGGGTTGCAGGAGAAACATTTACTCTGGATTCTCAGTCTGTTTCCTAGTGCCGGTTTGAAGTTCCTGCAGTTTTTACTGTAAAACCGAGTTGGAGCTAGTACCTGCCCATATATATGTATGGAGTGGGGTTTGCAACTGAAAAGAAATATTGTGTTCCCAACAAGCTTGGTGCAGGATGGCTTTCAGACACACTTATCTCTCAAAACTAAGCTTGTGGAGAGACTTTCGTTCATCTAGCACCAAGGGAACGGGTTGCAGGGGAAACTTTTACTCTGGTTTCTCAGTCTGTTTCATAGTGCCGGTTTGAATTTCCTGCAGTTTTCACAGTAAAATCGAGTTGGAGCTAATACCTCCCCCTATATATGTATGGAGTGGAATTTGCAACTGAAAAGAAACTTTGTGTTCCCAACAAGCTAGGTGAAGGACGGCTTTCACACACACTTATCTCTCAAAACTGAGCATGTGGAGAGACGTTCGTTCATCTATCACCAAGGGAACGGGTTGCAGGAGAAACTTTTACTCTGGTTTCTCAGTCTGTTTCCTAGTGCCGGATTGAAATTCCTGCAGTTTTCACTGTAAAACTGAGTTGGAGCTAGTACCTACATATATATATGTATGGAATGGAGTTTGCAACTGAAAATAATCTTTGTTTTCCCAACAAGCTACGTGAAGGACGGCGTTCACACACACTTATTTCTCAGAACTGAGCATGTGGAGAGATGTTCGTTCATCTAGCACCAATGGAACGGGTTGCAGGAGAATCTTTTACGCTGGTTTCTCAGTCTGTTTCTTAGTGCCGGTTTGATGTTCCTTCAGTTTTCACTGTAAAACCGAGTTGGAGCTAGTACCTCCCCATATATGTGTATGGAGTGGAGTTTGCAACTGAAAAGAAACTTTGTGATCCCAACAAGCTTGGTGCAGGACGGCTTTCAGACACACTTATCTCTCAAAACTAAGCTTGTGGAGAAATTTCGTTCATCTAGCACCAAGGGAACGGGTTGCAGGAGGAACATTTACTCTGGATTCTCAGTCTGTTTCCTAGTGCTGGTTTGAAGTTCCTGCAATTTCACTGTAAAACCGATTTGGAGCTACTACCTGCCCATATATATGTATGGAGTGGAGTTTGCAACTGAAAAGAAATATTGTGTTCCCAACAAGCTTGGTGCAGGATGGCTTTCAGACACACTTATCTCTCAAAACTAAGCTTGTGGAGAGACTTTCGTTCATCTAGCACCAAGGCAACGGGTTGCAGGAGAAACTTTTACTCTGGTTTCTCAGTCTGTTTCCTACTGCCGGATTGAAATTCCTGCAGTTTTCACTGTAAAACTGAGTTGGAGCTAGTACCTCCATATATATATGTATGGATTGGAGTTTGCAACTGAAAATAATGTTTGTGTTCCCAACAAGCTACGTGAAGGACGGCGTTCACACACACTTATCTCTCAGAACTGAGCATGTGGAGAGATGTTCGTTCATCTATCACCAATGGAACTGGTTGCAGGAGAAACTTTTACTCTGGTTTCTCAGTCTGTTTCTTAGTGCCGGTTTGATGTTCCTTCAGTTTTCACTGTAAAACCGAGTTGGAGCTAGTACCTGCCCATATATATGTATGGATTGGAGTTTGTAAATGAAAAGAAATATTGTGTTCCCAACAAGCTTGGTACAGGATGGCTTTCAGACACACTTATCTCTCAAAACTAAGCTTGTGGAGAGACTTTCGTTCATCTAGCACCAAGGGAACGGGTTGCAGGAGAAACTTTTACTCTGGTTTCTCAGTCTGTTTCCTAGTGCCGGTTTGAATTTCCTGCAGTTTTCACATTAAAACCGAGTTGGAGCTAATACCTCCCGCTATATATGTATGGAGTGGAGTTTGCAACTGAAAAGAAACTTTGTGTTCCCTACAAGCTAGGTGAAGGACGGCTTTCACACACACTTTTCTCTCAGAACTGAGCATGTGGAGAGACGTTCGTTCATCTAGCACCAAGGGAAAGGGTTGCAGGAAAAACTTTTACTCTGGTTTCTCATTCTGTTTCCTAGTGCCGGATTGAAATTCCTGCAGTTTTCACTGTAAAACTGAGTTGGAGCTAGTACCTCCATATATATATGTATGGATTGAGTTTGCAACAGAAAATAATCTTTGTGTTCCCAACAAGCTACGTGAAGGACGGCGTTCACACACACTTATTTCTCAGAACTGAGCATGTGGAGAGATGTTCGTTCATCTAGCACCAATGGAACGGGTTGCAGGAGAATCTTTTACGCTGGTTTCTCAGTCTGTTTCTTAGTGCCGGTTTGATGTTCCTTCAGTTTTCACTGTAAAACCGAGTTGGAGCTAGTACCTCCCCATATATGTGTATGGAGTGGAGTTTGCAACTGAAAAGAAACTTTGTGATCCCAACAAGCTTGGTGAAGGACGGCTTTCAGACACACTTATCTCTCAAAACTAAGCTTGTGGAGAAATTTCGTTCATCTAGCACCAAGGGAACGGGTTGCAGGAGAAACATTTACTCTGGATTCTCAGTCTGTTTCCTAGTGCCGGTTTGAAGTTCCTGCAATTTCACTGTAAAACCGAGTTGGAGCTAGTACCTGCCCATATATATGTATGGAGTGGAGTTTGCAACTGAAAAGAAATATTGTGTTCCCAACAAGCTTGGTGCAGGATGGCTTTCAGACACACTTATCTCTCAAAACTAAGCTTGTGGAGAGACTTTCGTTCATCTAGCACCAAGGCAACGGGTTGCAGGAGAAACTTTTACTCTGGTTTCTCAGTCTGTTTCGTAGTGCCGGTTTGAATTTCCTGCAGTTTTCACAGTAAAACCGAGTTGGAGCTAACACCTCCCCCTATATATGTATGGAGTGGAGTTTGCAACTGAAAAGAAACTTTGTGTTCCCAACAAGCTAGGTGAAGGACAGCTTTCACACACACTTATCTCTCAGAACTGAGCATGTGGAGAGACGTTCGTTCATCTATCACCAAGGGAACGGGTTGCAGGAGAAACATTTACTCTGGTTTCTCAGTCTGTTTCCTAGTGCCGGATTGAAATTCCTGCAGTTTTCACTGTAAAACTGAGTTGGAGCTAGTACCTCCATATATATATGTATGGATTGGAGTTTGCAACTGAAAATAATGTTTGTGTTCCCAACAAGC
The DNA here is from genome assembly GCF_036321535.1 of Camelus dromedarius. Classification (NCBI taxonomy): domain Eukaryota; kingdom Metazoa; phylum Chordata; class Mammalia; order Artiodactyla; family Camelidae; genus Camelus; species Camelus dromedarius. The sequence goes on from NC_087460.1 coordinate 26,308,189, forward strand.
TACGTGAAGGACGGCGTTCACACACACTTATCTCTCAGAACTGAGCATGTGGAGAGATGTTCGTTCATCTAGAACCAATGGAACGGGTTGCAGGAGAAACTTTTACTCTGGTTTCTCAGTCTGTTTCTTAGTGCCGGTTTGATGTTCCTTCAGTTTTCACTGTAATACCGAGTTGGAGCTAGTACCTCCCCATATATGTGTATGGTGTGGAGTTTGCAACTGAAAAGAAACATTGTGTTCCCAACAAGCTAGGTGAAGGACGCCTTTCACACACACTTATCTCTCAGAACTGAGCATGTGGAGAGACGTTCGTTCATCTAGCACCAAGGGAACGGGTTGCAGGGGAAACTTTTACTCTGGTTTCTCAGTCTGTTTCCTACTGCCCGTTTGAAGTTCCTGAAATTTTCACTGTGAAACCGAATTGGGGTTAGTACCTACCTTTATATGTGTATGGAGTGAAATTTGTAACTGAAAAGAAACTATATGTTCCCAACAAGCTAGGTGAAGAACGGCTTTCACACACACTTATCTCTCAGAACTTAGCATGTGGAGAGACTTTTGTTCATCTAGCACCAAGGGAACGGTTTGCAGGAGAAACTTTTACTCTGGTTTCCCAGTCTGTTTCCTAGTGCCGGTTTGAAGTTTCTGCATTTTTCACTTTATAAACGAGTTGGAGTTAGTACCTCCCCTTATATATGTCTGGAGTGGATTTTGCAACTGAAAAGAATCTTTGTGTTCCCAAGAAGCTAGGTGAAGTACGGCTTTCACACACACTTATCTCTCAGAACTGAGCATGTGGCGAGACGTTCTTTCATCTAGCACCAAGGGAACGGGTTACAGGAGAAATTTTACTCTGGTTTCTCAGTCTGTTTCCTAGTTCAGGTTTGAAATTCCTGCAGTTTTCACTGTAAAACTGAGTTGGAGCTAGTACCTCCCCATATATATGTATGGAGTGGAGTTTGCAACTGAAAATAATCTTTGTGTTCCCAAGAAGCTAGGTGAAGTACGGCTTTCACACACACTTATTTCTCAGAACTGAGCATGTGGCGAGACGTTCGTTCATCTAGCACCAAGGGAACGGGTTGCAGGAGAAACTTTTACTCTGGTTTCTCAGTCTGTTTCTTAGTGCCGGTTTGATGTTCCTTCAGTTTTCACTGTAAAACCGAGTTGGAGCTAGTACCTGCCCATATATATGTATGGAGTGGAGTTTGCAAATGAAAAGAAATATTGTGTTCCCAACAAGTTTGGTACAGGATGGCTTTCAGACACACTTATCTCTCAAAACTAAGCTTGTGGAGAGACTTTCGTTCATCTAGCACCAAGGGAACGGGTTGCAGGAGAAACTTTTACTCTGGTTTCTCAGTCTGTTTCGTAGTGCCGGTTTGAATTTCCTGCAGTTTTCACAGTAAAACCGAGTTGGAGCTGATACCTCCCCCTATATATGTATGGAGTGGAGTTTGCAACTGAAAAGAAACTTTGTGTTCCCAACAAGCTAGGTGAAGGACGGCTTTCACACACACTTATCTCTCAGAACTGAGCATGTGGAGAGACGTTCGTTCATCTAGCACCAAGGGAAAGGGTTGCAGGAGAAACTTTTACTCTGGTTTCTCAGTCTGTTTCCTAGTGCCGGATTGAAATTCCTGCAGTTTTCACTGTAAAACTGAGTTGGAGCTAGTACCTACATATATATATGTATGGAATGGAGTTTGCAACTGAAAATAATCTTTGTTTTTGCAACAAGCTACGTGAAGGACGGCGTTCACACACACTTATTTCTCAGAACTGAGCATGTGGAGAGATGTTCGTTCATCTAGCACCAATGGAACGGGTTGCAGGAGAATTTTTTACGCTGGTTTCTCAGTCTGTTTCTTAGTGCCGGTTTGATGTTCCTTCAGTTTTCACTGTAAAACCGAGTTGGAGCTAGTACCTCCCCATATATGTGTATGGAGTGGAGTTTGCAACTGAAAAGAAACTTTGTGATCCCAACAAGCTTGGTGCAGGACGGCTTTCAGACACACTTATCTCTCAAAACTAAGCTTGTGGAGAAATTTCGTTCATCTAGCACCAAGGGAACGGGTTGCAGGAGAAACATTTACTCTGGATTCTCAGTCTGTTTCCTAGTGCCGGGTTGAAGTTCCTGCAATTTCACTGTAAAACCGATTTGGAGCTACTACCTGCCCATATATATGTATGGAGTGGAGTTTGCAACTGAAAAGAAATATTGTGTTCCCAACAAGCTTGGTGCAGGATGGCTTTCAGACACACTTATCTCTCAAAACTAAGCTTGTGGAGAGACTTTCGTTCATCTAGCACCAAGGGAACGGGTTGCAGGAGAAACTTTTACTCTGGTTTCTCAGTCTGTTTCCTAGTGCCGGCTTGAATTTCCTGCAGTTTTCACAGTAAAACCGAGTTGGAGCTAATACCTCCCCCTATATATGTATGGAGTGGAGTTTGCAACTGAAAAGAAACTTTGTGTTCCCAACAAGCTAGGTGAAGGACGGCTTTCACACACACTTATCTCTCAAAACTGAGCATGTGGAGAGACGTTCGTTCATCTATCACCAAGGGAACGGGTTGCAGGAGAAACTTTTACTCTGGTTTCTCAGTCTGTTTCCTACTGCCGGATTGAAATTCCTGCAGTTTTCACTGTAAAACTGAGTTGGAGCTAGTACCTCCATATATATATGTATGGATTGGAGTTTGCAACTGAAAATAATGTTTGTGTTCCCAACAAGCTACGTGAAGGACGGCGTTCACACACACTTATCTCTCAGAACTGAGCATGTGGAGAGATGTTCGTTCATCTATCACCAATGGAACTGGTTGCAGGAGAAACTTTTACTCTGGTTTCTCAGTCTGTTTCTTAGTGCCGGTTTGATGTTCCTTCAGTTTTCACTGTAAAACCGAGTTGGAGCTAGTACCTGCCCATATATATGTATGGAGTGGAGTTTGTAAATGAAAAGAAATATTGTGTTCCCAACAAGCTTGGTACAGGATGGCTTTCAGACACACTTATCTCTCAAAACTAAGCTTGTGGAGAGACTTTCGTTCATCTAGCACCAAGGGAACGGGTTGCAGGAGAAACTTTTACTCTGGTTTCTCAGTCTGTTTCCTAGTGCCGGTTTGAATTTCCTGCAGTTTTCACATTAAAACCGAGTTGGAGCTAATACCTCCCGCTATATATGTATGGAGTGGAGTTTGCAACTGAAAAGAAACTTTGTGTTCCCTACAAGCTAGGTGAAGGACGGCTTTCACACACACTTTTCTCTCAGAACTGAGCATGTGGAGAGACGTTCGTTCATCTAGCACCAAGGGAACGGGTTGCAGGAAAAACTTTTACTCTGGTTTCTCAGTCTGTTTCCTAGTGCCGGATTGAAATTCCTGCAGTTTTCACTGTAAAACTGAGTTGGAGCTAGTACCTCCATATATATATGTATGGATTGAGTTTGCAACAGAAAATAATCTTTGTGTTCCCAACAAGCTACGTGAAGGACGGCGTTCACACACACTTATTTCTCAGAACTGAGCATGTGGAGAGATATTCGTTCATCTAGCACCAATGGAACGGGTTGCAGGAGAATCTTTTACGCTGGTTTCTCAGTCTGTTTCTTAGTGCCGGTTTGATGTTCCTTCAGTTTTCACTGTAAAACCGAGTTGGAGCTAGTACCTCCCCATATATGTGTATGGAGTGGAGTTTGCAACTGAAAAGAAACTTTGTGATCCCAACAAGCTTGGTGAAGGACGGCTTTCAGACACACTTATCTCTCAAAACTAAGCTTGTGGAGAAATTTCGTTCATCTAGCACCAAGGGAACGGGTTGCAGGAGAAACATTTACTCTGGATTCTCAGTCTGTTTCCTAGTGCCGGTTTGAAGTTCCTGCAATTTCACTGTAAAACCGAGTTGGAGCTAGTACCTGCCCATATATATGTATGGAGTGGAGTTTGCAACTGAAAAGAAATATTGTGTTCCCAACAAGCTTGGTGCAGGATGGCTTTCAGACACACTTATCTCTCAAAACTAAGCTTATGGGGAGACTTTCGTTCATCTAGCACCAAGGGAACGGGTTGCAGGAGAAACTTTTACTCTGGTTTCTCAGTCTGTTTCCTAGTGCCGGCTTGAATTTCCTGCAGTTTTCACAGTAAAACCGAGTTGGAGCTAACACCTCCCCCTATATATGTATGGAGTGGAGTTTGCAACTGAAAAGAAACTTTGTGTTCCCAACAAGCTAGGTGAAGGACAGCTTTCACACACACTTATCTCTCAGAACTGGGCATGTGGAGAGACGTTCGTTCATCTATCACCAAGGGAACGGGTTGCAGGAGAAACTTTTACTCTGGTTTCTCAGTCTGTTTCCTAGTGCCGGATTGAAATTCCTGCAGTTTTCACTGTAAAACTGAGTTGGAGCTAGTACCTCCATATATATATGTATGGATTGGAGTTTGCAACTGAAAATAATGTTTGTGTTCCCAAGAAGCTACGTGAAGGACGGCGTTCACACACACTTATCTCTCAGAACTGAGCATGTGGAGAGATGTTCGTTCATCTAGAACCAATGGAACGGGTTGCAGGAGAAACTTTTACTCTGGTTTCTCAGTCTGTTTCTTAGTGCCGTTTTGATGTTCCTTCAGTTTTCACTGTAATACCGAGTTGGAGCTAGTACCTCCCCATATATTTATATGGAGTGGAGTTTGCAACTGAAAAGAAACATTGTGTTCCCAACAAGCTAGGTGAAGGACGCCTTTCACACACAGTTATCTCTCAGAACTGAGCATGTGGAGAGACGTTCGTTCATCTAGCACCAAGGGAACGGGTTGCAGGGGAAACTTTTACACTGGTTTCTCAGTCTGTTTCCTACTGCCCGTTTGAAGTTCCTGAAATTTTCACTGTGAAACCGAATTGGGGTTAGTACCTACCTTTATATGTGTATGGAGTGAAATTTGTAACTGAAAAGAAACTATATGTTCCCAACAAGCTAGGTGAAGAACGGCTTTCACACACACTTATCTCTCAGAACTTAGCATGTGGAGAGACGTTTGTTCATCTAGCACCAAGGGAACGGTTTGCAGGAGAAACTTTTACTCTGGTTTCCCAGTCTGTTTCCTAGTGCCGGTTTGAAGTTTCTGCATTTTTCACTTTATAAACGAGTTGGAGTTAGTACCTCCCCTTATATATGTGTGGAGTGGATTTTGCAACTGAAAAGAAACTTTGTGTTCCCAAGAAGCTAGGTGAAGTACGGCTTTCACACACACTTATCTCTCAGAACTGAGCATGTGGCGAGACGTTCGTTCATCTAGCACCAAAGGAACGGGTTACAGGAGAAATTTTACTCTGGTTTCTCAGTCTGTTTCCTAGTTCAGGTTTGAAATTCCTGCAGTTTTCACTGTAAAACTGAGTTGGAGCTAGTACCTCCCCATATATATGTATGGAGTGGAGTTTGCAACTGAAAATAATCTTTGTGTTCCCAAGAAGCTAGGTGAAGTACGGCTTTCACACACACTTATCTCTCAGAACTGAGCATGTGGCGAGACGTTCGTTCATCTAGCACCAAGGGAACGGGTTGCAGGAGAAACTTTTACTCTGGTTTCTCAGTCTGTTTCCTTGTTCCGGTTTGAAATTCCTGCAGTTTTCACTGTAAAACCGAGTTGGAGCTAGTACCTCCCCATATATGTGTATGGAGTGGAGTTTGCAACTGAAAAGAAACATTGTGTTCCCAACAAGCTAGGTGAAGAACGCCTTTCACACACAGTTATCTCTCAGAACTGAGCATGTGGAGAGACGTTCGTTCATCTAGCACCAAGGGAACGGGTTGCAGGAGAAACTTTTACTCTGGTTTCTCAGTCTGTTTCCTACTGCCCGTTTGAAGTTCCTGAAATTTTCACTGTGAAAACGAATTGGGGTTAGTACCTACCTTTATATGTGTATGGAGTGAAATTTGTAACTGAAAAGAAACTATATGTTCCCAACAAGCTAGGTGAAGAACGGCTTTCACACACACTTATCTCTCAGAACTTAGCATGTGGAGAGACGTTTTTTCATCTAGCACCAAGGGAACGGTTTGTAGGGGAAACTTTTACTCTGGTTTCCCAGTCTGTTTCCTAGTGCCGGTTTGAAGTTTCTGCATTTTTCACTTTATAAACGAGTTGGAGTTAGTACCTCCCCTTATATATGTGTGGAGTGGATTTTGCAACTGAAAAGAAACTTTGTGTTCCCAAGAAGCTAGGTGAAGTACGGCTTTCACACACACTTATCTCTCAGAACTGAGCATGTGGCGAGACGTTCGTTCATCTAGCACCAAGGGAACGGGTTACAGGAGAAATTTTACTCTGGTTTCTCAGTCTGTTTCCTAGTTCAGGTTTGAAATTCCTGCAGTTTTCACTGTAAAACTGAGTTGGATGTAGTACCTCCCCATATATATGTATGGAGTGGAGTTTGCAACTGAAAATAATCTTTGTGTTCCCAAGAAGCTAGGTGAAGTACGGCTTTCACACACACTTATCTCTCAGAACTGAGCATGTGGCGAGACGTTCGTTCATCTAGCACCAAGGGAACGGGTTGCAGGAGAAACTTTTACTCTGGTTTCTCAGTCTGTTTCCTTGTTCCGGTTTGAAATTCCTGCAGTTTTCACTGTAAAACTGAGTTGGAGCTAGTACCTCCCCATATATGTGTATGGAGTGGAGTTTGCAACTGAAAAGAAACATTGTGTTCCCAACAAGCTAGGTGAAGGACGCCTTTCACACACATTTATCTCTCAGAACTGAGCATGTGGAGAGACGTTCGTTCATCTAGCACCAAGGGAACTGGTTGCAGGAGAAACTTTTACTCTGGTTTCTCAGTCTGTTTCCTACTGCCCATTTGAAGTTCCTGAAATTTTCACTGTGAAAACGAATTGGGGTTAGTACCTACCTTTATATGTGTATGGAGTGAAATTTGTAACTGAAAAGAAACTATATGTTCCCAACAAGCTAGGTGAAGAACGGCTTTCACACACACTTATCTCTCAGAACTTAGCATGTGGAGAGACGTTTGTTCATCTAGCACCAAGGGAACGGTTTGCAGGAGAAACTTTTACTCTGGTTTCTCAGTCTGTTTCCTTGTTCCGGTTTGAAATTCCTGCAGTTTTCACTGTAAAACTGAGTTGGAGCTAGTACCTCCCCATATATATGTATGGAGTGGAGATTGGAACTTAAAATAATCTTTGTGTTCCCAACAAGCTAGGTGAAGTACGGCTTTCACACACAATTATCTCTCAGAACTGAGCATGTGGAGAGACGTTCGTTCATCTAGCACCAAGTGAACGGGATGCAGGAGAAACATATACTCTGGTTTCTCAGTGTGTTTCCTAGTGCCGTTTTGAATTTCCTGCAGTTTTCACTGTAAAACCTAGTTGGAGCTAGTACCTCCCCATATATAATTATGGAGTGGAGTTTGCAACTGAAAAGAAACTTTGTGTTCCCAACAAGCTAGGTGAAGGATGGCTTTCAGACACATTTATCTCTCAGAACTAAGCTTGTGCAGAGACATTCGTTCACCTAGCACCAAGGGAACGGGTTGCAGTAGAAACTTTTACTCTGGTTTCTCAGTCTGTTTCCTAGGGCCGGTTTAGAAGTTTATGCATTTTTCACTTTATAAACGAGTTGGAGCTAGTACCTCCCCTTATATATTTATGGAGTGGTGTTTGCAACTGAAAAGAAACTTTGTGTTCCCAAGAAGCTAGTTGAAGGACGGCTTTCACACACACTTATCTCTCAGAACTGAGCATGTGGAGAGACGTTCGTTCATCTAGCACCAAGGGAATGGGTTGCAGGGGAAACTTTTCTCTGCTTTCTCAGTCTGTTTCATTGTGCCGGTTTGAATATCCTGCAGTTTTCACTGTAAAACCGATTTGGAGGCAGTACCTCCCCATATATATATATGGAGTGGATTTTGCAAGTGAAAAGAATCTTTTTGTTCCCAACAATCTATGTGAAGGACGGCTTTCACACACACTTATCTTTCAGAACTGAGCATGTGGAGAGACGTTCGTTCATCTAGCACCAAAGGAACGGGTTGCAGGAGAAATTTTGCTCTGGTTTCTCAGTCTGTTTCCTAGTGCCGGTTTGAAATTCCTGCAGTTTTCACTGTAAAACATATTTGGATCTAATACCTCCCCATATATATGTATGGAGTGGAGTTTTCAACTGAAAATAATCTTTGTGTTTCCAACAAGCTACGTGAAGGACGGCTTTCACACACACTTATCTCTCAGAAATGAGCATGTGGAGAGATGTTCGTTCATCTAGCACCAAGGGAACGGGTTGCAGGAGAAACTTTTACACTGGTTTGTCAGTGTGTTTCCTAGTGCCGGTTTAAGTTCCTGCAGTTTTCACTGTAAAACCTAGTTGGAGCTAGTACCTCCCCATATATATGTATGGACTGGAGTTTGCAACTGAAAAGTAACTTTGTGTTCCCAACAAGCTAGGTGAAGGACGGCTTTCAGACACACTTATCCTTCAGAACTAAGCTTGTGGAGAGACTTTCGTTCATCTAGCACCAAGGGATCGGGTTGCAGGAGAAATTTTTACTCTGGATTCTCATTCTGTTTCCTAGTGCCGGTTTGAAGTTCCTGCAGTTTTCACTGTAAAATTGAGTTGGAGCTAGTACCTCCCCATATATATGTATGGAGTGGAGTTTGCAACTGAAAAGAAACTAGGTTTTCCCAAGAAGCTAGGTGAAGGACGGCTTTCACACACACTTATCTCTCAGAAATGAGCATGTGGAGAGATGTTCGTTCATCTATCATCAATGGAACTGTTTGCTGGAGAAACTTTTACTCTGATTTCTCAGTTTGTTTCTTAGTGCCGGTTTGATGTTCCTTCAGTTTTCACTGTAAAACCGAGTTGGAGCTAGTACCTGGCCATATATATGTATGGAGTGGAGTTTGCAAATGAAAAGAAATATTGTGTTCCCAACAAGCTTGGTACAGGATGGCTTTCAGACACACTTATCTCTCAAAACTAAGCTTTTGGAGAGACTTTCGTTCATCTAGCACCAAGGGAACGGGTTGCAGGAGAAACTTTTACTCTGGTTTCTCAGTCTGTTTCCTAGTGCCGGTTTGAATTTCCTGCAGTTTTCACAGTAAAACCGAGTTGGAGCTAATACCACCCCCTATATATGTATGGAGTGGAGTTTGCAACTGAAAAGAAACTTTGTGTTCCCAACAAGCAGGTGAAGGACGGCTTTCACACACACTTATCTCTCAGAACTGAGCATGTGGAGAGACGTTCGTTCATCTATCACCAAGGGAACGGGTTGCAGGAGAAACTTTTACTCTGGTTTCTCAGTCTGTTTCCTACTGCCGGATTGAAATTCCTGCAGTTTTCACTGTAAAACTGAGTTGGAGCTAGTACCTCCATATATATATGTATGGATTGGAGTTTGCAACTGAAAATAATGTTTGTTTTCCCAACAAGCTACGTGAAGGACGGCGTTCACACACACTTATCTCTCAGAACTGAGCATGTGGAGAGATGTTCGTTCATCTATCACCAATGGAACTGGTTGCAGGAGAAACTTTTGCTCTGGTTTCTAAGTCTGTTTCTTAGTGCCGGTTTGATGTTCCTTCAGTTTTCACTGTAAAACCGAGTTGGAGCTAGTACCTGCCCATATATATGTATGGAGTGGAGTTTGCAAATGAAAAGAAATATTGTGTTCCCAACAAGCTTGGTACAGGATGGCTTTCAGACACACTTATCTCTCAAAACTAAGCTTGTGGAGAGACTTTCGTTCATCTAGCACCAAGGGAACGGGTTGCAGGAGAAACTTTTACTCTGGTTTCTCAGTCTGTTTCCTAGTGCCGGTTTGAATTTCCTGCAGTTTTCACATTAAAACCGAGTTGGAGCTAATACCTCCCGCTATATATGTATGGAGTGGAGTTTGCAACTGAAAAGAAACTTTCTGTTCCCTACAAGCTAGGTGAAGGATGGCTTTCAGACACATTTATCTCTCAGAACTAAGCTTGTGCAGAGACATTCGTTCACCTAGCACCAAGGGAACGGGTTGCAGTAGAAACTTTTACTCTGGTTTCTCAGTCTGTTTCCTAGGGCCGGTTTAGAAGTTTCTGCATTTTTCACTTTATAAACGAGTTGGAGCTAGCACCTCCCCTTATATATTTATGGAGTGGTGTTTGCAACTGAAAAGAAACTTTGTGTTCCCAAGAAGCTAGTTGAAGGACGGCTTTCACACACACTTATCTCTCAGAACTGAGCATGTGGAGAGACGTTCGTTCATCTAGCACCAAGGGAATGGGTTGCAGGGGAAACTTTTCTCTGCTTTCTCAGTCTGTTTCATTGTGCCGGTTTGAATTTCCTGCAGTTTTCACTGTAAAACAGATTTGGAGGCAGTACCTCCCCATATATATGTATGGAGTGGATTTTGCAAGTGAAAAGAATCTTTTTGTTCCCAACAATCTATGTGAAGGACGGCTTTCACACACACTTATCTTTCAGAACTGAGCATGTGGAGAGACGTTCGTTCATCTAGCACCAAGGGAACGGGTTGCAGGAGAAACTTTTACACTGGTTTGTCAGTGTGTTTCCTAGTGCCGGTTTAAGTTCCTGCAGTTTTCACTGTAAAACCTAGTTGGAGCTAGTACCTCCCCATATATATGTATGGAGTGGAGTTTGCAACTGAAAAGTAACTTTGTGTTCCCAACAAGCTAGGTGAAGGACGGCTTTCAGACACACTTATCCTTCAGAACTAAGCTTGTGGAGAGACTTTCGTTCATCTAGCAGCAAGGGATCGGGTTGCAGGAGAAACTTTTACTCTGGATTCTCATTTTGTTTCCTAGTGCCGGTTTGAAGTTCCTGCAGTTTTCACTGTAAAATTGAGTTGGAGCTAGTACCTCCCCATATATATGTATGGAGTGGAGTTTGCAACTGAAAAGAAACTATGTTTTCCCAAGAAGCTAGGTGAAGGACGGCTTTCACACACACTTATCTCTCAGAAATGAGCATGTGGAGAGATGTTCGTTCATCTATCATCAATGGAACTGTTTGCTGGAGAAACTTTTACTCTGGTTTCTCAGTCTGTTTCTTAGTGCCGATTTGATGTTCCTTCAGTTTTCACTGTAAAACCGAGTTGGAGCTAGTACCTGCCCATATATATGTATGGAGTGGAGTTTGCAAATGAAAAGAAATATTGTGTTCCCAACAAGCTTGGTACAGGATGGCTTTCAGACACACTTATCTCTCAAAACTAAGCTTGTGGAGAGACTTTCTTTCATCTAGCACCAAGGGAATGGGTTGCAGGAGAAACTTTTACTCTGGTTTCTCAGTCTGTTTCCTAGTGCCGGTTTGAATTTCCTGCAGTTTTCACAGTAAAACCGAGTTGGAGCTAATACCACCCCCTATATATGTATGGAGTGGAGTTTGCAACTGAAAAGAAACTTTGTGTTCCCAACAAGCAGGTGAAGGACGGCTTTCACACACAATTATCTCTCAGAACTGAGCATGTGGAGAGACGTTCGTTCATCTATCACCAAGGGAACGGGTTGCAGGGGAAATTTTTACTCTGGTTTCTCAGTCTGTTTCCTACTGCCGGATTGAAATTCCTGCAGTTTTCACTGTAAAACTGAGTTGGAGCTAGTACCTCCATATATATATATATGGATTGGAGTTTGCAACTGAAAATAATGTTTGTTTTCCCAACAAGCTACGTGAAGGACGGCGTTCACACACACTTATCTCTCAGAACTGAGCATGTGGAGAGATGTTCGTTCATCTATCACCAATGGAACTGGTTGCAGGAGAAACTTTTCTCTGGTTTCTCAGTCTGTTTCTTAGTGCCGGTTTGATGTTCCTTCAATTTTCACTGTAAAACCGAGTTGGAGCTAGTACCTGCCCATATATATGTATGGAGTGGAGTTTGCAAATGAAAAGAAATATTGTGTTCCCAACAAGCTTGGTACAGGATGGCTTTCAGACACACTTATCTCTCAAAACTAAGCTTGTGGAGAGACTTTCGTTCATCTAGCACCAAGGGAACGGGTTGCAGGAGAAACTTTTACTCTGGTTTCTCAGTCTGTTTCCTAGTGCCGGTTTAAGTTCCTGCAGTTTTCAAATTAAAACCGAGTTGGAGCTAATACCTCCCGCTATATATGTATGGAGTGGAGTTTGCAACTGAAAAGAAACTTTGTGTTCCCTACAAGCTAGGTGAAGGACGGCTTTCACACACACTTATCTCTCAGAACTGAGCATGTGGAGAGACGTTCGTTCATCTAGCACCAAGGGAACGGGTTGCAGGAGAAACTTTTACTCTGGTTTCTCAGTCTGTTTCCTACTGCCGGATTGAAATTCCTGCAGTTTTCACTGTAAAACTGAGTTGGAGGTAGTACCTCCATATATATATGTATGGATTGAGTTTGCAACTGAAAATAATCTTTGTGTTCCCAACAAGCTAGGTGAAGGACGGCTTTCACACACACTTATCTCTCAGAACTGAGCATGTGGAGAGACGTTCGTTCATCTAGCACCAAGGGAACGGGTTGCAGTAGAAACTTTTACTCTGGTTTCTCAGTCTGTTTCCTAGGGCCGGTTTAGAAGTTTCTGCATTTTTCACTTTATAAACGAGTTGGAGCTAGTACCTCCCCTTATATATTTATGGAGTGGATTTTGCAAGTGAAAAGAATCTTTTTGTTCCCAACAATCTATGTGAAGGACGGCTTTCACACACACTTATCTTTCAGAACTGAGCATGTGGAGAGACGTTCGTTCATCTAGCACCAAGGGAACGGGTTGCAGGAGAAACTTTTACACTGGTTTGTCAGTGTGTTTCCTAGTGCCGGTTTAAGTTCCTGCAGTTTTCACTGTAAAACCTAGTTGGAGCTAGTACCTCCCCATATATATGTATGGAGTGGAGTTTGCAACTGAAAAGTAACTTTGTGTTCCCAACAAGCTAGGTGAAGGACGGCTTTCAGACACACTTATCCTTCAGAACTAAGCTTGTGGAGAGACTTTCGTTCATCTAGCAGCAAGGGATCGGGTTGCAGGAGAAACTTTTACTCTGGATTCTCATTCTGTTTCCTAGTGCCGGTTTGAAGTTCCTGCAGTTTTCACTGTAAAATTGAGTTGGAGCTAGTACCTCCCCATATATATGTATGGAGTGGAGTTTGCAACTGAAAAGAAACTATGTTTTCCCAAGAAGCTAGGTGAAGGACGGCTTTCACACACACTTATCTCTCAGAAATGAGTATGTGGAGAGATGTTCGTTCATCTATCATCAATGGAACTGTTTGCTGGAGAAACTTTTACTCTGGTTTCTCAGTCTGTTTCTTAGTGCCGATTTGATGTTCCTTCAGTTTTCACTGTAAAACAGAGTTGGAGCTAGTACCTGCCCATATATATGTATGGAGTGGAGTTTGCAAATGAAAAGAAATATTGTGTTCCCAACAAGCTTGGTACAGGATGGCTTTCAGACACACTTATCTCTCAAAACTAAGCTTGTGGAGAGACTTTCGTTCATCTAGCACCAAGGGAACGGGTTGCAGGAGAAACTTTTACTCTGGTTTCTCAGTCTGTTTCCTAGTGCCGGTTTGAATTTCCTGCAGTTTTCACAGTAAAACCGAGTTGGAGCTAATACCACCCCCTATATATGTATGGAGTGGAGTTTGCAACTGAAAAGAAACTTTGTGTTCCCAACAAGCAGGTGAAGGACGGCTTTCACACACAATTATCTCTCAGAACTGAGCATGTGGAGAGACGTTCGTTCATCTATCACCAAGGGAACGGGTTGCAGGAGAAACTTTTACTCTTGTTTCTCAGTCTGTTTCCTACTGCCGGATTGAAATTCCTGCAGTTTTCACTGTAAAACTGAGTTGGAGCTAGTACCTCCATATATATATATATGGATTGGAGTTTGCAACTGAAAATAATGTTTGTTTTCCCAACAAGCTACGTGAAGGACGGCGTTCACACACACTTATCTCTCAGAACTGAGCATGTGGAGAGATGTTCGTTCATCTATCACCAATGGAAATGGTTGCAGGAGAAACTTTTGCTCTGGTTTCTCAGTCTGTTTCTTAGTGCCGGTTTGATGTTCCTTCAGTTTTCACTGTAAAACCGAGTTGGAGCTAGTACCTCCCCATATATATGTATGGATTGGGTTTTGCAACTGAAAAGAAACTTTGTGTTCCCAACAAGCTAGGTGCAGGACGGCTTTCAGACACACTTATCTCTCAGAACTAAGCTTGTGGATAGACTTTCGTTCATCTAGCACCAAGGGTACGGTTGTCAGGAGAAACTTTTCTCTTGTTTCTCAGTCTGTTTCCTAGTGCCGGTTTGAAGTTCCTGCAGTTTTCACTGTAAAACCGAGTTGGAGCTAGTACCTCCCCATATATATGTATGGAGTGGATTTTGCAAGTGAAAAGAAACTTTCTGTTCCCAACAATCTATGTGAAGTACGGTTTTCACACTCACATATCTCTCAGAACTGAGCATATGGAGAGACGTTCGTTCATCTAGCACCAATGGAATGGGTTGCAAGAGAAACTTTTACTCTGGTCTCTCAGTCTGTTTCCTTGTGCCGGTTTGAATTTCCTGCAGTTTTCACTGTAAATCCGAGTTGGAGCTAGTACCTCCCCATATATATGTATGGAGTGGAGTTTGCAACTGAAAAGAATCTTTGTGTTCCCAAGAAGCTAGGTGAAGGACGGCTTTCACACACACTTATCTTTTAGTACTTAGCTTGTGGAGACACTTTCGTTCATCTAGCACCAAGGGAACGGGTTGCAGGAGAAACTTTAACTCTGGTTTCTCAGTATGTTTCCTAGTGCCGGTTGGAAGTTCCTGCAGTTTTCACTGTAAAACCGAATTGGGGTTAGTACCTACCTATATATATTATGGAGTGAAATTTGTAACTGAAAAGAAACTATATGTTCCCAACAAGCTAGGTGAAGAACGGCTTTCACACACACTTATCTCTCAGAACTTAGCATGTGGAGAGACGTTTGTTCATCTAGCACCAAGGGATCGGGTTGCAGGAGAAACTTTTACTCTGGATTCTCATTCTGTTTCCTAGTGCCGGTTTGAAGTTCCTGCAGTTTTCACTGTAAAATTGAGTTGGAGCTAGTACCTCCATATATATATGTATGGATTGAGTTTGCAACTGAAAATAATCTTTGTGTTCCCAACAAGCTACGTGAAGGACGGCGTTCACACACACTTATTTCTCAGAACTGAGCATGTGGAGAGATATTCGTTCATCTAGCACCAATGGAACGGGTTGCAGGAGAATCTTTTACGCTGGTTTCTCAGTCTGTTTCTTAGTGCCGGTTTGATGTTCCTTCAGTTTTCACTGTAAAACCGAGTTGGAGCTAGTACCTCCCCATATATGTGTATGGAGTGGAGTTTGCAACTGAAAAGAAACCTTGTGTTCCCAACAAGCTAGGTGAAGGACGCCTTTCACACACAGTTATCTCTCAGAACTGAGCATGTGGAGAGACGTTCGTTCATCTAGCAACAAGGGAACGGGTTGCAGGAGAAACTTTTACTCTGGTTTCTCAGTCTGTTTCCTACTGCCCGTTTGAAGTTCCTGAAATTTTCACTGTGAAACCGAATTGGGGTTAGTACCTACCTTTATATGTGTATGGAGTGAAATTTGTAACTGAAAAGAAACTATATGTTCCCAACAAGCTAGGTGAAGAACGGCTTTCACACACATTTATCTCTCAGAACTTAGCATGTGGAGAGACGTTTGTTCATCTAGCACCAAGGGAACGGGTTGCAGGAGAAACTTTTACTCTGGTTTCTCAGTCTGTTTCCTAGTGCCGGTTTGAAATTCCTGCAGTTTTCACAGTAAAACCGAGTTGGAGCTAATACCACCCCCTATATATGTATGGAGTGGAGTTTGAAACTGAAAAGAAACTTTGTGTTCCCAACAAGCAGGTGAAGGACGGCTTTCACACACACTTATCTCTCAGAACTGAGCATGTGGAGAGACGTTCGTTCATCTATCACCAAGGGAACGGGTTGCAGGAGAAACTTTTACTCTGGTTTCTCAGTCTGTTTCCTACTGCCGGATTGAAATTCCTGCAGTTTTCACTGTAAAACTGAGTTGGAGCTAGTACCTCCATATATATATGTATGGATTGGAGTTTGCAACTGAAAATAATGTTTGTTTTCCCAACAAGCTACGTGAAGGACGGCGTTCACACACACTTATCTCTCAGAACTGAGCATGTGGAGAGATGTTCGTTCATCTATCACCAATGGAACTGGTTGCAGGAGAAACTTTTGCTCTGGTTTCTCAGTCTGTTTCTTAGTGCCGGTTTGATGTTCCTTCAGTTTTCACTGTAAAACCGAGTTGGAGCTAGTACCTGCCCATATATATGTATGGAGTGGAGTTTGCAAATGAAAAGAAATATTGTGTTCCCAACAAGCTTGGTACAGGATGGCTTTCAGACACACTTATCTCTCAAAACTAAGCTTGTGGAGAGACTTTCGTTCATCTAGCACCAAGGGAACGGTTTGCAGGAGAAACTTTTACTCTGGTTTCTCAGTCTGTTTCCTAGTGCCGGTTTGAATTTCCTGCAGTTTTCACATTAAAACCGAGTTGGAGCTAATACCTCCCGCTATATATGTATGGAGTGGAGTTTGCAACTGAAAAGAAACTTTCTGTTCCCTACAAGCTAGGTGAAGGATGGCTTTCAGACACATTTATCTCTCAGAACTAAGCTTGTGCAGAGACATTCGTTCACCTAGCACCAAGGGAACGGGTTGCAGTAGAAACTTTTACTCTGGTTTCTCAGTCTGTTTCCTAGGGCCGGTTTAGAAGTTTCTGCATTTTTCACTTTATAAACGAGTTGGAGCTAGTACCTCCCCTTATATATTTATGGAGTGGATTTTGCAAGTGAAAAGAATCTTTTTGTTCCCAACAATCTATGTGAAGGACGGCTTTCACACACACTTATCTTTCAGAACTGAGCATGTGGAGAGACGTTCGTTCATCTAGCACCAAGGGAACGGGTTGCAGGAGAAACTTTTACACTGGTTTGTCAGTGTGTTTCCTAGTGCCGGTTTAAGTTCCTGCAGTTTTCACTGTAAAACCTAGTTGGAGCTAGTACCTCCCCATATATATGTATGGAGTGGAGTTTGCAACTGAAAAGTAACTTTGTGTTCCCAACAAGCTAGTTGAAGGACGGCTTTCAGACACACTTATCCTTCAGAACTAAGCTTGTGGAGAGACTTTCGTTCATCTAGCAGCAAGGGATCGGGTTGCAGGAGAAACTTTTACTCTGGATTCTCATTCTGTTTCCTAGTGCCGGTTTGAAGTTCCTGCAGTTTTCACTGTAAAATTGAGTTGGAGCTAGTACCTCCCCATATATATGTATGGAGTGGAGTTTGCAACTGAAAAGAAACTATGTTTTCCCAAGAAGCTAGGTGAAGGACGGCTTTCACACACACTTATCTCTCAGAAATGAGTATGTGGAGAGATGTTCGTTCATCTATCATCAATGGAACTGTTTGCTGGAGAAACTTTTACTCTGGTTTCTCAGTCTGTTTCTTAGTGCCGATTTGATGTTCCTTCAGTTTTCACTGTAAAACCGAGTTGGAGCTAGTACCTGCCCATATATATGTATGGAGTGGAGTTTGCAAATGAAAAGAAATATTGTGTTCCCAACAAGCTTGGTACAGGATGGCTTTCAGACACACTTATCTCTCAAAACTAAGCTTGTGGAGAGACTTTCGTTCATCTAGCACCAAGGGAACGGGTTGCAGGAGAAACTTTTACTCTGGTTTCTCAGTCTGTTTCCTAGTGCCGGTTTGAATTTCCTGCAGTTTTCACAGTAAAACCGAGTTGGAGCTAATACCACCCCCTATATATGTATGGAGTGGAGTTTGCAACTGAAAAGAAACTTTGTGTTCCCAACAAGCAGGTGAAGGACGGCTTTCACACACAATTATCTCTCAGAACTGAGCATGTGGAGAGACGTTCGTTCATCTATCACCAAGGGAACGGGTTGCAGGAGAAACTTTTACTCTGGTTTCTCAGTCTGTTTCCTACTGCCGGATTGAAATTCCTGCAGTTTTCACTGTAAAACTGAGTTGGAGCTAGTACCTCCATATATATATATATGGATTGGAGTTTGCAACTGAAAATAATGTTTGTTTTCCCAACAAGCTACGTGAAGGACGGCGTTCACACACACTTATCTCTCAGAACTGAGCATGTGGAGAGATGTTCGTTCATCTATCACCAATGGAACTGGTTGCAGGAGAAACTTTTGCTCTGGTTTCTCAGTCTGTTTCTTAGTGCCGGTTTGATGTTCCTTCAGTTTTCACTGTAAAACCGAGTTGGAGCTAGTACCTGCCCATATATATGTATGGAGTGGAGTTTGCAAATGAAAAGAAATATTGTGTTCCCAACAAGCTTGGTACAGGATGGCTTTCAGACACACTTATCTCTCAAAACTAAGCTTGTGGAGAGACTTTCGTTCATCTAGCACCAAGGGAACGGGTTGCAGGAGAAACTTTTACTCTGGTTTCTCAGTCTGTTTCCTAGTGCCGGTTTGAATTTCCTGCAGTTTTCACATTAAAACCGAGTTGGAGCTAATACCTCCCCATATATGTGTATGGAGTGGAGTTTGCAACTGAAAAGTAACCTTGTGTTCCCAACAAGCTAGGTGAAGGACGCCTTTCACACACAGTTATCTCTCAGAACTGAGCATGTGGAGAGACGTTCGTTCATCTAGCACCAAGGGAACGGGTTGCAGGAGAAACTTTTACTCTGGTTTCTCAGTCTGTTTCCTACTGCCCGTTTGAATTTCCTGAAATTTTCACTGTGAAACCGAATTGGGGTTAGTACCTACCTTTATATGTGTATGGAGTGAAATTTGTAACTGAAAAGAAACTATATGTTCCCAACAAGCTAGGTGAAGAACGGCTTTCACACACACTTATCTCTCAGAACTTAGCATGTGGAGAGACGTTTGTTCATCTAGCACCAAGGGAACGGTTTGCAGGAGAAACTTTTACTCTGGATTCCCAGTCTGTTTCCTAGTGCCGGTTTGAAGTTTCTGAATTTTTCACTTTATAAACGAGTTGGAGTTAGTACCTCCCCTTATATATGTGTGGAGTGGATTTTGCAACTGAAAAGAAACTTTGTGTTCCCAAGAAGCTAGGTGAAGTACGGCTTTCACACACACTTATCTCTCAGAACTGAGCATGTGGCGAGACGTTCGTTCATCTAGCACCAAGGGAACGGGTTACAGGAGAAATTTTACTCTGGTTTCTCAGTCTGTTTCCTAGTTCAGGTTTGAAATTCCTGCAGTTTTCACTTTAAAACTGAGTTGGAGCTAGTACCTCCCCATATATGTGTATGGAGTGGAGTTTGCAACTGAAAATAATCTTTGTGTTCCCAACAAGCTATGTGAAGGACGGCTTTCACACACACTTATATCTCAGAACTGAGCATGTGGAGAGACTTTCGTTCATCTAGCACAATGGGAACAGGTTGCAGGAGAAACTTTACTCTGGTTTGTCAGTGTGTTTCCTAGTGCCAGTTTTAAGTTCCTGCAGTTTTCACTGTAAAACCTAGTTGGAGCTAGTACCTCCCCATATATATGTATGGATTGGGTTTTGCAACTGAAAAGAAACTTTGTGTTCCCAACAAGCTAGGTGCAGGACGGCTTTCAGACACACTTATCTCTCAGAACTAAGCTTGTGGATAGACTTTCGTTCATCTAGCACCAAGGGTACGGTTGTCAGGAGAAACTTTTCTCTTGTTTCTCAGTCTGTTTCCTAGTGCCGGTTTGAAGTTCCTGCAGTTTTCACTGTAAAACCGAGTTGGAGCTAGTACCTCCCCATATATATGTATGGAGTGGATTTTGCAATGAAAAGAAACTTTCTGTTCCCAACAACCTATGTGAAGTACGGTTTTCACACTCACATATCTCTCAGAACTGAGCATATGGAGAGACGTTCGTTCATCTAGCACCAATGGAATGGGTTGCAAGAGAAACTTTTACTCTGGTCTCTCAGTCTGTTTCCTTCTGCCGGTTTGAATTTCCTGCAGTTTTCACTGTAAATCCGAGTTGGAGCTAGTACCTCCCCATATATATGTATGGAGTGGAGTTTGCAACTGAAAAGAATCTTTGTGTTCCCAAGAAGCTAGGTGAAGGACGGCTTTCACACACACTTATCTTTTAGTACTTAGCTTGTGGAGAGACTTTCGTTCATCTAGCACCAAGGGAACGGGTTGCAGGAGAAACTTTAACTCTGGTTTCTCAGTATGTTTCCTAGTGCCGGTTGGAAGTTCCTGCAGTTTTCACTGTAAAACCGAATTGGGGTTAGTACCTACCTTTATATATGTATGGAGTGAAATTTGTAACTGAAAAGAAACTATATGTTCCCAACAAGCTAGGTGAAGAACGGCTTTCACACACACTTATCTCTCAGAACTTAGCATGTGGAGAGACGTTTGTTCATCTAGCACCAAGGGATCGGGTTGCAGGAGAAACTTTTACTCTGGTTTCTCAGTCTGTTTCCTAGTGCCGGTTTGAAGTTCCTGCAGTTTTCACTGTAAAACCGAGTTGGAGCTAGTACCTACCCTCATATATATATGGAGTGGAGTTTGCAACTGAAAAGAAACTTTGTGTTCCCAAGAAGCTAGGTGAAGGACGGCTTTCACACACACTTAACTTTCAGTACAAAGCTTGTGGAGAGACTTTCGTTCATCTAGCACCAAGGGAACGGGTTGCAGGAGAAACTTTAACTCTGGTTTCTCAGTATGTTTCTTAGTGCCGGTTGGAAGTTCCTGCAGTTTTAACTGTAAAACCGAGTTGGAGCTAGTACCTCCCCTTATATATGTATGGAGTGGAGTTTGCAACTGAAAAGAAACATTGTGTTCCCAACAAGCAGGTGAAGGACGGCTTTCACACACACTTATCTCTCAGAACTGAGCATGTGGAGAGACGTTCGTTCATCTAGCACAAAGGGATCGGGTTGCAGGAGAAACTTTTACTCTGGTATGTCAGTGTGTTTCCTAGTGCCGGTTTTAAGTTCCTGCAGTTTTCACTGTAAAACCTAGTTGGAGCTAGTACCTCCCCATATATATGTATGGATTGGAGTATGCAACTGAAAAGAAACTTTGTGTTCCCAACAAGCTAGGTTCAGGACGGCTTCAGACACACTTTCTCTCAGAACTAAGCTTGTGGAGAGACTTTCGTTCATCTAGCACCAAGGGTACGGTTGTCAGGAGAAACTTTTCTCTGGTTTCTCAGTCTGTTTCGTAGTGCCGGTTTGAAGTTCCTGCAGTTTTCACTGTAAAACAAAGTTGGAGATAGTACCTCCCCATATATATGTATGGAGTGGATTTTGCAAGTGAAAAGAAACTTTCTGTTCCCAACAATCTATGTGAAGTACGGCTTTCACACACACTTATCTCTCAGAACTAAGCTTGTGGATAGACTTTCGTTCATCTAGCACCAAGGGATCGGGTTGCTGGAGAAACTTTTACTCTGGATTCTCAGTCTGTTTCCTTGTGCCGGTTTGAAGTTCCTGCAGTTTTCACTGTAAAACCGAGTTGGAGCTAGTACCTACCCTCATATATATATGGAGTGGGGTTTGCAACTGAAAATAAACTTTGTGTTCCCAAGAAGCTAGGTGAAGGACGGCTTTCACACACACTTATCTTTTAGTACTAAGCTTGTGGAGAGACTTTCGTTCATCTAGCACCAAGGGAACGGGTTGCAGGAGAAACTTTAACTCTGGTTTCTCAGTATGTTTCCTAGTGCCGGTTGGAAGTTCCTGCAGTTTTCACTGTAAAACCGAGTTGGAGCTAGTACCTCCCCATAGATATGTATGGAGTGGATTTTGCAAGTGAAAAGAAACTTTCTGTTCCCAACAATCTATGTGAAGTACGGCTTTCACAGACACTTATCTCTCAGAACTGAGCATATGGAGAGACCTTCGTTCATCTAGCACCAATGGAATGGGTTGAAAGAGAAACTTTTACTCTGGTCTCTCAGTCTGTTTCCTTGTGCCGGTTTGAATTTCCTGCAGTTTTCACTGTAAATCCGAGTTGGAGCTAGTACCTCCCCATATATATGTATGGAGTGGAGTTTGCAACTGAAAAGAAACTTTGTGTTCCCAAGAAGCTAGGTGAAGGACGGCTTTCACACACACTTATCTTTTAGTTCTTAGCTTGTGGAGAGACTTTCGTTCATCTAGCACCAAGGGAACGGGTTGCAGGAGAAACTTTAACTCTGGTTTCTCAGTATGTTTCCTAGTGCCGGTTGGAAGTTCCTGCAGTTTTCACTGTAAAACCGAATTGGGGTTAGTACCTACCTTTATATATGTATGGAGTGAAATTTGTAACTGAAAAGAAACTATATGTTCCCAACAAGCTAGGTGAAGAACGGCTTTCACACACACTTATCTCTCAGAACTGAGCATGTGGAGAGACGTTCGTTCATCTAGCACAAAGGGATCGGGTTGCAGGAGAAATATTTACTCTGGTTTGTCAGTGTGTTTCCTAGTGCCGGTTTTAAGTTCCTGCAGTTTTCACTGTAAAACCTAGTTGGAGCTAGTACCTCCCCATATATATGTATGGATTGGAGTATGCAACTGAAAAGAAACTTTGTGTTCCCAACAAGCTAGGTTCAGGACGGCTTTCAGACACACTTTCTCTCAGAACTAAGCTTGTGGAGAGACTTTCGTTCATCTAGCACCAAGGGTACGGTTGACAGGAGAAACTTTTCTCTGGTTTCTCAGTCTGTTTCGTAGTGCCGGTTTGAAGTTCCTGCAGTTTTCACTGTAAAACAAAGTTGGAGATAGTACCTCCCCATATATATGTATGGAGTGGATTTTGCAAGTGAAAAGAAACTTTCTGTTCCCAACAATCTATGTGAAGTACGGCTTTCACACACACTTATCTCTCAGAACTAAGCTTGTGGAGAGACTTTCGTTCATCTAGCACCAAGGGATCGGGTTGCAGGAGAAACTTTTACTCTGGATTCTCAGTCTGTTTCCTTGTGCCGGTTTGAAGTTCCTGCAGTTTTCACTGTAAAACCGAGTTGGAGCTAGTACCTACCCTCATATATATATGGAGTGGGGTTTGCAACTGAAAATAAACTTTGTGTTCCCAAGAAGCTAGGTGAAGGACGGCTTTCACACACACATATCTCTCAGAACTGAGCATGTGGCGAGACGTTCGTTCATCTAGCACCAAGGGAACGGGTTGCAGGAGAAACTTTTACTCTTGTTTCTCAGTCTGTTTCATAGTTCCGGTTTGAAATTCCTGCAGTTTTCACTGTAAAACCGAGTTGGAGCTAGTACCTCCCCATAGATATGTATGGAGTGGATTTTGCAAGTGAAAAGAAACTTTCTGTTCCCAACAATCTATGTGAAGTACGGCATTCACAGACACTTATCTCTCAGAACTGAGCATATGGAGAGACGTTCGTTTATCTAGCACCAATGGAACGGGTTGCAGGAGAAACTTTTACCCTGGTCTCTCAGTCTGTTTCCTTGTGCCGGTTTGAATTTCCTGCAGTTTTCACTGTAAATCCGAGTTGGAGCTAGTACCTCCCCATATATATGTATGGAGTGGAGTTTGCAACAAAAAGAAACTTTGTGTTCCCAAGAAGCTAGGTGAAGGACGGCTTTCACACACACTTATCTTTCAGTAATAAGCTTGTGGAGAGACTTTCATTCATCTAGCACCAAGGGAACGGGTTGCAGGAGAAACTTTAACTCTGGTTTCTCAGTATGTTTCCTAGTGCCGGTTGGAAGTTCCTGCAGTATTAACTGTAAAACGGAGTTGGACCTAGTACCTCCCCTTATATATGTATGGAGTGGATTTTGCAACTGAAAAGAAACATTGTGTTCCCAACAAGCTAGGTGAAGGACGCCTTTCACTCACAATTATCTCTCAGAACTGAGCATGTGGAGAGACGTTCGTTCATCTAGCACCAAGGGAACGGGTTGCAGGAGAAAATTTTACTCTGGTATCTCAGTCTGTTTCCTAGTGCCGGTTTGAAGTTCCTGCAGTTTTCACTGTAAAACCGAGTTGGAGCTAATACCTCCCCATATATATGTATGGAGTGGATTTTGCAAGTGAAAAGAAACTTTCTGTTCCCAACAATCTATGTGAAGTACGGCTTTCAAACACACTTATAGCTCAGAACTGAGCATATGGAGAGACGTTCGTTCATCTAGCAGCAATGGAACGGGTTGAAGGAGAAACTTTTACTCTGGTTTCTCTGTCTGTTTCCTAGTGCTGGTTTGAATTTCCTCCAGTTTTCACTGTAAAACTGAGTTGGAGCTTGTACCTCCCCATATATTTGTATGGAGTGGAGTTTGCAACTGAAAATAATCATTGTGTTCCCAACAAGCTAATTGAAGGACGGTTTTCACACACACTTATTTCACAGAACTGAGCATGTGGAGAGACGTTCGTTCATCTAGCAACAAGGGAACGGGTTGCAGGAGAAACTTTTACTCTGGTTTCTCAGTCTGTATCCTAGTGCCTGTTTGATGTTCCTGCAGTTTTCAGTTTAAAACCGACTTGGAGGTAGTACCTCCCCATATATATGTATGGAGTGGAGTTTGCAACTGAAAAGAAATTTTGTGTTCCCAAGAAGCTAGGTGAAGGACGACTTTCACAAACACTTATCTCTCAGAACTGAGCATGTGGATAGACGTTCGTTTATCTAGCTCCAAGGGAACGGTTTGCAGGAGAAACTATTAATCTGGTTTCTCAGTCTGTTTCCTTGTGCCGGTTTGAATTTCCTGCAGTTTTCACTGTAAAACCGAGTTGGAGATAGTACCTCCCCATATATATGTATGGGGTGGAATTTGCAACTTAAAATAATCTTTGTGTTCCCAACAAGCTCGTTGAAGGAAGGCTTTCACACACACATATCTCTCAGAACTGAGCAGGTGGAGAGACTTTCGTTCATCTAGCACCAAGGGAACGGGTTGCAGGAGAAACTTTTACTCTGGTCTCTCAGTGTGTTTCCTAGTGCCGGTTTGAATTTCCTGCAATTTTCACTGTAAAACCGAGTTGTAGCTTGAACCTCCCCATATAAATATATGGAGTGTAGTTTGCAACTGAAAAGAAACTTTGTGTTCCCAACAAGCTATGTTAAGGACGGCTTTCACACACACTGATCTCTTAGAACTGAACATGTGGAGAGACGTTCGTTCATCTAGCACCAAGGGAACGGGTTGCAGGAGAAACTTTTACTCTGGTTTCTCAGTCTGTTTCCTAGTGCCGGTTTGAATTTCCTGCAGTTTTCACATTAAAACCGAGTTGGAGCTAATACCTCCCGCTATATATGTATGGAGTGGTGTTTGCAACTGAAAAGAAACTTTGTGTTCCCTACAAGCTAGGTGAAGGACGGCTTTCACACACACTTATCTCTCAGAACTGAGCATGTGGAGAGACGTTCGTTCATCTAGCACCAAGGGAACGGGTTGCAGGAGAAAATTTTACTCTGGTTTCTCAGTCTGTTTCCTAGTGCCGGATTGAAATTCCTGCAGTTTTCACTGTAAAACTGAGTTGGAGCTAGTACCTCCATATATATATGTATGGATTGAGTTTGCAACTGAAAATAATCTTTGTGTTCCCAACAAGCTACGTGAAGGACGGCGTTCACACACACTTATTTCTCAGAACTGAGCATGTGGAGAGATGTTCGTTCACCTAGCACCAATGGAACGGGTTGCAGGAGAATCTTTTACGCTGGTTTCTCAGTCTGTTTCTTAGTGCCGGTTTGATGTTCCTTCAGTTTTCACTGTAAAACCGAGTTGGAGCTAGTACCTCCCCATATATGTGTATGGAGTGGAGTTTGCAACTGAAAAGAAACTTTGTGATCACAACAAGCTTGGTGAAGGACGGCTTTCAGACACACTTATCTCTCAAAACTAAGCTTGTGGAGAAATTTCGTTCATCTAGCACCAAGGGAACGGGTTGTAGGAGAAACATTTACTCTGGATTCTCAGTCTGTTTCCTAGTGCCGGTTTGAAGTTCCTGCAATTTCACTGTAAAACAGAGTTGGAGCTAGAACCTGCCCATATATATGTATGGAGTGGAGTTTGCAACTGAAATGAAATATTGTGTTCCCAACAAGCTTGGTGCAGGAAGGCTTTCAGACACACTTATCTCTCAAAACTAAGCTTGTGGAGAGACTTTCGTTCATCTAGCACCAAGGGAACGGGTTGCAGGAGAAACTTTTACTCTGGTTTTTCAGTCTGTTTCCTAGTACCGGCTTGAATTTCCTGCAGTTTTCACAGTAAAACCGAGTTGGAGCTAACACCTCCCCCTATATATATATGGAGTGGAGTTTGCAACTGAAAAGAAACTTTGTGTTCCCAACAAGCTAGGTGAAGGACAGCTTTCACACACACTTATCTCTCAGAACTGAGCATGTGGAGAGACGTTCGTTCATCTATCACCAAGGGAACGGGTTGCAGGAGAAACTTTTACTCTGGTTTCTCAGTCTGTTTCCTACTGCCGGATTGAAATTCCTGCAGTTTTCACTGTAAAACTGAGTTGGAGCTAGTACCTCCATATATATATGTATGGATTGGAGTTTGCAACTGAAAATAATGTTTGTGTTCCCAACAAGCTACTGAAGGACGGCGTTCACACACACTTATCTCTCAGAACTGAGCATGTGGAGAGATGTTCGTTCATCTAGAACCAATGGAACGGGTTGCATAAGAAACTTTTACTCTGGTTTCTCAGTCTGTTTCTTAGTGCCGGTTTGATGTTCCTTCAGTTTTCACTGTAAAACCGAGTTGGAGCTAGTACCTCCCCATATATGTGTATGGAGTGGAGTTTGCAACTGAAAAGAAACATTGTGTTCCCAACAAGCTAGGTGAAGGACGCCTTTCACACACAGTTATCTCTCAGAACTGAGCATGTGGAGAGACGTTCGTTCATCTAGCACCAAGGGAACGGGTTGCAGGAGTAACTTTTACTCTGGTTTCTCAGTCTGTTTCCTACTGCCCGTTTGAAGTTCCTGAAATTTTCACTGTGAAACCGAATTGGGGTTAGTACCTACCTTTATATGTGTATGGAGTGAAATTTGTAACTGAAAAGAAACTATATGTTCCCAACAAGCTAGGTGAAGAACGGCTTTCACACACACTTATCTCTCAGAACTTAGCATGTGGAGAGACGTTTTTTCATCTAGCACCAAGGGAACGGTTTGCAGGAGAAACTTTTACTCTGGTTTCCCAGTCTGTTTCCTAGTGCCGGTTTGAAGTTTCTGCATTTTTCACTTTATAAACGAGTTGGAGTTAGTACCTCCCCTTATATATGTGTGGAGTGGATTTTGCAACTGAAAAGAAACTTTGTGTTCCCAAGAAGCTAGGTGAAGTACGGCTTTCACACACACTTATCTCTCAGAACTGAGCATGTGGCGAGACGTTCGTTCATCTAGCACCAAGGGAACGGGTTACAGGAGAAATTTTACTCTGGTTTCTCAGTCTGTTTCCTAGTTCAGGTTTGAAATTCCTGCAGTTTTCACTGTAAAACTGAGTTGGAGCTAGTACCTCCCCATATATATGTATGGAGTGGAGTTTGCAACTGAAAATAATCTTTGTGTTCCCAACAAGCTATGTGAAGGACGGCTTTCACACACACTTATCTCTCAGAACTGAGCATGTGGAGAGACTTTCGTTCATCTAGCACAATGGGAACGGGTTGCAAGAGAAACATTTACTCTGGTTTGTCAGTGTGTTTCCTAGTGCCAGTTTTAAGTTCCTGCAGTTTTCACTATAAAACCTAGTTGGAGCTAGTACCTCCCCATATAAATGTATGGATTGGGTTTTGCAACTGAAAAGAAATTTTGTGTTCCCAACAAGCTAGGTGCAGGACGGCTTTCAGACACACTTATCTCTCAGAACTAAGCTTGTGGAGAGACTTTCGTTCATCTAGCACCAAGGGTACGGTTGTCAGGAGAAACTTTTCTCTTGTTTCTCAGTCTGTTTCCTAGTGCCGGTTTGAAGTTCCTGCAGTTTTCACTGTAAAACCGAGTTGGAGCTAGTACCTCCCCATATATATGTATGGAGTGGATTTTGCAAGTGAAAAGAAACTTTCTGTTCCCAACAATCTATGTGAAGTACGGTTTTCACACTCACATATCTCTCAGAACTGAGCATATGGAGAGACGTTCGTTCATCTAGCACCAATGGAATGGGTTGCAAGAGAAACTTTTACTCTGGTCTCTCAGTCTGTTTCCTTGTGCCGGTTTGAATTTCCTGCAGATTTCACTGTAAATCCGAGTTGGATCTAGTACCTCCCCATATATATATTTGGAGTGGAGTTTGTAACTGAAAAGAAACTTTGTGTTCCCAAGAAGCTAGGTGAAGGACGGCTTTCACAGACACTTATCTTTTAGTACTTAGCTTGTGGAGAGACTTTCGTTCATCTAGCACCAAGGGAACGGGTTGCAGGAGAAACTTTAACTCTGGTTTCTCAGTATGTTTCCTAGTGCCGGCTTGAATTTCCTGCAGTTTTCACTGTAAAACTGAGTTGGAGCTAGTACCTCCATATATATATGTATGGATTGAGTTTGCAACTGAAAATAATCTTTGTGTTCCCAACAAGCTACGTGAAGGACGGCGTTCACACACACTTATTTCTCAGAACTGAGCATGTGGAGAGATGTTCGAACCTAGCACCAATGGAACGGGTTGCAGGAGAATCTTTTACGCTGGTTTCTCAGTCTGTTTCTTAGTGCCGGTTTGATGTTCCTTCAGTTTTCACTGTAAAACCGAGTTGGAGCTAGTACCTCCCCATATATGTGTATGGAGTGGAGTTTGCAACTGAAAAGAAACTTTGTGATCCCAACAAGCTTGGTGAAGGACGGCTTTCAGACACACTTATCTCTCAAAACTAAGCTTGTGGAGAAATTTCGTTCATTTAGCACCAAGGGAACGGGTTGTAGGAGAAACATTTACTCTGGATTCTCAGTCTGTTTCCTAGTGCCGGTTTGAAGTTCCTGCAATTTCACTGTAAAACCGAGTTGGAGCTAGTACCTGCCCATATATATGAATGGAGTGGAGTTTGCAACTGAAAAGAAATATTGTGTTCCCAACAAGCTTGGTGCAGGATGGCTTTCAGACACACTTATCTCTCAAAACTAAGCTTGTGGAGAGACTTTCGTTCATCTAGCACCAAGGGAACGGGTTGCAGGAGAAACTTTTACTCTGGTTTTTCAGTCTGTTTCCTAGTGCCGGCTTGAATTTCCTGCAGTTTTCACAGTAAAACCGAGTTGGAGCTAACACCTCCCCCTATATATGTATGGAGTGGAGTTTGCAACTGAAAAGAAACTTTGTGTTCCCAACAAGCTAGGTGAAGGACAGCTTTCACACACACTTATCTCTCAGAACTGAGCATGTGGAGAGACGTTCGTTCATCTATCACCAAGGGAACGGGTTGCAGGAGAAACTTTTACTCTGGTTTCTCAGTCTGTTTCCTACTGCCGGATTGAAATTCCTGCAGTTTTCACTGTAAAACTGAGTTGGAGCTAGTACCTCCATATATATATGTATGGATTGGAGTTTGCAACTGAAAATAATGTTTGTGTTCCCAACAAGCTACGTGAAGGACGGCGTTCACACACACTTATCTCTCAGAACTGAGCATGTGGAGAGGTGTTCGTTCATCTAGAACCAATGGAACGGGTTGCAGGAGAAACTTTTACTCTGGTTTCTCAGTCTGTTTCTTAGTGCCGGTTTGATGTTCCTTCAGTTTTCACTGTAAAACCGAGTTGGAGCTAGTACCTCCCCATATATGTGTATGGAGTGGAGTTTGCAACTGAAAAGAAACATTGTGTTCCCAACAAGCTAGGTGAAGGACGCCTTTCACACACAGTTATCTCTCAGAACTGAGCATGTGGAGAGACGTTCGTTCATCTAGCACCAAGGGAACGGGTTGCAGGAGTAACTTTTACTCTGGTTTCTCAGTCTGTTTCCTACTGCCCGTTTGAAGTTCCTGAAATTTTCACTGTGAAACCGAATTGGGGTTAGTACCTACCTTTATATGTGTATGGAGTGAAATTTGTAACTGAAAAGAAACTATATGTTCCCAACAAGCTAGGTGAAGAACGGCTTTCACACACACTTATCTCTCAGAACTTAGCATGTGGAGAGACGTTTTTTCATCTAGCACCAAGGGAACGGTTTGCAGGAGAAAGTTTTACTCTGGTTTCCCAGTCTGTTTCCTAGTGCCGGTTTGAAGTTTCTGCATTTTTCACTTTATAAACGAGTTGGAGTTAGTACCTCCCCTTATATATGTGTGGAGTGGATTTTGCAACTGAAAAGAAACTTTGTGTTCCCAAGAAGCTAGGTGAAGTACGGCTTTCACACACACTTATCTCTCAGAACTGAGCATGTGGCGAGACGTTCGTTCATCTAGCACCAAGGGAACGGGTTTCAGGAGAAATTTTACTCTGGTTTCTCAGTCTGTTTCCTAGTTCAGGTTTGAAATTCCTGCAGTTTTCACTGTAAAACTGAGTTGGAGCTAGTACCTCCCCATATATATGTATGGAGTGGAGTTTGCAACTGAAAATAATCTTTGTGTTCCCAACAAGCTATGTGAAGGACGGCTTTCACACACACTTATCTCTCAGAACTGAGCATGTGGAGAGACTTTCGTTCATCTAGCACAATGGGAACGGGTTGCAAGAGAAACATTTACTCTGGTTTGTCAGTGTGTTTCCTAGTGCCAGTTTTAAGTTCCTGCAGTTTTCACTGTAAAACCTAGTTGGAGCTAGTACCTCCCCATATAAATGTATGGATTGGGTTTTGCAACTGAAAAGAAATTTTGTGTTCCCAACTAGCTAGGTGCAGGACGGCTTTCAGACACACTTATCTCTCAGAACTAAGCTTGTGGAGAGACTTTCGTTCATCTAGCACCAAGGGTACGGTTGTCAGGAGAAACTTTTCTCTTGTTTCTCAGTCTGTTTCCTAGTGCCGGTTTGAAGTTCCTGCAGTTTTCACTGTAAAACCGAGTTGGAGCTAGTACCTCCCCATATATATGTATGGAGTGGATTTTGCAAGTGAAAAGAAACTTTCTGTTCCCAACAATCTATGTGAAGTACGGTTTTCACACTCACATATCTCTCAGAACTGAGCATATGGAGAGACGTTCGTTCATCTAGCACCAATGGAATGGGTTGCAGAGAAACTTTTACTCTGGTCTCTCAGTCTGTTTCCTTGTGCCGGTTTGAAGTTCCTGCAATTTCACTGTAAAACCGAGTTGGAGCTAGTACCTGCCCATATATATGTATGGAGTGGAGTTTGCAACTGAAAAGAAATATTGTGTTCCCAACAAGCTTGGTGCAGGATGGCTTTCAGACACACTTATCTCTCAAAACTAAGCTTGTGGAGAGACTTTCGTTCATCTAGCACCAAGGGAACGGGTTGCAGGAGAAACTTTTACTCTGGTTTTTCAGTCTTTTTCCTAGTGCCGGCTTGAATTTCCTGCAGTTTTCACAGTAAAACCGAGTTGGAGCTAACACCTCCCCCTATATATGTATGGAGTGGAGTTTGCAACTGAAAAGAAACTTTGTGTTCCCAACAAGCTAGGTGAAGGACAGCTTTCACACACACTTATCTCTCAGAACTGAGCATGTGGAGAGACGTTCGTTCATCTATCACCAAGGGAACGGGTTGCAGGAGAAACTTTTACTCTGGTTTCTCAGTCTATTTCCTACTGCCGGATTGAAATTCCTGCAGTTTTCACTGTAAAACTGAGTTGGAGCTAGTACCTCCATATATATATGTATGGATTGGAGTTTGCAACTGAAAATAATGTTTGTGTTCCCAACAAGCTACGTGAAGGACGGCGTTCACACACACTTATCTCTCAGAACTGAGCATGTGGAGAGGTGTTCGTTCATCTAGAACCAATGGAACGGGTTGCAGGAGAAACTTTTACTCTGGTTTCTCAGTCTGTTTCTTAGTGCCGGTTTGATGTTCCTTCAGTTTTCACTGTAAAACCGAGTTGGAGCTAGTACCTCCCCATATATGTGTATGGAGTGGAGTTTGCAACTGAAAAGAAACATTGTGTTCAAAACAAGCTAGGTGAAGGACGCCTTTCACACACAGTTATCTCTCAGAACTGAGCATGTGGAGAGACGTTCGTTCATCTAGCACCAAGGGAACGGGTTGCAGGAGTAACTTTTACTCTGGTTTCTCAGTCTGTTTCCTACTGCCCGTTTGAAGTTCCTGAAATTTTCACTGTGAAACCGAATTGGGGTTAGTACCTACCTTTATATGTGTATGGAGTGAAATTTGTAACTGAAAAGAAACTATATGTTCCCAACAAGCTAGGTGAAGAACGGCTTTCACACACACTTATCTCTCAGAACTTAGCATGTGGAGAGACGTTTTTTCATCTAGCACCAAGGGAACGGTTTGCAGGAGAAACTTTTACTCTGGTTTCCCAGTCTGTTTCCTAGTGCCGGTTTGAAGTTTCTGCATTTTTCACTTTACAAACGAGTTGGAGTTAGTACCTCCCCTTATATATGTGTGGAGTGGATTTTGCAACTGAAAAGAAACTTTGTGTTCCCAAGAAGCTAGGTGAAGTACGGCTTTCACACACACTTATCTCTCAGAACTGAGCATGTGGCGAGACGTTCGTTCATCTAGCACCAAGGGAACGGGTTACAGGAGAAATTTTACTCTTATTTCTCAGTCTGTTTCCTAGTTCAGGTTTGAAATTCCTGCAGTTTTCACTGTAAAACTGAGTTGGAGCTAGTACCTCCCCATATATATGTATGGAGTGGAGTTTGCAACTGAAAATAATCTTTGTGTTCCCAACAAGCTATGTGAAGGACGGCTTTCACACACACTTATCTCTCAGAACTGAGCATGTGGAGAGACTTTCGTTCATCTAGCACAATGGGAACGGGTTGCAAGAGAAACATTTACTCTGGTTTGTCAGTGTGTTTCCTACTGCCAGTTTTAAGTTCCTGCAGTTTTCACTGTAAAACCTAGTTGGAGCTAGTACCTCCCCATATAAATGTATGGATTGGGTTTTGCAACTGAAAAGAAATTTTGTGTTCCCAACAAGCTAGGTGCAGGACGGCTTTCAGACACACTTATCTCTCAGAACTAAGCTTGTGGAGAGACTTTCGTTCATCTAGCACCAAGGGTACGGTTGTCAGGAGAAACTTTTCTCTTGTTTCTCAGTCTGTTTCCTAGTGCCGGTTTGAAGTTCCTGCAGTTTTCACTGTAAAACCGAGTTGGAGCTAGTACCTCCCCATATATATGTATGGAGTGGATTTTGCAAGTGAAAAGAAACTTTCTGTTCCCAACAATCTATGTGAAGTACGGTTTTCACACTCACATATCTCTCAGAACTGAGCATATGGAGAGACGTTCGTTCATCTAGCACCAATGGAATGGGTTGCAAGAGAAACTTTTACTCTGGTCTCTCAGTCTGTTTCCTTGTGCCGGTTTGAAGTTCCTGCAATTTCACTGTAAAACCGAGTTGGAGCTAGTACCTGCCCATATATATGTATGGAGTGGAGTTTGCAACTGAAAAGAAATATTGTGTTCCCAACAAGCTTGGTGCAGGATGGCTTTCAGACACACTTATCTCTCAAAACTAAGCTTGTGGAGAGACTTTCGTTCATCTAGCACCAAGGGAACGGGTTGCAGGAGAAACTTTTACTCTGGTTTTTCAGTCTGTTTCCTAGTGCCGGCTTGAATTTCCTGCAGTTTTCACAGTAAAACCGAGTTGGAGCTAACACCTCCCCCTATATATGTATGGAGTGGAGTTTGCAACTGAAAAGAAACTTTGTGTTCCCAACAAGCTAGGTGAAGGACAGCTTTCACACACACTTATCTCTCAGAACTGAGCATGTGGAGAGACGTTCGTTCATCTATCACCAAGGGAACGGGTTGCAGGAGAAACTTTTACTCTGGTTTCTCAGTCTGTTTCCTACTGCCGGATTGAAATTCCTGCAGTTTTCACTGTAAAACTGAGTTGGAGCTAGTACCTCCATATATATATGTATGGATTGGAGTTTGCAACTGAAAATAATGTTTGTGTTCCCAACAAGCTACGTGAAGGACGGCGTTCACACACACTTATCTCTCAGAACTGAGCATGTGGAGAGGTGTTCGTTCATCTAGAACCAATGGAACGGGTTGCAGGAGAAACTTTTACTCTGGTTTCTCAGTCTGTTTCTTAGTGCCGGTTTGATGTTCCTTCAGTTTTCACTGTAAAACCGAGTTGGAGCTAGTACCTCCCCATATATGTGTATGGAGTGGAGTTTGCAACTGAAAAGAAACATTGTGTTCCCAACAAGCTAGGTGAAGGACGCCTTTCACACACAGTTATCTCTCAGAACTGAGCATGTGGAGAGACGTTCGTTCATCTAGCACCAAGGGAACGGGTTGCAGGAGTAACTTTTACTCTGGTTTCTCAGTCTGTTTCCTACTGCCCGTTTGAAGTTCCTGAAATTTTCACTGTGAAACCGAATTGGGGTTAGTACCTACCTTTATATGTGTATGGAGTGAAATTTGTAACTGAAAAGAAACTATATGTTCCCAACAAGCTAGGTGAAGAACGGCTTTCACACACACTTATCTCTCAGAACTTAGCATGTGGAGAGACGTTTTTTCATCTAGCACCAAGGGAACGGTTTGCAGGAGAAACTTTTACTCTGGTTTCCCAGTCTGTTTCCTAGTGCCGGTTTGAAGTTTCTGCATTTTTCACTTTATAAACGAGTTGGAGTTAGTACCTCCCCATATATATGTATGGAGTGGATTTTGCAAGTGAAAAGAAACTTTCTGTTCCCAACAATCT
Source organism: Camelus dromedarius (assembly GCF_036321535.1). Taxonomy (NCBI): domain Eukaryota; kingdom Metazoa; phylum Chordata; class Mammalia; order Artiodactyla; family Camelidae; genus Camelus; species Camelus dromedarius. The sequence continues at coordinate 26,342,999 of NC_087460.1, forward strand.
ATGTGAAGTACGGTTTTCACACTCACATATCTCTCAGAACTGAGCATATGGAGAGACGTTCGTTCATCTAGCACCAATGGAATGGGTTGCAAGAGAAACTTTTACTCTGGTCTCTCAGTCTGTTTCCTTGTGCCGGTTTGAATTTCCTGCAGATTTCACTGTAAATCCGAGTTGGATCTAATACATCCCCATATATATATTTGGAGTGGAGTTTGTAACTGAAAAGAAACTTTGTGTTCCCAAGAAGCTAGGTGAAGGACGGCTTTCACAGACACTTATCTTTTAGTACTTAGCTTGTGGAGAGACTTTCGTTCATCTAGCACCAAGGGAACGGGTTGCAGGAGAAACTTTAACTCTGGTTTCTCAGTATGTTTCCTAGTGCCGGTTGGAAGTTCCTGCAGTTTTCACTGTAAAACCGAATTGGGGTTAGTACCTACCTTTATATATGTATGGAGTGAAATTTGTAACTGAAAAGAAACTATATGTTCCCAACAAGCTAGGTGAAGAACGGCTTTCACACACACTTATCTCTCAGAACTTAGCATGTGGAGAGACGTTTGTTCATCTAGCACCAAGGGAACGGGTTGCAGGAGAAACTTTTACTCTGGTCTCTCAGTCTGTTTCCTAGTGCCGGTTTGAAGTTCCTGCAGTTTTCACTGTAAAACCGAGTTGGAGCTAGTAACTACCCTCATATATATATGGAGTGGAGTTTGCAACTGAAAAGAAACTTTGTGTTCCCAAGAAGCTAGGTGAAGGACGGCTTTCACACACACTTAACTTTCAGTACAAAGCTTGTGGAGAGACTTTCGTTCATCTAGCACCAAGGGAACGGGTTGCAGGAGAAACTTTAACTCTGGTTTCTCAGTATGTTTCTTAGTGCCGGTTGGAAGTTCCTGCAGTTTTAACTGTAAAACCGAGTTGGAGCTAGTACCTCCCCTTATATATGTATGGAGTGGAGTTTGCAACTGAAAAGAAACATTGTGTTCCCAACAAGCTAGGTGAAGGACGGCTTTCACACACACTTATCTCTCAGAACTGAGCATGTGGAGAGACGTTCGTTCATCTAGCACAAAGGGATCGGGTTGCAGGAGAAACTTTTACTCTGGTTTGTCAGTGTGTTTCCTAGTGCCGGTTTTAAGTTCTTGCAGTTTTCACTGTAAAACCTAGTTGGAGCTAGTACCTCCCCATATATATGTATGGAATGGAGTATGCAACTGAAAAGAAACTTTGTGTTCCCAACAAGCTAGGTTCAGGACGGCTTTCAGACACACTTTCTCTCAGAACTAAGCTTGTGGAGAGACTTTCGTTCATCTAGCACCAAGGGTACGGTTGTCAGGAGAAACTTTTCTCTGGTTTCTCAGTCTGTTTCGTAGTGCCGGTTTGAAGTTCCTGCAGTTTTCACTGTAAAACAAATTTGGAGATAGTACCTCCCCATATATATGTATGGAGTGGATTTTCCAAGTGAAAAGAAACTTTCTGTTCCCAACAATCTATGTGAAGTACGGCTTTCACACACACTTATCTCTCAGAACTAAGCTTGTGGAGAGACTTTCGTTCATCTAGCACAAAGGGATCGGGTTGCAGGAGAAACTTTTACTCTGGATTCTCAGTCTGTTTCCTTGTGCTGGTTTGAAGTTCCTGCAGTTTTCACTGTAAAATCAAGTTGGAGCTAGTACTTACCCTCATATATATATGGAGTGGGGTTTGCAACTGAAAATAAACTTTGTGTTCCCAAGAAGCTAGTTGAAGGACGGCTTTCACACACACTTATCTTTTAGTACTAAGCTTGTGGAGAGACTTTCGTTCATCTAGCACCAAGGGAACGGGTTGCAGGAGAAACTTTAACTCTGGTTTCTCAGTATGTTTCCTAGTGCCGGTTGGAAGTTCCTGCAGTTTTCACTGTAAAACCGAATTGGAGTTAGTACCTACCTTTATATATGTATGGAGTGAAATTAATAACTGAAAAGAAACTATATGTTCCCAACAAGCTAGGTGAAGAACGGCTTTCACACACACTTATCTCTCAGAACTTAGCATGTGGAGAGACGTTTGTTCATCTAGCACCAAGGGAACGGTTTGCAGGAGAAACTTTTACTCTGGTTTCCCAGTCTGTTTCCTAGTGACGGTTTGAAGTTTCTCCATTTTTCACTTTATAAACGAGTTGGAGTTAGTACCTCCCATTATATATGTGTAGAGTGGAGTTTGCAACTGAAAAGAAACTTTGTGTTCCAAAGAAGCTAGGTGAAGTACGGCTTTCACACACACATATCTCTCAGAACTGAGCATGTGGCGAGACGTTCGTTCATCTAGCACCAAGGGAACGGGTTGCAGGAGAAACTTTTACTCTGGTTTCTCAGACTGTTTCATAGTTCCGGTTTGAAATTCCTGCAGTTTTCACTGTACAACCGAGTTGGAGCTAGTACCTCCCCATAGATATGTATGGAGTGGATTTTGCAAGTGAAAAGAAACTTTCTGTTCCCAACAATCTATGTGAAGTACGGCTTTCACAGACACTTATCACTCAGAACTGAGCATATGGAGAGACGTTCGTTTATCTAGCACCAATGGAACGGGTTGCAGGAGAAACTTTTACCCTGGTCTCTCAGTCTGTTTCCTTGTGCCGGTTTGAATTTCCTGCGGTTTTCACTGTAAATCCGAGTTGGAGCTAGTACCTCCCCATATATATGTATGAAGTGGAGTATGCAACTGAAAAGAAACTTTGTGTTCCCAAGAAGCTAGGTGAAGGACGGCTTTCACACACACTTATCTTTCAGTAATAAGCTTGTGGAGAGACTTTCATTCATCTAGCACCAAGGGAACGGGTTGCAGGAGAAACTTTAACTCTGGTTTCTCAGTATGTTTCCTAGTGCCGGTTGGAAGTTCCTGCAGTATTAACTGTAAAACGGAGTTGGACCTAGTACCTCCCCTTATATATGTATGGAGTGGATTTTGCAACTGAAAAGAAACATTGTGTTCCCAAGAAGCTAGGTGAAGGACGCCTTTCACACACAATTATCTCTCAGAACTGAGCATGTGGAGAGACGTTCGTTCATCTAGCACCAAGGGAACGGGTTGCAGGAGAAACTTTTACTCTGGTTTCTCTGTCTGTTTCCTAGTGCTGGTTTGAATTTCCTCCAGTTTTCACTGTAAAACTGAGTTGGAGCTTGTACCTCCCCATATACTTGTATGGAGTGTAGTTTGCAACTGAAAATAATCATTGTGTTCCCAACAAGCTAATTGAAGGACGGTTTTCACACACACTTATTTCACAGAACTTAGCATGTGGAGAGACGTTCGTTCATCTAGCAACAAGGGAACGGGTTGCAGGAGAAACTTTTACTCTGGTTTCTCAGTCTGTATCCTAGTGCCTGTTTGATGTTCCTGCAGTTTTCAGTTTAAAACCGACTTGGAGGTAGTACCTCCCCATATATATGTATGGAGTGGAGTTTGCAACTGAAAAGAAATTTTGTGTTCCCAAGAAGCTAGGTGAAGGACGACTTTCACAAACACTTATCTCTCAGAACTGAGCATGTGGATAGACGTTCGTTCATCTAGCTCCAAGGGAACGGTTTGCAGGAGAAACTATTAATCTGGTTTCTCAGTCTGTTTCCTTGTGCCGGTTTGAATTTCCTGCAGTTTTCACTGTAAAACCGAGTTGGAGATAGTACCTCCCCATATATATGTATGGGGTGGAATTTGCAACTTAAAATAATCTTTGTGTTCCCAACAAGCTCGTTGAAGGAAGGCTTTCACACACACATATCTCTCAGAACTGAGCAGGTGGAGAGACTTTCGTTCATCTAGCACCAAGGGAACGGGTTGCAGGAGAAACTTTTACTCTGGTCTCTCAGTGTGTTTCCTAGTGCCGGTTTGAATTTCCTGCAATTTTCACTGTAAAACCGAGTTGTAGCTTGAACCTCCCCATATAAATATATGGAGTGTAGTTTGCAACTGAAAAGAAACTTTGTGTTCCCAACAAGCTATGTTAAGGACGGCTTTCACACACACTGATCTCTTAGAACTGAACATGTGGAGAGACGTTCGTTCATCTAGCACCAAGGGAACGGGTTGCAGGAGAAACTTTTACTCTGTGTTCACAGTCTGTTTCCTAGTGCCGGGATGAAATTTCTGCATTTTTCACTTTATAAACGATTTGGAGCTGGTACCTCCCCTTATATATGTATGGATTTGAGTTTGCAACTGAAAAGAAACTTTGTGTTCCCAAGAAGCTAGGTGAAGGTCGGCTTTCACACACACATATTTCTCAGAACTGAGCATGTGGATAGACGTTCGTTCATCTAGCACCAAGGGAACGGGTTGCAGGAGAAACATTTTCTCTGGATTCTCAGTCTGTTTCCTAGTGCCGGTTTGATGTTCCTGCAGTTTTCACTGTAAAACCCAGTTGGAGCTAGTACCTCCCCATATATATATATGGATTGGAGTTTGCAAATGAAAAGAAACTTTGCGTTCCCAACAAGCTAGGTGAAGGACGGCTTTCAGGCACACTTTTCTCTCACAACTAAGCTTGTGGAGAGGAGTTCGTTCATCTAGCACCAAGGCAACGGTTTGCAGGAGAAACTTTTACTCTGGTTTCTCAGTCTGTTTCCTAGTGCCGGTTTGAAGTTCCTGCAGTTTTCATTGTAAAACCGAGTTGGAGCTAGTACCTCCCCATATATATGTATGGAGTGGATTTTGCAAGTGAAAAGAAACTTTCTGTTCCCAACAATCTATGTGAAGTACGGCTTTCACACACACTTATCTCTCAGAACTGAGCATATGGAGAGACTTTCGTTCATCTAGCATCAATGGAACGGGTTGCAGGAGAAACTTTTACTCTGGATTCTCAGTCTGTTTCCTAGTGCCGGTTTGAAGTTCCCCCAGTTTTCACTGTAAAACTGAGTTGGAGGTAGTACCTCCCCATATACTTGTATGGAGTGGACTTTGCAACTGAAAATAATCTTTGTTTTCCCAACAAGCTAATTGAAGGGCGGCTTTCACACACAATTATTTCACAGAACTGAGCATGTGGAGAGACTTTCGTTCATCTAGCACCAAGGGAACGGGTTGCAGGAGAAACTTTTACTCTGTTTTCTCAGTATGTTTCCTAGTGCCGTTTTGAATTTCCTGCAGTTTTCACTGTAAAATCGAGTTGGAGCTTATACCTCCCCCTATATATGTATGGAGTGGAGTTTGCAACTTAAAAGAAACTTTGTGTTCCCAACAAGCTAGGTGAAGGACGGCTTTCACACACACTTATTTCACACACACTTATCTCTCAGAACTGAACATGTGGAGATACGTTCGTTCACACAGCACCAAGGGAACGGGTTGCAGGGGAAACTATTACTCTGGGTTCACAGTCTGTTTCCTAGTGCCGGGTTGAATTTTCTGCATTTTTCACTTTATAAACGAGTTGGAGCTAGTACCTCCCCTTATATATATATGGATTTGAGTTTGCAACTGAAAAGAAACTTTGTGTTCCCAAGAAGCTAGGTGAAGGATTGCTTTCACACACACTTATCTCTCAGAACTGAACATGTGGATAGACGTTCGTTCATTTAGCACCAATGGAATGGGTTGCAGGAGAAACTTTTACTCTGGTTTGTCACTCTGTTTCCTAGTGCCGGTTTGAATTTCCTGCAGTTTTCACTGTAAAACCGAGTTGGAGCTAGTAACTCCCCATATATATGTATGGAGTGGAGTTTGCAACTGAAAAGAAACTTTGTGATCCCAACAAGCTTGGTGCAGGACGGCTTTCAGATACACTTATCTCTCAAAACTAAGCTTGTGGAGAAATTTTGTTCATCTAGAACCAAGGGAACGGGTTGCAGGAGAAACATTTACTCTGGATTCTCAGTCTGATTCCTAGTGCCGGTTTGAAGTTCCTGCAGTTTTCACTGTAAAACCGAGTTGGAGCTAGTACCTACCCTCATATATATATGGAGTGGAGTTTGCAACTGAAAAGAAACATTGTGTTCCCAACAAGCTAGGTGAAGGACGGCTTTCACACACATTTATCTCTCAGAACTGAGCATGTGGAGAGACGTTCGTTCATCTAGCACCAAGGGAACGGGTTGCAGGAGAAACTTTTACTCTGGTTTCCCAGTCTGTTTCCTAGTGCCGGTTTGAAGTTTCTGCATTTTTCACTTTATAAACGAGTTGGAGTTTGTACCTCCCCTTATATATGTGTGGAGTGGAGTTTGCAACTGAAAAGAAACTTTGTGTTCCCAAGAAGCTAGGTGAAGTACGGCTTTCACACACACTTATCTCTCAGAACTGAGCATGTGGACAGACGTTCGTTCATCTAGCACCAAGGGAACGGGTTGCAGGAGAAACTTTTACTCTGGTTTGTCAGTGTGTTTCTTAGTGCCGGTTTTAAGTTCCTGCAATTTTCACTGTAAAACTGAGTTGGAGCTAGTACCTCCCCATATATATGTATGGAGTGGAGTTTGCAACTGAAAATAATCTTTGTGTTCCCAACAAGCTATGTGAAGGACGGCTTTCACACACACTTATCTCTCAGAACTGATCATGTGGACAGACGTTCGTTCATCTAGCACCAAGGGAACGGGTTGCAGGAGAAACTTTTACTCTGGTTTGTCAGTGTGTTTCCTAGTGCCGGTTTTATGTTCCTGCAGTTTTCACTGTAAAACCTAGTTGGAGCTATTACCTCCCCATATATATGTATGGAGTGGAGTTTGCAACTGAAAAGAAACTTTGTTTTCCCAACAAGCTAGGTGAATGACGGCTTTCACACACACTTATCTCTCAGAACTAAGCTTGTGGAGAGACTTTCGTTCATCTAGCAACAATGGAAAGGTTGTCAGGAGAAACTTTTCTCTGGTTTCTCAGTCTGTTTACTAGTGCTGGTTTGAAGTTCCTGCAGTTTTCACTGTAAAACCGAGTTGGAGCTAGTACCTCCCCATATATATTTATGGAGTGGCGTTTGCAACTGAAAAGAAACTTTGCGTTCCCAACAAGCTATGTGAAGGACGCTTTCACACACACTTATCTCTCAGAACTGAACATGTGGAGATACGTTCGTTCACACAGCACCAAGGGAACGGGTTGCAGGAGAAACTATTACTCTGGGTTCACAATCTGTTTCCTAGTGCCGGGATGAATTTTCTGCATTTTTCACTTTATAAACGAGTTGGAGCTAGTACCTACCCTTATATATTTATGGATTGGAGTTTGCAACTGAAAAGAAACTTTGTGTTCCCAAGAAGCTAGGTGAAGGACGGCTTTCACACACACTTATCTCTCAGAACTGAGCATGTGGATAGACGTTCGTTCATTTAGCACCAATGGAATGGGTTGCAGGAGAAACTTTTACTCTGGTTTCTCAGTCTGTTTCCTAGTGCCGGTTGGAAGTTCCTGCAGTTTTCACTGTAAAACAGAGTTGGAGCAAGAACCTCCCTATATATATGTATGGATTGGAGATTGCAAGTGAAAAGAAACTTTGTGTTAGAAACAAACTAGGTGAAGGACGGCTTTCACACACACTTATCTCTTAGAACAGAGCATGTGGAGAGACGTTCGTTCATCTAGCTCCAAGTGAACGGGTTGCAGGGGAAACTTTTACTCTGGTTTCTCAGTCTGTTTCCTAGTGCCGGTTTGAAATTCCTGCACTTTTCACTGTAAAACCGTGTTGGAGCTAGTACCTCTCCTTATATGTTTATGGAGTGGAGTTTGCAACTGAAAAGAAACTTTGTGTTCCCAACAAGTTAGATGAAGGACGCCTTTCTCACACAGTTATCTCTCAGAACTGAGCATGTGGAGAGACGTTCGTTCATCTAGCACCAAGGGAACGGGTTGCAGGAAAAACTTTACTTTGGATTCTCAGTCTGTATTCTAGTGCCGGTTTCAAGTTCCTGCAGTTTTCACTGTAAAACAGAGTTGGAGCTAGTACCTCCCCATATATATGTATTGAGTGGAATTTGCAACTGAAAATAATCTTTGTGTTCCCAACAAGCTATTTGAAGGACGGCTTTCACACACATATATCTCTTAGAACTGAGCATGTGGAGAGACGTTCGTTCATCTAGCACCAAGGGAACGGGATGCAGGAGAAACTTTTACTCTGTTTTCTCAGTCTGTTTCCTAGTGCCGGTTTGAATTTCCTGCAGTTTTCACTGTAAACACGAGTTGGAGCTAGTTCCTCCCCATATATATGAATTGAGTGGAGTTTGCAACTGAAAAGAAACTTTCTGTTACCAACAATCAAGGTGAATGACGGCTTTCACACACACTTATCTCTCAGAACTAAGCTTGTGGAGAGACTTTCGTTCATCTAGCACCAAGGGAACGGGTTGCAGGAGAAACTTTTACTCTGGATTCTCAGTATGTTTCCTAGTGCCGGTTTGAAGTTCCTGCAGTTTTCACTGTAAAATCGAGTTGGAGCTAGTACCTCCCCATATATATGTATGGAGTGGAGTTTGCAACTGAAAAGAAACTTTGTGTTCCCAACAAGCTAGGTGAAGGACGGCTTTCAGGCACACTTATCTCTCAGAACTAAGCTTGTGGAGAAGCTTTCGTTCATCTAGCACCAAGGGAACGGTTTGCAGGAGAAACTTTTACTCTGGATTCTCAGTCTGTTTCCTAGTGCCGGTTTGAAGTTCCTGCAGTTTTCACTGTAAAACCGAGTTGGAGCTAGTACCTCCCCATATATATGTATGGAGTGGATTTTGCAAGTGAAAACAAACTTTCTTTTCCCAACAATCTATGTGAAGTACGGCTTTCACACACACTTATCTCTCAGAACTGAGCATATGGAGAGACGTTCGTTCATCTAGCACCAGTGGAACGGGTTGCAGGAGAAACTTTTACTCTTTATTCTCAGTCTGTTTCCTAGTGCCGGTATGAATTTCCTCCAGTTTTCACTATAAAACTGAGTTGGAGCTAGTACCTCTGCATATATTTGTATGGAGTGGAGTTTGCAGCTGAAAATAATCTTTGTGTTCCCAACAAGCTAGTTGAAGGACGGCTTTCACACACATATATCTCTTAGAACTGAGCATGTGGAGAGACGTTCGTTCATCTAGCACCAAGGGAACGGGATGCAGGAGAAACTTTTACTCTGTTTTCTCAGTCTGTTTCCTAGTGCCTTTTGAATTTCCTGCAGTTTTCACTGTAAAACCGAGTTCGAGCTAATACCTCCCCCTATATATGTATGGAGTGGAGATTGCAACTGAAAAGAATCTTTGTGTTCCCAACAAGCTAGGTGAAGAATGGCTTTCACACACACTTTTCTCTCAGAACTGAACATGTGGAGATACGTTCGTTCACCCAGCACAAAGGGAACGTATTGCAGGAGAAACTTTACTCTGGGTTCACAGTCTGTTTCCTAGTGCCGGGTTGAATTTTCTGCATTTTTCACTTTATAATAGAGTTGGAGCTAGTACCACCCCTTATATATGTATGGATTGGAGTTTGTAACTGAAAAGAAACTTTGTGTTCCCAAGAAGCTAGGTGAAGGACGGCTTTCACACACACTTATCTCTCAGAACTGAGCATGTGGATAGACTTTCGTTCATGTAGCACCAAGGGAACGGATTGCAAGGGAAACTTTTACTCTGGTTTCTCAGTCTGTTTCCTAGTGCCGGTTTGAAGTTCCTGCAGTTTTCACTGTAAACCCGAGTTGGAGCTTGTACCTCCCCTTATATATGTATGGATTGGAGTTTGCAACTGAAAAGAAACTATGTGTTCCCAAGAAGCTAGGTGAAGGACGGCTTTCACACACACTTAACTCTCAGAACTGAGCATGTGGAGAGACGTTCGTTCAACTAGCACCAAGGGAACGGGTTGCAGGAGAAACTAATACTCTGGTTTCTCTGACTGTTTCCTAGTGCCGGTTTGAATTTCCTGCAGTTTTCACAGTAAAACCGAGTTGGAGCTAGTATTTCCCCATATATATATATTGAGTGGAGTTTTCAACTGAAAAGAAACTTTGTTTTCCCAAAATTCTAGGTGAAGTACGGCTTTAACACACACTTATATCTCAGAACTTAGCATTTGGAGAGAAGTTCTTTCAACTAGCACCAAGGGAACGGGTTGCAGATGAAACATTTACTCTGGTTTCTCAGACTGTTTCCTACTGCCGGCTTGAATTTCCTGCAGTTTTCACTGTAAAACCGTGATGGAGCTTGTACCTCCCCCTTTATATTTATGGATTGGAGTTTGCAACTGAAAATAGTCTTTGTGTTCCAAACAAGCTAGTTGAAAAACGGCTTTCACACACAATTATCTCTCAGAACTAAGCTTGTGGAGGAACGTTCGTTCATCTAGCATCAAGGGAAGTGTTGCACGAGAAACTTTTACTCTGGTTTCTCGGTCTGTTTCCTACTGCCGGTTTGAAGTTTCTGCAATTTTCACTTTAACACCGAGTTTGAGCTAGTACCACCCCTTATATATGTATGGAGTGGAGTTTGCAACTGAAAAGAATCTTTGAGTTCCCAACAAGCTAGGTGAAGGACGCCTTTCACACACAGTTATCTCTCAGAACTGAGCATGTGGAGAGACGTTCGTTCATCTAGCACCAAGTGAACCGGTTGCAGGAGAAACTTTTACTCTGGTTTCTCAGTCTGTTTCCTAGTGCCGGTTTGATGTTCCTGCAGTTTTCACTGTAAAACTGAGTTGGAGCTAGTACCCCCCATATATATGTATGGAGTGGAGTTTGCAACTGAAAATAATCTTTGTGTTCCTAACTAGCTAGGTGAAGGACGGCTTTCACACACACATATCTCTCAGAACTGAGCATGTGGAGAGACGTTCGTTCATCTAGCACCAAGGGAACGGGTTGCAGGAGCAACTTTTACTCTGGATTCCAGGCTGTTTCCTAGTGCCGGTTTGAAGTTCTTGCTGTTTTCACTGTAAAACCGGGTTGGAGCTTGTACCTCTCCATATATAAGTATGGAGTGGAATTTGCAACTGAAAATAATCTTTGTGTTCCCAACAAGCTAGTTGAAGGACGGCTTTCACACACACATATCTCTCAGAACCGAACATGTGGACAGACATTCGTTCATCTAGCACGAAGGGAACGGGATGCAGGAGAAACTTTTACTCTGGTTTCTCAGTCTGTTTCCTAGTGCCAGTTTGATGTTCCTGCAGTTTTCACTGTAAAATTGAGTTGGAGCTAGTACCTCCCCATATATATGTACGGAGTGGAGTTTGCAACTGAAAAGAAACTTTGTGTTCCGAACAAGCTAGTTGAAGGACGGCTTTCACACACAGTTAACTCTCAGAACTGAGCATGTGGAGAGACGTTCGTTCAACTAGCACCAAGGGAACGGGTTGCAGAAGAAACCTTTACTCTTTTTTCTCATTCTGTTTCCTAGTGCCAGTTTGAAGTTCCTGCATTTTTTACTTTAACACCGAGTTGGAGCTAGAACCTCCCCTTATATATTTATGGTGTGGAGATTGCAACTGAAAAGAATCTTTGTGTTCCCAACAAGCTAGTTGAAGGACGGCTTTCACACACACATATCTCTCAGAACCGAACATGTGGACAGACATTCGTTCATCTAGCACGAAGGGAACGGGATGCAGGAGAAACTTTTACTCTGGTTCCTCAGTCTGTTTCTTAGTGCCGGTTTGAAGTTCCTGCAGTAAACACTGTAAAATCGAGTTGGAGCTAGTACCTCCCCATATGTATGAATGGACTGGGGTTTGAAAATGAAAGGAAACTTTGTGTTCCCAAGAAGCTAGGTGAAGGACGGCGTTCACACACACTAATCTCTAGTACTGAGCATGTGGAGAGACGTTCGTTCATCTAGCACCACGGGAACGGATTGCAGTTGAAATTTTTACTCTGGTTTCTCAGTCTGATTCCTAGTGCCGTTTTGAATTTCCTGCAATTTTCACTGTAAAACCGAGTTAGAGGTAGTACCTACCCATATATATGTATGGAGTGGAGTTTGAAACTGAAAATAATCTTTGTGTTCCCAACAATCTAGGTGAAGTACGGCTTTCACAAACAATTATCTCACAGAACTGAGCATGTGGAGAGACGTTCGTTCATGTAGCACAAATTGAACGGGTTTCAGGAGAAACTTATACTCTGGTATCTCAGTCTGTTACCTAGTGCCGGTATGAATTTTCTACAGTTTTCACTGTAAATCCGATTTGGAGCTAGTACCTCCCCATATATATGTATGGAGTGGTGTTTGAATCTGAAAAGAAACTTTGTGTTCCCAGCAAACCTAGGTGAAGGACGGCTTTCACACACACTTATCTCTCAGAACTGAGCATGTGGAGAGACGTTCGTTCATCTAGCACCAAGGGAACGGGTTGCAGTAGAAACTTTTACTCTGGTTTATCAGTCTGTTTCCTAGTGCCGGTTGGATGTTCCTGCTGTATTCACTGTAAAATCGAGTTGGAGCTAGTACATTCCCATACAAATGTATGGACTGGAGTTTGAAACTGAAAAGAAACTTTGTGTTCCCAACAAGCTAGGTGAAGGACGTCTTTCACACACACTTATCTCTCAGAACTAAACATGTGGAGAGACGTTCGATCACCTAGCACCTAGGGAACGGGTTACAGGAAAAACTTTTTCTCTGGGTTCACAGTCTATTTCCTAGTGCCGGTTTGAAGTTCCAGCAGTTTTCACTGTAAAACCGACTTGGATGTAGTACATACCCATATATATGTATGGAGTAGAGTTTGCAACTGAATATAATCTTTGTGTTCCCAACAAGCTAGGTGAAGGACGGCTTTCACACACACATATCTCTCAGAACTGAGCATGTGGAGAGACGTTCGTTCATGTAGCAAAAAGGGAACGGGTTGCAAGTGAAACTTTTATCTGGTTTCTCAGTCTGTTTCCTATTGCCATTATGAAGTTCCTGCAGTTTTCACTGTAAAACCGATTTGGAGCTGGTACCTCCCCATATATATGTATGGATTGGAGTTTGCAACTTAAAAGAAACTTTGTGTTCCCAACATTCTAAGTGAAGGACTGCTTTAACACACATGTATATCTCAGAACTGAGCATGGGGAGAGACGTTCGTTCATCTAGCACCAAGGGAACGGGTTGCAGGGAAACATTTACTCTGGTTTCTCAGTCTGTTTCCTACTTCCGGTTGGAATTTCCTGCAGTTTTCACTGTAAAACAGAGTTGGAGCTAGTACCTCCCCATATATATGTATGGATTGGAGATTGCAACTGAAAAGAAACTTTGTGTTCCCAACAAGCTAGGTGAAAAACGGCTTTCACACACACTAATCTCTCAGAACTGAGCATGTGGAGAGACGTTCGTTCATCTAGCACCAGGGAACGGGTTGCAGGAGAAACTTTACTCAGGTTTCTCAGTCTGTTTCCTAGTGCCGGTTTGAATTTCCTGCAGATTTCACTGTAAAACGGAGTTGGAGTTAATACCTCACCATATATATGTATGGAGTGGAGTTTCAACTGAAAATAATCTTTGTGTTCCCAACAAGCTAAGTAAAGAACGGCTTTCACACACTTATCTCTCAGAACTGAGCATGTGGAGAGACGTTCGTTCATGTAGCACCAAGGGAACGGGTTGCAGGGGAAACTTTTACTCTGGTTTCTCAGTCTGTTTCCTAGTGCCGGTATGAAGTTCCTGCAGTTATCACTGTAAAACCGAGTTGGATCTAGTACCTCCCCATATATATGTATGTAGTGGCGTTTGCAACTGAAAAGCAACTTTATGTTCCCAACAAGCTATGTGAAGGACGGCTTTCACACACACTTATCTCTCAGAACTAAGCTTGTGATGAGACGTTCGTTCATCTACCACCAAGGGAAAGGTTTGCAGGAGAAACAATTACTCTGGTTTCTCAGTCTGTATCCTAGTGCCGGTTTGAAGTTCCTGCAGTTATCACTGTTAAACCGAGTTGGAGCTAGCACCTCGCCATATATATGTATGGAGTGGAGATAGCAACTGAAAAGAAACTTTGTGTTCCCAACAAGCTAGGTGAAGGACGGCTTTCACACACACATATCTCTCAGAACTGAGCATGTGGAGAGACGTTCGTTCATCTAGCACCAAGGGAACGTGTTGCAGGAGAAACTTTACTCTGATTTCTAGGTCTGTTTCCTAGTGCCGGTTTGAATTTCCTGCAGTTTTCACTGTCAATCAGATTTGGAGCCAGTATCTTCCCCTATATATGTATGGAGTGGGGTTTGCAAATGAAAATAAACATTGTGTTCCCACCAAGCTAGTTGAAGTACGGCTTTCACACACACACTAATCTCTCAGAACTGAGCATGTGGAGAGGCGTTCGTTCATCTAGCACAAGTGGAACTGGTTGCAGGAGAAACTTTTACTCTGGTTTCTCAGTCTGTTTAATAGTGCCGGTATGAAGTTCCTGCAGTTTTCACTGTAAAACCGAGTTGGAGCTAGTACCACCCCATATATAAGTATGCAGTGGAATTTGCACCTGTAAAGCAAGTTTATGTTCCCAAAAAGCTAGGTGAAGGACGGCTTTCAAACACACTTATCTCTCAGAACTGAGCATGTGGAGAGCCGTTCGTTCATCTAGAACCAAGGGAACGGTTTGCAGTAGAAACATTTACTCTGGTTTCTCAGTATGTTTCCTAGTGCCGGTTTGAAGTTCCTGCAGTTATCACTGTTAAACAGAGTTTGAATTAGCACCTCCCCATATATATGTATGGAGTGGGGTTTGCAACTGAAAAGAAACTTTGTGTTCCCAAGAAGCTAGGTGAAGGACGGCTTTCACACACACATTTCTCTCAGAACTGAGCAAGTGGAGAGACGTTCGTTCATCTAGCACCAAGGGAAAGGGTTGCAGGAGAAACTTTTACTCTGATTTCTAGGTCTGTTTCCTAGTGCCGGTTTGAATTTCCTGCAGTTTTCACTGTCAATCCGATTTGGAGCTTGTACCTCCCCCCATATATGTATGGAATGGGGTTTACAACTGAATATAAACATTGTGTTCCCAACAAGCATGGTGAAGGACGGCTTTCACACACACTTATCTCTCAGAACTGAGCATGTGGAGAGACTTTCGTTCATCTAGCACAAAGTGAACGGGTTGCAGGAGAAACTTTTACTCTGGATTCTCAGTCTGTTTCCTTGTGCCGGTTTGATGTTCCTGCAGTATTCACTGTAATAACGAGTTGGAGCTTGTACCTCCCCATATATATTTATAGAATGGAGTTTGCATGTGAAAAGAAACTTTGTGTTCCCAACAAGCTAGGTGAAGGACGGCTTTTACACACACTTATCTCTCAGAACTGAGCATGTGGAGAGACGTTCGTTCATCTAGCACCAGGGGAACGGGTTGCAGGTGAAACTTTTACTCTGGATTCTAAGTCTGTTTCCTAGTGCCGGTTTGAATTTCCTGCATTTATCACTGTAAAACCGAGTTCGAGCTAGTACCTCCCCCTATATATATATAGAGTGGAGTTTGCAACTGAGAATAAACATTGTGTTCCCAACAAGCTAGTTGAAGTACGGCTTTCACACACACTAATCTCTCAGAACTGAGCATGTGGAGAGACGTTCGTTCATCTAGCACCAAGGGATCGGATGGCGGGGAAAGTTTCACTGTGGTTTCTCAGTCTGTTTCCTAGTGCCGGTTTGAATTTCCTGCAGATTTCACTGTAAAACCGAGTTGGAGGTAGTACCTCCCCATATATATGTATGGAGTGAAGTTTCAACTGAAAATAATCTTTGTGTTCCCAACAAGCTAGGTGAAGGACGGCTTTCACACACAATTATCTCTCAGAACTGAGCATGTGGACAGACGTTCGTTCACCTAGCACCAAGGGAACGGGTTGCAGGAGAAACTTTTACTCAGTTTTCTCAGTCTGTTTTCTAGTGCCGGTTTGAATTTCCTGCAGTTTTCACTATAAAACCGAGTTGGGGCTAGTACCTCCCTTATATATGTATGGAGTGGAGTTTGCAACTGAAAAGAAACTTTGTGTTCCCAACAAGCTAGGTGAAGGACGGCTTTCACACACACATTTCTCTCAGAACTGAGCAAGTGGAGAGACGTTCGTTCATCTACAACCAAGGGAAAGGGTTGCAGGAGAAACTTTTACTCTGATTTCTAGGTCTGTTTCCTAGTGCCGGTTTGAATTTCCTGCATTATTCACTGTAAAACCGAGTTGGAGCTAGTACCTCCCCACATATATGTATGGTGTGGAGTTTGCAACTGAAAAGAAACTTTGTGTTCCCATCCAGCTAGGTTAAGGACGGCTTTATCTCACAATTATCTCTCAGAACTGAGCATGTGGAGAGACGTTCGTTCATCTAGCACCAAGGGAACGGTTTGCAGTAGAAACATTTACTCTGGATTCTCAGTCTGTTTCCTAGTGCCGGTTTGAAGTTCCTGCAGTTTTCACTGTAAAACCGAGTTGGAGCTAGTACCTCCCCTATATATGTATGGAGTGGAGTTTGCAAATTAAAATAAACATTGTGTTCCCAACAAGCTAGTTGAAGGACTGCTTTCACACACACAAATATCTCAGAACTGAGCATATCGACAGACGTTCATTTATCAAGCACCAATGGAACGTGTTGAAGGAGAA
Organism: Camelus dromedarius; assembly: GCF_036321535.1. Taxonomy (NCBI): domain Eukaryota; kingdom Metazoa; phylum Chordata; class Mammalia; order Artiodactyla; family Camelidae; genus Camelus; species Camelus dromedarius. Next base: position 26,359,524 of record NC_087460.1, read on the forward strand.
ACTTTTACTCTGATTCTCAGTCTGTTTCCTAGTGCCGGTTTGAAGTCCCTGCAGTTTTCACTTTAAAACCGATTTGGAGCTAGTACCTCCCCATATATATGTATGGATTGGGGTTTGCAACTGAAAAGAAACTTTGTGTTCCCAACAAGCTATGTGGAGGACGGCTTTCACACCCACATATCTCTCTGAATTGAGCATGTGGATAGACGTTCCTTCACATAGCACCAAGGGATCGGGTTTTAGGTGAAACATTTACTCTGGTTTCTCAGTCTGTTTCCTAGTGCCGGTTTTATGTTTCTGCAGATATCACTGTAAAACAGATTTGGAGCTAGTACCTCCCCATATATATGTATGGATTGGAGTTTGCAAGTGAAAATAAACTTGTGTTCCCAACAAGCTAGGTGAAGGACGGCTTTCACACACACTTATCTCTCAGAACTGAGCATGTGGACAGACGTTCGTTCACCTATCACCAAGGGAACGGGTTGCAGGAGAAACTTTTACTCAGTTTTCTCAGTCTGTTTCCTAGTGCCGGTTTGAATTTCCTGCAGTTTTCACTATAAAACCGAGTTGGGGCTAGTACCTCCCCTATATATGTATGGACTGGAGTTTGCAACTGAAAAGAAACTTGGTGTTCCCAACAAGCTAGGTGAACGTCGGCTTTCACACACACTAATCTCTCAGAACTGAGCATGTGGAGAGACGTTCATTAACCTAGCACCAAGGGAAAGGGTTGTAGGAGAAACTTATACTCTGGTTTCTTAGACTTTTTCCTAGTGCTGATATAAAATTCCTGCAATTTTCACTGTAAAACAGAGTCGGAGCTAGTACCTCCCAATATATATGTATGGAGTGGAGTTTGGAACTGGAAATAATCTTTGTGTTCCCAACAAGCTAGGTGAAGAACCACTTTCACACACACTTTTCTCTGAAAACTTAGCATGTGGAGAGACGTTCGTTCATCTAACAGCAAGGGAACGGGTTGCAGGAGAAACTTTTACACTGGGTTCTCAGTCTGTTTCCTAGTGCCGTTTTGATGTTCCTGCAGTTTTCACTGTAAAACAGAGTTGGAGCTTGTACCTCCCCATATATATGTGTGGAGTGGTGTTTGCAACTAAAAACAAACATTGTTTTCCCAACAAGTTAGATGAAGGACGGCTTTCACACACATATATCTCTCAGAACTGAGCATGTGAAGAGACGTTCTTTCACCTATCACCTAGGGAACGGGTTGCAGGGGAAAATTTTACTCTGGTATCTCAGTCTGTTTTTTAGTGCCGGATTGAAGTTCCTGCAGTTTTCACTTTAAAACTGAGTTGGATCTAGTACATCCCCATATATATGTATGGAGTATTCTTTCAACTGAATATAATCTTTGTGTTCCCAACAAGCTAGGTGAAGGACGGCTTTCACACTCACATATGTCTCAGAACTGAGCATGTGGAGAAACGTTCGTTCATCTAGCACCAAGAGAATGGGTTGCAGGAGAAACTTTTACTGTGGTATCTCAGTCTGTTTCCTAGTGCCGGTTTGATATTCCTGCAGTTTTCACTGTAAAACCGAGTTGGAGCTTGTACCTCCCCATATATATGTGTGGAGTGGAGTTTTCAACTGAAAATAAACATTGTTTTCCCAACAAGCTAGTTGAAGGAAGGCTTTCACACACACTTATCTCTCAGAACTGAGCATGTGAAAGACGTTCTTACACCTATCACCAAGGGAACGGGTTGCAGGAAAAACTTTTACTCTGGGTTCTCAGTCTTTATCCTAGGGCCGGTTTGAAGTTCCTGCAGTTTTCACTGGAAAACCGATTTTAAACTACGACCTCCCCATATATATGTATGGAGTGGAGTTTGTAACTGAAAAGAAACTTTGTGTTCCCAAGAAGCTAGGTGAAGGACGGCTTTCAAACCGAATTATCTCTTATAACTGAGCATGTGGAGAGACGTTCGTTCATCTAGCACAAAGGGAACGGGTTGCAGGAGAAACTTTTACTATGGTTTCTCGGTCTGTTTCTTAGTGCCGGTTAGAAGTTCCTGCAGTTTTCACTGTAAAACCGTGATGGAGCTAATACCTCCCCATATATATGTATGGAGTGGAGTTTGCAACTGAAAAGAAACTTTGTGTTCCCAACAAGCTAGGTGAAGAATGGCTTTCACAGACAATTATCTCTCAGAACTGAGCATGTGGAGAGACGTTCGTTCATCTAACACCAAAGGAACGAGTCGCAGGAGAAATTTTACTCTGGCTTCACAGTCTGTTTCCTAGTGCCGGTTTGAATTTCCTGCAGATTTCACTGTAAAACCGAGTTGGAGGTAGTACCTCCCCATATATATGTATGGAGTGAAGTTTCAACTGAAAATAATCTTTGTGTTCCCAACAAGCTAGGTGAAGAACGGCTTTCACACACTTATTTGTCAGAACTGAGCATGTGGAGAGACGTTCGTTCATCTAGCACAAAGGGAACGGGTTGCAGGAGAAACATTTACTCTGGTTTCTCAGTCTGTTTCCTAGTGCCGGTTAGAAGTTCCTGCAGTTTTCACTGTAAAACCGAGTTGGAGGTAGTACCTGCCCATATATAAGTATGGAGTGGGGTTTGCAAATGAAAAGAAACTATATGTTCCCAACAAGCTAGGTGAAGGACGGCTTTCACACACAATTATCTCTCAGAACTGAGCATGTGGAGAGACGTTCGTTCATCTAGCAACAAGGGAACGGGTTGCAGGAGAAACTTTTACTGTGGTTTCTCAGTCTGTTTTCTAGTGCCAGTTTGAAGTTCCTGCATTATTCACTTTAAAACCGAGTTGGAGCTAGTACCTCCTCACATATATGTATGGTGTGGAGTTTGCAACCTAAAAGAAACTTTGTGTTCCCAACCAGCTATGTGAAGGAGGGCTTTCTCTCACAATTATCTCTCAGAACTGAGCATGTGGAGAGACGTTCGTTCATCTAGCACCAAGGGAACGGTTTGCAGTAGAAACTTTTACTCTGGATTCTCAGTCTGTTTCCTAGTGCCGGTTTGAAGTTCCTGCAGTTTTCACTGTAAAACCGAGTTGGAGCTAGTACCTCCCCTATATATGAATGGAGTGGAGATTGCAAATTAAAATAAACATTGTGTTCCCAACAAGCTAGTTGAAAGACTGCTTTCACACACACAAATATCTCAGAACTGAGCATGTGGAGAGACGTTCGTTTATCTAGCATCAAGGGAACGGGTTGAAGGAGAAACTTTTACTCTGGTTTCTCATTCTGTTTCCTAGTGCCGGTTTGAAGTTCCTGCAGTTTTCACTTTAAAACCGATTTGGAGCTAGTACCTCCCCATATAAATGTATGGAGTGTAGTTTGCAACTGAAAAGAAACTTTGTGTTCCCAACAAGCTTGGTGAAGGACGGCTTTCACACACACTTATCTCTCAGAACTGAACATGTGGAGAGATGTTCGTTCACATAGCACCAAGGGAAAGGGTTGCAGGTGAAACATTTACTCTGGTTTCTCAGTCTGTTTCCAAGTGCCGGTTTGATGTTCCTGCAGTTATCACTGCAAAACCGAGTTGGACCTAGTACCTCCCCATATATATGTATGGATTGGAGTTTTCAACTGAAAAGAAACTTTGTGTTCCCAACAAGCTAGGTGAAGGACGGTTTCACACACACTTATCTCTGAACTGAGCATGTGGAGAGACGTTCGTTCACCTAGCACCAAGGGAACTGTTTGAAGGATAAACTTTTACTCTGGTTTCTCGGTGTGTTTCCAAGTGTCGGTTTGAATTTCCTACATTTTTCACTGTAAAACCGAGTTGGAACTAGTACCTCCCCATATATATTTATGGAGTGGACTTTGCAAATGAAAATAATCTTTGTGTTCCCAACAAGCTAGGTGAAGGACGGCTTTCACACACACATATCTCTCAGAACAGAGCATTTGGAGAGAAGTTCCTTCACCTAGCACCAAGGGAACGGGTTGTAGGAGAAACTTTTACTCTGGTATCTCAGTCTGTTTCCTAGTGCCGGTTTGAAGTTCCTGCAGATTTAACTGTAAAACCGAGTTGGAGCTAGTACCTCCCCATATATATGTATGGAGTGGATTTTGCAACTGAAAAGAATGTTTGTATTCCCAACAAGCTATGTGAAGGACGGCTTTCACACCCACATATCTCTCTGAATTGAGCATGTGGATAGACGTTCCTTCACATAGCACCAAGGGATCGGGTTTTAGGTGAAACATTTACTCTGGTTTCTCAGTCTGTTTCCTAGTGCCGGTTTGATGTTCCTGCAGATATCACTGTAAAACAGATTTGGAGCTTGTACCTCCCCATATATATGTATGGATTGGAGTTTGCAACTGAAAATAAACTTGTGTTCCCATCAAGCTAGGTGAAGGACGGCTTTCACACACACTTATCTCTCAGAACTGAGCATGTGGACAGACGTTCGTTCACCTAGCACCAAGGGAACGGGTTGCAGGAGAAACTTTTACTCAGTTTTCTCAGTCTGTTTCTTAGTGCCGGTATGAATTTCCTGCAGTTTTCACTATAAAACCGAGTTGGTTCTAGTACCTCCCCTATATATGTATGGAGTGGAGTTTGCAACTGAAAAGAAACTTGGTGTTCCCAACAAGCTAGGTGAAGGTCGGCTTTCACACACACTAATCTCTCAGAACTGAGCATGTGGAGAGACGTTCATTAACCTAGCACCAAGGGAAAGGGTTGTAGGAGAAACTTATACTCTGGTTTCTCAGTCTTTTTCCTAGTGCTGATATAAAATTCCTGCAATTTTAACTGTAAAACCGAGTCGGAGCTAGTACCTCCCAATATATATGTATGGAGTGGAGTTTGGAACTGGAAATAATCTTTGTGTTCAAAACTAGCTAGGTGAAGTACCACTTTCACACACACTTTTCTCTGAAAACTTAGCATGTGGAGAGACGTTCTTTCATCTAGCAGCAAGGGACCGGGTTGAAGGAGAAACTTTTACACTGGGTTCTCAGTCTGTTTCCTAGTGCCGTTTTGAAGTTACTGCAATTTTCACTGTAAAACCGAGTTGGAGCTCGTACCTCCCCATATATATGTGTGGAGTGGTGTTTGCAGCTGAAAACAAACATTGTTTTCCCAACAAGCTAGATGAAGGACGGCTTTCACACACACTTATCTCTCAGAACTGAGCATGTGAAGAGACGTTCTTTCACCTATCACCTAGGGAACGGGTTGCAGGGGAAACTTTTACTCTGGTATCTCACTCTGTTTCCTAGTGCCGGATTGAAGTTCCTGCAGTTTTCACTTTAAAACTGAGTTGGATCTAGTACATCCCAATATATATGTATGGAGTATTCTTTCAACTGAATATAATCTTTGTGTTCCCAACAAGCTAGGTGAAGGACGGCTTTCACACTCACATATGTCTCAGAACTGAGCATGTGGAGAAACGTTCGTTCATCTAGCACCAAGAGAATGGGTTGCAGGAGAAAATTTTACTCTGGTATCTCAGTCTGTTTCCTAGTGCCGGTTTGATGTTCCTGCAGTTTTCACTGTAAAACCGAGTTGGAGCTTGTGCCTCCCCATATATATGTGTGGAGTGGAGTTTTCAACTGAAAATAAACATTGTTTTCCCAACAAGCTAGTTGAAGGAAGGCTTTCACACACACTTATCTCTCAGAACTGAGCATGTGAAAGACGTTCTTTCACCTATCACCAAGAGAACGGGTTGCAGGAAAAACTTTTACTCTGGGTTCTCAGTCTTTATCCTAGGGCCGGTTTGAAGTTCCTGCAGTTTTCACTGGAATACCGAGTTTAAGCTACGACCTCCCCTTATATATGTATGGAGTGGAGTTTGTAACTGAAAAGAACTTTGTGTTCCCAAGAAGCTAGGTGAAGGACGGCTTTCAAACCGAATTATCTCTTATAACTGAGCATGTGGAGAGACGTTCGTTCATCTAGCACAAAGGGAACGGGTTGCAGGAGAAACTTTTACTATGGTTTCTCAGTCTGTTTCCTAGTGCCGGTTAGAAGTTCCTGCAGTTTTCACTGTAAAACCGTGATGGAGCTATTACCTCCCCATATATATGTATGGAGTGGAGTTTGCAACTGAAAATAAACTTTGTGTTCCCAACAAGCTAGGTGAAGAATGGCTTTCACACACAATTATCTCTCAGAACTGAGCATGTGGAAAGACGTTCGTTCATCTAACACCAAAGGAACGAGTCGCAGGAGAAATTTTACTCTGGCTTCTCAGTCTGTTTCCTAGTGCCGGTTTGAATTTCCTGCAGTTTTCACTGGAAAACAATGTTGGAGCTACTACCTCCCCAAATATATGTATGCAGTGGAGTTTGCAAATGAAAAGAAACTTTGTGTGCCCAACAAGCTAGGTGAAGGACGGCTTTCACACACACTTTTCTCTCAGAACTGAGCATGTGGAGAGACGATCGTTCATCTAGCAACAAGGGAACTGGTTGCAGGTGAAACTTTTACTCTGGTTTCTCAGTCTGTTTCCTAGTGCCGGTTTGATATTCCTGCAGGTATCACTGTAAAACCGATTTGGAGATAGTACCTCCCCATATATATATATGGAGTGGAGTTGGCAAATGAAAAGAAACTTTGTGTTCCCAACAAGCTAGGTGAAGGACGGCTTTCACACACACTTATTTCTCAGAACTAAGCTTGTGGAGAGACGTTCGTTCATCTAGCACCAATGGAACGGGTTTCAGGAGAAACTTTTACTCTGGTTTCTCAGTCTGTTTCCTAGGGCCGTTTTGAATTTCCTGCAGTTTTCAGTGTAAAACCGAGTTGGAGCTAGTACCTCCCCTATATATGTATGGATTGGAGTTTGCAACTGGAAATAAACATTGTGTTCCCAACAAGCTAGTTGAAGGACGGCTTTCACACACACTAATCTCTCAGAACTGAGATGTGGAGAGACGTTCGTTCATCTAGCATCAAGGGAACGGGTTGCAGGGGAAACTTTTACTCTGGTATCTCAGTCTGTTTCCTACTGCCGGATTGAAGTTCCTGCAGTTTTCACTTTAAAACTGAGTTGGATCTAGTACATCCCCATGTATATGTATGGAGTATTCTTTCAACTGAATATAATCTTTGTGTTCCCAACAAGCTAGGTGAAGGACGGCTTTCACACTCACATATGTCTCAGAACTGAGCATGTGGAGAAACGTTCGTTCATCTAGCACCAAGAGAATGGGTTGCAGGGAAACTTTTACTATGGTATCTCAGTCTTTTCCCTAGTGCCGGTTTGATGTTCCTGCAGTTTTCACTGTAAAATCGAGTTGGAGCTTGTACCTCCCCATATATATGTGTGGAGTGGAGATTTCAACTGAAAATAAACATTGTTTTCCCAACAAGCTAGTTGAAGGAAGGCTTTCACACACACTTATCTCTCAGAACTGAGCATGTGAAAGACGTTCTTACACCTATCACCAAGGGAACGGGTTGCAGGAGAAACTTTTACTCTGGGTTCTCAGTCTTTATCATAGTGCCGGTTTGAAGTTCCTGCAGTTTTCACTGGAAAACCGAGTTTAAGCTACGACCTCCCCATATATATGTATGGAGTGGAGTTTGTAACTGAAAAGAAACTTTGTGTTCCCAAGAAGCTAGGTGAAGGACGGCTTTCAAACCAAAATATCTCTTATAACTGAGCATTTGGAGAGACGTTCGTTCATCTAGCACAAAGGGAACGGGTTGCAGGAGAAACTTTTACTATGGTTTCTCAGTCTGTTTCCTAGTGCCGGTTAGAAATTCCTGCAGGTTTCACAGTAAAACCGTGATGGAGCTAGTACCTCCCCATATATATGTATGGAGTGGAGTTTGCAACTGAAAAGAAACTTTGTGTTCCCAACAAGCTAGGTGAAGAAAGGCTTTCACACACAATTATCTCTCAGAACTGAGCATGTGGAGAGAATTTCGTTCATCTAACACCAAAGGAACGAGTCGCAGGAGAAATTTTACTCTGGCTTCTCAGTCTGTTTCCTAGTGCCGGTTTGAATTTCCTGCAGTTTTCACTGGAAAACAATGTTGGAGCTACTACCTCCCCAAATATATGTATGGAGTGGAGTTTGCAACTGAAAAGAAACTTTGTGTGCCCAACAAGCTAGGTGAAGGACGGCTTTCACACACACTTTTCTCTCAGAACTGAGCATGTGGAGAGACGATCGTTCATCTAGCAACAAGGGAACTGGTTGCAGTTGAAACTTTTACTCTGGTTTCTCAGTCTTTTTCCTAGTGCTGGTTTGATATTCCTGCAGTTATCACTGTAAAACCGAGTTGGAGATAGTACCTCCCCATATATATATATGGAGTGGAGTTGGCAAATGAAAAGAAACTTTGTGTTCCCAACAAGCTAGGTGAAGGACGGCTTTCACACACACTTATCTCTCAGAACTAAGCTTGTGGAGAGACGTTCGTTCATCTAGCACCAATGGAACGGGATTCAGGAGAAACTTTTACTCTGGTTTCACAGTCTATTTCCTAGTGCCAGTTTGAAGTTCCTGCAGTTTTCAATCTAAAACCGAGTTGGAGCTAGTACCTCCCCTATATATGTATGGATTGGAGTTTGCAACTGAAAATAAACATTGTGTTCCCAACAAGCTAGTTGAAGGTCGGCTTTCACACACACTGATCTCTCAAAAATGAGCATTTGGAGAGACGTTCGTTCATCTAGCACCAAGGGAACGGGTTGCAGGGGAAACTTTTACTCAGGAATCTCACTCTGATTCCTAGTGCCGGTTTGAGGTTCCTGCAGTTTTCACTTTAAAACCGAGTTGGATCTAGTACATCCCCATATATATGTATGGAGTATTCTTTGCAACTGAAAATAATCTTTGTGTTCCCAACAAGCTAGGTGAAGGACGGCTTTCACACTCACATATGTCTCAGAACTGAGCATGTGTAGAGACGTTCGTTCATCTAGCACCAAGGGAATGGGTGCAGGAGAAACTTTTACTCTGGTATCTCAGTCAGTTTCCTAGTGCCGGTTTGATGTTCCTGCAGTTTTCACTGTAAAACCGAGTTGGAGCTTGTACCTCCCCATATATATGTGTGGAGTGGAGTTTTCAACTGAAAATAAACATTGTTTTCCCAACAAGCTAGTTGAAGGAAGCCTTTCACACACACATATCTCTCAGAACTGATCATGTGAAGAGACGTTCTTTCACCTATCAAGAAGGGAACGGGTTGCAGGAGAAGCTTTTACTCTGGGTTCTCAGTCTTTATCCTAGTGCCGGTTTGAAGTTCCTGCAGTTTTCACTGGAAAACCGAGTTTAAGCTACGACCTCCCCATATATATGTATGGAGTGGAGTTTACAACTGAAAAGAAACTTTGTTTTCCCAAAATGCTAGGTTAAGGACTGCTTTCAAACACAAATATCACTTATAACTGAGCATGTGGAGAGACGTTCATTCATCTAGCAACAAGGGAACTGGTTGCAGTTGAAACTTTTACTCTGGTTTCTCAGTCTGTTTCCTAGTGCCAGTTTAATTTTCCTGCAGTTATCACTGTAAAACCGAGTTGGAGATAGTACCTCCCCATATATATATATGGAGTGGAGTTGGCAAATGAAAAGAAACTTTGTGTTCCCAACAAGCTAGGTGAAGGACGGCTTTCACACACACTTATCTCTCAGAACTAAGCTTGTGGAGAGACGTTCGTTCATCTAGCACCAATGGAACGGGATTCAGGAGAAACTTTTACTCTGGTTTCACAGTCTATTTCCTAGTGCCAGTTTGAAGTTCCTGCAGTTTTCAATCTAAAACCGAGTTGGAGCTAGTACCTCCCCTATATATGTATGGATTGGAGTTTGCAACTGAAAATAAACATTGTGTTCCCAACAAGCTAGTTGAAGGTCGGCTTTCACACACACTGATCTCTCAAAAATGAGCATTTGGAGAGACGTTCGTTCATCTAGCACCAAGGGAACGGGTTGCAGGGGAAACTTTTACTCAGGAATTTCAGTCTGATTCCTAGTGCCGGTTTGAGGTTCCTGCAGTTTTCACTTTAAAACCTAGTTGGATCTAGTACATCCCCATATATATGTATGGAGTATTCTTTGCAACTGAAAATAATCTTTGTGTTCCCAACAAGCTAGGTGAAGGACGGCTTTCACACTCACATATGTCTCAGAACTGAGCATGTGGAGAGACGTTCGTTCATCTAGCACCAAGGGAATGGGTGCAGGAGAAACTTTTACTCTGGTATCTCAGTCAGTTTCCTAGTGCCGGTTTGATGTTCCTGCAGTTTTCACTGTAAAACCGAGTTGGAGCTTGTACCTCCCCATATATATGTGTGGAGTGGAGTTTTCAACTGAAAATAAACATTGTTTTCCCAACAAGCTAGTTGAAGGAAGCCTTTCACACACACATATCTCTCAGAACTGATCATGTGAAGAGACGTTCTTTCACCTATCAAGAAGGGAACGGGTTGCAGGAGAAGCTTTTACTCTGGGTTCTCAGTCTTTATCCTAGTGCCGGTTTGAAGTTCCTGCAGTTTTCACTGGAAAACCGAGTTTAAGCTACGACCTCCCCATATATATGTATGGAGTGGAGTTTACAACTGAAAAGAAACTTTGTTTTCCCAAAATGCTAGGTTAAGGACGGCTTTCAAACACAAATATCACTTATAACTGAGCATGTGGAGAGACGTTCATTCATCTAGCAACAAGGGAACTGGTTGCAGGTGAAACTTTTACTCTGGTTTCTCAGTCTGTTTCCTAGTGCCAGTTTAATTTTCCTGCAGTTATCACTGTAAACCCAAGTTGGAACTTGTACATCCCATATATATGTATTGAGCGGAGTTTGCAACTGAAAAGAAAGTATGTGTTTCCAACAAGCTAGGTGAAGAACGGCTTTCACACACACTAATCTCTCAGAACTGAGCATGTGGAGAGACGTTCGTTCATCTAGCACCAAGGGAACGGGTTGCAGGGGAATCTTTTACTCTGGTATCTCAGTCTGTTTCCTAGTGCCGGATTGAAGTTCCTGCAGTTTTCACTTTAAAACTGAGTTGGTCCTAGTACATCCCCATATATATGTATGGAATATTCTTTCAACTGAATATAATCTTTGTGTTCCCTACAAGCTACGTAAAGGACGGCTTTCACACTCACATATGTCTCAGAACTGAGCATGTGGAGAAACTTTCGTTCATCTAGCACCAAGAGAATGGGTTGCAGGAGAAACTTTTACTCTGGTATCTCAGTCTGTTTCCTAGTGCCGGTTTGATGTTCCTGCAGTTTTCACTGTAAAACCGAGTTGGAGCTTGTACCTCCCCATATATATGTGTGGAGTGGAGTTTTCAACTGAAAATAAACATTGTTTTCCCAACAAGCTAGTTGAAGGAAGGCTTTCACACACACTTATCTCTCAGAACTGAGCATGTGAAAGACGTTCTTACACCTATCACCAAGGGAACGGGTTGCAGGAGAAACTTTTACTCTCGGTTCTCAGTCTTTATCCTAGTGCCGGTTTGAAGTTCCTGCAGTTTTCACTGGAAAACCGATTTTAAGCTACGACCTCCCCATATATATGTATGGACTGGAGTTTGTAACTGAAAAGAAACTTTGTGTTCCCAAGAAGCTAGGTGAAGGACGGCTTTCAAACCGAAATATCTCTTATAACTGAGCATGTGGAGAGACGTTCGTTCATCTAGCACAAAGGGAACGGGTTGCAGGAGAAACTTTTACTATGGATTCTCAGTCTGTTTCCTAGTGCCGGTTAGAAATTCCTGCAGCTTTCACTGTAAAACCGTGATGGAGCTAGTAACTCCCCATACATATGTATGGAGTGGAGTTTGCAACTGAAAAGAAACTTTGTGTTCCCAACAAGCTAGATGAAGAATGGCTTTCACACAAAATTATCTCTCAGAACTGAGCATGTGGAGAGACGTTCGTTCATCTAACACCAAAGGAACGAGTCGCAGGAGAAATTTTATTCTGGCTTCTCAGTCTGTTTCCTAGTGCCGGTTTGAATTTCCTGCAGTTATCACTGTAAAACCGAGTTGGAGATAGTACCTCCCCATATATATATATGGAGTGGAGTTGGCAAATGAAAAGAAACTTTGTGTTCCCAACAAGCTAGGTGAAGGACGGCTTTCACACACACTTATCTCTCAGAACTAAGCTTGTGGAGACACGTTCGTTCATCTAGCACCAAGGGAACGGGTTGCAGGGGAAACTTTTACTCTGGTATCTCAGTCTGTTTCCTAGTGCCGGATTGAAGTTCCTGCAGTTTTCACTTTAAAACTGAGTTGGATCTAGTACATCCCCGTATATATGTATGGAGTATTCTTTGCAACTGAATATAATCTTTGTGTTCCCAACAAGCTAGGTGAAGGACGGCTTTCACACTCACATATGTCTCAGAACTGAGCATGTGGAGAAACGTTCGTTCATCTAGCACCAAGAGAATGGGTTGCAGGGAAACTTTTACTATGGTATCTCAGTCTGTTTCCTAGTGCCGGTTTGATGTTCCTGCAGTTTTCACTGTAAAATCGAGTTGGAGCTTGTACCTCCCCATATATATGTGTGGAGTGGAGATTTCAACTGAAAATAAACATTGTTTTCCCAACAAGCTAGTTGAAGGAAGGCTTTCACACACACTTATCTCTCAGAACTGAGCATGTGAAAGACGTTCTTACACCTATCACCAAGGGAACGGTTTGCAGGAGAATCTTTTACTCTGTGTTCTCAGTCTTTATCCTAGGGCCGGTTTGAAGTTCCTGCAGTTTTCACTGGAAAACCGAGTTTAAGCTACGACCTCCCCATATATATGTATGGATTGGAGTTTGTAACTGAAAAGAAACTTTGTGTTCCCAAGAAGCTAGGTGAAGGACGGCTTTCAAACCGAAATATCTCTTATAACTGAGCATTTGGAGAGACGTTCGTTCATCTAGCACAAAGGGAACGGGTTGCAGGAGAAACTTTTACTATGGTTTCTCAGTCTGTTTCCTAGTGCCGGTTAGAAATTCCTGCAGTTTTCACTGTAAAACCATGATGGAGCTAGTACCTCCCCATATATATGTATGGAGTGGAATTTGCAACTGAAAACAAAATTTGTGTTCCCAACAAGCTATGTGAAGAAAGGCTTTCACACACAATTATCTCTCAGAACTGAGCATGTGGAGAGACGTTCGTTCATCTAACACCAAAGGAACGAGTCGCAGGAGAAATTTTACTCTGGCTTCTCAAACTGTTTCCTAGTGCCGGTTTGAATTTCCTGCAGTTTTCACTGGAAAACAATGTTGGAGCTACTACCTCCCCAAATATATGTATGGAGTGGAGTTTGCAACTGAAAAGAAACTTTGTGTGCCCAACAAGCTATGTGAAGGACGGCTTTCACACACACTTATCTCTCAGAAATAAGCTTGTGTAGAGACGTTCGTTCATCTAGCACCAATGGAACGGGATTCAGGAGAAACTTTTACTCTGGTTTCACAGTCTATTTCCTAGTGCCAGTTTGAAGTTCCTGCAGTTTTCAATCTAAAACCGAGTTGGAGCTAGTACCTCCCCTATATATGTATGGATTGGAGTTTGCAACTGAAAATAAACATTGTGTTCCCAACAAGCTAGTTGAAGGTCGGCTTTCACACACACTATTCTCTCAAAAATGAGCATTTGGAGAGACGTTCATTCATCTAGCACCAAGGGAACGGGTTGCAGGGGAAACTTTTACTCTGGTATCTCAGTCTGATTCCTAGTGCCGGTTTGAGGTTCCTGCAGTTTTCACTTTAAAACCGAGTTGGATCTAGTACATCCCCATATATATGTATGGATTATTCTTTGCAACTGAAAATAATCTTTGTGTTCCCAACAAGCTAGGTGAAGGACGGCTTTCACACTCACATATGTCTCAGAACTGAGCATGTGGAGAGACGTTCGTTCATCTAGCACCAAGGGAATGGGTGCAGGAGAAACTTTTACTCTGGTATCTCAGTCTGTTTCCTAGTGCCGGTTTGATGTTCCTGCAGTTTTCACTGTAAAACCGAGTTGGAGCTTATACCTCCCCATATATATGTGTGGAGTGGAGTTTTCAACTGAAAATAAACATTGTTTTCCCAACAAGCTAGTTGAAGGAAGCCTTTCACACACACTTATCTCTCAGAACTGATCATGTGAAGAGACGTTCTTTCACCTATCAAGAAGGGAACGGGTTGCAGGAGAAGCTTTTACTCTGGGTTCTCAGTCTTTATCCTAGTGCCGGTTTGAAGTTCCTGCAGTTTACACTGGAAAACCGAGTTTAAGCTACGACCTCCCCATATATATGTATGGAGTGGAGTTTACAACTGAAAAGAAACTTTGTGTTCCCAACATGCTAGGTTAAGGACGTCTTTCAAACACAATTATCACTTATAACTGAGCATGTGGAGAGACGTTCATTCATCTAGCAACAAGGGAACTGGTTGCAGGTGAAACTTTTACTCTGGTTTCTCAGTCTGTTTCCTAGTGCCAGTTTAATTTTCCTGCAGTTATCACTGTAAACCCGAGTTGGAACTTGTACATCCCATATATATGTATTGAGCGGAGTTTGCAATTGAAAAGAAAGTATGTGTTTCCAACAAGCTAGGTGAAGAACGGCTTTCACACACACTAATCTCTCAGAACTGAGCATGTGGAGAGACGTTCGTTCATCTAGCACCAATGGAACGGGTTTCAGGAGAAACTTTTACTCTGGTTTCTCAGTCTGTTTCCTAGGGCCGTTTTGAATTTCCTGCAGTTTTCAGTGTAAAACCGAGTTGGAGCTAGTACCTCCCCTATATATGTATGGATTGGAGTTTGCAACTGAAAATAAACATTGTGTTCCCAACAAGCTAGTTGAAGGACGGCTTTCACACACACTAATCTCTCAGAACTGAGCATGTGGAGAGACGTTCGTTCATCTAGCACCAAGGGAACGGGTTGCAGGGGAAACTTTTACTCTGGTATCTCAGTCTGTTTCCTAGTGCCGGATTGAAGTTCCTGCAGTTTTCACTTTAAAACTGAGTTGGATCTAGTACATCCCCATATATATGTATGGAGTATTCTTTCAACTGAATATAATCTTTGTGTTCCCAACAAGCTACGTAAAGGACGGCTTTCACACTCACATATGTCTCAGAACTGAGCATGTGGAGAAACTTTCGTTCATCTAGCACCAAGAGAATGGGTTGCAGGAGAAACTTTTACTCTGGTATCTCAGTCTGTTTCCTAGTGCCGGTTTGATGTTCCTGCAGTTTTCACTGTAAAACCGAGTTGGAGCTTGTACCTCCCCATATATATGTGTGGAGTGGAGTTTTCAACTGAAAATAAACATTGTTTTCCCAACAAGCTAGTTGAAGGAAGGCTTTCACACACACTTATCTCTCAGAACTGAGCATGTGAAAGACGTTCTTACACCTATCACCAAGGGAACGGGTTGCAGGAGAAACTTTTACTCTGGGTTCTCAGTCTTTATCCTAGTGCCGGTTTGAATTTCCTGCAGTTTTCACTGGAAAACCGATTTTAAGCTACGACCTCCCCATATATATATATGGAGTGGAGTTTACAACTGAAAATAAACTTTGTGTTCCCAACAAGCTAGGTGAAGGACGGCTTTCAAACACAATTATCACTTATAACTAAGCTTGTGGAGAGACGTTCGTTCATCTAGCACCAATGGAACGGGTTTCAGGAGAAACTTTTACTCTGGTTTCTCAGTCTGTTTCCTAGTGCCGGTTGGAAGTTCCTGCAGTTTTCACTGGAAAACAGAGTTTAAGCTACGACCTCCCCATATATATGTATGGAGTGGAGTTTGTAACTGAAAAGAAACTTTGTGTTCCCAAGAAGCTAGGTGAAGGACGGCTTTCAAACCGAAATATCTCTTATAACTGAGCATTTGGAGAGACGTTGGTTCATCTAGCACAAAGGGAACGGGTTGCAGGAGAAACTTTTACTATGGTTTCTCTGTCTGTTTCCTAGTGCCGGTTAGAAATTCCTGCAGTTTTCACTGTAAAACCATGATGGAGCTAGTACCTCCCCATATATATGTATGGAGTGGAGTTTGCAACTGAAAACAAACTTTGTGTTCCCAACAAGCTAGGTGAAGAAAGGCTTTCACACACAATTATCTCTCAGAACTGAGCATGTGGAGACACGTTCGTTCATCTAACACCAAAGGAACGAGTCGCAGGAGAAATTTTACTCTGGCTTCTCAGTCTGTTTCCTAGTGCCGGTTTGAATTTCCTGCAGTTTTCACTGGAAAACAATGTTGGAGCTACTACCTCCCCAAATATAAGTATGGAGTGGAGTTTGCAACTGAAAAGGAACTTTGTGTGCCCAACAAGCTAGGTGAAGGACGGCTTTCACACACAATTATCTCTCAGAACTAAGCTTGTGGAGAGACGTTCGTTCATCTAGCACCAATGGAACGGGTTTCAGGAGAAACTTTTACTCTGTTTTCTCAGTCTGTTTCCTAGGGCCGTTTTGAATTTCCTGCAGTTTTCAGTGTAAAACCGAGTTGGAGCTAGTACCTCCCCTATATATGTATGGATTGGAGTTTGCAACTGAAAATAAACATTGTGTTCCCAACAAGCTAGATGAAGGACGGCTTTCACACACACTAATCTCTCAGATCTGAGTATGTGGAGAGACGTTCGTTCATCTAGCACCAAGGGAACGGGTTGCAGGGGAAACTTTTACTCTGGTATCTCAGTGTGTTTCCTAGTGCCGGATTGAAGTTCCTGCAGTTTTCACTTTAAAACTGAGTTGGATCTAGTACATCCCCATATATATGTATGGAGTATTCTTTCAACTGAATATAATCTTTGTGTTCGCAACAAGCTAGGTGAAGGACGGCTTTCACACTCACATATGTCTCAGAACTGAGCATGTGGAGAAACGTTCGTTCATCTAGCACCAAGAGAATGGGTTGCAGGAGAAACTTTTACTATGGTATCTCAGTCTGTTTCCTAGTGCCGGTTTGATGTTCCTGCAGTTTTCACTGTAAAATCGAGTTGGAGCTTGTACCTCCCCATATATATGTGTGGAGTGGAGATTTCAACTGAAAATAAACATTGTTTTCCCAACAAGCTAGTTGAAGGAAGGCTTTCACACACAATTATCTCTCAGAACTGAGCATGTGAAAGACGTTCTTACACTTATCACCAAGGGAACGGGTTGTAGGAGAAAATTTTACTCTGTGTTCTCAGTCTTTATCCTAGTGCCGGTTTGAAGTTCCTGCAGTTTTCACTGTAAAACCGAGTTTAAACTACGACCTCCCCATATATATGTATGGAGTGGAGTTTGTAACTGAAAAGAAACTTTCTTTTCCCAAGAAGCTAGGTGAAGGACGGCTTTCAAACCGAAATATCTCTTATAACTGAGCATTTGGAGAGACGTTCGTTCATCTAGCACAAAGGGAACGGGTTGCAGGAGAAACTTTTACTATGGTTTCTCAGTCTGTTTCCTAGTGCCGGTTAGAAATTCCTGCCGTTTTCACTGTAAAACCGTGATGGAGCTAGTACCTCCCCATATATATGTATGGAGTGGAGTTTGCAACTGAAAAGAAACTTTGTGTTCCCAACAAGCTAGGTGAAGAAAGGCTTTCACACACAATTATCTCTCAGAACTGAGCATGTGGAGTGACGTTCGTTCATCTAACACCAAAGGAACGAGTCGCAGGAGAAATTTTACTCTGGCTTCTCAGTCTGTTTTCTAGTGCCGGTTTGAATTTCCTGCAGTTTTCACTGGAAAACAATGTTGGAGCTACTACCTCCCCAAATATATTTATGGAGTGGAGTTTGCAACTGAAAAGAAACTTTGTGTGCCCAACAAGCTAGGTGAAGGACGGCTTTCACACACACTTATCTCTCAGAACTAAGCTTGTGGAGAGACGTTCGTTCATCTAGCACCAATGGAACGGGATTCAGGAGAAACTTTTACTCTGGTTTCACAGTCTATTTCCTAGTGCCAGTTTGAAGTTCTTGCAGTTTTCAATCTAAAACCGAGTTGGAGCTAGTACCTCCCCTATATATGTATGGATTGGAGTTTGCAACTGAAAATAAACATTGTGTTCCCAACAAGCTAGTTGAAGGTCGGCTTTCACACACACTATTCTCTCAAAAATGAGCATTTGGAGAGACGTTCATTCATCTAGCACCAAGGGAACGGGTTGCAGGGGAAACTTTTACTCTGGTATCTCAGTCTGATTCCTAGTGCCGGTTTGAGGTTCCTGCAGTTTTCACTTTAAAACCGAGTTGGATCTAGTACATCCCCATATATATGTATGGAGTATTCTATGCAACTGAAAATAATCTTTGTGTTCCCAACAAGATAGGTGAAGGACGGCTTTCACACTCACATATGTCTCAGAACTGAGCATGTGGAGAGACGTTCGTTCATCTAGCACCAAGGGAATGGGTGCAGGAGAAACTTTTACTCTGGTATCTCAGTCTGTTTCCTAGTTCCGGTTTGATGTTCCTGCAGTTTTCACTGTAAAACCGAATTGGAGCTTGTACCTCCCCATATATATGTGTGGAGTGGAGTTTTCAACTGAAAATAAACATTGTTTTCCCAACAAGCTAGTTGAAGGAAGCCTTTCACACACACTTATCTCTCAGAACTGATCATGTGAAGAGACGTTCTTTCACCTATCAAGAAGGGAACGGGTTGCAGGAGAAGCTTTTACTCTGGGTTCTCAGTCTTTATCCTAGTGCCGGTTTGAAGTTCCTGCAGTTTTCACTGGAAAACCGAGTTTAAGCTACGACCTCCCCATATATATGTATGGAGTGGAGTTTACAACTGAAAAGAAACTTTGTGTTCCCAACATGCTAGGTTAAGGACGTCTTTCAAACACAATTATCACTTATAACTGAGCATGTGGAGAGACGTTCATTCATCTAGCAACAAGGGAACTGGTTGCAGGTGAAACTATTACTCTGGTTTCTCAGTCTGTTTCCTAGAGCCAGTTTAATTTTCCTGCAGTTATCACTGTAAACCCAAGTTGGAACTTGTACATCCCATATATATGTATTGAGCGGAGTTTGCAACTGAAAAGAAAGTATGTGTTTCCAACAAGCTAGGTGAAGAACGGCTTTCACACACACTAATCTCTCAGAACTGAGCATGTGGAGAGACGTTCGTTCATCTAGCACCAATGGAACGGGTTTCAGGAGAAACTTTTACTCTGGTTTCTCAGTCTGTTTCCTAGGGCCGTTTTGAATTTCCTGCAGTTTTCAGTGTAAAACCGAGTTGGAGCTAGTACCTCCCCTATATATGTATGGATTGGAGTTTGCAACTGAAAATAAACATTGTGTTCCCAACAAGCTAGTTGAAGGACGGCTTTCACACACACTAATCTCTCAGAACTGAGCATGTGGAGAGACGTTCGTTCATCTAGCACCAAGGGAACGGGTTGCAGGGGAAACTTTTACTCTGGTATCTCAGTCTGTTTCCTAGTGCCGGATTGAAGTTCCTGCAGTTTTCACTTTAAAACTGAGTTGGATCTAGTACATCCCCATATATATGTATGGAGTATTCTTTCAAATGAATATAATCTTTGTGTTCCCAACAAGCTACGTAAAGGACGGCTTTCACACTCACATATGTCTCAGAACTGAGCATGTGGAGAAACGTTCGTTCATCTAGCACCAAGAGAATGGGTTGCAGGAGAAACATTTACTCTGGTATCTCAGTCTGTTTCCTAGTGCCGGTTTGATGTTCCTGCAGTTTTCACTGTAAAACCGAGTTGGAGCTTGTACCTCCCCATATATATGTGTGGAGTGGAGTTTTCAACTGAAAATAAACATTGTTTTCCCAACAAGCTAGTTGAAGGAAGGCTTTCACACACACTTATCTCTCAGAACTGAGCATGTGAAAGACGTTCTTACACCTATCACCAAGGGAACGGGTTGCAGGAGAAACTTTTACTCTGGGTTCTCAGTCTTTATCCTAGTGCCGGTTTGAAGTTCCTGCAGTTTTCACTGGAAAACCGATTTTAAGCTACGACCTCCCCATATATATATATGGAGTGGAGTTTACAACTGAAAATAAACTTTGTGTTCCCAACAAGCTAGGTGAAGGACGGCTTTTAAACACAATTATCACTTATAACTAAGCTTGTGGAGAGACGTTCGTTCATATAGCACCAATGGAACGGGTTTCAGGAGAAACTTTTACTCTGGTTTCTCAGTCTGTTTCCTAGTGCCGGTTTGAAGTTCCTGCAGTTTTCACTGTAAAACCGAGTTTAAGCTACGACCTCCCCATATATATGTATGGAGTGGAGTTTCTAACTGAAAAGAAACTTTGTTTTCCCAAGAAGCTAGGTGAAGGACGGCTTTCAAACCGAAATATCTCTTATAACTGAGCATTTGGAGAGACGTTCGTTCATCTAGCACAAAGGGAACGGGTTGCAGGAGAAACTTTTACTATGGTTTCTCAGTCTGTTTCCTAGTGCCGGTTAGAAATTCCTGCAGTTTTCACTGTAAAACCGTGATGGAGCTAGTACCTCCCCATATATATGTATGGAGTGGAGTTTGCAACTGAAAAGAAACTTTGTGTTCCCAACAAGCTAGGTGAAGAAAGGCTTTCACACACAATTATCTCTCAGAACTGAGCATGTGGAGAGACGTTCGTTCATCTAACACCAAAGGAACGAGTCGCAGGAGAAATTTTACTCTGGCTTCTCAGTCTGTTTCCTAGTGCCGGTTTGAATTTCCTGCAGTTTTCACTGGAAACCAATGTTGGAGCTACTACCTCCCCAAATATATGTATGGAGTGGAGTTTGCAACTGAAAAGAAACTTTGTGTGCCCAACAAGCTAGGTGAACGACGGCTTTCACACACACTTTTCTCTCAGAACTGAGCATGTGGAGAGACGTTCGTTCATCTAGCAACAAGGGAACTGGTTGCAGTTGAAACTTTTACTCTGGTTTCTCAGTCTGTTTCCTAGTGCCAGTTTAATTTTCCTGCAGTTATCACTGTAAACCCGAGTTGGAACTTGTACATCTCATATATATGTATTGAGCGGAGTTTGCAACTGAAAAGAAAGTATGTGTTTCCAACAAGCTAGGTGAAGAACGGCTTTCACACACACTTATCTCTCAGAACTAAGCTTGTGGAGAGACGTTCGTTCATCTAGCACCAATGGAACGGGATTCAGGAGAAACTTTTACTCTGGTTTCACAGTCTATTTCCTAGTGCCAGTTTGAAGTTCCTGCAGTTTTCAATCTAAAACCGAGTTGGAGCTAGTACCTCCCCTATATATGTATGGATTGGAGTTTGTAAGTGAAAATAAACATTGTGTTCCCAACAAGCTAGTTGAAGGTCGGCTTTCACACACACTATTCTCTCAAAAATGAGCATTTGGAGAGACGTTCATTCATCTAGCACCAAGGGAACGGGTTGCAGGGGAAACTTTTACTCTGGTATCTCAGTCTGTTTCCTAGTGCCGGTTTGATGTTCCTGCAGTTTTCACTGTAAAACCGAGTTGGAGCTTGTACCTCCCCATATATATGTGTGGAGTGGAGTTTTCAACTGAAAATAAACATTGTTTTCCCAACAAGCTAGTTGAAGGTAGCCTTTCACACACACTTATCTCTCAGAACTGATCATGTGAAGAGACGTTCTTTCACCTATCAAGAAGGGAACGGGTTGCAGGAGAAGCTTTTACTCTGGGTTCTCAGTCTTTATCCTAGTGCCGGTTTGAAGTTCCTGCAGTTTTCACTGGAAAACCGAGTTTAAGCTACGACCTCCCCATATATATGTATGGAGTGGAGTTTACAACTGAAAAGAATCTTTGTGTTCCCAACATGCTAGGTTAAGGACGTCTTTCAAACACAATTATCACTTATAACTGAGCATGTGGAGAGACGTTCATTCATCTAGCAACAAGGGAACTGGTTGCAGGTGAAACTATTACTCTGGTTTCTCAGTCTGTTTCCTAGAGCCAGTTTAATTTTCCTGCAGTTATCACTGTAAACCCAAGTTGGAACTTGTACATCCCATATATATGTATTGAGTGGAGTTTGCAACTGAAAAGAAAGTATGTGTTTCCAACAAGCTAGGTGAAGAACGGCTTTCACACACACTAATCTCTCAGAACTGAGCATGTGGAGAGACGTTCGTTCATCTAGCACCAATGGAACGGGTTTCAGGAGAAACTTTTACTCTGGTTTCTCAGTCTGTTTCCTAGGGCCGTTTTGAATTTCCTGCAGTTTTCAGTGTAAAACCGAGTTGGAGCTAGTACCTCCCCTATATATGTATGGATTGGAGTTTGCAACTGAAAATAAACATTGTGTTCCCAACAAGCTAGTTGAAGGACGGCTTTCACACACACTAATCTCTCAGAACTGAGCATGTGGAGAGACGTTCGTTCATCTAGCACCAAGGGAACGGGTTGCAGGGGAAACTTTTACTCTGGTATCTCAGTCTGTTTCCTAGTGCCGGATTGAAGTTCCTGCAGTTTTCACTTTAAAACTGAGTTGGATCTAGTACATCCCCATATATATGTATGGAGTATTCTTTCAACTGAATATAATCTTTGTGTTCCCACCAAGCTACGTAAAGGACGGCTTTCACACTCACATATGTCTCAGAACTGAGCATGTGGAGAAACGTTCGTTCATCTAGCACCAAGAGAATGGGTTGCAGGAGAAACTTTTACTCTGGTATCTCAGTCTGTTTCCTAGTGCCGGTTTGATGTTCCTGCAGTTTTCACTGTAAAACCGAGTTGGAGCTTGTACCTCCCCATATATATGTGTGGAGTGGAGTTTTCAACTGAAAATAAACATTGTTTTCCCAACAAGCTAGTTGAAGGAAGGCTTTCACACACACTTATCTCTCAGAACTGAGCATGTGAAAGACGTTCTTACACCTATCACCAAGGGAACGGGTTGCAGGAGAAACTTTTACTCTGGGTTCTCAGTCTTTATCCTAGTGCCGGTTTGAAGTTCCTGCAGTTTTCACTGGAAAACCGATTTTAAGCTACGACCTCCCCATATATATGTATGGAGTGGAGTTTACAACTGAAAATAAACTTTGTGTTCCCAACAAGCTAGGTGAAGGACGGCTTTCAAACACAATTATCACTTATAACTAAGCTTGTGGAGAGACGTTCGTTCATATAGCACCAATGGAACGGGTTTCAGGAGAAACTTTTACTCTGGTTTCTCAGTCTGTTTCCTAGTGCCGGTTTGAAGTTCCTGCAGTTTTCACTGTAAAACCGAGTTTAAGCTACGACCTCCCCATATATATGTATGGAGTGGAGTTTGTAACTGAAAAGAATCTTTGTTTTCCCAAGAAGCTAGGTGAAGGACGGCTTTCAAACCGAAATATCTCTTATAACTGAGCATTTGGAGAGACGTTCGTTCATCTAGCACAAAGGGAACGGGTTGCAGGAGAAACTTTTACTATGGTTTCTCAGTCTGTTTCCTAGTGCCGGTTAGAAATTCCTGCAGTTTTCACTGTAAAAACGTGATGGAGCTAGTACCTCCCCATATATATGTATGGAGTGGAGTTTGCAACTGAAAAGAAACTTTGTGTTCCCAACAAGCTAGGTGAAGAAAGGCTATCACACACAATTATCTCTCAGAACTGAGCATGTGGAGAGACGTTCGTTCATCTAACACCAAAGGAACGAGTCGCAGGAGAAATTTTACTCTGGCTTCTCAGTCTGTCTCCGAGTGCCGGTTTGAATTTCCTGCAGTTTTCACTGGAAAACAATGTTGGAGCTACTACCTCCCCAAATATATGTATGGAGTGGAGTTTGCAACTGAAAAGAAACTTTGTGTGCCCAACAAGCTAGGTGAACGACGGCTTTCACACACACTTTTCTCTCAGAACTGAGCATGTGGAGAGACGTTCGTTCATCTAGCAACAAGGGAACTGGTTGCAGTTGAAACTTTTACTCTGGTTTCTCAGTCTGTTTCCTAGTGCCAGTCTAATTTTCCTGCAGTTATCACTGTAAACCCGAGTTGGAACTTGTACATCTCATATATATGTATTGAGTGGAGTTTGCAACTGTAAAGAAAGTATGTGTTTCCAACAAGCTAGGTGAAGAACGGCTTTCACACACACTAATCTCTCAGAACTGAGCATGTGGAGAGACGTTCGTTCATCTAGCACCAATGGAACGGGTTTCAGGAGAAACTTTTACTCTGGTTTCTCAGTCTGTTTCCTAGGGCCGTTTTGAATTTCCTGCAGTTTTCAGTGTAAAACCGAGTTTGAGCTAGTACCTCCCCTATATATGTATGGATTGGAGTTTGCAACTGAAAATAAACATTGTGTTCCCAACAAGCTAGGTGAAGGACGGCTTTCACACACACTAATCTCTCAGAACTCAGCATGTGGAGAGACGTTCGTTCATCTAGCACCAAGGGAACGGGTTGCAGGGGAAACTTTTACTCTGGTATCTCAGTCTGTTTCCTAGTGCCGGATTGAAGTTCCTGCAGTTTTCACTTTAAAACTGAGTTGCATCTAGTACATCCCCATATATATGTATGGAGTATTCTTTCAACTGAATATAATCTTTGTGTTCCCAACAAGCTAGGTAAAGGACGGCTTTCACACTCACATATGTCTCAGAACTGAGCATGTGGAGAAACGTTCGTTCATCTAGCACCAAGAGAATGGGTTGCAGGAGAAACTTTTACTCTGGTATCTCAGTCTGTTTCCTAGTGCCGGTTTGATGTTCCTGCAGTTTTCACTGTAAAACCGAGTTGGAGCTTGTACCTCCCCATATATATGTGTGGATTGGAGTTTTCAACTGAAAATAAACATTGTTTTCCCAACAAGCTAGTTGAAGGAAGGCTTTCACACACACTTATCTCTCAGAACTGAGCATGTGAAAGACGTTCTTACACCTATCACCAAGGGAACGGGTTGCAGGAGAAACTTTTACTCTGGGTTCTCAGTCTTTATCCTAGTGCCGGTTTGAAGTTCCTGCAGTTTTCACTGGAAAACCGATTTTAAGCTACGACCTCCCCATATATATATATGGACTGGAGTTTGTAACTGAAAAGAAACTTTATGTTCCCAAGAAGCTAGGTGAAGGACGGCTTTCAAACCGAAATATCTCTTATAACTGAGCATATGGAGAGACGTTCGTTCATCTAGCACAAAGGGAACGGGTTGCAGGAGAAACTTTTACTATGTATTCTCAGTCTGTTTCCTAGTGCCGGTTAGAAATTCCTGCAGCTTTCACTGTAAAACCGTGATGGAGCTAGTAACTCCCCATATATATATATGGAGTGGAGTTGGCAAATGAAAAGAAACTTTGTGTTCCCAACAAGCTAGGTGAAGGACGGCTTTCACACACAATTATCTCTCAGAACTAAGCTTCTGGAGAGACGTTCGTTCATCTAGCACCAATGGAACGGGAATCAGGAGAAACTTTTACTCTGGTTTTTCAATCTGTTTCCTTGTGCCGGTTTGAAGTTCCTGCAGTTTTCACTGTAAAATCGAGTTGGAACTAGTACCTACCCATATATATGTATGGAGTGGTCTTTGATACTGAAAATAATCTTTGTGTTCCCAACAAGCTCGGTGAAGTACGGCTTTCACACACACATATTTCTCAGAACTGAGCATGTGGAGATACGTTCGTTCATCTAGCACAAAAGGAAAGGGTTGCAGGAGAAACTTTTACTCTGGTTTCTCAGTCTGTTTCCTTGTGCCGGTTTGATGTTCTGCAGTATTCAGTGTACAACCGAGTTGGAGCTAGTACCACCCCTATATATGTATGCATTGGAGTTTGCAACTGAAAGTATTCATTGTGTTCCCAACAAGCTATTTGAAGGACGGCTTTCACACACACAAATCTCTCAGAACTGAGCATGTGGAGAGACTTTCGTTCATCTAGCACAATGGGAAGGGGTTGCAGGAGAAATTTTTACTCTGGTTTTTCAGTCTGTTTCCTAGTGCCGTTTTGAAGTTCCTGCATTTTTCACTGTAAACCCTAGTTGGAACTTGTACATCCCATATATATGTATGGAGTGGAGTTTGCAACTGAAAAGAAAGTTTGTGTTCCCAACAAGATAGGTGAAGAACGGCTTTCACACTCACTAATCTCTCAGAACTGAGCATGTGGAGAGACGTTCGTTCATCTAGCAACAAGGGAACTGGTTGCAGGTGAAACTTTTACTCTGGTTTCTCAGTCTGTTTCCTAGTGCCGGTTTGATTTTGCTGCAGTTATCACTGTAAAACCGAGTGAGCTAGTACTTCCCCCTATATATGTATGCAGTGGAGTTTGCAACTGAAAAGAATGTTTGTTTTCCCAACATTCTAGGTGAAGGACAGCTTTCACACACACAAATGTCTCAAAACTGAGCATGTGGAGAGAAGTTCGTTCATCTAGCACAATGTGAACGGGTTGCAGGAGAAACTTTTACTCTGGTTTTTCAGTCTGTTTCCTAGTGCTGGTTTGAAGTTCCTGCAGTTTTCACTGTAAACCCGAGTTGGAACTTGTACATCCCATATATATGTATGGAGTGGAGTTTGCAACTGAAAAGAAAGTTTGTGTTCCGAACAAGATAGGTGAAGAACAGCTTTCACACACACTAATATCTCAGAACTGAGCATGTGGAGAGACGTTCGTTCATCTAGCAACAAGGGAACTGGTTGCAGGTGAAACTTTTACTCTGGTTTCTCAGTCTGTTTCCTAGTGCCGGTTTGATTTTGCTGCAGTTATCACTGTAAAACCGAGTGAGCTATTACTTCCCCCTATATATGTATGCAGTGGAGTTTGCAACTGAAAATAAACATTGTGTTCCCAACAAGCTAGGTGAAGGACGGCTTTCACACACACTTATCTCTCAGAACTGAGAATGTTGAGAGACGTTCGTTCACCTAGCACCAAGGGAACGGGTTGCAGGAGAAACTTTTACTCTGCTTTCTCAGTGTGTTTCCTATTGCCGGTTTGAATTTCCTGCAGTTTTCACTGTAAAACCGAGTTGGAGCTAGTACCTCCCGTATATATATGTATGGATTGGAGTTTGCAACTTAAAATAAACATTGTGTTCCCAACAAGCTAGTTGAAGAATATCTTTCACACACTAATCTCTCAGAACTCAGCATGTGGAGAGACGATCGTTCATCTAGCACCAAGGGAACGGGTTGCAGGGCAACTTTTAATCTGATATCTCAATCTGTTTCTTTGTGCCGGTTTGAAGTTCCTGCAGTTTTCATTGTAAAATCGAGTTGGAACTAGTACCATCCCTATATATGTATGGAGTGGAATTGCAACTGAAAATAAACATAGTGTTCCCAACAAGGTAGTTGAAGGACGGCTTTCACACACACTAATCTCTCAGAACTGAGCATGTGGAGAGACGTTCGTTCATCTAGCACCAAGGGAACGGTTTGCAGGAGAAACATTTACTCTGGTTTCTCAGTCTGTTTCTTAGTGCCGTTTTGAAGTTCCTGTAGTTTTCACTGTAAAACAGAGTTGGAGCTAGTACATCCCGATATATATGTATGGAGTGGAATTTGCAACTGAAAATAATCTTTGTGTTCCCAACAAGCTAGGTGAAGGAGGGCTTTCACACACAAATATCTCTCAGAACTGAGCATTTGGAGAGACTTTCGTTCATCTAACACAAAAGGAACGGTTTGCTGGAGAAACTTTTACTCTGGTATCTCAGTTTGTTTCCTAGTGCCGGTTTGAAGTTCCTGCAGTGTTCACTGTAAAACCGAGTTGGAGCTAGTACCTCCCCATATATATATATGGAGTGTACTTTGCAACTGAAAATAATCTTTGTGTTCCCAACAAGCTAGGTGAAGGTCGGCTTCACACACACATAACTCTAAGAACTGAGCATGTGGAGAGGCGTTCGTTCATCTAGCACAAAGGGAACGGGTTGCAGGATAAACTTTTACTCTGGTTTCTCAGTCTGTTTCCTAGGGTCGGTTTGAAGTTATTTCAGTTTTCACTGTAAAAACGAGTTGGAGATAGTACCTCCCCATATATATGTATGGAGTGGAGTTTGCAACTGAAAAGAATCTTTGTGTTCCCAACATTCTAGTTGAAGGACGGCTTTCACAAACACTTATCTCTCAGAACTGAGCATGTGGTGAGACGTTCGTTCATCTAGCACCATGGGAACGTGTTGCAGTAGAAACTTTTACTCTGTTTTCTCAGTCTGTTTCCAAGTGCCGGTTTGAAGTTCCTGCAGTTTTAACTGGAAAAACGAGTTTGAGCTACAACCTCCCCATATATATGTATGGAGTGGAGTTTGCAACTGAAAAGAAACTTTGTGTTCCCAACAAGCTAGGTGAAAGAAAGTTTTCACACACACTTATCTCTCAGAAATGAGCATGTGGAGAGAAGTTCGTTCATCTAGCACCAAGGGAACGGGTTGCAGGGTAACTTTTACACTGATATCTCAGTCTGTTTACTTGTGCCGTTTTGAAGTTCCTGCCGTTTTCACTGTAAAATCGAGTTGGAACTAGTACCTCAGCATATATATGTATGGAGTGGACTTTGATACTGAAAATAATCTTTGTGTTCCCAACAAGCTAGGTGAAGGACGGCTTTCACTCACACGTATCTCTCAGAACTGAGCATGTGGAGATACGTTCGTTCACCTAGCACAAAGGGAACGGGTTGAAGGAGAAACTTTTACTCTGGTTTCTCAGTCTGTTTCCTTGTGCCGGTATGATGTTCCTGCAGTATTCACTGTACAACCAAGTTGGAGCTAGTACCACGCCTATATATGTATGGAGTGGACTTTGCAACTGAAAAAAAAAATTGTGTTCCAAACAAGCTAGTTGAAGAGTGGCTATCACACACATAAATCTATCAGAACTGAGCATGTGGAGAGACGTTCTTTCATCTAGCACAATGGGAACGGGTTGCAGGAGAAACTTTTACTCTGGTTTCTCAGTCTGTTTCCTAGTGCCGGTTTGATGTTCCTGAAGTTTTCACTGTAAAACCGAGTTGGAGCTTGTACCTCCCTATATATATCTATGGATAGGAGTTTGCAACTGAAAGGAAACTTTGTTTTCCCAACATTCTAGGTGAAGGACGGCTTTCACACACACTTATCTCTCAGAAATGTTCATGTGGAGAGACGTTCGTTCATCTAGCACAAAGGGAACGGGTTGCAGGAGAAACTATTACTCTGGATTCTCAGTTTGTTTCCTAGTGCTGGTTTAATGTTCTTCAGTTTACACTGTAATACCGAGTTGGAGCTAGTACCTCCCCATATATATGTATGGAGTGGAGTTTTACAACTGAAAAGAAACTTTGTGTTCCCAACAAGCTATGTGAAGGACGGCTTTCACACACACATATCTCTCAGAACTGAGAATGTGGAGAGACATTCGTTCACCTAGCAAGAAGGGAACTGGTGGCAGGTGAAAATTTTTCTCTGGATTCTCAGTCTGTTTCCTAGTGCCGGTTTGAATTTCCTGCAGTTTTCACTGTAAAACAGAGTTAGATATATTACCTCCCCCTATATATGCATGGAGTGGAGTTTGCAACTGAAAATAAGCATTGTGTTCACAACAAGCTAGGTGAAGGACGGCTTTAACACACACTTATTTCTCAGAACTGAGCATGTGGAGAGACGATCGTTCATCTAGCACAAAGGTAACGGGTTGCAGGAGAAACTTTTACTCTGTTTTCTGTCTGTTTCCTTGTGCCGGTTTGATGTTCCTGCAGTATTCACTGTAAAACCAAGTTTAAGCTACTACCTCCCCATATATATGTATGGAGTGGAGTTTGCAACTGAAAAGGAACTTTGTGTTCCCAACAAGCTAGGTGAAGGACGGCTTTCACACACACTTATCTCTCAGAACTAAGCTTGTGGAGAGACGTTAGTTAATCTAGCAACAAGGGAAAGGTTTGCAGGAGAAACTTTTACTCTGGTTTCTCAGTCTGTTTCCTAGTGCCGGTTTGAAGTTCCTGCAGTTTTCACTGTAAAACAGAATTGGATCTATTACCTCCCCCTATATATGCATGGAGTGGATTTTGCAACTGAAAATAAGCATTGTATTCACAACAAGCTAGGTGAAGAACGGCTTTAACACACACTTATCTCTCAGAACTGAGCATGTGGAAAGACGTTCGTTCATCTATCATCAAGGGAACGGGTTGCAGGAGAAACTTTTACTCTGGTTTCTCAGTCTGTTTCCTTGTGCCGGTATGATGTTCCTGCAGTATTCACTGTACAACCAAGTTGGAGCTAGTACCACGCCTATATATGTATGGAGTGGACTTTGCAACTGAAAAAAAAAATTGTGTTCCAAACAAGCTAGTTGAAGAGTGGCTATCACACACATAAATCTATCAGAACTGAGCATGTGGAGAGACGTTCTTTCATCTAGCACAATGGGAACGGGTTGCAGGAGAAACTTTTACTCTGGTTTCTCAGTCTGTTTCCTAGTGCCGGTTTGATGTTCCTGAAGTTTTCACTGTAAAACCGAGTTGGAGCTTGTACCTCCCTATATATATCTATGGATAGGAGTTTGCAACTGAAAGGAAACTTTGTTTTCCCAACATTCTAGGTGAAGGACGGCTTTCACACACACTTATCTCTCAGAAATGTTCATGTGGAGAGACGTTCGTTCATCTAGCACAAAGGGAACGGGTTGCAGGAGAAACTATTACTCTGGATTCTCAGTTTGTTTCCTAGTGCTGGTTTAATGTTCTTCAGTTTACACTGTAATACCGAGTTGGAGCTAGTACCTCCCCATATATATGTATGGAGTGGAGTTTTACAACTGAAAAGAAACTTTGTGTTCCCAACAAGCTATGTGAAGGACGGCTTTCACACACACATATCTCTCAGAACTGAGAATGTGGAGAGACATTCGTTCACCTAGCAAGAAGGGAACTGGTGGCAGGTGAAAATTTTTCTCTGGATTCTCAGTCTGTTTCCTAGTGCCGGTTTGAATTTCCTGCAGTTTTCACTGTAAAACAGAGTTAGATATATTACCTCCCCCTATATATGCATGGAGTGGAGTTTGCAACTGAAAATAAGCATTGTGTTCACAACAAGCTAGGTGAAGGACGGCTTTAACACACACTTATTTCTCAGAACTGAGCATGTGGAGAGACGATCGTTCATCTAGCACAAAGGTAACGGGTTGCAGGAGAAACTTTTACTCTGTTTTCTGTCTGTTTCCTTGTGCCGGTTTGATGTTCCTGCAGTATTCACTGTAAAACCAAGTTTAAGCTACTACCTCCCCATATATATGTATGGAGTGGAGTTTGCAACTGAAAAGGAACTTTGTGTTCCCAACAAGCTAGGTGAAGGACGGCTTTCACACACACTTATCTCTCAGAACTAAGCTTGTGGAGAGACGTTAGTTAATCTAGCAACAAGGGAAAGGTTTGCAGGAGAAACTTTTACTCTGGTTTCTCAGTCTGTTTCCTAGTGCCGGTTTGAAGTTCCTGCAGTTTTCACTGTAAAACAGAATTGGATCTATTACCTCCCCCTATATATGCATGGAGTGGATTTTGCAACTGAAAATAAGCATTGTATTCACAACAAGCTAGGTGAAGAACGGCTTTAACACACACTTATCTCTCAGAACTGAGCATGTGGAAAGACGTTCGTTCACCTAGCACCAAGGGAACGGGTTGCAGAAGAAACTTTTACTCTGGTTTCTCACTCTGTTTCCTAGTGCCGGTTTGATGTTTCTGAAGTTTTCACCGTAAAACCGATTTGGAGATTGTACCTCCCCTTATATATGTATGGATTGGAGTTTGCAACTGAAAAGAAACTTTCTGTTCCCAACAAGCTAGGTGAAGTACGGCTTTCACACACAATTATCTCTCAGAACTTAGCATGTGGAGAGACGTTCGTTCAACTAGCACCAAGGGAACGGGTTGCAGGGGAAATTTTTACTCTGGTTTCTCTTTCTGTTTCCTAGTGCCGGTTTGAATTTCCTGCATTTTTCACTGTAAATCCGATTTGGAGCTAGTACCCCCCATATATATGTATAGAGTGGAGTTTGCATTTGAAAAGGAACTTTGTGTTCCCAACAAGCTAGTTGAAGGACGGCTTTCACACAGAAATATCTCTCAGAACTGAGCATGTGGAGAGACGTTCGTTCATCTAGCACCAAAGGAACGGGTTGCAGGAGAAACTTTTACTCTGGTTTCTCATTTTGTTTCTTAGTGCCGGTTTGAAGTTTCTGCAGTTTTCACTGGAAAACCGAGTTTAAGCTACGACCTCCCCATATATATGTATGGAGTGGAGTTTGCAACTGAAAAGAAACTTTGTGTTCCCAACAAGCTAGGTGAAGCACGGCTTTCACACAGACTTATCTCTCAGAACTGAGCATGTGGAGAGACATTCGTTCACCTAGCAAGAAGGGAACTGGTTGCAGGTGAAAATTTTACTCTGCTTTCTCAGTCTGTTTCCTAGTGCCGGTTTGAATTTCCTGCAGTATTCACTGTAAAACAGAGTTTTATATATTACCTCCCCCTATATATGCATGGAGTGGAGTTTGCAACTGAAAATAAGCATTGTGTCACAACAAGCTAGGTGAAGGACGGCTTTAACACACACTTATTTCTCAGAACTGAGCATGTGGAGAAACTTTCGTTCATCAAGCACAAAGGTAACGGGTTGCAGGGGAAACTTTTACTCTGGTTTCTCAGTCTTTTTCCTTGTGCCGGTTTGATGATCCTGCAGTATTCACTGTAAAACCTAGTTGAAGCTACTACCTCCCCATATATATGTATGGAGTGGAGTTTGCAACTGAATAGGAACATTGTGTTCCCAATAAGCTAGGTGAAGGACGGCTTTCACACACAATTATCTCTCAGAACTGAGCATGTGGAGAGACGTTCGTTCATCTAGCACAAAGGTAACGGGTTGCAGGAGAAACTTTTACACTGATTTCTCAGTCTGTTTCCTTGTGCCGGTTTGATGTTCCTGCAGTATTCACTGTAAAACCAAGTTGAAGCTACTACCTCCCCATATATATGTATGGAGTGGAGTTTGCAACTGAATAGGAACATTGTTTTCCGAACAAGCTAGGTGAAGGACGGCTTTCACACTCACATATGTCTCAGAACTGAGCATGTGGAGAAACGTTCGTTCATCTAGCACCAAGAGAATGGGTTGCAGGAGAAACTTTTACTCTGGTATCTCAGTCTGTTTCCTAGTGCCGGTTTGATGTTCCTGCAGTTTTCACTGTAAAACCGAGTTGGAGCTTGTACCTCCCCATATATATGTGTGGAGTGGAGTTTTCAACTGAAAATAAACATTGTTTTCCCAACAAGCTAGTTGAAGGAAGGCTTTCACACACACTTATCTCTCAGAACTGAGCATGTGAAAGACGTTCTTACACCTATCACCAAGGGAACGGGTTGCAGGAGAAACTTTTACTCTGGGTTCTCAGTCTTTATCCTAGTGCCGGTTTGAAGTTCCTGCAGTTTTCACTGGAAAACCGATTTTAAGCTACGACCTCCCCATATATATATATGGACTGGAGTTTGTAACTGAAAAGAAACTTTATGTTCCCAAGAAGCTAGGTGAAGGACGGCTTTCAAACCGAAATATCTCTTATAACTGAGCATATGGAGAGACGTTCGTTCATCTAGCACAAAGGGAACGGGTTGCAGGAGAAACTTTTACTATGTATTCTCAGTCTGTTTCCTAGTGCCGGTTAGAAATTCCTGCAGCTTTCACTGTAAAACCGTGATGGAGCTAGTAACTCCCCATATATATATATGGAGTGGAGTTGGCAAATGAAAAGAAACTTTGTGTTCCCAACAAGCTAGGTGAAGGACGGCTTTCACACACAATTATCTCTCAGAACTAAGCTTCTGGAGAGACGTTCGTTCATCTAGCACCAATGGAACGGGAATCAGGAGAAACTTTTACTCTGGTTTTTCAATCTGTTTCCTTGTGCCGGTTTGAAGTTCCTGCAGTTTTCACTGTAAAATCGAGTTGGAACTAGTACCTACCCATATATATGTATGGAGTGGTCTTTGATACTGAAAATAATCTTTGTGTTCCCAACAAGCTCGGTGAAGTACGGCTTTCACACACACATATTTCTCAGAACTGAGCATGTGGAGATACGTTCGTTCATCTAGCACAAAAGGAAAGGGTTGCAGGAGAAACTTTTACTCTGGTTTCTCAGTCTGTTTCCTTGTGCCGGTTTGATGTTCTGCAGTATTCAGTGTACAACCGAGTTGGAGCTAGTACCACCCCTATATATGTATGCATTGGAGTTTGCAACTGAAAGTATTCATTGTGTTCCCAACAAGCTATTTGAAGGACGGCTTTCACACACACAAATCTCTCAGAACTGAGCATGTGGAGAGACTTTCGTTCATCTAGCACAATGGGAAGGGGTTGCAGGAGAAATTTTTACTCTGGTTTTTCAGTCTGTTTCCTAGTGCCGTTTTGAAGTTCCTGCATTTTTCACTGTAAACCCTAGTTGGAACTTGTACATCCCATATATATGTATGGAGTGGAGTTTGCAACTGAAAAGAAAGTTTGTGTTCCCAACAAGATAGGTGAAGAACGGCTTTCACACTCACTAATCTCTCAGAACTGAGCATGTGGAGAGACGTTCGTTCATCTAGCAACAAGGGAACTGGTTGCAGGTGAAACTTTTACTCTGGTTTCTCAGTCTGTTTCCTAGTGCCGGTTTGATTTTGCTGCAGTTATCACTGTAAAACCGAGTGAGCTAGTACTTCCCCCTATATATGTATGCAGTGGAGTTTGCAACTGAAAAGAATGTTTGTTTTCCCAACATTCTAGGTGAAGGACAGCTTTCACACACACAAATGTCTCAAAACTGAGCATGTGGAGAGAAGTTCGTTCATCTAGCACAATGTGAACGGGTTGCAGGAGAAACTTTTACTCTGGTTTTTCAGTCTGTTTCCTAGTGCTGGTTTGAAGTTCCTGCAGTTTTCACTGTAAACCCGAGTTGGAACTTGTACATCCCATATATATGTATGGAGTGGAGTTTGCAACTGAAAAGAAAGTTTGTGTTCCGAACAAGATAGGTGAAGAACAGCTTTCACACACACTAATCTCTCAGAACTGAGCATGTGGAGAGACGTTCGTTCATCTAGCAACAAGGGAACTGGTTGCAGGTGAAACTTTTACTCTGGTTTCTCAGTCTGTTTCCTAGTGCCGGTTTGATTTTGCTGCAGTTATCACTGTAAAACCGAGTGAGCTATTACTTCCCCCTATATATGTATGCAGTGGAGTTTGCAACTGAAAATAAACATTGTGTTCCCAACAAGCTAGGTGAAGGACGGCTTTCACACACACTTATCTCTCAGAACTGAGAATGTTGAGAGACGTTCGTTCACCTAGCACCAAGGGAACGGGTTGCAGGAGAAACTTTTACTCTGCTTTCTCAGTGTGTTTCCTATTGCCGGTTTGAATTTCCTGCAGTTTTCACTGTAAAACCGAGTTGGAGCTAGTACCTCCCGTATATATATGTATGGATTGGAGTTTGCAACTTAAAATAAACATTGTGTTCCCAACAAGCTAGTTGAAGAATATCTTTCACACACTAATCTCTCAGAACTCAGCATGTGGAGAGACGATCGTTCATCTAGCACCAAGGGAACGGGTTGCAGGGCAACTTTTAATCTGATATCTCAATCTGTTTCTTTGTGCCGGTTTGAAATTCCTGCAGTTTTCTCTGTAAAAGCGAGTTGGAGCTACTACCTCCCATATATATATTTGGAGTGGAGTTTGCATCTTAAAAGAAACTTTGTGTTCCCAACAAGCTAGGTGAAGGACGGCTCACACACATTTATCTCTCAGAACTGAGCATGTGTAGAGACGTTCGTTCACCTAGCACCAAGGGAACGGTTTGCAGGAGAAACTTTTACTCTGGGTTCTCAGTCTGTTTCCTAGTGCCGGTTAGAATTTCCTGCCGTTTTCACTGGAAAACCGAGTTTAAGCTGCGACCTCCCCATATATATGTATGGAGTGGAGTTTGCAACTGAAAAGAAATTTTGTGTTCCCAACAAGCTAAGTGAAGGATGGCTTCACACACACTTATCTCTCAGAATTTAGCATGCGGAGAGACGTTCGTTCATCTAGCACCAACGGAACGGTTTGCAGGAGAAATTTTTACTCTGGGTTCTCAGTCTGTTTCCTAGTGCCGGTTTGAATTTCCTGTATTTTTCACTGGAAAAATTAGTTGCAGCTACTTCCTCCCCAAATATATGTATGGAATGGAGTTTGCAACTTAAAAGAAACTTTGTTTGCCCAACAAGCTAGGTGAAGGACGGCTTTCACACACACATTTCTCTCAGAACTGAGCATGTGGAGAGACGTTCGTTCATCTAGCACAAAGGGAACGGGTTGCAGGAGAAACTATTACTCTGGCCTCTCAGTCTGTTCCCTAGTGCCGGTTTGAAGTTCCTGCAGTTTTCTCTGTAAAACCGATTTGAAACTACTACCCCCCATATATATATATGGAGTGGAGTTTGCAAATGAAAAGAAAATTTGTGTTCCCAAAAAGCTAGGTGAAGGACGGCTTTCACACACACTTATCTCTTAGAACTAAGCTTGTGGAGAGACGTTCGTTCATCTAGCACCAAGGGAACGGATTGCAGGAGGAACTTTTACTCTGGTTTCTCAGTCTGTTTCCAAGTGCCGGTTTGAAATTCCTGCAGTTTTCACTGGAAAACCGCGTTGGAGCTTGTACCCCCTTATATATATTGATGGAGTGGAGTTTGCAACTGAAAAGAAAGTTTGTGTTCCCAACAAGCTAGGTGAAGGACGGCTTTCACACACACTTATCTCTCAGAACTGAGAATGTGGAGAGACATTCGTTCACCTAGCAACAAGGGAACTGGTTGCAGGTGAAACTTTTACTCTGGTTTCTCAGTTTGTTTCCTAGTACCGGTTTGATTTTCCTGCAGTTATCTCTGTAAAACAGAGTTGGAGCAAGTACCTAACCCTATAAAAGTATGGAGTGGAGTTTGGAACTGAAAAAAAACATTGTGTTTTCAACAAGCTAGGTGAAGGATGGCTTTCACACACACATATCTCTCAGAACTGAGCATGTGGAGATACGTTCGTTCACCTAGCACCAAGCGAACTGGTTGCAGGAGAAACTTTTACTCTGGTTTCTCAGTCTGTTTCCTACTGCCGGTTTGAAGTTCCTGCAGTTTTCACTGTAAAACTGAGTTGGAGCTAGTACCTCCCCATATATATATATGGAGTGGAGTTTGAAACTTAAAATAAACTTTGTTTGCCCAACTAGCTAGGTGAAGGACGGCTTTCACACACACATTTCTTTCACAACTGAGCATGTGGAGAGACGTTCGTTCATCTAGCACAAAGGGAACGGGTTGCAGGAGAAACTATTACTCTGGTCTCTCAGTCTGTTCCCTAGTGCCGCTTTGAATTTCCTGCAGTTTTCTCTGTAAAACCGAGTTGGAGCTACTACCTACCCATATATATATATGGAGTGGAGTTTGCAACTGAAAAGAAAGTTTGTGATCCCAACAAGCTAGGTGAAGGACGGCTTTCACACACACTTATCCCTCAGAACTAAGCTTGTGGAGAGACGTTCGTTCATCTAGCAAAAGGGGAACGGATTGCAGGAGAAACTTTTTCTCTGGTTTGTCAGTCTGTTTCCTAGTGCCGGTTTGAAATTAATGCAGTTTTCACGGTAAAACCGAGTTGGTGCTTGTACCCCCATTTATATGTATGGAGTGGAGTTTGCAACTGAAAAGAAACTTTGTGTTCCCAACAAGCTAGGTGAAGGAAGGCTTTCACACACACTTATCTCTCAGAACTGAGAATGTGGAGAGACATTCGTTCACCAAGCAACAATGGAAATGGTTGCAGTTGAAAATTTTACTCTGGTTTCTCAGTCTGTTTCCTAGTGCCGGTTTGAATTTCCTGCAGTTTTCACTGTAAAACAGATTTGGATATATTACCTCAACCTATATATGCATGGAGTGGAGTTTGCAACTGAAAATAATCATTGTGTTCACAACAAGCTAGGTGAAGGACATCTTTAACACACACTTATCTCTCAGAACTGAGCATGTGGAGAGACTTTCGTTCATCAAGCACAAAGGTAACGGGTTGCAGGAGAAAATATTACTCTGGTTTCTCAGCCTGTTTCCTTGTGTCGGTTTGATGTTCCTGCAGTATACACTGTAAAACCTAGTTGAAGCTAATACCTCCCCATATATATGTATGGAGTGGAGTTTGCAACTGAAAAGAAACTTTGTGTTCCCAACAAGCTAGGTGAAGAACGGCTTTCACACACACTTATCTCTCAGAACTGAGCATGTGGAGAGACGTTCGTTCACCTAGCACCAAGGGAACGGGTTGCAGGTGAAATTTTTACTCTCGTTTCTCGGTCTGTTTCCTAGTGCCGGTTTGAATTTCCTGCATTTTTCACTGTAAATCCGTTTGGAACTAGTACCTCCCCATATATGTGTATGGAGTGGAGTTTGCAACTGGATAGGAACTTTGTGTTCCCATCAAGCTAGGTGAAGGATGGCTTTCACACACAATTATCTCTCAGAACTGAGCATGTGGAGAGACGTTCGTTCATCTAGCACCAAGGGAACGGTTTGCAGGAGAAACTATTACTCTAGGTTCTCAGTCTGTTTCCTAGTGCCGGTTTGAAGTTCCTGCAGTTTTCACTGGAAAACCGAGTTTAAGCTGCGACCTCCCCATATATATTTATGGAGTGGAGTTTGCAACTGAAAAGAAACTTTGTGTTCCCAACAAGCTAAGTGAAGGATGGCTTTCACACACACTTATCTCTCAGATCTGAGCATGTGGAGAGACTTTCGTTCATCTAGCACCAAGGGAACGGGTTGCAGGAGAAACTTTTACTCTGGGTTCTCAGCCTGTTTCCAACTGCCGGTTTGAATTTCCTGTAGTTTTCACTGGAAAACCTAGTTATAGCTACTACCTCCCCAAATATATGTATGGAGTGGAGTTTGCAACTTAAAAGAACCTTGTTTGCCCAACAAGCTGGGTGAAGAACGGCTTTCACACACACATATCTCTCAGAACTGAGCATGTGGAGAGACGTTCGTTCACCTAGCACAAAGGGAACAGGTGCAGGTGAAACTATTACTCTGGTTTCTCAGTCTGTTCCCTAGTGCCGGTTTGAAGTTCCTGCGGTTTTCTCTATAAATCCGAGTTGGAGCTTCTACCACCTCATATATATTTATGGAGTGGAGTTTGCAACTGAAAAGAAAGTTTGTGTTCCCAACAAGCTAGGTGAAGGACGGCTTTCACACACACTTATCTCTCAGAACTGAGAATTTGGAGAGACATTCGTTCACCTAGCAACAAGGGAACTGGTTGCAGGTGAAAATTTTACTCTGGTTTCTCAGTCTGTTTCCTAGTGCCGGTTTGATTTTCCTGCAGTTATCACTGTAAAACAGAGTTGGAGCAATTACCTAACCCTATATATATATGGAGTGGAATTTGCAACTGAAAATAAACATTGTGTTCCCAACAAGCTAGGTGAAGGACGGCTTTCACACAAACATATCTCTCAGAACTGAGCATGTGGAGATACGTTCGTTCACCTAGCACCAAGGGAACTGGTTGCAGGAGAAATTTTTTCTCTGGTTTCTCAGTCTGTTTCCTAGTGCCGGTTTGATGTTCCTGCAGTTTTCACTGTAAAACCGAGTTGGAGCTAGTACCAGCCCTATATATGTATGGAGTGGGATTTGCAACTGAAAATAAACATTGTGTTCCCAACAAGGTAGTTGAAGGACGGCTTTCACACACACTAATCTCTCAGAACTGAGCATGTGGAGAGACGTTTGTTCTTCTAGCACCAAGGGAACGGGTTGCAGGAGAAACATTTACTCTGGTTTCTCAGTCTGTTTCCTAGTGCCGTTTTGAAGTTCCTGCATTTTTCAATGGAAAACGGATTTTAAGCTACTACTTCCCATATATATTTATGGTGTGGAGTTTGCAACTGAAAAGTATCTTTGTTTTCCCTACAAGCTAGGTGAAGGACGGCTTTCACACACACTTATCTCTCAGAACTGAGCATGTGGAGAGACGTTTGTTCATCTAGCACCAAGGGAACGGGTTGCAGGAGAAACTTTTACTCTGGGTTCTCAGACTGTTTCCTAGTGCCAGTTTGAAGTTCATGCATTTTTCACTGGAAAACCGAGTTGGAGCTACTACCTCCCCATATATAGGTATGGAGTGGAGTTTGCAACTGAAAAGAAACTTTGTGTTCCCAACAAGCTAGGTGAAGGACGGCTTTCACACACATTTATCTCTCAGAACTAAGCTTGTGGAGAGACGTTCGTTCATCTAGCACCAAGGGAACGGATTGCAGGAGAAACTTTTACTCTGGTTTGTCAGTATGTTTCCTAGTGCCGGTTTGAAATTCCTGCAGTTTTCACTGTAAAACCGAGTTGGGGCTTGTACCCCCATATATATATTTATGGAGTGGAGTTTGCAACTGAAAAGAAAGTTTGTGTTCCCAACAAGCTAGGTGAAGGACGGCTTTCACACACACTTATCTCTCAGAACTGAGAATGTGGAGAGACATTCGTTCACCTAGCAACAAGGGAAATGGTTGCAGGTGAAAATTTTACTCTGGTTTCTCAGTCTGTTTCCTAAGGCCGGTTTGATTTTCCTGCAGTTATCACTGTAAAACAGAGTTGGAGCAAGTACCTAACCCTATATATGTATGGAGTGGAGTTTGCATCTAAAAATAAACATTGTGTTCCCAACAAGCTAGGTGAAGGACGGCTTTCACACAAACATATCTCTCAGAACTGAGCATGTGGAGATACGTTCGTTCACCTAGCACCAAGGGAACTGGTTGCAGGAGAAATTTTTTCTCTGGTTTCTCAGTCTGTTTCCTAGTGCCGGTTTGATGTTCCTGCAGTTTTCACTGTAAAACCGAGTTGGAGCTTGTACCAGCCCTATATATGTATGGAGTGGGATTTGCAACTGAAAATAAACATTGTGTTCCCAACAAGGTAGTTGAAGGACGGCTTTCACACACACTAATCTCTCAGAACTGAGCATGTGGAGAGACGTTTGTTCTTCTAGCACCAAGGGAACGGGTTGCAGGAGAAACATTTACTCTGGTTTCTCAGTCTGTTTCCTAGTGCCGTTTTGAAGTTCCTGCATTTTTCAATGGAAAACGGATTTTAAGCTACTACTTCCCATATATATTTATGGTGTGGAGTTTGCAACTGAAAAGTATCTTTGTTTTCCCTACAAGCTAGGTGAAGGACGGCTTTCACACACACTTATCTCTCAGAACTGAGCATGTGGAGAGACGTTTGTTCATCTAGCACCAAGGGAACGGGTTGCAGGAGAAACTTTTACTCTGGGTTCTCAGACTGTTTCCTAGTGCCAGTTTCAAGTTCATGCATTTTTCACTGGAAAACCGAGTTGGAGCTACTACCTCCCCATATATAGGTATGGAGTGGAGTTTGCAACTGAAAAGAAACTTTGTGTTCCCAACAAGCTAGGTGAAGGACGGCTTTCACACACATTTATCTCTCAGAACTAAGCTTGTGGAGAGACGTTCGTTCATCTAGCACCAAGGGAACGGATTGCAGGAGAAACTTTTACTCTGGTTTGTCAGTATGTTTCCTAGTGCCGGTTTGAAATTCCTGCAGTTTTCACTGTAAAACCGAGTTGGGGCTTGTACCCCCATATATATATTTATGGAGTGGAGTTTGCAACTGAAAAGAAAGTTTGTGTTCCCAACAAGCTAGGTGAAGGACGGCTTTCACACACACTTATCTCTCAGAACTGAGAATGTGGAGAGACATTCGTTCACCTAGCAACAAGGGAAATGGTTGCAGGTGAAAATTTTACTCTGGTTTCTCAGTCTGTTTCCTAAGGCCGGTTTGATTTTCCTGCAGTTATCACTGTAAAACAGAGTTGGAGCAAGTACCTAACCCTATATATGTATGGAGTGGAGTTTGCATCTAAAAATAAACATTGTGTTCCCAACAAGCTAGGTGAAGGACGGCTTTCACACACACATATCTCTCAGAACTGAGCATGTGGAGATACGTTCGTTCACCTAGCACCAAGGGAACGGGTTGCAGGAGAAACATTTACTCTGGTTTCTCAGTCTGTTTCCTAGTGCCGGTTTGAAGTTCCTGCTGTTTTCACTGTAAAACCGAGTTGGAGCTACTACATCCCGATATATATGTATGGAGTGGACTTTGCAACTGAAAACAATCTTTGTGTTCCCAGCAAGATAGGTGAAGGACGGCTTTCACACACACTTATCTCTCAGAACTGAGCATGTGGAGAGACGTTCGTACATCTAACACCAAGGGAATGGGTTGCAGGGAAAATTTCACCCTGGTATCTCAGTCTTTTTCCTAGTGCCTGTTTGAAGTTCCTGCAGTTTTCACTGGAAAACGGATTTTAAGCTACTACTTCCCCATATATATTTATGGCGTGGAGTTTGCAACTGAAAAGAAACTTTGTTTTCCCTACAAGCTAGGTGAAGGACGGCTTTCACACACACTTATCTCTCAGAACTGAGCATGTAGAGATACGTTCGTTCACCTAGCACCAAGGGAACTGGTTGCAGGAGAAATTTTTTCTCTGGTTTCTCAGTCTGTTTCCTAGTGCCTGTTTGATGTTGCTGCAGTTTTCACTGGAAAACCTAGTTGGAGCTACTACCTCCCAAAATATATGTATGGAGTGGAGTTTACAACTTAAAAGAACCTTGTTTGCCCAACAAGCTGGGTGAAGAACTGCTTTCACACACACATATCTCACAGAACTGAGCATGTGGAGAGACGTTCGTTCACCTAGCACAAAGGGAACAGGTGCAGGTGAAACTATTACTCTGGTTTCTCAGTCTGTTCCCTAGTGCCGGTTTGAAGTTCCTGCGGTTTTCTCTATAAATCAGAGTTGGAGCTACTACCTCCTCATATATTTATGGAATGGAGTTTGCAACTGAAAAGAAAGTTTGTGTTCCCAACAAGCTAGGTGAAGGACGGCTTTCACACACACTTATCTCTCAGAACTGAGAATGTGGAGAGACATTCGTTCACCTAGCAACAAGGGAACTGGTTGCAGGTGAAAATTTTACTCTGGTTTCTCAGTCTGTTTCCTAGAGCCGGTTTGATTTTCCTGCAGTTATCACTGTAAAACTGAGTTGGAGCAATTACCTAACCCTATATATGTATGGAGTGGAATTTGCAACTGAAAATAAACATTGTGTTCCCAACAAGCTAGGTGAAGGACGGCTTTCACAAAAACATATCTCTCAGAACTGAGCATGTGGAGATACGTTCGTTCACCTAGCACCAAGGGAACTGGTTGCAGGAGAAATTTTTTCTCTGGTTTCTCATTCTGTTTCCTAGTGCCGTTTTGAAGTTCCTGCAGTTTTCACTGTAAAACCGAGTTGGAGCTAGTACATCCCGATATATATGTATGGAGTGGACTTTGCAACTGAAAATAATCTTTGTGTTCCCAACAAGAATGGTGAAGGACGGCTTTCACACACACTTATCTCTCAGAACTGAGCATGTGGAGAGACGTTCGTACATCTAACACCAAAGGAACGGGTTGCAGGGAAAATTTTACCCTGGTATCTCAGTCTGTTTCCTAGTGCCTGTTTGAAGTTCCTGCATTTTTCAATGGAAAACGGATTTTAAGCTACTACTTCCCATATATATTTATGGTGTGGAGTTTGCAACTGAAAAGTATCTTTGTTTTCCCTACAAGCTAGGTGAAGGACGGCTTTCACACACACTTATCTCTCAGAACTGAGCATGTGGAGAGACGTTTGTTCATCTAGCACAAAGGGAACGGGTTGCAGGAGAAACTTTTACTCTGGGTTCTCAGACTGTTTCCTAGTGCCAGTTTGAAGTTCATGCATTTTTCACTGGAAAACCGAGTTGGAGCTACTACCTCCCCATATATATGTATGGAGTGGAGTTTGCAACTGAAAAGAAACTTTGTGTTCCCAACAAGCTAGGTGAAGGACGGCTTTCACACACATTTATCTCTCAGAACTAAGCTTGTGGAGAGACGTTCGTTCATCTAGCACCAAGGGAACGGA
The DNA here is from genome assembly GCF_036321535.1 of Camelus dromedarius. Lineage (NCBI taxonomy): Eukaryota > Metazoa > Chordata > Mammalia > Artiodactyla > Camelidae > Camelus > Camelus dromedarius. Next base: position 26,403,467 of record NC_087460.1, read on the forward strand.
TTGCAGGAGAAACTTTTACTCTGGTTTTTCAGTATGTTTCCTAGTGCCGGTTTGAAATTCCTGCAGTTTTCACTGTAAAACCGAGTTGGGGCTTGTACCCCCATATATATATTTATGGAGTGGAGTTTGCAACTGAAAAGAAAGTTTGGGTTCCCAACAAGCTAGGTGAAGGACGGCTTTCACACACACTTATCTCTCAGAACTGAGAATGTGGAGAGACATTCGTTCACCTAGCAACAAGGGAAATGGTTGCAGGTGAAAATTTTACTCTGGTTTCTCAGTCTGTTCCCTAGTGCCGGTTTGATTTTCCTGCAGTTATCACCGTAAAACAGAGTTGGAGCAAGTACCTAACCCTATATATGTATGGAGTGGAGTTTGCAACTAAAAATAAACATTGTGTTCCCAACAAGCTAGGTGAAGGACGGCTTTCACACACACATATCTCTCAGAACTGAGCATGTGGAGATACGTTCGTTCACCTAGCAACAAGGGAACGGGTTGCAGGAGAAACATTTACTCTGGTTTCTCAGTCTGTTTCCTAGTGCCGTTTTGAAGTTCCTGCTGTTTTCACTGTAAAACCGAGTTGGAGGTAGTACATCCCGATATATATGTATGGAGTGGACTTTGCAATTGAAAATAATCTTTGTGTTCCCAGCAAGATAGGTGAAGGACGGCTTTCACACACACTTATCTCTCAGAACTGAGCATGTGGAGAGACGTTCGTACATCTAACACCAAGGGAACGAGTTGCAGGGAAAATTTCACCCTGGTATCTCAGTCTGTTTCCTAGTGCCTGTTTGAAGTTCCTGCAGTTTTCAATGGAAAACGGATTTTAAGCTACTACTTCCCCATATATATTTATGGCGTGGAGTTTGCAACTGAAAAGAAACTTTGTTTTCCCTACAACATAGGTGAAGGACGGCTTTCACACACACTTATCTCTCAGAACTGAGCATGTGGAGAGACGTTCGTTCATCTAGCACAAAGGGAACGGGTTGCTGGAGAAACTTTTACTCAGGTTTCTCAGTCTGTTTCCTAGTGCCGTTTTGATGTTCCTGTAGATTTCACTGTGAAACCGAGTTGGAGCTAGTACCTCCCCATATATATGTATGGAATGGAGTTTGCAACTGAAAAAAATTTTGTGTTCCCAACAAGCTGGTGAAGGACGGCTTTAACACATAATTATCTCTCAGAACTGAGCATGTGGAGAGACGTTCGTTCAGCTAGCACAAAGTGAACGAGTTGCAGGGGAAACTTTTACTCTGGTTTCTCAGTCATTTCCTTGTGCTGGTTTGATGTTCCTGCAGTATTCACTGTAAAACCGAGTTGAAGCTACTACCTCCCCATATATATGTATGTAGTGGAGTTTGCAACTGAAACTAAGCATTGTGTTCATAACATGCTCGGTGAAGAACGGCTTTCACACACACTTATCTCAGAACTGAGCATGTGTAGAGACGTTCTTTCATCTAGCACAAAATGAACGGTTTGCAGGAGAAACTATTAATCTGGTTTCTCAGTCTATTTCCTAGTGCCGGTTTAATATTCCTGAAGTTTACACTGTAAATCCGAGTTGGAGCTAGTACCTACCCATATATATGTATGGAGTGGGGTTTACAACTGAAAAGAAACTTTGTGTTCCCAACAAACTAGATGAAGGACGGCTTTCACACACACATAACTCTCAGAACTGAGCATGTGGAGAGACGTTCGTTCACCAAGCAACAAGGGAACGGTTTGCAGGAGAAACTTTTACTCTGGTATCTCAGTCTGTTTCCTAGTGCCGGTTTGAAGTTCCTGCAGTTTTCACTGTAAAAAAGAGTTGGATCTTTTACCTCCCCCTATATATGCATGGAGTGGAATTTGCAACTTAAAATAAGCATTGTTTTCATAACTTGCTAGGTTAAGCACGGCTTTCACAGACACTTCTCTCTCAGAACTGAGCATGTGGAGAGACGTTCGTTCACCTAGCACCAATTGAACGGGTTGCAGAAGAAACTTTTACTCTGGTTTCTCAGTCTGTTTCCTAGTGCCGGTTTGAAGTTCCTGCAGTTTTCACTGTAAAACCGAGTTGTAGTTAGTACCTCCCCATATATATGTATGGATTGGAGTTTGCAACTGAAAAGAATCTTTGTGTTCCCAACAAGCTAGGTGAAGGACGGCTTTCACACACACTCATCTCTCAGAACTGAGCATGTGGAGAGACGTTCGTTCATCTAGCACAAAAGGAACGGTTTGCAGGAGAAACTATTACTGTGGTTTCTCAGTCTGTTTCCTAGTGCCGGTTTGAATTTCCTACAGTTTTCACTGGAAAACCGAGTTGCAGCTAGTACCTCACCCTATGTATGTATGGAACGGAATTTGCTAATGAAAAGAGACGTTGTGTTCCCAACAAGCAAGTTGAAGGACGGCTTTCACACACACTTATCTCTAAGAACTGAGCATGTCGAGGGACGTTCGTTCATCTAGCACCAAGGGAACGGGTTGCAGGAGAAACTTTTATTCTGGTTTCTCAGTCTGTTTCCTAGTGCCGGTTTGAAGTTCCTGCAGTTTTCACTGGAAAAACGAGTTTTAGCTACTACCTCCCCATATATATGAATGGAGTATAGTTTGCAACTGAAAATAATCTTTGTGTTCCCAACAATCTAGGTGAAGGACGGCTTTCACACACACTTATCTCTCAGAAATCAGCATGTGGAGAGACGTTCGTTAATCTAGCACCAAGGGAACGGGTTGCAGGAGAAACTATTACTCTGGTTTCTCAGTCTGTTTCCTAGTGCTGGTTTAATGTTCCTGCAGTTTACACTGTAAAACCGAGTTGGACCTAGTACCTACCAATATATATGTATGGAGTGGAGTTTGCAACTGAAAACAATTATGTGTTCCCAACAAGCTAGGTAAAGATCGGCTTTCACACACAATTATCTATCAGAACTAAACTTGTGTAGATACGTTCGTTCATCTAGCACCAAGGGAACGGATTGCAGGAGAAACATTTACTCTGGTTTCTCAGTCTGTTTCTTTGTGCCGGTTTGAAGTTCCTGCAGTTTTCACTGTAAAACAGAGTTGGATCTATTACCTCCCCCTATATATGCATGGAGTTGGGTTTGCAACTGAAAATAAGCATTGTGTTCTCAACAAGCTAGGTGAAGGATGGCTTTAACACACACTTATCTCTCAGAATTGAGCATGTGGAGAGACTTTCGTTCATATAGCACAAAGGGAACTGGTTGCATGAGAAACTTTTACTCTGGTTTCTCAGTCTGTTTCCTTGTGCCGGTTTCATGTTCCTGCAGTATTCACTGTAAAACAGAGTTGAAGCTACTACCTCCCCATATATATGTATGGAGTGAAGTTTGCAACTGAAAAGAAACTTTGTGTTCCCAACAAATAGGTGAAGGACGGCTTTCACACACACTTATCTCTCAGAACTAAGCTTGTGGAGAGACGTTCGTTCATCTAACACCAAGGGAACGGGTTGCAGGAGAAACTTTTACTCTGGTTTCTCAGTGTGTTTCCTAGTACCGATTTGAATTTCCTGCATTTTTCACTGTAAATCCGATTTGGAGCTAGTACCTATCCCTATATATGTATGGAGTGGAGTTTGCAACTGAAAAGAAACATTGTGTTCCCAACAAGCTAGGTGAAGGACGGCTTTCACACACAATTAACTCTCCGAACTGAGCATGTGGAGAGACGTTCGTTCATTTAGCACCAAGGGAACGGGTTGCAGGAGAAACTTTTACTCTGGGTTCTCAGTCTTTTTCCTAGTGCCGGTTTGATTTTCCTGCAGTTATCACTGTAAAACATTGTTGGAGCTAGTACCTCCCACTATATATGTATGGAGTGTAGTTTGCAACTGAAAATAAACTTTGTGTTCCCAAAAATTTAGGTGAAGGACGGCTTTCACACACACTTATCTCTCAGAACTAAGCTTGTGGATAGACGTTCGTTCATCTAGCACCAAGGGAACGTGTTGCAGGAGAAACTATTACTCTGGTATCACAGTCTGTTTCCTAGTGCCGGTTTAAAGTTCCTGCAGTTTTTACTGCAAAAATGACTTGGAGCTAGTACCTCCCCATATATATGTATGGAGTGGAGTTTGCAACTGAAAAGAATCTTTGTGTTCCCAACAATCTAGGTGAAGGAAGGCTTTCACACACAATTAACTCTCCGAACTGAGCATGTGGAGAGACGTTCGTTCATCTAGCACCAAGGGAACGGGTTGCAGGAGAAACTTTTGCTCTGGATTCTCAGTCTGTTTTTTAGTGCCGGTTTGAAGTTCCTGCAGTTTTCAGTGTAAAACCGAGTTGCAGCTAGTACCTCCCCATATATATGTATCGAATGGAGTTTTCAACTGAAAAGAAAATTTGTGTTCCAAACAAGCTGGTTGAACACGGCTTTCACACACAGTTATCTCTCAGAACTGAACATGTGGAGAGACGTTCGTTCACCTAGCACCAAGGTAACGGGTTGCAGGGAAAACTTTTACTCTGGTATCTCAGTCTGTTTCCTAGTGCCGGTTTGAAATTATTGCAGTTTTCACTGTAAAACCGAGTTGGAGCTAGTACCTCCCCATATATATATGTGTAGTGAAGGTAGCAAATATAAATAAACATTGTGTTCCCAACAAGCTAGTTGAAGGACGGCTTTCACACACACTAATCTCTCAGAACTGAGAATGTGGAGAGACGTTCGTTCATCTAGCACCAAGGGAACGGGTTGCAGGAGAAACTATTACTCTGGTATCTCAGTGTGTTTCCTAGTGCCGGTTTGAATTTCCTGCAGTTTTCATTGTGAAACCGACTTGGAGCTAGTACCTACCAATTTATATGTATGGAGTGGACTTTGCAACTGGAAATAATCTTTGTGTTCAAACAAGCTAGGTGAAGTACGGCTTTCACACAAACATAACTCACAGAACTGAGCATGTGGAGAGACTTTCGTTCATCCAGCACAAAGGGAACGGGTTGCAGGAGAAACTTTTACTATGGTTTCTTAGTCTGTTTCCTAGTGCCGGTTTTAATTTCCTGCAGTTTTCACAGTAAAACCGAGTTGGAGCTAGTACCTCCCCATATATATGTATGGAGTGGAGTTTGCAACTGAAAAGAAACTTTGTGTTCCCAAAATTCTAGGTGAAGGACGGCTTTCACACAAAATTATCTCTCAGAACTGAGCATGTGAAGAGACGTTCGTTCACCTAGCACCAAGGGAACGGGTTGCAGGAGAAACATTTACTCTGGGTTCTCAGTCTGTTTCCTAGTGCCGGTTTGAATTTCCTGCAGTTTTCACTGGAAAACCGAGTTTAAGCTACTATACCCGTATATATGTATAGATTGGAGTTTGCCACTGAAAAGAAACTTTGTATTCCCAACAAGCTAGGTGAAGGAAGGCTTTCACACACACATATAACTCAGAAATGAGCATGTGGAGAGACGTTCATTCATCTAGCACAAAGGTAACGAGTTGCAGGAGAAACTTTTACTCTGGTTTCTCAGTCTGTTTCCTAGTGCCGGTTTGAATTTCCTGCAGTTTTCACAGTAAAACCGATTTGGAGCTAGTAACTCCCCATATATATGTATGGAGAGGAGTTTGCAACTGAAAAGAAAATTTGTGTTCCCAAAATTCTAGGTAAAGGACGGCTTTCACACACATTTATCTCTCAGAACTGAGCATGTGAAGAGACGTTCGTTCACCTAGCACCAAGGGAACGTTTTGCAGGAGAAACTTTTACTCTGGGTTCTCAGTCTGTTTCCTAGTGCCGGTTTGAAGTTCCTGCAGTTTTCACTGGAAAACCGAGTTTAAGCCACTACTTCCTGTATATATGTATAGAGTGGAGTTTGCCACTGAAAAGAACCTTTGTGTTCCCAACAAGCTAGGTGAAGGAACTCTTTCACACACACTTATCTCTCAGAACTGAGCATGTAGAGAGACGTTCGTCCATCTAGCACAAAGTAACGGGTTGCAGGAGAAACTTTTTCTATGGTCTCTCAGTCTGTTTCCTAGTGCCTTTTTGAAGTTCCTGCATTTTTCAGTGTAAAACCGAGTTGGAGCTGGTACCTCCCCTTATATATGTATGGAGTGGAGATGGCAACTAAAAGAAAGTTTGTGTTCCCAACATGCTAGTTGAAGGACGGCTTTCACACACACTTATCTCTCAGAACTGAGCATGTGGAGAGAGGTTCGTTCATCTAGCACAAAGGGAAAGGGTTGCAGGAGAAACTTTTACTCTGGATTCTCAGTCTTTTTCCTAGTGCCGGTTTGATGTTCCTGCAGTTTTCACTGTAAAACCGAGTTGGAGCTGGTACCTCCCCGTATATATGTATGGAGTGAAGTTTGCAACTGAAAAGAAACGTTGTGTTCCCAACAAGCTATGTGAAGAACGGCTTTCACACACACTTATCTCTCAGAACTAAGTTTGTGGAGAGACGTTCGTTCAAATAGGACCAAGGGAACGGGTTGCAGGAGAAACTTTTACACTGGTTTCTCAGTCTGTTTCTTAGTGCCGGTTTGATGTTCCTGCAAGTTTCACTGTAAAACCGAATTGGAGCTAGTACCTCCCCATAAATATATAAGGAGTGGAGTTTGCAACTGAAAAGAAACTTTGTGTTCCCAACAAGCTATGTGAAGTTCGGCTTTCACACACACTTATATCTCATAACTGAGCTTGAGGAGAGACGTTCGTTCATCTAGCACAAAGGGAACTTGTTGCAATAGAAAATTTTACTCTAGAATCTCAGTCTGTTTCCTAGTGCCGGTTTGAAGTTCCTGCAGTTTTCACTGTAAAACCGAGTTGGTACTAGTACTACCCCATATATATGTATGGAGTGCACTTTGCAACTGAAAAGAAACTTTGTGTTCCCAACAAGCTAGGTGAAGGGCGGCTTTCACACACACTTATCTCTCAGAACTGAGCATGTGGAGAGACTTTCGTTCAGCTAACTCCAAGGGAACGGTTTGCAGGAGAAATTTTTAATCTGGGTTCTCAGTCTGTTTCCTAGTGACGGTTTGAAGTTCCTGCAGTTTTCACTGGAAAATCGAGTTGGAGCTACAACCTCCCCATATATATGTATAGAGTGGAGTTTGCAACTGAAAAGAAACTTTGTGTTCCCAACAAGCTAGTTGAAGTTCGGGTTTCACACACACTTATCTCTCAGAACTAAGCTTGTGGAGAGACGTTCGTTCAACTAGCACAAAGGGATCGGGTTGCAGGAGAAACTTTTACTCTGGTTTCTCAGTCTGTTTCCTAGTGCCGATTTGAATTTCCTGCAGTTTTCACTGTAAAACCGAGTTGGAGCTAGTACCACCCCATATATTTGTGTGGAGTGGAGTTTGCAACTGAAAAGAAACTTTGTGTTCCAAACAAGCTAGGTTGAAGGACGGCTTTCACACACAATTATCTCTCAGAACTAAGCTTTGGAGAGACGTTCGTTCATCTAGCACCAAGGGAACGGGTTGCAGGAGAAACTTTTACTCTGGTTTCTCATTCTATTTCCTAGTGCCGGTTTGACGTTCCTGCAGTTTTCACTGTAAAACCGAGTTGAAGCTACTACCTCCCCATATATATGTATGGAGTGGATTTTGCAACTGAAAACAAACTTTGTGTTCCCAAAAAGCTAGGTGAAGGACGGCTATCACACACACTTATCTCTCAGAACTGAGCATGTGGAGAGACGTTCGTTCATCTAGCACCAAGAAAATGGGTTGCAGTAGAAACTTTTACTCTGGATTCTCTGTCTGTTTCCTAGTGCCGGTTTGAACTTCCTCCAGATTTCACTGTAAAACCGAGTTGGATCTAGTACCTCCCCCTATATATGCATGGTGTGGGGTTAGCAAATGCAAATAAGCATTGTTTTCCCAACAAGCTATGTGAAGGACGGCTTTCACACACACTTATCTCTCAGAACTGAGCTTGTTGAGAGACGTTCATTCACATAGCACAAAGGGAACGATTTGCAGGAGAAACTTTTACTCTGGTTTCTCAGTCTGTTTCCTAGAGCGGGTTTGATGTTCCGGCAGTTTTCACCGTAAAACCGAGTTGAACCTAGTACCACCCCATATATATGTATGCAGTGGAGTTTGCAACTGAAAAGAAACTTTGTGTTCCCAACAAGCTAGGTGAAGGACGGCTTTCACACACACTTATCTCTCAGAACTGAGCATGTGGAGAGAGGTTCGTTCATCTAGCACAAAGGGAACGGTTTTTCAGGAGAAACAATTACTCTGGTTTCTCAGTATTTTTCCTTGTGCCGGTTTGATGTTCCTGCAGTATTCACAGTAAAACCGTGTTGAAGCTACTACCTCCCCATATATATGTATGGACTGGAGTTTGCAACTTAAAAGTAACTTTGTGTTCCCAACAAGCTAGGTGAAGGACGGCTTTCATACACACTTATCTCTCAGAACTGAGCATGTTGAGAAACGTTCGTTCACCTAGCACCAAGGGAACGAGTTGCAGGTGAAACTTTTACTCTGGTTTCTCAGTCTGTTTCCTAGTGCCGGTTTGAAGTTCCTGCAGTTTTCACTGTAAAACCGAGTTGAACCTAGTACCACCCCGTATATATGTATGCAGTGGAGTTTGCAACTGAAAAGAAACTTTGTGTTCCCAACAAGCTAGGTGAAGGTCGGCTTTGACACACACTTATCTCTCAGAACTGAGCATGTGGAGAGACGTTCGTTCACCTAGCTCCAAGGGAACGGGATGCAGGAGAAATTTTACTCGGGTTCTCAGTCTGTTTCCTAGTGCCGGTTAGAAGTTCCAGCAGTTTTCCCTGGAAAACTGTGTTGGAGCTAATTCCTCCCCATATATAAATATGGAGTGGAGTTTGCAACTGAAAAGAAACTTTGTGTTCCCAACAAGCTAGGTGAAGGTCGGCTTTCACACACATTTATCTCTCAGAACTGAGTATGTGGAGAGACTTTCGTTCATTTAGCACAAAGGGAACGGTTTGCAGGACAAATTATACTCTGGTTTCTCAGTCTGTTTCCTAGGGCCGGTTTGAAGTTCCTGCAGTTTTCACTGTAAAATCGAGTTGGAGCTAGTACCTCCCGATATATATATATGGAGTGGAGTTTGCAACTGAAAAGAATCTTTGTGTTCTCAACAAGCTAGTTGAAGGATGCCTTTCACACACACATATCTCTCAGAACTAAGCTTGTGGAGAGACTTTGGTTCATCCAGCACCAAGGGAACGGGTTGCTGGAGAAACTTTTACTCTGGTTTCTCAGTCTGTTTCCTAGTGCTGGTTTGAAGTTGCTGCAGTTTTCACTGTAAAACCGAGTTTGAGCTAGTACCTCCCCATATATATGTATGGAGTGGAGTTTGCAACTAAAAGGAAACGTTATGTTCCCAACAAGCTAGGTGAAGGACGGCTTTCACACACAGTTATCTCTCCGAAATGAGCTTGTGGAGAGAAGTTCGTTCACATAGCATAAATGGAACGGGTTGCAGGAGAAACTTTTACTCTGGTTTCTCAGTCTGTTTCCTAGTGCCGGTTTGATGTTCCTGCAGTTTTCACTGTAAAACCGATTTGGAGCTAGTTCCTCCCCATATATATGTAAGGAGTGGAATTTGCAACTGAAAAGAAACTTTGTGTTCCCCACAAGCTAGTTGAAGGACGGCTTTCACACTCACTTATCTCTCAGAACTGAGCAGGTGGAGAGATGTTCGTTCATCTTGCACAAAGGGACCGTGTTGAGAGAGAAACTTTTACTCTGGTTTCACAGCATTTTTCCTAGTGCCGGTTTGATGTTCCAGCAGGTTTCACTGTAAAATCGATTTGGAGCTTGTACCTCCCCATATATATGTATGGAGTGGGGTTTGCAACAGAAAAGAATCTCTGTGTTCCCTACAAGCTAGGTGAAGGACGGCTTTCACACACACTTATCTCTCAGAACTGAGCATGTGGAGAGAAGTTCGTTCATCTAGCACCAAGGAAACGGTTTGCAGGAGAATCTTTTACTCTGGTTTCTCAGTCTGTGTCCTAGTGCCGGTTTGAAATTCCTGAAGATTTCACTGTAAAACCGAGTTGGATTTAGTACCTCCCCCTATATATGCATGCAGTGGAGTTAGCAACTGAAAATAAGCATTCTGTTCCCAACAAGCTATGTGAAGGACGGCATTCACACACACTTATCTCTCAGAACTGAGCTTGTGGAGAGACGTTCGTTCACATAGCACAAAGGGAACGGGTTGCAGGAGAAACTTTTACTCTGGTATCTCAGTCTGATTCCTAGTGCCGGTTTGATGTTCCTGCAGTTTTCACCGTAAAACCTAGTTGGAGCCAGTACCTCCCCATATATATGTATGGAGTGTAGATTGCAACTGAAAAGAAACTTTGTCTTCCCAACAAGCTAGGTTAAGGACGGCTTTCACACACACTTATCTCTCAGAACTGAGCAGGTGGAGAGATGTTCGTTCATCTTGCACAAATTGAACGTGTTGAGAGAGAAACTTTTACTCTGGTTTCACAGTCTTTTTCCTAGTGCCGGTTTGATGATCCAGCAAGTTTCACTGTAAAATCGATTTGGAGCTTGTACCTCCCCATATATATGTATGGATTGGAGTTTGCAACAGAAAAGAATCTCTGTGTTCCCTACAAGCTAGGTGAAGGGCGGCTTTCACACACAATTATCTCTCAGAACTAAGCTTCTGGAGAGACGTTCGTTCAACTAGCACCAAAGGAACGGGTTGCAGGAGAAACTTTTACTCTGGTTTCTAAGTCTGTTTCCTAGTGCCGGTTTGATATTCCTGCAGTTTTCACCGTAAAAGCGATTTGGAGCTAGTTCCTCCCCATATATACGTATGGAGTGTAGTTTGCAACTTAAAAGAAACTTTGTGTTCCCCACAAGCTAGTTGAAGGACGCCTTTCACACACACATATCTCTCAGAACTAAGTTTGTGGAAGGACTTTCGTTCATCTAGCACCAAGGGAACTGGTTGCTGGAGAAACTTTTACTCTGGTTTTTCAGTCTGTTTCCTAGTGCCGGTTTGAAGTTCCTGCAGTTTTCACTGTAAAACCGAGTTGGAGCTAGTACCTCCCCATATAAATATATGGATTGTAGTTTGCAACTAAAAACAAACTTGGTGTTCCCAAAAAGGTAGGTGAAGGATGGCTTTCACACACACTTATCTCTCAGAACTGAGCATGTGGAGAGACGTTCGTTCATCTACCAAAAAGGGAACGGGTTGAAGGGGAAACTTTTACTCTGGTTTCTCAGTCTGTTTCCTAGTGCCGGTTTGAATTTCCTGCAGTTTTCTCTGTAAAACCGTGTTGGAGCTTGTACCTCCCCATATATATGTATGGATTGGAGTTTGCAACTTAAAAGAAACTTTGTGATCCCAACAAGCTAGGTGAAGGTCGGCTTTCACACACACTTATCTCTCAGAACTGAGCATGTGGAGAGACTTTCGTTCATCTAGCACAAATGGAACGGGCTGCAGGAGAAACTTTTACTCTGGGTTCTCAGTCTGTTTCCTAGTGCCGGTTTGAAGTTCCTGCAGTTTTCACTGGAAAACCGAGTTGAACCTTGGACCTGCCCATATATATGTATGGAGTGGAGTTTGCACCTCAAAAGAAACTTTCTGTTCCCAACAAGCTATGTGAAGGATGGCTTTCACACACACTAATCTATCAGAACGGAGCATTTGGATAGACGTTCGTTCATCTAGCACAAAGGGACCGGGTTGCAGAAGAAACTTTTACTCTGGATTCTCAGTCTGTTTCCTAGTGCCGGGTTGATGTTCCTGCAGTTTTCACTGGAAAACCGAGTTGGAGCTACTACCTCCCCATATATATGTATGGAGTGTAGAGAGCAACTGAAAAGAAACTTTGTCTTCCCAACAAGCTAGGTGAAGGACGGCTTTCACACACACTAATCTCTCAGAACTGAGCATGTGGAGAGACGTTCGTTCATCTAGCACAGAGGGAACGGTTTACAGGAGAAACTTTTTCTCTGGGTTCTCAGTCTGTTTCCTAGTGCCAGTTAGAAGTTCCTGCAGTTTTCACTGGAAAACCGAGTTGAAGCTAGGACCTTCCCATATATATGTATGGAGTGCAGTTTGCACCTGAAAAGAAACTTTCTGTTCCCAACAAACTATGTGAAGGACAGCTTTCACACACACTTATCTCTCAGAACTGAGCATGTGGAGAGATGTTCGTTCATCTTGCACAAACGGAACTGTTTGCAGGAGAAACTTTTACTCTGGTTTCTCAGTCTGTTTCCTAGTGCCGGTTTGAAGTTCCTGCAGTTTTCACTGTAAAACCGAGTTGAACCTAGTACCACCCCGTATATATGTATGCAGTGGAGTTTGCAACTGAAAAGAAACTTTGTGTTCCCAACAAGCTAGGTGAAGGTCGGCTTTGACACACACTTATCTCTCAGAACTGAGCATGTGGAGAGACGTTCGTTCACCTAGCTCCAAGGGAACGGGATGCAGGAGAAATTTTACTCGGGTTCTCAGTCTGTTTCCTAGTGCCGGTTAGAAGTTCCAGCAGTTTTCCCTGGAAAACTGTGTTGGAGCTAATTCCTCCCCATATATAAATATGGAGTGGAGTTTGCAACTGAAAAGAAACTTTGTGTTCCCAACAAGCTAGGTGAAGGTCGGCTTTCACACACATTTATCTCTCAGAACTGAGTATGTGGAGAGACTTTCGTTCATTTAGCACAAAGGGAACGGTTTGCAGGACAAATTATACTCTGGTTTCTCAGTCTGTTTCCTAGGGCCGGTTTGAAGTTCCTGCAGTTTTCACTGTAAAATCGAGTTGGAGCTAGTACCTCCCGATATATATATATGGAGTGGAGTTTGCAACTGAAAAGAATCTTTGTGTTCTCAACAAGCTAGTTGAAGGATGCCTTTCACACACACATATCTCTCAGAACTAAGCTTGTGGAGAGACTTTGGTTCATCCAGCACCAAGGGAACGGGTTGCTGGAGAAACTTTTACTCTGGTTTCTCAGTCTGTTTCCTAGTGCTGGTTTGAAGTTGCTGCAGTTTTCACTGTAAAACCGAGTTTGAGCTAGTACCTCCCCATATATATGTATGGAGTGGAGTTTGCAACTAAAAGGAAACGTTATGTTCCCAACAAGCTAGGTGAAGGACGGCTTTCACACACAGTTATCTCTCCGAAATGAGCTTGTGGAGAGAAGTTCGTTCACATAGCATAAATGGAACGGGTTGCAGGAGAAACTTTTACTCTGGTTTCTCAGTCTGTTTCCTAGTGCCGGTTTGATGTTCCTGCAGTTTTCACTGTAAAACCGATTTGGAGCTAGTTCCTCCCCATATATATGTAAGGAGTGGAATTTGCAACTGAAAAGAAACTTTGTGTTCCCCACAAGCTAGTTGAAGGACGGCTTTCACACTCACTTATCTCTCAGAACTGAGCAGGTGGAGAGATGTTCGTTCATCTTGCACAAAGGGACCGTGTTGAGAGAGAAACTTTTACTCTGGTTTCACAGCATTTTTCCTAGTGCCGGTTTGATGTTCCAGCAGGTTTCACTGTAAAATCGATTTGGAGCTTGTACCTCCCCATATATATGTATGGAGTGGGGTTTGCAACAGAAAAGAATCTCTGTGTTCCCTACAAGCTAGGTGAAGGACGGCTTTCACACACACTTATCTCTCAGAACTGAGCATGTGGAGAGAAGTTCGTTCATCTAGCACCAAGGAAACGGTTTGCAGGAGAATCTTTTACTCTGGTTTCTCAGTCTGTGTCCTAGTGCCGGTTTGAAATTCCTGAAGATTTCACTGTAAAACCGAGTTGGATTTAGTACCTCCCCCTATATATGCATGCAGTGGAGTTAGCAACTGAAAATAAGCATTCTGTTCCCAACAAGCTATGTGAAGGACGGCATTCACACACACTTATCTCTCAGAACTGAGCTTGTGGAGAGACGTTCGTTCACATAGCACAAAGGGAACGGGTTGCAGGAGAAACTTTTACTCTGGTATCTCAGTCTGATTCCTAGTGCCGGTTTGATGTTCCTGCAGTTTTCACCGTAAAACCTAGTTGGAGCCAGTACCTCCCCATATATATGTATGGAGTGTAGATTGCAACTGAAAAGAAACTTTGTCTTCCCAACAAGCTAGGTTAAGGACGGCTTTCACACACACTTATCTCTCAGAACTGAGCAGGTGGAGAGATGTTCGTTCATCTTGCACAAATTGAACGTGTTGAGAGAGAAACTTTTACTCTGGTTTCACAGTCTTTTTCCTAGTGCCGGTTTGATGATCCAGCAAGTTTCACTGTAAAATCGATTTGGAGCTTGTACCTCCCCATATATATGTATGGATTGGAGTTTGCAACAGAAAAGAATCTCTGTGTTCCCTACAAGCTAGGTGAAGGGCGGCTTTCACACACAATTATCTCTCAGAACTAAGCTTCTGGAGAGACGTTCGTTCAACTAGCACCAAAGGAACGGGTTGCAGGAGAAACTTTTACTCTGGTTTCTAAGTCTGTTTCCTAGTGCCGGTTTGATATTCCTGCAGTTTTCACCGTAAAAGCGATTTGGAGCTAGTTCCTCCCCATATATACGTATGGAGTGTAGTTTGCAACTTAAAAGAAACTTTGTGTTCCCCACAAGCTAGTTGAAGGACGCCTTTCACACACACATATCTCTCAGAACTAAGTTTGTGGAAGGACTTTCGTTCATCTAGCACCAAGGGAACTGGTTGCTGGAGAAACTTTTACTCTGGTTTTTCAGTCTGTTTCCTAGTGCCGGTTTGAAGTTCCTGCAGTTTTCACTGTAAAACCGAGTTGGAGCTAGTACCTCCCCATATAAATATATGGATTGTAGTTTGCAACTAAAAACAAACTTGGTGTTCCCAAAAAGGTAGGTGAAGGATGGCTTTCACACACACTTATCTCTCAGAACTGAGCATGTGGAGAGACGTTCGTTCATCTACCAAAAAGGGAACGGGTTGAAGGGGAAACTTTTACTCTGGTTTCTCAGTCTGTTTCCTAGTGCCGGTTTGAATTTCCTGCAGTTTTCTCTGTAAAACCGTGTTGGAGCTTGTACCTCCCCATATATATGTATGGATTGGAGTTTGCAACTTAAAAGAAACTTTGTGATCCCAACAAGCTAGGTGAAGGTCGGCTTTCACACACACTTATCTCTCAGAACTGAGCATGTGGAGAGACTTTCGTTCATCTAGCACAAATGGAACGGGCTGCAGGAGAAACTTTTACTCTGGGTTCTCAGTCTGTTTCCTAGTGCCGGTTTGAAGTTCCTGCAGTTTTCACTGGAAAACCGAGTTGAACCTTGGACCTGCCCATATATATGTATGGAGTGGAGTTTGCACCTCAAAAGAAACTTTCTGTTCCCAACAAGCTATGTGAAGGACGGCTTTCACACACACTAATCTATCAGAACGGAGCATTTGCATAGACGTTCGTTCATCTAGCACAAAGGGACCGGGTTGCAGAAGAAACTTTTACTCTGGATTCTCAGTCTGTTTCCTAGTGCCGGGTTGATGTTCCTGCAGTTTTCACTGGAAAACCGAGTTGGAGCTACTACCTCCCCATATATATGTATGGAGTGTAGAGAGCAACTGAAAAGAAACTTTGTCTTCCCAACAAGCTAGGTGAAGGACGGCTTTCACACACACTAATCTCTCAGAACTGAGCATGTGGAGAGACGTTCGTTCATCTAGCACAGAGGGAACGGTTTACAGGAGAAACTTTTTCTCTGGGTTCTCAGTCTGTTTCCTAGTGCCAGTTAGAAGTTCCTGCAGTTTTCACTGGAAAACCGAGTTGAAGCTAGGACCTCCCCATATATATGTATGGAGTGCAGTTTGCACCTGAAAAGAAACTTTCTGTTCCCAACAAACTATGTGAAGGACAGCTTTCACACACACTTATCTCTCAGAACTGAGCATGTGGAGAGATGTTCGTTCATCTTGCACAAACGGAACTGTTTGCAGGAGAAACTTTTACTCTGGTTTCTCAGTCTGTTTCCTAGTGCCGGTTTGAAGTTCCTGCAGTTTTCTCTGTAAAACCGAGTTGAAGCTACTACCTCCACATATATATGTATGGAGTTGTGTTTGCAACTGAAAAGAAACTTTGTGTTCCCAACAAGCTAGGTGAAGGACGGCGTTAACAAACACTTATCTCTAAGAACTGAGCATGTGGAGAGACGTTCGTTCATCTAGCACAAAGGAAACCGTTTGCAGGAGAAACTTTTACTCTGGTTTCTCAGTCTGTTTCCTAGTGCCGGTTTGAACTTCCTGAAGATTTCACTGTAAAACCGAGTTGGATCTAGTACCTCCCCCTATATATGCATGCAGTGGAGTTAGCAACTGAAAATAAGCATTCTGTTCCCAACATGCTATGTGAAGGACGGCTTTCACACACAGTTATCTCTCAGAACTGAGCTTGTGGAGAGACGTTCGTTCACATAGCACAAAGGGAACGTGTTGCAGGAGAATCTTTTACTCTGGTTTCTCAGTCTGATTCCTAGTGCCGGTTAGATGTTCCTGCAGTTTTCACCGTAAAACCGAGTTGGAGCCAGTACCTCCCCATATATATGTATGGAATGGAGTTTGCAACTGAAAAGAAACTTTGTGTTCCCAACAAGCTAGTTGAAGGACGCCTTTCACACACACATAACTCTCAGAATTAAGCTTGTGGAGAGACGTTCGTTCATCTAGCACAAAGGGAACGGGTTGCTGGAGAAACTTTTACTCTGGTTTCTCACTCTGTTTCCTAGTGCCGGTTTGAAGTTCCTGCAGTTTTCACCGTAAAACCGATTTGGAGCTAGTACCTCCCCATATATATGTATAGATTGGAGTTTGCAAATAAAAACAAACTTGGTGTTCCCAACAAGATAGGTGAAGGACGGCATTCACACACACTTATCTCTCAGAAATGAGCATGTGGAGAGACGTTCGTTCATCTACCAAAAAGGGACCGGGTTGAAGGGGAAACTTTTACTCTGGTTTCTCAGTCTGTTTCCTAGTGCCGGTTTGAAGTTCCTGCAGTTTTCACTGGAAAACCGAGTTGAACCTTGGACCTGCCCATATATATGTATGGAGTGGAGTTTGCACCTCAAAAGAAACTTTCTGTTCCCAACAAGCTATGTGAAGGACGGCTTTCACACACACTAATCTATCAGAACGGAGCATGTGGATAGACGTTCGTTCATCTAGCACAAAGGGACCGGGTTGCAGAAAAAAGTTTTACTCTGGATTCTCAGTCTGTTACCTAGTGCCGGTTAGATGTTCCTGCAGTTTTCACCGTAAAACTTACTTGGAGCCAGTACCTCCCCATATATATGTATGGAGTGTAGATAGCAACTGAAAAGAAACTTTGTCTTCCCAACAAGCTAGGTGAAGGACGGCTTTCACACACACTTATCTCTCAGAACTGAGCAGGTGGAGAGATGTTCGTTCATCTTGCACAAATTGAACGTGTTGAGAGAGAAACTTTTACTCTGGTTTCACAGTATTTTTCCTAGTGCCGGTTTGATGTTCCAGCAGGTTTCACTGTAAAATCGAATTCGAGCTTCTACCTCCCCATATATATGTATGGAGTGGAGTTTGCAACAGAAAAGAATCTCTGTGTTCCCTACAAGCTAGGTGAAGTGCGGCTTTCACACACAAATATCTCTCAGAAATAAGCTTCTGGAGAGACGTTCGTTCAACTAGCACCAAAGGAACGGGTTGCAGGAGAAACTTTTACTCAGGTTTCTCAGACTGTTTCCTAGTGCCGGTTTGAAGTTCCTGCAGTTTTCACTGTAAAACCGAGTTGGAGCTAGTACCTCCCCATATATATGTATGGAGAGGAATTTGCATCTGAAAAGAAACTTTGTGTTCCCAACAAGCAAGGTGAAGGTCGGCTTTCACACACACTTATCTCTCAGAACTGAGCATGTGGAGAGACTTTCGTTCATCTAGCACAAAGGGAACTGGTTGCAATAGACACTTTTACTCTGGTTTCTCAGTCTGTTTCCTTGTGCCGGTTTGATGTTCCTGCAGTATTCACAGTAAAACCGTGTTGAAGCTACAACCTCCCCATATATATGTATGGAGTGGAGTTTGCAACATAAAAGAAACTTTGTGTTCCCAACAAGCTAGGTGAAGGACGGCTTTCCTACACACTTATCTCTCAGAAGTGAGCATGTGGAGAGACGTTCGTAAATTTAGCACAAAGAGAACGGGTTGCAGGACAAATTTTACTCTGGTTTCTCAGTCTATTTCCTAGTGCCGTTTTGATGTTCCTGCAGTTTTCACTGTAAAACCGAGTTGGAGCTAGTACCTCCCCATATATATGTATGGAGTGGAGTTTGCAACTGAAAAGAAACTTTGTGTTCCCTAACAGCTAGCTGAAGTGCGGCTTTCAGACACACTCATCTCTCAGAACAAAGCTTGTGGAGACACTTTAGTTCAAATAGCACCAAGGGAACGGGTTTCACTAGAAACTTTTACTCTGGATTCTCAGTCTGTTTCCTAGTGACGGTATGAAGTTCCTGCAGTTTTCACTGTAAAAACGAGTTGGAGCTAGTACCACCCTATATATATGTATGGAGTGGAGTTTGCAACTGAAAAGAAACTTTGTGTTCCCAACAAGCTAGTTGAAGGGCGGCTTTCAAACACACTTATCTCTCAGAACTGAGCATGTGGAGAGAGGTTCGTTCATCTAGCACCAAGGGAATGGGTTGCAGGTGAAACTGTTACTCTGGGTTCTCAGTCTTTTTCCTAGTGACGGTTAGAAGTTCCTGCAGTTTTCACTGGAAAACCGAGTTGGAGCTACTACCTCCCCATATATATGTATGGAGTGGAATTTGCAACTGAAAAGAAACATTGTGTTCCCAACAAGCTAGTTGAAGTTTGGCTTTCACACACACATATCTCTCAGAACTAACCTTGTGGAGAGACTTTCGTTCATCTAGCACCAAGGGAAAGGGTTGCAGGAGTATCTTTTACTCTGGTTTCTCAGTGTGTTTCCTAGTGCCGGTTTGAAGTTCCTGCAGTTTTCACTGTAAAACCGACTTGTAGCTAGTACCTCCCCATATATATGTATGGAGTGGAGTTTGCAACTGAAAAGGAACTTTGTTTTCCCAAATAGCTAGGTGAAGTACGGCTTTTAGACTCATATCTTCTCTCAGGACTAAGCTTGTGGAGAGACATTGGTTCAAATAGCACCAAGGGAACGAGTTGCAGGAGAAACTTTTACTCTGGATTCTCAGTCTGTTTCCTAGTGACGGTTTGAAGTTCCTGCAGTTTTCACTGCAAAACCGAGTTGGAGCTAGTACCACCCCATATATATGTATGGAGTGGAGTTTGCAAATGAAAAGAAACTTTGTGTTCCCAACAAGATTGGTGAAGTACGGCTTTCAAACACAATTATCTCTTAGAACTAAGCTTGTGGAAAGACGTTCGTTCAACTAGCACCAAGGGAACGGGTTGCAGGAGAAATTTTATTCTGGTTTTTCAGTCTGTTTCCTAGTGCCGGTTTGAAGTTCCTGCAGTTTTCACTGCAAAACCGAGTTGGAGCTAGTACCTCCCCATATATATTTATGGAGTGCAGATTGCAACTGAAAAGAAACTTAGTGTTCACAACAAGCTAGATGAAAGACGGCTTTAACACACACTTATCTCTCAGAACTGAGCTTGTGGAGAAACGTTCGTTCATCTATCACAAAGGAACGGGTTGCAGGAGAAACTTTTACTCTGGATTCTCAGTCTGTTTCCTAGTGCCGGTTTGAAGTTCCTGCATTTTTCACTATAAAAAATGTTGAAGCTAGTACCACCCCAGATATATGTATGGAGTGGAGTTTGCATCTGAAAAGAAACTTTGTGTTCCCAACAAGCTAGGTGAAGGGCGGCTTTCAAACACACTTATCTCTCAGAACTGAGCATATGGAGAGATGTTCGTTCATCTATCACTAAGGGAATGGGTTGCAGGAGAAACTTTTACTCTGGGTTCTCAGTCTGTTTCCTAGTGACGGTTTGAAGTTCCTGCAGTTTTCACTGGAAAACCGAGTTGGAGCTACTACCTCCCCATATATATGTATGGATTGGAGTTTGCAACTTAAAAGAAACTTTGTGATCCCAACAAGCTAGGTGAAGGTCGGCTTTCACACACACTTATCTCTCAGAACTGAGCATGTGGAGAGACTTTCGTTCATCTAGCACAAATGGAACGGGCTGCAGGAGAAACTTTTACTCTGGGTTCTCAGTCTGTTTCCTAGTGCCGGTTTGAAGTTCCTGCAGTTTTCACTGGAAAACCGAGTTGAACCTTGGACCTGCCCATATATATGTATGGAGTGGAGTTTGCACCTCAAAAGAAACTTTCTGTTCCCAACAAGCTATGTGAAGGACGGCTTTCACACACACTAATCTATCAGAACGGAGCATTTGGATAGACGTTCGTTCATCTAGCACAAAGGGACCGGGTTGCAGAAGAAACTTTTACTCTGGATTCTCAGTCTGTTTCCTAGTGCCGGGTTGATGTTCCTGCAGTTTTCACTGGAAAACCGAGTTGGAGCTACTACCTCCCCGTATATATGTATGGAGTGTAGAGAGCAACTGAAAAGAAACTTTGTCTTCCCAACAAGCTAGGTGAAGGACGGCTTTCACACACACTAATCTCTCAGAACTGAGCATGTGGAGAGACGTTCGTTCATCTAGCACAGAGGGAACGGTTTACAGGAGAAACTTTTTCTCTGGGTTTTCAGTCTGTTTCCTACTGCCAGTTAGAAGTTCCTGCAGTTTTCACTGGAAAACCGAGTTGAAGCTAGGACCTCCCCATATATATGTATGGAGTGCAGTTTGCACCTGAAAAGAAACTTTCTGTTCCCAACAAACTATGTGAAGGACAGCTTTCACACACACTTATCTCTCAGAACTGAGCATGTGGAGAGATGTTCGTTCATCTTGCACAAACGGAACTGTTTGCAGGAGAAACTTTTACTCTGGTTTCTCAGTCTGTTTCCTAGTGCCGGTTTGAAGTTCCTGCAGTTTTCTCTGTAAAACCGAGTTGAAGCTACTACCTCCACATATATATGTATGGATTTGTGTTTGCAACTGAAAAGAAACTTTGTGTTCCCAACAAGCTAGGTGAAGGACGGCGTTAACAAACACTTATCTCTAAGAACTGAGCATGTGGAGAGACGTTCGTTCATCTAGCACAAAGGAAACCGTTTGCAGGAGAAACTTTTACTCTGGTTTCTCAGTCTGTTTCCTAGTGCCGGTTTGAACTTCCTGAAGATTTCACTGTAAAACCGAGTTGGATCTAGTACCTCCCCCTATATATGCATGCAGTGGAGTTAGCAACTGAAAATAAGCATTCTGTTCCCAACATGCTATGTGAAGGACGGCTTTCACACACACTTATCTCTCAGAACTGAGCTTGTGGAGAGACGTTCGTTCACATAGCACAAAGGGAACGTGTTGCAGGAGAATCTTTTACTCTGGTTTCTCAGTCTGATTCCTAGTGCCGGTTAGATGTTCCTGCAGTTTTCACCGTAAAACCGAGTTGGAGCCAGTACCTCCCCATATATATGTATGGAGTGGAGTTTGCAACTGAAAAGAAACTTTGTGTTCCCAACAAGCTAGTTGAAGGACGCCTTTCACACACACATAACTCTCAGAATTAAGCTTGTGGAGAGACGTTCGTTCATCTAGCACAAAGGGAACGGGTTGCTGGAGAAACTTTTACTCTGGTTTCTCACTCTGTTTCCTAGTGCCGGTTTGAAGTTCCTGCAGTTTTCACCGTAAAACCGATTTGGAGCTAGTACCTCCCCATATATATGTATAGATTGGAGTTTGCAAATAAAAACAAACTTGGTGTTCCCAACAAGATAGGTGAAGGACGGCATTCACACACACTTATCTCTCAGAACTGAGCAGGTGGAGAGATGTTCGTTCATCTTGCACAAATTGAACATGTTGAGAGAGAAACTTTTACTCTGGTTTCACAGTATTTTTCCTAGTGCCGGTTTGATGTTCCAGCAGGTTTCACTGTAAAATCGAATTCGAGCTTGTACCTCCCCATATATATGTATGGATTGGAGTTTGCAACAGAAAAGAATCTCTGTGTTCCCTACAAGCTAGGTGAAGTGCGGCTTTCACACACAAATATCTCTCAGAAATAAGCTTCTGGAGAGACGTTCGTTCAACTAGCACCAAAGGAACGGGTTGCAGGAGAAACTTTTACTCAGGTTTCTCAGACTGTTTCCTAGTGCCGGTTTGAAGTTCCTGCAGTTTTCACTGTAAAACCGAGTTGGAGCTAGTACCTCCCCATATATATGTATGGAGAGGAATTTGCATCTGAAAAGAAACTTTGTGTTCCCAACAAGCAAGGTGAAGGTCGGCTTTCACACACACTTATCTCTCAGAACTGAGCATGTGGAGAGACTTTCGTTCATCTAGCACAAAGGGAACTGGTTGCAATAGACACTTTTACTCTGGTTTCTCAGTCTGTTTCCTTGTGCCGGTTTGATGTTCCTGCAGTATTCACAGTAAAACCGTGTTGAAGCTACAACCTCCCCATATATATGTATGGAGTGGAGTTTGCAACATAAAAGAAACTTTGTGTTCCCAACAAGCTAGGTGAAGGACGGCTTTCCTACA
Source organism: Camelus dromedarius (assembly GCF_036321535.1). NCBI lineage: Eukaryota > Metazoa > Chordata > Mammalia > Artiodactyla > Camelidae > Camelus > Camelus dromedarius. The sequence goes on from NC_087460.1 coordinate 26,426,040, forward strand.
CACTTATCTCTCAGAAGTGAGCATGTGGAGAGACGTTCGTAAATTTAGCACAAAGAGAACGGGTTGCAGGACAAATTTTACTCTGGTTTCTCAGTCTATTTCCTAGTGCCGTTTTGATGTTCCTGCAGTTTTCACTGTAAAACCGAGTTGGAGCTAGTACCTCCCCATATATATGTATGGAGTGGAGTTTGCAACTGAAAAGAAACTTTGTGTTCCCTAACAGCTAGCTGAAGGGCGGCTTTCAGACACACTCATCTCTCAGAACAAAGCTTGTGGAGACACTTTAGTTCAAATAGCACCAAGGGAACGGGTTTCACTAGAAACTTTTACTCTGGATTCTCAGTCTGTTTCCTAGTGACGGTATGAAGTTCCTGCAGTTTTCACTGTAAAAACGAGTTGGAGCTAGTACCACCCTATATATATGTATGGAGTGGAGTTTGCAACTGAAAAGAAACTTTGTGTTCCCAACAAGCTAGTTGAAGGGCGGCTTTCGAACACACTTATCTCTCAGAACTGAGCATGTGGAGAGAGGTTCGTTCATCTAGCACCAAGGGAATGGGTTGCAGGTGAAACTGTTACTCTGGGTTCTCAGTCTTTTTCCTAGTGACGGTTAGAAGTTCCTGCAGTTTTCACTGGAAAACCGAGTTGGAGCTACTACCTCCCCATATATATGTATGGAGTGGAATTTGCAACTGAAAAGAAACATTGTGTTCCCAACAAGCTAGTTGAAGTTTGGCTTTCACACACACATATCTCTCAGAACTAACCTTGTGGAGAGACTTTCGTTCATCTAGCACCAAGGGAAAGGGTTGCAGGAGTATCTTTTACTCTGGTTTCTCAGTGTGTTTCCTAGTGCCGGTTTGAAGTTCCTGCAGTTTTCACTGTAAAACCGACTTGTAGCTAGTACCTCCCCATATATATGTATGGAGTGGAGTTTGCAACTGAAAAGGAACTTTGTTTTCCCAAATAGATAGGTGAAGTACGGCTTTTAGACTCATATCTTCTCTCAGGACTAAGCTTGTGGAGAGACATTGGTTCAAATAGCACCAAGGGAACGAGTTGCAGGAGAAACTTTTACTCTGGATTCTCAGTCTGTTTCCTAGTGACGGTTTGAAGTTCCTGCAGTTTTCACTGCAAAACCGAGTTGGAGCTAGTACCACCCCATATATATGTATGGAGTGGAGTTTGCAAATGAAAAGAAACTTTGTGTTCCCAACAAGATTGGTGAAGTACGGCTTTCAAACACAATTATCTCTTAGAACTAAGCTTGTGGAAAGACGTTCGTTCAACTAGCACCAAGGGAACGGGTTGCAGGAGAAATTTTATTCTGGTTTTTCAGTCTGTTTCATAGTGCCGGTTTGAAGTTCCTGCAGTTTTCACTGCAAAACCGAGTTGGAGCTAGTACCTCCCCATATATATTTATGGAGTGCAGATTGCAACTGAAAAGAAACTTTGTGTTCACAACAAGCTAGATGAAAGACGGCTTTAACACACACTTATCTCTCAGAACTGAGCTTGTGGAGAAACGTTCGTTCATCTATCACAAAGGAACGGGTTGCAGGAGAAACTTTTACTCTGGATTCTCAGTCTGTTTCCTAGTGCCGGTTTGAAGTTCCTGCAGTTTTCACTATAAAAAATGTTGGAGCTAGTACCACCCCAGATATATGTATGGAGTGGAGTTTGCATCTGAAAAGAAACTTTGTGTTCCCAACAAGCTAGGTGAAGGGCGGCTTTCAAACACACTTATCTCTCAGAACTGAGCATATGGAGAGATGTTCGTTCATCTATCACTAAGGGAATGGGTTGCAGGAGAAACTTTTACTCTGGGTTCTCAGTCTGTTTCCTAGTGACGGTTTGAAGTTCCTGCAGTTTTCACTGGAAAACCGAGTTGGAGCTACTACCTCCCCATATATATGTATGGAGTGGTGTTTGCAAATGAAAAGAAACTTTGTGTTCCCAACAAGCTAAGTGAAGGACGGCTTTCACACACTCTTATCTCTCAGAACTAAGCTTGTGGAGAGATGTTCGTTCATCTAGCACCAAGGGAACGGGTAGCAGGAGTAACTTTTACTCTGGTTTCTCAGTGTGTTTCCTAGTGCCGGTTTGAAGTTCCTGCAGTTTTCACTGTAAAACCGAGTTGGAGCTAGTACCTCCCCATATATATGTATGTAGTGCAGTTTGCAACTGAAAAGAAACTTCGTGTTCCAAACAAGCTAGGTGAAAGACGGCTTTAACACACACTTATCTCTCAGAAATGAGCATGTGGAGAGACGTTCGTTCATCTAGCACAAAGGGAACGGGTTGCAGGGGAAACTTTTACTCTCGTTTCTCAGTCTGTTTCCTAGTGCCGGTTTGATGTTCCTGCAGTTTTCACAATAAAACCGAGTTGGAGCTTGTACTTCCCCATATATACGTATGGATTGGAGTTTGCAACTGAAAAGAAACTTTGTGTTCCCAACAAGCTAGGTGAAGGACGGCTTTAACACACACTTATCTCTCAGAACTGAGCATGTAGAGAGACGTTCGTTCATCTAGTACAAAGGGAACGGTTTGCAGGGGAAACTTTTACTCTCGTTTTTCAGTCTGTTTCTTAGTGCCGGTTTGAATTTCCTGCAGTTTTCACTGTAAAACAGATTTGGATCTAGTACCTCCCCATATATATGTATGGGGTTGAGTTTGCAACTGAAAATAAACTTTGTGTTCCCAACAAGCTTGGTGAAGGACGGCTTTCACACACATTAATCTCTTTGAACTAAGCTTGTGGAGAGACGTTCGTTCAACTAGCACCAAGGGAACGGTTTGCAGGAGAAACATTTTCTCTGGTTTCTCAGTCTGTTTCCTAGTGCCGGTTTGATGTTCAGGCAGTTTTTACTGTAAACCCGAGTTGGAGCTTGTACTTCCCCATATATATGTATGGAGTGGAGTTTGCAACTGAAAAGAAACTTTGTGTTCCCAACAAGCTAGTTGAAGGACGGCATTCACACACACATATCTCTCAGATCTAAGCTTGTGGAGAGAAGTTCGGTCATCGAGCACCAAGGGAACGGGTTGCAGGAGAAAATTTTACTCTGGTTTCTCAGTCTGTTTCCTAGTGCCCTTTTGGAGCTCCTGCAGTTTTCTATGGAAAACAGAGTTGGAGATAGTACCTAACCATATATATGTATGGAGTGGAGTTTGCAACTGAAAAGAAATTTTGTGTTCCCAACAAGCTTGGTGAAGGACGGCTTTCACACACATTTATCTCTTAGAACTAAGCTTGTGGAGACACGTTCGTTCATCTAGCACAAAGGGAACGGGTTGCAGGGGAAACTTTTACTCTCGTTTCTCAGTCTGTTTCCTAGTGCCGGTTTGATGTTAATGCAATTTTCACTGTAACACCGAGTTGGAGCTACTACCTCCCCATATATATGTATGGAGTGGAGTTTGCAACTGAAAAGAATCTTTGTGTTCCCAACAAGCTTGGTGAAGGACGGCTTTAACACACACTTATCTCTCTGAACTAAGCTTGTGTAGAGACGTTCGTTCATCTAGCACCAAGGGAACGGGTAACAGGAGAAAATTTTATTCTGTTATCTCAGTCTGTTTCCTAGTGCCGGTTTGAAGTTCCTGCAGTTTTCACTGTAAAACCGAGTTGGAGCTACTACATACCCATATATATGTAAGGAGTGGAATTTGCAACTGAAAAGAAACTTTGTGTTCCCAACAATCTAGTTGAAGGACGGCTTCACACACACTTATCTCTCAGTACTGAGCATGTGGAGAGACGTTCGTTCATCTAGCACAATGGGAACGGGTTGCAGGGGAAACTTTTACTCTCGTTTCTCCGTCTGTTTCCTAGTGCCGGTTTGATGTTCCTGCAGTTTTCACAATAATACAGAGTTGGAGATAGTACCTCCCCATATTTATGTATGGAGTCGAGTTTGCAACTGAAAAGAAACTTTGTGTTCCCAACAAGCTTGGTGAAGGACGGCTTTCACACACATTAATCTCTTAGAACTAAGCTTGTGGAGAGACGTTCGTTCAACTAGCACCAAGGGAACGGTTTGCAGGAGAAACATTTTCTCTGGTTTCTCAGTCTGTTTCCTAGTGCCGGTTTGATGTTCCTGCAGTTTTTACTGTAAACCCGAGTTGCAGCTTGTACTTCCCCATATATATGTATGGAGTGGAGTTTGCAACTGAAAAGAAACTTTGTGTTCCCAACAAGCTAGGTGAAGGACAGCTTTAACACACACTTATCTCTCAGAACTGAGCATGTAGAGAGACGTTCGTTCATCTAGTAGAAAGGGAACGGGTTGCAGGGGAAACTTTTACTCTCGTTTCTCAGTCTGTTTCCTAGTGCCGGTTTGAATTTCCTGCAGTTTTCACTGTAAAACCGATTTGGAGCTAGTACCTCCCCATATATATGTATGGGGTGGAGTTTGCAACTGAAAAGAAAATTTGTGTTCCCAACAAGATAGTTGAAGGACGGCATTCACACACACATATCTCTCAGATCTAAGCTTGTGGAGAGAAGTTCGGTCATCGAGCAGCAAGGGAACGGGTTGCAGGAGAAACCATTACTCTGGTTTCTCAGTCTGTTTCCTAGTGCCGGTTTGAATTTCCTGCAGTTTTCACTGTAAAACCGAGTTGGAGCTAGTACCTCAACATATATATTTATGGAGTGGAGTTTGCAACTGAAAAGAATCTTTGTGTTCCCAACAAGCTAGGTGAAGGACGGCTTTCACACACACTTATCTCTCAGAACTAAGCTTGTGGAGAGATGTTCGTTCATCTAGCACCAAGGGAACGGGTTGCAGGAGTATCTTTTACTCTGGTTTCTCAGTGTGTTTCCTAGTGCCGGTTTGAAGTTCCTGCAGTTTTCACTGTAAAACCGACTTGAAGCTAGTACCTCCCCATATATATGTATGGAGTGGAGTTTGCAACTGAAAAGAAACTTTGTTTTCCCAAATAGCTAGGTGAAGTATGGCTTTTAGACTCACATCTTCTCTCAGGACTAAGCTTGTGGAGAGACATTGGTTCAAATAGCACCAAGGGAACGGGTTGCAGGAGAAACTTTTACTCTGGATTCTCAGTCTGTTTCCTAGTGACGGTTTGAAGTTCCTGCAGTTTTCACTGCAAAACCGAGTTGGAAATAGTACCACCCCATATATATGTATGGAGTGGAGTTTGCAACTGAAAAGAAACTTTGTGTTCCCAACAAGATTGGTGAAGGAAGGCTTTCAAACACAATTATCTCTTAGAACTAAGCTTGTGGACAGACGTTCGTTCAACTAGCACCAAGGAAATGGGTTGCAGGAGAAATTTTATTCTGGTTTTTCAGTCTGTTTCCTAGTGCCGGTTTGAAGTTCCTGCAGTTTTCACTGCAAAACCGAGTTGGAGCTAGTACCTCCCCATATATATTTATGGAGTGCAGATTGCAACTGAAAAGAAACTTTGTGTTCACAACAAGCTAGATGAAAGACGGCTTTAACACACACTTATCTCTCAGAACTGAGCTTGTGGAGAAACGTTCGTTCATCTATCACAAAGGAACGGGTTGCAGGAGAAACTTTTACTCTGGATTCTCAGTCTGTTTCCTAGTGCCGGTTTGAAGTTCCTGCAGTTTTCACTGAAATTCGAGTTGGAGCTACTAACTCCCCATATATATGTATGGAGTGGTGTTTGCAACTGAAAAGAAACTTTGTGTTCCCAACAAGCTAGTTGAAGGACGGCTTTCACACACACTTATCTCTCAGAACTGAGCATTTCTATAGACGTTCGTTCTCTAGCAAAAAGGGAACGGGTTGCAGGAGAAAGTTTTACTCTGGTTTCTCAGTCTGTTTCCTAGTTCCTGTTTGATGTTCCTGCATTTTTCACTGTAAAACCGAGTTGGAGCTTATACCTCCCCATATATATGTATGGAGTGGAGTTTGCAACTTAAAAGAAACTTTGTGTTCCCAACAAGCTAGGTGAAGGACGGCTTTCCTACACACTTATATCTCAGAACTGAGCATGTGGAGAGACTTTCTTACATTTAGCACAAAGGGAACAGGTTGCAGGACAAATTTTACTCTTGTTTCTCAGTCCATTTCCTAGTGCCAGTTTGATGTTCCTGCAGTTTTCACTGTAAAACCGAGTTGGAGCTAGTACGTCAACAATATATATGTATGGAGTGGAGTTTGCAACTGAAAAGAAACTTTGTGTTCCCAAACAGCTAGGTGAAGGACGGCTTTCAGACACACTCATCTCTCTGAACTAAGCTTGTGGAGAGACTTTAGTTCAAATAGCACCAAGGGAACGGGTTGCACTAGAAACTTTTACTCTGGTTTATCAGTCTGTTTCCTAGTGACGGTTTGAAGTTCCTGCAGTTTTCACTATAAAAAATGTTGGAGCTAGTACCACCCCAGATATATGTATGGAGTGGAGTTTGCATCTGAAAAGAAACTTTGTGTTCCCAACAAGCTAGGTGAAGGGCGGCTTTCAAACACACTTATCTCTCAGAACTGAGCATATGGAGAGATGTTCGTTCATCTAGCACTAAGGGAATGGGTTGCAGGAGAAACTTTTACTCTGGGTTCTCAGTCTGTTTCCTAGTGACGGTTTGAAGTTCCTGCAGTTTTCACTGGAAAACCGAGTTGGAGCTACTACCTCCCCATATATATGTATGGAGTGGTGTTTGCAAATGAAAAGAAACTTTGTGTTCCCAACAAGCTAGGTGAAGGACGGCTTTCACACACTCTTATCTCTCAGAACTAAGCTTGTGGAGAGATTTTCGTTCATCTAGCACCAAGGGAACGGGTAGCAGGAGTAACTTTTTCTCTGGTTTCTCAGTGTGTTTCCTAGTGCCGGTTTGAAGTTCCTGCAGTTTTCACTGTAAAACCGACTTGGAGCTAGTACCTCCCCATATATATGTATGGAGTGCAGTTTGCAACTGAAAAGAAACTTTGTGTTCCCAACAAGCTAGGTGAAGGACGGCTTTCAAACACAATTATCTCTTAGAACTAAGCTTGTGGATAGACGTTCGTTCAACTAGCACCAAGGGAACGGGTTGCAGGAGAAATTTTATTCTGGTTTTTCAGTCTGTTTCCTAGTGCCGGTTTGAAGTTCCTGCAGTTTTCACTGCAAAACCGAGTTGGAGCTAGTACCTCCCCATATATATTTATGGAGTGCAGATTGCAACTGAAAAGAAACTTTGTGTTCACAACAAGCTAGATGAAAGACGGCTTTAACACACACTTATCTCTCAGAACTGAGCTTGTGGAGAAACGTTCGTTCATCTATCACAAAGGAACGGGTTGCAGGAGAAACTTTTACTCTGGATTCTCAGTCTGTTTCCTAGTGCCGGTTTTAAGTTCCTGCAGTTTTCACTGAAATTCGAGTTGGAGCTACTAACTCCCCATATATATGTATGGAGTGGAGTTTGCAACTGAAAAGAAACTTTGTGTTCCCAACAAGCTAGTTGAAGGACGGCTTTCACACACACTTATCTCTCAGAACTGAGCATTTCTATAGACGTTCGTTCTCTAGCAAAAAGGGAACGGGTTGCAGGAGAAAGTTTTACTCTGGTTTCTCAGTCTGTTTCCTAGTTCCGGTTTGATGTTCCTGCATTTTTCACTGTAAAACCGAGTTGGAGCTTATACCTCCCCATATATATGTATGGAGTGGAGTTTGCAACTTAAAAGAAACTTTGTGTTCCCAACAAGCTAGGTGAAGGACGGCTTTCCTACACACTTATCTCACAGAACTGAGCATGTAGAGAGACTTTCTTACATTTAGCACAAAGGGAACAGGTTGCAGGACAAATTTTACTCTAGTTTCTCAGTCCATTTCCTAGTGCCGGTTTGATGTTCCTGCAGTTTTCACTGTAAAACCGAGTTGGAGCTAGTACGTCAACAATATATATGTATGGAGTGGAGTTTGCAACTGAAAAGAAACTTTGTGTTCCCAAACAGCTAGGTGAAGGACGGCTTTCAGACACACTCATCTCTCTGAACTAAGCTTGTGGAGAGACTTTAGTTCAAATACCACCAAGGGAACGGGTTGCACTAGAAACTTTTACTCTGGTTTATCAGTCTGTTTCCTAGTGACGGCTTGAAGTTCCTGCAGTTTTCACTGGAAAACCGAGTTGGAGCTACTACCTCCCCATATATATGTATGGAGTGGTGTTTGCAAATGAAAAGAAACTTTGTGTTCCCAACAAGCTAGGTGAAGGACGGCTTTCACACACTCTTATCTCTCAGAACTAAGCTTGTGGAGAGATTTTCGTTCATCTAGCACCAAGGGAACGGGTAGCAGGAGTAACTTTTACTCTCGTTTCTCAGTGTGTTTCCTAGTGCCGGTTTGAAGTTCCTGCAGTTTTCACTGTAAAACCGACTTGGAGCTAGTACCTCCCCATATATATGTATGGAGTGCAGTTTGCAACTGAAAAGAAACTTTGTGTTCCCAACAAGCTAGGTGAAAGACGGCTTTAACACACACTTATCTCTCAGAAATGATCATGTGGAGAGACGTTCGTTCATCTAGCACAAAGGGAACGGGTTGCAGGGGAAACTTTTACTCTCGTTTCTCAGTCTGTTTCCTAGTGCCGGTTTGATGTTCCTGCAGTTTTCACAATAAAACCGAGTTGGAGATAGTACCTCCTCATATATATGTATGGAGTCAAGTTTGCAACTGAAAAGAAACTTTGTGTTCCCAACAAGCTTGGTGAAGGACGGCTTTCACACACATTAATCTCTTAGAACTACGCTTGTGGGGAGACGTTCGTTCAACTAGCACCAATGGAACGGTTTGCAGGAGAAACATTTTCTCTGGTTTCTCAGTCTGTTTCCTAGTGCCGGTTTGATGTTCCTGCAGTTTTCACTGTAAAACCGTGTTGGAGCTAGTAACTCCCCATATATATGTATGGAGTGGAGTTTGCAACTGAAAAGAAACTTTGTGTTCCCAACAATCTATGTGAAGGACGGCTTTCACACACAATTATCTCTCAGAACTGAGCATGTCTAGAGACGTTCGTTCTCTAGCAAAAATTGAACGGGTTGCAGGAGAAACTTTTACTCTGGTTTCTCAGTCTGTTTCCTAGTGCCGGTTTGATGTTCCTGCAGTTTTCACTGTAAAACCGAGTTGGAGCTACAACCTCCCCATATATATGTATGCAGTGGAGTTTGCAACTGAAAAGAAACTTTGTGTTCCCAACAAGCTAGGTGAAGGACGGCTTTCACACACACTTATCTCTCAGAACTAAGCTTGTGGAGAGACGTTCGTTCATCTAGCACCAAGGGAACCGGTTGCAGGAGAAAATTTTACTCTGGTATCTCAGTCTGTTTCCTAGTGCCGGTTTGAAGTTCGTGCAGTTTTCACTAGAAACCGACTTGAAGCTACTACCTCCCCATATATATGTATGGACTGGAATTTGTAACTGAAAAGAAACTTTGTGTTCCCAACAAGCTAGGTGAAGGACGGCTTCACACACACTTATCTCTCAGAACTGAGCATGTGGAGAGACGTTCGTTCATCTAGCACCAAGGGAACGGGTTGCAGGAGAAACTTTTACTCTGGGTTCTCAGTCTGTTTCCTAGTGCCTGTTTTATGTTCCTGAAGTTTTCACTGTAAAATCGAGTTGGAGTTTGTACCTCCCCATATATATGTATGGAGTGGAGTTTGCAACTTAAAAGAAACTTTGTGTTCACAACAAGGTTGGTGAAGGACGGCTTTCACACACAATTATCTATCAGAACAGAGCATGTGGAGAGACGATCCTTCATCTTATCACCAAGGGAACGGGTTGCAGTTGAAACTTTTACTCTGGTTTCTAAGTCTGTTTCCTTGTGCCAGGTTTAAGTTCCTGCAATTTTCACTGTAAAACCGAGTTGGAACTTGTACCTCCCCCTATATATGCATGGAGAGAAGTTGCAACTGAAAATAAGCATTGTGTTCCCAACAAGCTCGGTGAAGGACGGCTTTCACACACACATATCTCTCAGAACTGAGCATGTGGAGAGACGTTCGTTCATCTAGCACCAAGGGAACGGGTTGCAGGAGAAAATTTTACTCTGGATTCTCAGTCTGTTTCCTAGTGCCGGTTTGAAGATCCTGCAGTTTTCACTGTAAAACCGACTTGTAGCTAGTACCTCCCCATATATATGCATGGATTGGAGTTTGGAACTGAAAATAAGCATTGTGTTCCCAACAAGCTATGTGAAGGACGGCTTTCACACACACTTATCTCTCAGAAAAGAGCATGTGGAGAGACGTTCATTCATCTAGCACCAAGGGAACGATTTGCAGGAGAAACTTTTACACTGGGTTCTCAGTCTGTTTATTAGTGCCGGTTTGAAATTCCTGCAGTTTCCACTGTAAAACCGGGTTGGTGCTAGTACCTCCTCATATATATGTATGGAGTGGAATTGGCCACTGAAAAGAAACTATGTGTTCCCAACATTCTAGTTGAAGTACGGCTTTCACACACACTTATCTCTCAGAACTGAGCATGTGGTGAGAAGTTCGTTCATCTAGCACCAGGGGAACGGGTTGCAGGAGAAACTATTACTCTGGTTTCTCAGTCTGTTTCCTAGTGCCGGTTTGAATTTCCTGCAGTTTTCACTGTGAAAACGAGTTGGTGCTTGTACCTCCCCATATATATTTATGGAGTGGAGTTTGCAACTGAAAAGAAACTTTGTGTTCCCAACATTCTAGGTGAAGGACGGCTTTCACTCACACTTATCTCTCAGAACTGAGCATGTGGAGAGACTTTCGTTCACCTAGCACCAAGGGAACGGGTTGCAGGAGAAACTTTTACTCTGGTTTCTCAGTCTGTTTCCTAGTGCCGATTTGAAATTCCTGCATTTTTCACTGTAAAACCAAGTTGGTGCAAGTATCTCCCCATATATATGTATGGAGTGTAGTTTGCAACTGAAAAGAAAATTTGTTTTCCCAACAAGCTAGGTGAAGGACGGCTTTCACACACACTTATCTCTCAGAACTGAGCATGAGGAGAGACTTTCGTTCATCTAGCACAAAGGGAACGGGTTGCAGGGGAAACTATTTTACTGGTTTCTCAGTCTGTTTTCTAGTGCCGGTTTGATGTTCCTGCAGTTTTCACTTTAAAACCGAGTTGGAGCTAGTACCTCCCCATATATATGTATGGAGTGGATTTAGCAACTGAAAAGAAACTATGTGTTCCCAACAAGATAGTTACAGAACGGCTTTCACACAGCCTTATCCCTCAGAACTGAGCATGTGGAGAGACGTTCGTTCATCTAGCACAAAGGGAACGGTTTGCAGGAGAAACTTTTACTCTGGATTCTCAGTCTGTTTCCTAGTGCCGGTTTGAAGTTCCTGCAGTTTTCACTGTAAAACCGAGTTGGTGCTTGTACCTCCCAATATATATATATGGAGTGGAGTTTGCAACTGAAAAGAAACTTTGTGTTCCCAACATTCTAGGTGAAGGACGGCTTTCACTCACACTTATCTCTCAGAACTGAGCATGTGGAGAGACTTTCGTTCACCTAGCACCAAGGGAACAGGTTGCAGGAGGAACTTTTACTCTGGTTTCTCAGTCTGTTTCCTAGTGCCGGTTTGAAGTTCCTGCAGTTTTCACTGTAAAACCGAGTTGAAGCTAGTACCTCCCCCTTTATATGTATGGAGTGGAGTTTGCAACTGAAAAGAAACTTTGTGTTCCCAACAAGCTAGGTGAAGGACGGCTTTCACACACACTTATCTCTCAGACCTGAGCATGTGGAGAGACGTTCGTTCATCTAGCACAAAGGAACGGTTTGCAGGGGAAACTTTTATTCTGGTTTCTCAGTCTGTTTCCTAGTGCCGGTTTGATGTTCCTGCAGTTTTCACTTTAAAACCGAGTTGGAGCTAGTACCTCCCCATATATATGTATGGAGTGGACTTAGCAACTGAAAAGAAACTTTGTATTCCCAACAAGATAGGTAAAGGACGGCTTTCACACAGCCTTATCCCTCAGAACTGAGCATGTGGAGAGACGTTCGTTCATCTAGCACAAAGGGAACGGTTTGCAGGAGAAACTTTTACTCTGGTTTCTCAGTCTGTTTCCTAGTGCCGGTTTGAAGTTCCTGCAGTTTTCACTGTAAAACCGAGTTGGTGCTTGTACCTCCCCATATATATATATGGAGTGGAGTTTGCAACTGAAAAGAAACTTTGTGTTCCCAACATTCTAGGTGAAGGACGGCTTTCACTCACACTTATCTCTCAGAACTGAGCATGTGGAGAGACTTTCGTTCATCTAGCACAAAGGGAACGGTTTGCAGGGGAAACTATTTTACTGGTTTCTCAGTCTGTTTCCTAGTGCCGGTTTGAAATTCCTGCAGTTTTCACTGAAATTCGAGTTGGAGCTACTAACTCCCCATATATATGTATGGAGTGGAGTTTGCAACTGAAAAGAAACTTTGTGTTCCCAACAAGCTAGTTGAAGGACGGCTTTCACACACACTTATCTCTCAGAACTGAGCATTTCTATAGACGTTCGTTCTCTAGCAAAAAGGGAACGGGTTGCAGGAGAAAGTTTTACTCTGGTTTCTCAGTCTGTTTCCTAGTTCCGGTTTGATGTTCCTGCATTTTTCACTGTAAAACCGAGTTGGAGCTTATACCTCCCCATATATATGTATGGAGTGGAGTTTGCAACTTAAAAGAAACTTTGTGTTCCCAACAAGCTAGGTGAAGGACGGCTTTCCTACACACTTATCTCTCAGAACTGAGCATGTGGAGAGACTTTCGTACATTTAGCACAAAGGGAACAGGTTGCAGGACAAATTTTACTCTAGTTTCTCAGTCCATTTCCTAGTGCCGTTTTGATGTTCCTGCAGTTTTCACTGTAAAACCGAGTTGGAGCTAGTACGTCAACAATATATATGTATGGAGTGGAGTTTGCAACTGAAAAGAAACTTTGTGTTCCCAAACAGCTAGGTGAAGGACGGCTTTCAGACACACTCATCTCTCTGAACTAAGCTTGTGGAGAGACTTTAGTTCAAATAGCACCAAGGGAACGGGTTGCACTAGAAACTTTTACTCTGGTTTATCAGTCTGTTTCCTAGTGACGGTTTGAAGTTCCTGCAGTTTTCACTATAAAAAATGTTGGAGCTAGTACCACCCCAGATATATGTATGGAGTGGAGTTTGCATCTGAAAAGAAACTTTGTGTTCCCAACAAGCTAGGTGAAGGGCGGCTTTCAAACACACTTATCTCTCAGAACTGAGCATATGGAGAGATGTTCGTTCATCTAGCACTAAGGGAATGGGTTGCAGGAGAAACTTTTACTCTGGGTTCTCAGTCTGTTTCCTAGTGACGGTTTGAAGTTCCTGCAGTTTTCACTGGAAAACCGAGTTGGAGCTACTACCTCCCCATATATATGTATGGAGTGGTGTTTGCAAATGAAAAGAAACTTTGTGTTCCCAACAAGCTAGGTGAAGGACGGCTTTCACACACTCTTATCTCTCAGAACTAAGCTTGTGGAGAGATTTTCGTTCATCTAGCACCAAGGGAACGGGTAGCAGGAGTAACTTTTACTCTGGTTTCTCAGTGTGTTTCCTAGTGCCGGTTTGAAGTTCCTGCAGTTTTCACTGTAAAACCGACTTGGAGCTAGTACCTCCCCATATATATGTAAGGAGTGCAGTTTGCAACTGAAAAGAAACTTTGTGTTCCCAACAAGCTAGGTGAAAGACGGCTTTAACACACACTTATCTCTCAGAAATGATCATGTGGAGAGACGTTCGTTCATCTAGCACAAAGGGAACGGGTTGCAGGGGAAACTTTTACTCTCGTTTCTCAGTCTGTTTCCTAGTGCCGGTTTGATGTTCCTGCAGTTTTCACAATAAAACCGAGTTGGAGATAGTACCTCCCCATATATATGTATGGAGTCAAGTTTGCAACTGAAAAGAAACTTTGTGTTCCCAACAAGCTTGTTGAAGGACGGCTTTCACACACATTAATCTCTTAGAACTAAGCTTGTGGAGAGACGTTCGTTCAACTAGCACCAAGGGAACGGTTTGCAGGAGAAACATTTTCTCTGGTTTCTCAGTCTGTTTCCTAGTGCCGGTTTGATGTTCCTGCAGTTTTTACTGTAAACCCGAGTTGCAGCTTGTACTTCCCCATATATATGTAAGGAGTGGAGTTTGCAACTGAAAAGAAACTTTGTGTTCCCAACAAGCTAGGTGAAGGACGGCTTTAACACACACTTATCTCTCAGAACTGAGCATGTCTAGAGACGTTCGTTCTCTAGCAAAAAGGGAGCGGGTTGCAGGAGAAACTTTTACTCTGGTTTCTCAGTCTGTTTCCTAGTGCCGGTTTGATGTTCCTGCAGTTTTCACTGTAAAACCGTGTTGGAGCTAGTAACTCCCCATATATATGTATGGAGTGGAGTTTGCAACTGAAAAGAAACTTTGTGTTCCCAACAATCTATGTGAAGGACGGCTTTCACACACAATTATCTCTCAGAACTGAGCATGTCTTGAGACGTTCGTTCTCTAGCAAAAAGGGAACGGGTTGCAGGAGAAACTTTTACTCTGGTTTCTCAGTCTGTTTCCTAGTGCCGGTTTGATGTTCCTGCAGTTTTCACTGTAAAACCGAGTTGGAGCTACAACCTCCCCATATATATGTATGCAGTGGAGTTTGCAACTGAAAAGAAACTTTGTGTTCCCAACAAGCTAGGTGAAGGACGGCTTTCACACACACTTATCTCTCAGAACTAAGCTTGTGGAGAGACGTTCGTTCATCTAGCACCAAGGGAACCGGTTGCAGGAGAAAATTTTACTCTGGTATCTCAGTCTGTTTCCTAGTGCCGGTTTGAAATTCGTGCAGTTTTCACTAGAAACCGACTTGAAGCTACTACCTCCCCATATATATGTATGGACTGGAATTTGCAACTGAAAAGAAACTTTGTGTTCCCAACAAGCTAGGTGAAGGACGGCTTCACACACACTTATCTCTCAGAACTGAGCATGTGGAGAGACGTTCGTTCATCTAGCACCAAGGGAACGGGTTGCAGGGGAAACTTTTACTCTGGGTTCTCAGTCTGTTTCCTAGTGCCTGTTTTATGTTCCTGAAGTTTTCACTGTAAAATCGAGTTGGAGTTTGTACCTCCCCATATATATGTATGGAGTGGAGTTTGCAACTTAAAAGAAACTTTGTGTTCACAACAAGGTTGGTGAAGGACGGCTTTCACACACAATTATCTATCAGAACAGAGCATGTGGAGAGACGATCCTTCATCATATCACCAAGGGAACGGGTTGCAGTTGAAACTTTTACTCTGGTTTCTAATTCTGTTTCCTAGTGCCGGGTTTAAGTTCCTGCAATTTTCACTGTAAAACCGAGTTGGAACTAGTACCTCCCCCTATATATGCATGGAGAGAAGTTGCAACTGAAAATAAGCATTGTGTTCCCAACAAGCTCGGTGAAGGACGGCTTTCACACACACATATCTCTCAGAACTGAGCATGTGGAGAGACGTTCGTTTATCTAGCACCAAGGGAACGGTTTGCAGGAGAAAATTTTACTCTGGATTCTCAGTCTGTTTCCAAGTGCCGGTTTGAAGATCCTGCAGTTTTCACTGTAAAACCGACTTGGAGCTAGTACCTCCCCATATATATGCATGGATTGTAGTTTGGAAATGAAAATAAGCATTGTGTTCCCAACAAGCTATGTGAAGGACGGCTTTCACACACACTTATCTCTCAGAACAGAGCATGTGGAGAGACGTTCATTCATCTAGCACCAAGGGAACGGGTTGCAGGAGAAACTTTTACACTGGGTTCTCAGTCTGTTTATTAGTGCCGGTTTGAAATTCCTGCAGTTTCCACTGTAAAACCGGGTTGGTGCTAGTACCTCCTCATATATATGTATGGAGTGGAATTGGCCACTTAAAAGAAACTTTGTGTTCCCAACATTCTAGGTGAAGGACGGCTTTCACTCACACTTATCTCTCAGAACTGAGCATGTGGAGAGAATTTCGTTCACCTAGCACCAAGGGAACGGGTTGCAGGAGAAACTTTTACTCTGGTTTCTCAGTCTGTTTCCTAGTGCCGATTTGAAATTCCTGCATTTTTCACTGTAAAACAAAGTTGGTGCAAGTATCTCCCCATATATATGTATGGAGTGTAGTTTGCTACTGAAAAGAAAATTTGTTTTCCCAACAAGCTAGGTGAAGGACGGCTTTCACACACACTTATCTCTCCGAACTGAGCATGAGGAGAGACTTTCGTTCATCTAGCACAAAGGGAACGGGTTGCAGGGGAAACTATTTTACTGGTTTCTCAGTCTGTTTCCTAGAGCCGGTTTGATGTTCCTGCAGTTTTCAATTTAAAACCGAGTTGGAGCTAGTACCTCCCCATATATATGTATGGAGTGGAGTTAGCAACTTAAAAGAAACTATGTGTTCCCAACAAGATAGTTACAGAACGGCCTTCACACAGCCTTATCCCTCAGAGCTGAGCATGTGGAGAGACGTTCGTTCATCTAGCACTAAGGGAACGTTTTGCAGGAGAAACTTTTACTCTGGTTTCTCAGTCTGTTTCCTAGTGCCGGTTTGAAGTTCCTGCAGTTTTCACTGTAAAACCGAGTTGGTGCTTGTACCTCCCAATATATATATATGGAGTGGAGTTTGCAACTGAAAAGAAACTTTGTGTTCCCAACATTCTAGGTGAAGGACGGCTTTCACTCACACTTATCTCTCAGAACTGAGCATGTGGAGAGACTTTCGTTCACCTAGCACCAAGGGAACAGGTTGCAGGAGGAACTTTTACTCTGGTTTCTCAGTCTGTTTCCTAGTGCCGGTTTGAAGTTCCTGCAGTTTTCACTGTAAAACCGAGTTGAAGCTAGTACCTCCCCCTTTATATGTATGGAGTGGAGTTTGCAACTGAAAAGAAACTTTGTGTTCCCAACAAGCTAGGTGAAGGACGGCTTTCACACACACTTATCTCTCAGACCTGAGCATGTGGAGAGACGTTCGTTCATCTAGCACAAAAGGAACGGTTTGCAGGGGAAACTTTTATTCTGGTTTCTCAGTCTGTTTCCTAGTGCCGGTTTGATGTTCCTGCAGTTTTCACTTTAAAACCGAGTTGGAGCTAGTACCTCCCCATATATATGTATGGAGTGGACTTAGCAACTGAAAAGAAACTTTGTATTCCAAACAAGATAGGTAAAGGACGGCTTTCACACAGCCTTATCCCTCAGAATTGAGCATGTGGAGAGACGTTCGTTCATCTAGCACAAAGGGAACGGTTTGCAGGAGAAACTTTTACTCTGGTTTCTCAGTCTGTTTCCTAGTGCCGGTTTGAAGTTCCGGCATTTTTCACTGTGAAAACGAGTTGGTGCTTTTACCTCCCCATATATATTTATGGAGTGGAGTTTGCAACTGAAAAGAAACTTTGTGTTCCCAACATTCTAGGTGAAGGATGGCTTTCACTCACACTTATCTCTCAGAACTGAGCATGTGGAGAGACTTTCGTTCACTTAGCACCAAGGGAACGGGTTGCAGGAGAAACTTTTACTCTGGTTTCTCAGTCTGTTTCCTAGTGCCGATTTGAAATTCCTGCATTTTTCACTGTAAAACCAAGTTGGTGCAAGTATCTCCCCATATATATGTATGGAGTGTAGTTTGCAACTGAAAAGAAAATTTGTTTTCCCAACAAGCTAGGTGAAGGAAGGCTTTCACACACACTTATCTCTCAGAACTGAGCATGAGGAGAGACTTTCGTTCATCTAGCACAAAAGGAACGGGTTGCAGGGGAAACTATTATTCTGGTTTCTCAGTCTGTTTCCTAGTGCCGGTTTGATGTTCCTGCAGTTTTCACTTTAAAACCGAGTTGGAGCTAGTACCTCCCCATATATATGTATGGAGTGGAGTTAGCAACTGAAAAGAAACTATGTGTTCCCAACAAGATATTTACAGAACGGCTTTCACACAGCCTTATCCCTCAGAACTGAGCATGTGGAGAGACGTTCGTTCATCTAGCACAAAGGGAACGGTTTGCAGGAGAAACTTTTACTCTGGTTTCTCAGTCTGTTTCCTAGTGCCGGTTTGAAGTTCCTGTAGTTTTCACTGTAAAACCGAGTTGGTGCTTGTACCTCCCCATATATATATATGGAGTGGAGTTTGCAACTGAAAAGAAACTTTGTGTTCCCAACATTCTAGGTGAAGGACGGCTTTCACTCACACTTATCTCTCAGAACTGAGCATGTGGAGAGACTTTCGTTCACCTAGCACCAAGGGAACAGGTTGCAGGAGGAACTTTTACTCTGGTTTCTCAGTCTGTTTCCTAGTGCCGGTTTGAAGTTCCTGCAGTTTTCACTGTAAAACCGAGTTGAAGCTAGTACCTCCCCCTTTATATGTATGGAGTGGAGTTTGCAACTGAAAAGAAACTTTGTGTTCCCAACAAGCTAGGTGAAGGACGGCTTTCACACACACTTATCTCTCAGACCTGAGCATGTGGAGAGACGTTCGTTCATCTAGCACAAAAGGAACGGTTTGCAGGGGAAACTTTTATTCTGGTTTCTCAGTCTGTTTCCTAGTGCCGGTTTGATGTTCCTGCAGTTTTCACTTTAAAACCGAGTTGGAGCTAGTACCTCCCCATATATATGTATGGAGTGGACTTAGCAACTGAAAAGAAACTTTGTATTCCAAACAAGATAGGTAAAGGACGGCTTTCACACAGCCTTATCCCTCAGAATTGAGCATGTGGAGAGACGTTCGTTCATCTAGCACAAAGGGAACGGTTTGCAGGAGAAACTTTTACTCTGGTTTCTCAGTCTGTTTCCTAGTGCCGGTTTGAAGTTCCGGCAGTTTTCACTGTGAAAACGAGTTGGTGCTTTTACCTCCCCATATATATTTATGGAGTGGAGTTTGCAACTGAAAAGAAACTTTGTGTTCCCAACATTCTAGGTGAAGGATGGCTTTCACTCACACTTATCTCTCAGAACTGAGCATGTGGAGAGACTTTCGTTCACTTAGCACCAAGGGAACGGGTTGCAGGAGAAACTTTTACTCTGGTTTCTCAGTCTGTTTCCTAGTGCCGATTTGAAATTCCTGCATTTTTCACTGTAAAACCAAGTTGGTGCAAGTATCTCCCCATATATATGTATGGAGTGTAGTTTGCAACTGAAAAGAAAATTTGTTTTCCCAACAAGCTAGGTGAAGGAAGGCTTTCACACACACTTATCTCTCAGAACTGAGCATGAGGAGAGACTTTCGTTCATCTAGCACAAAAGGAACGGGTTGCAGGGGAAACTATTATTCTGGTTTCTCAGTCTGTTTCCTAGTGCCGGTTTGATGTTCCTGCAGTTTTCACTTTAAAACCGAGTTGGAGCTAGTACCTCCCCATATATATGTATGGAGTGGAGTTAGCAACTGAAAAGAAACTATGTGTTCCCAACAAGATATTTACAGAACGGCTTTCACACAGCCTTATCCCTCAGAACTGAGCATGTGGAGAGACGTTCGTTCATCTAGCACAAAGGGAACGGTTTGCAGGAGAAACTTTTACTCTGGTTTCTCAGTCTGTTTCCTAGTGCCGGTTTGAAGTTCCTGTAGTTTTCACTGTAAAACCGAGTTGGTGCTTGTACCTCCCCATATATATATATGGAGTGGAGTTTGCAACTGAAAAGAAACTTTGTGTTCCCAACATTCTAGGTGAAGGACGGCTTTCACTCACACTTATCTCTCAGAACTGAGCATGTGGAGAGACTTTCGTTCATCTAGCACAAAGGGAACGGTTTGCAGGGGAAACTATTTTACTGGTTTCTCAGTCTGTTTCCTAGTGCGGGTTTGAAGTTCCTGCAGTTTTCACTGAAATTCGAGTTGGAGCTACTAACTCCCCATATATATGTATGGAGTGGAGTTTGCAACTGAAAAGAAACTTTGTGTTCCCAACAAGCTAGTTGAAGGACGGCTTTCACACACACTTATCTCTCAGAACTGAGCATGTGGAGAGACTTTCGTACATTTAGCACAAAGGGAACAGGTTGCAGGACAAATTTTACTCTAGTTTCTCAGTCCATTTCCTAGTGCCGGTTTGATGTTCCTGCAGTTTTCACTGTAAAACCGAGTTGGAGCTAGTACATCAACAATATATATGTATGGAGTGGAGTTTGCAACTGAAAAGAAACTTTGTGTTCCCAAACAGCTAGGTGAAGGACGGCTTTCAGACACACTCATCTCTCTGAACTAAGCTTGTGGAGAGACTTTAGTTCAAATAGCACCAAGGGAACGGGTTGCACTAGAAACTTTTACTCTGGTTTCTCAGTCTGTTTCCTAGTGCCGGTTTGATGTTCCTGCAGTTTTTACTGTAAACCCGAGTTGCAGCTTGTACTTCCCCATATATATGTATGGAGTGGAGTTTGCAACTGAAAAGAAACTTTGTGTTCCCAACAAGCTAGGTGAAGGACGGCTTTAACACACACTTATCTCTCAGAACTGAGCATGTCTAGAGACGTTCGTTCTCTAGCAAAAAGGGAGCGGGTTGCAGGAGAAACTTTTACTCTGGTTTCTCAGTCTGTTTCCTAGTGCCGGTTTGATGTTCCTGCAGTTTTCACTGTAAAACCGTGTTGGAGCTAGTAACTCCCCATATATATGTATGGAGTGGAGTTTGCAACTGAAAAGAAACTTTGTGTTCCCAACAAGCTAGGTGAAGGACGGCTTTCACACACAATTATCTCTCAGAACTGAGCATGTCTTGAGACGTTCGTTCTCTAGCAAAAAGGGAACGGGTTGCAGGAGAAACTTTTACTCTGGTTTCTCAGTCTGTTTCCTAGTGCCGGTTTGATGTTCCTGCAGTTTTCACTGTAAAACCGAGTTGGAGCTACAACCTCCCCATATATATGTATGCAGTGGAGTTTGCAACTGAAAAGAAACTTTGTGTTCCCAACAAGCTAGGTGAAGGACGGCTTTCACACACACTTATCTCTCAGAACTAAGCTTGTGGAGAGACGTTCGTTCATCTAGCACCAAGGGAACCGGTTGCAGGAGAAAATTTTACTCTGGTATCTCAGTCTGTTTCCTAGTGCCGGTTTGAAGTTCGTGCAGTTTTCACTAGAAACCGACTTGAAGCTACTACCTCCCCATATATATGTATGGACTGGAATTTGCAACTGAAAAGAAACTTTGTGTTCCCAACAAGCTAGGTGAAGGACGGCTTCACACACACTTATCTCTCAGAACTGAGCATGTGGAGAGACGTTCGTTCATCTAGCACCAAGGGAACGGGTTGCAGGAGAAACTTTTACTCTGGGTTCTCAGTCTGTTTCCTAGTGCCTGTTTTATGTTCCTGAAGTTTTCACTGTAAAATCGAGTTGGAGTTTGTACCTCCCCATATATATGTATGGAGTGGAGTTTGCAACTTAAAAGAAACTTTGTTTTCACAACAAGGTTGGTGAAGGACGGCTTTCACACACAATTATCTATCAGAACAGAGCATGTGGAGAGACGATCCTTCATCTTATCACCAAGGGAACGGGTTGCAGTTGAAACTTTTACTCTGGTTTCTAATTCTGTTTCCTAGTGCCGGGTTTAAGTTCCTGCAATTTTCACTGTAAAACCGAGTTGGAACTAGTACCTCCCCCTATATATGCATGGAGAGAAGTTGCAACTGAAAATAAGCATTGTGTTCCCAACAAGCTCGGTGAAGGACGGCTTTCACACACACATATCTCTCAGAACTGAGCATGTGGAGAGACGTTCGTTCATCTAGCACCAAGGGAACGGGTTGCAGGAGAAAATTTTACTCTGGATTCTCAGTCTGTTTCCAAGTGCCGGTTTGAAGATCCTGCCGTTTTCACTGTAAAACCGACTTGGAGCTAGTACCTCCCCATATATATGCATGGATTGGAGTTTGGAAATGAAAATAAGCATTGTGTTCCCAACAAGCTATGTGAAGGACGGCTTTCACACACACTTATCTCTCAGAACAGAGCATGTGGAGAGACGTTCATTCATCTAGCACCAAGGGAACGGGTTGCAGGAGAAACTTTTACACTGGGTTCTCAGTCTGTTTATTAGTGCCGGTTTGAAATTCCTGCAGTTTCCACTGTAAAACCGGGTTGGTGCTAGTACCTCCTCATATATATGTATGGAGTGGAATTGGCCACTGAAAAGAAACTTTGTGTTCCCAACATTCTAGGTGAAGAACGGCTTTCACTCACACTTATCTCTCAGAACTGAGCATGTGGAGAGACTTTCGTTCACCTAGCACCAAGGGAACGGGTTGCATGAGAAACTTTTACTCTGGTTTCTCAGTCTGTTTCCTAGTGCCGATTTGAAATTCCTGCATTTTTCACTGTAAAACAAAGTTGGTGCAAGTATCTCCCCATATATATGTATGGAGTGTAGTTTGCTACTGAAAAAAAAATTTGTTTTCCCAACATTCTATGTGAAGGACGGCTTTCACACACACTTATCTCTCAGAACTGAGCATGAGGAGAGACTTTCGTTCATCTAGCACAAAGGGAACGGGTTGCAGGGGAAACTATTTTACTGGTTTCTCAGTCTGTTTCCTAGTGCCGGTTTGATGTTCCTGCAGTTTTCACTTTAAAACCGAGTTGGAGCTAGTACCTCCCCATATATATGTATGGAGTGGAGTTAGCAACTGAAAAGAAACTATGTGTTCCCAACAAGATAGTTACAGAACGGCTTTCACACAGCCTTATCCCTCAGAGCTGAGCATGTGGAGAGACGTTCGTTCATCTAGCACAAAGGGAACGGTTTGCAGGAGAAACTTTTACTCTGGTTTCTCAGTCTGTTTCCTAGTGCCGGTTTGAAGTTCCTGCAGTTTTCACTGTAAAACCGAGTTGGTGCTTGTACCTCCCAATATATATATATGGAGTGGAGTTTGCAACTGAAAAGAAACTTTGTGTTCCCAACATTCTAGGTGAAGGACGGCTTTCACTCACACTTATCTCTCAGAACTGAGCATGTGGAGAGACTTTCGTTCACCTAGCACCAAGGGAACAGGTTGCAGGAGGAACTTTTACTCTGGTTTCTCAGTCTGTTTCCTAGTGCCGGTTTGAAGTTCCTGCAGTTTTCACTGTAAAACCGAGTTGAAGCTAGTACCTCCCCCTTTATATGTATGGAGTGGAGTTTGCAACTGAAAAGAAACTTTGTGTTCCCAACAAGCTAGGTGAAGGACGGCTTTCACACACACTTATCTCTCAAACCTGAGCATGTGGAGAGACGTTCGTTCATCTAGCACAAAAGGAACGGTTTGCAGGGGAAACTTTTATTCTGTTTTCTCAGTCTGTTTCCTAGTGCCGGTTTGATGTTCCTGCAGTTTTCACTTTAAAACCGAGTTGGAGCTAGTACCTCCCCATATATATGTATGGAGTGGACTTAGCAACTGAAAAGAAACTTTGTATTCCCAACAAGATAGGTAAAGGACGGCTTTCACACAGCCTTATCCCTCAGAATTGAGCATGTGGAGAGACGTTCGTTCATCTAGCACAAAGGGAACGGTTTGCAGGAGAAACTTTTACTCTGGTTTCTCAGTCTGTTTCCTAGTGCCGGTTTGAAGTTCCGGCAGTTTTCACTGTGAAAACGAGTTGGTGCTTTTACCTCCCCATATATATTTATGGAGTGGAGTTTGCAACTGAAAAGAAACTTTGTGTTCCCAACATTCTAGGTGAAGGACGGCTTTCACTCACACCTATCTCTCAGAACTGAGCATGTGGAGAGACTTTCGTTCACTTAGCACCAAGGGAACGGGTTGCAGGAGAAACTTTTACTCTGGTTTCTCAGTCTGTTTCCTAGTGCCGATTTGAAATTCCTGCATTTTTCACTGTAAAACCAAGTTGGTGCAAGTATCTCCCCATATATATGTATGGAGTGTAGTTTGCAACTGAAAAGAAAATTTGTTTTCCCAACAAGCTAGGTGAAGGACGGCTTTCACACACACTTATCTCTCAGAACTGAGCATGAGGAGAGACTTTCGTTCATCTAGCACAAAAGGAACGGGTTGCAGGGGAAACTATTATTCTGGTTTCTCAGTCTGTTTCCTAGAGCCGGTTTGATGTTCCTGCAGTTTTCACTTTAAAACCGAGTTGGAGCTAGTACCTCCCCATATATATGTATGGAGTGGAGTTAGCAACTGAAAAGAAACTATGTGTTCCCAACAAGATATTTACAGAACGGCTTTCACACAGCCTTATCCCTCAGAACTGAGCATGTGGAGAGACGTTCGTTCATCTAGCACAAAGGGAACGGTTTGCAGGAGAAACTTTTACTCTGGTTTCTCAGTCTGTTTCCTAGTGCCGATTTGAAGTTCCTGCAGTTTTCACTGTAAAACCGAGTTGGTGCTTGTACCTCCCCATATATATATATGGAGTGGAGTTTGCAACTGAAAAGAAACTTTGTGTTCCCAACATTCTAGGTGAAGGACGGCTTTCACTCACAATTATCTCTCAGAACTGAGCATGTGGAGAGACTTTCGTTCATCTAGCACAAAGGGAACGGTTTGCAGGGGAAACTATTTTACTGGTTTCTCAGTCTGTTTCCTAGTGCCGGTTTGAAGTTCCTGCAGTTTTCACTGAAATTCGAGTTGGAGCTACTAACTCCCCATATATATGTATGGAGTGGAGTTTGCAACTGAAAAGAAACTTTGTGTTCCCAACAAGCTAGTTGAAGGACGGCTTTCACACACACTTATCTCTCAGAACTGAGCATTTCTATAGACGTTCGTTCTCTAGCAAAAAGGGAACGGGTTGCAGGAGAAAGTTTTACTCTGGTTTCTCAGTCTGTTTCCTAGTTCCGGTTTGATGTTCCTGCATTTTTCACTGTAAAACCGAGTTGGAGCTTATACCTCCCCATATATATGTATGGAGTGGAGTTTGCAACTTAAAAGAAACTTTGTGTTCCCAACAAGCTAGGTGAAGGACGGCTTTCCTACACACTTATCTCTCAGAACTGAGCATGTGGAGAGACTTTCGTACATTTAGCACAAAGGGAACAGGTTGCAGGACAAATTTTACTCTAGTTTCTCAGTCCATTTCCTAGTGCCGGTTTGATGTTCCTGCAGTTTTCACTGTAAAACCGAGTTGGAGCTAGTACGTCAACAATATATATGTATGGAGTGGAGTTTGCAACTGAAAAGAAACTTTGTGTTCCCAAACAGCTAGGTGAAGGACGGCTTTCAGACACACTCATCTCTCTGAACTAAGCTTGTGGAGAGACTTTAGTTCAAATAGCACCAAGGGAACGGGTTGCACTAGAAACTTTTACTCTGGTTTATCAGTCTGTTTCCTAGTGACGGTTTGAAGTTCCTGCAGTTTTCACTATAAAAAATGTTGGAGCTAGTACCACCCCAGATATATGTATGGAGTGGAGTTTGCATCTGAAAAGAAACTTTGTGTTCCCAACAAGCTAGGTGAAGGGCGGCTTTCAAACACACTTATCTCTCAGAACTGAGCATATGGAGAGATGTTCGTTCATCTAGCACTAAGGGAATGGGTTGCAGGAGAAACTTTTACTCTGGGTTCTCAGTCTGTTTCCTAGTGACGGTTTGAAGTTCCTGCAGTTTTCACTGGAAAACCGAGTTGGAGCTACTACCTCCCCATATATATGTATGGAGTGGTGTTTGCAAATGAAAAGAAACTTTGTGTTCCCAACAAGCTAGGTGAAGGACGGCTTTCACACACTCTTATCTCTCAGAACTAAGCTTGTGGAGAGATTTTCGTTCATCTAGCACCAAGGGAACGGGTAGCAGGAGTAACTTTTACTCTGGTTTCTCAGTGTGTTTCCAAGTGCCGGTTTGAAGTTCCTGCAGTTTTCACTGTAATACCGACTTGGAGCTAGTACCTCCCCATATATATGTATGGAGTGCAGTTTGCAACTGAAAAGAAACTTTGTGTTCCCAACAAGCTAGGTGAAAGACGGCTTTAACACACACTTATCTCTCAGAAATGATCATGTGGAGAGACGTTCGTTCATCTAGCACAAAGGGAACGGGTTGCAGGGGAAACTTTTTCTCTCGTTTCTCAGTCTGTTTCCTAGTGCCGGTTTGATGTTCCTGCAGTTTTCACAATAAAACCGAGTTGGAGATAGTACCTCCCCATATATATGTATGGAGTCAAGTTTGCAACTGATAAGAAACTTTGTGTTCCCATCCAGCTTGGTGAAGGACGGCTTTCACACACATTAATCTCTTAGAACTAAGCTTGTGGAGAGACGTTCGTTCAACTAGCACCAAGGGAACGGTTTGCAGGAGAAACATTTTCTCTGGTTTCTCATTCTGTTTCCTAGTGCCGGTTTGATGTTCCTGCAGTTTTTACTGTAAACCCGAGTTGCAGCTTGTACTTCCCCATATATATGTATGGAGTGGAGTTTGCAACTGAAAAGAAACTTTGTGTTCCCAACAAGCTAGGTGAAGGACGGCTCTAACACACACTTATCTCTCAGAACTGAGCATGTCTAGAGACGTTCGTTCTCTAGCAAAAAGATAACGGGTTGCAGGAGAAACTTTTACTCTGGTTTCTCAGTCTGTTTCCTAGTGCCGGTTTGATGTTCCTGCAGTTTTCACTGTAAAACCGTGTTGGAGCTAGAAACTCCCCATATATATGTATGGAGTGGAGTTTGCAACTGAAAAGAAACTTTGTGTTCCCAACAATCTATGTGAAGGACGGCTTTCACACACAATTATCTCTCAGAACTGAGCATGTCTAGAGACGTTCGTTCTCTAGCAAAAAGGGAACGGGTTGCAGGAGAAACTTTTACTCTGGTTTCTCAGTCTGTTTCCTAGTGCCGGTTTGATGTTCCTGCAGTTTTCACTGTAAAACCGAGTTGGAGCTACAACCTCCCCATATATATGTATGCAGTGGAGTTTGCAACTGAAAAGAAACTTTGTGTTCCCAACAAGCTAGGTGAAGGACGGCTTTCACACACACTTATCTCTCAGAACTAAGCTTGTGGAGAGACGTTCGTTCATCTAGCACCAAGGGAACCGGTTGCAGGAGAAAATTTTACTCTGGTATCTCAGTCTGTTTCCTAGTGCCGGTTTGAAGTTCGTGCAGTTTTCACTAGAAACCGACTTGAAGCTACTACCTCCCCATATATATGTATGGACTGGAATTTGCAACTGAAAAGAAACTTTGTGTTCCCAACAAGCTAGGTGAAGGACGGCTTCACACACACTTATCTCTCAGACCTGAGCATGTGGAGAGACGTTCGTTCATCTAGCACCAATGGAACGGGTTGCAGGAGAAACTTTTACTCTGGGTTCTCAGTCTGTTTCCTAGTGCCTGTTTTATGTTCCTGAAATTTTCACTGTAAAATCGAGTTGGAGTTTGTACCTCCCCATATATATGTATGGAGTGGAGTTTGCAACTTAAAAGAAACTTTGTTTTCACAACAAGGTTGGTGAAGGACGGCTTTCACACACAATTATCTATCAGAACAGAGCATGTGGAGAGACGATCCTTCATCTTATCACCAAGGGAACGGGTTGCAGTTGAAACTTTTACTCTGGTTTCTAAGTCTGTTTCCTAGTGCCGGGTTTAAGTTCCTGCAATTTTCACTGTAAAACCGAGTTGGAACTAGTACCTCCCCCTATATATGCATGGAGAGAAGTTGCAACTGAAAATAAGCATTGTGTTCCCAACAAGCTCGGTGAAGGACGGCTTTCACACACACATATCTCTCAGAACTGAGCATGTGGAGAGACGTTCGTTCATCTAGCACCAAGGGAACGGGTTGCAGGAGAAAATTTTACTCTGGATTCTCAGTCTGTTTCCAAGTGCCGGTTTGAAGATCCTGCAGTTTTCACTGTAAAACCGACTTGGAGCTAGTACCTCCCCATATATATGCATGGATTGGAGTTTGGAAATGAAAATAAGCATTGTGTTCCCAACAAGCTATGTGAAGGACGGCTTTCACACACACTTATCTCTCAGAACAGAGCATGTGGAGAGACGTTCATTCATCTAGCACCAAGGGAACGGGTTGCAGGAGAAACTTTTACACTGGGTTCTCAGTCTGTTTATTAGTGCCGGTTTGAAATTCCTGCAGTTTCCACTGTAAAACCGCGTTGGTGCTAGTACCTCCTCATATATATGTATGGAGTGGAATTGGCCACTGAAAAGAAACTATGTGTTCCCAACATTCTAGTTGAAGTACGGCTTTCACACACACTTATCTCTCAGAACTGAGCATGTGGTGAGAAGTTCGTTCATCTAGCACCAGGGGAACGGGTTGCAGGAGAAACTATTACTCTGGTTTCTCAGTCTGTTTCCTAGTGCCGGGTTGAAGTTCCTGCAGTTTTCACTGTGAAACCGAGTTGGTGCTTGTACCTCCCCATATATATTTATGGAGTGGAGTTTGCAACTGAAAAGAAACTTTGTGTTCCCAACATTCTAGGTGAAGGACGGCTTTCACTCACACTTATCTCTCAGAACTGAGCATGTGGAGAGACTTTCGTTCACCTAGCACCAGGGGAACGGGTTGCAGGAGAAACTATTACTCTGGTTTCTCAGTCTGTTTCCTAGTGCCGGGTTGAAGTTCCTGCAGTTTTCACTGTGAAACCGAGTTGGTGCTTGTACCTCCCCATATATATTTATGGAGTGGAGTTTGCAACTGAAAAGAAACTTTGTGTTCCCAACATTCTAGGTGAAGGACGGCTTTCACTCACACTTATCTCTCAGAACTGAGCATGTGGAGAGACTTTCGTTCACCTAGCACCAAGGGAACGGGTTGCAGGAGAAACTTTTACTCTGGTTTCTCAGTCTGTTTCCTAGTGCCGATTTGAAATTCCTGCATTTTTCACTGTAAAACCAAGTTGGTGCAAGTATCACCCCATATATATGTATGGAGTGTAGTTTGCAACTGAAAAGAAAATTTGTTTTCCCAACAAGCTAGGTGAAGGACGGCTTTCACACACACTTATCTCTCAGAACTGAGCATGAGGAGAGACTTTCGTTCATCTAGCACAAAGGGAACGGGTTGCAGGGGAAACTATTTTACTGGTTTCTCAGTCTGTTTCCTAGTGCCGGTTTGATGTTCCTGCAGTTTTCACTTTAAAACCGAGTTGGAGCTAGTACCTCCCCATATATATGTATGGAGTGGAGTTAGCAACTGAAAAGAAACTATGTGTTCCCAACAAGATAGTTACAGAACGGCTTTCACACAGCCTTATCCCTCAGAACTGAGCATGTGGAGAGACGTTCGTTCATCTAGCACAAAGGGAACGGTTTGCAGGAGAAACTTTTACTCTGGTTTCTCAGTCTGTTTCCTAGTGCCGGTTTGAAGTTCCTGCAGTTTTCACTGTAAAACCGAGTTGGTGCTTGTACCTCCCAATATATATATATGGAGTGGAGTTTGCAACTGAAAAGAAACTTTGTGTTCCCAACATTCTAGGTGAAGGACGGCTTTCACACACACTTATCTCTCAGACCTGAGCATGTGGAGAGACGTTCGTTCATCTAGCACCAAGGGAACAGGTTGCAGGAAGAACTTTTACTCTGGTTTCTCAGTCTGTTTCCTAGTGCCGGTTTGAAGTTCCTGCAGTTTTCACTGTAAAACCGAGTTGAAGCTAGTACCTCCCCCTTTATATGTATGGAGTGGAGTTTGCAACTGAATAGAAACTTTGTGTTCCCAACAAGCTAGGTGAAGGACGGCTTTCACACACACTTATCTCTCAGACCTGAACATGTGGAGAGACGTTCGTTCATCTAGCACAAAAGGAACGGTTTGCAGGGGAAACTTTTATTCTGGTTTCTCAGTCTGTTTCCTAGTGCCGGTTTGATGTTCCTGCAATTTTCACTTTAAAACCGACTTGGAGCTAGTACCTCCCCATATATATGTATGGAGTGGACTTAGCAACTGAAAAGAAACTTTGTATTCCCAACAAGGTAGGTAAAGGACGGCTTTCACACAGCCTTATCCCTCAGAACTGAGCATGTGGAGAGACGTTCGTTCATCTAGCACAAAGGGAACGGTTTGCAGGAGAAACTTTTACTCTGGTTTCTCAGTCTGTTTCCTAGTGCCGGTTTGAATTTCCGGCAGTTTTCACTGTGAAAACGAGTTGGTGCTTGTACCTCCCCATATATATTTATGGAATGGAGTTTGCAACTGAAAAGAAACTTTGTGTTCCCAACATTCTAGGTGAAGGACGGCTTTCACTCACACTTATCTCTCAGAACTGAGCATGTGGAGAGACTTTCGTTCACTTAGCACCAAGGGAACGGGTTGCAGGAGAAACTTTTACTCTGGTTTCTCAGTCTGTTTCCTAGTGCCGATTTGAAATTCCTGCATTTTTCACTGTAAAACCAAGTTGGTGCAAGTATCTCCCCATATATATGTATGGAGTGTAGTTTGCAACTGAAAAAAAAATTTGTTTTCCCAACAAGCTAGGTGAAGGACGGCTTTCACACACACTTATCTCTCAGAACTGAGCATGAGGAGAGACTTTCGTTCATCTAGCACAAAAGGAACGGTTTGCAGGAGAAACTTTTACTCTGGTTTCTCAGTCTGTTTCCTAGTGCCGGTTTGAAGTTCCTGCAGTTTTCACTGTAAAACCGAGTTGGTGATTGTACCTCCCCATATATATATATGGAGTGGAGTTTGCAACTGAAAAGAAACTTTGTGTTCCCAAAATTCTAGGTGAAGGACGGCTTTCACTCACACTTATCTCTCAGAACTGAGCATGTGGAGAGACTTTCGTTCACCTAGCACCAAGGGAACAGGTTGCAGGAGGAACTTTTACTCTGGTTTCTCAGTCTGTTTCCTAGTGCCGGTTTGAATTTCCTGCAGTTTTCACTGTAAAACAGAGTTGAAGCTAGTACCTCCCCCTTTATATGTATGGAGTGGAGTTTGCAACTGAAAAGAAACTTTGTGTTCCCAACAAGCTAGGTGAAGGACGGCTTTCACACACACTTATCTCTCAGACCTGAGCATGTGGAGAGACGTTCGTTCATCTAGCACAAAAGGAACGGTTTGCAGGGGAAACTTTTATTCTGGTTTCTCAGTCTGTTTCCTAGTGCCGGTTTGATGTTCCTGCAGTTTTCACTTTAAAACCGAGTTGGAGCTAGTACCTCGCCATATATATGTATGGAGTGGACTTAGCAACTGAAAAGAAACTTTGTATTCCCAACAAGATATGTAAAGGACGGCTTTCACACAGCCTTATCAGTCAGAACTGAGCATGTGGAGAGACGTTCGTTCATCTAGCACAAAGGGAACGGTTTGCAGGAGAAACTTTTACTCTGGTTTCTCAGTCTGTTTCCTAGTGCCGGTTTGAAGTTCCTGCAGTTTTCACTGTGAAAACGAGTTGGTGCTTGTACCTCCCCATATATATTTATGGAGTGGAGTTTGCAACTGAAAAGAAACTTTGTGTTCCCAACATTCTAGGTGAAGGACGGCTTTCACTCACACTTATCTCTCAGAACTGATCATGTGGAGAGACTTTCGTTCACCTAGCACCAAGGGAACGGGTTGCATTAGAAACTTTTACTCTGGTTTCTCAGTCTGTTTCCTAGTGCCGATTTGAAATTCCTGCATTTTTCACTGTAAAACCAAGTTAGTGCAAGTATCTCCCCATATATATGTATGGAGTGTAGTTTGCAACTGAAAAGAAAATTTGTGTTCCCAACAAGCTAGGTGAAGGACGGCTTTCACACACACTTATCTCTCAGAACTGTGCATGGGGAGAGACGTTCGTTCATCTAGCACAAAGGGAACGGGTTGCAGGGGAAACTTTTATTCTGGTTTCTCAGTCTGTTTCTTAGTGCCGGTATGATGTTACTGCAGTTTTCACTTAAAACCGAGTTGGAGCTAGTACCTCCCCATATATATGTATGGAGTGGAGTTAGCAACTGAAAAGAAACTTTGTATTCCCAACAAGATAGGTAAATGACGGCTTTCACACAGCCTTATCCCTCAGAACTGAGCATGTGGAGAGACGTTCGTTCATCTAGCACAAAGGGAACCGTTTGCAGGAGAAACTTTAACTTTGGTTTCTCAGTCTGTTTCCTAGTGCCCGTTTGAAGTTCCTGCAGTTTTCACTGTAAAACAGAGTTGGTGCTTGTACCTCCCAATATATATTTATGGAGTGGAGTTTGCAACTGAAAAGAAACTTTGTGTTCCCAACATTCTAGGTGAAGGACGGCTTTCACTCACACTTATCTCTCAGAACTGAGCATGTGGAGAGACTTTCGTTCACCTAGCACCAAGGGAACGGGTTGCAGGAGAAACTTTGACTCTGGTTTCTCAGTCTGTTTCTTAGTGCCGATTTGATATTCCTGCATTTTTCACTGTAAAATAAAGTTGGTGCAAGTATCTCTCCATATATATGTATGGAGTGTAGTTTGCAACTGAAAAGAAAATTTGTGTTCCCAACAAGCTAGGTGAAGGACGGCTTTCACACACACTTATCTCTCAGAACTGAGCATGTGGAGAGACGTTCGTTCATCTAGCACAAAGGGAACGGGTTGCAGGGGAATCTTTTATTCTGGTTTCTCAGTCTGTTTCCTAGTGCCGGTTTGATGTTCCTGCAGTTTTCACTTTAAAACCGAGTTGGAGCTAGAACCTCCCCATATATATGTATGGAGTGGAGTTAGCAACTGAAAAGAAACTATGTGTTCCCAACAAATAGTTACAGAACGTCTTTCACACAGCCTTATCCCTCAGAACTGAGCATGTGGAGAGACGTTCGTTCATCTAGCACAAAAGGAACGGTTTGCAGGAGAAACTTTTGCTCTGGTTTCTCAGTCTGTTTCCTAGTGCCGGTTTGAAGTTCCTGCAGTTTTCACTGTAAAACCGAGTTGGTGCTTGTACCTCCCCATATATATATATGGAGTGGAGTTTGCAACTGAAAAGAAACTTTGTGTTCCCAACATTCTAGGTGAAGGACGGCTTTCACTCACACTTATCTCTCAGAACTGAGCATGTGGAGAGAATTTCGTTCACCTAGCACCAAGGGAACAGGTTGCAGGAGAAACTTTTACTCTGGTTTCTCAGTCTGTTTCCTAGTGCCGGTTTGAAGTTCCTGCAGTTTTCACTGTAAAACCGAGTTGAAGCTAGTACCTCCCCCTTTATATGTATGGAGTGGAGTTTGCAACTGAAAAGAAATTTTGTGTTCCCAACAAGCTAGGTGAAGGACGGCTTTCACACATATATCTCTCAGAACTGATCATGTGGAGAGACGTTCTTTCATCTAGCACAAAGGGAACGGTTTGCAGGAGAAACTTTTACTTTGGTTTCTCAGTCTGTTTCCTAGTGCCGGTTTGAAGTTCCTGCAGTTTTCACTGTAAAACCGAGTTGGTGCTTGTACCTCCCCATATATATTTATGGAGTGGAGTTTGCAACTGAAAAGAAACTTTGTGTTCCCAACATTCTAGGTGAAGGACGGCTTTCACTCACACTTATCTCTCAGAACTGAGCATGTGGAGAGACTTTCGTTCACCTAGCACCAAGGGAACGGGTTGCAGGAGAAATTTTACTCTGGTTTCTCAGTCTGTTTCCTAGTGCCGATTTGAAATTCCTGCATTTTTCACTGTAAAACCTAGTTGGTGTAATTATCTCCCCATATATATGTATGGAGTGTACTTTGCAACTGAAAAGAAAATTTGTGTTCTCAACAAGCTAGGTGAAGAACGTCTTTCACACACACGTATCTCTCAGAACTGAGCATGTGGAGAGACGTTCGTTCATCTAGCACAAAGGGAACGGGTTGCAGGGGAAACTTTTATTCTGGTTTCTCAGTCTGTTTCCTAGTGCCGGTTTGATGTTCCTGCAGTTTTCACTTTAAAACAGAGTTGGAGCTAGTACCGCCCCATATATATGTATGGAGTGGAGTTAGCAACAGAAAAGAAACTTTGTGTTCCCAACAAGATAGTTACAGAACGGCTTTCACACGGCCTTATTCCTCAGAACTGAGCATGTGGAGAGACTTTCGTTCATCTAGCACAAAGGGAACGGTTTGCAGGAGAAATTTTACTCTGGATTCTCAGTCTGTTTCCTAGTGCCGGTTTGAAGTTCCTGCAGTTTTCACTGTAAAATCGAGTTGGAGCTAGTACCTCCCCCTTTATATGTATGGAGTGGAGTTTCAACTGAAAAGAAACTTTGTGTTCCCAAAAAGCTAGGAGAAGGACGGCTTTCACACACACTTATCTCTCAGAATTGAGCATGTGGAGAGACGTTCGTTCATCTAGCACAAAGGGAACGGGTTGCAGGGGAAACTTTTATTCTGGTTTCTCAGTCTGTTTCCTAGTGCCGGTTTGATGTTCCTGCAATTTTCACTTTAAAACCGACTTGGAGCTAGTACCTCCCCATATATATGTATGGAGTGGAGTTAGCAACTGAAAAGAAACTTTGTGTTCCCAACAAGATAGTTACAGAACGGCTTTCACACGGCCTTATGCCTCAGAACTGAGCATGTGGAGAGACGTTCGTTCACCTAGCAGCAAGGGAACTGGTTGCAGTAGAAACTTTTACTCTGGTTTCTCAGTCTGTTTCCTAGTGCCGGTTTGAATTTCCTGCAGTTTTCACTGTAAAACCGAGTTAGAGCTAGAACCTGACCATATATATTTATCGAGTGGAGTTTGCAACTGAAAAGAGACTTTCTGTTCCCAACCAGCTATGTTAAGGATGGCTTTCACACACACTATTCTATCAGAATTGAGCATGTGAAGAGACGTTCGTTCATCTAGCACAAAGGGACCGGGTTGCAGGAGAAAATTTTACTCTGGATTCTCAGTCTGTTTCCTAGTGCCGGTTAGATGTTCCTTCAGTTTTCACTGTAAAACCGAGTTGGAGATATTACCTCCCCATATATATGTATGGAGTCGAGTTTGCCACTGAAAAGAAACTTTGTGTTCCCAACAAGCTTGGTGAAGAACGGCTTACACACACATTTATCTCTTAGATCTAATCTTGTGGAGAGACTTTCGTTCAACTAGCACCAAGGGAATGGATTGCAGGTGAAACTTTTACTCTGGTTTCTCAGTCGGATTCCTAGTGCCTGTTCGTAGTTCCTGCAGTTTTTGCTCTAAACCCGATTTGGAGCTAGTACTTCCCCATATATATGTATGGAGTGGAGTTTGCAACTGAAAAGAAACTTTGTGTTCCCAACAAGCTAGGTGAAGGACGGCTTTAACACACACCTATCTCAGAACTGAGCATGTGGAGAGACGTTCGTTCATCTAGCAAAAAAGGAACGGATTGCAGGATAAACTTTTACTCTCGTTTCTCAGTCTGTTTCCTAGTGCCGGTTTGAATTTCCTGCAGTTTTCACTGTAAAACCGATTTGGAGCTAGTACCTCCCCATATATATGTATGGAGTGGAGTTTGCAACTGAAAAGAAACTTTGTGTTCCCAACAATCTATGTGAATGACGGCATTCACACACACTTATCTCTCAGAACTGAACATGTGAAGAGAAGTTCGTTCATCTAGCACCAAGGGAACGGGTTGCAGGAGAAACTTTTATTCTGGATTGTCAGTCTGTTTCCTAGTGCCGGTTTGAAGTTCCTGCAGTTTTCACTGTAAAACCGAGTTGGAGCTACTACCTCCCCATATATATGTATGGACTGGAGTTTGCAACTGAAAGAAACTTTGTGTTCCCAACAAGCTAGGTGAAGGATGGCTTTCACACACACTTATCTCTCAGAACTAAGCTTGTGGAGAGACGTTCGTTCATCTAGCACCAAGGGAACGGGTTGCAGGGGAAACTTTTACCCTGGGTTCTCAGTCTGCTTCCTAGTGCCGGTTTGAAGTTCTTGCAGTTTTCACTGGAAAACCGAGTTGAAGCTACTTCCTACCCATATATATGTATGGAGTGGAGTTTGCAACTGAAAAGAGACTTTCTGTTCCCAACCAGCTATGTTAAGGATGGCTTTCACACACACTATTCTATCAGAACTGAGCATGTGGAGAGACGTTCGTTCATCTAGCACAAAGGGACAGGGTGGCAGGAGAAATTTTACTCTGGATTCTCAGTCTGTTTCCTAGTGCCGGTTTGATGTTCCTGCAGTTTTCACTGGAAAACCGAGTTGGAGATATTACCTCCCCATATATATGTATGGAGTCGAGTTTGCAACTGAAAAGAAACTTT
This sequence comes from Camelus dromedarius, assembly GCF_036321535.1. Classification (NCBI taxonomy): domain Eukaryota; kingdom Metazoa; phylum Chordata; class Mammalia; order Artiodactyla; family Camelidae; genus Camelus; species Camelus dromedarius. The sequence goes on from NC_087460.1 coordinate 26,462,060, forward strand.
GTGTTCCCAACAAGTTAGGTGAAGGATGGCTTTCACACACACTATTCTATCAGAACTGAGCATGTGGAGAGACGTTCGTTCATCTAGCACAAAGGGACAGGGTGGCAGGAGAAATTTTACTCTGGATTCTCAGTCTGTTTCCTAGTGCCGGTTTGATGTTCCTGTAGTTTTCACTGTAAAACCGATTTGGAGCTAGTACCTCCCCATATATATGTATGGAGTGGAGTTTTCAACTAAAAAGAAACTTTGTGTTCCCAACAATCATTGTGAAGGACGGCTTTCACACACACTTATCTCTCAGAACTGAGCATGTGAAGAGACGTTCGTTCATCTAGCACCAATGGAACGGGTTGCAGGAGAAAGTTTTACTCTGGGTTCTCAGTCTTTTTCCTAGTGCCGGTTAGAAGTTCCTGCAGTTTTCACTGGAAAACCGAGTTGAAGCTACTAGCTACCCATATATATGTATGGAGTGGAGTTTGCAAATTAAAAGAAACTTTCTGTTTCCAACAAGCTATGTTAAGGACGGCTTTCACACACACAAATGTATCAGAACTGAGCATGTGGAGAGACGTTCGTTCATCTAGCACAAAGGGACCGAGTTGCAGGCGAAACTTTTACTCTGGATTCTCAGTCTGTTTCCTAGTGCCGGTTTGATGTTCCTGCATTTTTCACTGTAAAACAGAGTTGGAGACAGTACCTCCCCATATATATGTATGGATTTGAGATTGCAACTGAAAAGAAACTTTGTGTTCCCTAGAAGCTTGTTGAAGGACGGCTTCCACACACATTTATCTCTTAGAACTAAGCTTGCGGACAGACTTTCGTTCAACTAGCACCAAGGGAAAGGGTTGCAGGAGAAACTTTTACTCTGGTTTCTCAGTCTGTTTCCTAGTGCCTGTTTGAATTTCCTGCAATTTTCACTGTAAAACCGATTTGGAGCTAGTACCTCCCCATATATTTGTATGGATTGGAGTTTGCAAATGAAAAGAAACTTTGTGTTCCCAACAAGCTAGGTGAAGTACGGCTTTAACACACACTTATCTCTCAGAAATGAGCATGTGGAGAGACGTTCCTTCATCTAGCACAAAGGGAACGGCTTGCAGGAAAAACTTTTACTCTGGTTTCTCAGGCTGTTTCCTAGTGCCGGTTTGATGTTCCTGAAATTTTCACTGTAAAACCGAGTTGGAGATAGTACCTCCCCATATATATGTATGGAGTGGAGTTTGCATCTGAAAAGAAACTTTGTGTTCCCAACAATCAATGTGAAGTACGGCTTTCACACCCACTTATCTCTCAGAACTGAGCATGTGAAGAGACATTCGTTCATCTAGCACCAAGTGAACGGGTTGCAGGAGAAACTTTTGCTCTGGGTTCTCAGTCTGTTTCCTAGTGCCGGTTTGAAGTTCCTGCAGTTTTCACTGGAAAACCAAGTTGGAGCTACAACCTCCCCATATATATGTATGGAGAGGAGTTTGCAACTGAAAAGAAATTTGTGTTCCCAACAAGTTAAGTGAAGTATGGCTTTCACACCCACTTATCTCTAAGAACTAAGCTTGTGGGGACTCGTTCTTTCGTCTAGCACCAAGGGAATGGGTTGCTGGAGGAACTTTTACTCTGGATTCTCAGTCTCTTTCCTAGTGCCAGTTTGAAGTTTCTGCAGTTTTCACTGTAAAACCGAGTTGGGGCTAGTACCTCCCGATATTTATGTATGGAGTGGAGTTTGCAACTGAAAAGAAACTTTGTGTTCCCAACATTCTAAGTGAAGGACGGCTTTCACACACATAATTCTCAGAAATGAGCATGTAGAGAGACGTTCGTTCATCTTGCAATAAGGGAACGTGTTGCAGGAGAAACTTTTACTCTGGTTTCTCAGTCTGTTTCCTGTTGCCGGTTTGATGTTCCTGCAGTTTTCACTGTAAAACCGAGTTGGAGCTAGTACCTCCCCATATATATGTATGGAGTGGAGTTAGCAACTGAAAAGAAACTTTGTGTTCCCAACAAGCTAGGTGAAGGACGGCTATCACACACCCTTATCTCTCAGAACTGAGCATGTGGAGAGACGATCGTTCACCTAGCACCAAGGGAAAGGTTTGCAGGTGAAACTTTTACTCTGGTTTCTCAGTCTGTTTCCTAGTGCCGGTTTGAAGTTCCTGCACTTTTCACTGTAAAATCGAGTTTCATCTAGTACCTCCCCCTATATATGCATGGAATGGAGTTTGCAACTGAAAATAAGCATTGTGTTCCCAACAAGCTAGATGAAGGATGGCTTTCACACACACATATCTCTCAGAACTGAGCATGTGGAGAGACGTTCGTTCACCTAGCACCATGAGAACGGGTTGCAGGAGAAACTTTTACTCTGGCTTCTCAATCTGTTTCCTTGTGCCGGATTGAATTTCCTGCTTTTTTCACTGTAAAACAGAGTTGGAGCTAGTACCTCCCCATATATATGTATGGAGTGGAGTTTGCAACTGAAAAATAACTTTGTGTTCCCAACTAGCTAGGTGAAGTGCGGCTTTCAAACATAATTATCTATCAGAACAGAGCATGTTTAGAGACGTTCGTTCATCTAGCACCAAGGGAACTGGTTGCAGTAGAAACTTTTACTCTGGTTTCTCAGTCTATTTCCTAGAGCCGGTTTGAATTTCCTGCAGTTTTCACTGTAAAACCGAGTTGGAGCTAGAACCTGACCATATATATTTATCGAGTAGAGTTTGCAACTGAAAAGAGACTTTCTGTTCCCAACCAGCTATGTTAAGGATGGCTTTCACACACACTATTCTATCAGAACTGAGCATGTGAAGAGACGTTCGTTGTTCTAGCACAAAGGGACCGGGTTGCAGGAGAAAATTTTACTCTGGATTCTCAGTCTGTTTCCTAGTGCCGGTTAGATGTTCCTGCAGTTTTCACTGTAAAACCGAGTTGGAGATATTACCTCCCCATATATATGTATGGAGTCGAGTTTGCCACTGAAAAGAAACTTTGTGTTCCCAACAAGCTTGGTGAAGAACGGCTTTCACACACATTTATCTCTTAGATCTAAGCTTGTGGAGAGACTTTCGTTCAACTAGCACCAAGGGAACGGATTGCAGGTGAAACTTTTACTCTGGTTTCTCAGTCGGATTCCTAGTGCCGGTTCGTAGTTCCTGCAGTTTTTGCTCTAAACCCGATTTGGAGCTAGTACTTCCCCATATATATTTATGGAGTGGAGTTTGCAACTGAAAAGAAACTTTGTGTTCCCAACAAGCTAGGTGAAGGACGGCTTTAACACACACCTATCTCTCAGAACTGAGCATGTGGAGAGACGTTCGTTCATCTAGCACAAAAGGAACGGATTGCAGGATAAACTTTTACTCTCGTTTCTCAGTCTGTTTCCTAGTGCCGGTTTGAATTTCCTGCAGTTTTCACTGTAAAACCGATTTGGAGCTAGTACCTACCCATATATATGTATGGAGTGGAGTTTGCAACTGAAAAGAAACTTTGTGTTCCCAACAATCTATGTGAATGACGGCATTCACACACACTTATCTCTCAGAACTGAACATGTGAAGAGACGTTCGTTCATCTAGCACCAAGGGAACGGGTTGCAGGAGAAAGTTTTACTCTGGATTGTCAGTCTGTTTCCTAGTGCCGGTTTGAAGTTCCTGCAGTTTTCACTGTAAAACCGAGTTGGAGCTACTACCTCCCCATATATATGTATGGACTGGAGTTTGCAACTGAAAGAAACTTTGTGTTCCCAACAATCATTGTGAAGGACGGCTTTCACACACACTTATCTCTCAGAACTGAGCATGTGAAGAGACGTTCGTTCATCTAGCACCAATGGAACGGGTTGCAGGAGAAAGTTTTACTCTGGGTTCTCAGTCTTTTTCCTAGTGCCGGTTAGAAGTTCCTGCAGTTTTCACTGGAAAACCGAGTTGAAGCTACTAGCTACCCATATATATGTATGGAGTGGAGTTTGCAAATTAAAAGAAACTTTCTGTTTCCAACAAGCTATGTTAAGGACGGCTTTCACACACACAAATGTATCAGAACTGAGCATGTGGAGAGACGTTCGTTCATCTAGCACAAAGGGACCGAGTTGCAGGCGAAACTTTTACTCTGGATTCTCAGTCTGTTTCCTAGTGCCGGTTTGATGTTCCTGCAGTTTTCACTGTAAAACAGAGTTGGAGACAGTACATCCCCATATATATGTATGGATTTGAGATTGCAACTGAAAAGAAAATTTGTGTTCCCTAGAAGCTTGTTGAAGGACGGCTTCCACACACATTTATCTCTTAGAACTAAGCTTGCGGACAGACTTTCGTTCAACTAGCACCAAGGGAAAGGGTTGCAGGAGAAACTTTTACTCTGGTTTCTCAGTCTGTTTCCTAGTGCCTGTTTGAATTTCCTGCAATTTTCACTGTAAAACCGATTTGGAGCTAGTACCTCCCCATATATTTGTATGGATTGGAGTTTGCAAATGAAAAGAAACTTTGTGTTCCCAACAAGCTAGGTGAAGTACGGCTTTAACACACACTTATCTCTCAGAAATGAGCATGTGGAGAGACGTTCCTTCATCTAGCACAAAGGGAACGGCTTGCAGGAGAAACTTTTACTCTGGTTTCTCAGGCTGTTTCCTAGTGCCGGTTTGATGTTCCTGAAATTTTCACTGTAAAACCGAGTTGGAGATAGTACCTCCCCATATATATGTATGGAGTGGAGTTTGCATCTGAAAAGAAACTTTGTGTTCCCAACAATCAATGTGAAGTACGGCTTTCACACCCACTTAACTCTCAGAACTGAGCATGTGAAGAGACGTTCGTTCATCTAGCAACAAGTGAACGGGTTGCAGGATAAAATTTGATCTGGGTTCTCAGTCTGTTTCCTAGTGCCGGTTTGAAGTTCCTGCAGTTTTCACTGGATTCCAAGTTGGAGCTACTACCTCCCCATATATATGTATGGAGAGGAGTTTGCAACTGAAAAGAAATTTGTGTTCCCAACAAGTTAAGTGAAGTATGGCTTTCACACTCACTTATCTCTAAGAACTAAGCTTGTGGGGACTCGTTCGTTCGTCTAGCACCAAGGGAATGGGTTGCTGGAGGAACTTTTACTCTGGATTCTCAGTCTCTTTCCTAGTGCCAGTTTGAAGTTTCTGCAGTTTTCACTGTAAAACCGAGTTGGGGCTAGTACCTCCCCATATTTATGTATGGAGTGGAGTTTGCAACTGAAAAGAAACTTTTTGTTCCCAACATTCTAAGTGAAGTACGGCTTTCACACACATAATTCTCAGAAATGAGCATGTAGAGAGACGTTCGTTCATCTAGCAAAAAGGGAACGTGTTGCAGGAGAAACTTTTACTCTGGTTTCTCAGTCTGTTTCCTGTTGCCGGTTTGATGTTCCTGCAGTTTTCACTGTAAAACCGAGTTGGAGCTAGTACCTCCCCATATATATGTATGGAGTGGAGTTAGCAACTGAAAAGAAACTTTGTGTTCCCAACAAGCTAGGTGAAGGACGGCTATCACACACCCTTATCTCTCAGAACTGAGCATGTGGAGAGACGATCGTTCACCTAGCACCAAGGGAAAGGTTTGCAGGTGAAACTTTTACTCTGGTTTCTCAGTCTGTTTCCTAGTGCCGGTTTGAAGTTCCTGCACTTTTCACTGTAAAATCGAGTTTCATCTAGTACCTCCCCCTATATATGCATGGAATGGAGTTTGCAACTGAAAATAAGCATTGTGTTCCCACAAGCTAGATGAAGGATGGCTTTCACACACACATATCTCTCAGAACTGAGCATGTGGAGAGACGTTCGTTCACCTAGCACCATGAGAACGGGTTGCAGGAGAAACTTTTACTCTGGCTTCTCAATCTGTTTCCTTGTGCCGGATTGAATTTCCTGCTTTTTTCACTGTAAAACAGAGTTGGAGCTAGTACCTCCCCATATATATGTATGGAGTGGAGTTTGCAACTGAAAAATAACTTTGTGTTCCCAACTAGCTAGGTGAAGTGCGGCTTTCACACATAATTATCTATCAGAACAGAGCATGTTTAGAGACGTTCGTTCATCTAGCACCAAGGGAACGGTTTGCAGGAGAAACTTTACTCTGGTTTCTCAGTCTGTTTCCTAGTGCCGGTTTGAAATTCCTGCAGTTTTCACTGTAAAACCGAGTTGGAGCTTGTACCTCCCCCTTTATATGTATGGAGTGGAGTTTGCAACTGAAAAGAAACTTTGTGTTCCCAACAAGCTAGGTGAAGGACGGCTTTCACACATATATCTCTCAGAACAGAGCATGTGGAGAGACGTTCGTTCACCTAGCACCAAGGGAACTGGTTGCAGTAGAAACTTTTACTCTGGTTTCTCAGTCTGTTTCCTAGAGCCGGTTTGAATTTCCTGCAGTTTTCACTGTAAAACCGAGTTGGAGCTAGAACCTGACCATATATATTTATCGAGTGGAGTTTGCAACTGAAAAGAGACTTTCTGTTCCCAACCAGCTATGTTAAGGATGGCTTTCACACACACTATTCTATCAGAACTGAGCATGTGAAGAGACGTTCGTTCATCTAGCACAAAGGGACCGGGTTGCAGGAGAAAATTTTACTCTGGATTCTCAGTCTGTTTCCTAGTGCCGGTTAGATGTTCCTGAAGTTTTCACTGTAAAACCGAGTTGGAGATATTACCTCCCCATATATATATATGGAGTCGAGTTTGCCACTGAAAAGAAAGTTTGTGTTCCCAACAAGCTTGGTGAAGAACGGCTTTCACACACATTTATCTCTTAGATCTAAGCTTGTGGAGAGACTTTCGTTCAACTAGCACCAAGGGAACGGATTGCAGGTGAAACTTTTACTCTGGTTTCTCAGTCGGATTCCTAGTGCCGGTTCGTAGTTCCTGCAGTTTTTGCTCTAAACCCGATTTGGAGCTAGTACTTCCCCATATATATGTATGGAGTGGAGTTTGCAACTGAAAAGGAACTTTGTGTTCCCAAGAAGCTAGGTGAAGGACGGCTTTAACACACACCTATCTCTCAGAACTGAGCATTTGGAGAGACGTTCGTTCATCTAGTACAAAAGGAACGGATTGCAGGATAAACTTTTACTCTCGTTTCTCAGTCTGTTTCCTAGTGCCGGTTTGAATTTCCTGCAGTTTTCACTGTAAAACCGATTTGGAGCTAGTACCTCCCCATATATATGTATGGAGTGGACTTTGCAACTGAAAAGAAACTTTGTGTTCCCAACAATCTATGTGAATGACGGCATTCACACACACTTATCTCTCAGAACTGAACATGTGAAGAGACGTTCGTTCATCTAGCACCAAGGGAACGGGTTGCAGGAGAAAGTTTTACTCTGGATTGTCAGTCTGTTTCCTAGTGCCGGTTTGAAGTTCCTGCAGTTTTCACTATAAAACCGAGTTGGAGCTACTACCTCCCCATATATATGTATGGACTGGAGTTTGCAACTGAAAGAAACTTTGTGTTCCCAACAAGCTAGGTGAAGGACGGCTTTCACACACACTTATCTCTCAGAACTAAGCTTGTGGAGAGACGTTCGTTCATCTAGCACCAAGGGAATGGGTTGGAGGGGAAACTTTTACCCTGGGTTCTCAGTATGCTTCCTAGTGCCGGTTTGAAGTTCCTGCAGTTTTCACTGGAAAACCGAGTTGAAGCTAATACCTACCCATATATATGTATGGAGTGGAGTTTGCAACTGAAAAGAGACTTTCTGTTCTCAACCAGCTATGTTAAGGATGGCTTTCACACACACTATTCTATCAGAACTGAGCATGTGGAGAGACGTACGTTCATATAGCACAAAGGGACCGGGTGGCAGGAGAAACTTTTACTCTGGATTCTCAGTCTGTTTCCTAGTGCCGGTTTGATGTTCCTGCAGTTTTCACTGTAAAACCGAGTTGGAGATATTACCTCCCCATATATATGTATGGAGTGGAGTTTGCAACTAAAAAGAAACTTTGTGTTCCCAACAATCATTGTGAAGGACGGCTTTCACACACACTTATCTCTCAGAACTGAGCATGTGAAGAGACGTTCGTTCATCTAGCACCAATGGAACGGGTTGCAGGAGAAAGTTTTACTCTGGGTTCTCAGTCTTTTTCCTAATGCCGGTTAGAAGTTCCTGCAGTTTTCACTGGAAAACCGAGTTGAAGCTACTAGCTACCCATATATATGTATGGAGTGGAGTTTGCAAATTAAAAGAAACTTTCTGTTTCCAACAAGCTATGTTAAGGACGGCTTTCACACACACAAATGTATCAGAACTGAGCATGTGGAGAGACGTTCGTTCATCTAGCACAAAGGGAACGAGTTGCAGGCGAAACTTTTACTCTGGATTCTCAGTCTGTTTCCTAGTGCCGGTTTGATGTTCCTGCAGTTTTCACTGTAAAACAGAGTTGGAGACAGTACCTCCCCATATATATGTATGGATTTGAGATTGCAATTGAAAAGAAACTTTGTGTTCCCTAGAAGCTTGGTGAAGGACGGCTTCCACACACATTTATCTCTTAGAACTAAGCTTGCGGACAGACTTTCGTTCAACTAGCACCAAGGGAAAGGGTTGCAGGAGAAACTTTTACTCTGGTTTCTCAGTCTGTTTCCTAGTGCCTGTTTGAATTTCCTGCAATTTTCACTGTAAAACCGATTTGGAGCTAGTACCTCCCCATATATTTGTATGGAGTGGAGTTTACAAATGAAAAGAAACTTTGTGTTCCCAACAAGCTAGGTGAAGGACGGCTTTAACACACACTTATCTCTCAGAATGGAGCATGTGGAGAGACGTTCGTTCAGCTAGCACAAAGGGAACGGGTTACAGGGGAATCTTTTACTCTGGTTTCTCAGTCTGTTTCCTAGTGCCGGTTGGATGTTCCTGCAGTTTTCACTGTAAAATCGATTTGCAGATTGTACCTCCCCATATATATGTATGGAGTGGAGTTTGCAACTTAAAACAAACTTTCTGTTCCCAACAAGCTAGGTGAAGGACAGCTTTCACACACACTTATCTCTCAGAACTAAGCTTGTGGAGAGACGTTCGTTCATCTAGCACCAATGGAACGGGTTGCAGGGGAAACTTTTACCCTGGGTTCTCAGTCTGCTTCCTAGTGCCGGTTTGAAGTTCCTGCAGTTTTCACTGGAAAACCGAGTTGAAGCTACTACCTACCCATATATATGTATGGAGTGGAGTTTGCAACTGAAAAGAGAATTTCTGTTCCCAACCAGCTATGTTAAGGATGGCTTTCACACACACTATTCTATCAGAACTGAGCATGTGGAGAGACGTTCGTTCATCTAGCACAAAGGGACCGGGAGGCAGGAGAAATTTTACTCTGGATTCTCAGTCTGTTTCCTAGTGCCGGTTTGATGTTCCTGCAGTTTTCACTGTAAAACCGAGTTGGAGATATTACCTCCCCATATATATGTATGGAGTGGAGTTTGCAACTAAAAAGAAACTTTGTGTTCCCAACAATCATTGTGAAGGACGGCTTTCACACACACTTATCTCTCAGAACTGAGCATGTGAAGAGACGTTCGTTCATCTAGCACAAAAGGAACGGTTTGCAGGGGAAACTTTTATTCTGGTTTCTCAGTCTGTTTCCTAGTGCCGGTTTGATGTTCCTGCAGTTTTCACTTTAAAACCGAGTTGGAGCTATTACCTCGCCATATATATGTATGGAGTGGACTTAGCAACTGAAAAGAAACTTTGTATTCCCAACAAGATATGTAAAGGACGGCTTTCACACAGCCTTATCAGTCAGAACTGAGCATGTGGAGAGACGTTCGTTCATCTAGCACAAAGGGAACGGTTTGCAGGAGAAACTTTTACTCTGGTTTCTCAGTCTGTTTCCTAGTGCCGGTTTGAAGTTCCTGCAGTTTTCACTGTGAAAACGTGTTGGTGCTTGTACCTCCCCATATATATTTATGGAGTGGAGTTTGCAACTGAAAAGAAACTTTGTGTTCCCAACATTCTAGGTGAAGGACGGCTTTCACTCACACTTATCTCTCAGAACTGAGCATGTGGAGAGACTTTCGTTCACCTAGCACCAAGGGAACGGGTTGCATTAGAAACTTTTACTCTGGTTTCTCAGTCTGTTTCCTAGTGCCGATTTGAAATTCCTGCATTTTTCACTGTAAAACCAAGTTGGTGCAAGTATCTCCCCATATATATGTATGGAGTGTAGTTTGCAACTGAAAAGAAAATTTGTGTTCCCAACAAGCTAGGTGAAGGACGGCTTTCACACACACTTATCTCTCAGAACTGTGCATGGGGAGAGACTTTCGTTCATCTAGCACAAAGGGAACGGGTTGCAGGGGAAACTTTTATTCTGGTTTCTCAGTCTGTTTCTTAGTGCCGGTATGATGTTACTGCAGTTTTCACTTAAAACCGAGTTGGAGCTAGTACCTCCCCATATATATGTATGGAGTGGAGTTAGCAACTGTAAAGAAACTTTGTATTCCCAACAAGATAGGTAAATGACGGCTTTCACACAGCCTTATCCCTCAGAACTGAGCATGTGGAGAGACGTTCGTTCATCTAGCACAAAGGGAACCGTTTGCAGGAGAAACTTTTACTTTGGTTTCTCAGTCTGTTTCCTAGTGCCGTTTTGAAGTTCCTGCAGTTTTCACTGTAAAACCGAGTTGGTGCTTGTATCTCCCCATATATATTTATGGAGTGGAGTTTGCAACTGAAAAGAAACTTTGTGTTCCCAACATTCTAGGTGAAGGACGGCTTTCACTCACACTTATCTCTCAGAACTGAGCATGTGGAGAGACTTTCGTTCACCTAGCACCAAGGGAACGGGTTGCAGGAGAAACTTTGACTCTGGTTTCTCAGTCTGTTTCTTAGTGCCGATTTGATATTCCTGCATTTTTCACTGTAAAATAAAGTTGGTGCAAGTATCTCTCCATATATATGTATGGAGTGTAGTTTGCAACTGAAAAGAAAATTTGTGTTCCCAACAAGCTAGGTGAAGGACGGCTTTCACACACACTTATCTCTCAGAACTGAGCATGTGGAGAGACGTTCGTTCATCTAGCACAAAGGGAACGGGTTGCAGGGGAATCTTTTATTCTGGTTTCTCAGTCTGTTTCCTAGTGCCGGTTTGATGTTCCTGCAGTTTTCACTTTAAAACCGAGTTGGAGCTAGTACCTCCCCATATATATGTATGGAGTGGAGTTAGCAACTGAAAAGAAACTATGTGTTCCCAACAAGATAGATACAGAACGGCTTTCACACAGCCTTATCCCTCAGAACTGAGCATGTGGAGAGACGTTCGTTCATCTAGCACAAAAGGAACGGTTTGCAGGAGAAACTTTTACTCTGGTTTCTCAGTCTGTTTCCTAGTGCCGGTTTGAAGTTCCTGCAGTTTTCACTGTAAAACCGAGTTGGTGCTAGTACCTCCCCATATATATATATGGAGTGGAGTTTGCAACTGAAAAGAAACTTTGTGTTCCCAACATTCTAGGTGAAGGACGGCTTTCACTCACACTTATCTCTCAGAACTGAGCATGTGGAGAGAATTTCGTTCACCTAGCACCAAGGGAACAGGTTGCAGGAGAAACTTTTACTCTGGTTTCTCAGGCTGTTTCCTAGTGCCGGTTTGAAGTTCCTGCAGTTTTCACTGTAAAACCGAGTTGAAGCTAGTACCTCCCCCTTTATATGTATGGAGTGGAGTTTGCAACTGAAAAGAAATTTTGTGTTCCCAACAAGCTAGGTGAAGGACGGCTTTCACACATATATCTCTCAGAACTGATCATGTGGAGAGACGTTCGTTCATCTAGCACAAAGGGAACGGTTTGCAGGAGAAACTTTACTCTGGTTTCTCAGTCTGTTTCCTAGTGCCGGTTTGAAATTCCTGCATTTTTCACTGTAAAACCTAGTTGGTGTAAGTATCTCCCCATATATATGTATGGAGTGTACTTTGCAACTGTAAAGAAAATTTGTGTTCTCAACAAGCTAGGTGAAGAACGTCTTTCACACAAACGTATCTCTCAGAACTGAGCATGTGGAGAGACGTTCGTTCATCTAGCACAAAGGGAACGGGTTGCAGGGGAAACTTTTATTCTGGTTTCTCAGTCTGTTTCCTAGTGCCGGTTTGATGTTCCTGCAGTTTTCACTTTAAAACAGAGTTGGAGCTAATACCGCCCCATATATATGTATGGAGTGGAGTTAGCAACAGAAAAGTAACTTTGTGTTCCCAACAAGATAGTTACAGAACGGCTTTCACACGGTCTTATTCCTCAGAACTGAGCATGTGGAGAGACTTTCGTTCATCTAGCACAAAGGGAACGGTTTGCAGGAGAAATTTTACTCTGGTTTCTCAGTCTGTTTCCTAGTGCCGGTTTGAAGTTCCTGCAGTTTTCACTGTAAAATCGAGTTGGAGCTAGTACCTCCCCCTTTATATGTATGGAGTGGAGTTTCAACTGAAAAGAAACTTTGTGTTCCCAAAAAGCTAGGAGAAGGACGGCTTTCACACATATATCTCTCAGAAATGAGCATGTGGAGAGACGTTCGTTCATCTAGCACAAAGGGAACGGTTTGCAGGAGAAACTTTTACTCTGGTTTCTCAGTCTGTTTCCTAGTGCCGGTTTGAAGTTCCTGCACTTTTCACTGTAAAACCGAGTTGGAGCTTGTACCTCCCCAAATATATTTATGGAATGCAGTTTGCAACTGAAAAGAAACTTTGTGTTCCCAACATTCTAGGTGAAGGACGGCTTTCACTCACACTTATCTCTCAGAACTGAGCATGTGGAGAGACTTTCGTTCACCTAGCATCAAGGGAACGGGTTGCAGGAGAAACTTTTACTCTGGTTTCTCAGGCTGTTTCCTAGTGCCGGTTTGAAATTCCTGCATTTTTACTGTAAAACCAAGTTGGTGCAAGTATCTCCCCATATATATGTATGGAGTGTAGTTTGCAACTGAAAAGTAAATTTGTGTTCCCAACAAGCTAGGTGAAGGACGGCTTTCACACACACTTATCTCTCAGAATTGAGCATGTGGAGAGACGTTCGTTCATCTAGCACAAAGGGAACGGGTTGCAGGGGAAACTTTTATTCTGGTTTCTCAGTCTGTTTCCTAGTGCCGGTTTGATGTTCCTGCAATTTTCACTTTAAAACCGACTTGGAGCTAGTACCTCCCCATATATATGTATGGAGTGGAGTTAGCAACTGAAAAGAAACTTTGTGTTCCCAACAAGATAGTTACAGAACGGCTTTCACACGGCCTTATGCCTCAGAACTGAGCATGTGGAGAGACGTTCGTTCATCTAGCACAAAGGGAACGGTTTGCAGGAGAAACTTTTACTCTGGTTTCTCAGTCTGTTTCCTAGTGCCGGTTTGAAGTTCCTGCAGTTTTCACTGTAAAACCGAGTTGGTGCTTGTACCTCCCCATATATATTTATGGAGTGGAGTTTGCAACTGAAAAGAAACTTTGTGTTCCCAACATTCAATGTGAAGGACGGCTTTCATTCACACTTATCTCTCAGAACTGAGCATGTGGATAGACTTTAGTTCACCTAGCACCAAGGGAACGGGTTGCAGGAGAAACTTTTACTCTGGTTTCTCAGTCTGTTTCCTAGTGCCGGTTTGAAGTTCCTGCATTTTTCACTGTAAAACCGAGTTGGAGCTTGTACCTCCCCCTTTATATGTATGGAGTGGAGTTTGCAACTGAAAAGAAACTTTGTGTTCCCAACAAGCTAGGTGAAGGACGGCTTTCACACATATATCTCTCAGAACTGAGCATGTGGAGAGACGTTCGTTCACCTAGCAGCAAGGGAACTGGTTGCAGTAGAAACTTTTACTCTGGTTTCTCAGTCTGTTTCCTAGTGCCGGTTTGAATTTCCTGCAGTTTTCACTGTAAAACCGAGTTAGAGCTAGAACCTGACCATATATATTTATCGAGTGGAGTTTGCAACTGGAAAGAGACTTTCTGTTCCCAACCAGCTATGTTAAGGATGGCTTTCACACACACTATTCTATCAGAATTGAGCATGTGAAGAGACGTTCGTTCATCTAGCACAAAGGGACCGGGTTGCAGGAGAAAATTTTACTCTGGATTCTCAGTCTGTTTCCTAGTGCCGGTTAGATGTTCCTGCAGTTTTCACTGTAAAACCGAGTTGGAGATATTACCTCCCCATATATATGTATGGAGTCGAGTTGCCACTGAAAAGAAACTTTGTGTTCCCAACAAGCTTGGTGAAGAACGGCTTACACACACATTTATCTCTTAGATCTAATCTTGTGGAGAGACTTTCGTTCAACTAGCACCAAGGGAATGGATTGCAGGTGAAACTTTTACTCTGGTTTCTCAGTCGGATTACTAGTGCCTGTTCGTAGTTCCTGCAGTTTTTGCTCTAAACCCGATTTGGAGCTAGTACTTCCCCATATATATGTATGGAGTGGAGTTTGCAACTGAAAAGAAACTTTGTGTTCCCAACAAGCTAGGTGAAGGACGGCTTTCACTCACACTTATCTCTCAGAACTGAGCATGTGGAGAGACTTTCGTTCACCTAGCACCAAGGGAACGGGTTGCAGGAGAAACTTTTACTCTGGTTTCTCAGTCTGTTTCCTAGTGCCGATTTGAAATTCCTGCATTTTTCACTGTAAAACCTAGTTGGTGTAAGTATCTCCCCATATATATGTATGGAGTGTACTTTGCAACTGTAAAGAAAATTTGTGTTCTCAACAAGCTAGGTGAAGAACGTCTTTCACACAAACGTATCTCTCAGAACTGAGCATGTGGAGAGACGTTCGTTCATCTAGCACAAAGGGAACGGGTTGCAGGGGAAACTTTTATTCTGGTTTCTCAGTCTGTTTCCTAGTGCCGGTTTGATGTTCCTGCAGTTTTCACTTTAAAACAGAGTTGGAGCTAATACCGCCCCATATATATGTATGGAGTGGAGTTAGCAACAGAAAAGTAACTTTGTGTTCCCAACAAGATAGTTACAGAACGGCTTTCACACGGTCTTATTCCTCAGAACTGAGCATGTGGAGAGACTTTCGTTCATCTAGCACAAAGGGAACGGTTTGCAGGAGAAATTTTACTCTGGTTTCTCAGTCTGTTTCCTAGTGCCGGTTTGAAGTTCCTGCAGTTTTCACTGTAAAATCGAGTTGGAGCTAGTACCTCCCCCTTTATATGTATGGAGTGGAGTTTCAACTGAAAAGAAACTTTGTGTTCCCAAAAAGCTAGGAGAAGGACGGCTTTCACACATATATCTCTCAGAAATGAGCATGTGGAGAGACGTTCGTTCATCTAGCACAAAGGGAACGGTTTGCAGGAGAAACTTTTACTCTGGTTTCTCAGTCTGTTTCCTAGTGCCGGTTTGAAGTTCCTGCACTTTTCACTGTAAAACCGAGTTGGAGCTTGTACCTCCCCAAATATATTTATGGAATGCAGTTTGCAACTGAAAAGAAACTTTGTGTTCCCAACATTCTAGGTGAAGGACGGCTTTCACTCACACTTATCTCTCAGAACTGAGCATGTGGAGAGACTTTCGTTCACCTAGCATCAAGGGAACGGGTTGCAGGAGAAACTTTTACTCTGGTTTCTCAGGCTGTTTCCTAGTGCCGGTTTGAAATTCCTGCATTTTTACTGTAAAACCAAGTTGGTGCAAGTATCTCCCCATATATATGTATGGAGTGTAGTTTGCAACTGAAAAGTAAATTTGTGTTCCCAACAAGCTAGGTGAAGGACGGCTTTCACACACACTTATCTCTCAGAATTGAGCATGTGGAGAGACGTTCGTTCATCTAGCACAAAGGGAACGGGTTGCAGGGGAAACTTTTATTCTGGTTTCTCAGTCTGTTTCCTAGTGCCGGTTTGATGTTCCTGCAATTTTCACTTTAAAACCGACTTGGAGCTAGTACCTCCCCATATATATGTATGGAGTGGAGTTAGCAACTGAAAAGAAACTTTGTGTTCCCAACAAGATAGTTACAGAACGGCTTTCACACGGCCTTATGCCTCAGAACTGAGCATGTGGAGAGACGTTCGTTCATCTAGCACAAAGGGAACGGTTTGCAGGAGAAACTTTTACTCTGGTTTCTCAGTCTGTTTCCTAGTGCCGGTTTGAAGTTCCTGCAGTTTTCACTGTAAAACCGAGTTGGTGCTTGTACCTCCCCATATATATTTATGGAGTGGAGTTTGCAACTGAAAAGAAACTTTGTGTTCCCAACATTCAATGTGAAGGACGGCTTTCATTCACACTTATCTCTCAGAACTGAGCATGTGGATAGACTTTAGTTCACCTAGCACCAAGGGAACGGGTTGCAGGAGAAACTTTTACTCTGGTTTCTCAGTCTGTTTCCTAGTGCCGGTTTGAAGTTCCTGCATTTTTCACTGTAAAACCGAGTTGGAGCTTGTACCTCCCCCTTTATATGTATGGAGTGGAGTTTGCAACTGAAAAGAAACTTTGTGTTCCCAACAAGCTAGGTGAAGGACGGCTTTCACACATATATCTCTCAGAACTGAGCATGTGGAGAGACGTTCGTTCACCTAGCAGCAAGGGAACTGGTTGCAGTAGAAACTTTTACTCTGGTTTCTCAGTCTGTTTCCTAGTGCCGGTTTGAATTTCCTGCAGTTTTCACTGTAAAACCGAGTTAGAGCTAGAACCTGACCATATATATTTATCGAGTGGAGTTTGCAACTGAAAAGAGACTTTCTGTTCCCAACCAGCTATGTTAAGGATGGCTTTCACACACACTATTCTATCAGAATTGAGCATGTGAAGAGACGTTCGTTCATCTAGCACAAAGGGACCGGGTTGCAGGAGAAAATTTTACTCTGGATTCTCAGTCTGTTTCCTAGTGCCGGTTAGATGTTCCTGCAGTTTTCACTGTAAAACCGAGTTGGAGATATTACCTCCCCATATATATGTATGGAGTCGAGTTGCCACTGAAAAGAAACTTTGTGTTCCCAACAAGCTTGGTGAAGAACGGCTTACACACACATTTATCTCTTAGATCTAATCTTGTGGAGAGACTTTCGTTCAACTAGCACCAAGGGAATGGATTGCAGGTGAAACTTTTACTCTGGTTTCTCAGTCGGATTACTAGTGCCTGTTCGTAGTTCCTGCAGTTTTTGCTCTAAACCCGATTTGGAGCTAGTACTTCCCCATATATATGTATGGAGTGGAGTTTGCAACTGAAAAGAAACTTTGTGTTCCCAACAAGCTAGGTGAAGGACGGCTTTAACACACACCTATCTCTCAGAACTGAGCATGTGGAGAGACGTTCGTTCATCTAGCACAAAAGGAACGGATTGCAGGATAAACTTTTACTCTCGTTTCTCAGTCTGTTTCCTAGTGCCGGTTTGAATTTCCTGCAGTTTTCACTGTAAAACCGATTTGGAGCTAGTACCTCCCCATATATATGTATGGAGTGGAGTTTGCAACTGAAAAGAAACTTTGTGTTCCCAACAATCTATGTGAATGACGGCATTCACACACACTTATCTCTCAGAACTGAACATGTGAAGAGAAGTTCGTTCATCTAGCACCAAGGGAACGGGTTGCAGGAGAAACTTTTACTCTGGATTGTCAGTCTGTTTCCTAGTGCCGGTTTGAAGTTCCTGCAGTTTTCACTGTAAAACCGAGTTGGAGCTACTACCTCCCCATATATATGTATGGACTGGAGTTTGCAACTGAAAAAACTTTGTGTTCCCAACAAGCTAGGTGAAGGATGGCTTTCACACACACTTATCTCTCAGAACTAAGCTTGTGGAGAGACGTTCGTTCATCTAGCACCAAGGGAACGGGTTGCAGGGGAAACTTTTACCCTGGGTTCTCAGTCTGCTTCCTAGTGCCGGTTAGAAGTTCTTGCAGTTTTCACTGGAAAACCGAGTTGAAGCTACTACCTACCCATATATATGTATGGAGTGGAGTTTGCAACTGAAAAGAGACTTTCTGTTCCCAACCAGCTATGTTAAGGATGGCTTTCACACACACTAATCTATCAGAACTGAGCATGTGGAGAGACGTTCGTTCATCTAGCACAAAGGGACAGGGTGGCAGGAGAAACTTTTACTCTGGATTCTCAGTCTGTTTCCTAGTGCCGGTTTGATGTTCCTGCAGTTTTCACTGGAAAACCGAGTTGGAGATATTACCTCCCCATATATATGTATGGAGTCGAGTTTGCAACTGAAAAGAAACTTTGTGTTCCCAACAAGTTAGGTGAAGGACGGCTTTCACACACACTTATCTCTCAGAACTGAGCATGTGGAGAGACTTTCGTTCATCTAGCACAAAGGGAACGGGTTGCAGGAGAAACTTTTCTCTTGTTTCTCTGTTTCTTAGTGCCGGTTTGAATTTCCTGTAGTTTTCACTGTAAAACCGATTTGGAGCTAGTACCTCCCCATTTATATGTATGGAGTGGAGTTTGCAACTAAAAAGAAACTTTGTGTTCCCAACAATCATTGTGAAGGACGGCTTTCACACACACTTATCTCTCAGAACTGAGCATGTGAAGAGACGTTCGTTCATCTAGCACCAATGGAACGGGTTGCAGGAGAAAGTTTTACTCTGGGTTCTCAGTCTTTTTCCTAGTGCCGGTTAGAAGTTCCTGCAGTTTTCACTGGAAAACCGAGTTGAAGCTACTAGCTACCCATATATATGTATGGAGTGGAGTTTGCAAATTAAAAGAAACTTTCTGTTTCCAACAAGCTATGTTAAGGACGGCTTTCACACACACAAATGTATCAGAACTGAGCATGTGGAGAGACGTTCGTTCATCTAGCACAAAGGGACCGAGTTGCAGGCGAAACTTTTACTCTGGATTCTCAGTCTGTTTCCTAGTGCCGGTTTGATGTTCCTGCAGTTTTCACTGTAAAACAGAGTTGGAGACAGTACATCCCCATATATATGTATGGATTTGAGATTGCAACTGAAAAGAAACTTTGTGTTCCCTAGAAGCTTGTTGAAGGACGGCTTCCACACACATTTATCTCTTAGAACTAAGCTTGCGGACAGACTTCCGTTCAACTAGCACCAAGGGAAAGGGTTGCAGGAGAAACTTTTACTCTGGTTTCTCAGTCTGTTTCCTAGTGCCTGTTTGAATTTCCTGCAATTTTCACTGTAAAACCGATTTGGAGCTAGTACCTCCCCATATATTTGTATGGATTGGAGTTTGCAAATGAAAAGAAACTTTGTGTTCCCAACAAGCTAGGTGAAGTACGGCTTTAACACACACTTATCTCTCAGAAATGAGCATGTGGAGAGACGTTCCTTCATCTAGCACAAAGGGAACGGCTTGCAGGAGAAACTTTTACTCTGGTTTCTCAGGCTGTTTCCTAGTGCCGGTTTGATGTTCCTGAAATTTTCACTGTAAAACCGAGTTGGAGATAGTACCTCCCCATATATATGTATGGAGTGGAGTTTGCATCTGAAAAGAAACTTTGTGTTCCCAACAATCAATGTGAAGTACGGCTTTCACACCCACTTATCTCTCAGAACTGAGCATGTGAAGAGACGTTCGTTCATCTAGCACCAAGTGAACGGGTTGCAGGAGAAACTTTTGCTCTGGGTTCTCAGTCTGTTTCGTAGTGCCGGTTTGAAGTTCCTGCAGTTTTCACTGGAAAACCAAGTTGGAGCTACAACCTCCCCATATATATGTATGGAGAGGAGTTTGCAACTGAAAAGAAATTTGTGTTCCCAACAAGTTAAGTGAAGTATGGCTTTCACACCCACTTATCTCTAAGAACTAAGCTTGTGGGGACTCGTTCGTTCGTCTAGCACCAAGGGAATGGGTTGCTGGAGGAACTTTTACTCTGGATTCTCAGTCTCTTTCCTAGTGCCAGTTTGAAGTTTCTTCAGTTTTCACTGTAAAACCGAGTTGGGGCTAGTACCTCCCGATATTTATGTATGGAGTGGAGTTTGCAACTGAAAAGAAACTTTGTGTTCCCAACATTCTAAGTGAAGGACGGCTTTCACACAAATAATTCTCAGAAATGAGCATGTAGAGAGACGTTCGTTCATCTTGCAAAAAGGGAACGTGTTGCAGGAGAAACTTTTACTCTGGTTTCTCAGTCTGTTTCCTGTTGCCGGTTTGATGTTCCTGCAGTTTTCACTGTAAAACCGAGTTGGAGCTAGTACCTCCCCATATATATGTATGGAGTGGAGTTAGCAACTGAAAAGAAACTTTGTGTTCCCAACAAGCTAGGTGAAGGACGGCTATCACACACCCTTATCTCTCAGAACTGAGCATGTGGAGAGACGATCGTTCACCTAGCACCAAGGGAAAGGTTTGCAGGTGAAACTTTTACTCTGGTTTCTCAGTCTGTTTCCTAGTGCCGGTTTGAAGTTCCTGCACTTTTCACTGTAAAATCGAGTTTCATCTAGTACCTCCCCCTATATATGCATGGAATGGAGTTTGCAACTGAAAATAAGCATTGTGTTCCCAACAAGCTAGATGAAGGATGGCTTTCACACACACATATCTCTCAGAACTGAGCATGTGGAGAGACGTTCGTTCACCTAGCACCATGAGAACGGGTTGCAGGAGAAACTTTTACTCTGGCTTCTCAATCTGTTTCCTTGTGCCGGATTGAATTTCCTGCTTTTTTCACTGTAAAACAGAGTTGGAGCTAGTACCTCCCCATATATATGTATGGAGTGGAGTTTGCAACTGAAAAATAACTTTGTGTTCCCAACTAGCTAGGTGAAGTGCGGCTTTCAAACATAATTATCTATCAGAACAGAGCATGTTTAGAGACGTTCGTTCATCTAGCACCAAGGGAACTGGTTGCAGTAGAAACTTTTACTCTAGTTTCTCAGTCTATTTCCTAGAGCCGGTTTGAATTTCCTGCAGTTTTCACTGTAAAACCGAGTTGGAGCTAGAACCTGACCATATATATTTATCGAGTAGAGTTTGCAACTGAAAAGAGACTTTCTGTTCCCAACCAGCTATGTTAAGGATGGCTTTCACACACACTATTCTATCAGAACTTAGCATGTGAAGAGACGTTCGTTGTTCTAGAACAAAGGGACCGGGTTGCAGGAGAAAATTTTACTCTGGATTGTCAGTCTGTTTCCTAGTGCCGGTTTGAAGTTCCTGCAGTTTTCACTGTAAAACCGAGTTGGAGCTACTACCTCCCCATATATATGTATGGACTGGAGTTTGCAACTGAAAGAAACTTTGTGTTCCCAACAATCATTGTGAAGGACGGCTTTCACACACACTTATCTCTCAGAACTGAGCATGTGAAGAGACGTTCGTTCATCTAGCACCAATGGAACGGGTTGCAGGAGAAAGTTTTACTCTGGGTTCTCAGTCTTTTTCCTAGTGCCGGTTAGAAGTTCCTGCAGTTTTCACTGGAAAACCGAGTTGAAGCTACTAGCTACCCATATATATGTATGGAGTGGAGTTTGCAAATTAAAAGAAACTTTCTGTTTCCAACAAGCTATGTTAAGGACGGCTTTCACTCACACAAATGTATCAGAACTGAGCATGTGGAGAGACGTTCGTTCATCTAGCACAAAGGGACCGAGTTGCAGGCGAAACTTTTACTCTGGATTCTCAGTCTGTTTCCTAGTGCCGGTTTGATGTTCCTGCAGTTTTCACTGTAAAACAGAGTTGGAGACAGTACATCCCCATATATATGTATGGATTTGAGATTGCAACTGAAAAGAAACTTTGTGTTCCCTAGAAGATTGTTGAAGGACGGCTTCCACACACATTTATCTCTTAGAACTAAGCTTGCGGACAGACTTTCGTTCAACTAGCACCAAGGGAAAGGGTTGCAGGAGAAACTTTTACTCTGGTTTCTCAGTCTTTTTCCTAGTGCCTGTTTGAATTTCCTGCAATTTTCACTGTAAAACCGATTTGGAGCTAGTACCTCCCAATATATTTGTATGGATTGTAGTTTGCAAATGAAAAGAAACTTTGTGTTCCCAACAAGCTAGGTGAAGTACGGCTTTAACACACACTTATCTCTCAGAAATGAGCATGTGGAGAGACGTTCCTTCATCTAGCACAAAGGGAACGGCTTGCAGGAGAAACTTTTACTCTGGTTTCTCAGGCTGTTTCCTAGTGCCGGTTTGATGTTCCTGAAATTTTCACTGTAAAACCGAGTTGGAGATAGTACCTCCCCATATATATGTATGGAGTGGAGTTTGCATCTGAAAAGAAACTTTGTGTTCCCAACAATCAATGTGAAGTACGGCTTTCACACCCACTTAACTCTCAGAACTGAGCATGTGAAGAGACGTTCGTTCATCTAGCACCAAGTGAATGGGTTGCAGGATAAAATTTGATCTGGGTTCTCAGTCTGTTTCCTAGTGCCGGTTTGAAGTTCCTGCAGTTTTCACTGGATTCCAAGTTGGAGCTACTACCTCCCCATATATATGTATGGAGAGGAGTTTGCAACTGAAAAGAAATTTGTGTTCCCAACAAGTTAAGTGAAGTATGGCTTTCACACTCACTTATCTCTAAGAACTAAGCTTGTGGGGACTCGTTC
The DNA here is from genome assembly GCF_036321535.1 of Camelus dromedarius. NCBI lineage: Eukaryota > Metazoa > Chordata > Mammalia > Artiodactyla > Camelidae > Camelus > Camelus dromedarius. Next base: position 26,484,497 of record NC_087460.1, read on the forward strand.
GTTCATCTAGCACCAAGGGAATGGGTTGCTGGAGGAACTTTTACTCTGGATTCTCAGTCTCTTTCCTAGTGCCAGTTTGAAGTTTCTGCAGTTTTCACTGTAAAACCGAGTTGGGGCTAGTACCTCCCCATATATATGTATGGAGTCGAGTTTGCCACTGAAAAGAATCTTTGTGTTCCCAACAAGCTTGGTGAAGAACGGCTTTCACACACATTTATCTCTTAGATCTAAGCTTGTGGAGAGACTTTCGTTCAACTAGCACCAAGGGAACGGATTGCAGGTGAAACTTTTACTCTGGTTTCTCAGTCGGATTCCTAGTGCCGGTTCGTAGTTCCTGCAGTTTTTGCTCTAAACCCGATTTGGAGCTAGTACTTCCCCATATATATGTATGGAGTGGAGTTTGCAACTGAAAAGAAACTTTGTGTTCCCAACAAGCTAGGTGAAGGACGGCTTTAACACACACCTATCTCTCAGAACTGAGCATGTGGAGAGACGTTCGTTCATCTAGCACAAAAGGAACGGATTGCAGGATAAACTTTTACTCTCGTTTCTCAGTCTGTTTCCTAGTGCCGGTTTGAATTTCCTGCAGTTTTCACTGTAAAACCGATTTGGAGCTAGTACCTCCCCATATATATGTATGGAGTGGAGTTTGCAACTGAAAAGAAACTTTGTGTTCCCAACAATCTATGTGAATGACGGCATTCACAAACACTTATCTCTCAGAACTGAACATGTGAAGAGACGTTCGTTCATCTAGCACCAAGGGAACGGGTTGCAGGAGAAAGTTTTACTCTGGATTGTCAGTCTGTTTCCTAGTGCCGGTTTGAAGTTCCTGCAGTTTTCACTGTAAAACCGAGTTGGAGCTACTACCTCCCCATATATATGTATGGACTGGAGTTTGCAACTGAAAGAAACTTTGTGTTCCCAACAAGCTAGGTGAAGGACGGCTTTCACACACACTTATCTCTCAGAACTAAGCTTGTGGAGAGACGTTCGTTCATCTAGCACCAAGGGAACGGGTTGGAGGGGAAACTTTTACCCTGGGTTCTCAGTATGCTTCCTAGTGCCGGTTTGAAGTTCCTGCAGTTTTCACTGGAAAACCGAGTTGAAGCTACTACCTACCCATATATATGTATGGAGTGGAGTTTGCAACTGAAAAGAGACTTTCTGTTCTCAACCAGCTATGTTAAGAATGGCTTTCACACACACTATTCTATCAGAATTGAGCATGTGGAGAGACGTACGTTCATATAGCACAAAGGGACCGGGTGGCAGGAGAAACTTTTACTCAGGATTCTCAGTCTGTTTCCTAGTGCCGGTTTGATGTTCCTGCAGTTTTCACTGTAAAACCGAGTTGGAGATATTACCTCCCCATATATATGTATGGAGTGGAGTTTGCAACTAAAAAGAAACTTTGTGTTCCCAACAATCATTGTGAAGGACGGCTTTCACACACACTTATATCTCAGAACTGAGCATGTGAAGAGACGTTCGTTCATCTAGCACCAATGGAACGGGTTGCAGGAGAAAGTTTTACTCTGGGTTCTCAGTCTTTTTCCTAATGCCGGTTAGAAGTTCCTGCAGTTTTCACTGGAAAACCGAGTTGAAGCTACTAGCTACCCATATATATGTATGGAGTGGAGTTTGCAAATTAAAAGAAACTTTCTGTTTCCAACAAGCTATGTTAAGGACGGCTTTCACACACACAAATGTGTCAGAACTGAGCATGTGGAGAGACGTTCGTTCATCTAGCACAAAGGGACCGAGTTGCAGGCGAAACTTTTACTCTGGATTCTCAGTCTGTTTCCTAGTGCCGGTTTGATGTTCCTGCAGTTTTCACTGTAAAACAGAGTTGGAGACAGTACATCCCCATATATATGTATGGATTTGAGATTGCAATTGAAAAGAAACTTTGTGTTCCCTAGAAGCTTGGTGAAGGACGGCTTCCACACACATTTATCTCTTAGAACTAAGCTTGCGGACAGACTTTCGTTCAACTAGCACCAAGGGAAAGGGTTGCAGGAGAAACTTTTACTCTGGTTTCTCAGTCTGTTTCCTAGTGCCTGTTTGAATTTCCTGCAATTTTCACTGTAAAACCGATTTGGAGCTAGTACCTCCCCATATATTTGTATGGAGTGGAGTTTACAAATGAAAAGAAACTTTGTGTTCCCAACAAGCTAGGTGAAGGACGGCTTTAACACACACTTATCTCTCAGAATGGAGCATGTGGAGAGACGTTCGTTCAGCTAGCACAAAGGGAACGGGTTACAGGGGAATCTTTTACTCTGGTTTCTCAGTCTGTTTCCTAGTGCCGGTTTGATGTTCCTGCAGTTTTCACTGTAAAATCGATTTGCAGATTGTACCTCCCCATATATATGTATGGATTGAAGTTTGCAACTTAAAACAAACTATCTGTTCCCAACAAGCTAGGTGAAGGACGGCTTTCACACACATTTATCTCTTAAAACTAAGCTTGTGGAGACACGTTCGTTCAACTAGCACCAAGGGAACGGTTTGCAGGAGAAACTTTTACTCTGGTTTATCAGTCTGTTTCCTAGTGCCGGTTTGAATTTCCTGCAGTTTTCATTGTAAAACCGAGTTGGAGCTAGTACCTCCCCATATATTTGTATGGATTGTAGTTTGCAAATGAAAAGAAACTTTGTGTTCCCAACAAGCTAGTTGAAGTACGGCTTTAACACACACTTATCACTCAGAAATGAGCATGTGGAGAGACGTTCCTTCATCTAGCACAAAGGGAACGGCTTGCAGGAGAAACTTTTACTCTGGTTTCTCAGGCTGTTTCCTAGTGCCGGTTTGATGTTCCTGAAATTTTCACTGTAAAACCGAGTTGGAGATAGTACCTCCCCATATATATGTATGGAGTGGAGTTTGCATCTGAAAAGAAACTTTGTGTTCCCAACAATCAATGTGAAGTACGGCTTTCACACCCACTTAACTCTCAGAACTGAGCATGTGAACAGACGTTCGTTCATCTAGCACCAAGGGAACGGGTTGCAGGAGAAACTTTTGCTCTGGGTTCTCAGTCTGTTTCCTAGTGCCGGTTTGAAGTTCCTGCAGTTTTCACTGGAAAACCAAGTTGGAGCTACTACCTCCCCATATATATGTATGGAGAGGAGTTTGCAACTGAAAAGAAATTTGTGTTCCCAACAAGTTAAGTGAAGTATGGCTTTCACACACACTTATCTCTAAGAACTAAGCTTGTGGGGACTCGTTCGTTCGTCTAGCACCAAGGGAATGGATTGCTGGAGGAACTTTTACTCTGGATTCTCAGTCTCTTTCCTAGTGCCAGTTTGAAGTTTCTGCAGTTTTCACTGTAAAACCGAGTTGGGGCTAGTACCTCCCGATATTTATGTATGGAATGGAGTTTGCAACTGAAAAGAAACTTTGTGTTCCCAACATTCTAAGTGAAGGACGGCTTTCACACACATAATTCTCAGAAATGAGCATGTAGAGAGACGTTCGTTCATCTAGCAAAAAAGGGAACGTGTTGCAGGAAAAACTTTTACTCTGGTTTCTCAGTCTGTTTCCTGTTGCCGGTTTGATGTTCCTGCAGTTTTCACTGTAAAACCGAGTTGGAGCTAGTACCTCCCCATATATATGTATGGAGTGGAGTTAGCAACTGAAAAGAAACTTTGTGTTCCCAACAAGTTAAGTGAAGTATGGCTTTCACACACACTTATCTCTAAGAACTAAGCTTGTGGGGACTCGTTCGTTCGTCTAGCACCAAGGGAATGGAATGCTGGAGGAACTTTTACTCTGGATTCTCAGTCTCTTTCCTAGTGCCAGTTTGAAGTTTCTGCAGTTTTCACTGTAAAACCGAGTTGGGGCTAGTACCTCCCCATATTTATGTATGGAGTGGAGTTTGCAACTGAAAAGAAACTTTGTGTTCCCAACATTCTAAGTGAAGGACGGCTTTCACACACATAATTCTCAGAAATGAGCATGTAGAGAGACGTTCGTTCATCTAGCAAAAAAGGGAACGTGTTGCAGGAAAAACTTTTACTCTGGTTTCTCAGTCTGTTTCCTGTTGCCGGTTTGATGTTCCTGCAGTTTTCACTGTAAAACCGAGTTGGAGCTAGTACCTCCCCATATATATGTATGGAGTGGAGTTAGCAACTGAAAAGAAACTTTGTGTTCCCAACAAGCTAGGTGAAGGACGGCTATCACACACCCTTATCTCTCAGAACTGAGCATGTGGAGAGACGATCGTTCACCTAGCACCAAGGGAAAGGTTTGCAGGTGAAACTTTTACTCTGGTATCTCAGTCTGTTTCCTAGTGCCGGTTTGAAGTTCCTGCACTTTTCACTGTAAAATCGAGTTTCATCTAGTACCTCCCCCTATATATGCATGGAATGGAGTTTGCAACTGAAAATAAGCATTGTGTTCCCAACATGCTAGGTGAAGGATGGCTTTCACACACACATATCTCTCAGAACTGAGCATGTGGAGAGACGTTCGTTCACCTAGCACCATGAGAACGGGTTGCAGGAGAAACTTTTACTCTGGCTTCTCAATCTGTTTCCTTGTGCCGGATTGAATTTCCTGTTTTTTCACTGTAAAACAGAGTTGGAGCTAGTACCTCCCCATATATCTGTATGGAGTGGAGTTTGCACTGAAAAGAAACTTTGTGTTCCCAAAAAGCTAGGTGAAGGGCGGCTTTCACACACACTTATCTTTCAGAACTGAGCATGTGGAGAGACTTTCGTTCATCTAGCACCAAGGGAACGGGTTGCAGGAGAAACTTTTACTCTTGGTTCTCAGTCTGTTTCCTAGTGCCGGTTTGAAGTTCCTGCAGTTTTCACTGTAAAACCGAGTTGGAGCTACTACCTCCCCATATATATGTATGGCCTGGAGTTTGCAACTGAAAGAAACTTTGTGTTCCCAACAAGCTAGGTGAAGGACGGCTTTCACACACACTTATCTCTCAGAACTAAGCTTGTGGAGAGACGTTCGTTCATCTAGCACCAATGGAACGGGTTGCAGGGGAAACTTTTACCCTGGGTTCTCAGTCTGCTTCCTAGTGCCGGTTTGATGTTCCTGCAGTTTTCACTGGAAAACCGAGTTGAAGCTACTAGCTACCCATATATATGTATGGAGTGGAGTTTGCAACTTAAAAGAGAATTTCTGTTCCCAACCAGCTATGTTAAGGATGGCTTTCACACACACTATTCTATCAGAACTGAGCATGTGGAGAGACGTTCGTTCATCTAGCACAAAGGGACCGGGTGGCAGGAGAAATTTTACTCTGGATTCTCAGTCTGTTTCCTAGTGCCGGTTTGATGTTCCTGCAGTTTTCACTGTAAAACCGAGTTGGAGATATTACCTCCCCATATATATGTATGGAGTGGAGTTTGCAACCAAAAAGAAACTTTGTGTTCCCAACAATCATTGTGAAGGACGGCTTTCACACACACTTATCTCTCAGAACTGAGCATGTGAACAGACGTTCGTACATCTAGCACCAATGGAACGGGTTGCAGGAGAAAGTTTTACTCTGGGTTCTCAGTCTTTTTCCTAGTGCCGGTTAGAAGTTCCTGCAGTTTTCACTGGAAAACCGAGTTGAAGCTACTAGCTACCCATATATATGTATGGAGTGGAGTTTGCAAATTAAAAGAAACTTTCTGTTTCCAACAAGCTATGTTAAGGACGGCTTTCACACACACAAATGTATCAGAACTGAGCATGTGGAGAGACGTTCGTTCATCTAGCACAAAGGGACCGAGTTGCAGGCGAAACTTTTACTCTGGATTCTCAGTCTGTTTCCTAGTGCCGGTTTGATGTTCCTGCAGTTTTCACTGGAAAACCGAGTTGAAGCTACTACCTACCCATATATATGTATGGAGTGGAGTTTGCAACTGAAAAGAGAATTTCTGTTCCCAACCAGCTATGTTAAGGATGGCTTTCACACACACTATTCTATCAGAACTGAGCATGTGGAGAGACGTTCATTCATCTAGCACAAAGGGACCGGGTGGCAGGAGAAATTTTACTCTGGATTCTCAGTCTGTTTCCTAGTGCCGGTTTGATGTTCCTGCAGTTTTCACTGTAAAACCGAGTTGGAGATATTACCTCCCCATATATATGTATGGAGTGGAGTTTGCAACTAAAAAGAAACTTTGTGTTCCCAACAATCAATGTGAAGTACGGCTTTCACACCCACTTAACTCTCAGAACTGAGCATGTGAAGAGACGTTCGTTCATCTAGCACCAAGGGAACGGGTTGCAGGAGAAACTTTTGCTCTGGGTTCTCAGTCTGTTTCCTAGTGCCGGTTTGAAGTTCCTGCAGTTTTCACTGGAAAACCAAGTTGGAGCTACTACCTCCCCATATATATGTATGGAGAGGAGTTTGCAACTGAAAAGAAATTTGTGTTCCCAACAAGTTAAGTGAAGTATGGCTTTCACACACACTTATCTCTAAGAACTAAGCTTGTGGGGACTCGTTCGTTCGTCTAGCACCAAGGGAATGGATTGCTGGAGGAACTTTTACTCTGGATTCTCAGTCTCTTTCCTAGTGCCAGTTTGAAGTTTCTGCAGTTTTCACTGTAAAACCGAGTTGGGGCTAGTACCTCCCGATATTTATGTATGGAATGGAGTTTGCAACTGAAAAGAAACTTTGTGTTCCCAACATTCTAAGTGAAGGACGGCTTTCACACACATAATTCTCAGAAATGAGCATGTAGAGAGACGTTCGTTCATCTAGCAAAAAAGGGAACGTGTTGCAGGAAAAACTTTTACTCTGGTTTCTCAGTCTGTTTCCTGTTGCCGGTTTGATGTTCCTGCAGTTTTCACTGTAAAACCGAGTTGGAGCTAGTACCTCCCCATATATATGTATGGAGTGGAGTTAGCAACTGAAAAGAAACTTTGTGTTCCCAACAAGTTAAGTGAAGTATGGCTTTCACACACACTTATCTCTAAGAACTAAGCTTGTGGGGACTCGTTCGTTCGTCTAGCACCAAGGGAATGGAATGCTGGAGGAATTTTACTCTGGATTCTCAGTCTCTTTCCTAGTGCCAGTTTGAAGTTTCTGCAGTTTTCACTGTAAAACCGAGTTGGGGCTAGTACCTCCCCATATTTATGTATGGAGTGGAGTTTGCAACTGAAAAGAAACTTTGTGTTCCCAACATTCTAAGTGAAGGACGGCTTTCACACACATAATTCTCAGAAATGAGCATGTAGAGAGACGTTCGTTCATCTAGCAAAAAAGGGAACGTGTTGCAGGAAAAACTTTTACTCTGGTTTCTCAGTCTGTTTCCTGTTGCCGGTTTGATGTTCCTGCAGTTTTCACTGTAAAACCGAGTTGGAGCTAGTACCTCCCCATATATATGTATGGAGTGGAGTTAGCAACTGAAAAGAAACTTTGTGTTCCCAACAAGCTAGGTGAAGGACGGCTATCACACACCCTTATCTCTCAGAACTGAGCATGTGGAGAGACGATCGTTCACCTAGCACCAAGGGAAAGGTTTGCAGGTGAAACTTTTACTCTGGTATCTCAGTCTGTTTCCTAGTGCCGGTTTGAAGTTCCTGCACTTTTCACTGTAAAATCGAGTTTCATCTAGTACCTCCCCCTATATATGCATGGAATGGAGTTTGCAACTGAAAATAAGCATTGTGTTCCCAACATGCTAGGTGAAGGATGGCTTTCACACACACATATCTCTCAGAACTGAGCATGTGGAGAGACGTTCGTTCACCTAGCACCATGAGAACGGGTTGCAGGAGAAACTTTTACTCTGGCTTCTCAATCTGTTTCCTTGTGCCGGATTGAATTTCCTGTTTTTTCACTGTAAAACAGAGTTGGAGCTAGTACCTCCCCATATATCTGTATGGAGTGGAGTTTGCACTGAAAAGAAACTTTGTGTTCCCAAAAAGCTAGGTGAAGGGCGGCTTTCACACACACTTATCTTTCAGAACTGAGCATGTGGAGAGACTTTCGTTCATCTAGCACCAAGGGAACGGGTTGCAGGAGAAACTTTTACTCTTGGTTCTCAGTCTGTTTCCTAGTGCCGGTTTGAAGTTCCTGCAGTTTTCACTGTAAAACCGAGTTGGAGCTACTACCTCCCCATATATATGTATGGCCTGGAGTTTGCAACTGAAAGAAACTTTGTGTTCCCAACAAGCTAGGTGAAGGACGGCTTTCACACACACTTATCTCTCAGAACTAAGCTTGTGGAGAGACGTTCGTTCATCTAGCACCAATGGAACGGGTTGCAGGGGAAACTTTTACCCTGGGTTCTCAGTCTGCTTCCTAGTGCCGGTTTGATGTTCCTGCAGTTTTCACTGGAAAACCGAGTTGAAGCTACTAGCTACCCATATATATGTATGGAGTGGAGTTTGCAACTTAAAAGAGAATTTCTGTTCCCAACCAGCTATGTTAAGGATGGCTTTCACACACACTATTCTATCAGAACTGAGCATGTGGAGAGACGTTCGTTCATCTAGCACAAAGGGACCGGGTGGCAGGAGAAATTTTACTCTGGATTCTCAGTCTGTTTCCTAGTGCCGGTTTGATGTTCCTGCAGTTTTCACTGTAAAACCGAGTTGGAGATATTACCTCCCCATATATATGTATGGAGTGGAGTTTGCAACCAAAAAGAAACTTTGTGTTCCCAACAATCATTGTGAAGGACGGCTTTCACACACACTTATCTCTCAGAACTGAGCATGTGAAGAGACGTTCGTACATCTAGCACCAATGGAACGGGTTGCAGGAGAAAGTTTTACTCTGGGTTCTCAGTCTTTTTCCTAGTGCCGGTTAGAAGTTCCTGCAGTTTTCACTGGAAAACCGAGTTGAAGCTACTAGCTACCCATATATATGTATGGAGTGGAGTTTGCAAATTAAAAGAAACTTTCTGTTTCCAACAAGCTATGTTAAGGACGGCTTTCACACACACAAATGTATCAGAACTGAGCATGTGGAGAGACGTTCGTTCATCTAGCACAAAGGGACCGAGTTGCAGGCGAAACTTTTACTCTGGATTCTCAGTCTGTTTCCTAGTGCCGGTTTGATGTTCCTGCAGTTTTCACTGGAAAACCGAGTTGAAGCTACTACCTACCCATATATATGTATGGAGTGGAGTTTGCAACTGAAAAGAGAATTTCTGTTCCCAACCAGCTATGTTAAGGATGGCTTTCACACACACTATTCTATCAGAACTGAGCATGTGGAGAGACGTTCATTCATCTAGCACAAAGGGACCGGGTGGCAGGAGAAATTTTACTCTGGATTCTCAGTCTGTTTCCTAGTGCCGGTTTGATGTTCCTGCAGTTTTCACTGTAAAACCGAGTTGGAGATATTACCTCCCCATATATATGTATGGAGTGGAGTTTGCAACTAAAAAGAAACTTTGTGTTCCCAACAATCAATGTGAAGTACGGCTTTCACACCCACTTAACTCTCAGAACTGAGCATGTGAAGAGACGTTCGTTCATCTAGCACCAAGGGAACGGGTTGCAGGAGAAACTTTTGCTCTGGGTTCTCAGTCTGTTTCCTAGTGCCGGTTTGAAGTTCCTGCAGTTTTCACTGGAAAACCAAGTTGGAGCTACTACCTCCCCATATATATGTATGGAGAGGAGTTTGCAACTGAAAAGAAATTTGTGTTCCCAACAAGTTAAGTGAAGTATGGCTTTCACACACACTTATCTCTAAGAACTAAGCTTGTGGGGACTCGTTCGTTCGTCTAGCACCAAGGGAATGGATTGCTGGAGGAACTTTTACTCTGGATTCTCAGTCTCTTTCCTAGTGCCAGTTTGAAGTTTCTGCAGTTTTCACTGTAAAACCGAGTTGGGGCTAGTACCTCCCGATATTTATGTATGGAATGGAGTTTGCAACTGAAAAGAAACTTTGTGTTCCCAACATTCTAAGTGAAGGACGGCTTTCACACACATAATTCTCAGAAATGAGCATGTAGAGAGACGTTCGTTCATCTAGCAAAAAAGGGAACGTGTTGCAGGAAAAACTTTTACTCTGGTTTCTCAGTCTGTTTCCTGTTGCCGGTTTGATGTTCCTGCAGTTTTCACTGTAAAACCGAGTTGGAGCTAGTACCTCCCCATATATATGTATGAAGTGGAGTTAGCAACTGAAAAGAAACTTTGTGTTCCCAACAAGTTAAGTGAAGTATGGCTTTCACACACACTTATCTCTAAGAACTAAGCTTGTGGGGACTCGTTCGTTCGTCTAGCACCAAGGGAATGGAATGCTGGAGGAACTTTTACTCTGGATTCTCAGTCTCTTTCCTAGTGCCAGTTTGAAGTTTCTGCAGTTTTCACTGTAAAACCGAGTTGGGGCTAGTACCTCCCCATATTTATGTATGGAATGGAGTTTGCAACTGAAAAGAAACTTTGTGTTCCCAACATTCTAAGTGAAGGACGGCTTTCACACACATAATTCTCAGAAATGAGCATGTAGAGAGACGTTCGTTCATCTAGCAAAAAACGGAACGTGTTGCAGGAAAAACTTTTACTCTGGTTTCTCAGTCTGTTTCCTGTTGCCGGTTTGATGTTCCTGCAGTTTTCACTGTAAAACCGAGTTGGAGCTAGTACCTCCCCATATATATGTATGGAGTGGAGTTAGCAACTGAAAAGAAACTTTGTGTTCCCAACAAGCTAGGTGAAGGACGGCTATCACACACCCTTATCTCTCAGAACTGAGCATGTGGAGAGACGATCGTTCACCTAGCACCAAGGGAAAGGTTTGCAGGTGAAACTTTTACTCTGGTATCTCAGTCTGTTTCCTAGTGCCGGTTTGAAGTTCCTGCACTTTTCACTGTAAAATCGAGTTTCATCTAGTACCTCCCCCTATATATGCATGGAATGGAGTTTGCAACTGAAAATAAGCATTGTGTTCCCAACAAGCTAGGTGAAGGATGGCTTTCACACACACATATCTCTCAGAACTGAGCATGTGGAGAGACGTTCGTTCACCTAGCACCATGAGAACGGGTTGCAGGAGAAACTTTTACTCTGGCTTCTCAATCTGTTTCCTTGTGCCGGATTGAATTTCCTGTTTTTTCACTGTAAAACAGAGTTGGAGCTAGTACCTCCCCATATATCTGTATGGAGTGGAGTTTGCACTGAAAAGAAACTTTGTGTTCCCAAAAAGCTAGGTGAAGGGCGGCTTTCACACACACTTATCTTTCAGAACTGAGCATGTGGAGAGACTTTCGTTCATCTAGCACCAAGGGAACGGGTTGCAGGAGAAACTTTTACTCTTGGTTCTCAGTCTGTTTCCTAGTGCCGGTTTGAAGTTCCTGCAGTTTTCACTGTAAAACCGAGTTGGAGCTACTACCTCCCCATATATATGTATGGCCTGGAGTTTGCAACTGAAAGAAACTTTGTGTTCCCAACAAGCTAGGTGAAGGACGGCTTTCACACACACTTATCTCTCAGAACTAAGCTTGTGGAGAGACGTTCGTTCATCTAGCACCAATGGAACGGGTTGCAGGGGAAACTTTTACCCTGGGTTCTCAGTCTGCTTCCTAGTGCCGGTTTGATGTTCCTGCAGTTTTCACTGGAAAACCGAGTTGAAGCTACTAGCTACCCATATATATGTATGGAGTGGAGTTTGCAACTTAAAAGAGAATTTCTGTTCCCAACCAGCTATGTTAAGGATGGCTTTCACACACACTATTCTATCAGAACTGAGCATGTGGAGAGACGTTCGTTCATCTAGCACAAAGGGACCGGGTGGCAGGAGAAATTTTACTCTGGATTCTCAGTCTGTTTCCTAGTGCCGGTTTGATGTTCCTGCAGTTTTCACTGTAAAACCGAGTTGGAGATATTACCTCCCCATATATATGTATGGAGTGGAGTTTGCAACCAAAAAGAAACTTTGTGTTCCCAACAATCATTGTGAAGGACGGCTTTCACACACACTTATCTCTCAGAACTGAGCATGTGAAGAGACGTTCGTACATCTAGCACCAATGGAACGGGTTGCAGGAGAAAGTTTTACTCTGGGTTCTCAGTCTTTTTCCTAGTGCCGGTTAGAAGTTCCTGCAGTTTTCACTGGAAAACCGAGTTGAAGCTACTAGCTACCCATATATATGTATGGAGTGGAGTTTGCAAATTAAAAGAAACTTTCTGTTTCCAACAAGCTATGTTAAGGACGGCTTTCACACACACAAATGTATCAGAACTGAGCATGTGGAGAGACGTTCGTTCATCTAGCACAAAGGGACCGAGTTGCAGGCGAAACTTTTACTCTGGATTCTCAGTCTGTTTCCTAGTGCCGGTTTGATGTTCCTGCAGTTTTCACTGGAAAACCGAGTTGAAGCTACTACCTACCCATATATATGTATGGAGTGGAGTTTGCAACTGAAAAGAGAATTTCTGTTCCCAACCAGCTATGTTAAGGATGGCTTTCACACACACTATTCTATCAGAACTGAGCATGTGGAGAGACGTTCGTTCATCTAGCACAAAGGGACCGGGTGGCAGGAGAAATTTTACTCTGGATTCTCAGTCTGTTTCCTAGTGCCGGTTTGATGTTCCTGCAGTTTTCACTGTAAAACCGAGTTGGAGATATTACCTCCCCATATATATGTATGGAGTGGAGTTTGCAACTAAAAAGAAACTTTGTGTTCCCAACAATCATTGTGAAGGACGGCTTTCACACACACTTATCTCTCAGAACTGAGCATGTGAAGAGACGTTCGTACATCTAGCACCAATGGAACGGGTTGCAGGAGAAAGTTTTACTCTGGGTTCTCAGTCTTTTTCCTAGTGCCGGTTAGAAGTTCCTGCAGTTTTCACTGGAAAACCGAGTTGAAGCTACTAGCTACCCATATATATGTATGGAGTGGAGTTTGCAAATTAAAAGAAAATTTCTGTTTCCAACAAGCTATGTTAAGGACGGCTTTCACACACACAAATGTATCAGAACTGAGCATGTGGAGAGACGTTCGTTCATCTAGCACAAAGGGACCGAGTTGCAGGCGAAACTTTTACTCTGGATTCTCAGTCTGTTTCCTAGTGCCGGTTTGATGTTCCTGCAATTTTCACTGAAAAACAGAGTTGGAGACAGTACCTCCCCATATATATGTATGGATTTGAGATTGCAACTGAAAAGAAACTTTGTGTTCCCAACAAGCTAGGTGAAGGACGGCTTCCACACACATTTATCTCTTAGAACTAAGCTTGCGGACAGACTTTCGTTCAACTAGCACCAAGGGAAAGGGTTGCAGGAGAAACTTTTACTCTGGTTTCTCAGTCTGTTTCCTAGTGCCTGTTTGAATTTCCTGCAATTTTCACTGTAAAACCGATTTGGAGCTAGTACCTCCCCATATATTTGTATGGAGTGGAGTTTACAAATGAAAAGAAACTTTGTGTTCCCAACAAGCTAGGTGAAGGACGGCTTTAACACACACTTATCTCTCAGAATGGAGCATGTGGAGAGACGTTCGTTCAGCTAGCACAAAGGGAACGGGTTACAGGGGAATCTTTTACTCTGGTTTCTCAGTCTGTTTCCTAGTGCCGGTTTGATGTTCCTGCAGTTTTCACTGTAAAATCGATTTGCAGATTGTACCTCCCCATATATATGTATGGATTGGAGTTTGCAACTTAAAACAAACTTTCTGTTCCCAAAAAGATAGGTGAAGGACGGCTTTCACTCACATTTATCTCTTAAAACTAAGCTTGTGGAGACACGTTCGTTCAACTAGCACCAAGGGAACGGTTTGCAGGAGAAACTTTTACTCTGGTTTCTCAGTCTGTTTCCTAGTGCCGGTTTGAATTTCCTGCAGTTTTCATTGTAAAACCGAGTTGGAGCTAGTACCTCCCCATATATTTGTAGGGATTGGAGTTTGCAAATGAAAAGAAACTTTGTGTTCCCAACAAGCTAGGTGAAGTACGGCTTTAACACACACTTATCTCTCAGAAATGAGCATGTGGAGAGACGTTCCTTCATCTAGCACAAAGGGAACAGCTTGCAGGAGAAATTTTTACTCTGGTTTCTCAGGCTGTTTCCTAGTGCCGGTTTGATGTTCCTGAAATTTTCACTGTAAAACCGAGTTGGAGATAGTACCTCCCCATATATATGTATGGAGTGGAGTTTGCATCTGAATAGAAACTTTGTGTTCCCAACAATCAATGTGAAGTACGGCTTTCACACCCACTTAACTCTCAGAACTGAGCATGTGAAGAGACGTTCGTTCATCTAGCACCAAGGGAACGGGTTGCAGGAGAAACTTTTGCTCTGGGTTCTCAGTCTGTTTCCTAGTGCCGGTTTGAAGTTCCTGCAGTTTTCACTGGAAAACCAAGTTGGAGCTACTACCTCCCCATATATATGTATGGAGAGGAGTTTGCAACTGAAAAGAAATTTGTGTTCCCAACAAGTTAAGTGAAGTATGGCTTTCACACACACTTATCTCTAAGAACTAAGCTTGTGGGGACTCGTTCGTTCGTCTAGCACCAAGGGAATGGATTGCTGGAGGAACTTTTACTCTGGATTCTCAGTCTCTTTCCTAGTGCCAGTTTGAAGTTTCTGCAGTTTTCACTGTAAAACCGAGTTGGGGCTAGTACCTCCCGATATTTATGTATGGAGTGGAGTTTGCAACTGAAAAGAAACTTTGTGTTCCCAACATTCTAAGTGAAGGACGGCTTTCACACACATAATTCTCAGAAATGAGCATGTAGAGAGACGTTCGTTCATCTAGCAAAAAAGGGAACGTGTTGCAGGAAAAACTTTTACTCTGGTTTCTCAGTCTGTTTCCTGTTGCCGGTTTGATGTTCCTGCAGTTTTCACTGTAAAACCGAGTTGGAGCTAGTACCTCCCCATATATTTGTATGGATTGGAGTTAGCAACTGAAAAGAAACTTTGTGTTCCCAACAAGCTAGGTGAAGTACGGCTTTAACACACACTTATCTCTCAGAAATGAGCATGTGGAGAGACGTTCCTTCATCTAGCACAAAGGGAACAGCTTGCAGGAGAAATTTTTACTCTGGTTTCTCAGGCTGTTTCCTAGTGCCGGTTTGATGTTCCTGAAATTTTCACTGTAAAACCGAGTTGGAGATAGTACCTCCCCATATATATGTATGGAGTGGAGTTTGCATCTGAATAGAAACTTTGTGTTCCCAACAATCAATGTGAAGTACGGCTTTCACACCCACTTAACTCTCAGAACTGAGCATGTGAAGAGACGTTCGTTCATCTAGCACCAAGGGAACGGGTTGCAGGAGAAACTTTTGCTCTGGGTTCTCAGTCTGTTTCCTAGTGCCGGTTTGAAGTTCCTGCAGTTTTCACTGGAAAACCAAGTTGGTGCTACTACCTCCCCATATATATGTATGGAGAGGAGTTTGCAACTGAAAAGAAATTTGTGTTCCCAACAAGTTAAGTGAAGTATGGCTTTCACACACACTTATCTCTAAGAACTAAGCTTGTGGGGACTCGTTCGTTCGTCTAGCACCAAGGGAATGGATTGCTGGAGGAACTTTTACTCTGGATTCTCAGTCTCTTTCCTAGTGCCAGTTTGAAGTTTCTGCAGTTTTCACTGTAAAACCGAGTTGGGGCTAGTACCTCCCGATATTTATGTATGGAGTGGAGTTTGCAACTGAAAAGAAACTTTGTGTTCCCAACATTCTAAGTGAAGGACGGCTTTCACACACATAATTCTCAGAAATGAGCATGTAGAGAGACGTTCGTTCATCTAGCAAAAAAGGGAACGTGTTGCAGGAAAAACTTTTACTCTGGTTTCTCAGTCTGTTTCCTGTTGCCGGTTTGATGTTCCTGCAGTTTTCACTGTAAAACCGAGTTGGAGCTAGTACCTCCCCATATATATGTATGGAGTGGAGTTAGCAACTGAAAAGAAACTTTGTGTTCCCAACAAGCTAGGTGAAGGACGGCTATCACACACCCTTATCTCTCAGAACTGAGCATGTGGAGAGACGATCGTTCACCTAGCACCAAGGGAAAGGTTTGCAGGTGAAACTTTTACTCTGGTTTCTCAGTCTGTTTCCTAGTGCCGGTTTGAAGTTCCTGCACTTTTCACTGTAAAATCGAGTTTCATCTAGTACCTCCCCCTATATATGCATGGAATGGTGTTTGCAGCTGAAAATAAGCATTGTGTTCCCAACAAGCTAGGTGAAGGATGGCTTTCACACACACATATCTCTCAGAACTGAGCATGTGGAGAGACGTTCGTTCACCTAGCAACATGAGAACGGGTTGCAGGAGAAACTTTTACTCTGGCTTCTCAATCTGTTTCCTTGTGCCGGATTGAATTTCCTGTTTTTTCACTGTAAAACAGAGTTGGAGCTAGTACCTCCCCATATATCTGTATGGAGTGGAGTTTGCACTGAAAAGAAACTTTGTGTTCCCAACAAGCTAGGTGAAGGGCGGCTTTCACACACACTTATCTTTCAGAACTGAGCATGTGGAGAGACTTTCGTTCATCTAGCACCAAGGGAACGGGTTGCAGGAGAAACTTTTACTCTTGGTTCTCAGTCTGTTTCCTAGTGCCGGTTTGAAGTTCCTGCAATTTTCACTGTAAAACCGAGTTGGAGCTACTACCTCCCCATATATATGTATGGCCTGGAGTTTGCAACTGAAAGAAACTTTGTGTTCCCAACAAGCTAGGTGAAGGACGGCTTTCACACACACTTATCTCTCAGAACTAAGCTTGTGGAGAGACGTTCGTTCATCTAGCACCAAGGGAACGGGTTGCAGGGGAAACTTTTACCCTGGGTTCTCAGTCTGCTTCCTAGTGCCGGTTTGAAGTTCCTGCAGTTTTCACTGGAAAACCGAGTTGAAGCTACTAGCTACCCATATATATGTATGGAGTGGAGTTTGCAAATTAAAAGAAACTTTCTGTTTCCAACAAGCTATGTTAAGGACGGCTTTCACACACACAAATGTATCAGAACTGAGCATGTGGAGAGACATTCGTTCATCTAGCACAAATGGACCGAGTTGCAGGCGAAACTTTTACTCTGGATTCTCAGTCTGTTTCCTAGTGCCGGTTTGATGTTCCTGCAGTTTTCACTGTAAAACAGAGTTGGAGACAGTACCTCCCCATATATATGTATGGATTTGAGATTGCAACTGAAAAGAAACTTTGTGTTCCCAACAAGCTAGGTGAAGGACGGCTTCCACACACATTTATCTCTTAGAACTAAGCTTGCGGACATTCTTTCGTTCAACTAGCACCAAGGGAAAGGGTTGCAGGAGAAACTTTTACTCTGGTTTCTCAGTCTGTTTCCTAGTGCCTGTTTGAATTTCCTGAAATTTTCACTGTAAAACCGATTTGGAGCTAGTACCTCCCCATATATTTGTATGGAGTGGAGTTTACAAATGAAAAGAAACTTTGTGTTCCCAACAAGCTAGGTGAAGGACGGCTTTAACACACACTTATCTCTCAGAATGGAGCATGTGGAGAGACGTTCGTTCAGCTAGCACAAAGGGAACGGGTTACAGGGGAATCTTTTACTCTGGTTTCTCAGTCTGTTTCCTAGTGCCGGTTTGATGTTCCTGCAGTTTTCACTGTAAAATCGATTTGCAGATTGTACCTCCCCATATATATGTATGGATTGGAGTTTGCAACTTAAAACAAACTTTCTGTTCCCAAAAAGATAGGTGAAGGACGGCTTTCACTCACATTTATCTCTTAAAACTAAGCTTGTGGAGACACGTTCGTTCAACTAGCACCAAGGGAACGGTTTGCAGGAGAAACTTTTACTCTGGTTTCTCAGTCTGTTTCCTAGTGCCGGTTTGAATTTCCTGCAGTTTTCATTGTAAAACCGAGTTGGAGCTAGTACCTCCCCATATATTTGTATGGATTGGAGTTTGCAAATGAAAAGAAACTTTGTGTTCCCAACAAGCTAGGTGAAGTACGGCTTTAACACACACTTATCTCTCAGAAATGAGCATGTGGAGAGACGTTCCTTCATCTACCACAAAGGGAACGGCTTGCAGGAGAAACTTTTACTCTGGTTTCTCAGGCTGTTTCCTAGTGCCGGTTTGATGTTCCTGAAATTTTCACTGTAAAACCGAGTTGGAGATAGTACCTCCCCATATATATGTATGGAGTGGAGTTTGCATCTGAAAAGAAACTTTGTGTTCCCAACAATCAATGTGAAGTACGGCTTTCACACCCACTTAACTCTCAGAACTGAGCATGTGAAGAGACGTTCGTTCATCTAGCACCAAGGGAACGGGTTGCAGGAGAAACTTTTGCTCTGGGTTCTCAGTCTGTTTCCTAGTGCCGGTTTGAAGTTCCTGCAGTTTTCACTGGAAAACCAAGTTGGAGCTACTGCCTCCCCATATATATGTATGGAGAGGAGTTTGCAACTGAAAAGAAATTTGTGTTCCCAACAAGTTAAATGAAGTATGGCTTTCACACACACTTATCTCTAAGAACTAAGCTTGTGGGGACACGTTCATTCGTCTAGCACCAAGGGAATGGATTGCTGGAGGAACTTTTACTCTGGATTTTCAGTCTCTTTCCTAGTGCCAGTTTGAAGTTTCTGCAGTTTTCACTGTAAAACCGAGTTGGGGCTAGTACCTCCCGATATTTATGTATGGAGTGGAGTTTGCAACTGAAAAGAAACTTTGTGTTCCCAACATTCTAAGTGAAGGACGGCTTTCACACACATAATTCTCAGAAATGAGCATGTAGAGAGACGTTCGTTCATCTAGCAAAAAAGGGAACGTGTTGCAGGAAAAACTTTTACTCTGGTTTCTCAGTCTGTTTCCTGTTGCCGGTTTGATGTTCCTGCAGTTTTCACTGTAAAACCGAGTTGGAGCTAGTACCTCCCCATATATATGTATGGAGTGGAGTTAGCAACTGAAAAGAAACTTTGTGTTCCCAACAAGCTAGGTGAAGGACGGCTATCACACACCCTTATCTCTCAGAACTGAGCATGTGGAGAGACGATCGTTCACCTAGCACCAAGGGAAAGGTTTGCAGGTGAAACTTTTACTCTGGTTTCTCAGTCTGTTTCCTAGTGCCGGTTTGAAGTTCCTGCACTTTTCACTGTAAAATCGAGTTTCATCTAGTACCTCCCCCTATATATGCATGGAATGGAGTTTGCAACTGAAAATAAGCATTGTGTTCCCAACAAGCTAGGTGAAGGATGGCTTTCACACACACATATCTCTCAGAACTGAGCATGTGGAGAGACGTTCGTTCACCTAGCAACATGAGAACGGGTTGCAGGAGAAACTTTTACTCTGGCTTCTCAATCTGTTTCCTTGTGCCGGATTGAATTTCCTGTTTTTTCACTGTAAAACAGAGTTGGAGCTAGTACCTCCCCATATATCTGTATGGAGTGGAGTTTGCACTGAAAAGAAACTTTGTGTTCCCAACAAGCTAGGTGAAGGGCGGCTTTCACACACACTTATCTTTCAGAACTGAGCATGTGGAGAGACTTTCGTTCATCTAGCACCAAGGGAACGGGTTGCAGGAGAAACTTTTACTCTTGGTTCTCAGTCTGTTTCCTAGTGCCGGTTTGAAGTTCCTGCAGTTTTCACTGTAAAACCGAGTTGGAGCTACTACCTACCCATATATATGTATGGCCTGGAGTTTGCAACTGAAAGAAACTTTGTGTTCCCAACAAGCTAGGTGAAGGACGGCTTTCACACACACTTATCTCTCAGAACTAAGCTTGTGGAGAGACGTTCGTTCATATAGCACCAAGGGAACGGGTTGCACGTGAAACTTTTACTCTGGTATCTCAGTCTGTTTCCTAGTGCCGGTTTGAAGTTCCTACAGTTTTCACTGTAAAACCGAGTTGGAGCTAGTACCTCCCCATATATATGTATGGAGTGGAGTTTGCAACTGAAAAGAAACTTTGTGTTCCCAATATTCTAAGTGAAGTACGGCTTTCACACACATATTTCTCAGAACTGAGCATGTGAAGAGACGTTCGTTCATCTCGCAAAAAATGGAAAGGTTTGCAGGAGAAACTTTTACTATGGTTTCTCAGTCTGTTTCCTAGTGCCGGTTTGATGTTCCTGCAGTTTTCACTGTAAAACCGAGTTGGAGCTAATACATCCCCATATATATGTATGGAGTGGAGTTAGCAACTGAAAAGAAACTTTGTGTTCCCAACAAGCTAGGTGAAGGACGGCTATCACACACCCTTATCTCTCAGAACTGAGCATGTGGAGAGACTTTCTTTCATCTAGCAACAATGGAACGATTTGCAGGAGAAACATTTACTCTGAGTTCTCAGTCTGTTTCCTAGTGCCGGTTTGAAGTTCCTGCAGTTTTCACTGTAAAACCGAGTTGGAGATAGTACCTCCCCATATATATGTATGGAGTGGAGTTTGCAACTTAAAAGAACCTCTGTGTTCCCAACAAGCTAGGTGAAGGACGGCTTTCACACACACATATCTCTAAGAACTGAGCATGTGGAGACACGTTCGTTCATCTAGCACCAAGGGAACGGGTTGCAGGAGAAACTTTTTCTCTGGTTTCTCAGTCTGATTCATAGTGCCGGTTTGAATTTCCTGCAGTTTTCACTGGAAAACCGAGTTGAAGCTACTAGCTACCCATATATATGTATGGAGTGGAGTTTGCAAATTAAAAGAAACTTTCTGTTTCCAACAAGCTATGTTAAGGACGGCTTTCACACACACATATCTCTCAGAACTGATCATGTGGAGACACGTTCGTTCATCTAGCACCATGAGAACGGGTTGCAGGAGAAACTTTTACTCTGGCTTCTCAATCTGTTTCCTTGTGCCGGATTGAATTTCCTGCTTTTTTCACTGTAAAACAGAGTTGGAGCTAGTACCTCCCCATATATATGTATGGAGTGGAGTTTGCAAATGAAAAATAACTTTGTGTTCCCAACTAGCTAGGTGAAGTGCGGCTTTCACACATAATTATCTATCAGAACAGAGCATGTCTAGAGACGTTCGTTCATCTAGCACCAAGGGAACGGGTTGCACGTGAAACTTTTACTCTGGTATCTCAGTCTGTTTCCTAGTGCCGGTGTGAAGTTCCTACAGTTTTCACTGTAAAACCGAGTTGGAGCTAGTACCTCCCCATATATATGTATGGAGTGGAGTTTGCAACTGAAAAGAAACTTTGTGTTCCCAATATTCTAAGTGAAGTACGGCTTTCACACACATATTTCTCAGAACTGAGCATGTGAAGAGACGTTCGTTCATCTCGCAAAAAATGGAAAGGTTTGCAGGAGAAACTTTTACTATGGTTTCTCAGTCTGTTTCCTAGTGCCGGTTTGATGTTCCTGCAGTTTTCACTGTAAAACCGAGTTGGAGCTAATACATCCCCATATATATGTATGGATTGGAGTTAGCAACTGAAAAGAAACTTTGTGTTCCCAACAAGCTAGGTGAAGGATGGCTATCACACACCCTTATCTCTCAGAACTGAGCATGTGGAGAGACTTTCTTTCATCTAGCAACAATGGAACGATTTGCAGGAGAAACATTTACTCTGAGTTCTCAGTCTGTTTCCTAGTGCCGGTTTGAAGTTCCTGCAGTTTTCACTGGAAAACAGAGTTGGAGCTACTACCTCCCCATATATATATAAGGAGTGGAGTTTGCAAGTGAATAGAAACTTTGTGTTCCCAAAAAGCTAGGTGAAGAATGGCTTTCACACACACTTATCTCTCAGAACTGAACATGTGGAGAGACGTTCGTTCACCTAGCACCATGGGAACAGGCTGCAGTTGAAACTTTTACTCTGGTTTCTCAATCTATTTCCTAGTGCCGGTTTGAATTTCCTGCAGTTTTCACTATAAAACCGAGTTGGATCTAGTACCTCCCCCTATATATGCATGGAGTGGAGTTTGCAACTGAAAATAAGCATTGTGTTCCCAACAAGCTATGTGAAGGACGGCTTTCACACACACTTATCTCTCAGAACTGAGCATGTGGAGAGACGTTCATTCATCTAGCACCAAGGGATCGGGTTGCAGGAGAAAATTTTACTCTGGTTTCTCATTCTGTTTCCAAGTGCCGGTTTGAATTTCCTGCAGTTTTCACTGTAAAACCGAGTTGGAGCTACTACCTCCCCATATATATGTATGGAGTGGAGTTTGCAACTGAAAAGAACCTCTGTGTTCCCAACAAGCTAGGTGAAGGACGGCTTTCACACACACATATCTCTAAGAACTGAGCATGTGGAGACACGTTCGTTCATCTAGCACCAAGGGAACGGGTTGCAGTAGAAACTATTTCTCTGGTTTCTCAGTCTGATTCATAGTGCCGGTTTGAATTTCCTGCAGTTTTCACTGGAAAACCGAGTTGAAGCTACTAGCTACCCATATATATGTATGGAGTGGAGTTTGCAAATTAAAAGAAACTTTCTGTTTCCAACAAGCTATGTTAAGGACGGTTTTCACACACACAAATGCATCAGAACTGAGCATGTGGAGAGACGTTCGTTCATCTAGCACAAAGGGACCGAGTTGCAGGCGAAACTTTTACTCTGGATTCTCAGTCTGTTTCCTAGTGCCGGTTTGATGTTCCTGCAGTTTTCACTGTAAAACAGAGTTGGAGACAGTACCTCCCCATATATATGTATGGATTTGAGATTGCAACTGAAAAGAAACTTTGTGTTCCCTAGAAGCTTGGTGAAGGACGGCTTCCACACACATTTATCTCTTAGAACTAAGCTTGCGGACAGACTTTCGTTCAACTAGCACCAAGGGAAAGGGTTGCAGGAGAAACTTTTACTCTGGTTTCTCAGTCTGTTTCCTAGTGCCTGTTTGAATTTCCTGCAATTTTCACTGTAAAACCGATTTGGAGCTAGTACCTCCCCATATATTTGAATGGAGTGGAGTTTACAAATGAAAAGAAACTTTGTGTTCCCAACAAGCTAGGTGAAGGACGGCTTTAACACACACTTATCTCTCAGAATGGAGCATGTGGAGAGACGTTCGTTCAGCTAGCACAAAGGGAACGGGTTACAGGGGAATCTTTTACTCTGCTTTCTCAGTCTGTTTCCTAGTGCCGGTTTGATGTTCCTGCAGTTTTCACTGTAAAATCGATTTGCAGATTGTACCTACCCATATATATGTATGGATTGGAGTTTGCAACTTAAAACAAACTTTCTGTTCCCAACAAGCTAGGTGAAGGACGGCTTTCACACACATTTATCTCTTAAAACTAAGCTTGTGGAGACACGTTCGTTCAACTAGCACCAAGGGAACGGTTTGCAGGAGAAACTTTTACTCTGGTTTATCAGTCTGTTTCCTAGTGCCGGTTTGAATTTCCTGCAGTTTTCATTGTAAAACCGAGTTGGAGCTAGTACCTCCCCATATATTTGTATGGATTGGAGTTTGCAAATGAAAAGAAACTTTGTGTTCCCAACAAGCTAGGTGAAGTACGGCTTTAACACACACTTATCTCTCAGAAATGAGCATGTGGAGAGACGTTCCTTCATCTAGCACAAAGGGAACGGCTTGCAGGAGAAACTTTTACTCTGGTTTCTCAGGCTGTTTCCTAGTGCCGGTTTGATGTTCCTGAAATTTTCACTGTAAAACCGAGTTGGAGATAGTACCTCCCCATATATATGTATGGAGTGGAGTTTGCATCTGAAAAGAAACTTTGTGTTCCCAACAATCAATGTGAAGTACGGCTTTCACACCCACTTAACTCTCAGAACTGAGCATGTGAAGAGACGTTCGTTCATCTAGCACCAAGGGAACGGGTTGCAGGAGAAACTTTTGCTCTGGGTTCTCAGTCTGTTTCCTAGTGCCGGTTTGAAGTTCCTGCAGTTTTCACTGGAAAACCAAGTTGGAGCTACTACCTCCCCATATATATGTATGGAGAGGAGTTTGCAACTGAAAAGAAATTTGTGTTCCCAACAAGTTAAGTGAAGTATGGCTTTCACACACACTTATCTCTAAGAACTAAGCTTGTGGGGACTCGTTCGTTCGTCTAGCACCAAGGGAATGGATTGCTGGAGGAACTTTTACTCTGGATTCTCAGTCTCTTTCCTAGTGCCAGTTTGAAGTTTCTGCAGTTTTCACTGTAAAACCGAGTTGGGGCTAGTACCTCCCGATATTTATGTATGGAGTGGAGTTTGCAACTGAAAAGAAACTTTGTGTTCCCAACATTCTAAGTGAAGGACGGCTTTCACACACATAATTCTCAGAAATGAGCATGTAGAGAGACGTTCGTTCATCTAGCAAAAAAGGGAACGTGTTGCAGGAAAAACTTTTACTCTGGTTTCTCAGTCTGTTTCCTGTTGCCGGTTTGATGTTCCTGCAGTTTTCACTGTAAAACCGAGTTGGAGCTAGTACCTCCCCATATATATGTATGGAGTGGAGTTAGCAACTGAAAAGAAACTTTGTGTTCCCAACAAGCTAGGTGAAGGACGGCTATCACACACCCTTATCTCTCAGAACTGAGCATGTGGAGAGACGATCGTTCACCTAGCACCAAGGGAAAGGTTTGCAGGTGAAACTTTTACTCTGGTTTCTCAGTCTGTTTCCTAGTGCCGGTTTGAAGTTCCTGCACTTTTCACTGTAAAATCGAGTTTCATCTAGTACCTCCCCCTATATATGCATGGAATGGAGTTTGCAACTGAAAATAAGCATTGTGTTCCCAACAAGCTAGGTGAAGGATGGCTTTCACACACACATATCTCTCAGAACTGAGCATGTGGAGAGACGTTCGTTCACCTAGCACCATGAGAACGGGTTGCAGGAGAAACTTTTACTCTGGCTTCTCAATCTGTTTCCTTGTGCCGGATTGAATTTCCTGCTTTTTTCACTGTAAAACAGAGTTGGAGCTAGTACCTCCCCATATATATGTATGGAGTGGAGTTTGCAACTGAAAAATAACTTTGTGTTCCCAACTAGCTAGGTGAAGTGCGGCTTTCACACATAATTATCTATCAGAACACAGCATGTCTAGAGACGTTCGTTCATCTAGCACCAAGGGAACGGGTTGCACGTGAAACTTTTACTCTGGTATCTCAGTCTGTTTCCTAGTGCCGGTTTGAAGTTCCTACAGTTTTCACTGTAAAACCGAGTTGGAGCTAGTACCTCCCCATATATATGTATGGAGTGGAGTTTGCAACTGAAAAGAAACTTTGTGTTCCCAATATTCTAACTGAAGTATGGCTTTCACACACATATTTCTCAGAACTGATCATGTGAAGAGACGTTCGTTCACCTAGCACCAAGGGAACGGGTTGCAGGTGAAAATTTTACTCTGGTTTCTCAGTCTGTTTCCTAGTGCCGGTTTGAAATTCCTGCTTTTTTCACTGTAAAACAGAGTTGGAGCTAGTACCTCCCCATATATATGTATGGAGTGGAGTTTGCAACTGAAAAATATCTTTGTGTTCCCAACTAGCTAGGTGAAGTGCGGCTTTCACACATAATTATCTATCAGAACAGAGCATGTCTAGAGACTTTCGTTCATCTAGCACCAAGGGAACGGGTTGCAGGTGAAACTTTTACTCTGGTATCTCAGTCTGTTTCCTAGTGCCGGTTTGAATTTCCTACAGTTTTCACTGTAAAACATAGTTGGAGCTAGTACCTCCCCATATATATGTATGGAGTGGAGTTTTCAACTGAAAAGAAACTTTGTGTTCCCAATATTCTAAGTGAAGTACGGCTTTCACACACATATTTCTCAGAATTGAGCATGTGGAGAGACGTTCGTTCATCTCGCAAAAAATGGAAAGTTTTGCAGGAGAAACTTTTACTATGGTTTATCAGTCTGTTTCCTAGTGCCGGTTTGATGTTCCTGCAGTTTTCACTGTAAAACCGAGTTGGAGCTAATACATCCCCATATATATGTATGGAGTGGAGTTAGCAACTGAAAAGAAACTTTGTGTTCCCAACAAGCTAGGTGAAGGACGGCTATCACACACCCTTATCTCTCAGAACTGAGCATGTGGAGAGACTTTCTTTCATCTAGCAACAATGGAACGAGTTGCAGGAGAAACATTTACTCTGAGTTCTCAGTCTGTTTCCTAGTGCCGGTTTGAAGTTCCTGCAGTTTTCACTGGAAAACAGAGTTGGAGCTACTACCTCCCCATATATATATAAGGAGTGGAGTTTGCAAGTGAATAGAAACTTTGTGTTCCCAAAAAGCTAGGTGAAGGATGGCTTTCACACACACTTATCTCTCAGAACTGAACATGTGGAGAGACGTTCGTTCACCTAGCACCAAGGGAACAGTCTGCAGTAGAAACTTTTACTCTGGTTTCTCAGTCTGTTTCCTAGTGCCGGTTTGAATTTCCTGCAGTTTTCATTGTAAAACCGAGTTGGAGCTAGTACCTCCCCATATATTTGTATGGATTGGAGTTTGCAAATGAAAAGAAACTTTGTGTTCCCAACAAGCTAGGTGAAGTACGGCTTTAACACACACTTATCTCTCAGAAATGAGCATGTGGAGAGACGTTCCTTCATCTAGCACAAAGGGAACGGCTTGCAGGAGAAACTTTTACTCTGGTTTCTCAGGCTGTTTCCTAGTGCCGGTTTGATGTTCCTGAAATTTTCACTGTAAAACCGAGTTGGAGATAGTACCTCCCCATATATATGTATGGAGTGGAGTTTGCATCTGAAAAGAAACTTTGTGTTCCCAACAATCAATGTGAAGTACGGCTTTCACACCCACTTAACTCTCAGAACTGAGCATGTGAAGAGACGTTCGTTCATCTAGCACCAAGGGAACGGGTTGCAGGAGAAACTTTTGCTCTGGGTTCTCAGTCTGTTTCCTAGTGCCGGTTTGAAGTTCCTGCAGTTTTCACTGGAAAACCAAGTTGGAGCTACTACCTCCCCATATATATGTATGGAGAGGAGTTTGCAACTGAAAAGAAATTTGTGTTCCCAACAAGTTAAGTGAAGTATGGCTTTCACACACACTTATCTCTAAGAACTAAGCTTGTGGGGACTCGTTCGTTCGTCTAGCACCAAGGGAATGGATTGCTGGAGGAACTTTTACTCTGGATTCTCAGTCTCTTTCCTAGTGCCAGTTTGAAGTTTCTGCAGTTTTCACTGTAAAACCGAGTTGGGGCTAGTACCTCCCGATATTTATGTATGGAGTGGAGTTTGCAACTGAAAAGAAACTTTGTGTTCCCAACATTCTAAGTGAAGGACGGCTTTCACACACATAATTCTCAGAAATGAGCATGTAGAGAGACGTTCGTTCATCTAGCAAAAAAGGGAACGTGTTGCAGGAAAAACTTTTACTCTGGTTTCTCAGTCTGTTTCCTGTTGCCGGTTTGATGTTCCTGCAGTTTTCACTGTAAAACCGAGTTGGAGCTAGTACCTCCCCATATATATGTATGGAGTGGAGTTAGCAACTGAAAAGAAACTTTGTGTTCCCAACAAGCTAGGTGAAGGACGGCTATCACACACCCTTATCTCTCAGAACTGAGCATGTGGAGAGACGATCGTTCACCTAGCACCAAGGGAAAGGTTTGCAGGTGAAACTTTTACTCTGGTTTCTCAGTCTGTTTCCTAGTGCCGGTTTGAAGTTCCTGCACTTTTCACTGTAAAATCGAGTTTCATCTAGTACCTCCCCCTATATATGCATGGAATGGAGTTTGCAACTGAAAATAAGCATTGTGTTCCCAACAAGCTAGGTGAAGGATGGCTTTCACACACACATATCTCTCAGAACTGAGCATGTGGAGAGACGTTCGTTCACCTAGCACCATGAGAACGGGTTGCAGGAGAAACTTTTACTCTGGCTTCTCAATCTGTTTCCTTGTGCCGGATTGAATTTCCTGCTTTTTTCACTGTAAAACAGAGTTGGAGCTAGTACCTCCCCATATATATGTATGGAGTGGAGTTTGCAACTGAAAAATAACTTTGTGTTCCCAACTAGCTAGGTGAAGTGCGGCTTTCACACATAATTATCTATCAGAACACAGCATGTCTAGAGACGTTCGTTCATCTAGCACCAAGGGAACGGGTTGCACGTGAAACTTTTACTCTGGTATCTCAGTCTGTTTCCTAGTGCCGGTTTGAAGTTCCTACAGTTTTCACTGTAAAACCGAGTTGGAGCTAGTACCTCCCCATATATATGTATGGAGTGGAGTTTGCAACTGAAAAGAAACTTTGTGTTCCCAATATTCTAACTGAAGTATGGCTTTCACACACATATTTCTCAGAACTGATCATGTGAAGAGACGTTCGTTCACCTAGCACCAAGGGAACGGGTTGCAGGTGAAAATTTTACTCTGGTTTCTCAGTCTGTTTCCTAGTGCCGGTTTGAAATTCCTGCTTTTTTCACTGTAAAACAGAGTTGGAGCTAGTACCTCCCCATATATATGTATGGAGTGGAGTTTGCAACTGAAAAATATCTTTGTGTTCCCAACTAGCTAGGTGAAGTGCGGCTTTCACACATAATTATCTATCAGAACAGAGCATGTCTAGAGACTTTCGTTCATCTAGCACCAAGGGAACGGGTTGCAGGTGAAACTTTTACTCTGGTATCTCAGTCTGTTTCCTAGTGCCGGTTTGAATTTCCTACAGTTTTCACTGTAAAACATAGTTGGAGCTAGTACCTCCCCATATATATGTATGGAGTGGAGTTTTCAACTGAAAAGAAACTTTGTGTTCCCAATATTCTAAGTGAAGTACGGCTTTCACACACATATTTCTCAGAATTGAGCATGTGGAGAGACGTTCGTTCATCTCGCAAAAAATGGAAAGTTTTGCAGGAGAAACTTTTACTATGGTTTATCAGTCTGTTTCCTAGTGCCGGTTTGATGTTCCTGCAGTTTTCACTGTAAAACCGAGTTGGAGCTAATACATCCCCATATATATGTATGGAGTGGAGTTAGCAACTGAAAAGAAACTTTGTGTTCCCAACAAGCTAGGTGAAGGACGGCTATCACACACCCTTATCTCTCAGAACTGAGCATGTGGAGAGACTTTCTTTCATCTAGCAACAATGGAACGAGTTGCAGGAGAAACATTTACTCTGAGTTCTCAGTCTGTTTCCTAGTGCCGGTTTGAAGTTCCTGCAGTTTTCACTGGAAAACAGAGTTGGAGCTACTACCTCCCCATATATATATAAGGAGTGGAGTTTGCAAGTGAATAGAAACTTTGTGTTCCCAAAAAGCTAGGTGAAGGATGGCTTTCACACACACTTATCTCTCAGAACTGAACATGTGGAGAGACGTTCGTTCACCTAGCACCAAGGGAACAGTCTGCAGTAGAAACTTTTACTCTGGTTTCTCAATCTATTTCCTAGTGCCGGTTTGAATTTCCTGCATTTTTCACTATAAAACCGAGTTGGATCTAGTACCTCCCCCTAGATATGCATGGAGTGGGGTTTGCAACTGAAAATAAGTATTGTTTTCCCAACAAGCTAGGTGAAGGACGGCTTTCACACACACTTATCTCTCAGAACTGAGCATGTGGAGAGACGTTCGTTCATCTAGCACCAAGGGAACGGGTTGCAGTAGAAAATTTTACTCTGGTTTCTCATTCTGTTTCCAAGTGCCGGTTTGAATTTCCTGCAGTTTTCACTGTAAAACCGAGTTGGAGCTAGTACTTCCCCATATATATGTATGGAGTGGAGTTTGCAACTGAAAAGAACCTTTGTGTTTCCAACAAGCTAGGTGAAGAACGGCTTTCACACACACATATCTCTAAGAACTGAGCATGTGGAGACACGTTCTTTCATCTAGCACCAAGGGAACGGGTTGCAGGAGAAACTTTTACTCAGGTTTCTCAGTCTGATTCATAGTGCCGGTTTGAATTTCCTGCAGTTTTCACTGTAAAACATAGTTGGAGCTAGTACCTCCCCATATATATTTATGGAGTGGAGTTTGCACTGAAAAGAAACTTTGTGTTCCCAACAAGCTAGGTGAAGGGCGGCTTTCACACACACTTATCTCTCAGAACTGAGCATGTGGAGAGACTTTCGTTCATCTAGCACCAAGGGAACGGGTTGCAGGAGAAACTTTTACTCTTGGTTCTCAGTCTGTTTCCTAGTGCCGGTTTGAAGTTCCTGCAGTTTTCACTGGAAAACAGAGTTGGAGCTACTACCTCCCCATATATATATAAGGAGTGGAGTTTGCAAGTGAATAGAAACTTTGTGTTCCCAAAAAGCTAGTGAAGGATGGCTTTCACACACACTTATCTCTCAGAACTGAACATGTGGAGAGACGTTCGTTCACCTAGCACCAAGGGAACAGTCTGCAGTAGAAACTTTTACTCTGGTTTCTCAATCTATTTCCTAGTGCCGGTTTGAATTTCCTGCATTTTTCACTATAAAACCGAGTTGGATCTAGTACCTCCCCCTAGATATGCATGGAGTGGGGTTTGCAACTGAAAATAAGTATTGTTTTCCCAACAAGCTAGGTGAAGGACGGCTTTCACACACACTTATCTCTCAGAACTGAGCATGTGGAGAGACGTTCGTTCATCTAGCACCAAGGGAACGGGTTGCAGTAGAAAATTTTACTCTGGTTTCTCATTCTGTTTCCAAGTGCCGGTTTGAAATTCCTGCAGTTTTCACTGTAAAACCGAGTTGGAGCTAGTACTTCCCCATATATATGTATGGAGTGGAGTTTGCAACTGAAAAGAACCTTTGTGTTTCCAACAAGCTAGGTGAAGGACGGCTTTCACACACACATATCTCTAAGAACTGAGCATGTGGAGACACGTTCTTTCATCTAGCACCAAGGGAACGGGTTGCAGGAGAAACTTTTACTCAGGTTTCTCAGTCTGATTCATAGTGCCGGTTTGAATTTCCTGCAGTTTTCACTGTAAAACATAGTTGGAGCTAGTACCTCCCCATATATATTTATGGAGTGGAGTTTGCAATGAAAAGAAACTTTGTGTTCCCAACAAGCTAGGTGAAGGGCGGCTTTCACACACACTTATCTCTCAGAACTGAGCATGTGGAGAGACTTTCGTTCATCTAGCACCAAGGGAACGGGTTGCAGGAGAAACTTTTACTCTTGGTTCTCAGTCTGTTTCCTAGTGCCGGTTTGAAGTTCCTGCAGTTTTCACTAGAAAACGGAATTGGAGCTACTACCTCCCCATATATATGTATGGAGTAGAGTTTGCAAATTAAAAGAAACTTTGTGTTCCCAACAAGCTAGGTGAAGGACGGCTTTCACACACACTTATCTCTCAGAACTAAGCTTGTGGAGACACGTTCGTTCACCTAGCACCAAGGGAACGGGTTGCTGGAGAAACTTTTACTCTGGATACTAAGTCTGTTTCCTAGTGCCGGTTTGAAGTTCCTGCAGTTTTCACTGTAAAACAGAGTTGGAGCTAGTACCTCCCAATATATATATGTATGGAGTGGAGTTTGCAACTGAAAAGAAACTTTGTGTTCCCAACAAGCTAGGTGAAAGGCGGCTTTCATACACACTTATCTCTCAGAACTGAGCATGTGGAGAGACGTTCGTTCATCTAGCACCAAGGGATCGGGTTGCAGGATAAACTTTTACTCTGGGTTCTCAGTCTGTTTCCTAGTGCCGGATTGTAGTTCCTGCAGTTTTCACTGGAAAACCGAATTGGAGCTACTACCTCCCCATATATATTTATGGAGTGGAGTTTGCAACTTAAAAGAAACTTTGTGTTCACAACAAGCTTGGTGAAGGACGGCTTTCACACACACTTATGTCTCAGAACTAAGCTTGTGGAGACACGTTCGTTCACCTAGCACCATGGGAACGGGTTGCTGGAGAAACTTTTACTCTGGATTCTTAATCTGCTTCCTAGTGCCGGTTTGAAGTTCCTGCAGTTTTCACTGTAAAACCGAGTTGGAGCTAGTACCTCCCCCTATACATGTAAGGAGTGGAGTTTCAAACTGAAAATAATCATTGTGTTCCCAACAAGCTAGTTGAAGGACGGCTTTCACACACACTTATCTATCAGAACAGAGCATGTGGAGAGACGTTCCTTCATCTTATCACCAAGGGAACGGGTTGCAGTTGAAACTTTTACTCTGGTATCTCAGTCTGTTTCATAGTGCCGGTTTGAAGTTCCTGCAGTTTTCACTGTAAAACCGAGTTGGAGCTTGTACCTCCCCTTATATATTTATGGAGTGGAGTTGCAACTGAAAAGAAAAATTGTGTTCCCAACATTCTAGGTGAAGGACGGCTTTCACACACATATCTCTCAGAACTGAGCATGTGGAGAGACGTTCGTTCATCTAGCACCAAGGGAACGGTTTGCAGGAGAAACTTTTACTCTGGTTTCTCATTCTGTTTCCTAGTGCCGGGTTTAATTTCCTGCAGTTTTCAGTGTAAACAAGTGTTGGAGCTAGTACTTCCCCATATATACGTATGGAGTGGGTTTGCAACTGAAAAGAAGCTTTGTGTTCCCAACAAGCTAGTTGCAGGACGGCTTTCACACACACATATCTCTCAGAACTGAGCATGCGGAGAGACTTTCGTTCACCTAGCACCAAGGGAACGGGTTGCAGGAGAAAATTTTACTCTGGTTTCTCAGTCTGTTTCCTAGTGCCGGTTTGAAATTCCTGCATTTTTCACTGTAAAACCAAGTTGGTGCAAGTATCTCCCCATATATATGTATGGAGTGTAGTTTGCAACTGAAAAGAAACTTTGTGTTCCCAACAAGCTATGTGAAGGATGCTTTCACACACACTTATCTCTCAGAACTGAGCATGTGGAGAGACGTTCGTTCATCTAGCACAAAGGGAACGGGTTGCAGGGGAAACTCTTATTCTGGTTTCTCAGTCTGTTTCCTAGTGCCGGTATGATGTTCCTGCAGTTTTCACTTTAAAACCGAGTTGGAGCTAGTCCATCCCCATATATATGTATGGAGTGGAGTTAGCAACTGAAAAGAAACTTTGTGTTCCCAACAAGATAGGTAAAGAACGGCTTTCACACAGCCTTATCCCTCAGAACTGAGCATGTGGAGAGACGTTCGTTCATCTAGCACAAATGGAACGGTTTGCAGGAGAAACTTTTACTCTGGTTTCTCAGTCTGTTTCCTAGTGCCGGTTTGAAGTTCCTGCAGTTTACACTGTAAAACTGAGTTGGTGCTAGTACCACCCCATATATATTTATGGAGTGGATTTTGCAACTGAAAAGAAACTTTGTGTTCCCAACATTCTAGGTGAAGGACGGCTTTCACACACACTTATCTCTCAGAACTTAGCATGTGGAGAGCCGTTCGTTCTCCTAGCACCAAGGGAACGGGTTGAGTAGAAACTTTTACTCTGGTTTCTCAGTCTGTTTCCTAGTGCCGGGTTGAAGTTCCTGCAGTTTTCACTGTAAAACCGAGTTGGTGCTAGTACCACCCCATATATATTTATGGAGTGGAGTTTGCAACTGAAAAGAAACTTTGTGTTCCCAACATTCTAGGTGAAGGACGGCTTTCACACACACTTATCTCTCAGAACTTAGCATGTGGAGAGCCGTTCGTTCTCCTAGCACCAAGGGAACGGGTTGAGTAGAAACTTTTACTCTGGTTTCTCAGTCTGTTTCCTAGTGCCGGGTTGAATTTCCTGCAGATTTCTTGGTAAAACCAAGTTGAATCTTGTACATCCCCATATATATGTATTGAGTGGAGGTTGCAACTGAAAAGAAACTTTGTGTTCCCAACAAGGTTGGTGAAGGACGCCTTTCACACACACTTATCTCTCAGAACTGAGCATGTGGAGAGACGTTCGTTCATCTAGCACAAATGGAACGGGTTGCAGGGGAAAATTTATTCTGGTTTCTCAGTCTGTTTCCTAGTGCCGGTTTGATGTTCCTGCAGATTTCACTGTAAAACAGTGTTGGAGCTTGTACCTCCAAATATATATTTAAGGAGTGGAGTTTGCAAATGAAAAGAAATTTTGTGTTCCCAACAAGCAAGGTGAAGGACGGCTTTCACACACAATTGTCTCTCAGAACGGAGCATGTGGATAGACGTTCGTTCACCTAGCACCAAGGGAACGGGTTGCAGGAGAAATTTTTACTCTGGTTTCTCAGTCTGTTACCTAGTGCCCGTTTGAATTTCCTGCAGTTTTAACTGTAAAACCAAGTTGGTGCAAGTATCTCCCCATATATATGTATGGATTGTAGTTTGCAACAGAAAAGAAAATTTGTGTTCCCAACAAGCTAGGTGAAGGACGGCTTTCACACACACTTATCTCTCAGAACTGAGCATGTGGAGAGACTTTCGTTCACCTAGCACCAAGGGAACGGTTTGCAAGAGAAACTTTTACTCTGGTTTCTCAGTCTGTCCTCTAGTGCCGGTTTGATGTTCCTGCAGTTTTCACTGTAAAACCGAGTTGGAGCTAGTACCTCGCCCTTTATATGTATGGAGTGGAATTTGCAACTGAAAAGAAACTTTGTGTTCCCAACAAGCTATGTGAAGGACGGCTTTCACACACACTTATCTCTCAGAACTGAGCATGTGGAGAGACTTTCGTTCATCTAGCACCAAGGGAACTGGTTGCAGTAGAAACTTTTACTCTGGTTTCTCAGTCTGTTTCCTAGTGCCGGTTTAAATTTCCTGCAGTTTTCACTGTAAAGCCGAGTTGGAGCTAGTACCTCCCCATATATATGTATCGAGTGCAGTTTGCAACTGAAAAGAAACTTTGTGTTCCCAACCAAGTAGATGAAGGACGGCTATCACACACACTTATCTCTCAGAACTGAGCATGTGGAGAGACGTTCGTTCACCTAGAACCAAGGGAACGGGGTGCAGGAGAAAATTTTACTCTTGTTTCTCAGTCTGTTTCCTAGTGCCGGTTTCAAGTTCCGGCAGTTTTCACTGTAAAACCGAGTTGGGGCTTGTACCTCCACACATATATGCATGGAGTGGAGTTTGCAACTGAAAATAAGCAATGTGTTCCCAACGAGATATGTGAAGGACGGCTTTCACACACACTTAACTCTCAGAACTGAGCATGTGGAGAGACGTTCGTTCATCTAGCACCAAGGGAACGGGTTGCAGGTGTAACTTTTACTCTGTTTTCTCAGTCTGTTTCCTAGTGCCGGTTGGAAGCTCCTGCAGTTTTCACTGTAAAAGCGAGTTGGAGCTTGTACCGCCCCCTATATATGTATGGAGTGGAGTTTGCAACTGAAAAGAAACTTTGTGTTCCCAACAACCTAGGTGAAGGACGGCTTTCACACACATATCTCTCAGAAATGAGCATGTGGTGAGACGTTCGTTCATCTAGCACTAAGGGAACGGTTTGCAGTAGAAACATTTACTCTTGTTTCTCAGTATGTTTCCTAGTGCTGGTTTGAATTTCCTGCAGATTTCTTGGTAAAACCGAGTTGAATCTTGTACCTACCCATATATATGTATCGAGTGGAGGTTGCAACTGAAAAGAAACTTTGTGTTCCCAACAAAGTAGGTGAAGGACGGCTTTCACACACAGTTATCTCTCAGAACTGATCATGTGGATAGACTTTCGTTCATCTAGCACCAACTGAACGGGTTGCAGGATAAACTATTACCCTGGTTTCTCAGTCTGTTTCCTAGTGCTTGTTTGAAGTTCCTGCAGTTTTCAATGTAAACCCGAGTTGGAGCTAGTACATTCCCATATATATGTATGGAGTGGAGTTTGCAACTGAAAAGAACCTTTGTGTTCCCAACAAGCTAGGTGAAGGACGGCTTTCACACACACTTATCTCTCAGAACTGAGCATGTGGAGAGACTTTCGTTCATCTAGCACCAAGGGAACTGGTTGCAGTAGAAACTTTTACTCTGGTTTCTCAGTCTGTTTCCTAGTGCCGGTTTAAATTTCCTGCAGTTTTCACTGTAAAGCCGAGTTGGAGCTAGTACCTCCCCATATATATGTATCGAGTGCAGTTTGCAACTGAAAAGAAACTTTGTGTTCCCAACCAAGTAGATGAAGGACGGCTATCACACACACTTATCTCTCAGAAATGAGTATATGGAGAGACGTTCGTTCACCTAGCACCAAGGGAACGGGGTGCAGGAGAAAATTTTACTCTTGTTTCTCAGTCTGTTTCCTAGTGCCGGTTTCAAGTTCCTGTAGTTTTCACTGTAAAACCGAGTTGGGGCTTGTACCTCCACACATATATGCATGGAGTGGAGTTTGCAACTGAAAATAAGCAATGTGTTCCCAACGAGATATGTGAAGGACGGCTTTCACACACACTTAACTCTCAGAACTGAGCATGTGGAGAGACGTTCGTTCATCTAGCACCAAGGGAACGGGTTGCAGGTGTAACTTTTACTCTGTTTTCTCAGTCTGTTTCCTAGTGCCGGTTGGAAGCTCCTGCAGTTTTCACTGTAAAAGCGAGTTGGAGCTTGTACCTCCCCCTATATATGTATGGAGTGGAGTTTGCAACTGAAAAGAAACTTTGTGTTCCGAACAACCTAGGTGAAGGACGGCTTTCACACACATATCTCTCAGAAATGAGCATGTGGTGAGACGTTCGTTCATCTAGCACTAAGGGAACGGTTTGCAGTAGAAACATTTACTCTTGTTTCTCAGTATGTTTCCTAGTGCTGGTTTGAATTTCCTGCAGATTTCTTGGTAAAACCGAGTTGAAGCTTGTACCTCCCCATATATATGTATCGAGTGGAGGTTGCAACTGAAAAGAAACTTTGTGTTCCCAACAAGGTAGGTGAAGGACGGCTTTCACACACAGTTATCTCTCAGAACTGATCATGTGGATAGACTTTCGTTCATCTAGCACCAACTGAACGGGTTGCAGGATAAACTATTACCCTGGTTTCTCAGTCTGTTTCCTAGTGCTTGTTTGAAGTTCCTGCAGTTTTCAATGTAAACCCGAGTTGGAGCTAGTACATTCCCATATATATGTATGGAGTGGAGTTTGCAACTGAAAAGAACCTTTGTGTTCCCAACAAGCTAGGTGAAGGACGGCTTTCACACACACTTATCTCTCAGAACTGAGCATGTGGAGAGACGTTCGTTCATCTAGCACAAAGGGAACGGGTTGCAGGGGAAACTTTTATTCTGGTTTCTCAGTCTGTTTCCTAGTGCCGGTTTGATGTTCCTGCAGTTTTCACTTTAAAACGGATTTGGAGCTAGTACCTCCCCATATATATATATATGGAGTGGAGTTTGCAACTGAAAAGTAACTTTGTGTTCCCAACAAGATAGGTAAAGAACGGCTTTCACATAGCCTTATCCCTCAGAACTGAGCATGTGGAGAGACGTTCGTTCATCTAGCACAAAGGGAACGGGTTGCAGGAGAAACTTTTACTCTGGTTTCTCTGTCTGTTTCCTACTGCCGGATTGAAGTTCCTGCAGTTTCACTGTAAAACCGAGTTGGAGCTAGTACCTCAACCTTTATATGAATGGAGTGGAGTTTGCAACTGAAAAGAAACTTTGTGTTCCCAACAAGCTAGGTGAAGGACAGCTTTCACACACATATCTCTCAGAACTGAGCATGTGGAGAGAATTTCGTTCATCTAGCACCAAGGGAACTGGTTGAAGTAGAAAATTTTACTCTGGTTTCTCAGTCTGTTTCCTAGTGCCTGTTTGAATTTCCTGCAGTTTTCACTGTAAAACCGAGTTGGAGCTAGTACCTCCCCATATATATGTATCGAGTGGGGTTTGCAACTGAAAAGAAACTTTGTGTTCCCAACAAGGTTGATGAATGACGGCTTTCACACACAGTTATCTCTCAGAAATGAGCATGTGGAAAGACGTGAGATCATCTAGCACAAAGGGATCGGGTTGCAGGAGAAAATTTTACTCTGGTTTCTCAGTCTGTTTCCTAGTCCCGGTTTGAAGTTCCTGCAGTTTTCACTGTAAAACCGAGTTGGAGCTAGTACATCCACATATATATGTATGGAGAGGTGTTTGCAAATGAAAAGAAACATTGTGTTCCCAACAAGCTAGGTGAATTACGGCTTTCACACACACTTATCTATCAGAACTGAGCTTGTGAATACACTTTCGTTCACCTAACACCAAGGGAACGGGTTCCAGGAGAAACTTTTACTCTGGTTTCTCATTCTGTTTCCTAGTGCCGGTTTAAGTTCCTGCAGTTTTCACTGTTAACCCGAGTTGGAGCTAGTACTTCCCCATATATATGCATGGAGTGGGGTTGCAATTGAAAATAAGCATTGTGTTCCCAACAAGCTAGGTGAAGGACGGCTTTCACACACACATATCTCTCAGAATTGAGCATGTGGAGAGACGTTCGTTCATCTAACACCAAGGGAACGGGTTGCAGGAGCAACTTTTACTCTGGTTTCTCAGTCTGTTTCCTGGTGCCGGTTTGAAGTTCCTGCAGTTTTAACTGTAAAACCGAGTTGGAGCTAGTACCTCCCCATATATATATATAGAGTGGAGTTTGCAACTGAAAAGAAACTTTGTGTTCCCAACAAGGTAGATGAAGTACGGCTTTCACACACACTTATCTCTCAGAAATGAGCATGTGGAGAGACGTTCGATCATCTAGCACAAAGGGAACGGTTTGCAGGTGAAACTTTTACTCGGGTTTCTCAGTCTGTTTCCTAGTGCCGGTTTGAAGTTCCTGCAGTTTTCACGGTAAAACCTACTTGGGGCTAGTACATCCACATATATATGTATGGAGAGGTGTTTGCAACTGAAAAGATACTTTCTGTTCCCAACAAGCTAGGTGAAAGACGGCTTTCACACACTCTTATCTCTCAGAACTGAGCTTGTGGAGACACTTTCGTTCACCAAGCACCAAGGGAACGGGTTGCAGGAGAATCTTTTACTCTGGTTTCTCAGTCTGTTTCCTAGTGCCGGTTTGAAGCTCCTGCAGTTTTCACTGTAAACCCGAGTTGGAGCTCGTAATTCCCCATATATACGTATGGAGTGGAGTTTGCAACTGAAAAGAAACTTTGTGTTCCCAACAAGCTATTTGAAGGACGGCTTTCACACACACTTATCTCTCAGAACTTAGCATGTGGAGAGACGTTCGTTCTCCTAGCACCAAGGAAACGGGTTGCAGTAGAAAATTTACTCTGGTTTCTCAGTCTGTTTCCTAGTGCCGGTTTGAAGTTCCTGCAGTTTTCACTGTAAAAGCGAGTTGGAGATTGTACCTCCCCTATATATATATGGAGTGGAGTTTGCAACTGAAAAGAAACTTTGTGTTCCCAACAACCTAGGTGAAGGACGGCTTTCACACTCATATCTCTCAGAAATGAGCATGTAGAGAGACGTTCGTTCATCTAGCACTAAGGGAACGGGTTGCAGTAGAAACTTTTACTCTGGTTTCTCAGTATGTTTCCTAGTGCCGGGTTGAATTTCCTGCAGATTTCTTGGTAAAACCGAGTTGAAGCCTGTACATCCCATATATATGTATCGAGTGGAGGTTGCAACTGAAAAGAAACTTTGTGTTCCCAACAAGGTATGTGAAGGACGGCTTTCACACACAGTTATCTCTCAGAACTGATCATGTGGAGAGACTTTCGTTCATCTAGCACCAACTGAATGGGTTGCAGTATAAACTATTACCCTGGTTTCTCAGTCTGTTTCCTAGTGCCGGTTTGATGTTCCTGCAGTTTTCACTTTAAAACCGAGTTGGAGCTAGTCCATCCCCATATATATGTATGGAGTGGAGTTAGCAACTGAAAAGAAACTTTGTGTTCCCAACTAGATAGGTAAAGAACGGCTTTCACACAGCCTTATCCCTCAGAACTGAGCATGTGGAGAGACGTTCGTTCATCTAGCACAAATGGAACGGTTTGCAGGAGAAACTTTTACTCTGGTTTCTCAGTCTGTTTCCTAGTGCCGGTTTGAAGTTCCTGCAGTTTACACTGTAAAACTGAGTTGGTGCTAGTACCACCCCATATATATTTATGGAGTGGAGTTTGCAACTGAAAAGAAACTTTGTGTTCCCAACATTCTAGGTGAAGGACGGCTTTCACACACACTTATCTCTCAGAACTTAGCATGTGGAGAGCCGTTCGTTCTCCTAGCACCAAGGGAACGGGTTGAGTAGAAACTTTTACTCTGGTTTCTCAGTCTGTTTCCTAGTGCCGGGTTGAAGTTCCTGCAGTTTTCACTGTAAAACCGAGTTGGTGCTAGTACCACCCCATATATATTTATGGAGTGGAGTTTGCAACTGAAAAGAAACTTTGTGTTCCCAACATTCTAGGTGAAGGACGGCTTTCACACACACTTATCTCTCAGAACTGAGCATGTGGAGAGACGTTCGTTCATCTAGCACAAATGGAACGAGTTGCAGGGGAAACTTTATTCTAGTTTCTCAGTCTGTTTCCTAGTGCCAGTTTGATGTTCCTGCAGTTTTCACTTTAAAACCGAGTTGGAGCTAGTACCTCCCCATATATATGTATGGAGTGGAGTTTGCAACTGAAAAGAAACTTTGTGTTCCCAACAATCTAGGTGAAGGACGGCTTTCACTCACACTTATCTCTCAGAACTGAGCATGTGGAGAGACTTTCGTTCACCTAGCACCAAGGGAACGGGTTGTAGGAGAAACTTTTACTCTGGTTTCTAAGTCTGTTTCCTATTGCCGGTTTGAAGTTCCTGCAGTTTTCACTGTAAAACCGAGTTGGAGCTAGTACCTCCCCCTTTATATGAATGCAGTGGAGTTTGCAACTGAAAAGAAACTTTGTGTTCCCAACAAGCTAGGTGAAGGACAGCTTTCACACACATATCTCTCAGAACTGAGCATGTGGCGAGACTTTCGTTCATCTAGCACCAAGGGAACTGGTTGCAGTAGAAACTTTTACTCTGGTTTCTCAGTCTGTTTCCTACTGCCGGTTTGAATTTCCTGCAGTTTTCACTGTAAAACCGAGTTGGAGCTAGTACCTCCCCATATAAATTTATCGAGTGGGGTTTGCAACTTAAAAGAAACTTTGTGTTCCCAACAAGGTAGATGAATTACGGCTTTCACACACACTTATCTCTCAGAACTGAGCTTGTGGAGACACTTTCGTTCACCTAGCATCAAGGGAACGGTTTGCAGGAGAAACTTTTACTCTGGTTTCTCA
This sequence comes from Camelus dromedarius, assembly GCF_036321535.1. NCBI lineage: Eukaryota > Metazoa > Chordata > Mammalia > Artiodactyla > Camelidae > Camelus > Camelus dromedarius. Next base: position 26,525,315 of record NC_087460.1, read on the forward strand.
GTCTGTTTCCTAGTGCCGGTTTGAAGTTCCTGCAGTTTTCACTGTAAAACCTAGTTGGAGCTAGTACATCCACATATATATGTATGGATAGGTGTTTGCAACTGAAAAGATACTTTTTGTTCCCCACAAGCTAGGTGAAGGACGGCTTTCACACACTCTTATCTCTCAGAACTGAGCTTGTGGAGACACTTTCGTTCACCTAGCAACAAGGGAACGGTTTGCAGGAGAAACTTTTACTCTGGTTTCTCAGTCTGTTCCCTAGTGCCCGTTTTAATTTCCTGCAGTTTTCACTGTAAACCCGAGTTGGAGCTAGTACTTCCCCATATATACGTATGGAGTGGAGTTTGCAACTGAAAAGAAACTTTGTGTTCCCAACAAGGTAGGTGAAGAACGGCTTTCACACACAGTTATCTCTCAGAACTGATCATGTGGAGAGACTTTCGTTCATCTACCACCAACTGAAAGGGTTGCAGGATAAATTATTACCCTGGTTTCTCAGTCTGTTTCCTAGTGCCGGTTTGAAGTTCCTGCACATTTCACTGTAAAACCGATTTGGAGCTAGTACATCCCCATATATATGTATGGAGTGGAGTTTGCAACTGAAAAGAACCTTTGTGTTCCCAACAAGCTAGGTGAAGTACGGCTTTCACACACACTTATCTCTCAGAACTGAGCATGTGGAGAGACGTTCGTTCATCTAGCACAAAGGGAACGGGTTGCAGGGAAAACTTTTATTCAGGTTTCTCAGTCTGTTTCCTAGTGCCGGTTTGATGTTCCTGCAGTTTTCTCTTTAAAACCGAGTTGGAGCTTGTACCTCCCCATATATATGTATGGAGTGGAGTTTGCAACTGAAAAGAAACTTTGTGTTCCCAACAAGATAGGTAAAGAACGGCTTTCACACAGCCTTATCCCTCAGAACTGAGCATGTGGAGAGACGTTCGTTCATCTAGCACAAATGGAAAGGTTTGCAAGAGAAACTTTTACTCTTGTTTCTCAGTCTGTTTCCTAGTGCCGGATTGAAGTTCCTGCAATTTTCACTGTAAAACCGAGTTGGAGCTAGTACCTCCACCTTTATATGAATGGAGTGGAGTTTGCAACTGAAAAGAACTTTGTGTTCCCAACAAGCAAGGTGAAGGACAGTTTTCACACACATATTTCTCAGAATTGAGCATGTGGAGAGAATATCGTTCATCTAGCACCAAGGGAACTGGTTGCAGTAGAAACTTTTACTCTGGTTTCTCAGTCTGTTTCCTAGTGCCTGTTTGAATTTCCTGCAGTTTTCACTGTAAAACCGAGTTGGAGCTAGTACCTCCCCATATATATGTATGGAGTGGAGTTTGCAACTGAAAAGAAACTTTGTGTTCCCAACAAGGTTGATGAATGACGGTTTTCACACACACTTATCTCTCAGAAATGAGCATGTGGAAAGACGTTCGATCATCTAGCACAAAGGGATCGGGTTGCAGGAGAAAATTTTACTCTGGTTTCTCAGTCTGTTTCCTAGTGCCGGTTTGAAGTTCCTGCAGGTTTCACTGTAAAACCGAGTTGGAGCTAGTATATCCACATATATATGTATGGAGAGGTGTTTTCAAATGAAAAGAAACTTTGTGTTCCCAACAAGCTAGGTGAAGGACGGCTTTCACACACACTTATCTCTCAGAACTGAGCTTGTGAATACACTTAAGTTCACCTAACACCAAGGGAATGGGTTGCAGGAGAAACTTTTACTCTGGATTCTCAGTCTGTTTCCTAGTGCCGGTTTAAGTTCCTGCAGTTTTCACTGTAAATCCGAGTTGGAGCTAGTACTTCCCCATATATATGCATGGAGTGGGGTTGCAATTGAAAATAAGCATTGTGTTTCCAACAAGCTAGGTCAAGGACGGCTTTCACTCACAATTATCTCTCATAACTGAGCATGTGGAGAGACTTTCGTTCACCTAGCACCAAGGGAACGGGTTGCAGGAGAAACTTTTACTCTGGTTTATAAGTCTGTTTCCTATTGCCGGGTTGAAGTTCCTGCAGTTTTCACTGTAAAACCGAGTTGGAGCTAGTACCTCCCCCTTTATATGAATGGAGTGGAGTTTGCAACTGAAAAGAAACTTTGTGTTCCCAACAAGATAGGTGAAGGACAGCTTTCACACACATATGTCTCAGAACTGAGCATGTGGAGAGACTTTCATTCATCTAGCACCAAGTGATCTGGTTGCAGTAGAAACATTTACTCTGGTTTCTCAGTCTGTTTCCTAGTGCTGGTTTGAATTTCCTGCAGTTTTCACTGTAAAACCGAGTTGGAGCTAGTACCTCCCCATATATATGTATCGAGTTGAGTTTGCAACTTAAAAGAAACTTTGTGTTCCCAACAAGGTAGATGAATGACGGCTTTCACACACACTTATCTCTCAGAAATGAGCATGTGGAGAGACGTTCGATCATTTAGCACAAAGGGATCGGGTTCCATGAGAAAATTTTACTCTGGTTTCTCAGTCTGTTTCCTAGTGCCGGTTTGAAGTTCCGGCAGTTTTCACTGTAAAACCGAGTTGGAGCTAGTACATACCCATATATATGTATGGAGAGGTTTTTGCAACTGAAAAAGAAACTTTGTGTTCCCAACAAGCTAGGTGAAGGACGGCTTTCACACACACTTATCTCTGAGAACTGAGCTTGTGGAGACACTTTCGTTCACCTAGCTCCAAGGGAAGGGGTTGCAGGGGAAACTTTTACTCTGGTTTCTCAGTCTGTTTCCTACTGCCGATTTGAATTTCCTGCAGTTTTCAATGTAAAAACCTGTTGGAGCTAGTACCTCCCCCTATATATGCATGGAGTGGAATTTGCAACTGAAAATAAGCATTGTGTTCCCAACAAGCTAGGTGAAGTACGGCTTTCACACACACTTATCTCTCAGAACTGAGCATGTGGAAAGACGTTCGTTCATCTAGCACCAAGGGAACGGGATGCAGGAAAAAGTTTTACTCTGTTTTCTCAGTCTCTTTCCTAGTGCCGGTATGAATTTCCTGCAGATTTCTTGGTAAAACCGATTTGAAGCCTGTACCTCCCATATATATGTATCGAGTGGATTTTGCAACTGAAAAGAAACTTTGTGTTCCCAACAAGGTATGTGAAGGACGGCTTTCACACACAGTTATCTCTCAGAACTGAGCATGTGGAGAGACGTTCGTTAACCTAGCACCAAGGAAACGGGTTGCAGGAGAAACTTTTACTCTGGATTCTCAGTCTGTTTCCTAGTGCCGGTTTGAAGTTCCTGCAGTTTTCACGGTAAAACCGAGTTGGTGCTAGTTCCTCCCCATATATATGTATGGAGTGGAGTTTGCAACTGAAAAGAAACTTTGTGTTCCCAACATTCTAGGTGAAGGATGGCTTTCACACACACTTATATCTCAGAACTGGGGATGTGGAGAGACATTCGTTCATCTAGCACCAAGGGAAAAGGATGGAGGAGAAACTTTTACTCTGGTATCTCAGTCTGTTTCCTAGTGCCGGTTTGAATTTCCTGCAGTTTTCACAGTAAAACCGAATTGGAGCTAGATCCACCCCCTATATATGTATGGAATGTAGTTTTATACCGAAAAGAAACTTTGTTTTCCCAACAAGCTAGGTGAAGGACTGAAGGACTGCTTTCACACACACTTATCTCTCAGAACTGAGCATGTGGAGAGAAGTTCGTTCATCTAGCACCAAGGGAACGGGTTGCAGGAGAAATTTTTACTCTGGTTTCTCAGTCTATTTCCTAGTGCCGGTTTGAAGTTCCTGCACTTTTCACTGTAAAACCGTGTTGGAGCTAGTACCTACCCCTATATATGTATGGAGTGGAATTTGCAACTGAAAAGAAACTTTGTGTTCCCAACAAGCTAGGTGCAGGACGGCTTTCACAGACATATCTCTCAGAACTGATCATGTGGAGAGACATTCGTTCATCTAGCACCAAGGGAAAAAGATGCAGGAGAAATTTTACTCTGGTTCTCAGTCTGTTTCCTAGTGCCGTTTAGATGTTCCCGCAGTTTTCAATGTAAAACCGAGTTGGACTAGTACCTCCCCATATATATGTATGGATTGGAGTTGGTAACTGAAAAGAAACATTGTGTTCCCAACAAGCTAGGTGAAGGACGGTGTTCACACACCCTTATCTCTCAGAACTGAGCATGTTGAGAGACGTTCGTTCATCTAACACGAAGGGAACGGGTTGCAGGAGAAAATTTTACTCTGGTTTCTCAGTCTGTTTCCTAGTGTCGGTTTGAAATTCCTGCAGTATTCACTGTAAAACCGAGTTGAGCTTGTACCTCCCCATATATATGTAAAAAGTAGGGTTTGCAACTGAAAAGATACTTTGTGTTCCCCACAAGGTAGGTGAAGTAAGGCTTTCACACACATTTAATTCTCAGTAATGAGCATGTGGAGAGACATTCGTTCATATAGCACCAATGGAACGGGTTGCAGGGAAACTTTTACTCTGGTTTCTCAGTCTGTTTCCTAGTGCCGGATTTAAGTTCCCGCACTTTTCACTGTAAAACCGAGTTGGAGCTATTACCTCCCCATATATATGAACGAAGTTGAGTTTGAAACTGAAAAGAAACTTTGTGTTCCCAACAAGCTAGGTGAAGGACGGCATTCACACACAGTTATCTCTCAGAACTATGCATGTGGAGAGACGTTCGTTCACCTAGCACCTAGGGAACGGGTTGCAGGAGAAACTTTTACTCTGGTTTCTCAGTCTGTTTCCTAGTGCCGGTTTGAAATTCCTACAGTTTTCACTGTAATACCGAATTGGAGATACTAGCTCCCCTTATATATGTATGGAGATGAGTTTGCAACTGAAAAGATTCTTTGTGTTCCCATCAAGAAAGGTGAAGGACGGCTTTTAAACACACTTATATCTCAGAACTGAGCATGTGGAGAGACGTTCTTTCATCTAGCACAAAAGGAACGGTTTGCAAGAGAAACATTTACTCTGGATTCTCAGTCTGTTTCCTAGTGGCGGTTTGAAGTTCCTGCAGTTTTCACTGTAAAACCGAGTTGGAGCTAGTACCTCCCCATATATATTTAAGGAGTGGAGTTTTCAACTGAAAAGAAACTTTGTGTTCCCAACAAGCAATGTGAAATACGGCTTTCACACACACTTATCTCTCAGAACTGAGCATGTGGAAAGACGTTCGTTCTCCTAGCACCAAGGAAACGGGTTGCAGGAGAAATTTTACTCTGCTTTTTTGTTGGTTTCCTAGTGCCGGTTTGAAGGTCCTGCAGTTTTCACTGTAAAACTGAGTTGGCGCTAGTACCTCCCAATATATATGTATGGAGTGGAGTTTGCAACTGAAAAGAAACTTTGTGTTCCCAACAAAATAGGAGAAGGAGGGCTTTTACACACACTTATCTCTCGGAACTGAGAATGTGGAGAGAAGTTCGTTCATCTAGCACCAAGGGAACTGGTTGCAGGAGAAAATTTTACTCTGGTTTCTCAGTCTGTTTCCTAGTGCCGGTTTGAATTTCCTGCAGTTTTCACTGTAAAAACGAGTTGGAGCTAGTACTTCCCCATATATATGTATGGAGTGGAGTTTGCAACTGAAAAGAAATTTTGTATTCCCAAAAATCTATGTGAAGGATGGCTTTCACACACAGTTATCTCTCAGAACAGAGAATGTGCAGACAGTTTCGTTCATCTAGTACCTAGGGAACGGGTAGCAGGAGCAACTATTTCTCTAGTTTCTCAGTTTGTTTCCTAGTGCCGGTTTGAAGTTCCTGCAGTTTTCACTGTAAAAACGAGATGGAGCTAGTTCCTACCCATATATACGTATGGAGTACAGTTTGTAACTGAAAAGAAACTTTGTGTTTCCAACAAGCAAGGTGAAGGACGGCTTTCACACACAGTTATCTCTCAGAACTGTGCATGTGGAGAGACGTTCGTTCACCTAGCACCAAGGGAACGAGTTGCAGGGAAACTTTTACTCTGGTTCCTCAGTCTGTTTCCTAGTGCCGGTTTGAAATTCCTGCTTTTTTCACTGTAAAACAGAGTTGGAGCTAGTACCTCCCCATATATATGTATGGAGTGGAGTTTGCAACTGAAAAATAACTTTGTGTTCCCAACTAGCTAGGTGAAGTGCGGCTTTCACACATAATTATCTATCAGAACAGAGCATGTCTAGAGACTTTCGTTCATCTAGCACCAAGGGAACGGGTTGCAGGTGAAACTTTTACTCTGGTATCTCAGTCTGTTTCCTAGTGCCGGTTTGAAGTTCCTACAGTTTTCACTGTAAAACATAGTTGGAGCTAGTATCTCCCCATATATATGTATGGAGTGGAGTTTTCAACTGAAAAGAAACTTTGTGTTCCCAATATTCTAAGTGAAGTACGGCTTTCACACACATATTTCTCAGAATTTAGCATGTGGAGAGACGTTCGTTCATCTCGCAAAAAATGGAAAGTTTTGCAGGAGAAACTTTTACTATGGTTTCTCAGTCTGTTTCCTAGTGCCGGTTTGATGTTCCTGCAGTTTTCACTGTAAAACCGAGTTGGAGCTAATACATCCCCATATATATGTATGGAGTGGAGTTAGCAACTGAAAAGAAACTTTGTGTTCCCAACAAGCTAGGTGAAGGACGGCTATCACACACCCTTATCTCTCAGAACTGAGCATGTGGAGAGACTTTCTTTCATCTAGCAACAATGGAACGAGTTGCAGGAGAAACATTTACTCTGAGTTCTCAGTCTGTTTCCTAGTGCCGGTTTGAAGTTCCTGCAGTTTTCACTGGAAAACAGAGTTGGAGCTACTACCTCCCCATATATATATAAGGAGTGGAGTTTGCAAGTGAATAGAAACTTTGTGTTCCCAAAAAGCTAGGTGAAGGATGGCTTTCACACACACTTATCTCTCAGAACTGAACATGTGGAGAGACGTTCGTTCACCTAGCACCAAGGGAACAGTCTGCAGTAGAAACTTTTACTCTGGTTTCTCAATCTATTTCCTAGTGTCGGTTTGAATTTCCTGCATTTTTCACTATAAAACCGAGTTGGATCTAGTACCTCCCCCTAGATATGCATGGAGTGGAGTTTGCAACTGAAAATAAGTATTGTTTTCCCAACAAGCTAGGTGAAGGACGGCTTTCACACACACTTATCTCTCAGAACTGAGCATGTGGAGAGATGTTCGTTCATCTAGCACCAAGGGAACGGGTTGCAGTAGAAAATTTTACTCTGGTTTCTCATTCTGTTTCCAAGTGCCGGTTTGAAATTCCTGCAGTTTTCACTGTAAAACCGAGTTGGAGCTAGTACTTCCCCATATATATGTATGGAGTGGAGTTTGCAACTGAAAAGAACCTTTGTGTTCCCAACAAGCTAGGTGAAGGACGGCTTTCACACACACATATCTCTAAGAACTGAGCATGTGGAGACACGTTCTTTCATCTAGCACCAAGGGAACGGGTTGCAGGAGAAACTTTTACTCTGGTTTCTCAGTCTGATTCATAGTGCCGGTTTGAATTTCCTGCAGTTTTCACTGTAAAACATAGTTGGAGCTAGTACCTCCCCATATATATTTATGGAGTGGAGTTTGCACTGAAAAGAAACTTTGTGTTCCCAACAAGCTAGGTGAAGGGCGGCTTTCACACACACTTATCTCTCAGAACTGATCATGTGGAGAGACTTTCGTTCATCTAGCACCAAGGGAACGGGTTGCAGGAGAAACTTTTACTCTTGGTTCTCAGTCTGTTTCCTAGTGCCGGTTTGAAGTTCCTGCAGTTTTCACTAGAAAACGGAATTGGAGCTACTACCTCCCCATATATATGTATGGAGTAGAGTTTGCAAATTAAAAGAAACTTTGTGTTCCCAACAAGCTAGGTGAAGGACGGCTTTCACACACACTTATCTCTCAGAACTAAGCTTGTGGAGACACGTTCGTTCACCTAGCACCAAGGGAACGGGTTGCTGGAGAAACTTTTACTCTGGATACTAAGTCTGTTTCCTAGTGCCGGTTTGAAGTTCCTGCAGTTTTCACTGTAAAACAGAGTTGGAGCTAGTACCTCCCAATATATATATGTATGGAGTGGAGTTTGCAACTGAAAAGAAACTTTGTGTTCCCAACAAGCTAGGTGAAAGGCGGCTTTCATACACACTTATCTCTCAGAACTGAGCATGTGGAGAGACGTTCGTTCATCTAGCACCAAGGGATCGGGTTGCAGGAGAAACTTTTACTCTGGGTTCTCAGTCTGTTTCCTAGTGCCGGATTGTAGTTCCTGCAGTTTTCACTGGAAAACCGAATTGGAGCTACTACCTCCCCATATATATTTATGGAGTGGAGTTTGCAACTTAAAAGAAACTTTGTGTTCACAACAAGCTTGGTGAAGGACGGCTTTCACACACACTTATGTCTCAGAACTAAGCTTGTGGAGACACGTTCGTTCACCTAGCACCAAGGGAACGGGTTGCTGGAGAAACTTTTACTCTGGATTCTTAATCTGCTTCCTAGTGCCGGTTTGAAGTTCCTGCAGTTTTCACTGTAAAATCGAGTTGGAGCTAGTACCTCCCCCTATACATGTAAGGAGTGGAGTTTCCAACTGAAAATAATCATTGTGTTCCCAACAAGCTAGTTGAAGGACGGCTTTCACACACACTTATCTATCAGAACAGAGCATGTGGAGAGACGTTCCTTCATCTTATCACCAAGGGAACGGGTTGCAGTTGAAACTTTTACTCTGGTATCTCAGTCTGTTTCATAGTGCCGGTTTGAAGTTCCTGCAGTTTTCACTGTAAAACCGAGTTGGAGCTTGTACCTCCCCTTATATATTTATGGAGTGGAGTTTGCAACTGAAAAGAAAAATTGTGTTCCCAACATTCTAGGTGAAGGACGGCTTTCACACACATATCTCTCAGAACTGAGCATGTGGAGAGACGTTCGTTCATCTAGCACCAAGGGAACGGTTTGCAGGAGAAACTTTTACTCTGGTTTCTCATTCTGTTTCCTAGTGCCGGGTTTAATTTCCTGCAGTTTTCAGTGTAAACAAGTGTTGGAGCTAGTACTTCCCCATATATACGTATGGAGTGGGTTTGCAACTAAAAAGAAGCTTTGTGTTCCCATCAAGCTAGTTGCAGGACGGCTTTCACACACACATATCTCTCAGAACTGAGCATGTGGAGAGACTTTCGTTCACCTAGCACCAAGGGAACGGGTTGCAGGAGAAAATTTTACTCTGGTTTCTCAGTCTGTTTCCTAGTGCCGGTTTGAAATTCCTGCATTTTTCACTGTAAAACCAAGTTGGTGCAAGTATCTCCCCATATATATGTATGGAGTGTAGTTTGCAACTGAAAAGAAACTTTGTGTTCCCAACAAGCTAGGTGAAGGACGGCTATCACACACCCTTATCTCTCAGAACTGAGCATGTGGAGAGACTTTCTTTCATCTAGCAACAATGGAACGAGTTGCAGGAGAAACATTTACTCTGAGTTCTCAGTCTGTTTCCTAGTGCCGGTTTGAAGTTCCTGCAGTTTTCACTGGAAAACAGAGTTGGAGCTACTACCTCCCCATATATATATAAGGAGTGGAGTTTGCAAGTGAATAGAAACTTTGTGTTCCCAAAAAGCTAGGTGAAGGATGGCTTTCACACACACTTATCTCTCAGAACTGAACATGTGGAGAGACGTTCGTTCACCTAGCACCAAGGGAACAGTCTGCAGTAGAAACTTTTACTCTGGTTTCTCAATCTATTTCCTAGTGCCGGTTTGAATTTCCTGCATTTTTCACTATAAAACCGAGTTGGATCTAGTACCTCCCCCTAGATATGCATGGAGTGGAGTTTGCAACTGAAAATAAGTATTGTTTTCCCAACAAGCTAGGTGAAGGACGGCTTTCACACACACTTATCTCTCAGAACTGAGCATGTGGAGAGATGTTCGTTCATCTAGCACCAAGGGAACGGGTTGCAGTAGAAAATTTTACTCTGGTTTCTCATTCTGTTTCCAAGTGCCGGTTTGAAATTCCTGCAGTTTTCACTGTAAAACCGAGTTGGAGCTAGTACTTCCCCATATATATGTATGGAGTGGAGTTTGCAACTGAAAAGAACCTTTGTGTTCCCAACAAGCTAGGTGAAGGACGGCTTTCACACACACATATCTCTAAGAACTGAGCATGTGGAGACACGTTCTTTCATCTAGCACCAAGGGAACGGGTTGCTGGAGAAACTTTTACTCTGGATACTAAGTCTGTTTCCTAGTGCCGGTTTGAAGTTCCTGCAGTTTTCACTGTAAAACCGAGTTGGAGCTTGTACCTCCCCTTATATATTTATGGAGTGGAGTTTGCAACTGAAAAGAAAAATTGTGTTCCCAACATTCTAGGTGAAGGACGGCTTTCACACACATATCTCTCAGAACTGAGCATGTGGAGAGACGTTCGTTCATCTAGCACCAAGGGAACGGTTTGCAGGAGAAACTTTTACTCTGGTTTCTCATTCTGTTTCCTAGTGCCGGGTTTAATTTCCTGCAGTTTTCAGTGTAAACAAGTGTTGGAGCTAGTACTTCCCCATATATACGTATGGAGTGGGTTTGCAACTAAAAAGAAGCTTTGTGTTCCCATCAAGCTAGTTGCAGGACGGCTTTCACACACACATATCTCTCAGAACTGAGCATGTGGAGAGACTTTCGTTCACCTAGCACCAAGGGAACGGGTTGCAGGAGAAAATTTTACTCTGGTTTCTCAGTCTGTTTCCTAGTGCCGGTTTGAAATTCCTGCATTTTTCACTGTAAAACCAAGTTGGTGCAAGTATCTCCCCATATATATGTATGGAGTGTAGTTTGCAACTGAAAAGAAACTTTGTGTTCCCAACAAGCTAGGTGAAGGACGGCTATCACACACCCTTATCTCTCAGAACTGAGCATGTGGAGAGACTTTCTTTCATCTAGCAACAATGGAACGAGTTGCAGGAGAAACATTTACTCTGAGTTCTCAGTCTGTTTCCTAGTGCCGGTTTGAAGTTCCTGCAGTTTTCACTGGAAAACAGAGTTGGAGCTACTACCTCCCCATATATATATAAGGAGTGGAGTTTGCAAGTGAATAGAAACTTTGTGTTCCCAAAAAGCTAGGTGAAGGATGGCTTTCACACACACTTATCTCTCAGAACTGAACATGTGGAGAGACGTTCGTTCACCTAGCACCAAGGGAACAGTCTGCAGTAGAAACTTTTACTCTGGTTTCTCAATCTATTTCCTAGTGCCGGTTTGAATTTCCTGCATTTTTCACTATAAAACCGAGTTGGATCTAGTACCTCCCCCTAGATATGCATGGAGTGGAGTTTGCAACTGAAAATAATTATTGTTTTCCCAACAAGCTAGGTGAAGGACGGCTTTCACACACACTTATCTCTCAGAACTGAGCATGTGGAGAGATGTTCGTTCATCTAGCACCAAGGGAACGGGTTGCAGTAGAAAATTTTACTCTGGTTTCTCATTCTGTTTCCAAGTGCCGGTTTGAATTTCCTGCAGTTTTCACTGTAAAACCGAGTTGGAGCTAGTACTTCCCCATATATATGTATGGAGTGGAGTTTGCAACTGAAAAGAACCTTTGTGTTCCCAACAAGCTAGGTGAAGGACGGCTTTCACACACACATATCTCTAAGAACTGAGCATGTGGAGACACGTTCTTTCATCTAGCACCAAGGGAACGGGTTGCAGGAGAAACTTTTACTCTGGTTTCTCAGTCTGATTCATAGTGCCGGTTTGAATTTCCTGCAGTTTTCACTGTAAAACATAGTTGGAGCTAGTACCTCCCCATATATATTTATGGAGTGGAGTTTGCACTGAAAAGAAACTTTGTGTTCCCAACAAGCTAGGTGAAGGGCGGCTTTCACACACACTTATCTCTCAGAACTGATCATGTGGAGAGACTTTCGTTCATCTAGCACCAAGGGAACGGGTTGCAGGAGAAACTTTTACTCTTGGTTCTCAGTCTGTTTCCTAGTGCCGGTTTGAAGTTCCTGCAGTTTTCACTAGAAAACGGAATTGGAGCTACTACCTCCCCATATATATGTATGGAGTAGAGTTTGCAAATTAAAAGAAACTTTGTGTTCCCAACAAGCTAGGTGAAGGACGGCTTTCACACACACTTATCTCTCAGAACTAAGCTTGTGGAGACACGTTCGTTCACCTAGCACCAAGGGAACGGGTTGCTGGAGAAACTTTTACTCTGGATACTAAGTCTGTTTCCTAGTGCCGGTTTGAAGTTCCTGCAGTTTTCACTGTAAAACAGAGTTGGAGCTAGTACCTCCCAATATATATATGTATGGAGTGGAGTTTGCAACTGAAAAGAAACTTTGTGTTCCCAACAAGCTAGTTGAAAGGCGGCTTTCATACACACTTATCTCTCAGAACTGAGCATGTGGAGAGACGTTCGTTCATCTAGCACCAAGGGATCGGGTTGCAGGAGAAACTTTTACTCTGGGTTCTCAGTCTGTTTCCTAGTGCCGGATTGTAGTTCCTGCAGTTTTCACTGGAAAACCGAATTGGAGCTACTACCTCCCCATATATATTTATGGAGTGGAGTTTGCAACTTAAAAGAAACTTTGTGTTCACAACAAGCTTGGTGAAGGACGGCTTTCACACACACTTATGTCTCAGAACTAAGCTTGTGGAGACACGTTCGTTCACCTAGCACCAAGGGAACGGGTTGCTGGAGAAACTTTTACTCTGGATTCTTAATCTGCTTCCTAGTGCCGGTTTGAAGTTCCTGCAGTTTTCACTGTAAAATCGAGTTGGAGCTAGTACCTCCCCCTATACATGTAAGGAGTGGAGTTCCCAACTGAAAATAAGCATTGTGTTCCCAACAAGCTAGTTGAAGGACGGCTTTCACACACACTTATCTATCAGAACAGAGCATGTGGAGAGACGTTCCTTCATCTTATCACCAAGGGAACGGGTTGCAGTTGAAACTTTTACTCTGGTATCTCAGTCTGTTTCATAGTGCCGGTTTGAAGTTCCTGCAGTTTTCACTGTAAAACCGAGTTGGAGCTTGTACCTCCCCTTATATATTTATGGAGTGGAGTTTGCAACTGAAAAGAAAAATTGTGTTCCCAACATTCTAGGTGAAGGACGGCTTTCACACACATATCTCTCAGAACTGAGCATGTGGAGAGACGTTCGTTCATCTAGCACCAAGGGAACGGTTTGCAGGAGAAACTTTTACTCTGGTTTCTCATTCTGTTTCCTAGTGCCGGGTTTAATTTCCTGCAGTTTTCAGTGTAAACAAGTGTTGGAGCTAGTACTTCCCCATATATACGTATGGAGTGGGTTTGCAACTAAAAAGAAGCTTTGTGTTCCCATCAAGCTAGTTGCAGGACGGCTTTCACACACACATATCTCTCAGAACTGAGCATGTGGAGAGACTTTCGTTCACCTAGCACCAAGGGAACGGGTTGCAGGAGAAAATTTTACTCTGGTTTCTCAGTCTGTTTCCTAGTGCCGGTTTGAAATTCCTGCATTTTTCACTGTAAAACCAAGTTGGTGCAAGTATCTCCCCATATATATGTATGGAGTGTAGTTTGCAACTGAAAAGAAACTTTGTGTTCCCAACAAGCTATGTGAAGGATGCTTTCACACACACTTATCTCTCAGAACTAAGCATGTGGAGAGACGTTCGTTCATCTAGCACAAAGGGAACGGGTTGCAGGGGAAACTCTTATTCTGGTTTCTCAGTCTGTTTCCTAGTGCCGGTTTGAAGCTCCTGCAGTTTTCACTGTAAAACCGAGTTGGAGCTTGTACCTCCCCCTATATATGTATGGAGTGGAGTTTGCAACTGAAAAGAAACTTTGTGTTCCCAACAACCTAGGTGAAGGACGGCTTTCACACACATATCTCTCAGAAATGAGCATGTGGTGAGACGTTCGTTCATCTAGCACTAAGGGAACGGTTTGCAGTAGAAACATTTACTCTTGTTTCTCAGTATGTTTCCTAGTGCTGGTTTGAATTTCCTGCAGATTTCTTGGTAAAACCGAGTTGAAGCTTGTACCTCCCCATATATATGTATCGAGTGGAGGTTGCAACTGAAAAGAAACTTTGTGTTCCCAACAAGGTAGGTGAAGGACGGCTTTCACACACAGTTATCTCTCAGAACTGATCATGTGGATAGACTTTCGTTCATCTAGCACCAACTGAACGGGTTGCAGGATAAACTATTACCCTGGTTTCTCAGTCTGTTTCCTAGTGCTTGTTTGAAGTTCCTGCAGTTTTCAATGTAAACCCGAGTTGGAGCTAGTACATTCCCATATATATGTATGGAGTGGAGTTTGCAACTGAAAAGAACCTTTGTGTTCCCAACAAGCTAGGTGAAGGACGGCTTTCACACACACTTATCTCTCAGAACTGAGCATGTGGAGAGACGTTCGTTCATCTAGCACAAAGGGAACGGGTTGCAGGGGAAACTTTTATTCTGGTTTCTCAGTCTGTTTCCTAGTGCCGGTTTGATGTTCCTGCAGTTTTCACTTTAAAACGGATTTGGAGCTAGTACCTCCCCATATATATATATGGAGTGGAGTTTGCAACTGAAAAGAAACTTTGTGTTCCCAACAAGATATGTAAAGAACGGCTTTCACATAGCCTTATCCCTCAGAACTGAGCATGTGGAGAGACGTTCGTTCATCTAGCACAAAGGGAACGGGTTGCAGGAGAAACTTTTACTCTGGTTTCTCTGTCTGTTTCCTACTGCCGGATAGAAGTTCCTGCAGTTTCACTGTAAAACCGAGTTGGAGCTAGTACCTCAACCTTTATATGAATGGAGTGGAGTTTGCAACTGAAAAGAAACTTTGTGTTCCCAACAAGCTAGGTGAAGGACAGCTTTCACACACATATCTCTCAGAACTGAGCATGTGGAGAGAATTTCGTTCATCTAGCACCAAGGGAACTGGTTGAAGTAGAAAATTTTACTCTGGTTTCTCAGTCTGTTTCCTAGTGCCTGTTTGAATTTCCTGCAGTTTTCACTGTAAACCCGAGTTGGAGCTAGTACCTCCCCATATATATGTATCGAGTGGGGTTTGCAACTGAAAAGAAACCTTGTGTTCCCAACAAGGTTGATGAATGACGGCTTTCACACACACTTATCTCTCAGAAATGAGCATGTGGAAAGACGTGAGATCATCTAGCACAAAGGGATCGGGTTGCAGGAGAAAATTTTACTCTGGTTTCTCAGTCTGTTTCCTAGTCCCGGTTTGAAGTTCCTGCAGTTTTCACTGTAAAACCGAGTTGGAGCTAGTACATCCACATATATATGTATGGAGAGGTGTTTGCAAATGAAAAGAAACTTTGTGTTCCCAACAAGCTAGGTGAATTACGGCTTTCACACACACTTATCTATCAGAACTGAGCTTGTGAATACACTTTCGTTCACCTAACACCAAGGGAACGGGTTCCAGGAGAAACTTTTACTCTGGTTTCTCATTCTGTTTCCTAGTGCCGGTTTAAGTTCCTGCAGTTTTCACTGTTAACCCGAGTTGGAGCTAGTACTTCCCCATATATATGCATGGAGTGGGGTTGCAATTGAAAATAAGCATTGTGTTCCCAACAAGCTAGGTGAAGGACGGCTTTCACACACACATATCTCTCAGAATTGAGCATGTGGAGAGACGTTCGTTCATCTAACACCAAGGGAACGGGTTGCAGGAGCAACTTTTACTCTGGTTTCTCAGTCTGTTTCCTGGTGCCGGTTTGAAGTTCCTGCAGTTTTAACTGTAAAACCGAGTTGGAGCTAGTACCTCCCCATATATATATATAGAGTGGAGTTTGCAACTGAAAAGAAACTTTGTGTTCCCAACAAGGTAGATGAAGTACGGCTTTCACACACACTTATCTCTCAGAAATGAGCATGTGGACAGACGTTCGATCATCTAGCACAAAGGGAACGGTTTGCAGGTGAAACTTTTACTCGGGTTTCTCAGTCTGTTTCCTAGTGCCGGTTTGAAGTTCCTGCAGTTTTCACGGTAAAACCTACTTGGGGCTAGTACATCCACATATATATGTATGGAGAGGTGTTTGCAACTGAAAAGATACTTTCTGTTCCCAACAAGCTAGGTGAATTACGGCTTTCACACACTCTTATCTCTCAGAACTGAGCTTGTGGAGACACTTTCGTTCACCAAGCACCAAGGGAACGGGTTGCAGGAGAATCTTTTACTCTGGTTTCTCAGTCTGTTTCCTAGTGCCGGTTTGAAGCTCCTGCAGTTTTCACTGTAAACCCGAGTTGGAGCTCGTAATTCCCCATATATACGTATGGAGTGGAGTTTGCAACTGAAAAGAAACTTTGTGTTCCCAACAAGCGATTTGAAGGACGGCTTTCACACACACTTATCTCTCAGAACTTAGCATGTGGAGAGACGTTCGTTCTCCTAGCACCAAGGAAACGGGTTGCAGTAGAAAATTTACTCTGGTTTCTCAGTCTGTTTCCTAGTGCCGGTTTGAAGTTCCTGCAGTTTTCACTGAAAAAGCAAGTTGGAGATTGTACCTCCCCCTATATATATATGGAGTGGAGTTTGCAACTGAAAAGAAACTTTGTGTTCCCAACAACCTAGGTGAAGGACGGCTTTCACACTCATATCTCTCAGAAATGAGCATGTAGAGAGACGTTCGTTCATCTAGCACTAAGGGAACGGGTTGCAGTAGAAACTTTTACTCTGGTTTCTCAGTATGTTTCCTAGTGCCGGGTTGAATTTCCTGCAGATTTCTTGGTAAAACCGAGTTGAAGCCTGTACATCCCATATATATGTATCGAGTGGAGGTTGCAACTGAAAAGAAACTTTGTGTTCCCAACAAGGTATGTGAAGGACGGCTTTCACACACAGTTATCTCTCAGAACTGATCATGTGGAGAGACTTTCGTTCATCTAGCACCAACTGAATGGGTTGCAGGATAAACTATTACCCTGGTTTCTCAGTCTGTTTCCTAGTGCCGGTTTGATGTTCCTGCAGTTTTCACTTTAAAACCGAGTTGGAGCTAGTCCATCCCCATATATATGTATGGAGTGGAGTTAGCAACTGAAAAGAAACTTTGTGTTCCCAACTAGATAGGTAAAGAACGGCTTTCACACAGCCTTATCCCTCAGAACTGAGCATGTGGAGAGACGTTCGTTCATCTAGCACAAATGGAACGGTTTGCAGGAGAAACTTTTACTCTGGTTTCTCAGTCTGTTTCCTAGTGCCGGTTTGAAGTTCCTGCAGTTTACACTGTAAAACTGAGTTGGTGCTAGTACCACCCCATATATATTTATGGAGTGGAGTTTGCAACTGAAAAGAAACTTTGTGTTCCCAACATTCTAGGTGAAGGACGGCTTTCACACACACTTATCTCTCAGAACTTAGCATGTGGAGAGCCGTTCGTTCTCCTAGCACCAAGGGAACGGGTTGAGTAGAAACTTTTACTCTGGTTTCTCAGTCTGTTTCCTAGTGCCGGGTTGAAGTTCCTGCAGTTTTCACTGTAAAACCGAGTTGGTGCTAGTACCACCCCATATATATTTATGGAGTGGAGTTTGCAACTGAAAAGAAACTTTGTGTTCCCAACATTCTAGGTGAAGGACGGCTTTCACACACACTTATCTCTCAGAACTTAGCATGTGGAGAGCCGTTCGTTCTCCTAGCACCAAGGGAACGGGTTGAGTAGAAACTTTTACTCTGGTTTCTCAGTCTGTTTCCTAGTGCCGGGTTGAATTTCCTGCAGATTTCTTGGTAAAACCAAGTTGAATCTTGTACCTCCCCATATATATGTATTGAGTGGAGGTTGCAACTGAAAAGAAACTTTGTGTTCCCAACAAGGTAGGTGAAGGACGGCTTTCACACACACTTATCTCTCAGAACTGAGCATGTGGAGAGACGTTCGTTCATCTAGCACAAATGGAACGGTTTGCAGGAGAAACTTTTACTCTGGTTTCTCAGTCTGTTTCCTAGTGCCGGTTTCAAGTTCCTGCAGTTTTCACTGTAAAACCGAGTTGGGGCTTGTACCTCCACACATATATGCATGGAGTGGAGTTTGCAACTGAAAATAAGCAATGTGTTCCCAACGAGATATGTGAAGGACGGCTTTCACACACACTTAACTCTCAGAACTGAGCATGTGGAGAGACGTTCGTTCATCTAGCACCAAGGGAACGGGTTGCAGGTGTAACTTTTACTCTGTTTTCTCAGTCTGTTTCCTAGTGCCGGTTGGAAGCTCCTGCAGTTTTCATTGTAAAAACGAGTTGGAGCTTGTACCTCCCCCTATATATGTATGGAGTGGAGTTTGCAACTGAAAAGAAACTTTGTGTTCCGAACAACCTAGGTGAAGGACGGCTTTCACACACATATCTCTCAGAAATGAGCATGTGGTGAGACGTTCGTTCATCTAGCACTAAGGGAACGGTTTGCAGTAGAAACATTTACTCTTGTTTCTCAGTATGTTTCCTAGTGCTGGTTTGAATTTCCTGCAGATTTCTTGGTAAAACCGAGTTGAAGCTTGTACCTCCCCATATATATGTATCGAGTGGAGGTTGCAACTGAAAAGAAACTTTGTGTTCCCAACAAGGTAGGTGAAGGACGGCTTTCACACACAGTTATCTCTCAGAACTGATCATGTGGATAGACTTTCGTTCATCTAGCACCAACTGAACGGGTTGCAGGATAAACTATTACCCTGGTTTCTCAGTCTGTTTCCTAGTGCTTGTTTGAAGTTCCTGCAGTTTTCAATGTAAACCCGAGTTGGAGCTAGTACATTCCCATATATATGTATGGAGTGGAGTTTGCAACTGAAAAGAACCTTTGTGTTCCCAACAAGCTAGGTGAAGGACGGCTTTCACACACACTTATCTCTCAGAACTGAGCATGTGGAGAGACGTTCGTTCATCTAGCACAAAGGGAACGGGTTGCAGGGGAAACTTTTATTCTGGTTTCTCAGTCTGTTTACTAGTGCCGGTTTGATGTTCCTGCAGTTTTCACTTTAAAACGGATTTGGAGCTAGTACCTCCCCATATATATATATGGAGTGGAGTTTGCAACTGAAAAGAAACTTTGTGTTCCCAACAAGATAGGTAAAGAACGGCTTTCACATAGCCTTATCCCTCAGAACTGAGCATGTGGAGAGACTTTCGTTCATCTAGCACAAAGGGAACGGGTTGCAGGAGAAACTTTTACTCTGGTTTCTCTGTCTGTTTCCTACTGCCGGATTGAAGTTCCTGCAGTTTCACTGTAAAACCGAGTTGGAGCTAGTACCTCAACCTTTATATGAATGGAGTGGAGTTTGCAACTGAAAAGAAACTTTGTGTTCCCAACAAGCTAGGTGAAGGACAGCTTTCACACACATATCTCTCAGAACTGAGCATGTGGAGAGAATTTCGTTCATCTAGCACCAAGGGAACTGGTTGAAGTAGAAAATTTTACTCTGGTTTCTCAGTCTGTTTCCTAGTGCCTGTTTGAATTTCCTGCAGTTTTCACTGTAAACCCGAGTTGGAGCTAGTACCTCCCCATATATATGTATCGAGTGGGGTTTGCAACTGAAAAGAAACTTTGTGTTCCCAACAAGGTTGATGAATGACGGCTTTCACACACACTTATCTCTCAGAAATGAGCATGTGGAAAGACGTGAGATCATCTAGCACAAAGGGATCGGGTTGCAGGAGAAAATTTTACTCTGGTTTCTCAGTCTGTTTCCTAGTCCCGGTTTGAAGTTCCTGCAGTTTTCACTGTAAAACCGAGTTGGAGCTAGTACATCCACATATATATGTATGGAGAGGTGTTTGCAAATGAAAAGAAACTTTGTGTTCCCAACAAGCTAGGTGAATTACGGCTTTCACACACACTTATCTATCAGAACTGAGCTTGTGAATACACTTTCGTTCACCTAACACCAAGGGAACGGGTTCCAGGAGAAACTTTTACTCTGGTTTCTCATTCTGTTTCCTAGTGCCGGTTTAAGTTCCTGCAGTTTTCACTGTTAACCCGAGTTGGAGCTAGTACTTCCCCATATATATGCATGGAGTGGGGTTGCAATTGAAAATAAGCATTGTGTTCCCAACAAGCTAGGTGAAGGACGGCTTTCACACACACTTATCTCTCAGAACTTAGCATGTGGAGAGACGTTCGTTCTCCTAGCACCAAGGAAACGGGTTGCAGTAGAAAATTTACTCTGGTTTCTCAGTCTGTTTCCTAGTGCCGGTTTGAAGTTCCTGCAGTTTTCACTGTAAAAGCGAGTTGGAGATTGTACCTCCCCCTATATATATATGGAGTGGAGTTTGCAACTGAAAAGAAACTTTGTGTTCCCAACAACCTAGGTGAAGGACGGCTTTCACACTCATATCTCTCAGAAATGAGCATGTAGAGAGACGTTCGTTCATCTAGCACTAAGGGAACTGGTTGCAGTAGAAACTTTTACTCTGGTTTCTCAGTATGTTTCCTAGTGCCGGGTTGAATTTCCTGCAGATTTCTTGGTAAAACCGAGTTGAAGCCTGTACATCCCATATATATGTATCGAGTGGAGGTTGCAACTGAAAAGAAACTTTGTGTTCCCAACAAGGTATGTGAAGGACGGCTTTCACACACAGTTATCTCTCAGAACTGATCATGTGGAGAGACTTTCGTTCATCTAGCACCAACTGAATGGGTTGCAGGATAAACTATTACCCTGGTTTCTCAGTCTGTTTCCTAGTGCCGGTTTGATGTTCCTGCAGTTTTCACTTTAAAACCGAGTTGGAGCTAGTCCATCCCCATATATATGTATGGAGTGGAGTTAGCAACTGAAAAGAAACTTTGTGTTCCCAACTAGATAGGTAAAGAACGGCTTTCACACAGCCTTATCCCTCAGAACTGAGCATGTGGAGAGACGTTCGTTCATCTAGCACAAATGGAACGGTTTGCAGGAGAAACTTTTACTCTGGTTTCTCAGTCTGTTTCCTAGTGCCGGTTTGAAGTTCCTGCAGTTTACACTGTAAAACTGAGTTGGTGCTAGTACCACCGCATATATATTTATGGAGTGGAGTTTGCAACTGAAAACAAACTTTGTGTTCCCAACATTCTAGGTGAAGGACGGCTTTCACACACACTTATCATTCAGAACTTAGCATGTGGAGAGCCGTTCGTTCTCCTAGCACCAAGGGAACGGGTTGAGTAGAAACTTTTACTCTGGTTTCTCAGTCTGTTTCCTAGTGCCGGGTTGAAGTTCCTGCAGTTTTCACTGTAAAACCGAGTTGGTGCTAGTACCACCCCATATATATTTATGGAGTGGAGTTTGCAACTGAAAAGAAACTTTGTGTTCCCAACATTCTAGGTGAAGGACGGCTTTCACACACACTTATCTCTCAGAACTTAGCATGTGGAGAGCCGTTCGTTCTCCTAGCAACAAGGGAACGGGTTGAGTAGAAACTTTTACTCTGGTTTCTCAGTCTGTTTCCTAGTGCCGGGTTGAATTTCCTGCAGATTTCTTGGTAAAACCAAGTTGAATCTTGTACCTCCCCATATATATGTATTGAGTGGAGGTTGCAACTGAAAAGAAACTTTGTGTTCCCAACAAGGTAGGTGAAGGACGGCTTTCACACACACTTATCTCTCAGAACTGAGCATGTGGAGAGACGTTCGTTCATCTAGCACAAATGGAACGGGTTGCAGGGGAAACTTTATTCTAGTTTCTCAGTCTGTTTCCTAGTGCCAGTTTGATGTTCCTGCAGTTTTCACTTTAAAACCGAGTTGGAGCTAGTACCTCCCCATATATATGTATGGAGTGGAGTTTGCAACTGAAAAGAAACTTTGTGTTCCCAACATTCTAGGTGAAGGACGGCTTTCACTCACACTTATCTCTCAGAACTGAGCATGTGGAGAGACTTTCGTTCATCTAGCACCAAGGGAACTGGTTGCAGTAGAAACTTTTACTCTGGTTTCTCAGTCTGTTTCCTAGTGCCGGTTTGAATTTCCTGCAGTTTTCACTGTAAAACCGAGTTGGAGCTAGTACCTCCCCATATAAATGTATCGAGTGGGGTTTGCAACTTAAAAGAAACTTTGTGTTCCCAACAAGGTAGATGAATTACGGCTTGCACACACACTTATCTCTCAGAACTGAGCTTGTGGAGACACTTTCGTTCACCTAGCACCAAGGGAACGGGTTGCAGGAGAAACTTTTACTCTGGTTTCTCAGTCTGTTTCCTAGTGCCGTTTTGAAGTTCCTGCAGTTTTCACTGTAAAACCTAGTTGGAGCTAGTACATCCACATATATATGTATGGATAGGTGTTTGCAACTGAAAAGATACTTTTTGTTCCCCACAAGCTAGGTGAAGGACGGCTTTCACACACTCTTATCTCTCAGAACTGAGCTTGTGGAGACACTTTCGTTCACCTAGCAACAAGGGAACGGTTTGCAGGAGAAACTTTTACTCTGGTTTCTCAGTCTGTTCCCTAGTGCCCGTTTTAATTTCCTGCAGTTTTCACTGTAAACCCGTTTGGAGCTAGTACTTCCCCATATATACGTATGGAGTGGAGTTTGCAACTGAAAAGAAACTTTGTGTTCCCAACAAGGTAGGTGAAGAACGGCTTTCACACACAATTATCTCTAGAACTGATCATTTGGAGAGACTTTCGTTCATCTACCACCAACTGAAAGGGTTGCAGGATAAATTATTACCCTGGTTTCTCAGTCTGTTTCCTAGTGCTGGTTTGAAGTTCCTGCACATTTCACTGTAAAACCGATTTGGAGCTAGTACATCCCCATATATATGTATGGAGTGGAGTTTGCAACTGAAAAGAACCTTTGTGTTCCCAACAAGCTAGGTGAAGTACGGCTTTCACACACACTTATCTCTCAGAACTGAGCATGTGGAGAGACGTTCGTTCATCTAGCACAAAGGGAACGGGTTGCAGGGAAAACTTTTATTCAGGTTTCTCAGTCTGTTTCCTAGTGCCGGTTTGATGTTCCTGCAGTTTTCTCTTTAAAACCGAGTTGGAGCTTGTACCTCACCATATATATGTATGGAGTGGAGTTTGCAACTGAAAAGAAACTTTGTGTTCCCAACAAGATAGGTAAAGAACGGCTTTCACACAGCCTTATCCCTCAGAACTGAGCATGTGGAGAGACGTTCGTTCATCTAGCACAAATGGAAAGGTTTGCAAGAGAAACTTTTACTCTTGTTTCTCAGTCTGTTTCCTAGTGCCGGATTGAAGTTCCTGCAATTTTCACTGTAAAACCGAGTTGGAGCTAGTACCTCCACCTTTATATGAATGGAGTGGCGTTTGCAACTGAAAAGAACTTTGTGTTCCCAACAAGCAAGGTGAAGGACAGTTTTCACACACATATTTCTCAGAACTGAGCATGTGGCGAGAATTTCGTTCATCTAGCACCAAGGGAACTGGTTGCAGTAGAAACTTTTACTCTGGTTTCTCAGTCTGTTTCCTAGTGCCTGTTTGAATTTCCTGCAGTTTTCACTGTAAAACCGAGTTGGAGCTAGTACCTCCCCATATATATGTATGGAGTGGAGTTTGCAACTGAAAAGAAACTTTGTTTTCCCAACAAGGTTGATGAATGACGGTTTTCACACACACTTATCTCTCAGAAATGAGCATGTGGAAAGACGTTCGATCATCTAGCACAAAGGGATCGGGTTGCAGGAGAAAATTTTACTCTGGTTTCTCAGTCTGTTTCCTAGTGCCGGTTTGAAGTTCCTGCAGGTTTCACTGTAAAACCGAGTTGGAGCTAGTATATCCACATATATATGTATGGAGAGGTGTTTTCAAATGAAAAGAAACTTTGTGTTCCCAACAAGCTAGGTGAAGGACGGCTTTCACACACACTTATCTCTCAGAACTGAGCTTGTGAATACACTTAAGTTCACCTAACACCAAGGGAATGGGTTGCAGGAGAAACTTTTACTCTGGATTCTCAGTCTGTTTCCTAGTGCCGGTTTAAGTTCCTGCAGTTTTCACTGTAAATCCGAGTTGGAGCTAGTACTTCCCCATATATATGCATGGAGTGGGGTTGCAATTGAAAATAAGCATTGTGTTTCCAACAAGCTAGGTCAAGGACGGCTTTCACTCACAATTATCTCTCATAACTGAGCATGTGGAGAGACTTTCGTTCACCTAGCACCAAGGGAACGGGTTGCAGGAGAAACTTTTACTCTGGTTTATAAGTCTGTTTCCTATTGCCGGTTTGAAGTTCCTGCAGTTTTCACTGTAAAACCGAGTAGGAGCTAGTACCTCCCCCTTTATATGAATGGAGTGGAGTTTGCAACTGAAAAGAAACTTTGTGTTCCCAACAAGATAGGTGAAGGACAGCTTTCACACACATATCTCTCAGAACTGAGCATGTGGAGAGACTTTCGTTCATCTAGCACCAAGGGATCTGGTTGCAGTAGAAACATTTACTCTGGTTTCTCAGTCTGTTTCCTAGTGCTGGTTTGAATTTCCTGCAGTTTTCACTGTAAAACCGAGTTGGAGCTAGTACCTCCCCATATATATGTATCGAGTTGTGTTTGCAACTTAAAAGAAACTTTGTGTTCCCAACAAGGTAGATGAATGACGGCTTTCACACACACTTATCTCTCAGAAATGAGCATGTGGAGAGACGTTCGATCATTTAGCACAAAGGGATCGGGTTGCATGAGAAAATTTTACTCTGGTTTCTCAGTCTGTTTCCTAGTGCCGGTTTGAAGTTCCTGCAGTTTTCACTGTAAAACCGAGTTGGAGCTAGTACATACCCATATATATGTATGGAGAGGTTTTTGCAACTGAAAAGAAACTTTGTGTTCCCAACAATCTAGGTGAAGGACGGCTTTCACACACACTTATCTCTGAGAACTGAGCTTGTGGAGACACTTTCGTTCACCTAGCTCCAAGGGAAGGGGTTGCAGGAGAAACTTTTACTCTGGTTTCTCAGTCTGTTTCCTACTGCCGATTTGAATTTCCTGCAGTTTTCAATGTAAAAACCTGTTGGAGCTAGTACCTCCCCCTATATATGCATGGAGTGGAATTTGCAACTGAAAATAAGCATTGTTTTCCCAACAAGCTAGGTGAAGTACGGCTTTCACACACACTTATCTCTCAGAACTGAGCATGTGGAAAGACGTTCGTTCATCTAGCACCAAAGGAACAGGATGCAGGAAAAAGTTTTACTCTGTTTTCTCAGTCTCTTTCCTAGTGCCGGTATGAATTTCCTGCAGATTTCTTGGTAAAACCGAGTTGAAGCCTGTACCTCCCATATATATGTATCGAGTGGATTTTGCAACTGAAAAGAAACTTTGTGTTCCCAACAAGGTATGTGAAGGACGGCTTTCACACACAGTTATCTCTCAGAACTGAGCATATGGAGAGACGTTCGTTAACCTAGCACCAAGGAAACGGGTTGCAGGAGAAACTTTTACTCTGGATTCTCAGTCTGTTTCCTAGTGCCGGTTTGAAGTTCCTGCAGTTTTCACGGTAAAACCGAGTTGGTGCTAGTTCCTCCCCATATATATGTATGGAGTGGAGTTTGCAACTGAAAAGAAACTTTGTGTTCCCAACATTCTAGGTGAAGGATGGCTTTCACACACACTTATATCTCAGAACTGGGGATGTGGAGAGACATTCGTTCATCTAGCACCAAGGGAAAAGGATGGAGGAGAAACTTTTACTCTGGTATCTCAGTCTGTTTCCTAGTGCCGGTTTGAATTTCCTGCAGTTTTCACAGTAAAACCGAATTGGAGCTAGAACCACCCCCTATATATGTATGGAATGTAGTTTTATACCGAAAAGAAACTTTGTTTTCCCAACAAGCTAGGTGAAGGACTGAAGGACTGCTTTCACACACACTTATCTCTCAGAACTGAGCATGTGGAGAGAAGTTCGTTCATCTAGCACCAAGGGAACGGGTTGCAGGAGAAACTTTTACTCTGGTTTCTCAGTCTATTTCCTAGTGCCGGTTTGAAGTTCCTGCACTTTTCACTGTAAAACCGTGTTGGAGCTAGTACCTACCCCTATATATGTATGGAGTGGAATTTTCAACTGAAAAGAAACTTTGTGTTCCCAACAAGCTAGGTGCAGGACGGCTTTCACAGACATATCTCTCAGAACTGATCATTTGGAGAGACGTTCGTTCATCTAGCACCAAGGGAAAAAGATGCAGGAGAAACTTTTACTCTGGTTCTCAGTCTGTTTCCTAGTGCCGTTTAGATGTTCCCACAGTTTTCAATGTAAAACCGAGTTGGAGCTAGTACCTCCCCATATATATGTATGGATTGGAGTTGGTAACTTAAAAGAAACATTGTGTTCCCAACAAGCTAGGTGAAGGACGGTGTTCACACACACTTATCTCTCAGAACTGAGCATGTTGAGAGACGTTCGTTCATCTAACACGAAGGGAACGGGTTGCAGGAGAAAATTTTACTCTGGTTTCTCAGTCTGTTTCCTAGTGTCGGTTTGAAATTCCTGCAGTATTCACTGTAAAACCGAGTTGAGCTTGTACCTCCCCATATAAATGTAAAAAGTAGGGTTTGCAACTGAAAAGATACTTTGTGTTCCCCACAAGGTAGGTGAAGTAAGGCTTTCACACACATTTAATTCTCAGTAATGAGCATGTGGAGAGACATTCGTTCATATAGCACCAATGGAACGGGTTGCAGGGAAACTTTTACTCTGGTTTCTCAGTCTGTTTCCTAGTGCCGGATTTAAGTTCCCGCACTTTTCACTGTAAAACCGAGTTGGAGCTATTACCTCCCCATATATATGAACGAAGTTGAGTTTGAAACTGAAAAGAAACTTTGTGTTCCCAACAAGCTAGGTGAAGGACGGCATTCACACACAGTTATCTCTCAGAACTATGCATGTGGAGAGACGTTCGTTCACCTAGCACCTAGGGAACGGGTTGCAGGAGAAACTTTTACTCTGGTTTCTCAGTTGTTTCCTAGTGCCGGTTTGAAATTCCTACAGTTTTCACTGTAATACCGAATTGGAGATACTAGCTCCCCTTATATATGTATGGAGATGAGTTTGCAACTGAAAAGATTCTTTGTGTTCCCATCAAGAAAGGTGAAGGACGGCTTTTAAACACACTTATCTCTCAGAACTGAGCATGTGGAGAGACGTTCTTTCATCTAGCACAAAAGGAACGGTTTGCAGGAGAAACATTTACTCTGGATTCTCAGTCTGTTTCCTAGTGGCGGTTTGAAGTTCCTGCAGTTTTCACTGTAAAACCGAGTTGGAGCTAGTACCTCCCCATATATATTTAAGGAGTGGAGTTTTCAACTGAAAAGAAACTTTGTGTTCCCAACAAGCAATGTGAAATACGGCTTTCACACACACTTATCTCTCAGAACTGAGCATGTGGAAAGACGTTCGTTCTCCTAGCACCAAGGGAACGGGTTGCAGGAGAAATTTTACTCTGCTTTTTTGTTGGTTTCCTAGTGCCGGTTTGAAGGTCCTGCAGTTTTCACTGTAAAACTGAGTTGGCGCTAGTACCTCCCAATATATATGTATGGAGTGGAGTTTGCAACTGAAAAGAAACTTTGTGTTCCCAACAAAATAGGAGAAGGAGGGCTTTTACACACACTTATCTCTCAGAACTGAGAATGTGGAGAGAAGTTCGTTCATCTAGCACCAAGGGAACTGGTTGCATGAGAAAATTTTACTCTGGTTTCTCAGTCTGTTTCCTAGTGCCGGTTTGAATTTCCTGCAGTTTTCACTGTAAAAACGAGTTGGAGCTAGTACTTCCCCATATATATGTATGGAGTGGAGTTTGCAACTGAAAAGAAATTTTGTATTCCCAAAAATCTATGTGAAGAATGGCTTTCACACACAGTTATCTCTCAGAACAGAGACTGTGCAGACAGTTTCGTTCATCTAGTACCTAGGGAACGGGTAGCAGGAGCAACTATTTCTCTAGTTTCTCAGTTTGTTTCCTAGTGCCGGTTTGAAGTTCCTGCAGTTTTCACTGTAAAAACGAGATGGAGCTAGTTCCTACCCATATATACGTATGGAGTGCAGTTTGTAACTGAAAAGAAACTTTGTGTTCCCAACAAGCAAGGTGAAGGACGACTTTCACACACAGTTATCTCTCAGAACTGTGCATGTGGAGAGACGTTCGTTCACCTAGCACCAAGGGAACGAGTTGCAGGGAAACTTTTACTCTGGTTTCTCAGTC
Source organism: Camelus dromedarius (assembly GCF_036321535.1). Lineage (NCBI taxonomy): Eukaryota > Metazoa > Chordata > Mammalia > Artiodactyla > Camelidae > Camelus > Camelus dromedarius. The sequence goes on from NC_087460.1 coordinate 26,553,401, forward strand.
TGTTTCCTAGTGCCGGTTTGAAATTCCTGCAGTTTTCACTGTAATACCGAGTTGGAGCTACAAGCTCCCCATATATATATATGGAGAGGAGTATGCAACTGGAAAGATACTTTGTGTTCCCAACAAGATAGAAGAAGTAGGGCTTTTACACACAATTATCTCTCAGAACTGAGAATGTGGAGAGAAGTTCGGTCATCTAGCACCAAGGGAACTGGTTGCAGGGGAAACATTTACTCTGGTTCCTCAGTCTGTTTCCTAGTGCCGGTTTTAAGTTCCTGCAGTTTTCACTGTAAAAAGGAGTTGGAGCTAGTACCTCCCCATATATATGTATGGATTGGAGTTTGCAACTGAAAAGAAACTTTGTGTTCCCCACAAGCTAGTTGAAGGACGGCTTTCACACTCACTTATCTCTCAGATCTGAGCATGTGGAGAGACTTTCGTTCATGTAGCACAAAGGGAACGGTTAGCAGGAAAACTTTTACTCTGGTTTCTCAGTCTGTTTCCTAGTGCCCGTTTGAAATTCCTGCATTTTTCACTGTAAAACCGAGTTGGAGCTACTTAATCTCCATATATATGTATGGAGAGGAGTTTGCAACTGAAAAGATACTTTGTATTCCCAACAAGCAAGGTGAAATACGGCTTTAAACACACATATCTCTCAGAACTGAGCATGTGGAGAGACGTTCGTTCATCTAGCACAAAGGGAACGGGTAGCAGGAGCAACTTTTACTCTGCTTTCTCAGTCTGTTTCCTAGTGCAGGTTTGAATTTCCAGCAGTTTTCACTGTAAAACCGAGTTGGAGCTAGTACCTCCCCATATATATATATGGAGTGGAGTTTGCAAGTGAAAAGAAACTTTGTGATCCAACAAGCTAGGTTAAAGACGGCTTTCACACACACTTATATCTCAGAAATTAGCATGTGGAGAGAAGATCCTTCATCTAGCAGAAAGGGAAAGTGTTGCAGGGGAAACATATACTCTGGTTTCTCAGTCTGTTTCCTAGTGCCGGTTTGAAGTTCCTGCAGTTTTCAATGTAATATCGAGTAGGAGCTTGTACCTCCCCATATATATGTATGGAATGGAGTTTGCAACTTAAAACAAACTTTGTGTTCCCAACAAATTAGTTGAAGGACGGCTTTCACACACAGTTATCTCTCAGAACTGAGCATGTGGAGAGACGTTCGTTCACCAAGCACCAAGGGAACGTGTTGCAGGAGAAATTTAATTCTGGTTTCTCAGTCTGTTTCTTAGTGCCGGTTTGAAGTTCCTGCAGTTTTCAATGTAATAAGGAGTAGGAGCTACTACCTCCCCATATATATGTATGGAGTGGAGTTTGCAAGTGAAAAGAAACTTTGTGTTCCCAAGAAGCTAGGTTAAAGACGGCTTTCTAACACACTTATCTCTCAGAAATGAGCATGTGGATAGACGATCCTTCATCTAGCACAAAGGGAAAGGGTTGTAGGGGAAACTTTTACTCTGGTTTCTCAGTCTGTTTCCTAGTGCCGGTTTGATGTTCCTGCAGTAAATCCGAGTTGGAACTACTACCTCCCCATATATATGTATGGAGTGGAGATTGCAACTGAAAGGAAACTTTGTGTTCCCAACAAGATAGGAGAATGAGGGCTTTTACACACACTTATTTCTCAGAACTGAGAATGAGTAGAGAAGTTCGTTCATCTAGCACCAAGGGAACTGGTTGCAGGAGAAACATTTACTCTGGTTTCTCAGTCTTTTTCCTAGTGCTGGTTTGAAGTTCCTGCAGTTTTCACTGTAAAACGGTGTTGGAGCTAGTACATCCCCGTATATATGTATGGATTGGAGTTTGCAACTTAAAAGAAACTTTGTGTTCCCAACAAGCTAGGTGTTGGACGGCATTCACACACACTTTTCTCTCAGAACTGAGCATGTGGAGAGACGTTCGTTCATCTAGCACCAAGGGAACGGGTTGCAGGAGAAACTTTTACTCTTTTTTCTCAGTCTTTTTCCTACTGCCGGGTTGAAGTTCCTGCAGATTTCACTGTAATAACGAGTTGGAGATAGAACCTCCCCATATATATGTATGGAGTGGAGTTTGCAACTTAAAAGAAACTTTGTTTTCCCAACAAGATAGGTGAAGGACGGCTTTAACACACAGTTATCTCTCAGAACTGCGCATGTGGAGAGACATTTGTTCACCTAGCACCAAGGGAACGGTTTACAGGAGAAACTTTACTCTGGTTTCTCAGTCTGTTTCTTAGTGCCGTTTTGAATTTCCTGCAGATTTCACTGTAAAAACGAGTTGGAACTACTACCTCCCCATATATATGTAAGGAGAGGAGTTTGCAACTAAAAAGATACTATGTGTTCCCAACAAGCAAGGTGAAGGACGGCTTTCACAAACACTTCTCTCTCAGAACTGAGCATGTGGAGAGACGTTCCTTCATCTAGCACAAAGGGAAAGGTTTGCAATGGAAACTTTTACTCTGGAATCTCAGTCTGTTTCCTAGTGCCGGGTTGAAGTTCCTGCAGTTTTCACTGTAAAAAAGATTTGGAGCTAGTACCTCCCCATATATATGTATGGAATGGATTTGGCAACTGCAAAGAAACTTTGTGTTCCCAACAAGCAAGGTGAAGGACTGCTTTCACACACACTTATCTCTCAGAACTGAACATGTGGAGAGACGTTCGTTCACATATCACCAATGGAACGGGTTGCAGGAGAAACTTTTACTCTGGTTTCTCAGTTTTTTTCCTACTGCCGGTATGAATTTCCTGCATTTTTCACTGTAAAAGCGAGTTGGAGCTACTACTTCCCCATATATATGCATGGAGAGGAGTTTGCAACTGAAAAGATACTTTGTGTTCCCAACAAGCAAGGTGAAGTTCGGCTTTTAAACACACTTATCTCTCAGAACTGAGCATGTGGAGAGACGTTCGTTCATCTAGCACAAAGGGAACGGGTTGCAGGAGAAACTTTTACTCTTGTTTCTCAGTCTGTTTCCTAGTGCCGGTTTGAAGTTCCTGCAGGTTTCACCTTAAAACCGAGTTGGAGCTAGTACCTCCCCATATATATGTTTGTAGTGGAGTTTGCAACTGAAAAGAAACTTTGTGTTCCCAACAAGCTAGGTGAAACTTGGCTTTCATAGACACTTATCTCACAGAACTGAGCATGTGGAGAGACGTTCATTCATCTAGCACCAAGGGAACGGGTTGCAGGAGAAAATTATACTCTGGTTTCTCAATCTGTTTCCTAGTGCCGTTTTGAAGTTCCTGCAATTTTCACTGTAAAACCGAGGTGGGGTTGTACCACCCCATATATATGTATGGAGAAGAGTTTGCAACTGAAAAGAAACTTTGTGTTCCCAACAAGCTAGGTGAAGGAAGGCTTTCACACACACTTATCTCTCAGAACTCAGCATGTGGATAGATGTTCGTTCATCTAGAACCAAGGGAACGGATTACAGGAGGAACTTTTACTCTGATTTTTCAGTCTGTTTCCTAGTGCCGGTTTGAAGTTCTTGCAGTTTTCACTGTAAAACCGAGTTGGAGATTTACCTCCCCTTATATATGTATGGAGTTGAGTTTGCTTGTGTAAAGATACTTAGTGTTCCCAAAAAGCTTGGTGAAGGACGGCTTTCACACACACTTATCTCTCAGAACTGAGCATGTGGAGAGACTATTGTTCATCTAGCACAAAGGGAACGGGTTGAAGGAGAAACATTTACTCCCGTTTCTCAGTCTGTTTCCTAGTGCTGGTTTGAAGTTCCTGCAGTTTTCACTGTAAAACCGACTTGGAGCTGGTACCTCCCAATATATAGGTATGGTGTGGAGTTTGCAAGTGAAAAGAAACTTTGTGTTCCCAACAAGCAAGGTGAAGGAAGGCTTTCACACACAATTATCTCTCAGATATGAGCATTTGGATAGACGTTCTTTCACCTAGCACCAAGGGAACGGGTTGCAGGAGAAACTTTTACTCTGGTTTCTCAGTCTGTTTCCTAATGCCGGTTTGAAGTTCCTGCAGTTTTCACAGTAAAACAGATTTGGAGCTTGTACATACCCATATATATGTATGGAGTTGTGGTTGCAACTGAAAAGTTACTTTGTGTTCCCATCAAGCTAGGTGAAGCATGGCTTTCACACACACTTATCTCTCAGAACTAGGCATGTGGAGGGACGTTCGTTCATCTAGCACCTAGGGAACGGGTTGCAGGAGAAACATTAACTCTGGTTTCTCAGTCTGTTTCCTAGTGCCGGTTTGAAATTCCTGCAGTTTTCACTGTAAAACAGATTTGGAGCTACTACTTCCCCATATATATGTATGGAGAGGAGTTTGCAACTGAAAAGATACTTTGTGTTCCCAACAAGCAAGGTGAAGTTCGGCTTTTAAACACACTTATCTCTCAGAACTCTGCATGTGGATACATGTTCGTTCATCTAGAACCAAGGGAACGGGTTACAGGAGGAACTTTTACTCTGATTTCTCAGTCTGTTTCCTAGTGCCGGTTTGAAGTTCTTGCAGTTTTAACTGTAAAACCGAGTTGGAGATTTACCTCCCCTTATATATGTATGGAGTTGAGTTTGCTTGTGTAAAGATACTTAGTGTTCCCAACAAGCTTGGTGAAGGACGGCTTTCACACACACTTATCTCTCAGAACTGAGCATGTGGAGAGACTTTTGTTCATCTAGCAAAAAGGGAATGGGTTGAAGGAGAAACATTTACTCCGTTTTCTCAGTCTGTTTCCTAGTGCTGGTTTGAAGTTCCTGCAGTTTTCACTGTAAAACAGATTTGGAGCTAGTACCTCCCCATATATATATATGGAGTGGATTTTGCAAGTGAAAAGAAACTTTGTGTTCCCAACAAGCTAATTTAAATACGGCTTTCACACACACTTATCTCTCAGAACTGAGCATGTGGAGAGACGTTCGTTCATCTAGCACCAAGGGAACGGGTTTCAGGAGAAACTTTTAATCTTGTTCTCAGTCTGTTTCCTAGTGCCGTTTTGAAGTTCCTGCAATTTTCACTGTAAAAACGAGGTGGGGCTTGTACCACCCCATATATATGTACGGAGAAGAGTTTGCAACTGAAAAGAAACTTTGTGTTCCCAACAAGTTAGGTGAAGGAAGGCTATCACACACACTTATCTCTCAGAACTCAGCATGTGGATAGATGTTCGTTCATCTAGAACCAAGGGAACGGGTTACAGGAGGAACTTTTACTCTGATTTCTCAGTCTGTTTCCTAGTGCCGGTTTGAAGTTCTTGCAGTTTTCACTGTAAAACCGAGTTGGAGATTTACCTCCCCTTATATATGTATGGAGTTGAATTTGCTTGTGTAAAGATACTTAGTGTTCCCAACAAGCTTGGTGAAGGACGGCTTTCACACACACTTATCTCTCAGAACTGAGCATGTGGAGAGACTTTTGTTCATCTAGCAAAAAGGGAACGGGTTGAAGGAGAAACATTTACTCCGTTTTCTCAGTCTGTTTCCTAGTGCTGGTTTGAAGTTCCTGCAGTTTTCACTGTAAAACAGATTTGGAGCTAGTACCTCCCCATGTATATGTATGGAGTGGATTTTGCAAGTGAAAAAAACTTTGTGTTCCCAACAAGCTAAGTTAAATACGGCTTTCACACACACTTATCTCTCAGAACTGAGCATGTGGAGAGACGTTCGTTCATCTAGCACCAAGGGAACGGGTTTCAGGAGAAACTTTTAATCTTGTTCTCAGTCTGTTTCCTAGTGCCGGTTTGAAGTTCCTGCAGTTTTCACTGTAAAACCGAGTTGGAGCTAGAACTTCCCCATATATAAGTATGGAGTGTATTTTTCAACTGAAAATAAACATTATGTTCCCAACAAGCTAGTTGAAGGACGGCTTTCACACACACTTATCTCTGAGAACTGAGCATGTGGAGAGACTTTCGTTCATCTAGCACCTAGGGAACGGGTAGCAGGAGCAACTTTTACTCAGGTTTCTCAGTCTGTTTCCTAGTGCCGGTTTGAAGTGCTTGCAGTTTTCTCTGTAAATCCGAGTTTGAGGTAGTACGTCCCCATATATATGTATGGAGAGGAGTTTGCAACTGAAAAGAAACTTTGTGTTCCCAACAAGCTAAGTTAAATACGGCTTTCACACAGACTTATCTCTCAGAACTGAGCATGTGGAGAGACGTTCGTTCACCTAGCACCAAGTTAACGGGTTGCAGTGGAAACTTTTACTCTGGTTTCTCAGTTTCTTTCCTAGTGCCGCTTGGATGTTCCTGCAGTTTTCACTGTAAATGCGAATTGGGGCTGGTACCTCCCCATATATATGTATGGAGTGGAGTTTGCAACTGAAAAAAAACTTTGTGTTCCCAACAAGCTACGTGAAGGACGGCTTTCACACACAATTATCTCTCAGAACTGAGAATGTGGAGAGACGTTCGTTCACCTATCACCAATGGAACGGGTTGCAGTAGAAACTTTTACTCAGGTTTCTCAGTCTGTTTCCTAGTGCCAGTTAGACGTTCCTGCAGTTTTCACTCTAAATCAGAGTTGGAGCTAGTACCTCCCCATATATATGTACGGAGTGGTGTTTGCAACTAAAAAGAAACTTTGTGTTCTCAACAAGCTAGGTGAAGGACGGCTTTCACACACATTTATCTCTCAGAACTGAGCAAGTGGAGAGACTTTCGTTCATCTAGCACCTAGGGAACGGGTAACAGGAGCAAATTTTACTCTGGTTTTTAATCTGTTTCCTAGTGCCTGTTTGACGTTCCTGCAGTTTTCACTCTAAATCAGAGTTGGAGCTAGTACCTCCCCATATATATGTATGGAGTGGAGTATGCAACTGAAAAGAAACTTTGTGTTCCCAAGAAGCAAAGTGAAGGACGGCTTTCACACACACTTATCTCTCAGAACTGAGCATGTGGAGAGACGTTCGTTCATTTAGCACGAACGGAACCTGTTGCACTAGAAACTTTTACTCTGGTTTCTCAGTCTGTTTCCTACTCCCGGTTTCAATTTCCTGCAGTTTTCACTGCAAAAAAGACTTGGAGCTAGTACCTCCCCATATATATGTATGGAGTGGAGTTTGCAAGTGAAAAGAAACTTTGTGTTCCCAACAAGCTTGGTTAAGGAAGGCTTTCACACACACATATCTCTCAGAACTGAGCATGTGGAGAGACTTTTGTTCATCTAGCACAAAGGGAACGGGTTGAAGGAGAAACATTTACTCCGTTTTCTCAGTCTGTTTCCTAGTGCTGGTTTGAAGTTCCTGCAATTTTCACTGTAAAACCGACTTGGAGCTAGTACCTCCCAATATATATGTATGGTGTGGAGTTTGCAAGTGAAAAGAAACTTTGTGTTCCCAACAAGCAAGGTGAAGGAAGGCTTTCACACACAATTATCTCTCAGATATGAGCATTTGGATAGACGTTCTTTCACCTAGCACCAAGGGAACGTGTTGCAGGAGAAACTTTTACTCTGGTTTCTCAGTCTGTTTCCTAATGCTGGTTTGAAGTTCCTGCAGTTTTCACAGTAAAACAGAGTTTGAGCTTGTACATACCCATATATATGTATGGAGTTGTGGTTGCAACTGAAAAGTTACTTTGTGTTCCCATCAAGCTAGGTGAAGAATGGCTTTCACACACACTTATCTCTCAGAACTGGGCATGTGGAGGGACGTTCGTTCATCTAGCACCTAGGGTACGGGTTGCAGGAGAAATATTAACTCTGGTTTCTCAGTCTGTTTCCTAGTGCCGGTTTGAAATTCCTGCAGTTTTCACTGTAAAACAGATTTGGAGCTAGTACCTCCCCATATATATGTATGGAGTTGATTTTGCAAGTGAAAAGATACTTTGTGTTCCCAAAAAGCTAAGTTAAATACGGCTTACACACACACTTATCTCTCAGAACTGAGCATGTGGAGAGACGTTCGTTCAACTAGCACCAAGGGAACGGGTTTCAGGAGAAACTTTTAATCTTGTTCTCAGTCTGTTTCCTAGTGCCGGTTTGAAGTTCCTGCAGTTTTCACTGTAAAACCGATTTGGAGCTAGAACTTCCCCATATATAAGTATGGAGTGTATTTTTCAACTGAAATTAAACACTGTGTTCCCAACAAGCTAGGTGAAGGACGGCTTTCACGCACACGTACCTCTCAGAAATGAGCATGTGGAGAGAAGTTCGTTCATCTAGCATCAAGGGAACGGTTTGCAGGAGAAACTTTTACTCTGTTTTCTCAGTCTGTTTCCTAGTGCCGGTTTGAAGTTCCTGCAGTCTTCACTGTAAACACGAGTTGGAGCTAGTACCTCCCCATATATACGTATGGAATGGAATTTGCAACAGAAAAGAAACATTGTGTTCCAAACATGCTAGGTGAAACACGGCTTTCACACACATTTATCTCTCAGAACTGAGCAAGTGGAGAGACGTTCGTTCATCTAGCACCTAGGGAACGGGTAACAGGAGCAACTTTTACTCTGGTTTTTAATCTGTTTCCTAGTGCCTGTTTGACGTTCCTGCAGGTTTCATTTTAAAACCGATTTGGAGCTAGTACCTCCCCATATATATGTATGAAGTGGAGTATGCAACTGAAAAGAAACTTTGTGTTCCCAAGAAGCAAAGTGAAGGACGGCTTTCACACACACTTATCTCTCAGAACTGAGCATGTGGAGAGACGTTCGTTCATCTAGCACCAAGGGAACGGGTTGCAGGAGAAACTTTTACTCTGGTTTCTCAGTCTGTATCCTAGTGCCGGTTTGACGTTCCGGCAGTTTTAACTGTAAAATCGAGTTGGAGCTCTTAACACCCCATATATATGTATGGAGAGGAGTTTGCAAGTGAAAACAAACTTTGTGTTCCCAACAAGCTTGATGAAGGAAGGCTTTCACACACACTTATCTCTCAGAACTGAGCATGTGGAGAGACGTTCGTTCATCTAGCACCAAGGGAACGGGTTGCAGGAGAAACTTTTACTCTGGTTTCTCAGTCTGCTTCCTACTGCCGGTTTGAATTTCCTGCAGTTTTCACTGCGAAAAAAATTTGGAGCTAGTACCTCCCAATATATATGTATGGAGTGGAGTTTGCATCTGAAAAGAAACTATGTGTTCCCAACAAGCTAGGTGAAACACGGCTTTCACACACACTTATCTCTCAGAACTGAGCATGTGGAGAGACGTTCGTTCACCTAACACCAAGTTAACGGGTTGCAGGGGAAACTTTTACTCTGGTTTCTCAGTCTCTTTCATAGTGCCGTTTTGAAGTTCCTGCAGTTTTCACTGTAAATGCGAATTGGGTATTGTACCTCCCCATATATATGTATGGAGTGGAGTTTGCAACTGAAAAAAAACTTTGTGTTCCCAACAAGCTACGTGAAGGACGGCTTTCACACACAATTATCTCTCAGAACTGAGAATGTGGAGAGACGTTCGTTCACCTATCACCAATGGAACGGGTTGCAGTAGAAACTTTTACTCAGGTTTCTCAGTCTGTTTCCTAGTGCCAGTTTGACGTTCCTGCAGTTTTCACTCTAAATCAGAGTTGGAGCTAGTACCTCCCCATATATATGTATAGAGTGGTGTTTGCAACTGAAAAGAAACTTTTTGTTCTCAACAAGCTAGGTGAAGGACGGCTTTCACACACATTTATCTCTCAGAACTGAGCAAGTGGGTAGACGGTCGTTCATCTAGCACCTAGGGAACGGGTAACAGGAGCAAATTTTACTCTGGTTTTTAATCTGTTTCCTAGTGCCTGTTTGACGTTGCTGCAGGTTTCACTTTAAAACCGAGTTGGAGCTAGTACCTCCCCATATATATGTATAGAGTGGAGTATGCAACTGAAAAGAAACTTTGTGTTCCCAAGAAGCAAAGTGAAGGACGGCTTTCACACACACTTATCTCTCAGAACTGAGCATGTGGAGAGACGTTCGTTCATTTAGCACGAAAGGAACCTGTTGCAGTAGATACTTTTACTCTGGTTTCTCAGTCTGTTTCCTAGTGCCGGTTTGAAGTTCCGGCAGTTTTCACTGTAAAACCGAGTTGGAGCTCTTAACACCCCATATATATGTATGGAGTGGAGTTTGCAACTTAAAAGAAACTTTGTGTTCACAACAAGCTTGGTGAAGGAAGGCTTTCACACACACTTATCTCTCAGAACTGAGCATGTGGAGAGACTTTTGTTCATCTAGCACAAAGGGAACGGGTTGAAGGAGAAACATTTACTCCGTTTTCTCAGTCTGTTTCCTAGTGCTTGTTTGAAGTTCCTGCAGTTTTCACTGTAAAACCAACTTGGAGCTAGTACCTCCCAATATATATGTATGGTGTGGAGTTTGCAAGTGAAAAGAAACTTTGTGTTCCCAACAAGCAAGGTGAAGAAAGGCTTTCACACACAATTATCTGTCAGATATGAGCATTTGGATAGACGTTCTTTCACCTAGCACCAAGGGAACGGGTTGCAGGAGAAACATTAACTCTGGTTTCTCAGTCTTTTCCTAATGCCGGTTTGAAGTTCCTGCAGTTTTCACAGTAAAATAGAGTTGGAGTTTGTACATACCCATATATTTGTATGGAGTTGTGGTTGCAACTGAAAAGTTACTTTGTGTTCCCATCAAGCTAGGTGAAGAATGGCTTTCACACACACTTATCTCTCAGAACTGGGCATGTGGAGGGACGTTCGTTCATCTAGCACCTAGGGAACGGTTTGCAGGAGAAACATTAACTCTGGTTTCTCAGTCTGTTTCCTAGTGCCGGTTTGAAATTCCTGCAGTTTTCACTGTAAAACAGATTTGGAGCTAGTACCTCCCCATATATATGTATGGAGTGGATTTTGCAAGTGAAAAGAAACTTTGTGTTCCCAACAAGCTAAGTTAAATACGGCTTTCACACACACTTATCTCTCAGAACTGAGCATGTGGAGAGACGTTCGTTCATCTAGCACCAAGGGAACGGGTTTCAGGAGAAACTTTTAATCTTGTTATCAGTCTGTTTCCTAGTGCCGTTTTTAAGTTCCTGCAGTTTTCACTGTAAAACCGAGTTGGAGCTAGAACTTCCCCATATATAAGTATGGAGTGTATTTTTCAACTGAAATTAAACACTGTGTTCCCAACAAGCTAGGTGAAGGACGGCTTTCACGCAAACTTACCTCTCAGAAATGAGCATGTGGAGAGAAGTTCGTTCACCTAGCATCAAGGGAACGGTTTGCAAGAGAAACTTTTACTCTGGTTTCTCAGTCTGTTTCCTAGTGCCGGTTTGAAGTTCCGGCAGTTTTCACAGTAAAACCGAGTTGGAGCTCTTAACACCCCATATATATGTATGGAGTGGAGTTTGCAAGTGAAAAGAAACTTTCTGTTCCCAACAAGTTTGGTGAAGGAAAGCTTTCACACACACTTATCCCTCAGAACTGAGCATGTGGAGAGACGTTCGTTCATCTAGCATCAAGGGAACGGGTTGCAGGAGAAACTTTTACTCTGGTTTGTCAGTCTGTTTCCTAGTGCTGGTTTGAAGTTCCTGCAGTTTTCACTGTAAAACCGACTTGGAGCTAGTACCTCCCAATATATATGTATGGTTTGGAGTTTGCAAGTGAAAAGAAACTTTGTGTTCCCAACAAGCAAGGTGAAGGAAGGCTTTCACACACAATTATCTCTCAAATATGAGCATTTGGATAGACGTTCTTTCACCTAGCACCAAGGGAACGGGTTCCAGGAGAAACTTTTACTCGGGTTTCTCAGTCTGTTTCCTAATGCCGGTTTGAAGTTCCTGTAGTTTTCACAGTAAAACAGATTTGGAGCTTGTACATACCCATATATATGTATGGAGTTGTGGTTGCAACTGAAAAGTTACTTTGTGTTCCCATCAAGCTAGGTGAAGAATGGCTTTCACTCACACTTATCTCTAAGAACTGGGCATGTGGAGGGACGTTCGTTCATCTAGCACCTATGGAACGGGATGCAGGAGAAACATTAACTCTGGTTTCTCAGTCAGTTTCCTAGTGCCGGTTTGAAATTCCTGCAGTTTTCACTGTAAAACAGATTTGGAGCTAGTACCTCCCCATATATATGTATGGAGTGGATTTTGCAAGTGAAAAGAAACTTTGTGTTCCCAACAAGCTAAGTTAAATACGGCTTTCACACACACTTATCTCTCAGAACTGAGCATGTGGAGAGAAGTTTGCTCATCTAGCACCAAGGGAACGGTTTGCAGGAGAAACTTTTACTCTGGTTTCTCAGTCTGTTTCCTAGTGCCGGTTTGAAGTTCCGGCAGTTTTCACAGTAAAACCGAGTTGGAGCTCTTAACACCCCATATATATGTATGGAGTGGAGTTTGCAAGTGAAAAGAAACTTTGTGTTCCCAACAAGTTTGGTGAAGGAAGGCTTTCACACACACTTATCCCTCAGAACTGAGCATGTGGAGAGACGTTCGTTCATCTAGCATCAAAGGAACGGGTTGCAGGAGAAACTTTTACTCTGGTTTGTCAGTCTGTTTCCTAGTGCCGGTATGAATTTCCTGCAGTTTTCAGTGTAAACACGAGTTGGAGCTAGTACCTCCCCATATATACGTATGGAGTGGAGTTTGCAACTGAAAAGAAACTTTGTGTTCCCAACAAGCTAGGTGAAACACGGCTTTCACACACATTTATCTCTCAGAACTGAGCAAGTGGAGAGACGTTCGTTCATCTAGCACCTAGGGAACGGGTAACAGGAGCAAGTTTTACTCTGGTTTTTAATCTGTTTCCTACTGCCTTTTTGACGTTCCTGCAGGTTTCACCTTAAAACCGAGTTGGAGCTAGTACCTCCCCATATGTATGTATGGAGTGGAGTTTGCATCTGAAAAGAAACTTTGTGTTCCCAACAAGCTAGGTGAAACCCGGCTTTCACACACACTTATCTCTCAGAACTGAGCATGTGGAGAGAAGTTCGTTCATCTAGCACCAAGGGAACGGGTTGAAGGAGAAACATTTACTCCGTTTTCTCAGTCTGTTTCCTAGTGCTGGTTTGAAGTTCCTGCAGTTTTCACTGTAAAACCGACTTGGAGCTAGTACCTCCCAATATATATGTGTGGTGTGGAGTTTGCAAGTGAAAAGAAACTTTGTGTTCCCAACAAGCAAGGTGAAGGAAGGCTTTCACACACAATTATCTCTCAGATATGAGCATTTGGATAGACGTTCTTTCACCTAGCACCAAGGGAACGTGTTGCAGGAGAAACTTTTACTCTGGTTTCTCAGTCTGTTTCCTAATGCAGGTTTGAAGTTCCTGCAGTTTTCACAGTAAAAGAGAGTTGGAGCTTGTACATACCCATATATATGTATGGATTTGTGGTTGCAACTGAAAAGTTACTTTGTGTTCCCATCAAGCTAGGTGAAGAATGGCTTTCACTCACACTTATCTCTCAGAACTGGGCATGTGGAGGGACGTTCGTTCATCTAGCACCTAGGGAACGGGTTGCAGGAGAAACATTAACTCTGGTTTCTCAGTCTGTTTCCTAGTGCCGGTTTGAAATTCCTGCAGTTTTCACTGTAAAACAGATTTGGAGCTAGTACCTCCCCATATATATGCATGGAGTGGATTTTACAAGTGAAAAGAAACTTTGTGTTCCCAACAAGCTAAGTTAAATACGGCTTTCACACACACTTATCTCTCAGAACTGAGCATGTGGAGAGACGTTCGTTCATCTAGCACCAAGGGAACGGGTTTCAGGAGAAAGTTTTAATCTTGTTCTCAGTCTGTTTCCTAGTGCCGGTTTGAAGTTCCTGCAGTTTTCACTGTAAAACAGATTTGGAGCTAGAACTTCCCCATATATATATGTATGGAGTGTATTTTTCAACTGAAATTAAACACTGTGTTCCCAACAAGCTAGGTGAAGGACGGCTTTCACGCACACTAACCTCTCAGAAATGAGCATGTGGAGAGAAGTTCGTTCATCTGGCATCAAGGGAACGGTTTGCAGGAGAAAATTTTACTCTGGTTTCTCAGTCTGTTTCCTAGTGCCGGTTTGAAGTTCCGGCAGTTTTCACAGTAAAACCGAGTTGGAGCTCTTAACACCCCATATATATGTATGGAGTGGAGTTTGCAAGTGAAAAGAAACTTTGTGTTCCCAACAAGTTTGGTGAAGGAAGGCTTTCACACACACTTATCCCTCAGAACTGAGCATGTGGAGAGACGTTCGTTCATCTAGCATCAAGGGAACGGGCTGCAGGAGAAACTTTTACTCTGGTTTGTCAGTCTGTTTCCTAGTGCCGGTTTGAATTTCCTGCAGTTTTCACTGTAAACCTGAGTTGGAGCTAGTACCTCCCCATATATACGTATGTAGTGGAGTTTGCAACTGATAAGAAACTTTGTGTTCCCAACAAGCTAGGTGAAACATGGCTTTCACACACATTTATCTCTCAGAACTGAGCAAGTGGAGAGACGTTCGTTCATCTAGCACCTAGGGAACGGGTAACAGGAGCAAGTTTTATTCTGGTTTTTAATCTGTTTCCTACTGCCTGTTTGACGTTCCTGCAGGTTTCACCTTAAAACCGAGTTGGAGCTAGTACCTCCCCATATATATGTATGGAGTGGAGTATGCAACTGAAAAGAAACTTTGTGTTCCCAAGAAGCAAAGTGAAGGACGGCTTTCACACACACTTATCTCTCAGAACTGAGCATGTGGAGAGACGTTCGTTCATTTAGCACGAAGGGAACCTGTTGCAGTAGAAACTTTTACTCTGGTTTCTCAGTCTGTTTCCTACTGCCGGTTTGAATTTCCTGCAGTTTTCACTGCAAAACCGATTTGGAGCTAGTACCTCCCCATATATATGTATGGAGTGGAGTTTGCATCTGAAAAGAAACTTTGTGTTCCCAACAAGCTAGGTGAAACCCGGCTTTCACACACACTTATCTCTCAGAACTGAGCATGTGGAGAGACGTTCGTTCATCTAGCACCAAGGGAACGGGTTGCAGGAGAAACTTTTACTCTGGTTTCTCAGTCTGTTTCCTAGTGCCGGTTTGAAGTTCCGGCAGTTTTTACTTTAAAACCGAGTTTGAGCTCTTAACCCCCCATATACATGTATGGAGTGGAGTTTGAAATTGAAAAGAAACTTTGTGTTCCCAACGAGCAAGGTGAAGGAAGGCTTTCACACACAATTATCTCTCAGATATGAGCATTTGGATAGACGTTCTTTCACCTAGCACCAAGGGAACGGGTTGCAGGAGAAACTTTTACTCTGGTTTCTCAGTCTGTTTCCTAATGCCGGTTTGAAGTTCCTGCAGTTTTCACAGTAAAACAGAGTTGGAGCTTGTACATACCCATATATATGTATGGAGTTGTGGTTGCAACTGAAAAGTTACTTTGTGTTCCCATCAAGCTAGGTGAAGAATGGCTTTCACACACACTTATCTCTCAGAACTGGGCATGTGTAGGGACGTTCGTTCATCTAGCACCTAGGGAACGGGTTGCAGGAGAAACATTAACTCTGGTTTCTCAGTCTGTTTCCTAGTGCCGGTTTGAAATTCCTGCAGTTTTCACTGTAAAACAGATTTGGAGCTAGTACCTCCCCATATATATGCATGGAGTGGATTTTACAAGTGAAAAGAAACTTTGTGTTCCCAACAAGCTAAGTTAAATACGGCTTTCACACACACTTATCTCTCAGAACTGAGCATGTGGAGAGACGTTCGTTCATCTAGCACCAAGGGAACGGGTTTCAGGAGAAAGTTTTAATCTTGTTCTCAGTCTGTTTCCTAGTGCCGGTTTGAAGTTCCTGCAGTTTTCACTGTAAAACAGATTTGGAGCTAGAACTTCCCCATATATATGTATGGAGTGTATTTTTCAACTGAAATTAAACACTGTGTTCCCAACAAGCTAGGTGAAGGACGGCTTTCACGCACACTAACCTCTCAGAAATGAGCATGTGGAGAGAAGTTCGTTCATCTGGCATCAAGGGAACGGTTTGCAGGAGAAAATTTTACTCTGGTTTCTCAGTCTGTTTCCTAGTGCCGGTTTGAAGTTCCGGCAGTTTTCACAGTAAAACCGAGTTGGAGCTCTTAACACCCCATATATATGTATGGAGTGGGGTTTGCAAGTGAAAAGAAACTTTGTGTTCCCAACAAGTTTGGTGAAGGAAGGCTTTCACACACACTTATCCCTCAGAACTGAGCATGTGGAGAGACGTTCGTTCATCTAGCATCAAGGGAACGGGCTGCAGGAGAAACTTTTACTCTGGTTTGTCAGTCTGTTTCCTAGTGCCGGTTTGAATTTCCTGCAGTTTTCACTGTAAACCTGAGTTGGAGCTAGTACCTCCCCATATATACGTATGTAGTGGAGTTTGCAACTGATAAGAAACTTTGTGTTCCCAACAAGCTAGGTGAAACATGGCTTTCACACACATTTATCTCTCAGAACTGAGCAAGTGGAGAGACGTTCGTTCATCTAGCACCTAGGGAACGGGTAACAGGAGCAAGTTTTATTCTGGTTTTTAATCTGTTTCCTACTGCCTGTTTGACGTTCCTGCAGGTTTCACCTTAAAACCGAGTTGGAGCTAGTACCTCCCCATATATATGTATGGAGTGGAGTATGCAACTGAAAAGAAACTTTGTGTTCCCAAGAAGCAAAGTGAAGGACGGCTTTCACACACACTTATCTCTCAGAACTCAGCATGTGGAGAGACGTTCGTTCATTTAGCACGAAGGGAACCTGTTGCAGTAGAAACTTTTACTCTGGTTTCTCAGTCTGTTTCCTACTGCCGGTTTGAATTTCCTGCAGTTTTCACTGCAAAACCGATTTGGAGCTAGTACCTCCCCATATATATGTATGGAGTGGAGTTTGCATCTGAAAAGAAACTTTGTGTTCCCAACAAGCTAGGTGAAACCCGGCTTTCACACACACTTATCTCTCAGAACTGAGCATGTGGAGAGACGTTCGTTCATCTAGCACCAAGGGAACGGGTTGCATGAGAAACTTTTACTCTGGTTTCTCAGTCTGTTTCCTAGTGCCGGTTTGAAGTTCCGGCAGTTTTTACTTTAAAACCGAGTTTGAGCTCTTAACCCCCCATATACATGTATGGAGTGGAGTTTGAAATTGAAAAGAAACTTTGTGTTCCCAACGAGCAAGGTGAAGGAAGGCTTTCACACACAATTATCTCTCAGATATGAGCATTTGGATAGACGTTCTTTCACCTAGCACCAAGGGAACGGGTTGCAGGAGAAACTTTTACTCTGGTTTCTCAGTCTGTTTCCTAATGCCGGTTTGAAGTTCCTGCAGGTTTCACCTTAAAACCGAGTTGGAGCTAGTACCTCCCCATATATATGTATGGAGTGGAGTATGCAACTGAAAAGAAACTTTGTGTTCCCAAGAAGCAAAGTGAAGGACGGCTTTCACACACACTTATCTCTCAGAACTGAGCATGTGGAGAGACGTTCGTTCATTTAGCACGAAGGGAACCTGTTGCAGTAGAAACTTTTACTCTGGTTTCTCAGTCTGTTTCCTACTGCCGGTTTGAATTTCCTGCAGTTTTCAGTGCAAAACCGATTTGGAGCTAGTACCTCCCCATATATATGTATGGAGTGGAGTTTGCATCTGAAAAGAAACTTTGTGTTCCCAAGAAGCAAAGTGAAGGACGGCTTTCACACACACATATCTCTCAGAACTGAGCATGTGGAGAGACGTTCGTTCATCTAGCACCAAGGGAACGGGTTGCAGGAGAAACTTTTACTCTGGTTTCTCAGTCTGTTTCCTAGTGCCGGTTTGAAGTTCCGGCAGTTTTCACTGTAAAACCGATTTGGAGCTCTTAACACCCCATATATATGTATGGAGTGGAGTTTGCAACTTAAAAGAAACTTTGTGTTCACAACAAGCTTGGTGAAGGAAGGCTTTCACACACACTTATCTCTCAGAACTGAGCATGTGGAGAGACTTTTGTTCATCTAGCACAAAGGGAACGGGTTGAAGGAGAAACATTTACTCCGTTTTCTCAGTCTGTTTCCTAGTGCTGGTTTTAAGTTCCTGCAGTTTTCACTGTAAAACCGACTTGGAGCTAGTACCTCCCAATATATATGTAAGGTGTGGAGTTTGCAAGTGAAAAGAAAGTTTGTGTTCCCAACAAGCTAACTTAAATACGGCTTTCACACACACTTATCTCTCAGAACTGAGCATGTGGAGAGAAGTTCGTTCATCTAGCACCAAGGGAACGGTTTGCAGGAGAAACTTTTACTCTGGTTTCTCAGTCTGTTTCCTAGTGCCGGTTTGAAATTCCGGCAGTTTTCACAGTAAAACCGAGTTGGAGCTCATAACACCCCATATATATGTATGGAGTGGAGTTTGCAAGTGAAAAGAAACTTTGTGTTCCCAACAAGTTTGGTGAAGGAAGGCTTTCACACACACTTATCCCTCAGAACTGAGCATGTGGAGAGACTTTCGTTCATCTAGCACCTAGGGAACGGGTAACAGGAGCAAGTTTTACTCTGGTTTTTAATCTGTTTCCTACTGCCTTTTTGACGTTCCTGCAGGTTTCACCTTAAAACCGAGTTGGAGCTAGTACCTCCCCATATATATGTATGGAGTGGAGTATGCAACTGAAAAGAAACTTTGTGTTCCCAAGAAGCAAAGTGAAGGACGGCTTTCACACACACTTATCTCTCAGAATTGAGCATGTGGAGAGACGTTCGTTCATTTAGCACGAAGGGAACCTGTTGCAGTAGAAACTTTTACTCTGGTTTCTCAGTCTGTTTCCTACTGCCGGTTTGAAATTCCTGCAGTTTTCACTGCAAAACCGATTTGGAGCTAGTACCTCTCCATATATATGTATGGAGTGGAGTTTGCATCTGAAAAGAAACTTTGTGTTCCCAACAAGCTAGGTGAAACCCGGCTTTCACACACACTTATCTCTCAGAACTGAGCATGTGGAGAGACTTTTGTTCATCTAGCACAAAGGGAACGGGTTGAAGGAGAAACATTTACTCCGTTTTCTCAGTCTGTTTCCTAGTGCTGGTTTGAAGTTCCTGCAGTTTTCACTGTAAAACCGACTTGGAGCTAGTACCTCCCAATATATATGTATGGTATGGAGTTTGAAAGTGAAAAGAAACTTTGTGTTCCCAACAAGCAAGGTGAAGGAAGGTTTTCACACACAATTATCTCTCAGATATGAGCATTTGGATAGACGTTCTTTCACCTAGCACCAAGGGAACGGGTTGCAGGAGAAACTTTTACTCTGGTTTCTCAGTCTGTTTCCTAATGCCGGTTTGAAGTTCCTGCAGTTTTCACAGTAAAACAGAGTTGGAGCTTGTACATACCCATATATATGTATGGAGTTGTGGTTGCAACTGAAAAGTTACTTTGTGTTCCCATCAAGATAGGTGAAGAATGGCTTTCACTCACACTTATCTCTCAGAACTGGGCATGTGGAGGGACGTTCGTTCATCTAGCACCTAGGGAACGGGTTGCAGGAGAAACATTAACTCTGGTTTCTCAGTCTGTTTCCTAGTGCCGGTTTGAAATTCCTGCAGTTTTCACTGTAAAACAGATTTGGAGCTAGTACCTCCCCATATATATGCATGGAGTGGATTTTGCAAGTGAAAAGAAACTTTGTTTTCCCAACAAGCTAAGTTAAATACGGCTTTCACACACACTTATCTCTCAGAACTGAGCATGTGGAGAGACGTTCGTTCATCTAGCACCAAGGGAACGGGTTTCAGGAGAAACTTTTAATCTTGTTCTCAGTCTGTTTCCTAGTGCCTGTTTGAAGTTCCTGCAGTTTTCACTGTAAAACAGATTTGGAGCTAGAACTTCCCCATATATATGTATGGAGTGTATTTTTCAACTGAAATTAAACACTGTGTTCCCAACAAGCTAGGTGAAGGACGGCTTTCACGCACACTAACCTCTCAGAAATGAGCATGTGGAGAGAAGTTCGTTCATCTAGCATCAAGGGAACGGTTTGCAGGAGAAAATTTTACTCTGGTTTCTCAGTCTGTTTCCTAGTGCCGGTTTGAAGTTCCGGCAGTTTTCACAGTAAAACCGTGTTGGAGCTCTTAACACCCCATATATATGTATGGAGTGGAGTTTGTAAGTGAAAAGAAACTTTGTGTTCCCAACAAGTTTGGTGAAGGAAGGCTTTCACACACACTTATCCCTCAGAACTGAGCATGTGGAGAGACGTTCGTTCATCTAGCATCAAGGGAACGGGTTGCAGGAGAAACTTTTACTCTGGTTTGTCAGTCTGTTTCCTAGTGCCGGTTTGAATTTCCTGCAGTTTTCACTGTAAACCCGAGTTGGAGCTACTACCTCCCCATATATACGTATGGAGTGGAGTTTGCAACTGAAAAGAATCTTTGTGTTCCCAACAAGCTAGGTGAAACACGGCTTTCACACACATTTATCTCTCAGAACTGAGCAAGTGGAGAGACGTTCGTTCATCTAGCACCTAGGGAACGGGTAACAGGAGCAAGTTTTATTCTGGTTTTTAATGTGTTTCCTACTGCCTGTTTGACGTTCCTGCAGGTTTCACCTTAAAACCGAGTTGGAGCTAGTACCTCCCCATATATATGTATGGAGTGGAGTATGCAACTGAAAAGAAACTATGTGTTCCCAAGAAGCAAACTGAAGGACGGCTTTCACACACACTTATCTCTCAGAACTGAGCATGTGGAGAGACGTTCGTTCATTTAGCACGAAGGGAACCTGTTGCAGTAGAAACTTTTACTCTGGTTTCTCAGTCTGTTTCCTACTGCCGGTTTGAATTTCCTGCAGTTTTCACTGCAAAACCGATTTGGAGCTAGTACCTCCCCATATATATGTATGGAGTGGAGTTTGCATCTGAAAAGAAACTTTGTGTTCCCAACAAGCTAGGTGAAACCCGGCTTTCACACACACTTATCTCTCAGAACTGAGCATGTGGAGAGAAGTTCGTTCATCTAGCACCAAGGGAACGGGTTGCATGAGAAACTTTTACTCTGGTTTCTCAGTCTGTTTCCTAGTGCCGGTTTGAAGTTCCGGCAGTTTTCACTGTAAAACCGAGTTGGAGCTCTTAACACCCCATATATATGTTTGGAGTGGAGTTTGCAAGTGAAAAGAAACTTTGTGTTCCCAACAAGCTTGATGAAGGAAGGCTTTCACACACACTTATCTCTCAGAACTGAGCATGTGGAGAGACTTTTGTTCATCTAGCACAAAGGGAACGGGTTGAAGGAGAAACATTTACTCCGTTTTCTCAGTCTGTTTCCTAGTGCTGGTTTGAAGTTCCTGCAGTTTTCACTGTAAAACCGAGTTGGAGATAGTACCTCCCAATATATATGTATGGTGTGGAGTTTGCAAGTGAAAAGAAACTTTGTGTTCCCAACAAGCAAGTTGAAGGAAGGCTTTCACACACAATTATCTCTCAGATATGAGCATTTGGATAGACGTTCTTTCACCTAGCACCAAGGGAACGGGTTGCAGGAGAAACTTTTACTCTGGTTTCTCAGTCTGTTTCCTAATGCCGGTTTGAAGTTCCTGCAGTTTTCACAGTAAAACAGAGTTGGAGCTTGTACATACCCATATATATGTATGGAGTTGTGGTTGCAACTGAAAAGTTACTTTGTGTTCCCATCAAGCTAGGTGAAGAATGGCTTTCACACACACTTATCTCTCAGAACTGGGCATGTGGAGGGACTTTCGTTCATCTAGCACCTAGGGAACGGGTTGCAAGAGAAACATTAACTCCGGTTTCTCAGTCTGTTTCCTAGTGCCGGTTTGAAATTCCTGCAGTTTTCACTGTAAAACAGATTTGGGGCTAGTACCTCCCCATATATATGTATGGAGTGGATTTTGCAAGTGAAAAGAAACTTTGTTTTCCCAACAAGCTAAGTTAAATACGGCTTTCACACACACTTATCTCTCAGAACTGAGCATGTGGAGAGACGTTCGTTCATCTAGCACCAAGGGAACGGGTTTCAGGAGAAACTTTTAATCTTGTTCTCAGTCTGTTTCCTAGTGCCGGTTTGAAGTTCCTGCAGTTTTCACTGTAAAACAGAGTTGAAGCTAGAACTTCCCCATATATATGTATGGAGTGTATCTTTCAACTGAAATTAAACACTGTGTTCCCAACAAGCTAGGTGAAGGACGGCTTTCACGCACACTAACCTCTCAGAAATGAGCATGTGGAGAGAAGTTCGTTCATCTGGCATCAAGGGAACGGTTTGCAGGAGAAAATTTTACTCTGGTTTCTCAGTCTGTTTCCTAGTGCCGGTTTGAAGTTCCGGCAGTTTTCACAGTAAAACCGAGTTGGAGCTCTTAACACCCCATATATATGTATGGAGTGGAGTTTGCAAGTGAAAAGAAACTTTGTGTTCCCAACAAGTTTGGTGAAGGAAGGCTTTCACTCACACTTATCCCTCAGAACTGAGCATGTGGAGAGACGTTCGTTCATCCAGCATCAAGGGAACGGGTTGCAGGAGAAACTTTTACTCTGGTTTGTCAGTCTGTTTCCTAGTGCTGGTTTGAATTTCCTGCAGTTTTCACTGTAAACCCGAGTTGGTGCTAGTACCTCCCCATATATACGTATGGAGTGGAGTTTGCAACTGAAAAGAAACTTTGTGTTCCCAACAAGCTAGATGAAACACGGCTTTCACACACATTTATCTCTCAGAACTGAGCAAGTGGAGAGACGTTCGTTCATCTAGCACCTAGGGAACGGGTAACAGGAGCAAGTTTTATTCTGGTTTTTAATCTGTTTCCTACTGCCTGTTTGACGTTCCTGCAGGTTTCACCTTAAAACCGAGTTGGAGCTAGTACCTCCCCATATATATGTATGGAGTGGAGTATGCAACTGAAAAGAAACTTTGTGTTCCCAAGAAGCAAACTGAAGGACGGCTTTCACACACACTTATCTCTCAGAACTGAGCATATGGAGAGACGTTCGTTCATTTAGCACGAAGGGAACCTGTTGCAGTAGAAACTTTTACTCTGGTTTCTCAGTCTGTTTCCTAAGGCCGGTTTGAATTTCCTGCAGTTTTCACTGCAAAACCGATTTGGAGCTAGTACCTCCCCATATATATGTATGGAGTGGAGTTTGCATCTGAAAAGAAACTTTGTGTTCCCAAGAAGCAAAGTGAAGGACGGCTTTCACACACACATATCTCTCAGAACTGAGCATGTGGAGAGACGTTCGTTCATCTAGCACCAAGTAAACGGGTTGCAGGAGAAACTTTTACTCTGGTTTCTCAGTCTGTTTCCTAGTGCCGGTTTGAAGTTCCGGCAGTTTTCACTGTAAAACCGATTTGGAGCTCTTAACACCCCATATATATGTATGGAGTGGAGTTTGCAACTTAAAAGAAACTTTGTGTTCACAACAAGCTTGGAGAAGGAAGGCTTACACACACTCTTATCCCTCAGAACTGAGCATGTGGAGAGACTTTCGTTCATCTAGCATCAAGGGAACGGGTTGCAGGAGAAACTTTTACTCTGGTTTGTCAGTCTGTTTCCTAGTGCCGGTTTGAATTTCCTGCAGTTTTCACTGTAAACACGAGTGGGAGCTAGTACCTCCCCATATATACGTATGGAGTGGAGTTTGCAACTGAAAAGAAACTTTGTGTTCCCAACAAGCTAGGTGAAACACGGCTTTCACACACATTTATCTCTCAGAACTGAGCAAGTGGAGAGACGTTCGTTCATCTAGCACCTAGGGAACGGGTAACAGGAGCAAGTTTTACTCTGGTTTTTAATCTGTTTCCTACTGCCTTTTTGACGTTCCTGCAGGTTTCACCTTAAAAAGGAGTTGGAGCTAGTACCTCCCCATATATATGTATGGAGTGGAATATGCAACTGAAAAGAAACTTTGTGTTCCCAAGAAGCAAAGTGAAGGACGGCTTTCACACACACTTATCTCTCAGAACTGAGCATGTGGAGAGACGTTCGTTCATTTAGCACGAAGGGAACCTGTTGCAGTAGAAACTTTTACTCTGGTTTCTCAGTCTGTTTCCTACTGCCGGTTTGAAATTCCTGCAGTTTTCACTGCAAAACCGATTTGGAGCTAGTACCTCCCCATATATATGTATGGAGTGGAGTTTGCATCTGAAAAGAAACTTTGTGTTCCCAACAAGCTAGGTGAAACCCGGCTTTCACACACACTTATCTCTCAGAACTGAGCATGTGGAGAGAAGTTCGTTCATCTAGCACCAAGGGAACGGGTTGCATGAGAAACTTTTACTCTGGTTTCTCAGTCTGTTTCCTAGTGCCGGTTTGAAGTTCCGGCAGTTTTCACTGTAAAACCGAGTTGGAGCTCTTAACCCCCCATATACATGTATGGAGTGGAGTTTGCAAGTGAAAAGAAACTTTGTGTTCCCAACAAGCTTGATGAAGGAAGGCTTTCACACACACTTATCTCTCAGAACTGAGCATGTGGAGAGACTTTTGTTCATCTAGCACAAAGGGAATGGGTTGAAGGAGAAACATTTACTCCGTTTTCTCAGTCTGTTTCCTAGTGCTGGTTTGAAGTTCCTGCAGTTTTCACTGTAAAACCGACTTGGAGCTAGTACCTCCCAATATATATGTATGGTATGGAGTTTGAAAGTGAAAAGAAACTTTGTGTTCCCAACAAGCAAGGTGAAGGAAGGCTTTCACACACAATTATCTCTCAGATATGAGCATTTGGATAGACGTTCTTTCACCTAGCACCAAGGGAACGGGTTGCAGGAGAAACTTTTACTCTGGTTTTCTCAGTCTGTTTCCTAATGCCGGTTTGAAGTTCCTGCAGTTTTCACAGTAAAACAGAGTTGGAGTTTGTACATACCCATATATATGTATGGAGTTGTGGTTGCAACTGAAAAGTTACTTTGTGTTCCCATCAAGCTAGGTGAAGAATGGCTTTCACTCACACTTATCTCTCAGAACTGGGCATGTGGTGGGACGTTCGTTCATCTAGCACCTAGGGAACGGGTTGCAGGAGAAACATTAACTCTGGTTTCTCAGTCTGTTTCCTAGTGCCGGTTTGAAATTCCTGCAGTTTTCACTGTAAAACAGATTTGGAGCTAGTACCTCCCCATATATATACATGGAGTGGATTTTGCAAGTGAAAAGAAACTTTGTTTTCCCAACAAGCTAAGTTAAATACGGCTTTCACACACAGTTATCTCTCAGAACTGAGCATGTTGGGAGACGTTCGTTCATCTAGCACCAAGGGAACGGGTTTCAGGAGAAACTTTTAATCTTGTTCTCAGTCTGTTTCCTAGTGCCGGTTTGAAGTTCCTGCAGTTTTCACTGTAAAACAGATTTGGAGCTAGAACTTCCCCATATATATGTATGGAGTGTATTTTTCAACTGAAATTAAACACTGTGTTCCCAACAAGCTAGGTGAAGGACGGCTTTCACACACACTTTTCTCTCAGAACTGAGCTTCTGGAGACACTTTCGTTCGCCTAGCACCAAGGGAACGGGTTGCAGGAGAAACTTTTAGTCTGGTTTCTCAGTCTGTTTCCTACTGCCGATTTGAATTTCCTACAGTTTTCACTGTAAAACCCTGTTGGAGCTAGTAACTCTCCCTATATATGCTTGGAGTGGAGTTTGCAAATGGAAATAAGCATTGTGTTCCCAACAAGCTAATTGTAGTACGGCTTTCACACACACTTATCTCTCAGAACTGAGCATGTGGAAAGACGTTCGTTCATCTAGCACCGAGGGAACGGGATGCAGGAAAAAGTTTTACTCTGTTTTCTCAGTGTCTTTCCTAGTGCCGGTATGAATTTCCTGCAGTTTTCACAGTAAAACCGAATTGGACCTAGAACCTCCCCCTATATATGTATGGAATGGAGTTTGAAACCGAAAAGAAACTTTGTGTTCCCAACAAGCTAGGTTAAGGAAGGCTTTCACACACACATATCTCTCAGAACTGACCATGTGGAGAGACGTTCGTTAACCTAGCACCAAGGGAACCGGTTGCAGGAGAAACTTTTACTCTGGATTCTCAGTCTGTTTCCTAGTGCCGGGTTGAAGATCCTGCAGTTTTCACTGTAAAACCGAGTTGGTGCTAGTACCTCCCCATATATATGTATGGAGTGGAGTTTGCAACTGAAAAGATACTTTGTGTTCCCAACAAGATAGGTGAACGACGGCTTTCACACACTGTTATCTCTCAGAAATGAGCATGTGGAGAGACTTTCGTTCATCTAGCACCAAGGGAAAAGGATGCAGGAGAAACTTTTACTCTGGATTCTCAGTCTATTTCCTAGTGCCGGTTTGAATTTCCTGCAGTTTTCACAGTAAAACCGAATTGGAGCTAGAACCTCCCCCTATATATGTATGGAATGGAGTTTGATACCGAAAAGAAACTTTCTTTTCCCAACAAGCTAGGTGAAGGACTGAAGGACTGCTTTCACACACACTTATCTCTCAGAACTGAGCATGTGGAGAGACGTTCGTTCATCTAGCACCAAGGGAAAAAGATGCAGGAGAAACTTTTACTCTGGTTTCTCAGTCTGTTTCCTAGTGCTGGTTAGATGTTCCCGCAGTTTTCACTGTAAAACCGAGTTGGAGCTAGTACCTCCCCATATATATGTATGGATTGGAGTTGGCAACTGAAAAGAAACATTGTGTTCCCAACAAGCTAGGTGAAGGACGGCTTTCACAAACACTTATCTCTCAAAACTGAGCATGTGGAGAGACGTTCGTTCATCTAGTACCAAGGGAACGTGTTGCAGGGGAAAGTTTTACTGTGGTCTCTCAGTCTTTATTCTAGTGCCGGTTTGAAGTTCCTGCAGTTTTCACTGTAAAACCGAGTTATTTCTAGTACCTCCCCCTATATATGCAAGGAGTGGTGTTTGCAACTAAAAATAAGCATTGTGTTCCCAACAAGCTAGGTGAAGGACGGCTTTCTCACACTCTTATCTCTCAGAAATAAGCATTTGGAGAGACTTTCGTTGATCTAGCACCAAGGGAAAAGGATGCAGGAGAAACTTTTACTCTGGATTTTCAGTCTATTTCCTAGTGCCGGTTTGAATTTCCTGCAGTTTTCACAGTAAAACCGAATTGGAGCTAGTACCTCCCCATATATATGAACGAAGTTGAGTTTGAAACTGAAAAGAAACTTTGTGTTCCCAACAAGCTAGGTGAAGGAAGGCTTTCACACACACTTACCTCTCAGAAATGAGCATGTGGAGAGACATTCGTTCATCTAGCACCAATGGAACGGGTTGCAGGGAAACTTTTACTCTGGTTTCTCAGGCTGTTTCCTAGTGCCAGATTGAAGTTCCTGCACTTTTCACTGTAAAACCGAGATGGAGCTAGTACCTCCCCATATATATGAACGAAGTTGAGTTTGAAACTGAAAAGAAACTTTGTGTTCCCAACAAGCTAGGTGAAGGACGGCATTCACACACAGTTATCTCTCAGAACTATGCATGTGGAGAGACGTTCGTTCACCTAACACCTAGGGAACGGATTGCAGGAGAAACTTTTACTCTGGTTTCTCAGTCTGTTTCCTAGTGCCGGTTTGAAATTCCTGCAGTTTTCACTGTAATACCGTATTGGAGCTACTAGTTCCCCATATATATGTATGGAGATGAGTTTGCAACTGAAAAGATTCTTTGTGTTCCCAACAAGCAAGGTGTAGGACGGCATTTTTACACAATTATCTCTCAGAACTGAGCATGTGGAGAGACGTTCGTTCATCTAGCACAAAGGGAACGGTTTGCAGGAGAAACATTTACTCTGGTTTCTCAGTCTGTTTCCTAGTGGCGGTTTGAAGTTCCTGCCGTTTTCACTGTAAAACCGAGTTGGAGCAAGTACCTCCCCATATATATGTATGGAGTGGAGTTTGCAACTGAAAAGATACTTTGTGTTCCCAACAAGCTAGTTGAACGAGGGCTTTCACACACTGTTATCTCTCAGAAATGAGCATGTGGAGAGACTTTCGTTCATCTAGCACCAAGGGAAAAGGATGCAGGAGAAACTTTTACTCTAGATTCTCAGTCTATTTCCTAGTGCCGGTTTGAATTTCCTGCAGTTTTCACAGTAAAACCGAATTGGAGCTAGAACCTCCCCCTATATATGTATGGAATGGAGTTTGATACCGAAAAGAAACTTTCTTTTCCCAACAAGCTAGGTGAAGGACTGAAGGACTGCTTTCACACACACTTATCTCTCAGAACTGAGCATGTGGAGAGACGTTCGTTCATCTAGCACCAAGGGAACGGGTTGCAGGAGAAACTTTTACTCTGGTTCCTCAGTCTATTTCCTAGTGTCGGTTTGAAGTTCCTGCACTTTTCACTGTAAAACCGTGTTGGAGCTAGTACCTACCCCTATATATGTATGGAGTGGAATTTGCAACTGAAAAGAAACTTTGTGTTCCCAACAAGCTAGGTGCAGGACGGCTTTCACACACATATCTCTCAGAAGTGATCATGTGGAGAGACGTTCATTCATCTAGCACCAAGGGAAAAAGATGCAGGAGAAACTTTTACTCTGGTTTCTCAGTCTGTTTCCTAGTGCCGGTTAGATGTTCCCGCAGTTTTCACTGTAAAACCGAGTTGGAGCTAGTACCTCCCCATATATATGTATGGATTGGAGTTGGCAACTGAAAAGAAACATTGTGTTCCCAACAAGCTAGGTGAAGGACGGCTTTCACAAACACTTATCTCTCAAAACTGAGCATGTGGAGAGACGTTCGTTCATCTAGTACCAAGGGAACGTGTTGCAGGGGAATGTTTTACTCTAGTCTCTCAGTCTTTATCCTAGTGCCGGTTTGAAGTTCCTGCAGTTTTCACTGTAAAACCGAGTTATTTCTAGTACCTCCCCCTATATATGCAAGAAGTGGTGTTTGCAACTAAAAATAAGCATTGTGTTCCCAACAAGCTAGGTGAAGGACGGCTTTCTCACACTCTTATCTCTCAGAAATAAGCATTTGGAGAGACTTTCGTTGATCTAGCACCAAGGGAAAAGGATGCAGGAGAAACTTTTACTCTGGATTCTCAGTCTATTTCCTAGTGCCGGTTTGAAGTTCCTGCAGTTTTCACTGTAAAACCGAGTTGGAGCTTCTAGCTCCCCATATATATATATGGAGTGGAGTTTGCAACTGAAAAGAAACTTTGTGTTCCCAACAAGCTAGGTGAAGTACGGCTTTAACACACATTTATCTCTCAGAACTGAGCATGTGGAGAGACGTTCGTTCATCTAGCACCAACTGAACTGGTTGTAGGAGAAACTTTTACTCTGGTTTCTCAGTCTGTTTCCTAGTGCCGGTTTGAGGTTCCTACAGTTTTCACTGTAAAACCGATTTGGAGCTTGTACCTCCCCATATATATGTATGGATTGGAGTTTGGAACTGAAAAGAAACTTTGTGTTCCCAACTAGCTAGGTGAAGGACGTTGTTCACACACACTTATCTCTCAGAACTGAGCATGTGAAGAGACGTTCGTTCATCTAGCACAAAGGGAACGGGTTGCAGGAGAAAATTTTACTCTGGTTTCTCAGTCTGTTTCCTAGTGTCGGTTTTAAATTCCTGCAGTTTTCACTGTAAAACCGAGTTGAGCTTGTACCTCCCCATATACATGTAAGAAGTAGGGTTTGCAACTGAAAAGATACTTTGTGTTCCCAACAAGGTAGGTGAAGGAAGGCTTTCACACACACTTACCTCTCAGAAATGAGCATGTGGAGAGACATTCGTTCATCTAGCACCAATGGAACGGGTTGCAGTTAAACTTTTACTCTGGTTTCTTAGGCTGTTTCCTAGTGCCGCATTGAAGTTCCTGCACTTTTCACTGTAAAACCGAGTTGGAGCTAGTACCTCCCCATATATATGTATGGAGTGGAGTTTGCAGGTGAAAAGAAACTTTGTGTTCCCAAGAAGCTAGGTTAAAGACGGCTTTCACACACACTTATCTCTCAGAAATGAGCATGTGGATAGACGATCCTTCATCTAGCACAAAGGGAAAGGGTTGAAGGGGAAACTTTTACTCTGGTTTCTCAGTCTGTTTCCTAGTGCCGGTTTAAAGTTCCTGCATTTTTCACTGTAAAACGGTGTTGGAGCTAGTACCTCCCCGTATATATGTATGGATTGGTGTTTGCAACTTAAAAGAAACTTTGTGTTCCCAACAAGCTAGGCGAAGGAGGGCTTTCACACACAATTTTCTCTCAGAACTGAGCATGCGGATAGACATTCGTTCATCTAGGACGAAGGGAAAGGGTTGCAGGAGAAACTTTTACTCTGGATTCTCAGTCTGTTTCCTAGTGTCAGTTTGAAGTTCCTGCAGTTTTCACTGTAAAAATGAGTTGGAGCTTGTACCTCCCCATATATATGTATGGAGTGTAGTTGGCAACTGAAAAGAAACTTTGTGTTCCCAACAAGCAAGTTGAAGGACGGCTTTCACACACACATATCTCTCAGAACTGAGCATGTGGAGAGACTTTTTTTCATCTAGCACAAAGGGAACGGATTGAAGGAGAAACATTTACTCCCGTTTCTCAGTCTGTTTCCTAGTGCTGGTTTGAATTTCCTGCAGTTTTCTCTGTAAAACCGACTTGGAGCTGGTACCTAACAATATATATGTATGGTGTGGAGTTTGCAAGTGAAAAGAAACTTTGTGTTCCCAACAAGCAAGGTGAAGGAAGGCTTTCACATACAATTATCTCTCAGATATGATCATGTGGATAGACGTTCTTTCACCTAGCACCAAGGGAACGGGTTGCAGGAGAAACTTTTACTCTGGTTTCTCAGTCTGCTTCCTAATGCCAGTTTGAAGTTCCTGCAGTTTTCACAGTAAAACAGAGTTGGAGCTTGTACATACCCATATATATGTATGGAGTTGTGGTTGCAACTGAAAAGTTACTTTGTGTTCCCATCAAGCTAGGTGAAGAATGGCTTTCACACACACTTATCTCTCAGAACTGGGCATGTGGAGGGACGTTCGTTCATCTAGCACCTAGGGAACGGGTTGCAGGAGAAACATTAACTCTGGTTTCTCAGTCTGTTTCCTAGTGCCGGTTTGAAATTCCTGCAGTTTTCACTGTAAAACAGATTTGGAACTAGTACCTCCCCATATACATGTATGGAGTGGATTTTGCAAGTGAAAAGAAACTTTGTGTTCCCAACAAGCTTGGTGAAGGACGGCTTTCACACACACTTATTTCTCAGAACTGAGCATGTGGAGAGACGTTCGTTCATCTAGCACCAAGGGAACGGGTTCAGGAGAAACTTTTAATCTTGTTCTCACTCTGTTTCCTAGTGCCGGTTTGATGTTCCTGCAGTTTTCACTGTAAAACCGAGTTGGAGCTAGAACTTCCCCATATATAAGTATGGAGTGTATTTTTCAAATGAAAATAAACATTGTGTTCCCAACAAGCTATGTGAAGGACGGCTTTCACGCACACTTACCTCTCAGAACTGAGCATGTGGAGAGACGTTCGTTCATCTAGCACCTAGGGAACGGGTAGCAGGAGCAACTTTTACTCAGGTTTCTCAGTCTGTTTCCTAGTGCTGGTTTGAAGTGCCTGCAGTTTTCAGTGTAAATCCGAGTTTGAGGTAGTACGTCCCCATATATATGTATTTAGAGGAGTTTGCAACTGAAAAGAAACTTTGTGTTCCCAACAAGCTAAGTTAAATACGGCTTTCACACACACTTATCTCTCAGAACTGAGCATGTGGGGAGACGTTCCTTCATCTAGCACAAATGGAAAGGTTTGCGGGGGAAACTTTTACTCTGGTTTCCCAGTCTGTTTCCTAGTGCCGGTTTGAAGTTCCTGCAGTTTTCACTGTAAAAACGAGTTGGAGCTAGTACCTCCCCATATATATGTATGGAATGGAGGTGGCAACTGAAAAGAAACTTTGTGTTCCCAACAAGAAAGTTGAAGGACGGCTTTCACACACACTTATCTCTCAGAACTGAACATGTGGAGAGACGTTCGTTCACCTATCACCAATGGAACGGGTTGAAGGAGAAACTTTTACTCTGGATTCTCAGTCTGTTTCCTAGTGCCGGTTTGAAGTTCTTGCAGTTTTCACTGTAAAATCGAGTTGCAGATTTACCTCCCCATATATATGTATGGAGTTGAGTTTGCTTGTGTAAAGATACTTAGTGTTCCCAACAAGCTTGGTGAAGGACGGCTTTCACACACACTTATCTCTCTGAACTGAGCATGTGGAGAGACTTTTGTTCATCTAGCACAAAGGGAACGGATTGAAGGAGAAACATTTACTCCCGTTTCTCAGTCTGTTTCCTAGTGCTGGTTTGAAGTTCCTGCAGTTTTCACTGTAAAACCGACTTGGAGCTGGTACCTCCCAATATATAGGTATGGTGTGGAGTTTGCAAGTGAAAAGAAACTTTGTGTTCCCAACAAGCAAGGTGAAGGAAGGCTTTCACACACATTTATCTCTCAGAACTGTGCATGTGGAGAGACGTTCGTTCACCTAGCACCAAGGGAACGAGTTGCAGGGAAACTTTTACTCTGGTTTCTCAGTCTGTTTCCTAGTGCCGGTTTGAAATTCCTGTAGTTTTCACTGTAATACCGAGTTGGAGATTCTAGCTCCCCATATATATATATGGAGTGGAGTTTGCAACTGAAAAGAAACTTTGTGTTCCCAACAAGCTAGGTGAAGTACGGCTTTAACACACATTTATCTCTCAGAACTGAGCTTGTGGAGAGAAGTTCGTTCATCTAGCACCAACTGAACTGGTTGTAGGAGAAACTTTTACTCTGGTTTCTCAGTCTGTTTCCTAGTGCCGGTTTGAGGTTCCTACAGTTTTCACTGTAAAACCGATTTGGAGCTTGTACCTCCCCATATATATGTATGGAGTGGATATTGCAACTGAAAAGTAATTTTGTGTTCCCAACATGCTAGGTGAAGGACGGCGTTCAAACACAATTATCTCTCAGAACTGAGCATGTGGAGAGACGTTCGTTCATCTAGCACCAACTGAATGGGTTGCAGGAGAAACTTTTACTCTGGTTTCTCAGTCTGTTTCCTAGTGACGGTTTAAAGTTCCTGCAGTTTTCACTATAAAACCGAGTTGGAACTAGTACCTCCCCATATATATGTATGGATTGGAGTTTGGAACTGAAAAGAAACTTTGTGTTCCCAAGTAGCTAGGTGAAGGACGTTGTTCACACACACTTATCTCTCAGAACTGAGCATGTGGAGAGACGTTCGTTCATCTAGCACAAAGGGAACGGGTTGCAGGAGAAAATTTTACTCTGGTTTCTGAGTCTGTTTCCTAGTGTCGGTTTTAAATTCCTGCAGTTTTCACTGTAAAACCGAGTTGAGCTTGTACCTCCCCATATACATGTAAGAAGTAGGGTTTGCAACTGAAAAGATACTTTGTGTTCCCAACAAGGTAGGTGAAGGAAGGCTTTCACACACACTTACCTCTCAGAAATGAGCATGTGGAGAGACATTCGTTCATCTAGCACCAATGGAACGGGTTGCAGGGAAACTTTTACTCTGGTTTCTCAGTCTGTTTCCTAGTGCCGGTTTAAAGTTCCTGCATTTTTCACTGTAAAACGGTGTTGGAGCTAGTACCTCCCCGTATATATGTATGGATTGGTGTTTGCAACTTAAAAGAAACTTTGTGTTCCCAACAAGCTAGGCGAAGGAGGGCTTTCACACACAATTTTCTCTCAGAACTGAGCATGCGGATAGACATTCGTTCATCTAGGACGAAGGGAAAGGGTTGCAGGGGAAACTTTTACTCTGGTTTCTCAGTCTGTTTCCTAGTGTCAGTTTGAAGTTCCTGCAGTTTTCACTGTAAAAATGAGTTGGAGCTTGTACCTCCCCATATATATGTATGGAGTGTAGTTGGCAACTGAAAAGAAACTTTGTGTTCCCAACAAGCAAGTTGAAGGACGGCTTTCACACACACATATCTCTCAGAACTGAGCATGTGGAGAGACTTTTTTTCATCTAGCACAAAGGGAACGGATTGAAGGAGAAACATTTACTCCCGTTTCTCAGTCTGTTTCCTAGTGCTGGTTTGAATTTCCTGCAGTTTTCTCTGTAAAACCGACTTGGAGCTGGTACCTAACAATATATATGTATGGTGTGGAGTTTGCAAGTGAAAAGAAACTTTGTGTTCCCAACAAGCAAGGTGAAGGAAGGCTTTCACATACAATTATCTCTCAGATATGATCATGTGGATAGACGTTCTTTCACCTAGCACCAAGGGAACGGGTTGCAGGAGAAACTTTTACTCTGGTTTCTCAGTCTGCTTCCTAATGCCAGTTTGAAGTTCCTGCAGTTTTCACAGTAAAACAGAGTTGGAGCTTGTACATACCCATATATATGTATGGAGTTGTGGTTGCAACTGAAAAGTTACTTTGTGTTCCCATCAAGCTAGGTGAAGAATGGCTTTCACACACACTTATCTCTCAGAACTGGGCATGTGGAGGGACGTTCGTTCATCTAGCACCTAGGGAACGGGTTGCAGGAGAAACATTAACTCTGGTTTCTCAGTCTGTTTCCTAGTGCCGGTTTGAAATTCCTGCAGTTTTCACTGTAAAACAGATTTGGAACTAGTACCTCCCCATATACATGTATGGAGTGGATTTTGCAAGTGAAAAGAAACTTTGTGTTCCCAACAAGCTTGGTGAAGGACGGCTTTCACACACACTTATTTCTCAGAACTGAGCATGTGGAGAGACGTTCGTTCATCTAGCACCAAGGGAACGGGTTCAGGAGAAACTTTTAATCTTGTTCTCACTCTGTTTCCTAGTGCCGGTTTGATGTTCCTGCAGTTTTCACTGTAAAACCGAGTTGGAGCTAGAACTTCCCCATATATAAGTATGGAGTGTATTTTTCAAATGAAAATAAACATTGTGTTCCCAACAAGCTATGTGAAGGACGGCTTTCACGCACACTTACCTCTCAGAACTGAGCATGTGGAGAGACGTTCGATCATCTAGCACAAAGAGAACGGTTTTCAGGAGAAAATTTTACTCTGGTTTCTCAGTCTGTTTCCTAGTGCCGGTTTGAAGTTCCTGCAGTTTTCACTGTAAAACCGAGTTGGAGTTAGTACCTCCCCATATATACGTAAGGAGTGTAGTTTGCAACTGAAAAGAAACTTTGTGTTCCCAACAAGCTACTTGAAGAACGGCTTTCACACACACTTATCTCTCAGAACTGAGCATTTGGAGAGAGTTTCGTTCATCTAGCACCTAGGGAACGGGTAGCAGGAGCAACTTTTACTCAGGTTTCTCAGTCTGTTTCCTAGTGCTGGTTTGAAGTGCCTGCAGTTTTCAGTGTAAATCCGAGTTTGAGGTAGTACGTCCCCATATATATGTATTTAGAGGAGTTTGCAACTGAAAAGAAACTTTGTGTTCCCAACAAGCTAAGTTAAATACGGCTTTCACACACACTTATCTCTCAGAACTGAGCATGTGGGGAGACGTTCCTTCATCTAGCACAAATGGAAAGGTTTGCGGGGGAAACTTTTACTCTGGTTTCCCAGTCTGTTTCCTAGTGCCGGTTTGAAGTTCCTGCAGTTTTCACTGTAAAAACGAGTTGGAGCTAGTACCTCCCCATATATATGTATGGAATGGAGGTGGCAACTGAAAAGAAACTTTGTGTTCCCAACAAGAAAGTTGAAGGACGGCTTTCACACACACTTATCTCTCAGAACTGAACATGTGGAGAGACGTTCGTTCACCTATCACCAATGGAACGGGTTGAAGGAGAAACTTTTACTCTGGATTCTCAGTCTGTTTCCTAGTGCCGGTTTGAAGTTCTTGCAGTTTTCACTGTAAAATCGAGTTGCAGATTTACCTCCCCATATATATGTATGGAGTTGAGTTTGCTTGTGTAAAGATACTTAGTGTTCCCAACAAGCTTGGTGAAGGACGGCTTTCACACACACTTATCTCTCTGAACTGAGCATGTGGAGAGACGTTCGTTCATCTAGCACCAAGGGAACGGGTTCAGGAGAAACTTTTAATCTTGTTCTCACTCTGTTTCCTAGTGCCGGTTTGATGTTCCTGCAGTTTTCACTGTAAAACCGAGTTGGATCTAGAACTTCCCCATATATAAGTATGGAGTGTATTTTTCAAATGAAAATAAACATTGTGTTCCCAACAAGCTATGTGAAGGACGGCTTTCACGCACACTTACCTCTCAGAACTGAGCATGTGGAGAGACGTTCGATCATCTAGCACAAAGAGAACGGTTTTCAGGAGAAAATTTTACTCTGGTTTCTCAGTCTGTTTCCTAGTGCCGGTTTGAAGTTCCTGCAGTTTTCACTGTAAAACCGAGTTGGAGTTAGTACCTCCCCATATATACGTAAGGAGTGTAGTTTGCAACTGAAAAGAAACTTTGTGTTCCCAACAAGCTACTTGAAGAACGGCTTTCACACACACTTATCTCTCAGAACTGAGCATTTGGAGAGAGTTTCGTTCATCTAGCACCTAGGGAACGGGTAGCAGGAGCAACTTTTACTCAGGTTTCTCAGTCTGTTTCCTAGTGCTGGTTTGAAGTGATTGCAGTTTTCAGTGTAAATCCGAGTTTGAGGTAGTACGTCCCCATATATATGTATTTAGAGGAGTTTGCAACTGAAAAGAAACTTTGTGTTCCCAACAAGCTAAGTTAAATACGGCTTTCACACACACTTATCTCTCAGAACTGAGCATGTGGGGAGACGTTCCTTCATCTAGCACAAATGGAAAGGTTTGCGGGGGAAACTTTTACTCTGGTTTCCCAGTCTGTTTCCTAGTGCCGGTTTGAAGTTCCTGCAGTTTTCACTGTAAAAACGAGTTGGAGCTAGAACCTCCCCATATATATGTATGGAATGGAGGTGGCAACTGAAAAGAAACTTTGTGTTCCCAACAAGAAAGTTGAAGGACGGCTTTCACACACACTTATCTCTCAGAACTGAACATGTGGAGAGACGTTCGTTCACCTATCACCAATGGAACGGGTTGAAGGAGAAACTTTTACTCTGGATTCTCAGTCTGTTTCCTAGTGCCGGTTTGAAGTTCTTGCAGTTTTCACTGTAAAATCGAGTTGCAGATTTACCTCCCCATATATATGTATGGAGTTGAGTTTGCTTGTGTAATGATACTTAGTGTTCCCAACAAGCTTGGTGAAGGAGGGCTTTCACACACACTTATCTCTCTGAACTGAGCATGTGGAGAGACTTTTGTTCATCTAGCACAAAGGGAACGGATTGAAGGAGAAACATTTACTCCCGTTTCTCAGTCTGTTTCCTAGTGCTGGTTTGAAGTGCCTGCAGTTTTCACTGTAAATCCGACTTGGAGCTGGTACCTCCCAATATATAGGTACGGTGTGGAGTTTGCAAGTGAAAAGAAACTTTGTGTTCCCAACAAGCAAGGTGAAGGAAGGCTTTCACACACAATTATCTCTCAGATATGAGCATGTGGATAGACGTCCTTTCACCTAGCACCAAGGGAACGGGTTGCAGGAGAAACTTTTAGTCTGGTTTCTCAGTCTGCATCCTAATGCCAGTTTGAAGTTCCTGCAGTATTCACAGTAAAACAGAGTTCGAGCTTGTACATACCCATATATATGTATGGACTTGTGGTTGCAACTGAAAACTTACTTTGAGTTCCCATCAAGCTATGTGAAGAATGGCTTTCACACACACTTATCTCTCAGAACTGGGCATGTGGAGGGACGTTCGTTCATCTAGCACCTAGGGAACGGGTTGCATGAGAAACATTAACTCTGGTTTCTCAGTCTGTTTCCTAGTGCCGGTTTGAAATTCCTGCAGTTTTCACTGTAAAAGAGATTTGGAGCTAGTACCTCCCCATATACATGTATGGAGTGGATTTTGCAAGTGAAAAGAAACTTTGTGTTCCCAACAAGCTTGGTGAAGGACGGCTTTCACACACACTTATTTCTCAGAACTGAGCATGTGGAGAGAGTTTCGTTCATCTAACACCTAGGGAACGGTTAGCAGGAGCAACTTTTACTCTGGTTTCTCAGTCTGTTTCCTAGTGCTGGTTTGAAGTGCCTGCAGTTTTCACTGTAAATCCGAGTTTGAGGTAGTACGTCCCCATATATATGTATGGAGAGGAGTTTGCAACTGAAAAGTAACTTTGTGTTCCCAACAAGCTAAGTTAAATAAACTTTCACACACACTTATCTCTCAGAAATGAGCATGTGGAGAGACGTTTGTTAACCTAGCACCAAGTTAACGGGTTGCAGTGGAAACTTTTACTCTGGTTTCTCAGTCTCTTTCCTAGTGCCGCTTTGAAGTTCCTGCAGTTTTCACTGTAAATGAGAGTTGGGGCTTGTACCTCCCCATATATATGTATGGAGTGGAGTTTGCAACTGAAAAAAAACATTGTGTTCCCAACAAGCTACGTGAAGGACGGCTTTCACACACAATTATCTCTCAGAACTGAGCATGTGGAGAGACGTTTGTTAACCTAGCACCAATAGAACGGGTTGCAGTAGAAACTTTTACTCAGGTTTCTCAGTCTGTTTCCTAGTGCAAGTTTGACGTTCCTGCAGTTTTCACTGTAAATCAGAGTTGGAGCTAGTACCTCCCCATATATATGTACGGAGTGGTGTTTGCAACTGAAAAGAAACTTTGTTTTCTCAACAAGCTAGGTGAAGGACGGCATTCACACACATATATCTCTCAGAACTGAGCAAGTGGAGAGACGTTCTTTCATCTAGCATCTAGGGAACGGGTAACAGGAGCAACTTTTACTCGGTTTTTAATCTGTTTCCTAGTGCCGGTTTGAAGTTCCTGCAGGTTTAACTTTAAAACCGAGTTGGAGCTTATTCGTCCCCATATATATGTATGGAGTGGATTTTGCAACTGGAAAGAAACTTTCTATTCCCAACAAGCAATGTGAAGTGCGGCTTTCACACACACTTATCACTCAGAACTGAGCATGTGGGGAGAAGTTCGTTCAACTAGCACCAAAGGAACGGGTTGCAGGAGAAACTTTTTCTCTGGTTTCTCAGTCTGTTTCCTAGTGCCGGTTTGAATTTCCTGCAGTTTTCACTGTAAA
Source organism: Camelus dromedarius (assembly GCF_036321535.1). NCBI lineage: Eukaryota > Metazoa > Chordata > Mammalia > Artiodactyla > Camelidae > Camelus > Camelus dromedarius. The sequence continues at coordinate 26,592,250 of NC_087460.1, forward strand.
TCCGAGTTGGAGCTAGTACTTCCACATAGGTATGTATGGATTGGAGTTAGCAACTGAAAAGAAACTTTGTGTTCCCAACAAGCTAGGTGAAGGAAGGCTTTCACACACAATTATCTCTCAGCACTGAGCATGTGGAGAGACGTTCGTTCACCTAGCACCAATGGAACGGGTTGCAGGAGAAACTTTTACTCTGGTTTCTCAGTTTGTTTCCTAGTACCGGTTTGAAGTTCCTTCAGTTTTCACTGTAAAACTGAGTTGGAGCTCTTAACACCCCATATATATGTATGGAGTGGAGTGTGCAAGTGAAAAAAACTTTGTGTTCCCAACAAGCTTGTTGAATGAAGGCTTTCACACACACTTATCTCTCAGAACTGAGCATGTGCAGAGACGTTCGTTCATCTAGCATCAAGAGAACAGGTTGCAGGAGAAACTTTTACTCTGGTTTGCCTGTCTGTTTCCTAGTGCCGGTTTGAAGTTCCTGCAGTTTGCACTGTAAAACCGATTTGGAGCTAGTACCTCCCCATATATATGTATGGAGTGGTTTTTTCAACAGAAAAGAAACTTTGTGTTCCCAACAAGCTAGGTGAAGGCCGGCTATCACACACACTTATCTCTCAGATCTGAGCATGTGGAGAGACGTTCGTTCATCTAGCACCAAAGGACCGGGTTGCAGGAGAAACTTTTACTCTGGTTTCTCTGTCTGTTTCCTAGTGCCAGTTTGACGTTCCTGCAGTTTTCACTGTAAATCCGAGTTTGAGGTAGTACGTCCCCATATATATGTATGGAGAGGAGTTTGCAACTGAAAAGTAACTTTGTGTTCCCAACAAGCTAAGTTAAATAAACTTTCACACACACTTATCTCTCAGAAATGAGCATGTGGAGAGACGTTTGTTAACCTAGCACCAAGTTAACGGGTTGCAGTGGAAACTTTTACTCTGGTTTCTCAGTCTCTTTCCTAGTGCCGCTTTGAAGTTCCTGCAGTTTTCACTGTAAATGAGAGTTGGGGCTTGTACCTCCCCATATATATGTATGGAGTGGAGTTTGCAACTGAAAAAAAACATTGTGTTCCCAACAAGCTACGTGAAGGACGGCTTTCACACACAATTATCTCTCAGAACTGAGCATGTGGAGAGACGTTTGTTAACCTAGCACCAATAGAACGGGTTGCAGTAGAAACTTTTACTCAGGTTTCTCAGTCTGTTTCCTAGTGCAAGTTTGACGTTCCTGCAGTTTTCACTGTAAATCAGAGTTGGAGCTAGTACCTCCCCATATATATGTACGGAGTGGTGTTTGCAACTGAAAAGAAACTTTGTTTTCTCAACAAGCTAGGTGAAGGACGGCATTCACACACATATATCTCTCAGAACTGAGCAAGTGGAGAGACGTTCTTTCATCTAGCATCTAGGGAACGGGTAACAGGAGCAACTTTTACTCGGTTTTTAATCTGTTTCCTAGTGCCGGTTTGAAGTTCCTGCAGGTTTAACTTTAAAACCGAGTTGGAGCTTATTCGTCCCCATATATATGTATGGAGTGGATTTTGCAACTGGAAAGAAACTTTCTATTCCCAACAAGCAATGTGAAGTGCGGCTTTCACACACACTTATCACTCAGAACTGAGCATGTGGGGAGAAGTTCGTTCAACTAGCACCAAAGGAACGGGTTGCAGGAGAAACTTTTTCTCTGGTTTCTCAGTCTGTTTCCTAGTGCCGGTTTGAATTTCCTGCAGTTTTCACTGTAAATCCGAGTTGGAGCTAGTACTTCCACATAGGTATGTATGGATTGGAGTTAGCAACTGAAAAGAAACTTTGTGTTCCCAACAAGCTAGGTGAAGGAAGGCTTTCACACACAATTATCTCTCAGCACTGAGCATGTGGAGAGACGTTCGTTCACCTAGCACCAATGGAACGGGTTGCAGGAGAAACTTTTACTCTGGTTTCTCAGTTTGTTTCCTAGTACCGGTTTGAAGTTCCTTCAGTTTTCACTGTAAAACTGAGTTGGAGCTCTTAACACCCCATATATATGTATGGAGTGGAGTGTGCAAGTGAAAAAAACTTTGTGTTCCCAACAAGCTTGTTGAATGAAGGCTTTCACACACACTTATCTCTCAGAACTGAGCATGTGCAGAGACGTTCGTTCATCTAGCATCAAGAGAACAGGTTGCAGGAGAAACTTTTACTCTGGTTTGCCTGTCTGTTTCCTAGTGCCGGTTTGAAGTTCCTGCAGTTTGCACTGTAAAACCGATTTGGAGCTAGTACCTCCCCATATATATGTATGGAGTGGTTTTTTCAACAGAAAAGAAACTTTGTGTTCCCAACAAGCTAGGTGAAGGCCGGCTATCACACACACTTATCTCTCAGATCTGAGCATGTGGAGAGACGTTCGTTCATCTAGCACCAAAGGACCGGGTTGCAGGAGAAACTTTTACTCTGGTTTCTCTGTCTGTTTCCTAGTGCCAGTTTGACGTTCCTGCAGTTTTCACTGTAAATCCGAGTTGGAGCTAGTACTTCCACATATGTATGTATGGATTGGAGTTAGCAACTGAAAAGAAACTTTGTGTTCCCAACAAGCTAGGTGAAGGAAGGCTTTCACACACAGTTATCTCTCAGAACTGAGCATGTGGAGAGACGTTCGTTCATCTAGCATCAAGAGAACAGGTTGCAGGAGAAACTTTTACTCTGGTTTGTCTGTCTGTTTCCTAGTGCCGGTTTGAAGTTCCTGCAGTTTGCACTGTAAAACCGATTTGGAGCTAGTACCTCCCCATATATATGTATGGAGTGGTTTTTTCAACAGAAAAGAAACTTTGTGTTCCCAACAAGCTAGGTGAAGGCCGGCTTTCACACACACTTATCTCTCAGATCTGAGCATGTGGAGAGACGTTCGTTCATCTAGCATCAAGAGAACGGGTTGCAGGAGAAACTTTTACTCTGGTTTGTCAGTCTGTTTCCTAGAGCCGGTTTGATGTTCCTCCAATTTTCACTGTAAAACAGACTTGGAGCAAGTACCTACCCATATATATTTATGGAGTGGAGTTTGCATCTGAAAAGAACCTTTGTGTTATCAAGAAGCATAGTGAAGGACGGCTTTCACACACACTTTTCTCTCAGATCTGAGCTTGTGGATAGACGTTCGTTCATCTAGCACGAAGGGAACATGTTGCAGTAGAAACTTTTACTCTGGTTTTTCAGTCTGTTTCCTAGTGCCGGTTTGAATTTCCTGCAGTTTTCACTGTAAAAACGAGTTGGAGCTGGTAACTCCCCTATATATATGTATGGAGTGGAGTTTGCAACTAAAAAGAAACTTTGTGTTCCCAACAAGCTTGGTGAAGGACGGCTTTCACCCACAGTTATCTCTCAGAACTGAGCATGTGGAGAGACGTTCGTTCACCTAGCACCAATGGAACGGGTTGCAGGAGAAACTTTTACTCTGGTTTCTCAGTCTGTTTCCTAGTACCGGTTTGAAGTTCTTTCAGTTTTCACTGTAAAACAGAGTTGGAGCTCTTAACACCCCATATATATGTATGGAGTGGAGTGTGCAAGTGAAAAAAACTTTGTGTTCCCAACAAGCTTGTTGAAGGAAGGCTTTCACACACACTTATCTCTCAGAACTGAGCATGTGGACAGACGTTCGTTCATCTAGCATCAAGAGAACAGGTTGCAGGAGAAACTTTTACTCTGGTTTGTCAGTCTGTTTCCTAGAGCCGGTTTGATATTCCTCCAGTTTTCACTGTAAAACAGACTTGGAGCAAGTACCTACCCATATATATTTATGGAGTGGAGTTTGCATCTGAAAAGAAACTTTGTGTTATCAAGAAGCATAGTGAAGGACGGCTTTCACACACACTTTTCTCTCAGATCTGAGCTTGTGGAGAGACGTTCGTTCATCTAGCACGAAGGGAACATGTTGCAGTAGAAACTTTTACTCTGGTTTATCAGTCTGTTTCCTAGTGCCGGTTTGAATTTCCTGCAGTTTTCACTGTAAAAACGAGTTGGAGCTGGTAACTCCCCTATATATATGTATGGAGTGGAGTTTGCAACTAAAAAGAAACTTTGTGTTCCCAACAAGCTTGGTGAAGGACGGCTTTCACGCACAGTTATCTCTCAGAACTGAGCATGTGGAGAGACGTTCGTTCACCTAGCACCAATGGAACGGGTTGCAGGAGAAACTTTTACTCTGGTTTCTCAGTCTGTTTCCTAGTACCGGTTTGAAGTTCTTTCAGTTTTCACTGTAAAACCGAGTTGGAGCTCTTAACACCCCATATATATGTATGGAGTGGAGTGTGCAAGTGAAAAAAACTTTGTTTTCCCAACAAGCTTGTTGAAGGAAGGCTTTCACACACACTTATCTCTCAGAACTGAGCATGTGGACAGACGTTCGTTCATCTAGCATCAAGAGAACAGGTTGCAGGAGAAACTATTACTCTGGTTTGTCTGTCTGTTTCCTAGTGCCGGTTTGAAGTTCCTGCAGTTTGCACTGTAAAACCGATTTGGAGCTAGTACCTCCCCATATATATGTATGGAGTGGTTTTTTCAACAGAAAAGAAACTTTGTGTTCCCAACAAGCTAGGTGAATGCCGGCTTTCACACACACTTATCTCTCAGATCTGAGCATGTGGAGAGACGTTCGTTCATCTAGAATCAAGAGAACGGGTTGCAGGAGAAACTTTTACTCTGGTTTGTCAGTCTGTTTCCTAGAGCCGGTTTGATGTTCCTGCAGTTTTCACTGTAAAACAGACTTGGAGCAAGTACCTACCCATATATATTTATGGAGTGGAGTTTGCAACTGAAAAGAAACTTTGTGTTATCAAGAAGCATAGTGAAGGACGGCTTTCACACACACTTTTCTGTCAGATCTGAGCTTGTGGAGAGACGTTCGTTCATCTAGCACGAAGGAACACGTTGCAGTAGAAACTTTTACTCTGGTTTGTCAGTCTGTTTCCTAGTGCCGGTTTGAATTTCCTGCAGTTTTCACTGTAAAACCGAGTTGGAGCTAGTACCTCCCCATATATATGTATGGAGTAGAGTTTGCAACTGAAAAGAAACTTTGTGTTCCCAACAAGCTACGTGAAACACGGCTTTCACACACACTTATCTCTCTGAACTGAGCATGTGGAGAGACGTTCGTTCATCTAGCACCAATGGAACGGGTTGCAGGAGAAACTTTTACTTTGGTTTCTCAGTCTGTTTCCTAGTGCCGGTTTGAAGTTCCTGCAGTTTTCACTGTAAAACCGAGTTGGAGCTAGTACCTCCCCATATATATGTATTTAGTGATGTTTTCAACAGAAAAGAATCTTTGTGTTCCCAAGCTAGGTGAAGGCCGGCTTTCACACACAATTATCTCTCAGAACTGAGCATGTGGAGAGACGTTCGTTCATCTAGCACAAAGGGAAAGGGTTGTAGGAGAAACTTTACTCTGGTTTCTCAGTCTGTTTCCTAGTGCCAGTTTGACGTTCCTGCAGTTTTCACTGTAAATCAGAGTTGGAGCTAGTACCTCCCCATATATATGTACGGAGTGGTGTTTGCAACTGAAAAGAAACTTTGTGTTTTCAACAAGTTAGGTGAAGGACGGCTTTCACACACATTTATCTCTCAGAACTGAGCAAGTGGAGAGACTTTCGTTCATCTAGCACCTAGGGAACGGGTAACAGGGGCAACTTTTACTCTGGTTTTTAATCTGTTTCCTAGTGCCGGTTTGAAGTTCCTGCAGGTTTCACTTTAAAACCGAGTTGGAGCTTATACATCCCCATATATATGTATGGAGTGGAGTTTGCAACTTAAAAGAAATTTTGTGTTCCCAACAAGTTAGGTTAAAGACGGCTTTCACACACACTTATCCCCTAGAAATGAGCATGTGGAGAGACGATCCTTCATCTAGCACAAAGGTAAAGGGTTGAAGGGGAAACTTTTACTCTGGTTTCTCAGTCTGTTTCCTAGTGCCGGTTTGAAGTTCCTGCAGTTTTCAATGTAAATCAGAGTTGGATCTAGTACCACCCCATATAAATGTATGGAGAGGGGTTTGCAACCGAAAAAAATCTTTGTGTTCCCAACAAGATATGTGAAGCACGGCTTTCACACACACTTATCTCTCAGGACTGAACATATGGAGAGAAGTACTTTCATCTTGCAACAAGGGAACTGGTTGCAGGAGAAACTTTTACTCTGGTTTCTCAGTATGTTTCCTAGTGCCGGTTTGAAGTTCCTGCAGTTTTCACTGTAAAACCGATTTGGAGCTATTAACTCCCCATATATATGTATGGATTGGAGTTTCAATTGAAAAGAATCTTTGTGTTCCAAATAAGCAAACTGAAGGACGGCTTTCACACACAATTATCTCTCAGAACTTAGCATGTGGAGAGACGTTAGTTCATCTAGAACCAAGGGAACGGTTTGCATGGTAAACTTTTACTATGGTTTCTCAGTCTGTTTCCTAGTGCCAGTTTGAAGTTCCTGCAGGTTTCATTGTAAAACCGAGTTGGAGCTTGTACGTCCACATATTTATGTATGGAGTGGAGTTTGCAAGTGAAAAGAAACTTTGTGTTCCAAACAAGTAAGTTTAAAGACGGCTTTCACACACACTTATCTCTCAGATATGAGCATGTGGAGAGACGATCCTTCATCTAGCACCAATGGAACGGGTTGCAGGAGAAACTTTTACTCTGGTTTCTCAGTCTGTTTCCTAGTGCCGGTTTGAAGTTCCTGCAGTTTTCACTGTAAAACCGAGTTGGAGCTAGTACCTCCCCATATATATGTATTTAGTGATGTTTTCAACAGAAAAGAAACTTTGTGTTCCCAAGCTAGGTGAAGGCCGGCTTTCACACACAATTATCTCTCAGAACTGAGCATGTGGAGAGACGTTCGTTCATCTAGCACAAAGGGAAAGGGTTGTAGGAGAAACTTTACTCTGGTTTCTCAGTCTGTTTCCTAGTGCCAGTTTGACGTTCCTGCAGTTTTCACTGTAAATCAGAGTTGGAGCTAGTACCTCCCCATATATATGTACGGAGTGGTGTTTGCAACTGAAAAGAAACTTTGTGTTCTCAACAAGTTAGGTGAAGGACGGCTTTCACACACATTTATCTCTCAGAACTGAGCAAGTGGAGAGACTTTCGTTCATCTAGCACCTAGGGAACGGGTAACAGGAGCAACTTTTACTCTGGTTTTTAATCTGTTTCCTAGTGCCGGTTTGAAGTTCCTGCAGGTTTCACTTTAAAACCGAGTTGGAGCTTATACGTCCCCATATATATGTATGGAGTGGAGTTTGCAACTTAAAAGAAACTTTGTGTTCCCAACAAGTTAGGTTAAAGACGGCTTTCACGCACACTTATCCCCTAGAAATGAGCATGTGGAGAGACGATCCTTCATCTAGCACAAAGGGAAAGGGTTGAAGGGGAAACTTTTACTCTGGTTTCTCAGTCTGTTTCCTAGTGCCGGTTTGAAGTTCCTGCAGTTTTCAATGTACATCAGAGTTGGATCTAGTACCACCCCATATAAATGTATGGAGAGGGGTTTGCAACCGAAAAAAATCTTTGTGTTCCCAACAAGATATGTGAAGCACGGCTTTCACACACACTTATCTCTCAGAACTGAGCATATGGAGAGAAGTTCTTTCATCTAGCAACAAGGAAACTGGTTGCAGGAGAAACTTTTACTCTGGTTTCTCAGTCTGTTTCCTAGTGCCGGTTTGAAGTTCCTGCAGTTTTCACTGTAAAACCGATTTGGAGCTATTAACTCCCCATATATATTTATGGATTGGAGTTTGCAATTGAAAAGAATCTTTGTGTTCCCAATAAGCAAACTGAAGGACGGCTTTCACACACACTTATCCCCTATAAATGAGCATGTGGAGAGACGATCCTTCATCTAGCACAAAGGGAAAGGGTTGAAGTGGAAACTTTTACTCTGGTTTCTCAGTCTGTTTCCTACTGCCGGTTTGAAGTTCCTGTAGATTTCACTGTAAAACCGATTTGGAGTTACAACCTCCCCATATATATTTATGGAGAGGAGTTTGCTACTGAAAAGATACTTTGTGTTCCGAACAAGCAAGGTTAAGGATGGCTTTTAAACACACTTATCTCTCAGAAATGAGCATGTGGAGAGACGTTCCTTCAGCTAGCAAAAAGGGAACGAGTTGCAGGAGAAAATTTTACTCTGGTTTCTCACTCTGTTTCCTAGTGCCGGTTTGAAGTTCCTGCAGTTTTCACTGTAAATCAGAGTTGGATCTAGTACCTCCCAATATAAATGCATGGAGAGTGTTTGCAACCGAAAAAAATCTTTGTGTTCCCAACAAGATAGTTGAAGCACGGCTTTCACACACACTTATCTCTCAGAACTGAGCATATGGAGAGAAGTTCTTTCATTTAGCACCAAGGGAACTGGTTGCAGGAGAAACTTTTACTCTGGTTTCTCAGTCTGTTTCCTAGTGCCGGTTTGAAGTTCCTGCAGTTTTCACTGTAAAACCGAGTTGGAGCTAGTACCTCCCCATATATATGTATGGAGTGTATTTTTCAACTGAAAATAAACATTGTGTTCCCAACAAGCTAGGTGAAGTTCGGCTTTCACACACACTTATATCTCAGAACTTAGCATGTGGAGAGATGTTCTTTCATCTTTCACAAAGAGAACTGTTTGCAGGAGAAACTTTTACTCTGGTATCTCAGTCTGTTTCCTAGTTCCGGTTTGAAGTTCCTGCAGTTTTCACTGTAAAACAGAGTTGGAGCTACTACCTCCCCATTTATATGTATGGAGTGGAGTTTGCAACTGAAAAGAAACTTTGTGTTCCCAAGAAGCTAGTTGAAACACGGCTTTCACACACACTTGTCTCTCAGAACTGAAAATGCGGAGAGACGTTCGTTCATCTAGCACCAAAGGAACGGATTGCAGGAGAAACTTTTACTCTGGTTTCTCTGTCTGTTTCCTAGTGCCGGTTTGAATTTCCTGCAGTTTTCACTGTAAAACCGAGTGGAGCTAGTACCTCCCCATATATATGTATGGAGTGGAGATTGCAACTGAAAAGAAACTGTGTTCCCCACAAGCTAGGTGAAGGACGGCTTTCACACACAATTATCTCTCAGATCTGAGCATGTGGATAGACGTTCGTTCACCTAGCACCAAGGGAACGGGTTGCAAGAGAAACTTTTACTCTGGTTTCTCAGTCTGTTTCCTAGGGCCGGTTTGAAGTTCCTGCAGTTTTCACTGTAAACACGAGTTGAAGTTAGTACTTCCCCATATATATGTATGTTGTGGAGTTTGCAACTGAAAAGAAACTTTGTATTCCCAAAAATCTAGGTGAAGGATGGCTTACACACAGATATCTCTCAGAACTGAGCATGTGCAGACAGTTTCGTTCATCTAGTACCTAGGGAACGGGTAGCAGGTGCAACTTTTTCTCTAGTTTCTCAGTCTGTTTCCTAGTGCCGGTTTGAAGTTCCTGCAGTTTTCACTGTAAAAACGAGTTGGAGCTAGTACCTCCCCATATATACGTATGGAGTGCAGTTTGCAACTGAAAAGAAACTTTGTGTTCCCAACAAGCTAGGTGAAGGACGGCTTTAACACACATTTATCTCTCAGAACTGAGCATGTGGAGAGACGTTCGTTCATCTAGCACCAACTGAACTGGTTGTAGGAGAAACTTTTACTCTGGTTTCTCAGTCTGTTTCCTAGTGCCGGTTTGAAGTTCCTACAGTTTTCACTGTAAAACCGATTTGGAGCTTGTACCTCCCCATATATATGTATGGAGTGGATATTGCAACTGAAAAGTAATTTTGAGTTACCAACATGCTAGGTGAAGTACGGCGTTCAAACACAATTATCTCTCAGAACTGAGCATGTGGAGGGACGTTCGTTCATCTAGCACAAAGTGAACGGGTTGCAGGGAAACTTTTACTCTGCTTTCTTAGGCTGTTTCCTAGTGCCGCATTGAAGTTCCTGCACTTTTCACTGTAAAACCGAGTTGGAGCTAGTACCTCCCCTTATATATGAACGAAGTTGAGTTTGAAACTGAAAAGAAACTTTGTGTTCCCAACAAGCTAGGTGAAGGACGGCATTCACACACAGTTATCTCTCAGAACTATGCATGTGGAGAGACGTTCGTTCACCTAGCACCTAGGGAACGGGTTGCAGGAGAAACTTTTACTCTGGTTTCTCAGTCTGTTTCCTAGTGCCGGTTTGAAATTCCTGCAGTTTTCACTGTAATACCGAATTGGAGCTATTAGCTCCCCATATATATGTATGGAGATGAGTTTGCAACTGAAAAGATTCTTTGTGTTCCCAACAAGCAAGGTGAAGGACGGCTTTTTAACACACTTATCTCTCAGAACTGAGCATGTGGAGAGACGTTCGTTCATCTAGCACAAAGTGAACGGTTTTCAGGAGAAACATTTACTCTGTTTTCTCAGTCTGTTTCCTAGTGGCGGTTTGAAGTTCCTGCAGTTTTCACTGTAAAACCGAGTTGGAGCTAGTACCTCCCCATATATATTTAAGGAGTGGAGTTTGCAACTGAAAAGAAACTTTTGGTTCCCAACAAGCAATGTGAAGTACGGCTTTCACACACACTTATCTCTCAGAACTGAGCATGTGGAAAGACGTTCGTTCACCTAGCAAAAAGGGAACGGGTTGCAGGAGAAATTTTACTCTGCTTTTTTAGTCGGTTTCCTAGTGCCGGTTTGAAGGTCCTGCAGTTTTCACTGTAAAAATGAGTTGGCGCTAGTACCTCCCAATATATATGTATGGAGTGGAGTTTGCAACTGAAAAGAAACTTTGTGTTCCCAACAAGATAGTAGAAGGAGGGCTTTTACACACACTTATCTCTCAGAACTGAGAATGTGGAGAGAAGTTCGTTCATCTAGCACCAAGGGAACTGGTTGCAGGAGAAACTTTTACACTGGTTTCTCAGTCTGTTTCCTAGTGCCGGTTAGAAATTCCTGCAGTGTTCACTGTAAAAACGAGTTGTAGCTAGTAGCTCACCATATAAATATAAGAAGTAGGGTTTGCAACTGAAAAGATACTTTGTGTTCCCAACAAGGTAGGTGAAGGAAGGCTTTCACACACACTTACCTCTCAGAAATGAGGATGTGGAGAGACATTCGTTCATCTAGCACCAATGGAACGGGTTGCAGGGAAACTTTTACTCTGGTTTCTCAGGCTGTTTCCTAGTGCCGGTTTGAAGTTCCTGTAGTTTTCACTGTAAAAACGAGTTGGAGCTAGTACCTCACCATATATATGTATGGAGTGGAGTTTGCAACTGATAAGAATCTTTGTGTTCCCCACAAGCTAGGTGAAGGACGGCTTTCACACACACTTATCTCTCAGAACTGAGCATGTGCAGAGAGTTTCATTCATCTAGCACAAAGGGAACGGGTTTCAGGGAAACTTTTACTCTGGTTTCTCAGTCTGTTTCCTAGGGCCGGTTTGAAGTTCCTGCAGTTTTCACTGTAAAAACGAGTTGGAGCTAGTACTTCCCCATATATATGTATGGAGTGGAGTTTGCAACTGAAAAGAAACTTTGTATTCCCTAAAATGTAGGTGAAGTATGGCTTTCACACACAGTTATCTCTCAGAACTGAGCATGTGCAGACAGTTTCGTTCATCTAGTACCTAGGGAACGGGTAGCAGGAGCAACTTTTTCTCTAGTTTCTCAGTCTCTTTCCTAGTGCCGGTTTGAAGTTCCTGCAGTTTTCACTGTAAAAAAGAGATGGAGCTAGTACCTCCCCATATATACGTATGGAGTGCAGTTTGCAACTGGAAAGATACTTTGTGTTCCCAACAAGATAGGAGAAGGAGGGCTTTTACACACAATTATCTCTCAGAACTGAGAATGTGGAGAGAAGTTCGGTCATCTAGCACCAAGGGAACTGGTTGCAGGGGAAACTTTTACTCTGGTTTCTCAGTCTGTTTCCTAGTGCCGGTTTTAAATTCCTGCAGTTTTCACTGTAAAAAGGAGTTGGAGCTAGTACCTCCCCATATATATGTATGGAGTGGAGTTTGCAACTGAAAAGAAACTTTGTGTTCCCCACAAGCTAGTTGAAGGACGGCTTTCACACACACTTATCTCTCAGATCTGAGCATGTGGAGAGACTTTCGTTCATGTAGCACAATGGGAACGGTTAGCAGGAAAACTTTTACTCTGGTTTCTCAGTCTGTTTCCTAGTGCCGGTTTGAAGTTCCTGCAGTTTTCACTGTAAAACCTAGTTGGAGCTAGTACCTATCCATATATATATATGGAGTGGTGTTTGCAAGTGAAAAGAAACTTTGTGATCCAACAGGCTATGTTAAAGACGGCTTTCACACACACTTATATCTCAGAAATGAGCATGTGGAGAGACGATCCTTCATCTAGCAGAAAGGGAAAGTGTTGCTGGGGAAACTTTTACTCTGGTTTCTCAGTCTGTTTCCTAGTGCCGGTTTGATGTTCCTGCAGTTTTCACTGTAAAAACTTATTGGAGCTAGTACCCCACCGTATATATTGTATGGATTGGAATTTGCAACTTAAAAGAAACTTTGTGTTCCCAACAAGCTAGGTGAAGGACGGCTTTCACACACACTTATCTCTCAGAACTGAGCATGTGAAGAGACGTTCGTTCACCAAGCACCAAGGGAACGGGTTGCAGGATAAATTTTATTCTGGTTTCTCAGTCTGTTTCCTAGTGCCGGTTTGAAGTTCCTGCAGTTTTCAATGTAATATCGAGTAGGAGCTTGTACCTCCCCATATATACGTATGGAGTGGAGTTTGCAAGTGAAAAAAACTTTGTGTTCCCAACAAATTAGGTGAAGGACGGCTTTCACACACAGTTATCTCTCAGAACTGAGCATGTGGAGAGACGTTCGTTCACCAAGCACCAAGGGAACGGGTTGCAGGAGAAATTTTATTCTGGTTTCTCAGTCTGTTTCTTAGTGCCGGTTTGAAGTTCCTGCAGTTTTCAATGTAATATGGAGTAGGAGCTAGTACCTCCCCATATATATGTATGGAGTGGAGTTTGCAAGTGAAAAGAAACTTTGTGTTCCCAAGAAGCTAGGTTAAAGACGGCTTTCACACACACTTATCTCTCAGAAATGAGCATGTGGATAGACGATCCTTCATCTAGCACAAAGTGAAAGGGTTGAAGGGGAAACTTTTACTCTGGTTTCTCAGTCTGTTTCCTAGTGCCGGTTTAAAGTTCCTGCATTTTTCACTGTAAAACGGTGTTGGAGCTAGTACCTCCCCGTATATATGTATGGATTGGTGTTTGCAACTTAAAAGAAACTTTGTGTTCCCAACAAGCTAGGCGAAGGAGGGCTTTCACACACAATTTTCTCTCAGAACTGAGCATGTGGATAGACATTCGTTCATCTAGGACGAAGGGAAAGGGTTGCAGGAGAAACTTTTACTCTGGTTTCTCAGTCTGTTTCCTAGTGTCAGTTTGAAGTTCCTGCAGTTTTCACTGTAAAAATGAGTTGGAGCTAGTACCTCCCCATATATATGTATGGAGTGTAGTTGGCAACTGAAAAGAAACTTTGTGTTCCCAACAAGCAAGTTGAAGGACGGCTTTCACACACACATATCTCTCAGAACTGAGCATGTGGAGAGACTTTTTTTCATCTAGCACAAAGGGAACGGATTGAAGGAGAAACATTTACTCCCGTTTCTCAGTCTGTTTCCTAGTGCTGGTTTGAATTTCCTGCAGTTTTCTCTGTAAAACCGACTTGGAGCTGGTACCTAACAATATATATGTATGGTGTGGAGTTTGCTAGTGAAAAGAAACTTTGTGTTCCCAACAAGCAAGGTGAAGGAAGGCTTTCACATACAATTATCTCTCAGATATGATCATGTGGATAGACGTTCTTTCACCTAGCACCAAGGGAACGGGTTGCAGTAGAAACTTTTACTCTGGTTTCTCAGTCTGCTTCCTAATGCCAGTTTGAAGTTCCTGCAGTTTTCACAGTAAAACAGAGTTGGAGCTTGTACATACCCATATATATGTATGGAGTTGTGGTTGCAACTGAAAAGTTACTTTGTGTTCCCATCAAGCTAGGTGAAGAATGGCTTTCACACACACTTATCTCTCAGAACTGGGCATGTGGAGGGACGTTCGTTCATCTAGCACCTAGGGAACGGTTAGCAGGAGAAACATTAACTCTGGTTTCTCAGTCTGTTTCCTAGTACCGGTTTGAAGTTCCTTCAGTTTTCACTGTAAAACTGAGTTGGAGCTCTTAACACCCCATATATATGTATGGAGTGGAGTGTGCAAGTGAAAAAAACTTTGTGTTCCCAACAAGCTTGTTGAAGGAAGGCTTTCACACACACTTATCTCTCAGAACTGAGCATGTGCAGAGACGTTCGTTCATCTAGCATCAAGAGAACAGGTTGCAGGAGAAACTTTTACTCTGGTTTCTCAGTCTGTTTCCTAGTGCCGGTTTGAAGTTCCTGCAGTTTTCAATGTAATATCGAGTAGGAGCTTGTACCTCCCCATATATACGTATGGAGTGGAGATTGCAAGTGAAAAAAACTTTGTGTTCCCAACAAATTAGGTGAAGGGCGGCTTTCACACACAGTTATCTCTCAGAACTGAGCATGTGGAGAGACGTTCGTTCACCAAGCACCAAGGGAACGGGTTGCCGGAGAAATTTTATTCTGGTTTCTCAGTCTGTTTCTTAGTGCCGGTTTGAAGTTCCTGCAGTTTTCAATGTAATATGGAGTAGGAGCTAGTACCTCCCCATATATATGTATGGAGTGGAGTTTGCAAGTGAAAAGAAACTTTGTGTTCCCAAGAAGCTAGGTTAAAGACGGCTTTCACACACACTTATCTCTCAGAAATGAGCATGTGGATAGACGATCCTTCATCTAGCACAAAGTGAAAGGGTTGAAGGGGAAACTTTTACTCTGGTTTCTCAGTCTGTTTCCTAGTGCCGGTTTGAAGTTCCTGCAGTTTGCACTGTAAAACCGATTTGGAGCTAGTACCTCCCCATATATATGTATGGAGTGGTTTTTTCAACAGAAAAGAAACTTTGTGTTCCCAACAACCTAGGTGAAGGCCGGCTATCACACACACTTATATCTCAGATCTGAGCATGTGGAGAGACGTTCGTTCATCTAGCACCAAAGGACCGGGTTGCAGGAGAAACTTTTACTCTGGTTTCTCTGTCTGTTTCCTAGTGCCAGTTTGACGTTCCTGCAGTTTTCAATGTAAATCCGAGTTGGAGCTAGTACTTCCACATATGTATGTATGGATTGGAGTTAGCAACTGAAAAGAAACTTTGTGTTCCCAACAAGCTAGGTGAAGGAAGGCTTTCACACACAATTATCTCTCAGAACTGAGCATGTGGAGAGACGTTCGTTCACCTAGCACCAAAGGACCGGGTTGCAGGAGAAACTTTTACTCTATTTTCTCAGTCTTTTTCCTACTGCCGGTTTGACGTTCCTGCAGTTTTCACTGTAAAAACGAGTTGGAGCTGGTAACTCCCCTATATATATGTATGGAGTGGAGTTTGCAACTAAAAAGAAACTTTGTGTTCCCAACAAGCTTGGTGAAGGACGGCTTTCACACACAGTTATCTCTAAGAACTGAGCATGTGGAGAGACGTTCGTTCACCTAGCACCAATGGAACGGGTTGCAGGAGAAACTTTTACTCTGGTTTCTCAGTCTGTTTCCTAGTACCGGTTTGAAGTTCCTTCAGTTTTCACTGTAAAACCGAGTTGGAGCTCTTAACACCCCATATATATGTATGGAGTGGAGTGTGCAAGTGAAAAAAACTTTCTGTTCCCAACAAGCTTGTTGAAGTAAGGCTTTCACACACACTTATCTCTCAGAACTGAGCATGTGGAGAGACGTTCGTTCATCTAGCATCAAGAGAACAGGTTGCAGGAGAAACTTTTACTCTGGTTTGTCTGTCTGTTTCCTAGTGCCGGTTTGAAGTTAATGCAGTTCGCACTGTAAAACCGATTTGGAGCTAGTACCTCCCCATATATATGTATGGAGTGGTTTTTTCAACAGAAAAGAAACTTTGTGTTCCCAACAAGCTAGGTGAAGGCCGGCTTTCACACACACTTATCTCTCAGATCTGAGCATGTGGAGAGACGTTCGTTCATCTAGCATCAAGAGAACGGGTTGCAGGAGAAACTTTTACTCTGGTTTGTCAGTCTGTTTCCTAGAGCCGGTTTGATGTTCCTGCAGTTTTCACTGTAAAACAGACTTGGAGCAAGTACCTACCCATATATATTTATGGAGTGGAGTTTGCATCTGAAAAGAAACTTTGTGTTATCAAGAAGCATAGTGAAGGACGGCTTTCACCCACAGTTATCTCTCAGAACTGAGCATGTGGAGAGACGTTCGTTCACCTAGCACGAAGGGAACATGTTGCAGTAGAAACTTTTACTCTGGTTTGTCAGTCTGTTTCCTAGTGCCGGTTTGAAGTTCCGGCAGTTTTCACTGTAAAACCGAGTTGGAGCTCTTAACACCCCATATATATGTATGGAGTGGAGTTTGCAAGTGAAAAGAAACTTTGTGTTCCCAACAAGCTTGGTAAAGGAAGGCTTTCACACACACTTATCCCTCAGCACTGAGCATGTGGAGAGACGTTCGTTCATCTAGCACCAATGGAACGGGTTGCAGGAGAAACTTTTACTCTGGTTTCTCAGTCTGTTTCCTAGTGCCGGTTTGAAGTTCCTGCAGTTTTCACTGTAAAACCGAGTTGGAGCTAGTACCTCCCCATATATATGTATTTAGTGATGTTTTCAACAGAAAAGAATCTTTGTGTTCCCAAGCTAGGTGAAGGCGGCTTTCACACACAATTATCTCTCAGAACTGAGCATGTGGAGAGACGTTCGTTCATCTAGCACAAAGGGAAAGGGTTGTAGGAGAAACTTTACTCTGGTTTCTCAGTCTGTTTCCTAGTGCAAGTTTGACGTTCCTGCAGTTTTCACTGTAAATCAGAGTTGGAGCTAGTACCTCCCCATATATATGTACGGAGTGGTGTTTGCAACTGAAAAGAAACTTTGTGTTCTCAACAAGTTAGGTGAATGACGGATTTCACACACATTTATCTCTCAGAACTGAGCAAGTGGAGAGACTTTCGTTCATCTAGCACCTAGGGAACGGGTAACAGGAGCAACTTTTATTCTGGTTTTTAATCTGTTTCCTAGTGCCGGTTTGAAGTTCCTGCAGGTTTCACTTTAAAACCGAGTTGGAGCTTATACATCCCCATATATATGTATGGAGTGGAGTTTGCAACTTAAAAGAAACTTTGTGTTCCCAACAAGTTAGGTTAAAGACGGCTTTCACACACACTTATCCCCTAGAAATGAGCATGTGGAGAGATGATCCTTCATCTAGCACAAAGGTAAATTGTTGGAGGGGAAACTTTTACTCTGGTTTCTCAGTCTGTTTCCTAGTGCCGGTTTGAAGTTCCTGCAGTTTTCAATGTAAATCAGAGTTGGATCTAGTACCACCCCATATAAATGTATGGAGAGGGGTTTGCAACCGAAAAAAATCTTTGTGTTCCCAACAAGATATGTGAAGCACGGCTTTCACACACACTTATCTCTCAGGACTGAGCATATGGAGAGAAGTACTTTCATCTTGCAACAAGGGAACTGGTTGCAGGAGAAACTTTTACTCTGGTTTCTCAGTATGTTTCCTAGTGCCGGTTTGAAGTTCCTGCAGTTTTCACTGTAAAACCGATTTGGAGCTATTAACTCCCCATATATATGTATGGATTGGAGTTTCAATTGAAAAGAATATTGTGTTCCCAATAAGCAAACTGAAGGACGGCTTTCACACACACTTATCTCTCAGAACTTAGCATGTGGAGAGACGTTAGTTCATCTAGAACCAAGGGAACGGTTTGCATGGTAAACTTTTACTATGGTTTCTCAGTCTGTTTCCTAGTGCCTGTTTGAAGTTCCTGCAGGTTTCATTGTAAAACCGAGTTGGAGCTTGTACGTCCCCATATTTATGTATGGAGTGGAGTTTGCAAGTGAAAAGAAACTTTGTGTTCCAAACAAGTAAGTTTAAAGACGGCTTTCACACACACTTATCTCTCAGATATGAGCATGTGGAGAGACGATCCTTCATCTAGCACCAATGGAACGGGTTGCAGGAGAAACTTTTACTCTGGTTTCTCAGTCTGTTTCCTAGTGCCGGTTTGAAGTTCCTGCAGTTTTCACTGTAAAACCGAGTTGGAGCTAGTACCTCCCCATATATATGTATTTAGTGATGTTTTCAACAGAAAAGAAACTTTGTGTTCCCAAGCTAGGTGAAGGCCGGCTTTCACAAACAATTATCTCTCAGAACTGAGCATGTGGAGAGACGTTCGTTCATCTAGCACAAAGGGAAAGGGTTGTAGGAGAAACTTTACTCTGGTTTCTCAGTCTGTTTCCTAGTGCCAGTTTGACGTTCCTGCAGTTTTCACTGTAAATCAGAGTTGGAGCTAGTACCTCCCCATATATATGTACGGAGTGGTGTTTGCAACTGAAAAGAAACTTTGTGTTCTCAACAAGTAGGTGAAGGACGGCTTTCACACACATTTATCTCTCAGAACTGAGCAAGTGGAGAGACTTTCGTTCATCTAGCACCTAGGAAACGGGTAACAGGAGAAACTTTTACTCTGGTTTTTAATCTGTTTCCTAGTGCCGGTTTGAAGTTCCTGCAGGTTTCACTTTAAAACCGAGTTGGAGCTTATACGTCCCCATATATATGTATGGAGTGGAGTTTGCAACTTAAAAGAAACTTTGTGTTCCCAACAAGTTAGGTTAAAGACGGCTTTCACACACACTTATCCCCTAGAAATGAGCATGTGGAGAGACGATCCTTCATCTAGCACAAAGGGAAAGGGTTGAAGGGGAAACTTTTACTCTGGTTTCTCAGTCTGTTTCCTAGTGCCGGTTTGAAGTTCCTGCAGTTTTCAATGTACATCAGAGTTGGATCTAGTACCACCCCATATAAATGTATGGAGAGGGGTTTGCAACCGAAAAAAATCTTTGTGTTCCCAACAAGATATGTGAAGCACGGCTTTCACACACACTTATCTCTCAGAACTGAGCATATGGAGAGAAGTTCTTTCATCTAGCAACAAGGGAACTGGTTGCAGGAGAAACTTTTACTCTGTTTTCTCAGTCTGTTTCCTAGTGCCGGTTTGAAGTTCCTGCAGTTTTCACTGTAAAACCGATTTGGAGCTATTAACTCCCCATATATATGTATGGATTGGAGTTTGCAATTGAAAAGAATCTTTGTGTTCCCAATAAGCAAACTGAAGGACGGCTTTCACACACACTTATCCCCTATAAATGAGCATGTGGAGAGACGATCCTTCATCTAGCACAAAGGGAAAGGGTTGAAGTGGAAACTTTTACTCTGGTTTCTCAGTCTGTTTCCTACTGCCGGTTTGAAGTTCCTGTAGATTTCACTGTAAAACCGATTTGGAGTTACAACCTCCCCATATATATTTATGGAGAGGAGTTTGCTACTGAAAAGATACTTTGTGTTCCCAACAAGCAAGGTTAAGGATGGCTTTTAAACACACTTATCTCTCAGAAATGAGCATGTGGAGAGACGTTCCTTCAGCTAGCAAAAAGGGAACGAGTTGCAGGAGAAAATTTTACTCTGGTTTCTCACTCTGTTTCCTAGTGCCGGTTTGAAGTTCCTGCAGTTTTCACTGTAAATCAGAGTTGGATCTAGTACCTCCCAATATAAATGTATGGAGAGTGTTTGCAACCGAAAAAAATCTTTGTGTTCCCAACAAGATATGTGAAGCACGGCTTTCACACACACTTATCTCTCAGAACTGAGCATATGGAGAGAAGTTCTTTCATTTAGCACCAAGGGAACTGGTTGCAGGAGAAACATTTACTCTGGTTTCTCAGTCTGTTTCCTAGTGCCGGTTTGAAGTTCCTGCAGTTTTCACTGTAAAACCGATTTGGAGCTATTAACACCCCATATATATGTATGGATTGGAGTTTGCAATTGAAAAGAATCTTTGTGTTCCTAATAAGCAAAGTGAATGACGGCTTTCACACACACTTATCTCTCAGAACTTAGCATACGGAGAGAGGTTAGTTCATCTAGAACCAAGGGAACGGTTTGCATGGTAAACTTTTACTATGGTTTCTCAGTCTGTTTCTTAGTGCCGGTTTGAAGTTCCTGCAGGTTTCACTGTAAAACAGAGTTGGAGCTAGTACGTCCCCATATATATGTATGGAGTGGAGTTTGCAAGTGAAAAGAAACTTTGTGTTCCAAACAAGTAAGGTTAAAGACAGCTTTCACACACACTTATCTCTCAGATATGAGCATGTGGATAGACGATCCTTCATCTAGCACAAAGGGAACGGGTTGCAGGAGAATCTTTTAATCTGGTTTCTCAGTCTGTTTCCTAGTGACGGATTGAAGTTCCTGTAGTTTTCATTGTAAATCAGAGTTGGATCTAGTACCTCCCCATATAAATGTATGGAGTGGATTTTGCAACCGAAAAACATCTTTGTGTTCCCAACAAGCTAGGTGAATAAAGGCTTTCACACACACTTATCTCTCAGAACTGAGCATGTGCAGAGACGTTCATTCACCTAGCACCATGGGAAAAGTTTGCAGGAGAAAGTATTTCTCTGGTCTCTCAGTCTGATTCCTAGTGCCTTTTTGAAGTTCCTGCAGTTTTCTCTGTAAAACCGAGTTGGAGCTAGTACCTCCCATATATATGAATGGAGTGGAGTTTGCAACTGAAAAGAAACTTTGTTTTCCCAACATGCTAGTTGAAGGACGGCTTTCACACAAAGTTATCTCTCAAAACTGAGCAAGTGGAGAAACGTTCGTTCACCTAGCACCAAGGGAAAGGGTTGCAGGAGAAACTATTACTCTGGTTTCTCAGTCTGTTTCCTAGTGCCGGTTTGAAGTTCCTGCAGTTTTCACTGTAAAACCGATTTGGAGCTAGTACCTCCCCATATATATGTATGGAGAGGAGTTTGCAACTAAAAAGATACTTTGTGTTCCCAACAATCAAGGTGAAGTACGGCTTTTAAACACACTTATCTCTGAGAACTGAGCATGTGGAGAGACGTTCGTTCATCTAGCACTAAGGGAATGGTTTGCAGGAATAACTTTTACACTGGTTTCTCAGTCTGTTTCCTAGTGCCTGTTTGAAGTTCCTGCAGTTTTCACTGTAAAACCGAGTTGGAGCTATTAACACCCCATATATATGTATGGAGTGGAGTTTGCAAGTGAAAAGAAACTCTGTGTTCCTAACAAGCTTGGTGAAGGACAGCTTTCACACACACTTATCTCTCAGAACTGAGCATGTGGATAGACGTTCGTTCATCTAGCACCAAGTGAACGGGCTGCAGGAGAAACTTTACTCTGGTTTCTCAGTCTGTTTCCTTGTGCCAGTTTGAAGTTCCTCCAGTTTTCACTGTAAAACCGAGTTGGAGGTAGTACCTCGCCATATATATGTATGGAGTGGAGTTTGCAATTGAAAAGAATCTTTGTGTTCCCAACAAGCAAATTGAAGGACGGCTTTCACACAAACTTATCTCTCAGAAATTAGCATGTGGAGGGACGTTCGTTCATCTAGCACCAAGGGAACGGTTTGCATGAGAAACTTTTACTCTGGTTTCTCAGTCCGTTTCCTAGTGCCGGTTTGAATTTCCTGCAGTATTCACTGTAAAACCGATTTGGAGCTAGTACCTCCCAATATATATGTATAGATTGGAGTTTGCAAGTGAAAAGATACTTTGTGTTCCCAACAAGCAAGTTGAAGGAAGGCTTTCACACACAATTATCTCTCAGATCTGAGCATGTGGATAGACGTTCCTTCACCTAGCACCAAGGGAACGGTTTGCAGGAGAAACTTTTACTCTGGTTTCTCAGTCTGTTTCCTAGTGCCGGTTTGAATTTCCTGCATATTACACTGTAAAACTGAGTTGGAGCTAGTACATCCCCATATATAATTATGGAGTGGAGTTTGCAAGTGAAAAGAAACTTTGTGTTCCCAACAAGCTAGGTGAAGGACGGCGTTCACACACACTTATCTCTCAGAACTTAGCATGTGGAGAGACGTTCGTTCATCTAGCACAAAGAGAACGGTTTGCAGGAGAAAATTTTACTCTGGTTTCTCAGTCTGTTTCCTACTGCCGGTTTGAAGTTCATGCAGTTTTCACTGTAAAACCGAGTTGGAGCTTGTACCTCCCCATGTATATGTATGGAGTGGAGACTGCAACTGTAAAGATAATTTGTGTTCCCAAAAAGCTAGGTGAAGGACGGCTTTCACACACACTTATCTTTCAGAAATTAGCATGTGGAGAGACGTTCTTTCATCTAGCCCAAAGGTATCATGTTGTAGGAGAAACATTTACTCTGGTTTCTCAGTCTGTTTCCTAGTGCCGGTTTGAAGTTCCTGCAGTTTTCACTGTAAAATCGAGTTGTAGCTTGTACCACCCCATATATATGTATGGAGTGGAGTTTGCAAATGAAAAGAAACTTTGTGTTCCCAACAATCTTGTTGAAGGACGGCTTTCCCTCACACTTATCTCTCAGATCTGAGCATGTGGATAGACGTTCGTTCACCTAGCACCAAGGGAACGGGTTGCAGGAGAAATTTTACTCTGGTTTCTCAGTCTGTTTAATACTGCTGGTTTGAAGTTCCTGCATTTTTCACATTAAAACAGTGTTGGAGCTTGTACATACCCATATATATGTATGGAGTTGTGGTTGCAACTGAAAAGTTACTTTGTGTTCCCATCAAGCTAGGTGAAGGACGGCTTTCACACACAATTATCTGTCAGAACTAAGCATGTGGAGAGACGTTCGTTCATCTAGCACCAAGGGAACGGGTTGCAGGGGAAACTTATATTCTGGTTCTCAGTCTGTTTCCTAGTGCCGGTTTGAAGTTCCTGCAGTTTTCACTGTAAAACCGAGTTGGAGCTAGTACCTCCCCATATATATGTATGGAGTGTATTTTTCAACTGAAAATAAACATTGTGTTCCCAACAAGCTAGGTGAAGGTCGGCTTTCACACACACTTATCTCTCAGAACTTAGCATGTGGAGAGATGTTCTTTCATCTTTCACAAAGAGAACTGTTTGCAGGAGAAACTTTTACTCAGGTATCTCAGTCTGTTTCCTAGTGCCGGTTTGATGTTCCTGCAGTTTTCACTGTAAAACAGAGTTGGAGCTACTACCTCCCCATTTATATGTATGGAGTGGAGTTTGCAACTGAAAAGAAACTTTGTGTTCCCAAGAAGCTAGTTGAAACACGGCTTTCACACACACTTATCTCTCAGAACTGAAATTGCGGAGAGACGTTCGTTCATCTAGCACCAAGGGAACGGGTTGCAGGAGAAACTTTTACTCTGGTTTCTCAGTCTGTTTCCTAGTGCCGGTTTGAATTTCCTGCAGTTTTCACTGTAAAACCGAGTGGAGCTAGTACCTCCCCATATATATGTATGGAGTGGAGATTGCAACTGAAAAGAAACTGTGTTCCCCACAAGCTAGGTGAAGGACGGCTTTCACACACAATTATCTCTCAGATCTGAGCATGTTGATAGACGTTCGTTCACCTAGCACCAAGGGAACGGGTTGCAAGAGAAACTTTTACTCTGGTTTCTCAGTCTGTTTCCTAGGGCCGGTTTGAAGTTCCTGCAGTTTTCACTGTAAACACGAGTTGAAGTTAGTACTTCCCCATATATATGTATGTTGTGGAGTTTGCAACTGAAAAGAAACTTTGTATTCCCAAAAATCTAGGTGAAGGATGGCTTACACACAGATATCTCTCAGAACTGAGCATGTGCAGACAGTTTCGTTCATCTAGTACCTAGGGAACGGGTAGCAGGTGCAACTTTTTCTCTAGTTTCTCAGTCTGTTTCCTAGTGCCGGTTTGAAGTTCCTGCAGTTTTCACTGTAAAAACGAGTTGGAGCTAGTACCTCCCCATATATACGTATGGAGTGCAGTTTGCAACTGAAAAGAAACATTGTGTTCCCAACAAGCTAGGTGAAGGACGCCTTTCACACACAGTTATCTCTCAGAACTGTGCATGAGGAGAGACGTTCGTTCACCTAGCACCAAGGGAACGAGTTGCAGGGAAACTTTTACTCTGGTTTCTCAGTCTGTTTCCTAGTGCCGGTTTGAAATTCCTGTAGTTTTCACTGTAATACCGAGTTGGAGCTTCTAGCTCCCCATATATATATATGGAGTGGAGTTTGCAACTGAAAAGAAACTTTGTGTTCCCAACAAGCTAGGTGAAGGACGGCTTTAACACACATTTATCTCTCAGAACTGTGCATGTGGAGAGACGTTCGTTCATCTAGCACCAACTGAACTGGTTGTAGGAGAAACTTTTACTCTGGTTTCTCAGTCTGTTTCCTAGTGCCGGTTTGAAGTTCCTACAGTTTTCACTGTAAAACCGTTTTGGAGCTTGTACCTCCCCATATATATGTATGGAGTGGATATTGCTACTGAAAAGTAATTTGGAGTTACCAACATGCTAGGTGAAGTACGGCGTTCAAACACAATTATCTCTCAGAACTGAGCATATGGAGAGACGTTCGTTCATCTAGCACCAACTGAATGGGTTGCAGGAGAAACTTTTACTCTGGTTTCTTAGTCTGTTTCCTAGTGACGGTTTAAAGTTCCTGCAGTTTTCACTATAAAACCGAGTTGGAACTACTACCTCCCCATATATATATATGGATTGGAGTTTGGAACTGAAAAGAAACTTTGTGTTCCCAACTAGCTAGGTGAAGGACCTTGTTCACACACACTTATCTCTCAGAACTGAGCATGTGGAGAGACGTTCGTTCATCTAGCAAAAGGGAACGGGTTGCAGGAGAAAATTTTACTCTGCTTTCTCAGTCTGTTTCCTAGTGTCGGTTTGAAATTCCTGCAGTTTTCACTGTAAAACCGATTTGAGCTTGTACCTCCCCATATAAATGTAAGAAGTAGGGTTTGCAACTGAAAAGATACTTTGTGTTCCCAACAAGGTAGGTGAAGGAAGGCTTTCACACACACTTACCTCTCAGAAATGAGCATGTGGAGAGACATTCGTTCATCTAGCACCAATGGAACGGGTTGCAGGGAAACTTTTACT
This sequence comes from Camelus dromedarius, assembly GCF_036321535.1. Lineage (NCBI taxonomy): Eukaryota > Metazoa > Chordata > Mammalia > Artiodactyla > Camelidae > Camelus > Camelus dromedarius. The sequence continues at coordinate 26,617,278 of NC_087460.1, forward strand.
CTGCTTTCTTAGGCTGTTTCCTAGTGCCGCATTGAAGTTCCTGCACTTTTCACTGTAAAACCGAGTTGGAGCTAGTACCTCCCCTTATATATGAACGAAGTTGAGTTTGAAACTGAAAAGAAACTTTGTGTTCCCAACAAGCTAGGTGAAGGACGGCATTCACACACTGTTATCTCTCAGAACTATGCATGTGGAGAGACGTTCGTTCACCTAGCACCTAGGGAACGGGTTGCAGGAGAAACTTTTACTCTGGTTTCTCAGTCTGTTTCCTAGTGCCGGTTTGAAATTCCTGCAGTTTTCACTGTAATACCGAATTGGAGCTATTAGCTCCCCATATATATGTATGGAGATGAGTTTGCAACTGAAAAGATTCTTTGTGTTCCCAACAAGCAAGGTGAAGGACGGCTTTTTAACACACTTATCTCTCAGAACTGAGCATGTGGAGAGACGTTCGTTCATCTAGCACAAAGTGAACGGTTTTCAGGAGAAATATTTACTCTGGTTTCTCAGTCTGTTTCCTAGTGGCGGTTTGAAGTTCCTGCAGTTTTCACTGTAAAACCGAGTTGGAGCTAGTACCTCCCCATATATATTTAAGGAGTGGAGTTTGCAACTGAAAAGAAACTTTTGGTTCCCAACAAGCAATGTGAAGTACGGCTTTCACACACACTTATCTCTCAGAACTGAGCATGTGGAAAGACGTTCGTTCACCTAGCAAAAAGGGAACGGGTTGCAGGAGAAATTTTACTCTGCTTTTTTAGTCGGTTTCCTAGTGCCGGTTTGAAGGTCCTGCAGTTTTCACTGTAAAAATGAGTTGGCGCTAGTACCTCCCAATATATATGTATGGAGTGGAGTTTGCAACTGAAAAGAAACTTTGTGTTCCCAACAAGATAGGAGAAGGAGGGCTTTTACACACACTTATCTCTCAGAACTGAGAATGTGGAGAGAAGTTCGTTCATCTAGCACCAAGGGAACTGGTTGCAGGAGAAACTTTTACACTGGTTTCTCAGTCTGTTTCCTAGTGCCGGTTAGAAATTCCTGCAGTGTTCACTGTAAAAACGAGTTGTAGCTAGTAGCTCACCATATAAATATAAGAAGTAGGGTTTGCAACTGAAAAGATACTTTGTGTTCCCAACAAGGTAGGTGAAGGAAGGCTTTCACACACACTTACCTCTCAGAAATGAGGATGTGGAGAGACTTTCGTTCATCTAGCACCAATGGAACGGGTTGCAGGGAAACTTTTACTCTGGTTTCTCAGGCTGTTTCCTAGTGCCGGTTTGAAGTTCCTGTAGTTTTCACTGTAAAAACGAGTTGGAGCTAGTACCTCACCATATATATGTATGGAGTGGAGTTTGCAACTGATAAGAATCTTTGTGTTCCCCACAAGCTAGGTGAAGGACGGCTTTCACACACACTTATCTCTCAGAACTGAGCATGTGCAGAGAGTTTCATTCATCTAGCACAAAGGGAACGGGTTTCAGGGAAACTTTTACTCTGGTTTCTCAGTCTGTTTCCTAGGGCCGGTTTGAAGTTCCTGCAGTTTTCACTGTAAAAACAAGTTGGAGCTAGTACTTCCCCATATATATGTATGGAGTGGAGTTTGCAACTGAAAAGAAACTTTGTATTCCCTAAAATGTAGGTGAAGTATGGCTTTCACACACAGTTATCTCTCAGAACTGAGCATGTGCAGACAGTTTCGTTCATCTAGTACCTAGGGAACGGGTAGCAGGAGCAACTTTTTCTCTAGTTTCTCAGTCTCTTTCCTAGTGCCGGTTTGAAGTTCCTGCAGTTTTCACTGTAAAAACGAGATGGAGCTAGTACCTCCCCATATATACGTATGGAGTGCAGTTTGCAACTGGAAAGATACTTTGTGTTCCCAACAAGATAGGAGAAGGAGGGCTTTTACACACAATTATCTCTCAGAACTGAGAATGTGGAGAGAAGTTCGGTCATCTAGCACCAAGGGAACTGGTTGCAGGGGAAACTTTTACTCTGGTTTCTCAGTCTGTTTCCTAGTGCCGGTTTTAAATTCCTGCAGTTTTCACTGTAAAAAGGAGTTGGAGCTAGTACCTCCCCATATATATGTATGGAGTGGAGTTTGCAACTGAAAAGAAACTTTGTGTTCCCCACAAGCTAGTTGAAGGACGGCTTTCACACACACTTATCTCTCAGATCTGAGCATGTGGAGAGACTTTCGTTCATGTAGCACAAAGGGAACGGTTAGCAGGAAAACTTTTACTCTGGTTTCTCAGTCTGTTTCCTAGTGCCGGTTTGAAGTTCCTGCAGTTTTCACTGTAAAACCGATTTGGAGCTATTAACTCCCCATATATATGTATGGATTGGAGTTTGCAATTGAAAAGAATCTTTGTGTTCCCAATAAGCAAACTGAAGGACGGCTTTCACACACACTTATCCCCTATAAATGAGCATGTGGAGAGACGATCCTTCATCTAGCACAAAGGGAAAGGGTTGAAGTGGAAACTTTTACTCTGGTTTCTCAGTCTGTTTCCTACTGCCGGTTTGAAGTTCCTGTAGATTTCACTGTAAAACCGATTTGGAGTTACAACCTCCCCATATATATTTATGGAGAGGAGTTTGCTACTGAAAAGATACTTTGTGTTCCCAACAAGCAAGGTTAAGGATGGCTTTTAAACACACTTATCTCTCAGAAATGAGCATGTGGAGAGACGTTCCTTCAGCTAGCAAAAAGGGAACGAGTTGCAGGAGAAAATTTTACTCTGGTTTCTCACTCTGTTTCCTAGTGCCGGTTTGAAGTTCCTGCAGTTTTCACTGTAAATCAGAGTTGGATCTAGTACCTCCCAATATAAATGTATGGAGAGTGTTTGCAACCGAAAAAAATCTTTGTGTTCCCAACAAGATATGTGAAGCACGGCTTTCACACACACTTATCTCTCAGAACTGAGCATATGGAGAGAAGTTCTTTCATTTAGCACCAAGGGAACTGGTTGCAGGAGAAACATTTACTCTGGTTTCTCAGTCTGTTTCCTAGTGCCGGTTTGAAGTTCCTGCAGTTTTCACTGTAAAACCGATTTGGAGCTATTAACACCCCATATATATGTATGGATTGGAGTTTGCAATTGAAAAGAATCTTTGTGTTCCTAATAAGCAAAGTGAATGACGGCTTTCACACACACTTATCTCTCAGAACTTAGCATACGGAGAGAGGTTAGTTCATCTAGAACCAAGGGAACGGTTTGCATGGTAAACTTTTACTATGGTTTCTCAGTCTGTTTCTTAGTGCCGGTTTGAAGTTCCTGCAGGTTTCACTGTAAAACAGAGTTGGAGCTAGTACGTCCCCATATATATGTATGGAGTGGAGTTTGCAAGTGAAAAGAAACTTTGTGTTCCAAACAAGTAAGGTTAAAGACAGCTTTCACACACACTTATCTCTCAGATATGAGCATGTGGATAGACGATCCTTCATCTAGCACAAAGGGAACGGGTTGCAGGAGAATCTTTTAATCTGGTTTCTCAGTCTGTTTCCTAGTGACGGATTGAAGTTCCTGTAGTTTTCATTGTAAATCAGAGTTGGATCTAGTACCTCCCCATATAAATGTATGGAGTGGATTTTGCAACCGAAAAACATCTTTGTGTTCCCAACAAGCTAGGTGAATAAAGGCTTTCACACACACTTATCTCTCAGAACTGAGCATGTGCAGAGACGTTCATTCACCTAGCACCATGGGAAAAGTTTGCAGGAGAAAGTATTTCTCTGGTCTCTCAGTCTGATTCCTAGTGCCTTTTTGAAGTTCCTGCAGTTTTCTCTGTAAAACCGAGTTGGAGCTAGTACCTCCCATATATATGAATGGAGTGGAGTTTGCAACTGAAAAGAAACTTTGTTTTCCCAACATGCTAGTTGAAGGACGGCTTTCACACAAAGTTATCTCTCAAAACTGAGCAAGTGGAGAAACGTTCGTTCACCTAGCACCAAGGGAAAGGGTTGCAGGAGAAACTATTACTCTGGTTTCTCAGTCTGTTTCCTAGTGCCGGTTTGAAGTTCCTGCAGTTTTCACTGTAAAACCGATTTGGAGCTAGTACCTCCCCATATATATGTATGGAGAGGAGTTTGCAACTAAAAAGATACTTTGTGTTCCCAACAATCAAGGTGAAGTACGGCTTTTAAACACACTTATCTCTGAGAACTGAGCATGTGGAGAGACGTTCGTTCATCTAGCACTAAGGGAATGGTTTGCAGGAATAACTTTTACACTGGTTTCTCAGTCTGTTTCCTAGTGCCTGTTTGAAGTTCCTGCAGTTTTCACTGTAAAACCGAGTTGGAGCTATTAACACCCCATATATATGTATGGAGTGGAGTTTGCAAGTGAAAAGAAACTCTGTGTTCCTAACAAGCTTGGTGAAGGACAGCTTTCACACACACTTATCTCTCAGAACTGAGCATGTGGATAGACGTTCGTTCATCTAGCACCAAGTGAACGGGCTGCAGGAGAAACTTTACTCTGGTTTCTCAGTCTGTTTCCTTGTGCCAGTTTGAAGTTCCTCCAGTTTTCACTGTAAAACCGAGTTGGAGGTAGTACCTCGCCATATATATGTATGGAGTGGAGTTTGCAATTGAAAAGAATCTTTGTGTTCCCAACAAGCAAATTGAAGGACGGCTTTCACACAAACTTATCTCTCAGAAATTAGCATGTGGAGGGACGTTCGTTCATCTAGCACCAAGGGAACGGTTTGCATGAGAAACTTTTACTCTGGTTTCTCAGTCCGTTTCCTAGTGCCGGTTTGAATTTCCTGCAGTATTCACTGTAAAACCGATTTGGAGCTAGTACCTCCCAATATATATGTATAGATTGGAGTTTGCAAGTGAAAAGATACTTTGTGTTCCCAACAAGCAAGTTGAAGGAAGGCTTTCACACACAATTATCTCTCAGATCTGAGCATGTGGATAGACGTTCCTTCACCTAGCACCAAGGGAACGGTTTGCAGGAGAAACTTTTACTCTGGTTTCTCAGTCTGTTTCCTAGTGCCGGTTTGAATTTCCTGCATATTACACTGTAAAACTGAGTTGGAGCTAGTACATCCCCATATATAATTATGGAGTGGAGTTTGCAAGTGAAAAGAAACTTTGTGTTCCCAACAAGCTAGGTGAAGGACGGCGTTCACACACACTTATCTCTCAGAACTTAGCATGTGGAGAGACGTTCGTTCATCTAGCACAAAGAGAACGGTTTGCAGGAGAAAATTTTACTCTGGTTTCTCAGTCTGTTTCCTACTGCCGGTTTGAAGTTCATGCAGTTTTCACTGTAAAACCGAGTTGGAGCTTGTACCTCCCCATGTATATGTATGGAGTGGAGACTGCAACTGTAAAGATAATTTGTGTTCCCAAAAAGCTAGGTGAAGGACGGCTTTCACACACACTTATCTTTCAGAAATTAGCATGTGGAGAGACGTTCTTTCATCTAGCCCAAAGGTATCATGTTGTAGGAGAAACATTTACTCTGGTTTCTCAGTCTGTTTCCTAGTGCCGGTTTGAAGTTCCTGCAGTTTTCACTGTAAAATCGAGTTGTAGCTTGTACCACCCCATATATATGTATGGAGTGGAGTTTGCAAATGAAAAGAAACTTTGTGTTCCCAACAATCTTGTTGAAGGACGGCTTTCCCTCACACTTATCTCTCAGATCTGAGCATGTGGATAGACGTTCGTTCACCTAGCACCAAGGGAACGGGTTGCAGGAGAAATTTTACTCTGGTTTCTCAGTCTGTTTAATACTGCTGGTTTGAAGTTCCTGCATTTTTCACATTAAAACAGTGTTGGAGCTTGTACATACCCATATATATGTATGGAGTTGTGGTTGCAACTGAAAAGTTACTTTGTGTTCCCATCAAGCTAGGTGAAGGACGGCTTTCACACACAATTATCTCTCAGAACTAAGCATGTGGAGAGACGTTCGTTCATCTAGCACCAAGGGAACGGGTTGCAGGGGAAACTTATATTCTGGTTCTCAGTCTGTTTCCTAGTGCCGGTTTGAAGTTCCTGCAGTTTTCACTGTAAAACCGAGTTGGAGCTAGTACCTCCCCATATATATGTATGGAGTGTATTTTTCAACTGAAAATAAACATTGTGTTCCCAACAAGCTAGGTGAAGGTCGGCTTTCACACACACTTATCTCTCAGAACTTAGCATGTGGAGAGATGTTCTTTCATCTTTCACAAAGAGAACTGTTTGCAGGAGAAACTTTTACTCAGGTATCTCAGTCTGTTTCCTAGTGCCGGTTTGAAGTTCCTGCAGTTTTCACTGTAAAACAGAGTTGGAGCTACTACCTCCCCATTTATATGTATGGAGTGGAGTTTGCAACTGAAAAGAAACTTTGTGTTCCCAAGAAGCTAGTTGAAACACGGCTTTCACACACACTTATCTCTCAGAACTGAAATTGCGGAGAGACGTTCGTTCATCTAGCACCAAGGGAACGGGTTGCAGGAGAAACTTTTACTCTGGTTTCTCAGTCTGTTTCCTAGTGCCGGTTTGAATTTCCTGCAGTTTTCACTGTAAAACCGAGTGGAGCTAGTACCTCCCCATATATATGTATGGAGTGGAGATTGCAACTGAAAAGAAACTGTGTTCCCCACAAGCTAGGTGAAGGACGGCTTTCACACACAATTATCTCTCAGATCTGAGCATGTTGATAGACGTTCGTTCACCTAGCACCAAGGGAACGGGTTGCAAGAGAAACTTTTACTCTGGTTTTTCAGTCTGTTTCCTAGGGCCGGTTTGAAGTTCCTGCAGTTTTCACTGTAAACACGAGTTGAAGTTAGTACTTCCCCATATATATGTATGTTGTGGAGTTTGCAACTGAAAAGAAACTTTGTATTCCCAAAAATCTAGGTGAAGGATGGCTTACACACAGATATCTCTCAGAACTGAGCATGTGCAGACAGTTTCGTTCATCTAGTACCTAGGGAACGGGTAGCAGGTGCAACTTTTTCTCTAGTTTCTCAGTCTGTTTCCTAGTGCCGGTTTGAAGTTCCTGCAGTTTTCACTGTAAAAACGAGTTGGAGCTAGTACCTCCCCATATATACGTATGGAGTGCAGTTTGCAACTGAAAAGAAACATTGTGTTCCCAACAAGCTAGGTGAAGGACGCCTTTCACACACAGTTATCTCTCAGAACTGTGCATGAGGAGAGACGTTCGTTCACCTAGCACCAAGGGAACGAGTTGCAGGGAAACTTTTACTCTGGTTTCTCAGTCTGTTTCCTAGTGCCGGTTTGAAATTCCTGTAGTTTTCACTGTAATACCGAGTTGGAGCTTCTAGCTCCCCATATATATATATGGAGTGGAGTTTGCAACTGAAAAGAAACTTTGTGTTCCCAACAAGCTAGGTGAAGGACGGCTTTAACACACATTTATCTCTCAGAACTGTGCATGTGGAGAGACGTTCGTTCATCTAGCACCAACTGAACTGGTTGTAGGAGAAACTTTTACTCTGGTTTCTCAGTCTGTTTCCTAGTGCCGGTTTGAAGTTCCTACAGTTTTCACTGTAAAACCGTTTTGGAGCTTGTACCTCCCCATATATATGTATGGAGTGGATATTGCTACTGAAAAGTAATTTGGAGTTACCAACATGCTAGGTGAAGTACGGCGTTCAAACACAATTATCTCTCAGAACTGAGCATATGGAGAGACGTTCGTTCATCTAGCACCAACTGAATGGGTTGCAGGAGAAACTTTTACTCTGGTTTCTTAGTCTGTTTCCTAGTGACGGTTTAAAGTTCCTGCAGTTTTCACTATAAAACCGAGTTGGAACTACTACCTCCCCATATATATATATGGATTGGAGTTTGGAACTGAAAAGAAACTTTGTGTTCCCAACTAGCTAGGTGAAGGACCTTGTTCACACACACTTATCTCTCAGAACTGAGCATGTGGAGAGACGTTCGTTCATCTAGCAAAAGGGAACGGGTTGCAGGAGAAAATTTTACTCTGCTTTCTCAGTCTGTTTCCTAGTGTCGGTTTGAAATTCCTGCAGTTTTCACTGTAAAACCGATTTGAGCTTGTACCTCCCCATATAAATGTAAGAAGTAGGGTTTGCAACTGAAAAGATACTTTGTGTTCCCAACAAGGTAGGTGAAGGAAGGCTTTCACACACACTTACCTCTCAGAAATGAGCATGTGGAGAGACATTCGTTCATCTAGCACCAATGGAACGGGTTGCAGGGAAACTTTTACTCTGCTTTCTTAGGCTGTTTCCTAGTGCCGCATTGAAGTTCCTGCACTTTTCACTGTAAAACCGAGTTGGAGCTAGTACCTCCCCTTATATATGAACGAAGTTGAGTTTGAAACTGAAAAGAAACTTTGTGTTCCCAACAAGCTAGGTGAAGGACGGCATTCACACACTGTTATCTCTCAGAACTATGCATGTGGAGAGACGTTCGTTCACCTAGCACCTAGGGAACGGGTTGCAGGAGAAACTTTTACTCTGGTTTCTCAGTCTGTTTCCTAGTGCCGGTTTGAAATTCCTGCAGTTTTCACTGTAATACCGAATTGGAGCTATTAGCTCCCCATATATATGTATGGAGATGAGTTTGCAACTGAAAAGATTCTTTGTGTTCCCAACAAGCAAGGTGAAGGACGGCTTTTTAACACACTTATCTCTCAGAACTGAGCATGTGGAGAGACGTTCGTTCATCTAGCACAAAGTGAACGGTTTTCAGGAGAAATATTTACTCTGGTTTCTCAGTCTGTTTCCTAGTGGCGGTTTGAAGTTCCTGCAGTTTTCACTGTAAAACCGAGTTGGAGCTAGTACCTCCCCATATATATTTAAGGAGTGGAGTTTGCAACTGAAAAGAAACTTTTGGTTCCCAACAAGCAATGTGAAGTACGGCTTTCACACACACTTATCTCTCAGAACTGAGCATGTGGAAAGACGTTCGTTCACCTAGCAAAAAGGGAACGGGTTGCAGGAGAAATTTTACTCTGCTTTTTTAGTCGGTTTCCTAGTGCCGGTTTGAAGGTCCTGCAGTTTTCACTGTAAAAATGAGTTGGCGCTAGTACCTCCCAATATATATGTATGGAGTGGAGTTTGCAACTGAAAAGAAACTTTGTGTTCCCAACAAGATAGGAGAAGGAGGGCTTTTACACACACTTATCTCTCAGAACTGAGAATGTGGAGAGAAGTTCGTTCATCTAGCACCAAGGGAACTGGTTGCAGGAGAAACTTTTACACTGGTTTCTCAGTCTGTTTCCTAGTGCCGGTTAGAAATTCCTGCAGTGTTCACTGTAAAAACGAGTTGTAGCTAGTAGCTCACCATATAAATATAAGAAGTAGGGTTTGCAACTGAAAAGATACTTTGTGTTCCCAACAAGGTAGGTGAAGGAAGGCTTTCACACACACTTACCTCTCAGAAATGAGGATGTGGAGAGACTTTCGTTCATCTAGCACCAATGGAACGGGTTGCAGGGAAACTTTTACTCTGGTTTCTCAGGCTGTTTCCTAGTGCCGGTTTGAAGTTCCTGTAGTTTTCACTGTAAAAACGAGTTGGAGCTAGTACCTCACCATATATATGTATGGAGTGGAGTTTGCAACTGATAAGAATCTTTGTGTTCCCCACAAGCTAGGTGAAGGACGGCTTTCACACACACTTATCTCTCAGAACTGAGCATGTGCAGAGAGTTTCATTCATCTAGCACAAAGGGAACGGGTTTCAGGGAAACTTTTACTCTGGTTTCTCAGTCTGTTTCCTAGGGCCGGTTTGAAGTTCCTGCAGTTTTCACTGTAAAAACAAGTTGGAGCTAGTACTTCCCCATATATATGTATGGAGTGGAGTTTGCAACTGAAAAGAAACTTTGTATTCCCTAAAATGTAGGTGAAGTATGGCTTTCACACACAGTTATCTCTCAGAACTGAGCATGTGCAGACAGTTTCGTTCATCTAGTACCTAGGGAACGGGTAGCAGGAGCAACTTTTTCTCTAGTTTCTCAGTCTCTTTCCTAGTGCCGGTTTGAAGTTCCTGCAGTTTTCACTGTAAAAACGAGATGGAGCTAGTACCTCCCCATATATACGTATGGAGTGCAGTTTGCAACTGGAAAGATACTTTGTGTTCCCAACAAGATAGGAGAAGGAGGGCTTTTACACACAATTATCTCTCAGAACTGAGAATGTGGAGAGAAGTTCGGTCATCTAGCACCAAGGGAACTGGTTGCAGGGGAAACTTTTACTCTGGTTTCTCAGTCTGTTTCCTAGTGCCGGTTTTAAATTCCTGCAGTTTTCACTGTAAAAAGGAGTTGGAGCTAGTACCTCCCCATATATATGTATGGAGTGGAGTTTGCAACTGAAAAGAAACTTTGTGTTCCCCACAAGCTAGTTGAAGGACGGCTTTCACACACACTTATCTCTCAGATCTGAGCATGTGGAGAGACTTTCGTTCATGTAGCACAAAGGGAACGGTTAGCAGGAAAACTTTTACTCTGGTTTCTCAGTCTGTTTCCTAGTGCCGGTTTGAAATTCCTGCAGTTTTCACTGTAAAACCGAGTTGGAGCTACTAAATCCCCATATATATATATGGAGAGGAGTTTGCAACTGAAAAGATACTTTGTGTTCCCAACAAGCAAGGTGAAGGACGGCTTTTAAACACACTTATCTCTCAGAACTGAGCATGTGGAGAGACGTTCGTTCATCTAGCAAAAAGGGAACGGGTAGCAGGAGCAACTTTTACTCTGGTTTCTCAGTCTGTTTCCTAGTGCCGGTTTGAAGTTCCTGCAGTTTTCACTGTAAAACCTAGTTGGAGCTAGTACCTATCCATATATATATATGGAGTGGAGTTTGCAAGTGAAAAGAAACTTTGTGATCCAACAGGCTATGTTAAAGACGGCTTTCACACACACTTATATCTCAGAAATGAGCATGTGGAGAGACGATCCTTCATCTAGCAGAAAGGGAAAGTGTTGCAGGGGAAACTTTTACTCTGGTTTCTCAGTCTGTTTCCTAGTGCCGGTTTGATGTTCCTGCAGTTTTCACTGTAAAAACTTATTGGAGCTAGTACCCCACCGTATATATTGTATGGATTGGAATTTGCAACTTAAAAGAAACTTTGTGTTCCCAACAAGCTAGGTGAAGGACGGCTTTCACACACACTTATCTCTCAGAACTGAGCATGTGAAGAGACGTTCGTTCACCAAGCACCAAGGGAACGGGTTGCAGGATAAATTTTATTCTGGTTTCTCAGTCTGTTTCCTAGTGCCGGTTTGAAGTTCCTGCAGTTTTCAATGTAATATCGAGTAGGAGCTTGTACCTCCCCATATATACGTATGGAGTGGAGTTTGCAACTGAAAAAAACTTTGTGTTCCCAACAAATTAGGTGAAGGACGGCTTTCACACACAGTTATCTCTCAGAACTGAGCATGTGGAGAGACGTTCGTTCACCAAGCACCAAGGGAACGGGTTGCAGGAGAAATTTTATTCTGGTTTCTCAGTCTGTTTCTTAGTGCCGGTTTGAAGTTCCTGCAGTTTTCAATGTAATATGGAGTAGGAGCTAGTACCTCCCCATATATATGTATGGAGTGGAGTTTGCAAGTGAAAAGAAACTTTGTGTTCCCAAGAAGCTAGGTTAAAGACGGCTTTCACACACACTTATCTCTCAGAAATGAGCATGTGGATAGACGATCCTTCATCTAGCACAAAGGGAAAGGGTTGAAGGGGAAACTTTTACTCTGGTTTCTCAGTCTGTTTCCTAGTGCCGGTTTAAAGTTCCTGCATTTTTCACTGTAAAACGGTGTTGGAGCTAGTACCTCCCCGTATATATGTATGGATTGGTGTTTGCAACTTAAAAGAAACTTTGTGTTCCCAACAAGCTAGGCGAAGGAGGGCTTTCACACACAATTTTCTCTCAGAACTGAGCATGTGGATAGACATTCGTTCATCTAGGACGAAGGGAAAGGGTTGCAGGAGAAACTTTTACTCTGGTTTCTCAGTCTGTTTCCTAGTGTCAGTTTGAAGTTCCTGCAGTTTTCACTGTAAAAATGAGTTGGAGCTAGTACCTCCCCATATATATGTATGGAGTGTAGTTGGCAACTGAAAAGAAACTTTGTGTTCCCAACAAGCAAGTTGAAGGACGGCTTTCACACACACATATCTCTCAGAACTGAGCATGTGGAGAGACTTTTTTTCATCTAGCACAAAGGGAACGGATTGAAGGAGAAACATTTACTCCCGTTTCTCAGTCTGTTTCCTAGTGCTGGTTTGAATTTCCTGCAGTTTTCTCTGTAAAACCGACTTGGAGCTGGTACCTAACAATATATATGTATGGTGTGGAGTTTGCAAGTGAAAAGAAACTTTGTGTTCCCAACAAGCAAGGTGAAGGAAGGCTTTCACATACAATTATCTCTCAGATATGATCATGTGGATAGACGTTCTTTCAACTAGCATCAAGGGAACGGGTTGCAGGAGAAACTTTTACTCTGGTTTCTCAGTCTGCTTCCTAATGCCAGTTTGAAGTTCCTGCAGTTTTCACAGTAAAACAGAGTTGGAGCTTGTACATACCCATATATATGTATGGAGTTGTGGTTGCAACTGAAAAGTTACTTTGTGTTCCCATCAAGCTAGGTGAAGAATGGCTTTCACACACACTTATCTCTCAGAACTGGGCATGTGGAGGGACGTTCGTTCATCTAGCACCTAGGGAACGGTTAGCAGGAGAAACATTAACTCTGGTTTCTCAGTCTGTTTCCTAGGGCCGGTTTGAAGTTCCTGCAGTTTTCACTGTAAAAACAAGTTGGAGCTAGTACTTCCCCATATATATGTATGGAGTGGAGTTTGCAACTGAAAAGAAACTTTGTATTCCCTAAAATGTAGGTGAAGTATGGCTTTCACACACAGTTATCTCTCAGAACTGAGCATGTGCAGACAGTTTCGTTCATCTAGTACCAAGGGAACGGGTAGCAGGAGCAACTTTTTCTCTAGTTTCTCAGTCTCTTTCCTTGTGCCGGTTTGAAGTTCCTGCAGTTTTCACTGTAAAAACGAGATGGAGCTAGTACCTCCCCATATATACGTATGGAGTGCAGTTTGCAACTGGAAAGATACTTTGTGTTCCCAACAAGATAGGAGAAGGAGGGCTTTTACACACAATTATCTCTCAGAACTGAGAATGTGGAGAGAAGTTCGGTCATCTAGCACCAAGTGAACTGGTTGCAGGGGAAACTTTTACTCTGGTTTCTCAGTCTGTTTCCTAGTGCCGGTTTTAAATTCCTGCAGTTTTCACTGTAAAAAGGAGTTGGAGCTAGTACCTCCCCATATATATGTATGGAGTGGAGTTTGCAACTGAAAAGAAACTTTGTGTTCCTAACAAGCAAGGTGAAGGACGGCTTTTAAACACACTTATCTCTCAGAACTGAGCATGTGGAGAGACGTTCGTTCATCTAGCACAAAGGGAACGGGTAGCAGGAGCAACTTTTACTCTGGTTTCTCAGTCTGTTTCCTAGTGCCGGTTTGAAATTCCTGCAGTTTTCACTGTAAAACCGAGTTGGAGCTACTAAATCCCCATATATATATATGGAGAGGAGTCTGCAACTGAAAAGATACTTTGTGTTCCTAACAAGCAAGGTGAAGGACGGCTTTTAAACACACTTATCTCTCAGAACTGAGCATGTGGAGAGACGTTCGTTCATCTAGCACAAAGGGAACGGGTAGCAGGAGCAACTTTTACTCTGGTTTCTCAGTCTGTTTCCTAGTGCCGGTTTGAAGTTCCTGCAGTTTTCACTGTAAAACCTAGTTGGAGCTAGTACCTATCCATATATATATATGGAGTGGAGTTTGCAAGTGAAAAGAAACTTTGTGATCCAACAGGCTATGTTAAAGACGGCTTTCACACACACTTATATCTCAGAAATGAGCATGTGGAGAGACGATCCTTCATCTAGCAGAAAGGGAAAGTGTTGCAGGGGAAACTTTTACTCTGGTTTCTCAGTCTGTTTCCTAGTGCCGGTTTGATGTTCCTGCAGTTTTCACTGTAAAAACTTATTGGAGCTAGTACCCCATCGTATATATTGTATGGATTGGAATTTGCAACTTAAAAGAAACTTTGTGTTCCCAACAAGCTAGGTGAAGGACCTCTTTCACACACACTTATCTCTTAGAACTGAGCATGTGAAGAGACGTTCGTTCACCAAGCACCAAGGGAAAGGGTTGAAGGGGAAACTTTTACTCTGGTTTCTCAGTCTGTTTCCTAGTGCCGGTTTAAAGTTCCTGCATTTTTCACTGTAAAACGGTGTTGGAGCTAGTACCTCCCCGTATATATGTATGGATTGGTGTTTGCAACTTAAAAGAAACTTTGTGTTCCCAACAAGCTAGGCGAAGGAGGGCTTTCACACACAATTTTCTCTCAGAACTGAGCATGTGGATAGACATTCGTTCATCTAGGACGAAGGGAAAGGGTTGCAGGAGAAACTTTTACTCTGGTTTCTCAGTCTGTTTCCTAGTGTCAGTTTGAAGTTCCTGCAGTTTTCACTGTAAAAATGAGTTGGAGCTAGTACCTCCCCATATATATGTATGGAGTGTAGTTGGCAACTGAAAAGAAACTTTGTGTTCCCAACAAGAAAGTTGAAGGACGGCTTTCACACACACATATCTCTCAGAACTGAGCATGTGGAGAGACTTTTTTTCATCTAGCACAAAGGGAACGGATTGAAGGAGAAACATTTACTCCCGTTTCTCAGTCTGTTTCCTAGTGCTGGTTTGAATTTCCTGCAGTTTTCTCTGTAAAACCGACTTGGAGCTGGTACCTAACAATATATATGTATGGTGTGGAGTTTGCAAGTGAAAAGAAACTTTGTGTTCCCAACAAGCAAGGTGAAGGAAGGCTTTCACATACAATTATCTCTCAGATATGATCATGTGGATAGACGTTCTTTCACCTAGCATCAAGGGAACGGGTTGCAGGAGAAACTTTTACTCTGGTTTCTCAGTCTGCTTCCTAATGCCAGTTTGAAGTTCCTGCAGTTTTCACAGTAAAACAGAGTTGGAGCTTGTACATACCCATATATATGTATGGAGTTGTGGTTGCAACTGAAAAGTTACTTTGTGTTCCCATCAAGCTAGGTGAAGAATGGCTTTCACACACACTTATCTCTCAGAACTGGGCATGTGGAGGGACGTTCGTTCATCTAGCACCTAGGGAACGGTTAGCAGGAGAAACATTAACTCTGGTTTCTCAGTCTGTTTCCTAGGGCCGGTTTGAAGTTCCTGCAGTTTTCACTGTAAAAACAAGTTGGAGCTAGTACTTCCCCATATATATGTATGGAGTGGAGTTTGCAACTGAAAAGAAACTTTGTATTCCCTAAAATGTAGGTGAAGTATGGCTTTCACACACAGTTATCTCTCAGAACTGAGCATGTGCAGACAGTTTCGTTCATCTAGTACCTAGGGAACGGGTAGCAGGAGCAACTTTTTCTCTAGTTTCTCAGTCTCTTTCCTAGTGCCGGTTTGAAGTTCCTGCAGTTTTCACTGTAAAAACGAGATGGAGCTAGTACCTCCCCATATATACGTATGGAGTGCAGTTTGCAACTGGAAAGATACTTTGTGTTCCCAACAAGATAGGAGAAGGAGGGCTTTTACACACAATTATCTCTCAGAACTGAGAATGTGGAGAGAAGTTCGGTCATCTAGCACCAAGGGAACTGGTTGCAGGGGAAACTTTTACTCTGGTTTCTCAGTCTGTTTCCTAGTGCCGGTTTTAAATTCCTGCAGTTTTCACTGTAAAAAGGAGTTGGAGCTAGTACCTCCCCATATATATGTATGGAGTGGAGTTTGCAACTGAAAAGAAACTTTGTGTTCCCCACAAGCTAGTTGAAGGACGACTTTCACACACACTTATCTCTCAGATCTGAGCATGTGGAGAGACTTTCGTTCATGTAGCACAAAGGGAACGGTTAGCAGGAAAACTTTTACTCTGGTTTCTCAGTCTGTTTCCTAGTGCCGGTTTGAAATTCCTGCAGTTTTCACTGTAAAACCGAGTTGGAGCTACTAAATCCCCATATATATATATGGAGAGGAGTCTGCAACTGAAAAGATACTTTGTGTTCCCAACAAGCAAGGTGAAGGACGGCTTTTAAACACACTTATCTCTCAGAACTGAGCATGTGGAGAGACGTTCGTTCATCTAGCACAAAGGGAACGGGTAGCAGGAGCAACTTTTACTCTGGTTTCTCAGTCTGTTTCCTAGTGCCGGTTTGAAGTTCCTGCAGTTTTCACTGTAAAACCTAGTTGGAGCTAGAACCTATCCATATATATATATGGAGTGGAGTTTGCAAGTGAAAAGAAACTTTGTGATCCAACAGGCTATGTTAAAGACGGCTTTCACACACACTTATATCTCAGAAATGAGCATGTGGAGAGACGATCCTTCATCTAGCAGAAAGGGAAAGTGTTGCAGGGGAAACTTTTACTCTGGTTTCTCAGTCTGTTTCCTAGTGCCGGTTTGATGTTCCTGCAGTTTTCACTGTAAAAACTTATTGGAGCTAGTACCCCACCGTATATATTGTATGGATTGGAATTTGCAACTTAAAAGAAACTTTGTGTTCCCAACAAGCTAGGTGAAGGACGGCTTTCACACACACTTATCTCTCAGAACTGAGCATGTGAAGAGACGTTCGTTCACCAAGCACCAAGGGAACGGGTTGCAGGATAAATTTTATTCTGGTTTCTCAGTCTGTTTCCTAGTGCCGGTTTGAAGTTCCTGCAGTTTTCAATGTAATATCGAGTAGGAGCTTGTACCTCCCCATATATACGTATGGAGTGGAGTTTGCAACTGAAAAAAACTTTGTGTTCCCAACAAATTAGGTGAAGGACGGCTTTCACACACAGTTATCTCTCAGAACTGAGCATGTGGAGAGACGTTCGTTCACCAAGCACCAAGGGAACGGGTTGCAGGAGAAATTTTATTCTGGTTTCTCAGTCTGTTTCTTAGTGCCGGTTTGAAGTTCCTGCAGTTTTCAATGTAATATGGAGTAGGAGCTAGTACCTCCCCATATATATGTATGGAGTGGAGTTTGCAAGTGAAAAGAAACTTTGTGTTCCCAAGAAGCTAGGTTAAAGACGGCTTTCACACACACTTATCTCTCAGAAATGAGCATGTGGATAGACGATCCTTCATCTAGCACAAAGGGAAAGGGTTGAAGGGGAAACTTTTACTCTGGTTTCTCAGTCTGTTTCCTAGTGCCGGTTTAAAGTTCCTGCATTTTTCACTGTAAAACGGTGTTGGAGCTAGTACCTCCCCGTATATATGTATGGATTGGTGTTTGCAACTTAAAAGAAACTTTGTGTTCCCAACAAGCTAGGCGAAGGAGGGCTTTCACACACAATTTTCTCTCAGAACTGAGCATGTGGATAGACATTCGTTCATCTAGGACGAAGGGAAAGGGTTGCAGGAGAAACTTTTACTCTGGTTTCTCAGTCTGTTTCCTAGTGTCAGTTTGAAGTTCCTGCAGTTTTCACTGTAAAAATGAGTTGGAGCTAGTACCTCCCCATATATATGTATGGAGTGTAGTTGGCAACTGAAAAGAAACTTTGTGTTCCCAACAAGCAAGTTGAAGGACGGCTTTCACACACACATATCTCTCAGAACTGAGCATGTGGAGAGACTTTTTTTCATCTAGCACAAAGGGAACGGATTGAAGGAGAAACATTTACTCCCGTTTCTCAGTCTGTTTCCTAGTGCTGGTTTGAATTTCCTGCAGTTTTCTCTGTAAAACCGACTTGGAGCTGGTACCTAACAATATATATGTATGGTGTGGAGTTTGCAAGTGAAAAGAAACTTTGTGTTCCCAACAAGCAAGGTGAAGGAAGGCTTTCACATACAATTATCTCTCAGATATGATCATGTGGATAGACGTTCTTTCACCTAGCACCAAGGGAACGGGTTGCAGGAGAAACTTTTACTCTGGTTTCTCAGTCTGCTTCCTAATGCCAGTTTGAAGTTCCTGCAGTTTTCACAGTAAAACAGAGTTGGAGCTTGTACATACCCATATATATGTATGGATTTGTGGTTGCAACTGAAAAGTTACTTTGTGTTCCCATCAAGCTAGGTGAAGAATGGCTTTCACACACACTTATCTCTCAGAACTGGGCATGTGGAGGGACGTTCGTTCATCTAGCACCTAGGGAACGGTTAGCAGGAGAAACATTAACTCTGGTTTCTCAGTCTGTTTCCTAGTGCCGGTTTGAAATTCCTGCAGTTTTCACTGTAAAACAGATTTGGAACAAGTACCTCCCCATATACATGTATGGAGTGGATTTTGCAAGTGAAAAGAAACTTTGTGTTCCCAACAAGCTTGGTGAAGGACGGCTTTCACACACACTTATTTCTCAGAACTGAGCATGTGGAGAGACTTTCGTTCATCTAGCCCCAAGGGAACGGGTTTCAGGAGAAACTTTTAATCTTGTTCTCACTCTGTTTCCTAGTGCCAGTTTGATGTTCCTGCAGTTTTCACTGTAAAACCGAGTTGGAGCTAGAACTTCCCCATATATAAGTATGGAGTGTATTTTTCAACTGAAAATAAACATTGTGTTCCCAACAAGCTAGGTGAAGGACGGCTTTCACACACACTTACCTCTCAGAACTGAGCATGTGGAGAGACGTTCGATCATCTAGCACAAAGAGAACGGTTTTCAGGAGAAAATTTTACTCTGGTTTCTCAGTCTGTTTCCTAGTGCCGGTTTGAAGTTCCTGCAGTTTTCACTGTAAAACCGAGTTGGAGTTAGTACCTCCCCATATATATGTAAGGAGTGTAGTTTGCAACTGAAAAGAAACTTTGTGTTCCCAACAAGCTACTTGAAGGACGGCTTTCACACACACTTATCTCTCAGAACTGAGCATGTGGAGAGAGTTTCGTTCATCTAGCACATAGGGAACGGGTAGCAGGAGCAACTTTTACTCAGGTTTCTCAGTCTGTTTCCTAGTGCTGGTTTGAAGTGCCTGCAGTTTTCAGTGAAAATCCGAGTTTGAGGTAGTACGTC
The DNA here is from genome assembly GCF_036321535.1 of Camelus dromedarius. Lineage (NCBI taxonomy): Eukaryota > Metazoa > Chordata > Mammalia > Artiodactyla > Camelidae > Camelus > Camelus dromedarius. The sequence continues at coordinate 26,636,253 of NC_087460.1, forward strand.
CCCATATATATGTATGGAGAGGAGTTTGCAAATGAAAAGAAACTTTGAGTTCCCAACAAGCTAAGTTAAATACGGCTTTCACACACACTTATCTCTCAGAACTGAGCATGTGGGGAGACGTTCCTTCATCTAGCACAAATGGAAAGGTTTGCGGGGGAAACTTTTACTCTGGTTTCCCAGTCTGTTTCCTAGTGCCGGTTTGAAGTTCCTGCAGTTTTTACTGTAAAAACGAGTTGGAGCTAGTACCTCCCCATATATATGTATGGAATGGAGGTGGCAACTGAAAAGAAACTTTGTGTTCCCAACAAGAAAGTTGAAGGACGGCTTTCACACACACTTATCTCTCAGAACTGAACATGTGGAGAGACGTTCGTTCACCTATCACCAATGGAACGGGTTGAAGGAGAAACTTTTACTCTGGTTTCTCAGTCTGTTTCCTACTGCCGGTTTGAAGTTCCTGCAGTTTTCACTGTAAAACCGTGTTGGAGCTAGTACCTCCCCATATATATGTTTGTAGTGGAGTTTGCAACTGAAAAGAAACTTTGTGTTCCCAACAAGCTCGGTGAAACACGGCTTTCACAGACACTTATCTCACAGAACTGTGCATGTGGAGAGACGTTCGTTCATCTAGCACCAAGGGAACGGGTTGCAGGAGAAACTTATACTCTGGTTTCTCAATCTGTTTCCTAGTGCCGTTTTGAAGTTCCTGCAATTTTCACTGTAAAACCGAGGTGGGGCTTGTACCACCCCATATATATGTATGGAGAAGAGTTTGCAACTGAAAAGAAACTTTGTGTTCCCAACAAGCTTCCTGAAGTAAGGCTTTCACACACACTAATCTCTCAGAACTCAGCATGTGGATAGACGTTCGTTCATCTAGAACCAAGGGAACGGGTTACAGGAGGAACTTTTACTCTGGATTCTCAGTCTGTTTCCTAGTGCCGGTTTGAAGTTCTTGCAGTTTTCACTGTAAAATCGAGTTTGAGATTTACCTCCCCATATATATGTATGGAGTTGAGTTTGCTTGTGTAAAGATACTTAGTGTTCCCAACAAGCTTGGTGAAGGACGGCTTTCACACACACTTATCTCTCAGAACTGAGCATGTGGAGAGACTTTTGTTCATCTAGCACAAAGGGAACGGATTGAAGGAGAAACATTTACTCCCGTTTCTCAGTCTGTTTCCTAGTGCTGGTTTGAAGTGCCTGCAGTTTTCACTGTAAGTCCGAGTTTGAGGTAGTACGTCCCCATATATATGTATGGAGAGTAGTTTGCAACTGAAAAGAAACTTTGTGTTCCCAACAAGCTAAGTTAAATAAACTTTCACACACACTTATCTCTCAGAAATGAGCATGTGGAGAGACGTTCGTTAACCTAGCACCAAGTTAACGGGTTGCAGTGGAAACTTTTACTCTGGTTTCTCAATCTCTTTCCTAGTACCGCTTTGAAGTTCCTGCATTTTTCACTGTAAATGAGAGTTGGGGCTTGTATCTCCCCATATATATGTATGGAGTGGAGTTTGCAACTGAAAAAAAACATTGTGTTCCCAACAAGCTACGTGAAGGACGGCTTTCACACACAATTATCTCTCAGAACTGAGCATGTGGAGAGACGTTCGTTCACCTAGCACCAATAGAACGGGTTGCAGTAGAAACTTTTACTCAGGTTTCTCAGTCTGTTTCCTAGTGCAAGTTTGACGTTCCTGCAGTTTTCACTGTAAATAAGAGTTGGAGCTAGTACCTCCCCATATATATGTACGGAGTGGTGTTTGCAACTGAAAAGAAACTTTGTGTTCTCAACAAGCTAGGTGAAGGACGGCTTTCACACACATATATCTCTCAGAACTGAGCAAGTGGAGAGACGTTCGTTCATCTAGCACCTAGGGAACGGGTAACAAGAGCAACTTTTACTTGGTTTTTAATCTGTTTCCTAGTGGCGGTTTGAAGTTCCTGCAGGTTTAACTTTAAAACCGAGTTGGAGCTTATTCGTCCCCATATATATGTATGGAGTGGATTTTGCAACTGGAAAGAAACTTTCTGTTCCCAACAAGCAATGTGAAGTGCGGCTTTCACACACACTTATCACTCAGAACTGAGCATGTGGGGAGACGTTCGTTCAACTAGCACCAAAGGAACGGGTTGCAGGAGAAACTTTTTCTCTGGTTTCTCAGTCTGTTTCCTAGTGCCGGTTTGAATTTCCTGCAGTTTTCACTGTAAATCCGAGTTGGAGCTAGTACTTCCACATATGTATGTATGGATTGAAGTTAGCAACTGAAAAGAAACTTTGTGTTCCCAACAAGCTAGGTGAATGAAGGCTTTCACACACAATTATCTCTCAGAACTGAGCATGTGGAGAGACGTTCGTTCACCTAGCACCAATGGAACGGGTTGCAGGAGAAACTTTTACTCTGGTTTCTCAGTCTGTTTTCTAGTACCGGTTTAAAGTTCCTTCAGTTTTCACTGTAAAACTGAGTTGGAGCTCTTAACACCCCATATATATGTATGGAGTGGAGTGTGCAAGTGAAAAAAACTTTGTGTTCCCAACAAGCTTGTTGAAGGAAGGCTTTCACACACACTTATCTCTCAGAACTGAGCATGTGGACAGACGTTCGTTCATCTAGCATCAAGAGAACAGGTTGCAGGAGAAACTTTTACTCTGGTTTGTCTTTCTGTTTCCTAGTGCCGGTTTGAAGTTCCTGCAGTTTGCACTGTAAAACCGATTTGGAGCTAGTACCTCACCATATATATGTATGGAGTGGTTTTTTCAACAGAAAAGAAAATTTGTGTTCCCAACAAGCTAGGTGAAGGCCGGCTATCACACACACTTATCTCTCAGATCTGAGCATGTGGAGAGACGTTCGTTCATCTAGCACCAAAGGACCGGGTTGCAGGAGAAACATTTACTCTGGTTTCTCTGTCTGTTTCCTAGTGCCAGGTTGACGTTCCTGCAGTTTTCACTGTAAATCCGAGTTGCAGCTAGTACTTCCACATATGTATGTATGGATTGGAGTTAGCAACTGAAAAGAAACTTTGTGTTCCCAACAAGCTTGTTGAAGGAACGCTTTCACACACACTTATCTCTCAGAACTGAGCATGTGGAGAGACGTTCGTTCATCTAGCATCAAGAGAACAGGTTGCAGGAGAAACTTTTACTCTGGTTTGTCTGTCTGTTTCCTAGTGCCGGTTTGAAGTTCCTGCAGTTTGCACTGTAAAACCGATTTGGAGCTAGTACCTCCCCATATATATGTATGGAGTGGTTTTTTCAACAGAAAAGAAACTTTGTGTTCCCAACAAGCTTGGTGAAGGCCGGCTTTCACACACACTTATCTCTCAGATCTGAGCATGTGGAGAGACGTTCGTTCATCTAGCATCAAGAGAACGGGTTGCAGGGGAAACTTTTACTCTGGTTTGTCAGTCTGTTTCCTAGAGCCGGTTTGATGTTCCTGCAGTTTTCAATGTAAAACAGACTTGGAGCATGTACCTACCCATATATATTTATGGAGTCTAGTTTGCAACTGAAAAGAAACTTTGTGTTATCAAGAAGCATAGTGAAGGACGGCTTTCACACACACTTTTCTCTCAGATCTGAGCTTGTGGAGAGACGTTCGTTCATCTAGCACGAAGGGAACACGTTGAAATAGAAACTTTTACTATGGTTTGTCAGTCTGTTTCCTAGTGCCGGTTTGAAGTTCCTGCAGTTTTCACTGTAAAACCGATTTGGAGCTAGTACCTCCCCATATATATGTAAGGAGTGGAGTATGCAACTGAAAAGAAACTTTGTGTTCCCAAGAAGCAAAGTGAAGGACGGCTTTCACACACACTTATCTCTCAGAACTGAGCATGTGGAGAGACGTTCGTTCATTTAGCACGAAGGGAACGTGTTGCAGTAGAAAATTTTACTCTGGTTTCTCAGTCTGTTTCCTACTGCCGGTTTGAATTTCCTGCAGTTTTCACTGTAAAACCGAGTTGGAGCTAGTACCTCCCCATATATATGTATAGAGTGGAGTTTGCAACTGAAAAGAAACTTTGTGTTCCCAACAAGCTGGTGAAACACGGCTTTCACACACACTTATCTCTCAGAACTGAGCATGTGGAGAGAAGTTCGTTCATCTAGCACCAAGGGAACGGGTTGCAGGAGAAACTTTTACTCCCGTTTCTCAGTCTGTTTCCTAGTGCTGGTTTGAAGTTCCTGCAGTTTTCACTGTAAAACCGACTTGGAGCTGGTACCTCCCAATATATAGGTATGATGTGGAGTTTGCAAGTGAAAAGAAACTTTGTGTTCCCAACAAGCAAGGTGAAGGAAGGCTTTCACACACAATTATCTCTCAGATATGAGCATGTGGATAGACGTTCTTTCACCTAGCACCAAGGGAACGGGTTGCAGGAGAAACTTTTAGTCTGGTTTCTCAGTCTGCTTCCTAATGCCAGTTTGAAGTTCCTGCAGTATTCACAGTAAAACAGAGTTGGAGCTTGTACATACCCATATATATGTATGGACTTGTGGTTGCAACTGAAAAGTTACTTTGTGTTCCCATCAAGCTATGTGAAGAATGGCTTACACACACACTTATCTCTCAGAACTGGGCATGTGGAGGGACGTTCGTTCATCTAGCACATAGGGAACGGGTTGCATGAGAAACATTAACTATGGTTTCTCAGTCTGTTTCCTAGTGCCGGTTTGAAATTCCTGCAGTTTTCACTGTAAAACAGATTTGGAGCTAGTACCTCCCCATATACATGTATGGAGTAGATTTTGCAAGTGAAAAGAAACTTTGTGTTCCCAACAAGCTTGGTGAAGGACGGCTTTCACACACACTTATTTCTCAGAACTGAGCATGTGGAGAGAGTTTCGTTCATCTAGCACCTAGGGAACGGGTAGCAGGAGCATCTTTTACTCAGGTTTCTCAGTCTGTTTCCTAGTGCTGGTTTGAAGTGCCTGCAGTTTTCACTGTAAGTCCGAGTTTGAGGTAGTACGTCCCCATATATATGTATGGAGAGGAGTTTGCAACTGAAAAGAATCTTTGTGTTCCCAACAAGCTAAGTTAAATAAACTTTCACACACACTAATCTCTCAGAAATGAGCATGTGGAGAGACGTTCGTTAACCTAGCACCAAGTTAACGGGTTGCAGTGGAAACTTTTACTCTGGTTTCTCAGTCTCTTTCCTAGTGCCGCTTTGAAGTTCCTGCATTTTTCACTGTAAATGAGAGTTGGGGCTTGTATCTCCCCATATATATGTATGGAGTGGAGTTTGCAACTGAAAAAAAACCTTGTGTTCCCAACAAGCTACGTGAAGGACGGCTTTCACACACAATTATCTCTCAGAACTGAGCATGTGGAGAGACGTTCGTTCACCTAGCACCAATAGAACGGGTTGCAGTAGAAACTTTTACTCAGGTTTCTCAGTCTGTTTCCTAGTGCAAGTTTGACGTTCCTGCAGTTTTCACTGTAAATAAGAGTTGGAGCTAGTACCTCCCCATATATATGTACGGAGTGGTGTTTGCAACTGAAAAGAAACTTTGTGTTCTCAACAAGCTAGTTGAAGGACGGCTTTCACACACATATATCTCTCAGAACTGAGCAAGTGGAGAGACGTTCGTTCATCTAGCACCTAGGGAACGGGTAACAGGAGCAACTTTTACTTGCTTTTTAATCTGTTTCCTAGTGCCGGTTTGAAGTTCCTGCAGGTTTAACTTTAAAACCGAGTTGGAGCTTATTCGTCCCCATATATATGTATGGAGTGGATTTTGCAACTGGAAAGAAACTTTCTGTTCCCAACAAGCAATGTGAAGTGCGGCTTTCACACACACTTATCACTCAGAACTGAGCATGTGGGGAGACGTTCGTTCAACTAGCACCAAAGGAACGGGTTGCAGGAGAAACTTTTTCTCTGGTTTCTCAGTCTGTTTCCTAGTGCCGGTTTGAATTTCCTGCAGTTTTCACTGTAAATCCGAGTTGGAGCTAGTACTTCCACATATGTATGTATGGATTGAAGTTAGCAACTGAAAAGAAACTTTGTGTTCCCAACAAGCTAGGTGAAGGAAGGCTTTCACACACAATTATCTCTCAGAACTGAGCATGTGGAGAGACGTTCGTTCACCTAGCACCAATGGAACGGGTTGCAGGAGAAACTTTTACTCTGGTTTCTCAGTCTGTTTTCTAGCACCGGTTTAAAGTTCCTTCAGTTTTCACTGTAAAACTGAGTTGGAGCTCTTAACACCCCATATATATGTATGGAGTGGAGTGTGCAAGTGAAAAAAACTTTGTGTTCCCAACAAGCTTGTTGAAGGAAGGCTTTCACACACACTTATCTCTCAGAACTGAGCATGTGGAGAGACGTTCGTTCATCTAGCATCAAGAGAACAGGTTGCAGGAGAAACTTTTACTCTGGTTTGTCTGTCTGTTTCCTAGTGCCGGTTTGAAGTTCCTGCAGTTTGCACTGTAAAACCGATTTGGAGCTAGTACCTCACCATATATATGTATGGAGTGGTTTTTTCATCAGAAAAGAAACTTTGTGTTCCCAACAAGCTAGGTGAAGGAAGGCTTTCACACACAATTATCTCTCAGAACTGAGCATGTGGAGAGACGTTCGTTCACCTAGCACCAAAGGACCGGGTTGCAGGAGAAACTTTTACTCTGGTTTCTCAGTCTGTTTCCTAGTGCCGGTTTGAAGTTCCGGCAATTTTCACTGTAAAACCGAGTTGGAGCTCTTAACACCCCATATATAGGTATGGAGTGGAGTTTGCAAGTGAAAAGAAACTTTGTGTTCCCAACAAGCTTGGTAAAGGAAGGCTTTCACACACACTTATCCCTCAGAACTGAGCATGTGGAGAGACGTTCGTTCATCTAGCATCAAGAGAACGGTTTGCAGGAGAAACTTTTACTCTGGTTTCTCAGTCTGTTTCCTAGTGCCGGTTTGAATTTCCTGCAGTTTTCACTGTAAAACCGAGTTGGAGCTAGTACCTCCCCATATATATGTATGGAGTAGAGTTTGCAACTGAAAAGAAACTTTGTGTTCCCAACAAGCTAGGTGAAACACGGCTTTCACACACACTTATCTCTCTGAACTGAGCATGTGGAGAGACGTTCGTTCATCTAGCACAAAGGGAAAGGGTTGTAGGAGAAACTTTACTCTGGTTTCTCAGTCTGTTTCCTAGTGCCAGTTTGACGTTCCTGCAGTTTTCACTGTAAATCAGAGTTGAAGCTAGTACCTCCCCATATATATGTACAGAGTGGTGTTTGCAACTGAAAAGAAACTTTGTGTTCTCAACAAGTTAGGTGAAGGACGGCTTTCACACACATTTATCTCTCAGAACTGAGCAAGTGGAGAGACTTTCGTTCATCTAGCACCTAGGCAACGGGTAACAGGAGCAACTTTTACTCTGGTTTTTAATCTGTTTCCTAGTGCCGGTTTGAAGTTCCTGCAGGTTTCACTTTAAAACCGAGTTGGAGCTTATACATCCCCATATATATGTATGGAGTGGAGTTTGCAACTTAAAAGAAACTTTGTGTTCCCAACAAGTTAGGTTAAAGACGGCTTTCACACACACTTATCCCCTAGAAATGAGCATGTGGAGAGACGATCCTTCATCTAGCACAAAGGGAAAGGGTTGAAGGGGAAACTTTTACTCTGGTTTCTCAGTCTGTTTCCTAGTGCCGGTTTGAAGTTCCTGCAGTTTTCAATTTAAATCAGAGTTGGATCTAGTACCACCCCATATAAATGTATGGAGAGGGGTTTGCAACCGAAAAAAATCTTTGTGTTCCCAACAAGATATGTGAAGCACGGCTTTCACACACACTTATCTCTCAGGACTGAGCATATGGAGAGAAGTTCTTTCATCTAGCAACAAGGGAACTGGTTGCAGGAGAAAATTTTACTCTGGTTTCTCAGTCTGTTTCCTAGTGCCGGTTTGAAGTTCCTGCAGTTTTCACTGTAAAACTGATTTGGAGCTATTAACTCCCCATATATATGTATGGATTGGAGTTTGCAATTGAAAAGAATCTTTGTGTTCCCAATAAGCAAACTGAAGGACGGCTTTCACACACACTTTTCTCTCAGAACTTAGCATGTGGAGAGACGTTAGTTCATCTAGAACCAAGGGAACGGTTTGCATGGTAAACTTTTACTATGGTTTCTCAGTCTGTATCCTAGTGCCAGTATGAAGTTCCTGCAGGTTTCATTGTAAAACCGAGTTGGAGCTTGTACGTCCCCATATTTATGTATGGAGTGGAGTTTGCAAGTGAAAAGAAACTTTGTGTTCCAAACAAGTAAGTTTAAAGACGGCTTTCACACACACTTATCTCTCAGATATGAGCATGTGGAGAGACGATCCTTCATCTAGCACCAATGGAACGGGTTGCAGGAGAAACTTTTACTCTGGTTTCTCAGTCTGTTTCCTAGTGCCGGTTTGAAGTTCCTGCAGTTTTCACTGTAAAACCGAGTTGGAGCTAGTACCTCCCCATATATATGTATTTAGTGATGTTTTCAACATAAAAGAATCTTTGTGTTCCCAAGCTAGGTGAAGGCCGGCTTTCACACACAATTATCTCTCAGAACTGAGTATGTGGAGAGACGTTCGTTCATCTAGCACAAAGGGAAAGGGTTGTAGGAGAAACTTTACTCTGGTTTCTCAATCTGTTTCCTAGTGCCAGTTTGACGTTCCTGCAGTTTTCACTGTAAATCAGAGTTGGAGCTAGTACCTCCCCATATATATGTACGGAGTGGTGTTTGCAACTGAAAAGAAACTTTGTGTTCTCAACAAGTTAGGTGAAGGACGGCTTTCACACACATTTATCTCTCAGAACTGAGCAAGTGGAGAGACTTTCGTTCATCTAGCACCTAGGGAACGGGTAACAGGAGCAACTTTTACTCTGGTTTTTAATCTGTTTCCTAGTGCCGGTTTGAAGTTCCTGCAGGTTTCACTTTAAAACCGAGTTGGAGCTTATACGTCCCCATATATATGTATGGAGTGCAGTTTGCAACTTAAAAGAAACTTTGTGTTCCCAACAAGTTAGGTTAAAGAAGGCTTTCACACACACTTATCCCCTAGAAATGAGCATGTGGAGAGACGATCCTTCATCTAGCACAAAGGGAAAGGGTTGAAGGGGAAACTTTTACTCTGGTTTCTCAGTCTGTTTCCTAGTGCCGGTTTGAAGTTCCTGCAGTTTTCAATGTACATCAGAGTTGGATCTAGTACCACCCCATATAAATGTATGGAGAGGGGTTTGCAACCGAAAAAAATCTTTGTGTTCCCAACAAGATATGTGAAGCACGGCTTTCACACACACTTATCTCTCAGAACTGAGCATATGGAGAGAAGTTCTTTCATCTAGCAACAAGGGAACTGGTTGCAGGTGAAACTTTTACTCTGGTTTCTCAGTCTGTTTCCTAGTGCCGGTTTGAAGTTCCTGCAGTTTTCACTGTAAAACCGATTTGGAGCTATTAACTCCCCATATATATGTATGGATTGGAGTTTGCAATTGAAAAGAATCTTTGTGTTCCCAATAAGCAAACTGAAGGACGGCTTTCACACACACTTATCCCCTATAAATGAGCATGTGGAGAGACGATCCTTCATTTAGCACAAAGGGAACGGGTTGCAGGAGAAACTTTTACTCTGGTTTCTCAGTCTGTTTCCTAGTGACGGTTTGAAGTTCCTGCAGTTTTCATTGTAAATCAGAGTTGGATCTAGTACCTCCCCATATAAATGTATGGAGTGGATTTTGCAACCGAAAAACATCTTTGTGTTCACAACAAGCTAGGTGAATAAAGGCTTTCACACACACTTATCTCTCAGAACTGAGCATGTGCAGAGACGTTCATTCACCTAGCACCATGGGAAAGGTTAGCAGGAGAAAGTATTTCTCTGGTCTCTCAGTCTGATTCCTAGTGCCTTTTTGAAGTTCCTGCAGTTTTCTCTGTAAAACCGAGTTGGAGCTAGTACCTCCCCATATATATGAATGGAGTGGAGTTTGCAATTGAAAAGAATCTTTGTGTTCCCAATAAGCAAACTGAAGGACGGCTTTCACACACACTTATCTCTCAGAACTTAGCATATGGAGAGACGTTAGTTCATCTAGAACCAAGGGAACGGTTTGCATGGTAAACTTTTACTATGGTTTCTCAGTCTGTTTCCTAGTGCCAGTTTGACGTTCCTGCAGTTTTCACTGTAAATCAGAGTTGGAGCTAGTACCTCCCCATATATATGTACGGAGTGGTGTTTGCAACTGAAAAGAAACTTTGTGTTCTCAACAAGTTAGGTGAAGGACAGCTTTCACACACATTTATCTCTCAGAACTGAGCAAGTGGAGAGACTTTCGTTCATCTAGCACCTAGGGAACGGGTAACAGGAGCAACTTTTACTCTGGTTTTTAATCTGTTTCCTAGTGCCGGTTTGAAGTTCCTGCAGGTTTCACTTTAAAACCGAGTTGGAGTTTATACGTCCCCATATATATGTATGGAGTGGAGTTTGCAACTTAAAAGAAACTTTGTGTTCCCAACAAGTTAGGTTAAAGACGGCTTTCACACACACTTATCCCCTAGAAATGAGCATGTGGAGAGACGATCCTTCATCTAGCACAAAGGGAAAGGGTTGAAGGGGAAACTTTTACTCTGGTTTCTCAGTCTGTTTCCTAGTGCCGGTTTGAAGTTCCTGCAGTTTTCAATGTACATCAGAGTTGGATCTAATACCACCCCATATAAATGTATGGAGAGGGGTTTGCAACCGAAAAAAATCTTTGTGTTCCCAACAAGATATGTGAAGCACGGCTTTCACACACACTTATCTCTCAGAACTGAGCATATGGAGATAAGTTCTTTCATCTAGCAACAAGGGAACTGGTTGCAGGTGAAACTTTTACTCTGGTTTCTCAGTCTGTTTCCTAGTGCCGGTTTGAAGTTCCTGCAGTTTTCACTGTAAAACCGATTTGGAGCTATTAACTCCCCATATATATGTATGGATTGGAGTTTGCAATTGAAAAGAATCTTTGTGTTCCCAATAAGCAAACTGAAGGACGGCTTTCACACACACTTATCCCCTATAAATGAGCATGTGGAGAGACGATCCTTCATTTAGCACAAAGGGAACGGGTTGCAGGAGAAACTTTTACTCTGGTTTCTCAGTCTGTTTCCTAGTGACGGTTTGAAGTTCCTGCAGTTTTCATTGTAAATCAGAGTTGGATCTAGTACCTCCCCATATAAATGTATGGAGTGGATTTTGCAACCGAAAAACATCTTTGTGTTCCCAACAAGCTAGGTGAATAAAGGCTTTCACACACACTTATCTCTCAGAACTGAGCATGTGCAGAGACGTTCATTCACCTAGCACCATGGGAAAGGTTAGCAGGAGAAAGTATTTCTCTGGTCTCTCAGTCTGATTCCTAGTGCCTTTTTGAAGTTCCTGCAGTATTCTCTGTAAAACCGAGTTGGAGCTAGTACCTCCCCATATATATGAATGGAGTGGAGTTTGCAATTGAAAAGAATCTTTGTGTTCCCAATAAGCAAACTGAAGGACGGCTTTCACACACACTTATCTCTCAGAACTTAGCATATGGAGAGACGTTAGTTCATCTAGAACCAAGGGAACGGTTTGCATGGTAAACTTTTACTATGGTTTCTCAGTCTGTTTCCTAGTGCCAGTTTGACGTTCCTGCAGTTTTCACTGTAAATCAGAGTTGGAGCTAGTACCTCCCCGTATATATGTACGGAGTGGTGTTTGCAACTGAAAAGAAACTTTGTGTTCTCAACAAGTTAGGTGAAGGACGGCTTTCACACACACTTATCTCTCAGAACTGAGCAAGTGGAGAGACTTTCGTTCATCTAGCACCTAGGGAACGGGTAACAGGAGCAACTTTTACTCTGGTTTTTAATCTGTTTCCTAGTGCCGGTTTGAAGTTCCTGCAGGTTTCACTTTAAAACCGAGTTGGAGCTTATACGTCCCCATATATATGTATGGAGTGGAGTTTGCAACTTAAAAGAAACTTTGTGTTCCCAACAAGTTAGGTTAAAGACGGCTTTCACACACACTTATCCCCTAGAAATGAGCATGTGGAGAGACGATCCTTCATCTAGCACAAAGGGAAAGGGTTGAAGGGGAAACTTTTACTCTGGTTTCTCAGTCTGTTTCCTAGTGCCGGTTTGAAGTTCCTGCAGTTTTCAATGTACATCAGAGTTGGATCTAGTACCACCCCATATAAATGTATGGAGAGGGGTTTGCAACCGAAAAAAATCTTTGTGTTCCCAACAAGATATGTGAAGCACGGCTTTCACACACACTTATCTCTCAGGACTGAGCATATGGAGAGAAGTTCTTTCATCTAGCAACAAGGGAACTGGTTGCAGGAGAAACTTTTACTCTGGTTTCTCAGTCTGTTTCCTAGTGCCGGTTTGAAGTTCCTGCAGTTTTCACTGTAAAACCGATTTGGAGCTATTAACTCCCCATATATATGTATGGATTGGAGTTTGCAATTGAAAAGAATCTTTGTGTTCCCAATAAGCAAACTGAAGGACGGCTTTCACACACACTTATCCCCTATAAATGAGCATGTGGAGAGACGATCCTTCATTTAGCACAAAGGGAACGGGTTGCAGGAGAAACTTTTACTCTGGTTTCTCAGTCTGTTTCCTAGTGACGGTTTGAAGTTCCTGCAGTTTTCATTGTAAATCAGAGTTGGATCTAGTACCTCCCCATATAAATGTATGGAGTGGATTTTGCAACCGAAAAACATCTTTGTGTTCCCAACAAGCTAGGTGAATAAAGGCTTTCACACACACTTATCTCTCAGAACTGAGCATGTGCAGAGACGTTCATTCACCTAGCACCATGGGAAAGGTTTGCAGGAGAAAGTATTTCTCTGGTCTCTCAGTCTGATTCCTAGTGCCTTTTTGAAGTTCCTGCAGTTTTCTCTGTAAAACCGAGTTGGAGCTAGTACCTCCCCATATATATGAATGGAGTGTAGTTTGCAACTGAAAAGAAACTTTGTGTTCCCAACATGCTAGTTGAAGGACGGCTTTCACACAAAGTTATCTCTCAAAACTGAGCAAGTGGAGAAACGTTCGTTCACCTAGCACCAAGGGAAAGGGTTGCAGGAGAAACTATTACTCTGGTTTCTCAGTCTGTTTCCTAGTGCCGGTTTGAAGTTCCTGCAGTTTTCACTGTAAAACCGATTTGGAGCTAGTACCTCCCCATATATATGTATGGAGAGGAGTTTGCAACTAAAAAGATACTTTGTGTTCCCAACAATCAAGGTGAAGTACGGCTTTTAAACACACTTATCTCTCAGAACTGAGCATGTGGAGAGACGTTCGTTCATCTAGCACCAAGTGAACGGGCTGCAGGAGAAACTTTTACTCTGGTTTCTCAGTCTGTTTCCTTGTGCCAGTTTGAAGTTCCTGCAGTTTTCACTGTAAAACCGAGTTGGAGCTAGTACCTCCCCATATATATGTATGGAGTGGAGTTTGCAATTGAAAAGAATCTTTGTGTTCCCAACAAGCAAAGTGATGGACGGCTTTCACACACACTTATCTCTCAGAATTTAGCATGTGGAGGGACTTTCGTTCATCTAGCAACAAGGGAACGGTTTGCATGAGAAACTTTTACTCTGGTTTCTCAGTCCGTTTCCTAGTGCCGGTTTGAAGTTCCTGCAGTATTCACTGTAAAACCGATTTGGAGCTAGTACCTCCCAATATATATGTATAGATTGGAGTTTGCAAGTGAAAAGATACTTTGTGTTCCCAACAAGCAAGTTGAAGGAAGGCTTTCACACACAATTATCTCTCAGATCTGAGCATGTGGATAGACGTTCGTTCACCTAGCACCAAGGGAACGGTTTGCAGGAGAAACTTTTACTCTGGTTTCTCAGTCTGTTTCCTAGTGCCGGTTTGAATTTCCTGCATATTACACTGTAAAACTGAGTTGGAGCTAGTACTTCCCCATATATAATTATGGAGTGGAGTTTGCAAGTGAAAAGAAACTTTGTGTTCCCAACAAGCTAGGTGAAGGACGGCTTTCACACACACTTATCTCTCAGAACTTAGCATGTGGAGAGACGTTCGTTCATCTAGCACAAAGAGAACGGTTTGCAGGAGAAAATTTTACTCTGGTTTCTCAGTCTGCTTCCTACTGCCGGTTTGAAGTTCATGCAGTTTTCACTGTAAAACCGAGTTGGAGCTTGTACCTCCCCATATATATGTATGGAGTGGAGATTGCAACTGTAAAGATACTTTGTGTTCCCAAAAAGCTAGGTGAAGGACGGCTTTCACACACACTTATCTCTCAGAACTTAGCATGTGGAGAGATGTTCTTTCATCTTTCACAAAGAGAACTGTTTGCAGGAGAAACTTTTACTCTGGTTTCTCAGTCTGTTTCCTAGTGCCGGTTTGAAGTTCCTGCAGTTTTCACTGTAAAACAGAGTTGGAGCTACTACCTCCCCATTTATATGTATGGAGTGGAGTTTGCAACTGAAAAGAAACTTTGTGTTCCCAAGAAGCTAGTTGAAACACGGCTTTCACACACACTTATCTCTCAGAACTGAAAATGCGGAGAGACGTTCGTTCATCTAGCACCAAGGGAACGGGTTGCAGGAGAAACTTTTACTCTGGTTTCTCAGTCTGTTTCCTAGTGCCGGTTTGAAGTTCCTGCAGTTTTCACTGTAAAACCGAGTGGAGCTAGTACCTCCCCATATATATGTATGGAGTGGAGATTGCAACTGAAAAGAAACTGTGTTCCCCACAAGCTAGGTGAAGGACGGCTTTCACACACAATTATCTCTCAGATCTGAGCATGTGGATAGAGGTTCGTTCACCTAGCACCAAGGGAACGGGTTGCAAGAGAAACTTTTACTCTGGTTTCTCAGTCTGTTTCCTAGTGCCGGTTTGATGTTCCTGCCGTTTTCACAGTAAATCAGGGTTGGATCTTGTACATACCCATATATATGTATGGAGTTTTGTTTGCAAGTGAAAATAAACTTTGTGTTCCCAACAAGCTTGGTGAAGGACGGCTTTCACACACACTTATCTCTGAGTAGAACATGACTTGAATTGTTTAAACGTTTGTGCTAATAAGATCAGTCATCGTCCTCTGAGATTATGTGTATCCAACAGGCAGTGTTTACTGTGCTTTCCATCAGGGGAATCTAAATAACCTTACAGATATATGTTCTCTATTATCTAAAATGAAAGTAAGTAGGAATTTATTTTATTCCTGTGATTGTTTTTCTATTTAAGCAACCCCCAAGTTAGGTCAAGTCTCTAAAAGTTTTATTTAAAGGCCACATTTCATAAGCTAGCTCTCATTCCTATGATAGTGTTTCTTGTTAACTTAAACATTAAAAATCATATTTGACTTATTTCAGATGTGGAAGAAGTTGGAGAATAATATAGCTAGAGAATTAAAAGAAGGTATGTTGCCAACATTTCTGAATTAAATTTAGACATTGATTTCCGATCTACAGTGTAAACAGTAAATGGCACCTGTTTCTATTGTTTGAATAACATACTATGTTAAATTTTTTCCTTACACATAGCTAATGAAAACTGTCAAAGCTTAATTTCATTCATAATGATAAATACACTGATTCCTCATTTATTCCTCGTGATCCATAGCTTTAAAAGAATCTCAAGAAGTCTGTGTTCTATGTTTTTGGCTGTGCCCTTCCTCTCCTGCTGTCCCCATGGGCCTGTCACCTGTGCACAGACCTGTTCTCAGAAAGCATGGAGGTCATCAGCTTCTCGAGTTTCTGGTAGTGACTGAGGCAAAAAACCCAGACTCAAGCAATCTCAGTTCATGTACCTGTCCCCTGGTGGATGACCATTAATTTCCTGTCATTCACTTTGTCACTGGTTAACATTTTGCCCTCAGGAAAAATTCCAAATTCCTTAGCTTGGAAGAAAAACACCCACATCGATTTGGCTCTTGCCAAAGTCTTCAGCCATATCTCTTTACTCCCCTGCTCTGCCCCTGTGCTCCAGCGGCTGGTCAGACTGCGCCCAGCTCCGCAGGCGCCCTTCCTGCCTCTCCCTCCCACACTTTCTCCTCCTCCTTCAGGTATCTGCTTACACATCACGGCCACCAAAGAGGGGACAATATTGACACAAAGCTGGACGTCCCTTCTGAGTGTTCCAACTCTGCCCTCTTTTATACCTGTCATGGCATTTATGTCTCTGTACCGAAACTGCCTGTTCATCTGTTTCTCCAGTTTACGGTACAAGATTTTTCAGGGTGGTCTCTGTCATCTTCATCTTGTGGTTCCAGTGCTTGTCACAGTGCCTTAGCACATGGTTGCTGAGTAAGTGAATGAAGAGTGAGAAAACCAGGCGCTCTGATCCTTAGCCACAGGAGCAGTTAATTCAACATGCAGCCCTGGGCAAAGTCTAGAGTAGTAATCTTGGGTTTTGTGTTGTAATCGTATATAGGTATTTTTCATTCTTCTTAAAACTTAGAAAAGTCTCAGCTTTTCTTAAAAAATAAACTGACATTTAGTTACCTATGAAGTATTTTAAGAATCTAATTCTTTCACTTTCTTTCCAGCTGCTATTGAACTTGAATCTAAGTCCTACAGACTCTTGTAGGCTTAATGGACAAGTCAAGTCTAAGTCAAGATCTGGTTTCGAAAGCACGTGAAGAACATGTGGAGATGATGAAGAAAAAGTGTCTGATCTACAAGATGAAAAGTAAACATTTACCTGCTGGGCTGTTTGCCTCACATTTTAGTTACTTCCCGTCAAGATATTGACACTGTTTATTAAAGGAAAATATTTTTATATTACATGTGCATGATTAAAATTGATGTAGTATTCTAAACCACATTTCTCTGCATCTCATTAACTTTTAAGCAGAGGGAATAAAACCCAGCACTTTGGAGCTTTTGGCAGGACCAGGAGAGGGCAGGCCCAGGTGTGTGCAGACCCAGAAACGGGCAGGCCCAGCCGAGGGCAGGCTAAGGAGAGGGCAGATCGGGATAGTGAAGGCCAACGTGAGGGCAGGCCCAGGAGAGGGCAGGCCCAGGAGAGGGCAGGCCTAGGTGAGGGAAGGCTCAGGAGAGAGCAGGCCCAGGAGAGGGCAGGACCATGTGAAGGCAAGTCCAGGAAAGGGCAGGCCCAGGATAAGGCAGGACTAGGTGAGGCAGGGGCTGAGGTGGGCAGTCAGCATGGGCCCTGCAGGGCCTTGTACTGGGTGGTTCCTGCCATTTCTTCCCCAAGTCCTGGGGTCGCAGGTCTGCCTGGGGCTGTTGGGCTTCAGGCCGTCCACCAGGCTGAAGGCTCGTGTAGTGCTGTTGAGTGTCTGTGAGTGTTTGATTGTGGTGTGTCTTGAGGTGCGTGTGTGTGTATCTGAGCGTGTGGGGGGTTTCTGGGTCTATCTGAGCCTGTTACGATCTCTTCCTCAGCCTAAGATCCTCAGAGAAGTTGTCTCACAAATGCACCCACAAGACAGGGCCAAGCCGTTTCCCCGCGCAGCGTCTGCAGGCGATGCCCCGCCCTTCGTGTGACATCAGGGCACCACCCCCGCTGACCCGGGATGTGCCCCAGAGGTGGTGCCCCTTCTTGGGAGGGGATGCTCAGTTAAGCTCAGCTCCCTTCTGCTTCCAGAAGCAGCAGTGACTTGGCTCACATTCAACAGCAAGTCCAAATCGCCTCATTCTGGAGGTCATGTGGCCAGGCTTCCTGGGGCCAGCGTGTGACTCAGCTCGAGAAGACTGGGGTGCACCCCGCCCATCACAGCCCTCGGGGCCGGCCACATCGCTCCTCTGCCCACACTGCAGGCGCGCTGGCCCAGCAGGCGGGTTCTGTCCCCCAGCTGCCTGGCCCGGCCTCCTCGGGGCGGCTGGTAGCTTTAGTGGAAGCGCAAGCTGGAGAGGGGGCGGTTACAGTCGGGGAGGGGTCACGAGCAGGGTCTTGTCAACGTCATCCTGGTCTTGCCCACCCATGTCACCCAGCTTGGCCCCTCTGGTCAGGCTGGGCGCCTTCCTGTTACCTCACAGCCCTTGGGCAGGAGCCAGTGGCCTGTCTGCACAGGACGCCATGCTTGCCCTGCTGGGTCTGTCCAGCCTCTTGTGGCTTCTGTGCTATCCATTCGCCGCTGTGTGGCATTGGCCAAGTTCCCCAACCTCTCTGTGCCTATTTCTTCATCCGTAAAATGGGTATGATTGGAGGATCAAGCAAGATGCCCAGGACTTGTCAAATGCCCAGCACAGGGCCCAACATGGGCTCTTCCTCCCCAGAGACAGGCTGGTTTGTGCACCTCTTCAGAGGGATCCCGGGGGGATGAGGAGGGGTGACTGGCTGTGGCAGGTGTCCATCTCACAGAGGAAGCTTTTGGGGAGAGCTCTCTCCACATCCTGAACTTTCTTCCTTCTGTGCATTAGCAAGTTGGCACAGAATAGCCAGTGCTTTGTAGACCCTCGTGATAAAGGTTCTGAACTTAAATTGTGGGCTTTGGGGCGGCAATCGAGCAGTCCCTGGGATTCAAGGATAAGGCCCACCTGGTGAGTGGTCAGCCCGACGTGGACAGTTGAGGATTCAGCAGTCTGGAAACAACGGAGAAACAGATGACAGGGAGGAAAGGGGTGTGGACACAGCGGGTGGACACTCAGTGCCCCTGCTCAGGTTGTCACCACGACCGCCTGCCCTCACCCCTGTGGCTGCGCAGCCTGGAGTCTGATCTTGCCAAGTAAAGTTTGTGTTGCTCAAAGATCTTTCTCAGGCAGTTCCAGAAACAGGGTCCCAAGCTGTGGGGACCCAGCCCTGCAGGGCCCACCATTCAGGCTCACAGCTGCAGGCTCTGACCAGTGAGCTGGCAGCCTGGGGAAGACGTTCACACTTGGTAACTGCGCTCAGAGGCTGTACTTTACCATCTGAATGTCTTAAAAAGAAAGCCACCCATCCCAATATTTACCATAGGGTGAAGTCCATGACCAGGCAGGGCAGCGGGGACAAGCAGGGCCTGGGCCCATGAGACACAAAGGGACCGAGCTGGGAGGCATCGGGCAAGAGTAGGTGATATTTAGACACTTCAATCCCATGAAGCTCCCTGTCTGCTCACTGTTTAATCACAGGCCTGAAAAGCCCTTTCTCGGCTCTAAAATATGAAAACAAAGCTGCTTTTGGATTTGGGAGCTACTGTCTAGGGACACCTCACAGGTGTTTGGGGGATTTCCTGGGAAAGGTGTGCTCCCCAACATGCCTCCTATGCAGCCAAGGTTCCTTCTCCTCTCCCCCCAGCCACGCCACCCCAGGACCCCACCAAGCCAGGAGGCAGAGAGGCCCTGACTCAGGCGGAGCCCTGCTGACCCATCTCCTCCACTGCCTTCCCACCGAGCCTGCCCAGATGTCCGGAGCAATGCCTGAGATGAGCTGGACACCCCGCACCGACCGCCACAGCCACATGCCTCATGCCGGGGGCTCAGGGAGTAGGTCCAGCCCAGTGTAGATCCCTGGGGAGGTGCCCCGCCCAGGGAGTGAGGGTGGGGAGTTCACTGGACTTGCTCAGCACTTGCTGGCCTGGTTCACGCATCCCTTTAGGGACCTTTTAGTCACCTCTGAGCCAAGTTTTTCTCAAGCTGCACATTCAAAGCTGACTTAGGCTCATGAGGAAATGATTTGCCTGTCGACTCATAATTTGGTAATTTCATAATCTAGTGTCTCCTTTCTCTCTCTCTCTCTCTCTTTCTCTTTCTCTTTCTCTCTCCGTGATTCATACGTCCTGTCAAATGCTGAAGGTGAAGGCTAAAGTATTCCTGCATGTAGCCGCCAGCAGATGCTCACATCAACTCCTCAGACCACCAAGCCTCCCTCCTTGCCTCCATGCATCTCTGGGTTATCTGAAAGCTCCCCATATTCTGCAGCAGAGACTGGCATGGATTTTCTGAAAAGGGCCAGGTACAAAGATTCCCAGTTCCACTGTCTACATGGTCTCCCTCTGAGGCAACCACTGCACATTTCTGCTGTCCATAGTACAAAAGCAGTCATTGACAATGACAAACAGACGTGGCTGTACTCCAGGGAAAGTATTCAAAAAGACAGATCGGGCACACAGGTGGGCCACCTCCTGTTCTCTAGTCATTTCTGTGACCCACACAGCAGGAGGGGTCACTGTCCTCCCTCCCTCTAAACTACAACAGCAGGGAAATTCTTTCCCATTAAAATACCACAACCAGTATCAGCTCACATATATGCTGTACATGAAACGCCTTCTAGGGAAAAAAGCATTCAAAATCTTATGTCATAAAGAGAAAAAGAGTGAGTTACAAGGGAACCCCCATAAGGCTCTCAGCTGATTTCTCTACACAAACACTACAAGCCAGAAGGGAGTGGCAAGACACACTCAAAGTCCTGAATGAAAACAAAAAAAAAAAGCAGCCTAGGATACTTTATCCAGCAAAGTTATCCTTTAGAATAGAAGGAGAGATAAAGAATTTCACAGACAAGCAAAACCTAGAAGAGTTTAGCAACACTAAACCCAAGCTGAAAGAAATATTGGAAGGTCTACTCTAAATAGAGAAGAAGCAGGATGCTACAGAAATGAGACAACTGTAACTGGAAAGTTGATAACTACCATGAATTACAAATAGAATAAACATGAAATTGTAAATGAAGACATCTAAATCATTAGGTGTGGGAGAGGGAAGCAAGAAAATACAGAGTTTTTTTCTTCTTTTTAAAATATTTTGTTCTCAGTAGGATGGGTTTGAGCTTATACTACTATCTGTTTAATACAAACAGTTATACTAATGGGTTAACAGACTTACAAAAAAACGGTAACCACAAGCCAAAACCTTACAAGGGAGTCACAAAAACTAAATGAAATCCATGATAATACAAAGGAAAATTACCAAACCACAAAAGGAAGAAGAAAGGAACAAAGAGGAAATACCAAATCAACTGCAAAAATTAGTTCAAAATGGCAATAAACACACACCTATCACTAATTACTGTAAATGTCAATGGACTAAATGCTCCAATCAAAAGACATAGAGTGGCAGACTGTATAATAAAGCAAGAACCTTCAATATGCTGCATACAAGAGACCCACTTTAAGGAGAAGGACACACATAGCTAGAGAGAGAGAGAGGATGGAAAAGGATATTCCATGCAAATGGAAATGACAAGAAAGCAGGAGTAGCATTACTGATTTCAGACAAACTAGACTTTAAAACAAAGGCCATAAAGAAATATAAAGAAGGACGTTTTATAATGATTAAAGGATTAATAAAAGATGAGGATATTACACTCATTAATATATATGCACCCAATATAGGAGCCCCTAAGTACATAAAACAATTACTAACAAAGATAAAGGGGGAAATTGATGGGAATGCAATCATTGTCGGAGAGTTAACACCACATTAACATCACTAGACAGATCTTCCAGACAGAAAATAAATAAGGTAACAGAGAAATTATATGATACAATAGAAAAATCAGACTTGGTGGATATTTTCAGAACTTTACACCCCCCCAAAATAGGATAAACATTCTTTTCAAGTGCACATGGAACATTTTCTAGGATTGATCATGTACTTGGGCACAAAAGAAGCCTCAACAAATTTAAGAAGATAGAAACTATCTCAAGCATCTTTTCTGACCACAATGCCATGAAACCAGGAATCAACTACAGAAAAACAAAGGAGAAATAATGACAGCATAACGATTAAGCAACATGCTACTAAAAATCCAGTGGGTCAATGATGAAATCAATGTTGAAATTAAAAAATACCTTGAGACAAATGACAATGAAAACACAACCACACAAAATTTATGGGATGCAGCAAAGGCAGTGCTAAGAGGGAAGTTTATAGCAATACGGGCCTTCCTCAAAACAAAACAAAACAAAAAAACCCCACCAACCTCAAATAAACAATCTAATCCACCAGCTAAAAGAATTAGAAAAAAAAGAGCAAAAAATCCCCAAAAGGCAGCAGAAGGAAGGAAATGATAAAGATCAGGGAGGAAATAAGTAAAATACAGATTTTAAAAAATATAGAAAAAAACAATCAAACCAAGAGCTGGCTTTTTGAAAGAGAAAGTAAAATCGACAAACTTCTGGCCAAGCTCACAAAGAAGAGAAAAGAGAGAGCACAAATAAGCAAAATAAGAAATGAAAATGGAGAAATTACAACCAATAACATAGAAATACAGAATATCATATGAGAATATTTTGAACAACTATATGGAAACAAAATGGACAACCTAAAGGAGATGGACAAGTTTCTGGAAACATACAGTCCACCAAGACTGAACCAAGAAGAAAGTGACACTTGAACAAATGAATCGCTAGAAATGAAATTGAATTAGGAATAAAAAACTTCCCTGCAAACAAAAGTCCAGGACCGGATGGCTTCACCGGGGAATTCTACCAAACATACAAAGAAGAACTCATACCAGTCCTTCTCAAACTCTTCCAGAAGATTGAAAAGGAGGGAATACCCCCAAACTCATTCTATGAAGCCACCATCACCCTGATACCAAAACCAGGCAAAGACACCACCAAAAAAGAGAATTACAGACCAACATCACTGATGAACACAGATGCAAAATTCCTTACCAAAATATTAGGAAATAGAATCCAACAGCACATAAGAAAGATTATACATCATGACCAAGTGGGGTTCATCCCAGGGACACAGGGGTGGTTCAACATATGCAAATCAATCAATGTGATACATCACATCAACAAGAGAAAGGACAAAAGCCACATGATCATCTCAATAGATGCAGAAAAGGCATTTGATAAAGTTCAACACCCATTTATGATAAAAACTCTCACCAAAGTGAGTATAGAGGGAAAATACCTCAACATAATAAACGCTATATATGACAAACCTACAGCCAGCATAGCACTTAACGTTAAGGTGAAAAACTCAAAAGCTTCCCACTAAAACCTGGGACAAGACAAGGCTGCCCACTGTCACCACTCCTATTCAACATAGTCCTGGAAGTCGTAGCCACAGCAATCAGGCAAGAGAGAGATATAAAAGGGATCCAAATTGGAAAAGAAGAGGTAAAAGTGTCACTATATGCCGGTGACATGTTACTATATATAGAAAACCCTAAAAGGTCCACACAATAACTACCAGAGCTGATGGAAGAATTCAGCAAGGTAGCAGGTTACAAAATTAACGTTCAAAAATCAGTTGCATTTCTTTACACTAATGATGAATCAATAGATAAAGAAAGTAAAGGATCAATCCCCTTTAAAATAGCACCCAGAGTAATACAATACCTAGGAGTAAATCTAAAGTTTCGTTTTTAAACGGCGGTTATTGCAGCGTTAGGCTGTGTAATTCCGTGTAGCTGTGTTGATGGGTATGTCTCTCACCTCTAAGGTCTTCCACTCTCAGGCCAAAGCTTCAGTCAAAGCAGGGCCCAGACTGACTGCCATTTCACTGGGACCACAAGTGGTAATGTCATCCAAGGAACAAATATATCTCAACCCTGAAAGCCTAATTCAAACTGGTTAAAAGAAAAAATTTGAAGGGCCTTTAATTTTTTTAGGGGATTTTTATCAATTTTGGAAATTCCTTCCTGATATTTAAGTAAGCATGAAGGCAAATTGAGAATTAGAAATTAAATTTCAAAACGTGTAATGGATTATGATTTGTAAATAACTAGTAAGAAAAATTCAAGTATAGTAAACTAGCATTTTCATATTCACTGGAGTATGCATTGCTAATCTAAGAAATGCTGAAACTGAAAACCATACATATTTCGTATATATTATTTATAAGCATATTTATGATTTATATGCTTATGTGCAAATAGAAGATCAGCCCTCAGCTGTGTTATCTTTTTTTCATTAATTATTTACTTTTAAGCATACAAATAACAGGTGAATACTATATTTTATAAAATCTCAAACAATATAAAGGCAAATCTCCCTCAATGAGAGAAAAATTTTTTTGATGATCGTAAACTTTCCATTCTTCGGACCTTTCCTCCTGTTATGCCTTCTCCCTCCTTAAGGTCCAGATACTGAGATACCTTGGGGTGTGAATTTAGGTGTTCACAGCGGCTGTGGGTGACTTTGGGAGGATCAGGTACCCACAGTCCGCATTTCTTTGTCACAGAGTCTTGTGTTTCCTAGCAATTTGGCCTCTTTTGAAGGGCTTCTGCTATGTCCGTGGTGAAGTCTGTACGCGGTGAGGGCACTGACTGAAGTGTGTCTCAGAAATCGTCCCCAGCCCTCCTCCAAATGTATCTGCTACTGACACACATTCTGAAATTATGTCATTATAGATTGTTGTGAATTCAGTCCTTCAAAGTGTAAGATACTTTCTGTTCAGAAATTTATATTTCAAATCCACGAACTCTAAGGAGGGATAATACGCTATTTATCAACTTCCATTTTAATAGATTGATTGAAAGATAGCTGAGAGGCCAAGGAATGAGGGTGTGGGTCTCCAGAAAGCAGAAGCAGCCCAGAGAAGCTTCCTGTGCTTTGGTATTAGTTAAGAGTGACCCTGATTCTAAGATTTCAGAAGAATCAGGTTGTGGAACAAAGTCATGACCATAACGGTGCCATCTTCCATCACTGCTTACAACCTGCGACCTCCACAGACCTTCTCACTTCCTGCTGGATTCTAGGGCAGCGCCCCAGCTGTCACGTGACTCTCCTTTGCAGCAGTCACCAGGAGCACCTTTCTGTTACGTGCTGCTCTCGCTCATCACCTTAACTCCATTTGGCTGAGTAACGTACCTGCACATTTGAGGGCAATTAGGGCTGATTTTGCCAGACCCTATCATGACTCCCTCAGCGCCATGAGGCTCCATAAATGACTTTAGCTGCTCTTTGTAGAGGGGAGTGGCCACCTGTCTTGTGCCCAAGAACTGATGGCAGAAGTCAGATTACTCACCAGGTGCATTGTCTGGCTTGGTATCTGAAATTCCACCCTTCTAGCCTCATTCTTATGGGTCTTAAAAATTTCTAGATATGGATTAAAGTGAAAGTATAGTATGCTCACAGTAAACCTCTAGGCCCTAAGATGCCAACACCCTAGTGACGGGAGGTGGCTCGTGAGGTGCTGACCGCAGCCCTGCAGGGGACGTGGTGAATTCAGTCCTTCGAGCTGGAAGATACTTTGTGTTCAAAAAATCACCAGGTCTCTTCTTTCTCGTGCCGGGCGGGCTTGTCCGGCCTCAGCTTGTGCAGCACACGTCTCTCTGGAGCGCTGCTGCCTCTTGCATGTACAAATCAATAGGCTAATTCCAGGAACTGGGCGGTTAAAAAGTAATTGTGGCTCCTTAATTGAGAACAAGTGCTAAAAAGCGGAAAGGTCACTTGGCTGGGAAATTCACACAGAGGTTCCCACTGCAGAGAAGCTGCAGGACCTGTCGCGCCCGAACGTGTGTCCGAGTTGAACACGATCACACAGTCCTCCCCGTTCTCTGATGATGCTAAAAGAAGCAGATGGCGTGAGACCTCGGCGACACTTAGAGGCATCACCCACAAGCTAAGGAGGGGACAGCATCTCAAAACTGTTGCAGAGGGAGAAGAAAAGATGTCAGATGATCTCACGATGGCTGTGTCCAAGTTCATCAGGAAAACTGAGTCTTGCCAAATATTAAGTAAGTGATTAATAAACAACACAGGTCTGACAGAGTCTAGGCTGTGACTGAGGAACGGGCAATTTGGCAGAGAATCTGGTCTCCCACGGTCACTTATGGACGTGACTTCTGAAGTCATCTTGGACAACACTTATTGGCTTAGCAGCTGTTCATCCCCTAGTCTCAGCTGTGCTAAGTGCATGGGAGAGAGGGCTGGGGTGAGGGCTGGGAGCGGCGTGGGGGGAATGAGCAGGTGGGAGCCCCCGTGGCTCTGACAGCTCAGGTGAAACGGGGAAACACAATGTCTTTCCTCTTGTCTTGAGGCCCAAATAAATCTGTCACACTCTATTTAAAATTAGCTTTATAACTGATTGTATCTCCCAGCAAATTGTAAGCTTCATTTGCTCTGGTCAGTTCTGTGGTCCCCAAGCCCACACAGGTGCTGGAATGTAATGGCTGCCCCACAGACCGTCCTTGGATGAGAAACTGGACACAAAGCCCAGGGGGAGGGTCTGGTGTGGATGGGGAGGGTCTGGCGTGGATGGAGAGGGTCTGGCGTGGACAGGGGGACGGTCTGGCGTGGACAGGCAGTACGATGGAGGAGAGAGCCTTTCATGTCTTCTCAGGTTCTCCTTCAGTTGAGTCTCTCCTGAAGAGGTACAGGACTGGGGCAAATAACACTATATATTCAACCAAAATAAGCAAAGCGATAACCTGGGTCTGAGAGGATGGGAACGTGGGTCTGAGGGGGTGGGGATGTGGGTCCTCAAAGGTGAGAGCTAATCATGAGCAAATGTTCTGGAGAACAAGGGTTGCAGTTTCTTCCCTCCCCAGGCCCATGACTCCTTAACTCCCTGTCACAAGTGCGCCCTCCCTACTCCAGTAATGAGCCCTCTGCCCTCTTACCCACAGTGTACTCACACCCTCACCCCAGACCACCCCAAGCCACCCAGGTTACAGGTCAATAGGGTCATTTACACCGACAGTCTAAATCAGCAGGAATCTGAAGGAGCTCTTGGTTTAACTCAGGGAACCCAGAAAGCCTTTTTCGTCCAAACAAAATCTTAAAACATTTACTTAACTGTTTCTTTACTTTAGTTAATAAACTATATTTGAACTTCTGTTTGATTACTGCAAAAAAATTAGTTTTACTCATTTAAGAGAATGCTTACAATGCTTTTGGCATAAGAACATTTATACAAAGCACATACTCCAACTGAGTTTCTCAAACCATGCCCCACTGTGACAAATGGCACAATTTATGAGCTCCCTTAATGATGCTTTAAACTTCCAAATAAATAGCATAACTAAAACCAGGCCAACGCCGGAGGCAAAGCCCCCCATAACCTCCCCAAACATCCTCACCTACTCCTTCGAGAAGTCTCCGCATTGTGTGATTTGACCTCCCCTGCAAACCTATGGAGTAAGCTGAAGCTATGTTATTTCCACGTCTCAGAAGAAGAGCAGGAACACATTATTTGAGCCGAGGGACCCACCCCCAGGGCACTGCAGGCAAGTAGGACCTAGTTTATAAGTTCCTGGCCCTGCCTACTGGGGTTTCTAAAAATTGAAGCTGAGTGGTATGGGGTTGAAGGACTCTCCCCCACTAAAATTATGAAGTCAATATGAGATGTCTTCTGGAAACGCCTTTTTACTTTTAAAATAAAAAAAATTCCTACACTGACTTTTTTCTTACATTCTTTATTTCTCACAAACAATTCAGGTCAATGAAGGCACATGAGTGTTTACATTTTCTACTCAGTATGTGTGAAAAACATTCTTTTCAAAAGAAAAGAATTGATCCTTTGTGATCATAGCCAGCAATCAAGTTAAGTCTAGGAGTCTGACAATCAGTTACATTAAAGTAGTGCCTTTTTCTTCCCCCAAACAATGATTAGGAGGAAAATCTGTAAACAGGGTTGTTTGAGCAGGTCAAGCAGCAGAGACTCACTGTGATGACCGCACCCACAGAAGCTTCTGAAACCCCTTCCTCGGGGAGTGTAGGAGCTGAAACTTTGTGCTGGTTCCCGAGAACCCACCGAGGCGGTGAGCTCCAAATCCAAAGCTGATCTCGTGGGGATCTGCTGCCCCCGCTGAAGGGCAGAGTCACGTCCTTGGACTCGGTGTGGGGCTCCTGAGCTCTGCTCCTGCTGAGTGCGGCTTGTCCTCGCTGGGGCTGCCGCAGGCCCCAGTTCTCACCGCTGAGTTCACCCCAAAGCACAGCCCCTGAGTGAGCCTCCTAGAGATCCCTGCGACAAACGTGAATATGCAGGGGGAGGGGAGGGAGAAGGAAACGTGGGCAAAAGAGGAGGGTAGAAGTATGCTGATGATAGAAAAAAAAACAGAGTTAAGAGTGGAAAAAAATTTCCAAACACCAACATGGAAAAGTGTCAGAGCAGAAAAGAATCTCTGAAGCTGAAGCTTTTCATTCACTGAGTTTAATTGCACAGCCTCTCAAAGGGATTTTAGGAAACCCAACTTCATAGAGAAGCTAGCGTTCTCGTGATTTATTCCATTGTTTATAAGGAGGAAGATTAATGAACAATGCCGACCAATAATACGACAGTGACGGGTGATGGTGATACTGAGCTCTTGCTACGTGCTGAGTGTGATGCCAGACACTTTCCCCACAGCGATCACAAACTGTGGGCATGATTACCCCCACTTTAGAGGCAGAATAAATAGCATCCCTGGGAGTCAGGCCCTGGCTGACCTGACTCCAAAGGGCACCATTTGCTCTCCACATTTACACTTCAAGCTGCTGTGTGGGGGGCCGGGAGCAGGTGTGCAGGGGCTGTGCTGTAACGTAGGGCACCTTCCTGAAGTGGCAGTTTTCCCTGAAGGGTTGGTGAAAAGGTTTTGGATTTTTTTCTAATGAGTATTAAACATTTCATTCAAAGATTTTAAAGTTAAAAAAAGGTACACAAATACAGATTACATTATACCAAGACAAGATTACATTATACATTATAACAAGACAGTAGTCTACATGACAAAAATCAAAATAAAAAAATTAAAAAGTAAATATACAGGTACTAAACACGCATAATACCCGATACCCACTTCAGGCTGCATACACACAAAATGCCCTGACTACATACATGCTTATGCAAAAGAAATTTTTCTTAGAACACAATTCCAACCATTCTGACTGTCAACTGCCTTAGTCCCCTGGCGACTAATTTGAGAAAACTTCTATGTAATATAAAAATAATTGGCAATGGCACATAAAGACTACAAAAAACAATACAATTAAAAACATATTTGTAATGCAATTCTGTTTAAAATACTGAAGTAAATTAAAATACACAGAAAATGTTATTAGTTAAAAAAAGATTTAAAAACAAAAAGCCACTCTGAATAATGGTTAAAACCTCATCACAGAAAAATGCCCATCAGTTGTAACATTATGGACAGAAAATTGATTTTTTTTGAGAAGATATCTAACTTGAAAATGTCATTCATTCAAAATTTATTTAAAGTTGTAGATAAGATAGTAACTCGCTGTCTCCCCCTTTGCAAAACATTTTTATCATGAACACTCTAGTGTGTAGCTAAGGACAAAATAAAAAAAAAAACTCAGGCAGAGTTTCTCAAAATGAGGCCCAGGTGGGTCAGGTCCCGGTGCCCCTGTAAAACCTCCAACAAAGCAAAGGTTATTTTCTATTCTGCAACTTGTTATTTTTATAGGAGTGCAGAAGTGTCAATATCCTTAAAGGTCAGAGCACTGAGAATAGGCTCTCTGGTACATTTCAGGCTAAAGGCAACATTGTTTTACACAAAGTGCAGAGCTGGCAAGACAGCCTAGAAAACAGGGCACAGGTTTAAAGGAAAAGAAACAGATCTAATGGAGTCAGATTTGTTCTTCTCTACTACAGTGCCTTTTGGTGAGAGGTAAGAGGATGTTTCTGGGCAGGTCCTCCTCTGCCCAGGCTGGGGTTCAGGCAGGAGCCCTGCCAGGTTCACCATGACTGTGACCTGCTCTCCCGCAGAGAAAGTAATAATTACTGGTGATTAAAATTACCTCTTAAAGTAACTTCAATTGCCTGTAAAGTATACCAAGGTTGGGGGGTATGAAACGTCTCATTGGCTGGTCAATGGTCAGTCTCCCTGTATGCAAAGGACCAGTGTCATGGCAGGCTCCAAGGTGGCCTGGCCAGCACAGCTGCCTGCTTTGCTCTCCAGCCTTGGCTTCCTAATGTGGACACTTTCAAAGCTCCAGTCCCTCTTCCTCTGCCCTGGCGCTAATGGACAGGGTCCCTGTAACCACTGGGCTGAGCCCAGGTCATGCACACAGCCCACCCGCCTGCTTGTCCATGCCGCAAGCTCAGCTGCACCCCCCCCACGGGTCCGCAAGCCCAGCGCCTCCACCCTAGGGGGCCCGATCACCATCAGGGATATCAACAACGGATGGCCCACAGGCCAGTGGCGGGCAGCCCTGAACGACCCTGACCCGCTGGCTCAGACGAGGCACAGAGCAGAGTGCAGGAATTGGAACCGCCTCCAGCCCGACCCGCCGCAGCCTGTAGCCTTGGACACTAGCTGTGTGGCCAGACACTAGGCCAGATCCCCTGCTCCTGGCAGTCGCCATGGAGACCGGAGCCCAGACTTTCCCGCCCCAACCACGGGGTGATGGGTGAGGGGGTCAGCTGGGGGTAGTGGTGCACTTGGAGTGAGGGGGGACAGGCTGAGCAGTGAGGGGCCGCTCCGAGTGGAACTGACCCGGCTGAGGGCTGAGGCGGACCATTTCGGGATGTTGCGGTGGGGGTCCTGCGGTGAGGCAAGAGGGGTGAGCAGTGTGAAGGCGGGGACCTCGGTGTGAGGAGGAGCCCCATTTTGGAGGTCCTGTCAGAGACCGGGCCTGGCTGGGGCTACAGGGACAGCAACGGGGTGGGAAGGGGAGGCGAGCATTGGGAGAGGGGCTGGGGGTGTTGCCTGGCCCGCGCCGGCGGTGGTGCTGGTTGGGTGCCAGGACCAGTCAGTGGCGGGATGGAGACCTTGCAGGGCGGTCGTGGGGTGGGCCCGCCCCGCCGCCCCGCCGCCCCGCCGCCCCGCCGCCCCCAGTCGCCGGGCCCCGCACAGCAGGAGCCCCAGCCCGAGCGTCCGCGCTGCGGGCGGGAGGAGGAGGGACGCAGACGCCGGAACCCGCCCAGAGCGTGTGGAAGCTGGGCGGGAGCCAGGTGCTCCTGGACCAGGTCCCCGAGGAGGAACGCGGCCTGGGGTCTGCGCCGCCGCTTGCCGTCGCCTCTGCTGCCGTCGCCGGGCAGGTAAGGGAGCGCAGGTCGGGGAGCCGGCGGGTGAGGCCCGGGCCGCGCAGCTCCTTAGGGCCCTGAGGCGGGTGCCGGGCGCCGCCCTGGTTCGCGGTGCCCCTCCCCCACATTGGTAGTCCCTGAACTCCGTGTCTTCCCTGCCGGGTATACCCGGGTTTGAGAAAGCGGGTGCAGCTCCAGGAGATGGGAGGGCGCTGGACGGCCAGGGAGCAGCTCCGACCGGCCTTCAGGCCATGGCCTGCTCTTGGGAGGCGGATGCGTGTGGTCACGGGGCCGCAGGTGGCGCCGCGGTGGGATGGGGGCTGCCCCGTGCAAGCCGTCTGGCGGTCAGCCTGCCCCTGGGAGGCAGACGCGGTGCCGTCAGGGTGCGGCGCCCGCGGCATCAGAGGCGGCGGCGGGGAGAGGGGTCTGCCTCTGTGATCCTGTGGGTTTGCTCCCATCTCCCCTGCGTCCTGTCCTGGGTGCGGCCTCTGTTGCCCCAGGTTCGCGGGACGCAGGTGACAGGTCAGTCTGCTCCTGGAAGGCGGGCGCGGTGCGGCCAGTGTGCGGGGGCCGCGGCAGCGACAGCGGGAAAGGGGAGCAAATCCCCGCGCCCGCTGAGGGCAGCCCCAATCCCGCCATCGCTTCCGCAGCCCCCTGACGGCACAGCGCCCGCCTTCCAGGAGCCGGATGACCTGTCACCTGAGTCCCGAGAACCTGGAGTAGCACAGGACGAGCCTAGGGCAGGCTGCGGGGGAGGTAGAAGCAAATCCACAGGCTCTCATAGGCAGATCCCTAAACCCGCCGCTGCCGCCGCCTCTGACCCCATGGCGCACGCCTCCCGGGAGCAGGCTGACCTGTCACCTGCGTCCCATGAACCTGGGGCAGCAGAGGCCGACCCCAGGCCCTGCCGCGGGGATGACGGGGAGAAATTGATCAGTTCACTAGGGGCAGCTCCCCTCTTCTCGCCGCTGCCCCAGGTTCGCAGGACACTTGTTTCCAGGTCAGTGGGCTCCCGGGAGACAGGCGCAGCGTGTTCGGGGGGGCGGCTGCAGGGAGGGGTGCTGCCCCAGGGGGAGCAGGTGGACTTGCTCCCATCTTCCCCCAGGCCTATCCTGGGAGCAGCCTCCGCCTCTGCCTCGCAGGACCCACGTCTTCATGGCAGTCTGCTCCTGGGAGGAGGGCGCAGTGCGGTCAGGGGGCAGCGTCAGCGGCAGACAGGGACTTTAGGAGGACTGGGCTCTAGGGTAACAGCTCTCCTTTCTGATCTTGTTTCCGTCAGTTGGTGGCTGTAGCCGCTTTTCCTTTAGAGGTTATGACCAGATACTGAACATAGATTTCTATGCTATACAGAAGCCACTATATTTAAAATCTATTTTTACGTACAGTGGCTAGCATTTGTAAATCTCAAACTCCCAAATTTATCCTTTCTCACCCCCTTTCCCTGGTAACCATAAGATTGTTTACGAAGTCTGCAAGTATATTT
Source organism: Camelus dromedarius (assembly GCF_036321535.1). Taxonomy (NCBI): domain Eukaryota; kingdom Metazoa; phylum Chordata; class Mammalia; order Artiodactyla; family Camelidae; genus Camelus; species Camelus dromedarius. Next base: position 26,668,521 of record NC_087460.1, read on the forward strand.
CTATTTTGTAGATGAGTTCATAGTGTCTTTTTTTTAGATTACACAAATGAGTGATATCATATGAAATTTTTCTTCCTGTTTCTGGCTCACTTCACTTAGTATAACAATCTCTAAGTCAAACCATGTTGCTGCAAATGGCATTATTGTATCCTTTTTTATGGCAGAGTAGTATTCCATTGTATAAATATACAACCTCTTCTTTATCCAGTCATCTGTTGATGGACATTTAGGCTGTTTTCATGTCTTGGCTATTGTAGATAGTGCTGCTATGAACATTGGGATGCAGGTGTCATTTTGAAGTAGGGTTCCTTCTGGATATATGCCCAGGAGTGGGATTACTGGGTCATACGGTAAGTCTATTCCTAGTCTTTTGAGGAATGTCCATACTGTTTTCCACAGTGGCTGCACCCACCTGCATTCCCACCAGCAGTGTAGGAGGGTTCCCTTTTCTCCACAGCCTCTCCAGCATTGGTCATTTGTGAACTTTTGAATGATGGCCTTTCTGACTGGCGTGAGGTGATATCTCATTGTAGTTTTGATTTGCATTTTTCTGATAATTAGTGATATTGGGCATTTTTTCATGTGCCTATTGGCCACTTGTATGTCTTCATTGGAGAATTGCTTAAGTCTTCTGCCCATTTTTGGATTGGTTTGTTTGTTTTTTCTTACTATGTCATATATGTGCTGTTTTGATTGTAGCTCTGTAGTATTGTCTGAAGTCTGGGAGTTATTCCTCCAGCTTCGTTCTTTTTCTCCAGTAATTCTTCGGTAATTCTGGGTCTTTTGTGATTCCATATACATTTTAGGATGATTTATTGTAGTTTTGTGAAAAATTACCACTTCTTTCTACTTATGCCCCTTCTTGAGGGTCTTTTCAGGGAGTAGGATTTCTTAAAAGCTTACCCACTAACTCTGAGCACTGAAAGAGCCAGTCTCTTTCAAATTGAAACTGTCAGATAATTAAGCTACAAGAATTAAGCATTTTGAGAGCTGTGCTGATTCTTTGTGGTAATAGTGCCTGGCTGGGAGGATGAGACTCAGGTAAAGAACACAGAATAGCAACAGTGAGCCCTTTCTCTGCACACCTGTGGCTCCCTGACAGCTGCAGACTGTCTTAGGGAAGAGAACAGCTGCGAAAATTTTGATTGTCTCTTTAATTACATTGAATGCAAATAGTAAGATGGAGCCCTCGTTGTGCCCCAATTTTTTCTATCGGCAGGAAAAGTGAAGCATGTTATGCATGGTAAAACATGATAAAAGCTTCATGTAACTAACTGAATAAAACAAGTTAAAACCAAGCCTAAATGTAGATGCCAGACCTTTAAAAGTAATCATAGTACAGTAATAATCTGTTGTTGGGAATCCTCTTTGGGATTATCTGGGGGTTTTCCCACACCGATTTTAGAAATGTAGAAAGAAAACCGATGCAGTAAATTGCTCCAGGTCACAGCTAAGATGAGAACCCAGTTCTTTGCTTTCTAATCCTGCACTTTCTCTTGTACTGTTTGTTATGTGTCAGAATTTGTTCACGCGGTTTATTTGAATATTTTCTAGTGGTTTGCTAATAAAAGTTTGACAACTGGTTCGTTCTGATATGGATGTTGGGTGATACGTTCATTTTTGTAAGTGAATGAGATGAAAGTGCACTGGTGAAAGCATGTCCCAAGTTCCCTCATTCATCAGTCACGGGACTTCTTTGCTGAATCGTGTAACAGCTTTTGAATATTGGAAAAAAAATTCCTTAATTTTTTTTGTGCTATTTAAAAGTAATGACTCCGACATGCACACTTTTGAGTTTGATTGTCTTACTATCCCTGTTAATTTCTTAACCAGGAATAGGGACACTTTTACTATAAAGGGCCAGAGAGTAAATATTTTAGGCTTTATGGGCCAAATATGGTCTCTGTCACATGTTCTTTATTTGTTTTACAACCCTTTAAAAATGTCACAAGCCCTGATTTACAGCATTTGCCAGTTTCCATGGCATTAGGACTCCCACCACAGCTGATCGCGATCTACCGCTGCGCCATCACAGTGCGCGTGGAGTGGGGAAGAGATGCGCACCACCTCTTACGCGGTGCTTCCAGCACAGATACGGCGCAGTCACGGACCTTGAGAGCGCGCACAGTCAAATGCAGGACAATAAAGAGGGAGGACTGGCTTCAGGTATTAATTATCTTTCTTATTAACTTAATTTATTTGTGTAAGTTTATATAATTCGATCTTTATCAATGCCTGCATTTGACAGCTGGCGTACAAAGTCCCTGAAAAGGCAGCAGTGGGCTGCAGGCAGCTGGTTAAGACGGCCTCAGCAGCGGCGTGGGGATAGGCTTCCAGCAGGCGGGCTCACCGCAGCCTTGCTCCCCGCGACGGTACATTACAGTACTCAGAGTGGATTAAGTTAGGGTTCTGAAGTGTAAAGTTGGGAGGTTTTATTTCTTTTATGTCTTTAAAATTTTTTTCACTTGAAAGTAATCAAATTATCTATGTTTGAAAAATAGTTTGTTAAATGTTTTCCTGGGTTCTGAGAAGGGTTGTGTTACTCTGGATCTTGAACTTAAATACAGGAGAGAGCTTTCTCATGCTACTCTAAGGACAATGTAGTGATTCTATTATATTTTGAGGTTGATTTAAAAATATTGATGTCTCAATCTCAAAATCCTGGTCACCTTTTAAATGCAGCTACTTGGTGTGATAAAGATTAATTATAAGAATCCCAATATTTTTGTTCATTTTTTTATTGTGGTCAAATATATATATCATAAAATTTGTCATTTGAAGCATTTTTAGTGTACAGTTCTCATGAAATATATTCTCATTGTTGTTCAGCCATCACCACCTCCATCTCCAGAACATTATCTTCCCAAACTGAAACTGTACCCATTAAGCTGTAACTCCCCAGTTACCCACTTCCCAACCCCCTGGTAACTATCACGTAACTTTCTGTCTCTGTGAATTTGACTACTTTGTGTGCCTCATATAAGTGGAATCGTACAGCATTTGTGCTTTAGTGACTCATTTATTTCACTTAGCATAATGGTTTTAAGATATATCAATGTGTAGCGTATGTCAGAATTTCATTCCCTTTTAAGTATGAATAATACCCCATGATGTTTCTATACCTTATCTGGTTTATCCATTTAACCACTGGTGCACATTGCGGTTGTTTGGCCCTTTGGCGGTTGTGCATATGCTGTAGTAGGAGAAACCCCATGTTTAGGTAGAAAAATTAACATGTGAACATGGACACTACCTGTAGGCCACAGATTTTGAAGAATCATAAGCCGTAAAAGCATTAGACAAAAATTTGCTTCTTGAAAGAATATGTATGGACATTTTTAGCTTAGTGGGGAGGGTCAATTAGATGTTCTAATAAGGCTTTGTTTGCAAACACTGGCATTCCCTCCATGTTGGAAAAATAGAACTGTTGTATCTTTTTACCAGACTTAAATACAATATGATCACTTTATAATGGCGGTCTAACAATCCCTTGTGTACGTGAAAGACACGCTGAAAAATCAGCAAGTTATAAGACCAAAAAAAGATACGGTTTGTGTGGCTAAATGGATTCTTAAAGAGCTAGTAAATAAAAGTAGATTGCAAGTATTCTTACTGGTTTATTTTAAATATTAGGGTCCTTTTAGAACTGCTGCAGGCTGGAGGCATAGTTCAGTTTGAAGAGAGTCGGCTCATCCGGATGGTAGAAAAAGCAGAGTTGTAAGTTGTTTTGAAGCCATGTGTTAATCCCCAGAGAACTATTAAATTACATTTCTCTAACTTGAAGCCCAGTTTATTGATGCCTTGTCATTTTTTAATTAAGAAAAGCTATGCGTATAACAGCAATAACCTGAAAGCTTTTGCCTTTTGAGTCTAGAAGTTAGTAAGATTTACAGAAATTAACAGCAAGTAAATTTGAAGTGCTTGTGCATTTGTTTTAGTATGAAAATGGGATAATAGTTTTATGAATTACTAGTTTTTTTACTTAGAATTTCTATAGTATTTGATAGATTTTTGATATATAATAAACAATGCAGAATTGAACATAGTCAATAAGATGCAGTATGTTAGCCCTACTACTTATCTAGTTTGCTGACTTTCGTTTGACATGTTTAATTCTGGATGGGGAAACTGCATATAATTGATTAATTGATATCTAATTTATTACCTATTTTTATGTGACACATTGTTGCTTTAATGTCTATGTTGTACCCAGCTTTGAAGTCCCCTGCGTACATAGTACTCGGCAGCACCCCACACCTGTCTAGTTTAGAGGAATGGCGGGTGCTCATCTCCCTTAGATACTGTAACTACATTTAACAGTAGAAACCACTTCTGTACTCATTTTTCCTTAATACTAACCTCTTTGCCTGGACATATATCTTATAAGCTAATAACCACCTGTCTGCTTGGTACGCTGAAGTTTTTCCTTTTATGATCTAGCTATCAAATCTGTGAATTTATGAACAAGGACACCAATATGACAAAATTATTGATTGCTACCTATGTGATCCACTAGGAGAGGGGCATTCATAAGAGCTTTAACCTTTGTTCTTACTCGGTTTCCTCCCCTCCCTTTACCAAATAGAAATAAGTACTCAGTAGGTATAACTTCAGTAGGAATATTTGGACGTGTGTTTACTGAGCCAAGGTTCTCTTCGTTTATTCAACAGACTTTTATTGCATGCCTGCCATTAGCCAAGTATATATTGATAAGTAAAACAGACATATAGTTCCTTCCTGCAGTTTTAGAACTTAATAGTTTAGTGATGGAGACTGACAATAAGAAAATCAAATATATAATTGTAAATTATGATGAGTGCTAGAGAAACTGGGTGCAACTTTAGAGGACAGTTGGGTAACTGACTTATACAGAGCGGCCAAGGAAGGAATCTCAGATAAAATGACATATAAACTGAGTCTTGGAATTTGATAAGAAGCCAGTCAAGGAAAGAGTAATGGAAAAAATGTTCCAGTATAGGGAACAGTCGGTGCAAATTCCTGAGGTGAGAAATTTTTTTCACATGTTCAAGGAACTGAATAGAGAGATCATATAAATGAAGCAAAGGTCAATATAAGTTGAACATAATAGACAAAAGTAAGAGGGATTTGAGATGAAGTTGGGAATGTGAACAGGGACCATCAAAGACAAAAGTTTGATATTCGTTCATGAGATTAATGAAATTGAGACTAAAATGAATTGGCATAGATTTACTTCTAAAAAATTTATAGCAAACATCCATATATGCACCACCTCAACTCCTCTTAACATTTTACCATATTTGCTTTATCACCAACTGTCCATCTACCCATTCCTCCATCAGCCCATCAATCTGTCCTTTTTAATGCATATCAAATTTGCAGATGCCATTACATTTCGCCCTAAACATTTCATGGACATATCATCAGCTAGAGTCAATCATATTTTACAGTTTTTTAAAGAAAATTTCCCACACAATTAAATGCCCAAATCTTAAGAGAGCATTTCCTAAGGTTTGGAATGGAAACAGATGTGTAACAGAAACTGATATTAAGCATGAAATAGTAACATCATCCCCAAAAGTTCTCCCAAACACCTGCCAATTGATCCCCACTCCCACTGAGATGCAAGCACTGTCTCTGTTTTTCCACTGTGGGTCAGTTTTGCCTCTTCTAGAAGTTATATACATGGAATCTTACAGTATGTGCTCTTCTGTGTCTAACTTCTTTCACTCAGTGTAATTATTTTGAGATTCAGCCAAGTGGTCGTGTATATCTGTAGTTCAATTTTTTTTTTTTTTTTACTTCTGCCTGACATCTCGTGTGAATGAGCCATAGTGTGGTTATTCATTCAGCAGTGAATAAATACTTGGGCTACCTCATAACCAGCTTTTAAATAGAATTGGGCAAGCTAATTCTAAAATATTAATGGGAGGAATAATTATAACCATAGCCAAGCAGAAATCTCTGAGAAGGGGGACTTGCCCTACCAGATATGAAAGCGCATTATACAGTTATAATAATTAAAAGAGTGGGTTTTGAAACAGAAAAGGCAAATCAGAAGGATAGAATTTGAAAGTCCGGAAGGAGACTGATGTATGTAAGATAAATGTGTTTAAATAAAAGGGCATTTTAACAGCCCTCAAAATGGATAGATACAAATTTGAAAACAAAAGAAAAAATAAATATAACATGGAAGAGAATTTCCTAAGAAAAGTATAAAAGCAAGAAGTCATAAGTGGAAAAATTAATTAATTTAACCAGAGAAAATGTAAAACCATCTGCACAATTATAAAACATAAAAATAAAGAATATAAGGTAAATTGACAGAAAAAGCATAATGTCCTTAGATATTTTTTAAACTCTTACAAATCAGTAACAGTAAGATAACTCCCAGAAAAGTCAGCAAATGAAATGAACAAGGTCACAGAAAAGAAGAAGAGAAATACAAAAGAAAGGAAGCATTGTCGCAAATGTTCAGTCCCACTCATCAACAAAACATTGCAAATAAAAGGCCACCAATTGACAAAGTGTTTCACATTGAAAATAGACATTCTTGGCAAAAATTTGAGGCACTCTCACACATTGTTTGCTGGAGAATAAATCAATAAATCCAGCATGACAAAAGGGCATCTCCACTGACCTGCAGTCCCACGCCTGGTATCTAGTGTTGTGTATCTGCAAAAATACTGAGACACTAACACTGTGATATTACAAAATTGAAAATAACTAAAATGTTCTCAAGAGGAAAAAAGGTTAAATTAAACATAGTTTTTCAATACGATAGAATATTATTTAGCTCCCTAAAACCCTAAGGGAGAGGGTGCAGACTAACATAGAAAACCATCTCCAAAGTATACTTTAAAAAAGAGAGTCATAAATAGTATGTATTAGATGATTCAAAACTGATGGGAAAAGATGGTCTGAGTATGTTTATCAGTGCAGAGGGGAAGACCTTGAAGACTGCGTTTTCGAGAGCTGGGCTTTCACTCTATTTCCTTTTCTACTGCTTGGATCTTTACGCTGGGAACGTGCTACTTGTCTGACAAAATGTGTGTGTGTGTGCGTTTTAAAAGGGAAACTCAGTTTAGGAAGGTTCATCTTTCCTGTGACTCTTGAATCCTAATAATTACAAATTATTTGTAACATTTATAAATAAAATCTTGGCCCCTTTAATTGCTTGAAAACTAGAAATGAAGGATGAGAAAGCAAAGGAATTATCAGCCTCAACTGGCTTACAGTCACGAAGCACCCCCAACATGGTGGGCATAATTGGTAAGTCATACCTGTGGCCCACCAGGACCCTGCAGAGGGGACACCAGGACCCTGCAGAGGGGACACCGTTACCTCCACTTGACAGAAGAGAAATCTGAGGCTTGGGGTGTCCCACCACTGCCCCAGGCCTCTTGGCCACAGAGCAAGGATTGGGTCCAAAACCTCTCCATATTTCCTCTGCACCCCTAAGATGACACGACACAGGTAGGACCCCTGTGGAGGCACGGGCCTCCCAGAGGGACACACTAAAGACACTCTTACATCCCTGGTTGGCATGGCCCCATGTCCAAATGGAGTTGCGATCACAGGGGTGTTCGGCTGGCAAGGTTGCCCCTTGGTATTTTAAAGTCAAGTTCACCCTGGTATGTCACCAACATACCACCCACCATCTTCACATACACACACATATGCATATACATTTATTCCTAGAACCTTGGCTACTCTGGGCAACAAAAGCAACTATATTAAATAGTATTGACTGTGGACAAAATTTTCAAGAATAATAATGCATCCTTACAATTTCTTATACTTCACATTCAGCACACGGTGCTACTGACACCCAATGTGCAGGCAGGTGACACAAGTATGTGATGACCCCTTGGCTGAACTAGACCAACTCTTCTCCCAGCCCTCTTACCCTGTCCTTCCATGCAGGGGTTTCTCCAATGCACCACTCCAGGTGTTTTAAAACATTAACAGTGTGTCTGGGCTGGACTCCTCCCCATCCCTCCCCACCTTTCTTTCCACTTAACAACTCTCTCCTCCTCCCATTACTTCGCCTTCACTCTCCACACAACAGGCTGAGTGCCTGTGCCCCACGCCCAGTGCTCAGTCTTTCTGCAAGTTCCCCGGGGCTGCGGGCACCTCCCTCCCTCTTCCCAGCCTCTCGCTTTCTCTACCCTTCCCTGAGCCACCCTCCACCCGCTACTCAGGGGAAATTATTTTCATGCTTCCACACTGATGACAGATGATAATTTCAAGTGGACCCTCTCGTGTAATGTACCTGAAACCTTCAAGAGCCAAAGCAGGAAATTCTGGTACCAACGGGTACCAATGAAACCCAGAAAAAGTAAATATTTTGGGGTAACTGAGCCTCTTGGTCACCAAATATCATCCATTCTCTCTTGTTATATCTTTAATTGCTGCTGTAGTATTGTAGAGTTAAAATAAAAGTGCATAAACAAAATATCATCATCAAACTCCTCCCACACCATGGCTCTGAGTCTCATGGCCTTAAATGCTTTAGAATTATACAGTGATTCACTTATCCCCCAAATCCATTTTTTTTAAACTTTTTTTTATTGAGTTATAGTCATTTTACAATGTTGTGTCAAATTCCAGTGTAGAGCACAATTTTTCAGTTATACATGGACATACATATATTCATTGTCACATTTTTTTTTTTTTTTGCCGTGAGCTACCATAAGATCTTGTTTATATTTCCCTGTGCTATACAGCATAATCTTGTTTATCTATTCTACATATGCCTGTCAGTATGTACAAATTTTGAAATCCCATTCTGTCCCTTTCCACTCCCCTCCCCACTGGCAACCACAAGTTTGTATTCTATGTCTATGAGTCTGTTTCTGTTTTGTATTTATCTTCATTTTGGTTTTTTTTAGATTCCACATATGAACAATCTCATATGGTATTTTTCCTTCTCTTCCTGGCTTATTTCGCTTAGAATGACATTCTCCAGGGACATCCATGTTGTTGCAAATGGCATTATGTTGTCGTTTTTATGGCTGAATAGTATTCCATTGTATAAATATACCACATCTTCTTTATCCAGTCATCTGCCAATGGACATTTAGGCTGTTTCTACGTCTGGGCTATTGTAAATATTGCTGCTATGAACATTGGGGTGCAGGTGTCTTTTTGAAGTAGGGTTCCTTTTGGACATATGCCCAGGAGTGGGATTCCTGGGTCATATGGTAAGTCTGTTCCTAGTCTTTTGAAGAATCTCCCTCCTGTTTCCTACAGTGGCTGCACCAAACTGCATTCCCACCAGCTGTGTAGGAGGGTTCCCTTTTCTCCACAGCGTCTCCAGCATTTATCATCTTTCTTACACACATCTCATTTTCATGAGGATTCTAGAATCTATTTTATTCATTGCTGTCTTCTATCAGCAGAAAATACATCCCAACTGGACCCATGAGGTCCTTACTAAGTTTATTTATTTTCATTTTTAAAATTTTTTAGGGGGGAGGTAATTAGGTATTTTATATTTATTTGTAATGAAGGTACTAGGGATTGAACCCACGACCTCATGCATGTTAAGCATGCACTCTACCCCTGAGCTATACACTCCCCAGTAAGTTTAAGTCTTATATCATTGTCTATTAGCTTGGGCATTCAGAGAACTTTCTTGGGTACCAATCAGGTGCCAAAGCATCATCCAAGATGAAGAGATGGGGAGAACAGGATTGCCACAGGTCCTCTTAGGAAGGGCAGAGGGCATTTGTTTGTAAGGGGACTGTTCTCAGCAGCTCCTGGGGTGGGAGTGGTGAGTGTGTAGAGGAACCAACAGTGAGAATGTGGAGCTTGAAGGTGGATGCAAGTCTCAAGCCGAGCAGAATTGTTCTGGATATCATAGGAGGAGGAACTGAGGTTGCCAGCAGAGGACCCTTCCTTTGCCTTCCCCTCAGAGAGCTAAATACATGCTGGACAAATAATCAAAGATCTTCTGGTACTAAGATGCCCTTGGGACAGCTCATAACTCAGGTCTGCTTTGCTGACACGTGCACACCAGTCCCTGCTGCTGTTAGCTCCCCTCCTTAATGGGTGAAACCACTGACTTTTCCTTCAGTGTGGTTTTCTATAAAGATCTACACGGGTGCCCGGGTCTGGTCTGGCCTTGTCCTGGGCAGTGATTCACACACTCGTGTTGAGCAAATGACTTCCCTTCCCTGCTTTTCACGGTGGATTCACAAGAACATGATTTCTGTCTGAATGTGTAGAAAACAATTATCTCCTCCACTCATTGCCCTGGCTGCCAAGGCTCGCTCTGCAAGTCCAAAGCCCGGCTGCGTTTCTTCTTCAGTTACAACATGACTTAGAGGGCCGTCTATCTTAAATTGCTTTAGGGTAGAAGATGATGATAATCAACAATTTAATTTTTGTTTGACTTTGTTAACAGGGATTCATTTTTATAAACCCGTACTGGGAAGACAGAAGTAAAGACTAGGGAGGGCAGCAGAGTCATCACCTGTAATTTGGGTTTGACCCTGGACACATGCTTTCTTATTTCACGCACCCTCTTAACCCATTATCAGCCTCCTACATTTCCTGCCTCATTTGTTTTCGTGCTCTTAAAAAAATTTTTTTTTCTTTACACTTATGTTTCTTTGAGGATTTTTGATTTCATGACATGCTTCTTGATATCAGAATCAACTTTCTCCCAACATACCCAATTATTCTGTGGTTTAGTATTGCATGAATTTATTGACCTCACCAAATTAGGGTCATTTCCAAGCTTGAGTTCTCTGGACAGAATTGTACACAGGCAGGCAGGCAGGCACGCATGCACGCACACACACACTTCTCCAAACATCTCCAGCAGCAGACCCTTGGCCTCATAGATGCTATATCATTGTGCTGTTTGGGGCAGAGGTCAAGATCTCCACTCATTCCATTCAAGAACCCAGATAGAATACGGTGATCAATTTCTGAGCTGTCAAAATGGAAGCCACAGCCTTGTAAACATAGGTGCTCTTACAAGAAAAATTGAATATGAATGCGAAAATCTAAGGTATGTGGTAATTGCTGGCTGAGTGTCTTCCTCATGGCCCTGCCTCTATCGATGCTTTTATCCTACTGCTGAGTTTACTGAATGCTCCAGGACACATTTAATTGGTTATCTGCATGATTCTCCAATGATGACTGTCCTGGCTTGGCTTCCCCCAGGAAGCAGCTTCATGATCAAAATAAAGTATTGTTGGTGTTTCAAGCCACTAAGTCTGGAGTGTTTGTTATTCAGCTGTAGCCACTGGAACAGGTCTTTCTGTGAGGTCCAGGACATTTCTATCAGCTTCCTTCTTCCTGTTTATGTAGGCTATTTTTACTCAGTCCACTCTTATTAATTCCATGAGCCATCAGACTGTTTATGATCACAGAACCTAATAAAATATGACCTATTTCATAGACCCAAGAGGCTCAAAAATTTGGCTCCCAAAAATCCCTGTCATAAAAAGTGTAACAAATCATGACATCAGATGACCGCTGATCTAGTGTATATTTTAAAATCAGTTCAAGTTGGAGTTGATTTATGGTATAAACATATGTTCTATTTGATTTATTAATAATTAATATATAAGGTAATACTTAATATGGAAACTTTCATGGGGCTTCTGGTAGCAAATAATACTAGCCCACGTTTCCTGGCAGGGAGCAAATGTAAACTATCTGGATTGAGTAGAACCAAGTACGGTGCCATATCACACAACTGCTGGTAGCTGATGTGCGTGTTGGCACAACAAAGAGACATGATAGTCTTTCTCAGAATGAATGAGTATCCCTTTGGTTTATCAGGACACTTTACAAATCATCAGTCCTTATGTGCAAAAAAAAGAAAGACATTGGATGGGATATAACATGATAGTCACTGTGATAAGAGGTGCAGGGATTTCAAAGAATTTTCTCCACTTATGGGAGTTGCTCTGGGTAATGTAAATAGCCATGGCATGACCATAAATCCATAAACGTGCTCATCGGTAAAATAAAGTGAGGGATCAGTTGTCATTATCTGCTTCCTTCCCACCTCTGCCTGTGGAAACACAGCACCAGAGGTCTTTTGGAACATTTCCAGCAACTCCCCAGCCTGATGGGTGACCGGATACTCAGGTGGCTGGCAGGGGATTATTCCACTAGTTGTTGCAGTCAAGGATGCCTCTTTGGGTTTGTTGCACAAAGCCCTTGTGGATATGTCCACACTCCCTATTACCACCCTGATTCTGTGTGTGTTTATAGAATGGAAAATCTCATGTGTCTGAGCTACTACTCAAGTTATTTCATATTTTAACCACATTACCAAATTCCCAAAACCTGAGTATACTCCTACTACTGAAAAGAGAATTTTTCTCAGGGGACTCCACAGTAGACTGTATTTTCCAAATGTGACTCCAAAAATATTCTCCAGTTCTCAAGTTCTCCTCAAAGGAATGGTCAGACCAGCCTTCAGACTGCTTAGCCCAGTAGAATATAGCAGAAAGGTCCTTAGCTGGCCTGGTGGCTTCTGCTTCCTGCTCCCTGGAAGCCACCCACCATGGAAGAAATAGGGCTATCCTGAGACCGCCATGCTCTGAGGAGTCCAAACTCCACCGAGAGGCCCTGAGGGTTGAGCTGTCACATGGAGGGGGAGCAGGGACACTTAGGTGGCAAAGAGCAGTACTAAGTGACTAGATGTGGAAGGAAGAAGCATCTTGCAAATGAGTCTTCCAGCCCCAGCCAGGTGGAGTAGAGGTGAACCATCCCAGTCAAAACCACTTCAAATTTCAGACCCATCATGAGTTTAAGCCATTAAGTTTTTTTTAACTGAAGTATAGTCAGTTACAGTGTGTCCATTTCTGGTGTACAGCACAGTGTCCCAGTCATGCACATACATATGTGTATTTGTTTTCATATTCTTTTTCATTAAAGGTTATTACAAGATACTTAAAATAGTTCCCTGTGCTATACAGAAGAGATTTGGTTTTTATCTATTTTTATCTATTATGGTTATCATTGGCAAATCTCAAACTCCCAAACTTATCCTTTCCCACCTTCTTTCCCCCAGTAACCATAAGATCATTTACCATGTCTGTGAGTCTGTTTCTATGTTGTAGATGAGTTTGTTGGCATCTTCTATTTTTTTTTTTTAGATTCCACATATAAGCAATACCTCTTTCTCTTTCTAGCTTACTTCATTTAGAATAACGATATTCATGTTGCTGCTAATGGTACTGTTTTATTCTTTTTTATGACTGAGTAGTATTCCATTGTATAAATATACTACATCTTCTTTATCCAGTCACCTATCAATGGACATTTAGATTGCTTCCATGTCTTGTAAGTCATTAAGTCTTGAGGTTGCTTGTTATACAACAATAAACAAGTGAAACAACCCCTGGTGTTTTGCCCAGTCCCAACTTTTCTGCCAATTTATACCATCTATGTTCCATTCAGTTCAAGGTGGCAGTGTTTCTGCTGCTATAACTTAGTTTTTGAGACACTTGTAGGCCTTGAGCATATTTTCACTGAGTTTCACTTAAGATATATCCACCAATGTTTTCCAAATAATTCCTTCTCTAGCTTTGGCCTCTGCTGAGAGGGTTGAGGAAAAATGTTCTTAAGTTTCCCCAGGCCCTCTTGACCTTATCAGTCAAACCAGATCTTCTTAATCTCTTAGAAGAGTCATTTATGTGGCTAAAAACTTCTGTACTTTTAAGAACTTTCAGGATTTCAGCAGAGTGGTAGTCACATAATCAGCCTTTTCTCCATGCCATGGTTTGGGCATCGATTTCTGTCTTTTAGGATCATCCATTACCTGCAGAGGCTGAGTTTTCCAAACCGTCAAGTCTTCTTCCTTCAATTCACCTCTCTTCTATCACATTTTACTCTAAGCAGTAATAAGACACCAAGCAACACCTCCAACCCTTTGCTTGGAAATCTCCTTAACTGTGTCTTCAAGTTCATTGCTTGTGAGTTCTGTTTTCCATTAACTGCAGGGCTCAATGTCACTGAACTTCCTGCTATGTTATAACAAGTGTGTGCCTTCCTCCAGACTCCAACTTCCTCACTTCCTTCCTTGCCCTCAGCAGTAATATCCTTTAAGACCAGGTTTCTACCAATAATCTGTTCACAGTGACTCAGGCTTTTTCTGTGATGCTCCTGTGTCTTTACTGGAAGAATCTCTAACACCCATATTTCAGCCAGACAAACTGGAGGGGTCCCTTCTAACGCATCAAGCTGAGACAGTGAATCCAGAATCTCATCTTAAAGAGGCTGTATCAATACATTCAGGCTCAGCCAGCCTGATATTCCTTCCACCTTGATACCACCCCCTTAAGATCCACTCCTACACGTATTCCCAAGGATTCTGTAGATACAAAGTAGGGAAGTCACCAGTTTTCCAGAAGCAGACCACACCTCTCTGTGGGTAAACTTTGCACCTCACCCATTAGGGCCTGCTGGGACTTGAGTTCAGTTATAGGTCCAGAAGCAGAGAGTGGCGATGGGGGTGGGTCCTGAGGACAATCAGCAGTACCTTCAGGCCCTGTGCAGGGGAAGGCCCACTGCAAGTCTTCAGGCAAAGGGGAACTAACCTCTTCAGCGGGGAGAAGGGCTCCTTCTACCATTGTGCCAGGGCTCCCCACGACCACGCCCAGTTCACCTCCCAGGACTAGACATGTCAGCTGTGCCCAGTGCTGTGACTGCCTCAGAGGGATGGGAATCAAAACCAACCAAGGAAAAAGGCACATGGAGAAAGTCTGGAGGAAACCACGCACAGGCCTCTGAGAGCCCCCTCCCCGTGAAGTCACACAGGATGCACTCAACTCCTCCACCGACGAACCGTGAGGACATGTGGGAATGCTGTCTCCCAGGGAATCAGAGGCCCAGAAGGAAAACAGGTCTTACATAAATCCCATTGTTTGCACAAACAGGCTAGGAACATGGAGAGACTTTCATCATTTAAGGAACGAGGGGATCCCTTCCAAAGTCCAAGTTCCCTTGGAGTCAACTGAGGGTCAGCCTTGCAAGCAGACCTTTCTATGTTTAACTCTTTCCTACACAACTTTCCAAGAAGATATGGTGGCCTTTAGGGACTTGAGGCCCCCAGTTTAATTGCCTCTGTTCATACGTCCCTGTTCCAATTTTCCTGATTCCACTCCTTCCCAATCAGTGCAGTGCGGTAATTCAGCCCTCACAGAGTAAGACTCTGGGTTGGCTTGGTTGTCATGATAACTGAGGGCTGCCTCTGGCATTTGGTAGGAAGAGAATAGGGATGCTGTTCACCCCACAAAGTAACTAACTTCTCCTGCTCTCACATGAAGTTTGAATGCCCACTCAGATGTTCACACAGATGGAAAAATCCATTTATAATTATCTGAACCTTTCATCTAAATCTTTACACGTAAATACAAGGAATATTATTACACAGGATGAAAACACTGACATTTCCAAGAATGTATCTATGGTGTAAATTAAGAGGAGATTTTTCTCTATTTTGTCTGGAACTTTGCCAGGCATGGTTCATTGTTTTAGAAAATCGCATTCCTAATGACAAAGCCACGTGTGGTGTTTGAGTCCCAGGAGCAGCACCTGCATCGTGAGTTTGCATCTGTGGGCGGGGCATCCAGAGTGGTTCCGTGAGAAAGGGGTGGTTATTTCAAAGTGCCAATTATAGAGACAAAAATTTTCAGCTGAATATTGGCTTTCTTCTCTCAAATCCAGCCTTGTTCACTGTAAGTGGGTACAAAGATCTCTGTCACCTCCTTGTCTTGGAGTGAGGTCGCCCCGTGTCTTTGGCCATGATGCATGTTGTTAAGGAGTGAATTTGTTCACATGCTTCAGTTTTCCATTTCTATGCAACAAACCATCCTAAAAAATAGTACCTTTTCAAACAACAAAAACTGTTTATCGTTGATCACAGTTCTGCAAGTGGACTGGAATGAGCAGTGTGGCTTTTCCAGCCTGCAGAGTGCTGTTGACTGTAGATGCTGGAGGCCTGACCGAGCTGGGGCACCTCGGGTGGTGCATGGAGCAGCAGTGACTGGTCAGCGGGTAGCTTAGCTTTATGTGGGCAGGAGGGCCTTGTTACCCTCCACATACCCTGGTGCCTGGGCATCTCCCAGAGCTGTGGGTGGACTTGAAGACACAATGTCCTAAGCCTGGAATAGCCCAGCCTTGGCAGACCCAGAACACCAAGCACTCAATGGCTCAGAGAAATCTCAGGCCCAGCCCAGATTCCAGGGGAAGGGAAATGGGCTCTAAGGGGGTGGCCAATAATTTATGGCCACCCATCACAGTACCCAACAGATAAATTGGAGAATAAGACCACCTCATAAAAACAAAACCAAAAAAAAAAAAAGCCACTTTCCATGAGGTGGGTTAGCTCTGTGCAGCTATACACCAAGAGGTGTAGGTGATGGGTGCCCTCTACCCAGCTCAAAGCCGTTGCCTTCTGAGAGCTAACACCTCAAGCCCCATCACCCGTGGGCCACACCTGTCAAGTATGTGTGATGCCGGTCCCCGAGCATCAGAATTTCATGATAGAAGTATCCATGACAGAAACTCAAACATGAGAAAGCATTTTGGCTATATAAACCCAAGTATGAATGATAAAGGACAGCCTTGAATATTGAGGAGAAGCTTGAAGTAATAAAATATTTGGTAAGACACGGAGATACGTGTTATTGCAAGAGAATCACACCCACAGGAATCCACGTTGTACAGCAAGAGGAAAACGGCACTGAGAGAAAAAATAAAATACAATAAGATAAAGTGAGATAAGGAACACAAAATAATGATACTATGGTAATCAGCTCCACTAAGTGTGACCAGAAATCACTTGCAGTGAATGGAAGGGGACAACTCTAATGCTGAGTGCAATAGAATTTTGGCTTTGAGCCAGCGAGAAGACACAGAATGAGGATGAGCCATGGCCACCCACCCTAGAACGGTGGCATTTCATCCTGTGAATGACATGGCCCTTCCAAAGCCCCTTTCTCCAAAAGCCACACCCACCCACCAAACCTCACGTGCTTGTCAAGGTAAATGGCAAACTGTTTTGTATTCCTTTATTTATGAAGAATTTAAGATGCTTCACACTGCAGCACTATTTCAGTAAGGTTCCTCACTTATTGTGTAATGAGTTAATTATAAGGTCACACAGATGTTGAATATTCTATTGCTACCATTACTTTCCCCATAAGCAGTTACTACACACAAAATTCCATCACATAGTGAATTTTACGAGCACATATTCTGCTTTGTAGAAGAAACAACCTTAGATTGAAACTCGTGGTATTTTATTAGGAATTATTTTCTTTTTACTTCTCCATACTGTTACTGTTGAACCCAAGCTTGTGTGCCCGATGCACAGTGAGGCCAAACAAACTGACACATCAGAGCTTGGAGCAGAGGAAGTTTTATTGCAGGGCCATGCAAGGAGAATGGGGTGGCTCATGCTTTAAAGACTTGAACTCCCTGATGGTTTTAGGGGAAGTTTTATAGGCAAAATTTGGGGAGAGGTCTGCAGGCTGCGTGAGCTTCCTCTGATTGGTTGGTGGGGAGGTAATAGGGTGGTGGTCCAGGAATCTCAATCATCAGCCTTCTGGTTACAGCCAGTCTAGGGTCCAAGTGCTTATGCTCAGCATGAGGTTCCTGTCCTCTACCTGGGTGGGGCCGTATTTCCCACAGAAGAACTCAGAGACCTGCATCAGGTTGTTATGCGATCTCGTACCCCTTGAGGAGGAAGTAGGACCTTGCCCCGTCGCTGCACTACTGTTTCTTGGCTGCCTTTTCTGTGTTTCTGTATCCCCTCGCTCCTCTAGTTAGTAACTGTTTGAATCTGCCATTCAGAATCCAAGGAAACTCTAGGAGGCTTAAACTTTTTCCTGAAAACAAGAAATGGGGGACATGGAAGGACGTTTGTACCCGGGAGGGCCCCACAAGGTTCTGCTGGGTTTCACTGTGGCTAGATACTTAAGTATATCCATGTGAAGATGCATACTTATACACGTACAGCACATATCTACACAAGATGTGTTATGTGTGAATTTCATCATAGGACAGTGAAGGGGTATAAAAAGATATGTTTATAAAAGGGGAAACTGGGAATAGGGCTGGGCATGCACTCCATGATCTCAGAGATTTACCACCAATGCAGCTCATTCCCTGGGCTGGGGTCCAGAGGCCCCTATGTTAGTTGTCTGTTGGCGCCTAAGAAACACTGAGAAATGTCATGGTTTACAGCAACAGTCATTCGTTATCTTTCCTGGTCCTGTAGGTCACAAATTGGACAGAGAGCAGCAGGGTGGTTGGTCTCTGCCCCATGGCATCTGGACTCTGTAGGGGATGTGAAGTGGGGCAGGACCACCTCAAGGCCATCCTTCATAAATCTGGCAGTTTGTGCTGGCTGTTGGCTCCTGGCTGGAATGCCTACATGTGACCTCTCCATATGGCTTGGATTCCTCCTGGCAAGGTGGCTGCTATCCAAGGACAAGCACCCCAGAGAAGCTCGGAAGAAGCCATACTACTTTTATGGCCCAGCCAAGAAAGTCCTACAGTGCCAATTTGCGTGCATCTCTTGGTCGAGGCACATACAAGTGTCCCCCTGGGTTTAAGGGGCGGTATTCCACCTCAGCTCCCGGGGGAGGAAGTCAGCACTGCATTGTCAGGGGAGCTTGTAGGATGGCATAGACAATGGTGTGATCATCTTTACCAGATGCAGTCTGCCCAGCCCCCAAACAAGGGCTTTGGGTAAACCCACCACCAGAGAGGTACATGCGAACTAAGAAAGGGATGGGGGAGGAGGAGTGAGGAGGAGGAAGAGGGAGGGATGAAAGGAATGCTGTAAAAGCATGCACAAAACTAAAGCAGTAGTCAAGCTGAATCTTCCTAGAACATCATAATGAACTGAAATCTCTCAGACTCTGTGATAAACATTCCATGTTTATTTGGATCATGTTTTGAAAGAAAACAGTTTCAGGATTTCCTTAAAAAATGACATCACGTGTAGTGTCTTACCAGCGGATTTTGTGCAGAACTGAACTGTCCTTTACCAATTTAGTTCCAGAGTGTTTTTTTAAAAGTCACATTTACCTTCATATCTGTTGGAGGGAGTATAAAGAAAAGCAGTTCATTTAGTCGTAATTCTTGCTGTGTATGTGGCATATGTGCATGTGCAATGGCTGTTGGTGTCTGTTAGGTATGTGTGAGTGGGGCACGTGTGTGTCGTGTATGTGTACAAAACAAAACAAATGAAAGAAGGAATATTTCAGGTGTTCAGTTGCTTATTATTTGTGTGACTTGTTACCTTACTGGATATGGACTGGTGGGCCAGGAGTAGCTAAGCCAGTTGCTTCCCATCCAGTGACCCCTCCCTCTATAAAATGGGGGTGGGAACACTGACCCCCTCATCCCATGCCCCTGTGGCATCCTTCCTCCCCTTGGGAATCCAAGCTCCACGTGTGGAGTTTCATAGAAAACCGTAGTGTACAGCACGCTCTTCCCATCGTGCCCGATGGAGTGGCGTGGCCGAGGCGGGTCAGCGTGGAGGGTGACCGCAGCGCTTTTCCTGCAACAAAAACCAAGGAAACACTAGACTTTGGAGTTTGCCCTGCCCACAGTAGGCACCCAGTAAATGTTTGTGAATAAGTGAATCCGGAAAGCTCTACACCCCAGTTTCTTTTCACCTTCCCTGAGCAGCAGGAGGCAGGGCTGGAGCCATTCCAAACAACCAGTCTGAACAATTTGCATTTTCTACACAGGGCAGTTACCATCCATGCCAGAGTAGCACAAGGAAACCAAACAAACGTGTTTTCAGATTCTCTGAACTGAACGAAAACCTCATCCTCAAAAGAGTTCAGTTCCTGTTCACAACCATGAGTTTGCATAACGTTACCTGGATTGAGACAGCGTCTCTGGAAAACCAGCTGGATAATTACATCTTAAAAGCCAAGTACAAGATGTGACATTTTACACACAGTGCGCCAAACAAAGCGAAATGTTTAATGTTTATTCTGCCCTACTGGCCCTCTGGCCTTCTGTTTGAAAGCACCTTATGAAAATTAAAAATTCAAACAGCCAGAAAGCCCTCGCAGAGACCGCGAGAGAAATGACGGTGGACTGTTTAGGAACAGTGGTTCTCATACTGCCCGTCTGCAGCTTCCTCCACTTTCAGGGCTTCCCGGGTCCCCTCCCTGTTCCTTGGGGAAAGGCTTTCACTTTGTAGCTCTGCTTGTGACGTGCAGGGAAATCACAGGGAAGGTGGCTGCCATCGCGCTGCCCTTGTGTGTCAGTTACCTTCCGACCACGACAGGCGTTTGGAGTCTTACTCTCACTTTTTTCTCTCTCTTGAAAGCCGTGTCTGGTCAGAGGCCCGGATGTGTCCCAGGTGGGCAAGAGTCTCTTCCAGAATCTCTTTTCTGGAATATGCTAAATACAGATTTCATTTCCAAGTCAGCACAGAGTACATTACTATTATGTTTTTCAAAGTGGAAGCACTGGAATTTGGTTTAGAGATTCTGTGCTGATGAACTAGGGTCAACCTGCCATTCCTATTTCCAGGAACTAGTCTTTTTTTTTTTCTTATTCTAGTGATGACCTTTGAGGAATTTGTTCATTTCTCCCCTAAAGCTGTGAAGGAAAGTTGGAGATTGAATGGGAATATAGGATGAAAGAGAAAGAAAGGGAAGAAAAACAAAGAAACTTAAACTCTTGAGCTTTATGTTTTTTGCACAATTATTGAATAAATGTGTCCCCAAGATTCTGAAGTCTCTCCATCCATCACCAAATGATTGAGCAAGGTAGGGCTTGGGGAACAGGGCATCTGTCCTCTGACTCAAATTGGAGAGCACAGCTTGGCTGCACTGGAGATTCTGCAGAGCACCAGGAGACTGTGCCTTGGTTCTGGGGTGCAGCCCAACCCTAGCCATGCACCAGGGTAATGTGAAAACAAACTGAGGTCATCTTCACAAAGGGTATAACTGATGGTCTACCTATGCTGGAAGCCATGATGTTATCTGGCCCTGACTCACTTCCAGCTTGTCACCACCAGCTCTTTTCTGTGTGGAGCCAACGTTCCTTCAGGCCTGAAATCTCCTAATTAAGCACACCAAGCCTTCATCTCATCAGAGAGGAGCTAATGAAGAAGCTGAGTTGCATAACAGAGCATTGTCCCTATTCACCCACCTCCACTCTTGTGCAACAGGCCGTGGCGATTAGATGGAGCACACAGCAAAAAGGCAGGAAGGTGTCTCTTCAGGGACCTTTCCATACCTGGGAAATGGGGAGCTCAGGCCATGGCAGAACCAAACCGTCTGTGGCCAGCCCTGCGGAGACCAGCACAGCTGGGCCTCTTGAAATTTCCAATCTACTGCCGGGGGGAGGGTTTCCACCTAACTTGTTTGGAATGTGAGATACGGTTAGTCTTTGCCTTTTAATTTATTAAATCAAAAACCTGTGATGTCTTTGTCTCTAAATCTATACACACACACACTTACGTTATATATCATAACTGGCTGATACAAATGAAGAACCATGTGTTGGTTTAATTGCCCATAACTGATGCAAGTATGTAGCCATCAGTGTTCAGCTTAGGAAACCAAAAAAGTTCTAGGTACTTGATCAAGAGAAGGTTTAATACTCAGAATTCAGTGTTTTAAAAACTATTGAAGGAACAGGTTTTAGGCTGGGGTTCTTGGAATGACTTTTGGAACAATAAGGACCAGCCCAGTTGGGGAATTACTGTCTCTGAGTTCATTGCTGGAGCCACACTAGGCAAAGTTCAGAGCCATTGGGGCTGTGCCCAAAAACATCGAGGTGGGACTTTCCTCATGCTCAGGAAATCAGAGGATGGACACTGGGGACACACTTGGAGGAGAAAGCAACAGAGACAGAACCCACAGGAAGGGCACCCAGCCTCAACCTTGCCTTGCCAATCCTTCTCTAGACTAAGGGTCTGCTAACCTTTCCTGGAAAGAATTAGGAAATATTTTTGGCTCTCTGGACAGTAGAGTCTCTCTCACAGCTACCCAACCAGGACATTATAGTGCCAAAGCAGCATGGATAATTTGCAAATGAATTAATATTCTATGGTCCTGTCCACAAAAACAGAGGGCCCACCAGATTTGGTCCGTGGGCCATACTAGGCCAAACCTTGCTCTAATGAATCTCAATAGAACTTAACTTACCCCCAGAATCCTCATTGCAAGGGAGTATTGAAAGTGTAGTTTTTAGTTTTCCAGTGAAATGGCCCTGAGACAGTGAGGGAGAGTTGCTTTCCTGCCTAATGAAAGCATGTTATTTCTGCTGCTTTTATGTATTTGAATAAAGGAGAAGCATTAGCCAGAATGGAAGGTATGTACCAGGCACCAAGGGCTATGGTGCTTTTTCTCCAGTAAAGAGACCACATCATGATGAATAACGCCAGTTAGAATTGATTTATAATAACTTTACTGTTATTCTCCAAGAAGTCTCTGTCCTCTGATGGGTCAATAAACAAGAGAGGATGTGGAGCCCCCCCCCGCTGCACCTTGCAGCACTGTGGTTCTCCCAGAGGTGCTGTGCTGACTTTGGTTTTACCCAGAGGGTGGTTCCAGGTTGCTCCACTTGATTATTTCTGGCAGAGAGGCCCTCTGTCCCTCAGTGAGGGAACCAAGGTGGAGGATGCAGCCAATCATTGAGTATGTCTCTTTTTTCTAAATTATTGAGGCACAGTAGACATAACATTCTGTAAGTTTCAGGTGTGTACCATAGTGATTCACAGTTTTTAAAGGTTATACTTCACTTATCATGATGAAAACTTTACCCTAACTGTACATTCAGGAGCTAGGAAAGTGAACACAGGATGGGTTTCCAGAGCCACTGGATCTCCTGGGAAATGGACATGGGTTGAAATTCCATTTATCCCCTGACCTTCCCACCTTCCATTAAGTCCCAGTCCTGGAGTAGACTCATCAGCTCGGAGACCACATCAGTTGCTCCCTGACAAGCTGGGCCTCCCTTTCTCCTGGGCACAGCCACCCTGGTTAATGGCTTCTGGTCATGTGCAGGAAGGGAGAGGGGAAAAGCCACAGTGTGTTCTTGGAGTAGCTTCTCAGGGTCTGAGGTCAAGGGACTCAGTCAGCTCCTCATTCAAGACCCTTCCTCAGGCATCCTCACCCCAGGCTCCAGAGGGTTGACTCAAGGGCTGCTCACCATGGTGTCCATGTACTTCATGGACACCATGGCCAATATGATCTCCCGGAGACCTGTGGCCCAGACACCTTGGTCACAGCTTGGCTCTGCCACTGGTCACTGTGGTCATTCTCATCTTGTCTCTGAGGTAGGGGTTGATAAGGCCTCCTGACATTTCTACCCAGACCACCTGCAGGAAATTCACCACTCACCTGATCATGAAAGGATCATGCCCTTTTCATTTGTTCAGTGAAAGAACTGTGATGTATTTAACACAGACTTCTTGCGTGATTTCTTTACCTACTTATGTATCACTGCGAGTGATGAAAATCTGTGTGCTGTGTTTCAGTGCTCAAAGCAAACACAAATTTGGAATTGTTTGAGTTGGCACCATTTGGAGTTCTGCCTCTACTGAGAGTAAGGATAAAGCCGGTGGAAACAGACCTTACAGAGGCATTTCCTGTTATCAGCCAGAACCAGAGCAGAGCAATAAAGTAATCTGTATGAATCAGAAATCTACTTAGCTGAAGCTTTTTAAGAAATCCTACCCCATAACCATTGTGGTTGCAAACCTGGAAAAACTCTAGGTCTCTGAGATTTGAGGTGACTTGTCTGTGGCAGCCAGATTACATGAGACTCAACTCAGAAGCAGAGACAGGTGAGGGGCACCCCAAGTGGACAACTGCTTCTAAAGGAGGCATCAGTCTGGGGCACGGCCCTGATTCCTCTGCCTCAAGGCACAGGACTGCCAGCAGTGAGGATGGGGCACAGCTGCAGGGTGGCTCTGAGCTCAGGCCCAGGAGAGCTTAGCAAAAATGCACAGACTCTGGAACCAAGTGGCCTGGGTTTGAATCCCACTTCCATCACTTGCTGGAGAAGTTATTAGTTTTTGTCTTAGTTTCCCCATCTATAAAATAGAGATGAGAGAGATTGTTTTGAGATTAAATTAATTAATTCATGTAAAACACTGTGAGCAGTGCCTGCACACTGAAGCTCAGCACAGCACACACATCATCAATGTTGGGGGTGAGGTGGGTGCAGTGGTGGGGATTAGGGATGAAGACAGAATGCTACAGGGCTTCCGTTATTTAACTGGGCTTCACATACCCCTGTGTGGTGCCTGGATGGGGTTATGCTAACTTTTTCCAATTTTAATTTTAATTTTAATTTATTTTTTTGTAAATGAGCTTCTCTCTCAATGAAGGGTTAAAAAAAAAAATCATGTTTAGTTCAAGACCAGCCATGCTTCAGGCCAAAAGCACAACCGGAAAACTCTGCAGCCCACCCTCCTTCCCAGGTGTTCCTGCCTGATAAACCCTTCCAGGCCCAGGTAGCAGGAGCTGTGGTCACCCTTCAGGGAGCCACTGGATGTCTCAGCCCTGGATCTGCTGATGCTTCCGAGGACAGTAAGTGGGCAAATAGCCCCTTCCCCTGGCCTCCCTCTTCCCTGCCCTTTCTTTTTCTTTGAATCCCAGAAGTTCTACATCTGCGAGGAAGTTTGAAATACTCTTAATTCATGCAACATCCCTTCAAGGCATCCAAAAAGCTTGCTCCTGAAAGAAATGTGATTTGTGCCGGAGAGAGTTACCCGTGAAGAGCAGTCCACTCCCTCAGTGTTCTGGGTTGAGTTCAGGGTTCTCAGTCAAGCCCCTCAACTCAAGGAACCCCAGCACAGGCAGCCACATCCTCGGTCTTCAAGTGCAGTCAATTCAGCTACCCATGCCTAGCAGGGGATACATGGTCTTTGTGCAAAAGAAGCGCAAACACTCTGGATTCATGTGGTTGGGCCACAAATAGCTTTGTTGGCATCGACAGCTCTGAGGATGACTAGAGCAGTGTTCCATTCATAAACGGAACCAGGAGCCCCCTCCGGGCAGCCTTCAAGAACCTTAAGCAGGAGAGATTAGAAAAATGAGAATGAGACCCATCAAAGGAGGAGGAGCAAAGAGAGAAAACACATGGCCTATGGCAGCGGTGAACTGGAGAAGTTAGCCCAGTCTTCTAAGAGAGCAGCTAGAACAGTGAGAAAATATTAAAAAAGAAAGAAAGAATTTGCCTGGAGGCACGGAAGATAAAACCAGCCAACAAGGAATTAACAAGGAAGGATTTGGGAGCTAAAGGAAGGACAAGGGTGGTGAACCCAGTCTTCCCAGAGATGTTTACCAATTGCAAAAAAAAAAAAAAAAGGCAGTTAAGAGAGAACAAGAGGGGGCAAGAGCCCCTGGCAGCCTTTCAGTGGAGGAGCTAAAACCTGGAGCCCAGTACCAGCCAAAGGGCAGGAGAGAGTCACAGGCCACCTACACTCCAGGTGGGGGCCACGAAGGGCTACATCCTAGGAATAAGGGTGACAGAGATGTTATTCATCTCTCAGAGGGACTGAATCCCAGCTTCAAGTCATGTGTAAAACTGGATTGTGGTGAATGTTCCAGCTGACAGCCAAGAAAAAGCACAAATCCTTCCTCGGGGAAGATAACAGCAGACTAGACCTCAGATTACTCCTACTACTTGTCATACACAGCATTTGATCCGCAAATGCAAATTCCAAATACCCATGAGACCAAAGTAAAGGAATGTAAGCCAAGAAAGGCAAGAGAAAAGAGAACAATCTCTTAAGAACTCCCCCCAAAAATGGAGTCATCAGAATCAAACTTTTTAAAAACTTTTTTTTATTTTGAAAATTTTTAAGCATACATCAAAGAAAGAATAGTATAATGAACCCCTGTGTATAAATTATTCATCTTTAACAATTAAACACACACACATATTTTGGGGAGCATTTTCAAACAAATTCTAAACATAAAATCATTTCATCTCTAAAGACTTTAGTATATAATTCTAACAACCCAATTATCAGACCATTATTACATTTAATAAAATTAATAATAATTTCTCAGTCTAAAACCCAGTTAGAGTCACAGATTTTAAAATAACTACTCTTAATATGTTCCAGCAGATTAAGAACAAAAGTAGAAATTTCCAGCCGAATATTGGAAAATTTTAAAGAAAAACAATGAACATTCTAAAATAGAAATAAAGTTATTAACATTAAAGCTCAATTAATGGACTTGGCAGAAGTTTAGACACAATCAAGGAGAAACCATGTGACTAGGAATACAGATTAAAAGAAAAGATTCTGAATAAAACACAAAGACACCAACAGATGGAAACGCAAAAGAGAAGGTAGAAGACCAGAGAATGCAGTCTCCTGTCCAGAGGTAACAGACAGACTGGAGCAGAGGCAGTCTGAACAGCTACAGGATGGTGGTTTACTCAAATTGATGAGAGACATTTTATTGAACACATTCGTTCATTCCTGACTCCAAGTACCTTGGTCCCTTGGTCCCTTGGTCATGGACATCCCCAGCTGCTGCCACCACTGCTTCAGCTACAGCTGCCACCATGTCACATCCAAAGGCCAGGCTGTCTTTGCCTCACTCCTCCATGAGGTAAGGCCCAGCCCCTCCAAGTTCTGTTTCGGCAGCTGTGATGGTGGGATCTGCAGCATCTCCGGTGCACAGGCATGGCCTGACCAGGCTCTGAGGCTCCTGCTCCATCACCATTTATCCACTCAGCTGATGCTTGGGGTCTGGCTTCTCCAGGGTGACATACTCAGAAGTACGGGTGTGCCAGACCTTCAAGGGGAACTTTGATAAAGGGAGACAAGGCATAAGAGTGCCAGCAAATAAGTTCTATCTTCCTTCCTCTGATGGACTGTTCTAGACAGTGTTTTGCGTTCAGCCGGCCTGAAGATCCCTTAGGTAATAAGCACCCTGCTTTGTCCCTCCATTAAGCTGCAGTCAGCACTTTCTTGCAGTTGCTTCTCTTTCTTCTACTTTATTCATCTTTCATTATCACCATCATGTGAGACCTCCTTCACCTTTAGCAGCAACATGCTTGTCCACAGCATGTGTGTACCATAGTGTCATCAGCAATTCCACCATAGATGGACATTCAAATGGTTTCCTATGGTTTGCTATTATAAAACTGTACAAGAATATCTTTAGACATATATTTTGGTGTATTGCTTTTAATTTTTATAAAATGTATTGTTAAAAATGAGATTTTAACATCACAGAATTTAACAGATACTGCCAGATTGCTTCCCCTAAAAGGTGTAGCAATAGACATGCCCGTCAGTAAAATTACAGAGTGCCAGCTTCTCTAATCTTTTTTACATCTTGGACCCTATCAATTTTTTTAATTGTTAAAATTTGCTAAGAAACTTGATTTTTTTTGCTTTAATTAAAAATTTCCTGACACTAGTGAGATTGATGATTTTAATCTTTTGCCACTTTTTGTGTTTTATCTTGCCTAGTCATACCTTTTGACATTTTTTTCAACTAGATCTTTGTTTTCTCCCTTTCTGAGGAAGTTCTTCGTGTAGGAGCAATCTTAAACTTTTGTCCATGTATATTGGAAATGTTTTACCGTGTCAACCATTTATTTGATGGTTTCTAATATTCTTTGCCATATAGAAATGTTTAACATCTACAGTGAATCTGTCACCATTTGCCTTTATGATCTTTGACGGTGGTTTTTTTAAATTGCTTGCGAAGGCCTTCCTGGTCCTAAGATTAGATGAGTATTCTTTTCAGTCTTCCACTAATATTGTTACAGGTGTGTTTTACAGTTAGCTATTTAAACCTTCTGGGGTTTATTTACATGGAACAAGGTAGGGGTCTGTCTTTTTTTGTTCTTCCAGTTGAGTAACTGTTATTCACCCAACCGTTAGTCCCTTTTCACTTCGTGCTTACCAGCATAATTCCAGACTTTTTCAAGAAACAAGTTCTGCCATGTTCTTCATGGAAAGCTGACTCCACTCTACTCCAGACTCATGCTAACTTGTCTAATCTTTTTCCAAAGGTTGGTTCAAAAGTAGGCACGTGGCCCAATTCTGGCCAAAAGGATGTGAGGAAAGTCATGCCATCTTTGGGGTAAGTTCTGTCTTGCTCATCAGGTTAGCATCCAGAAGTTACGGGCTCTCTTCTTCCTCTGGAAGTGGTCCTGAGTGGGAAGAGGCCAGGGCACCGTACAGCATCTGACCACCTGTAGGGAGGCAGGTGACACAAGAGGGTATAGCCAAGAGACTCACCCGGAAGTTCTAAAGGCTGTACATCTCTAAGCTCATCTCATTCTGCATCCTCCCACAAGACTGTTTAGCGGTCTTCCTTTGTGTTCTATTAAATTCATTATTAAATTCAATTCCATTTATTTTCTAGCTTTCATTTATTTTTATTTTTGTTATTAAATTTATTTCTACTTATTTTCTAGCTTTTATTTTTATTATAAGTGGGGTGAGTTTCCATTTAATTTCTATTGATTGATATTTTTAAAGCTATTGATTTTTATTTATTTTGTGTGAAAAATTCTTTTTTATTCAATATTTATTTTAAAATTTGGTCTATGGTATTTTCCAAGCCTGCAACCCTACCACCTAAAAATATAGATAATTTAATCCTTCTGTTCTAACATTAGTATAACTTATTTCCTCTTTCTTATTTTTTACATTAGCTAGACCTTCCAAAATCATGTCATTTAATCATGATGATAGAGGGCACTGAAGTCCTGTTCCACATTTTGGTTGCTTAATAATTCACAATTGGACATCTAGATTTTTGATAAATACCCTTCATTATGTTACATTAGTTTATTCCTAGTCTTTTTACTTAGAGCTTATGAAACAAATGACTAAAACTTTAATGTTATTTTAAATCTGTTGATAAAATTGTATAGTTCTTTAATGTGCTTATGTAATGAGTTTGCAAAGCATGTTGAATCATTTTTACATTTTTTTGGAGTAAATTCCACTTTGTCAAGCAAGATTTTTTTTTAATTCACTGCTGATTTCGATTTGTTAATATTTCAGAGTATTTTGGGTTTTGCGTCTACATTTACAAACGGAATTGAACCATAGTTTTCCCTCTTATTTTATTCTCTTTAAAGTCAGATTTTGGTATTAAAATTATAATGAATGAAATATAAAACAAATGAAAAATTTTCTTCATTTTCCATAATCTGCCATATTGAATAATAAAAAACTACATTCTATTAATTGAGACGTGTCATCTAGCATCACCACTCTCTACCAAATGAAGTGATGTGCTTCCTATTACACAGAGTACCACAAAAGTGTTCTCTTGCCTGAATAAATAGCTTCTTTGAAGTCAGAGAAATAACATTGACTTATGAGGCCCATTAATTTTAACATTTAAAGAAAACGTAAATTTAGGAAAAGCATTCCAACTCCTCAAAAAATCAAATAATATTTTATGCCCAAGTTATATTGTCAAATCAATATTATTCTTCATGAGAAATTTATTACTAAATGGCTTCATTGACACATAAAGACACTCTTTTGAGATGATGAAAATTGTAACTTGTAAAGGATTCACATAGACCATCACAGTGACCAGAACCACAGAAAACCATAAAACTAAAATTGTACAGCTGAAATGTGTGAGAACAGCCAAGTTCACTGAGCATAAGGAAATGGTCATTTGATACCACCAATTACTCATCCCTTTCCTACTTTACAATGATACAGTAAAGATAAAAAGTTTCCATGAGAATGCTTCAGAGTGTTTCAAAGGAAGCTTCATTTGCTGTATAATCACCATTATTTTTCAGACTGCAAATTTAAAAATGACCTATCTCTGGGAATGCAGTTTGGTGCAGCCACTATGGAAAACACTATGGAGATTCCTCAAAAGAGTAGGAATAGACTTACCATATGACCCAGGAATCCTGCTTCTGGGCATATATCCAGAAGGAACCCTACTTCACAATGACACCTGCACCCCAATGTTCATAGCAGCAATATTTACAACAGCCAAGACATAGAAACAGCCTAAATGTCCATCAGCAGATGACTGGATAAAGAAGAGGTGGTATATTTATACAGTAGAATACTATTCAGCCACAAAAAATGACAACATAACACCGTTTGCAGCAACATGGATGTTTCTGGAGAATGTCATTCTAAGTGAAGTAAGCCAGAAAGAGAAAGAAAAATACCACGTGAGATTGCTCGTGTGTGGAATCTAAAAAAACAAAACCAAAAACCATAAATACAAACCAGAAACAGACTCATAGACATAGAATACAAACTTGTGGTTGCCAAGGGGGCAGGGGGTGGGAAGGGACAGACTGGGATTTCAAAATGTAGAATAGATAAACGAGATTATACTGAATAGCACAGGAAAATATACACAAGACCTTGGGGTAGCTCGCAGTGAAAAACATGTGACAATGAATCTATGTATGTTCATGTATAACTGAAAAATTGTGCTCTACACTGGAATCTGACACAACATAAAATGACTATTACGCAATTAAAAAAAGTTAAAAACAAGTACAGTGTACAATTAACTATCTAAAAAAAGGAAATTTCTTCTGTAGAGCACAGGAAACCATATTCAATATCTTATATCACCTATAATGTGAAAGAATAGGAAAATGAATATATGTATGACTGAAACTTTATGCTGTACACCAGAAATTGGCACTTTATAATTGAGCATATTTAAATAAATTAAATATATATATGAGATGCAGATTCTCAAGTGAGCAGGTCAATTATATGTCTAACTGGAGTTTGAAAGGAAATAATGGAGGATGAGGAGGAATGTTTTTCAAGAGTTGGTTGCTGAGAATTTTCCAGAATTACTGAGGGACACCAATGTTCAGATCCAGGAAGCTGAATGAACTTTCAGTATAAACTTTAGAAAATCCTCTCCACGTATAGATATATCGTAGTGGCACTGCAGAACAGCAAAAGGAGAGAGAAGATTGTATAGGATCTCAAGGAATGAAACAGATCATCTACAAAAGAACTGATAGTAGCAACAGGATCCAGAAGACAGTGGAGAGGATTTACCTAGGTTGGACACATTGTCAATAAGAGATCTTGAGATACCACCTCAACACCTCCCGGATCGGCAAAAACATAAAGCCTGACCACACCAAGTACTGGAGAGAATGTGAATCAATAGAAACTGTCATCGCTGCTGGTGAAATTGCAAATCTGTTCAAGCAGTTAGGTGTTACCTAGTCCGGTAAAGTGGAGCGTGAGCACACTCCCTGACCCATCCACCCTGTTTCTAGGGCAGCGCTGACAAACATGCTCCAGAAAGCATACACAGAAGGTTCTAGCAGTGCTGTTGATAACACAAGAAATGTGAAAATAACCAAAATGTCCATCGTTACTACTAAGAAAAATAAATGTTGGTTATCATTATGGAAATCTGCAATCAAGTGATCCATAGCTACCTGAATCAAAGTGGATAAATTTCAACAACATGATATAAACAACAGGAATCACATAGAATATATACAGTAGGATTGCACCAGTAGAAAGTCCAAAAGCAAGAAAGCTTAAGGATGATTAACGCATTGTTAACTCTAGGTGTATGTATGTGAGTGTCTGCATGAGTGTGTGCGTGTGCGTGTGCGTGTGTGTAGTAAAAGAACAAAGCCATAGATACACACCAAGTTCAGATTAATGTTTACTTTTGAGGAGGAAGAGAAGAGAATTAGAGAGGGATAAGAAAAGGGCTTCCAATGTCCCTTATCGGTGAGATTTTATTTTAAAAAATAAAACCCAAAGCAAATATAAGAACATGTTATCATGCATTCAATATGTGTGACAAGTGTATAGGATTTTTATAGTATTATCTGTAATTTCCCCCAGATTTGAAATAGTCCTTAGTTTTAGAAAGAAAGCAGACTAGTGTACATAATACATAAAGAGCTCACAAAAACTACTGCGAAAACAACCAACCATAAAAATGGACAGAAGATGTGAACAGATACTTCACTAAAGAAGACATATGGATGGCAAATGAGCACACGAAAAGCTCAACATCAGCAGTCAGTTAGAAAATGAAAATTAAAACTACAATGAGACACCACTAGTAGAGACGATAAAATTTAAAAGACCCTATCAGGTGCTGTTAAGGATGTGGAGCAGCTGGAACCCTCTTACATTGCTGGTGCAGATGTACAATGACAGCATTTGTTTTGAACCTCAGGTAGTTTCTTAAAAATTAAACTTAGAACCCGTATGAACATATAAACTCTGTCACCCAGTCATTCCACTCTTTGGCATTTATCTAAGGCAATAGAAAACACATGTCCATAGAAAAACTTTTACACAAATAAGCATAGTGGCTTTATTTGTAATAACCCCAAATTGGAAGCAATCCAAATGTCCATCGACAGGTAAGTGCACAAACTCTGAGACAGAATATTATTCAGCAATTTAAAAGGAATACATTATAGGCTACAACAAGAATTGCTTTCAGAAAACATTTCATCAAGAGAAAGAAACCAAACAAAAAGAGATACGGTGTGTAATTCTGTTTACTTTTAGGAAACGTAAACCAGTGCATAGCAACAAGAAACAGCTCAGTGATTGCCAGGGGATGAGGTGGTGGGGACAGGAGGGGTGGGCTGGAAGAGAGCATGAGGAGACTGCTAGGGACGATTCGTGTGTTCATTACCTTGATTGTGGTGACGGTTTTCCGAGTCTATTCCTATGTCAAAAGCTGTCCAACTGTACCCTTTAAATATGTGCATTGTTAAATATCACTTATATCTCAGTAAGTTATTTTAAAATAGAAATAAAGCATAGGGAGAAGTAGTGACTGACTACCATGGGAGGAAGTACACTGGCTCGGTGGGGCAGCCCATAAGCGCGAGCCCTCCCGGGCGCAGGCTGACCTGCAAACATGCATACCGGGAACCTGGGGCAGGAGAGGCCGCCCCTAGGCCAGGCCCTTGTGGAGATGGGAGCAAACTGATCGGCTCCCTCGAGGCAGTCTGCTCCCGGTGAGGTCCCTCTCCCCTGAGCTCACCTCGACTGCCTCCCAGTACCTGGCTGACAAGGAGAATTAAATCTGGGGTAGCAGAGGCCGCCCCGAGGCCAGGAGATGGGTAGATGGGAAGAAAAAGAGCAACTCGCCGAGGGATCCCCCTTTGCTGCTGGGCTGCCTCCGCCTCTGAGGCCGACCTCTTCCCCCCGACAGCACCACGCCCGCTCCCAGGAGCAGGCTGACTTCAAAGGCTTCAGTCCGGCGAACCTGGGGGAGCGGAGATCGCCCCCAGGCCAGGCCGCTAGGGACATGGGAGAAAATCCTCTGGCTCGTCAGGGGCACCCGTGTCCCCTGTCGGTGACGCCGACCCCGTCCCCAGACCGCACCCCGCCTCTAGTGTGTCAGTGTGTCTGTCTGACTGCCTGCCTGACTGCCTATCTATTGGAGGAAGGGAGAGGCTAGTCTATGTGTGTGTCTGTTTATCTAACGGAGGAGGAGGCGCCTAGCATGTCACTCTCCTTGCCTGCCTATCTATGTATCTCTCACTCTCTCTATCTATATATCTGTCTATCTATCTAGATGAGGCATAGGAGTAGGCTAGTGTTTCTTTTAATTTTTCTGTCTGTTGAAGGAGGGGGTTACTTTGTCTATCTAACTATCTACCTATTTGAGGAAGCGGAGGAGGCCACAGAGGGTCGAGGAGGGACAGGGAAACACAGAGTGCAGCGGGGCAACGAAGGGGAGACCCCACCTCAGGGATGGGAACCTACAGAGGGTCAAGGAGGACATGGACAGACAGAGTTTAAGGGGGCAATGAAAGGGAGACACCCACCTCAGGAACGGGACCCCACAGAGGGTTCAGGAGGACAGGGACACACAGTGCAGGCAGGCAATGAAGGGGAGACCCCACCTCAGGGACGGGACCCCACAGAGTGTCTAGGAGGACAGGGACAAACAGAGTGCAGGGGGACAAGGAAGGGGAGAGCCCACCTCAGGGACCCCAAGAGGGTGCAGAAGGGACAGGGACAGTCAGAGTGCAGGGGGGCAATGAGGGGAGACCGCATCTCAGGGATGGGAACCCCACAGAAGGTTGAGGAGGACATGGACAGAGTGCAGTGGGGCAAAGAAGGGGAGACCCCACCTCTGGGACCCCACAGAGGGACCAGGAGGGACAGGGACAGACAGAGTGCAGGGGTGCAATGAAGGGGAGATCCCACCTCAGGGATGGGTCCCCACAGAGGGTCCAGGAGGGACACGGACAGACAGAAACAGGGGGGCAATGAAGGGGAGACCCCACCTCATGGAAGGGACCCCTGAGTGTTCCAGGAGGACAGGGACACAGAGAGTGCAGGGGGGCAATGAAAGGGAGACCCCAAACTCAGGGATGGGACCCCACAGAGGGTCCAGGAGGGACAGGGACATACAGAGTGCAGGGGGGCAATGAAGGGGAGATACCAACTCTGGGTCCCCACAGAGGGTCCAGGAGGTCAGGGACAGACAGAGTGCAATGGGATAATGAAGAGAACCCACCATTGGGATTCGACTCCACAGAGGGTCCAGTAGGGACAGGGACAGACAGAGTGCATTGGGGCAATGAAAGGGAGACCCTCACCTCAGGGACAGGACTCCACAGAGTGTACAGGAGGTGCAGGGATAGATGGAGTGCACAGAGACAATGAAGGGGAGACCCCAACTCAGAGACCCTACAAAGGGTCGAGGAGTGACAGGGACAGACAGAGTGCAGGGGGGCAATGAAGGGGAGACCCCACCTCAGGTATGGGACCCCACAAAGGATCCACGAGGGACAGGGACAGAGTTCAGGGGCGCAATGAAGGGGAGACCCCACCTCAGGGATGGGAAACCAGAGACAGTCCTGGAGGGACAGGGACTGATGGTGTGCAGGGGGGCAATGAAGAGGAGACCCCAACCTCAGTGACCCCACAGAGGGTCCAGTAGGGACAGGGACAGACAGAGAGCAGGGGGGCAGTGAAAGGGAGACTCCCCCTCAGGGATGGGACGCCACACAGGGTCCAGGAGGGACAGGGATAGACAGAATGCAGGGGGGCAATGAAGGGGAGACCCCACCTCAGGGACGGGACTCCACAGAGGGTCAAAGAGAACAGGGACAGACAGACTTCAGGGGGTCAATGAAGGGGAGACCACACCTC
This sequence comes from Camelus dromedarius, assembly GCF_036321535.1. Lineage (NCBI taxonomy): Eukaryota > Metazoa > Chordata > Mammalia > Artiodactyla > Camelidae > Camelus > Camelus dromedarius. The sequence continues at coordinate 26,703,631 of NC_087460.1, forward strand.
AGGCATGGGAAACCACAGACAGTCCAGGAGGGACAGGGACTTATTGCAGCGGGTAAACAAATGGAGACACCCACCTCAGGGATGGGACTCCACAGAGTGTCCAGGAGGGACAGGGACAGACAGAGTGCAGGAGCGCAAAGAAAGGGGTCTCCACCTTTGGGACGGGACGCAACCCATTCCCTTTGTGCTAGATGAACGAACGTTCATTAAAAGTTTGTTTAAATTCTGCCTTAAGATGCTGGTACTTGGTCTCCACTTCTGACAGTTCTTCCTTGAGCTTTTGAGTAGCTTCTCCCTTTTCACCTAGTTCTGCCTGTATTCTCTGCAGAGACGTTTCAGATGCAGATAACCTTGACTGAAGCTGTTGATAACCTAAGTCTTTCTGAGGAAGGCTTGCTTGTATATTCTTTTTACTCACACATTCTTCATTGTGTTTCTCCTCTGAGTATAGTCCAGTTCTTTCTTCTGCAACTTTTCAGTCAAGTCCTGAAATATCAATTTAACAATGTATTTCTTTTCCTAATACTTTCAATTATTCTAATTATTCAAACAATCTTTAGAGCAGTATCATTTCGTACTAAATGTTTTAGTCATTATTACAATATAAAAACAGTGAAAATATCCAACCAAGAATTAAATCATTACATACTAACTTATGATTTTATTATTGGTCCACTTGACTAAGCTCTTAGTACTAGTGTAATAAGAACTACTAACAAAATTTTGACATAAAATGAAAACACTAAAATCTACTAACTAGACTCTTTAAGGTATGCAAAATATTTACATTCTCTCATTTGAGTTAAAAATTAAAACTACTCCTCTATCATCAAAAATTGTTTTACATAACAATATACCTCAGCAATTCTGATTTCTGGCTTTACAATTTCATAGTTGGTAAGAGTTTTAGCATAACAATACCATTCACTGCTGTAGTATGCCTGATTCTACTGATTCCTAGTTTTTGCTCTTCTTAACAAACACTATTTTTAGGAGTAATTCAGAGTTCTTTCTAGGTATGTAAAAACAGTGATCTAAAAATTTCACTAACCTATCTCATGTTTTGTTATTTTACTCAGTACTATCAAGTATAAAGTATAAAAACTGACACCTCCAATCAAAGATCTGGATCAGTCAGCCTAATCAAATGTCAAAGTCTGGTCTTAGTGGGGTTGTTACAATTAATATTGAACATTTTTAAGTCATCATATGTACACATAAGGTATGGATTAGAATTTTAACTCAATTCTGTAACAAAGATAGCCAGGATAAGAAGCCATGGTGAGCACCTGATGAGTCAATCATGGACATTTATAATGCTCACTTTTTATATGCAGTGTGCTAGAAGGGGATACTACAGATGTAGTGGAGGACTAGCAAAGCCTCTGACCTTTAAACAGACTAATCTAAATGAAACACACATATCAAAAAAAAAACTTTTCTAACAAAGTTGAAACATAATGCATAGGCAAAAATGGATTAATAGAAAAGCTGTGTTAAATTTCTTGAGTATATAGTCTTAAGTAAAATGAGTAAAGTTGAGTGGGACTAACTAGTAAGTTAAAAATCACATGAAAATAAACTTTTAACTTGGTAAAGTGGTGAGAGGAGTTAAGCAATAGGTAGACATGACTCATGCTATCTGCTCTATACAAGAAGACATAAATAGATAAAGTCACAAAGGAACAAACAAGCTGCATGAGGGAAAATAACAAATGCTATTTATTACCTCGAGGGGAGTAATAAGTCTAGGTACCAAAGTGGGAAAGGCAGGCAGCAGTAATGATTCTTGAACACCCGTCTGAGAAGTTCGTTAATATAAATTACCAAGTAGGAATATACTATAGAAAAAGCAATGTCAGAAAGATGATATAAGTATATATATAACAAAGAGAAGATGGGAGACAAAGTAAAAAGAACAACCATAAATTCTGGGCAAAATTAGCAGAGATGTGTCTTGACCAACCAACAGAAACAGAAAAAAAGAGACAGAGCCAAAAGACTAGAGAAAAAAATAGTAATTTTGAGTCAATCTGTATATTAGGAAAATTCTTTTTTTATATAAACATTTGTGTCTTGTTAGTAACTCCACATCTTTCTTGACATAATTTTCTACTTTTAAGAAGATAACATTTATTTTAGAATTCGTAAGCTAAATCTATTCGTTGATCATTATAGATATCTTGTATCTTTTTGAAGAAAAGTCCAAGTTACTAAATTTTATGAATGCAACCACACTAATACTGAGAACTTGGGTGGGATATAATTTTTTTTAATGCTACTAAAATTTAGGCTAGTAATGAGGTAGTAAGTCTTCTTCCCCATAGGCTTAAAGTAACCAAGTAATCCCACTAGTTCTACACATAATCCCTCAGACAGCTCCGCTCTTTAAGAAGCAAAAAATACATAACAACCATTGACTGTTTAAAATTCACTTGCCTAAAAAATTAATCAAAATCTTCCTGCTTTACTGCACAGATGAGAGCTAATTAAATTTTAAAAGAACCTAAATCACTTACTTTCTTTTTAAAAGAAACTAATACACTCACATGATGTAATTTTTACATGCAAAAGGCTAACTGAATTTAGTATGACAAACTTTTCATTCTCATTATCATCTTCCCATAGAATCTGAAGCAAAAAGTATAGTGAAAACATGGTTTTTGAAGATTGATTTTTTAATGCAGTAGAATCCATTAAGGAAATCAATAATTGCACATTCTCTTCTCTATATCAATCCTTACAACAAAAAATGAGATAGACATTATCATCCCCATTGTATGGATGAAGAAGCTAAAGTCAAAAGCTTGATATGACTTGGCCAGGTGGCAGAGTCATGTATTATGATTCTAAGTCCAATAAACTTTCCACAACACAATTCAGACACTCAGTGAGTCAATTCATGCTCCTCCAAACTTATACTATTCAAATTTAAAATATAAAATGAATGTTAAGATTGGTTTATAACAATTATCATTTGAGTAGGCAAAAGTCTTTCCTTCTGAATGTCCAGTCCTCTTTTGATTTCCTCACCAATTGTTCTTTCAACGTATTTTCTTACAGAGACAATTTCCCTGTATTAGGCTCTATTATCCACTTGTTACTAGCCAGGTAATGAGAAGAAATGCAAAAAGAATGGTATTTTTTATAGCTTGAGAGCTTACAGAGTAGTTTCAGGGATCTCATTTGTTCCTCAAAACAGCTTTGTGAGAAAGAACAAATTAACTATTTGTAGCTCTCCAACATCTTGTATTTTGTGCTCTTACATGTTCCCATGCCTTCTATAGATATATCTATCTCTAAAATGAAATGCCATTAACCCCTCTGCCACATGATACACTCCTTAGCATCCCTAAAGACTAAGCTAAATAAAGTTGTCTTCTACAAACGCCTTTCCTGATTTACTAGTCAGTAAGATAGGAAAACATCCACCGTGGTCTTGATCCAACTCGGCATCACAACACTTCCAAATAAAAACAGTGACAACAAATATTCATTGAGGTGCTTTCTAAAAGCCAGACACTAGTCTAAGCACTTTAACATCTATTAATGTATTCAATACTCACATCAATCCTAAGAGGCAAATGGATATAACAGTACTTCTTAGCAGAAGAGGAAACACACTTTAAGAGATTGTGTGTCACAGTTAGTGGCAAAGCTGAGATTTAAACGGGCTTTTGACCACTGTACTATTCTGTTCATGTCAGTATACCACTTGGCAACACAGTGGTAATACACAGCGATACAACTACTTGCCACATCTGGCTCTCGCTCTGGCCTATGAGCACCTTAATACTGGGACCGTTGGAAAGTGGAGAGCAATGAAGAATGGAAAATGGATAAGAGGTGTAACCCAGAAAACAGTCAGTCTCTTACAGTGACCCATGTTAATCACATTAGTAGCTTTAAATAAACATATGATTTTGTTCAGAATCATACAGAAATAGTTAAACTAAGCTGCAGAATTGTTTAAATGTCAGAATATGATTCTTATTAGAAACTAAGAAGGAGGCTCCCTCAATATTCCTCTTGTTTTTAAGTTTTCCAAGTCAGTAATTAAAAAAACACTGGCTTAATGCTGAGAACTTGACATTAACATAAAAGCAACTATTTTTCCCATTCATTATATTTTAAAATGTAATCTATCCACCCTGATGCTGCCTATGACCCACAAAAGCTGCCAAGGCATTTCATGTAATAGCCTTCAAAAGACCAAGCATAGAGATTTCCAAATTTACAACACTTGGATATCACCACTGTCAACAATTATGATTTATCAAGGACAAAGGGTGAGGAGTGGCGAGGGAGGCAGAAGGCAAAAATTCAAAAAAAAAAAAAAAAAAAAAGAGAGCGAGCGATAGATAGATGCACCTCTCTGCTTGCTCCTGCTCTAACTGGTGAAAAAAATCCTAAGCAAGAAAACACTTTGAAAAAAAATTGTCAAGTATTACACTTCTGTAAAGATTATTAAGATTAGTAGAAAATCCTCTTATCCCCTAATAAAAAATTCCATTTTTACCACACTAAACCATCTTGATTCCCTGTAGTGCTCATAAAATAGACAGAGTACTTCCTTTAACAGTGTGTGTGCACGTATATAGGCATGTGTGAATATATATATATATAATATATATATGATGTTTGTTTCATAAATATTAACGGTTTGATGTTTCAGAAATACGTAACAAACTACACTGATCATAAACATCTGCTGCATGTACACATCTGGCCAACTTCCAAGAGGCAGAAGGTCAACTCTAATCTCAAAAGAAATTAAAAATCAAATTGAGGGACAAGGATAAAACTAAAGTGTATGTAGATGTTTTCTACATAGAGTTTGACAGGAGAAAAAAGGAGGGACAGGGAGGCAGGGAGGTTTTTACCAGCCATAAAAAGATTAAATTTTAAAAATCAGTCAGCACCAAGTGTTGATGGAGAAATAGAAAATGGGAAACTAGTATAATTACTTTGGAAAACAGTTTGGGATCACCTAGTAAATATGAGTATGTATGTAGCCAGTAGCCCAGCAATTTCACATGAGAGTACATAACAATTTAATTCCTGCACAAATGCATGAGATTTATGGTGAAAGTTCATAGCTGCAGTATTTGTAACAAGAAAAAAGAAAAACTGTGTGAAAAAATAGGAAGTATATATGGATCACTTTGGCTGCATACCAAAGAATAATGTAATTGTCACATAGAAAAGCATTTATGCAATTGAGCTAGTTGCTTTTTTCCTTGAAACGCTATTTCAACTGGAAAGAATCACGGACGAACTATCATTATTCAGACTTGGGTAGGAAGAGAATCTGTCATGTCAAAGAATAGAAGTGATCCCGTTGGTTGCCAATGATAAAACTGAAGCTTCAAGATGAAGCTTAGAATTTTGGAAAACTTGTATCTACCACCACGAGCTTGACACTTCCTTATGCTTAAAGCCTGTACTGAGATTGATGGTGATGTTGACAAATGTGACTTGTTTTATACTGTACAGTGAACTGTTCAATATCTGGGAAATCTGCATAACTCAGTGAACCAGTATTTTTCACATGACTAATGCATTATGTTATAAAAATCATGCATAGGAAAGGTCTATTCAAAAGGCAAGACAGAGGAATGAATTTCAGTGTTACAAAGTACAAAAACTGCATTGATATGGTTTCAGAATCTACACTGCAACTAACTTTTGAGAAACTATACCTTATCTAATTTCAGTACAATATCAAATAAAAATAGCTACAATTATCTGAAAAGGCTATTTAGTCCTCCCTTTTCCAACTACATCTGTGTAAAACTAAGTTTTCTATGCACACTTCAACCATATCACAACAGATTAAAGGTAAAAGCAGATAGAAGAATCCATCTGTCCTGTATTAGCTAGACATTAAAGAGGACTGAAAAAATGTAAACTACCACCACTATTTTTTATATTGGAAAATAGACATTTTTAATAAGATTTTTGTTATTTATGTTAATATCTAATGGTTACTGTTTTCTAAATAAAATAATGAACATATATTTTTAGTTTATTTTAATTTCTGACATAACTGTCCATAGATGCAACCAAAAAAATAAATAAATAAAAGCTCTTCGGGGTTCATGACACTTTTGAGAATATAAAGCAGTCTTGAGATCAAGAAGTTTGAGAAATACTGTGCAAGGGCACAAGCAACAAACACCCCAAAACTTAGGAGCTGAAAATTTTATCTATTATCTCACACATTTTCTGAGGGTCAGGGAATTCAGAAACAGCTTAGCTGGATGGTTCAACCTCAAGGTCTCTCTTAGACTATAGTAAGCCATGGGCCAGAACTACAGTCTCTGAAAACTTGACAAGACTTGGAGGATGTGCTCCCAAGTTCATTCACCTGGCTGTGACAAGAAGCTTACTATTTACAACCAATTATTCTCATCTCTTTTTCCCTTCTACCATGTTACTTTCTGTCTTGATTTTTCCTTGTTATATTTCATCAGAATACTAGGTTCAAGTTATTTAAAGCAAAGCAAACAAATTCACCATACCTTTGAGTAAAAAGATTTAATAACTCCCTATTATTCCACCAACAAAAAAGTAAAGACATGGGGGGAAAAAGTATTAATACCATGCCTGCCCTGCCTCCAAACTAAATATTATCTGTTGCTCATCTTTAAAGAAACAAAGTGGAAAATATTAACATTACAAAAAAATACAGAATAAGAACAAAGTTGGAGGTCTCACACTTCCTGATTTCAAAACTTATTGAAAGCTACAGTAGTCAAAACAATGTGGTACTGACATTTAAAAAGACATCTAAACCAACAGAATAAGAATAGAGAACCCAGAAATAAATACTCACACATGGTCAAATGATTTTCAACAAAGGGTGCCAAGACCATTCAATAGAAAAAAGGACAGTCCTTTCAACAACTGGTGCTAGGAACACTGGATATCCAAATACAAAAGAAAGAAACTGAACCCTTACCTTATGCTGTAAAAAATTTTTCCAAAATGGATCAAAGATCTAAAACTACAAAACTATTAGAAGAAAACAGGTGAAAAGCTTCATGACAAAATTTGGCAATGATTTCTTGGATATGACACCAAAAACATGGCAAGAAAAGTAAAAACAGACAAATTGGATTAGATCTAAAACTTCTGTGCATCCAAGGTGCGATACTGTAAAATATACATTTGGTCCTGGTCCCCATTTCTGGAACTGGGCTCCTAAAACCCTAGGAATTTCCTATGTGATAAGAGCAATAAAGATATCCTTTGCTATTCATAACAAGCCCCCTTCAGCCACCTATGAGTTTTTAATAATGAGGTGATTCTTTAGAAAGCTCTAAGGATGGGGGCGGGTGCTAGCGGCACCAAACTTGAAGGAAGGGTTGAACTTTTAGCCCTACCTGCTCCCCAGGGAGAGAAGAGGGGGCTAAAGGTTGATTTAATCACCAATGGCCAGTGATTTGATCATCTGTGCCTATATAAAGAAGGAAAGAAATTTGAGAGATTTCAGGTTGATGAACGTGTGGAGAGCTCCCAGAGAAAGCATGGAAGCTTCATATACTTTCCCACGTATCTTGCCCTATGCATCTCTTCCATCTGGCTGTTCTTGAGTTACAGTCATTTATAACAAACCAGTCATGTAATAAGTAAAATGTTTTCCCAAGTTCTGTGAGTCACTCTAGCAAATTAATTGAACCAGAGGCAGAGGCCTGGGAACCTCCCATTTATAGCCAGTTGCTCAGAAGTACAAGTAACAAGATGGACTTTGAACTGGTGTCTGAATTGGGGTGTGGGGAAGGTACGGGTGTTCAGGCACAGTCTGGTGGGACTGCACCCTTAATCTGATGCCAGCTCCAGGTAAATAGTGTAAGAATTGAGTTAAACTGTCGGACACCCAGCTGGTGTCGCAGAATTGTTGATATACAGAACACCCACACATCTGATGTCAGATGTGAAGTTGCAGTACAGTACTGAGAGTAGAGGAGACACACAGGAGTGTTTTTCCTTTACAAAAAGACACAATGAACAGAGTGAAAAGGCAACCTAAAGAATGAGAGAAAATATTTGCAAAATCATGTATCCAATAAGGGATTAATATCGAAAGCATATAAAGGACTCCTACAACTCAACAAAAACACAAACAACCCAACTAAAATTATATGGCCAACAAGCATATGAAAAGATGCTCATCAACCTAATCACTAGGGAAATGCAAATCAACCATGATGAGATACCACCTTAACACTCATTAAGATGGCTACTATAAAAAAAACAAAAACAAAAACAAACACAGAAAATAACAAATTTTGGCAAGGATATGGAGAAACTGTTGAATCCTTGTACACTGCTGATAGGAATTTAAAAGGATACAGCCACTATAGAAAACAGTACGGTGAAATCCTCAAAAAATTGAAAACAATTACCATCTGATCCAGCAATTCCACTTCTGGGTATATACCCAAAAGAACTGAATGCAGGGTCTCAAACAGATATTTGTATACCCATGTTCAAAGCAGCGCTATTCACAATAGCCCAAAGAAGGAAGCAATCCAAGTATCCATCAACAGATGAATAGATAATATGATAACACACGTACAATGTAATATTATTTATCCTTAAAAAGGCAGGAGAATCTGACACAGGCTACAACATGGATGAACCTTGAGGACATTATCCCATGTGAACTAAACCAGGCACAAAAAGACAAATACTGTGATTCCACTCATATGAGTTACTTAGAATAATAAATTCATAGATATAGAAAGTAAAAAAGGTTTGGGTCAGGGGAGACAGTGAATGGGGAATTGTTTAATACTGTTTAATGAATATAGTTTTAGTTTTCCAAGATGAAAAGAGTTCTGGAGACAGGTTGCGTAACAGTGTGAATGTACGTAACATTAAAAAAAAAAAAACTTAACTCACACTGTACTGTGCCAATATATAAATAACATACACAAGATTAAAATTTAAGATATACAAAATCAATTCCCCATTATATATAGTTTTTAAATTCTCACCTGATTTTTTTGTGTTAATTCATTAACTGAACTTTTAAGTTTCTGTAGTTCCTGCACATATACAGCAACTTCCTGGGGGCGTTTGGCAAGTTCACTTCTCAGCTGGCTTACTGTGGCCTAAAAAGAAAAAAAAGAAAAGAAAAAATTAGAGCAAACTAAAATGAAAAAGGAAATGAAAGCATCCAGAGGTTTTAAGATTCCATAGATTTTTGTCATTGTTGTTGTTAAATTGAAATAATCCTTAGAAATTTCAACTTGGTTCTTTATCTTACCACCCTCTACTGCCACCCCACAACTTCTTTGACTGAAAATTAATTTTTAAAATTTATCCAAAATGAACAACTTTATTTAATAATACAGTAAGTGAAAAGTTGACATCCTATTTTATGTGTCTGAAGTAAGCATCAAACTGCAAACTTGAATTTACTGGCTTTAAATTCTATACTTTAATCCTGAATTTAAAAAGGATATGCAAGTCATGCCTGTATTTTCTCCCAACTTCTATAGCATAGCCTTTTCTTTTTACTTCAAAATCATGTTAAATGCAAACAACCAACACAGAAACACCTTTAAAGGTGGTGAATCATCTTTTTCACTGTAATTGAAAGTACCTGTCTATAGAAGTTATCAAACAGAAATTATATGTAGTTTCACTAACCTGGATCACACTATGATCATGGATAATAGCTGGACATGAATTTGCTTTAATACATTTTAACATTTTTAAATAAAATTAATGTCTATTATTGAAACAATGATTTGATCATTTAGTAAATAATATAAGAGGAAGATAAGCAAAGATCTTGGAAATACAAACTTTCTATACATGAAAGTTTTAACCACTACAGAGACTAAGTACTGTTTTTAAAGTATGGTTTCCTACAACTGAAAAGAACTTTGTATTTCTAATTCATTGTTTACATTGTTAGTAAATAAACTTTATAATATGAATATGGTAAACTTTTTTAAAAATTTTAACAAATACATCAGCAGTTACTATATTATATATTACAAATGAGTACTTTCATCATCAAGGGGGAAACCTTAGAAGGCTACTAATTTATTATAAAAATAATGCCAAAAGATCTTTTGCTATTTCTTTTGGAAACCCTTCCAGAATGCATGGCACCTTTTTTCTTTTTAAAGATTCTCACTAGTGACAAAACCAAATCCACTATAAATGGATGAATATATAAGTTTTAGAAACAAACTAGTAAACAAGGTAGGTGAACTGAATGATCAAACACTTGGGTTTATCTTATTTAATAACCATAAATTAATGAAACTAGTTTTCTGAGTGTTTTCCCAACTGGTTTAAAGTCAACTAAAAGAGGTCTGAAAATGTTTTGGGGAATGGCAGCATGTCTGAGATATGTTCATGGCCTTACCTTTTATGGAAAATATATGTATAAAAAATATATATATATATATATATCATATATTTCAAAAAAGGGAATGTTTAAATATTCATGTCTTTTTAACTGTGTTCAATTTAAAGTATATCCTAACACCTTCTGTCTTAAAACGGTCATGCATCCTTCACATGGTTATAGGTATTAAGAGTTTACTTCAAATTGCTGTATCTAACAACTCTGAATCTCAGAATCATTTTCTATTAGCAACACTATGGATATTAATAAAAACATTAAAACAACCTGGCTATTTCAAATTACTATGTTTTAATCATGTAACACAAATGCCTACTTATCACACAAGAAAAGAAATTATATTTAAATCCCTACTTGTAAATATCCTATCAAAGGAATGACTAGAGTATCTCGCACATAATAAACAGAAATAATAAACAGTATGTACTAAAGTGCAAATTTTGAGTATATTTCATTAAAATACCGATTCCACTTTAAAGTCTGTAAGATGTAACATGTCTATCTTGCTGATAAATTCCAACATGCAGAAGAAACTAAACAAAGAAAACATATCCCAATTTTGTTATTTTTATAGCTTTTAGATATGTTCTTATACATAATTTTATAATGTATCCTTTGTACACTAAATATGTATTTTTTAAAATTATAATTCATATTTTTAAAAATATAAAAGCAAGAATTTTTTTAAATTTAATTTACTCAAAGAGGGAAAAAAGAAAGATGTGGGAAGAGTATATACCTAAAGGTACATTTTAGTTGTGGGGAAGAGGAGAAACGGAAGTGAATTACAGGAAACTTTCACTTTCTCCACTGCACAATATGAGTCATTTTAATTTTTTACAATGATCATGTATCATGTTTCTAGTTAAGAAAAAATACAGATTGAAGAAAGACAAAATTTTCAAAGAAAATAAATACATTCACTATTTAGTTATCACTATGGTGAAATTCAAACAAAGAAGATTCAAGCCACACTGACACTCCTTACTAGTTAACAGGCGAAGCTCATCTGTGCCCGGAGGCTGTAACACTTGCATTCCCTCTTCCTGAGAATGCTGCTCCCAGTTACTCACCATACTATTTGCTTACTTCATTCTTTCCCATGTAACCTCGTTGAGGATATCTTCCTTGATCATTCTAAAACTGTCCCATATTACTTCCAGCCCCACTACTGCCTGTATCTTGCTTTGTTTTTCTTTATAGCACTTTGCATGAACCGACTTTCTATCATGATTTGGTTTACTTACATATTATTTGGCTAAAGGAAGATACGCTTTATGAGAGCAGGCACTCTGTTTAATTCACTCTTGTACTCCCCACACCTAAAATAGTTGCTGGCACTCAGGCATTCAAAAAATACTCACTAAAGGGATGAGTGACTCTATATCCTAGAAGTTAACAAATATTTGTTCCCATGAAAACAGTATATAAGATCCTATAAAATAGCCTGCATTCCCTTGAAGCCATGTTATTGAATTTAACATCAAATTTTACTAGAAAACTATAAATTACAAAAGAATTAAAGAATGATATTTCAAGCAAACATCCTGCTAGTGCTTTAGGATTATAATTATTGTCCTCAAATTCTACTACTCTTAGCAAATAATTATTTTAAAGATGGTTAAAAGTTTGCTTGGTTAATAAAACAAAAATGAGTATATCTTTGAAGTTCTTATATTGCCTTGAAACACAAAATTTGCCATACGATGAAAGAAGGTGCTATATTAGAAGTATTACTATTATTCAAAGCCTTCCAAAAACACATTACCTCAAGTTTAAGCATCTCCATTAGAAAGCAGAAAAAAAAAAATGATGGATGAAAGGTGGAAGACAAGACTGACAAAAGTACACACTGAACACACGATAAAAAGTCCAAACACACTACTAATCTCTGATCTCTTACACTAGCATACTTTTAAAAGATATTCAAATGCTCTTTCATAACTATGCATGAGTGTAATATTACTTATTTCGTATCTTTTTAAACTTTTTAGCTTTAAAAATTAGGACTCAAATGAGTATATTTGGAATAGAAATAAAATTTTTAAAGAATCATTTCATTAAAGACCACACCAAATAAGCTGATTACCATTTTGATATTTTCAAAAATGCAGATTTTTGGAAATAATACTTTTATTAACCTTTAAAGCCTTAATTTCTGATCTAAAGAATAGCTAATTATTTATAAAGCCCTTTTAAATGCTTTAAAATGAGTTATTTTTCTATATGCCTTTTAAAATATCTGGACCAAAAAAATGAACTGTCTACAAATGCATAAGGTATATTTTCAATGACAGTAATGGAACATATTTAACAATGTACACCAGATTATATATCTTCAGCCTAAACTAGAAATATCAAATAAACCACTGCATTTTTCACTTCTTTAATTCTTTTAATGTGTTTTGTTTCTGATGTCAATATTTAGGTTCAGTTAAAGCAGTAATATAAAAAATAAAATTTTTTTCTATTAAGTTCCTTCAGTGCTATAATTTATTAGCATGTTTGAGAATAAATAGAATGGAATTTTAATAAATTAATAAAATACATGTCATATATTTAAAGAGTAAGCAGAAGCTAAAAGAGTTATAAACAAATAAATGAGATGGAAGATTAAGACGATAATTTTTTTCATATGGAAATGGTATGAGACACAACTCAAAGGTATTTTAAGCTATATTCAATACAATATGTCAAAATTTAAAAAGTAATAATAATAAGTATTAAGTAAAGATTAATAGCACAAATTTACTTACAAGGCAATCATCAGATCACCTAAAATGGGAGATAACATGATACAAAAAGAACACGGGCTTTGTATACAACCTGGGATCTAATGCTACCTTCTTTATATTAGGTACATGGCCTTGAATGAGTTATTTAACTTCAATGAGCCCAAATTCCCTACACATAAAACAAACTTAGTACTTAACTTACATGGTTAAAACAAACTTAATACTTAACTTACAGGGATAAAAGAAACAAATGAAACCACATATTTAAAGTGCCTAGCATAGTGTCCAAAACCTAAGTGCTCAAAAAGAGTTTGTTTCTAATAACAATATACTGCTCTGACTCTCAAGCTACTATTTCCTAAAGCTATTCAAAATATTTCAGCATAATCTGAGGTCTTGATCACTACATATTTATTAACTGAACAGCGAGTAAATAGTATCCTTGTTTTATTAAAAATATGATGAAATATTAAATCAACAATTACTCTGAAAGAACAAATCCCTGTATTTTAAAATTTATTTCAAAACACTTGGAAAGATACATTTTAGGAAAACTTAAAAGAAATTAAAATGTGAAGAATGGATTTCTAAGCCACTTTTCTTCTTTCTCAAAAATATCTTTTCTAGAGAAAAAAATAAATCATTGTTTCCAAACAGACACAGATCCAGAGACATAGAAAACAAACTTATGATTACCAAGGGGTATAAATTGAGATTTTGAGATTTGCAGATACTAACTACTACGTATAAAATAGATAAACAAATATATACTGTGTAACACAGGGAACTATATTCAGTATCTTATAGTAACCTATAATGAAAAATTTGAAAAGGAACATATGTATGTATGTGTACGACTGAACATCATGCCAGACTTTGACACCACACTGTAAACTGACTATACTTAAAAAAAAAAAATTAAATTAAAACAAATCATTGTTTCATCACCCATGTTGACAGGTGGACAATGTGGGAAGATACTAAACCCTTTCACCTCAAATCTTTTATGTCTAGTTAAAACTTTCTCATCTCTAATGACCTATTCTCATTATATATAAACATATTTTAATCTACATGAATAAAAACAAATTTATAAAAATCCTCCATATTAAACTTAGAGTAATTCTTTTGCGGGGGGGGTAATTACGTTTATTTTTTTATTTAAATGGAGGGCCTAAGGATTGAACCCAGGATCTTAGGCATGCTAAACATGCACTCTACCACTGAACTACACCGTCCCATATAGAGTAATCCTTAAGTAAAATATTACTTAGATATATTTTCCCACATATATTTTTCCCAAAATATGTAAGTTTATTCTCTTTGGTCAAACTCTACTTATATAAGATGTGTATGTATAACTCCATAATTCTCAGTTGGAAAAGGTCAAAGAGGATTGCACATTAAAATAGATGTATTCTAAAACTACCATTACTGTGATTCAATTTTAGTCACCCTATTACACTTATGTTGAAATTTCAAATAACATTAAAGGAATTTTTTAATCAAAAGAGTGTAACTTTTTTTTACTAGTATTTGAGAAATACTAGTAATCAGGCAGATTTAATTAAAAGTAATTCTTATTGAACCACAGAAATAAATGACTAGATTCACCTAGGTTCAAGTATTTCTACTTTAGCATTGTTTGAATCAGGCTTTTTTCCTCATGAGATTCTTTGATTCAGACTCTCCTTAATTATACATTGGGAGCTTTCATCTGGCTTTGATAAATTCATGAACTCCCTGAAATTGTTTGAAAAGTTGTGAGATTAAATGTCACTGGGCTACAAAGATCACTTTTGGGAAATCTACACCTGAGGTTCATGAAGTCTGAAGTGTTAAGCATCATAAATTCTCACATGCCTATATGTGTTATACCATAAACTTTTACCATTCCCCCATTGATAAGATATAGGAGGAAGTAAACTAAAGAGTGACATACGTTATCTATAATATTTATACTTCATTGGCTTATTAATATGTTACCAATTATGAATAGAGTGGCTTTTAGATCACAAGCTGAAAAACTCTAAGAGATGCAAATTAAAATATCACTACAACTTAACTTTTTAAACTGAAAACATGAAAAACAAACATCCACATCACATAAGGGAGCTTAAGAACTGCACATAGTAGTAGTTATAATAAAATATCTCCTATAATACAGTAAAAAAAGAACAAAGGCTAGGATTTTTAAGAGAAATATTTACTACATATCCCAGAGCTTGTCATACACTGACATAATTACATAAGGGATTTACAGGCCAAAGTCACGTGAGCAATAGAAGAAACTGAGAATGTTTATCTTGGAAGACAGAAAACTCAGAGTAAATATGAATAGTCTTCAAATATTTCATGTGGAAAAAAAGAACAATTTATTCTGTGTAATTGCTGAAAACTGAACCTGTGCATGCAAATTACAGGGAAACAAATGTCAACTCAATGGAATGGTTGACTTATGAAGAAATGTATCACCCAGCAAGAGTTGTAGATCACTTACCAGAGATGCTATAAAGGGAATTCTTGGATGCAGTGTTAGACTGGATGATTTTTAAGACTCCTTTCAACCACATAATTCAATAATTGATAAACAAAAAACAAGTCTACTAGAAAATAAGCCTTTCTTGAATATTTTTTTCTAAATATTGGTAATACAATTGAAGAAAATTAAATCACACTTCCTTTACCCAAACTGAATTTAGGTAAATTCAATTAAAACTTATTAACTAGCCTGGAGCAAATTTAACTTTAAATATCATTTCTCCACAATATACCATTTGTTAAATAGAATAATACTCTTTAATGCAAACATTCGTCTCTAAGTTTCTAGCTTCATAAAACAAAAATAAAAAATACTATCAAACCATACTGACTATATACAAATATTACTCAGACCAAATGAAAGAAAGGCAAATACTGTTTGATAGGTCTTCAGAAAAAAATCTCAAATCCTGGCTTTACTCAACAGTATACACTAAACAAGTTAACAATAATCTCATTTAAGTGCAGTGAACTTCCTTACCTCTGAGTTAGCATACTCTGTTTGTAACTTTTTGCATTCATCTTTGAGTTTTTCAGATTCTTTCTCACGTTCCAAGGTCATGTTATCCATTAGCGTTTGAACTTGGACCAGTTCTTTCTTTAGCACAGCAACATCTTCTATACCAGGTCTCTGAAGCTATGAAGCAACACATTTCCATTTCAATTAAAAATTACAGTGAAACTAAAATAACATATTTTTAAAATAATTTTACTGCAAAGAAATCAAAATAAAAATAATCTTTAATGTCAATTATTAGATTCCGAACATCAAACACTAATGTCTTCCCTTCAACAGTCCTCTCCTTTTCCTGCTCTGCCTCATATTTAATAGTATTACCACTCAACGTGCAAACTAGCAAATTCACGGTTGTCCTCAGTGCTTTAATTGCTTTCCCTTCCTTCCCAAAGTACACTCACTGGTAATAACAATCACTTGATAAATGCTAAATTCTTTCATTTTCTATCTTAGGAAACTGGTAATAAAATGAAGGAGGAGCAAATATAAGCATAATTAGAGTCTGCTGCAGGTTCAATATAGTTGATTCATTTATTCATATATCTATTAAGTACTAAATAAAGGACAGGAAGGAGGCAAGAACAGATCCCAGGTTGTTAAGCCTGGGGAGAGTGCTGAAAATGGGTAGTACCAGTGACAGAAATATAGTTATGGAGGAAATATGATGACTTGATGTTACACTTGTCCAATCTGAAATCGAAGCTAGAAAAGTATCCTAAAAGTAGGTGGATTTACAAAACAAAGTTCAAAGGATGGTAAGATCAGAAATGCAGATATGAAAACTACTAAGTAAGACAGATAATATTAAGACAGAAACAATAAGAATGTTAACATCATAAATTATGTATTGTAAACTTCAATTTTTACTTTAAAATTCATATATGTAGGGGGTAAAACTATGGAGAATTTATTTCCTCCATTTTACTCAAGCTGTATTTCTAAAAAGTTTCATCAGAGTACATATTTTATTTTTCAATTTCAAATAAGGTTTATAGTCTAATAATGGTTTCTAAATTACCAGTTCAGTCTTCAGATCTTGAATTACAGTCTCCTCTTTATTTAATTGGTCTGTCAGATGTGTCACTTTTTGTTCAGCAGCTTCTCAAAGACTCTTTTCTTCATCATATTTTGACTTTATATCTAACTAAGGATAGTTATATAAATATTAGTTTCATGACATTAACTTTAGAGAAGAACAGTTTTATAAATTATATTCCAGCACATAGCTATATCTGTATCTATCTATATATATATCACTCTAATTCAAATTCACATTCCTTAGATAACTATAAATATATACAATAAAATTGTGCTTCTAATTACATTAAATGATAAATTTAAAATGATCAAATGTCTTTGTCTACGTAAATTCCACACTAAATTACTAATTAGCATTTTAATGTATACTTAATCATACATAATATTTTACCCAAAAGCATGTAGTTGAAAAAATTACATGTAATTGATAGCATAAACAAATACTAACTCTATATTATTTAACTTCTTCAAAATGTTACTTGTTAATCTTTAAGCATACCCCAAAAGAAAATTCATCTTCTGTAAAGTGAGTCTTTTGAAAGGCAGAGATGAGAGGACAAATGAAACAATTTATAGAGCACTCCATTATCATTATAGCAACTCTCTTACCATTAAATTCCATTAATCATCACCATATTAAGTCTAACAAATGCTTTATCACACTAAAATACGATGTTTATCTCTCAAACATACAATGGTAAAAAGGTAATGAGACTGATTTATTGGCTAAAAAAAATTCTGATTCATTTTACCTGCAATTTCAGTGGCAAGTTGGGCTGCTTTCTGTTCAAATAAGTCTTTCATTTGCTTAATATTAAAATTTTCTGTTTGAGCTTCTTCTAATTGTCATTCCAAAGACTGTAGTTCTACAAAAAAAGTACAGTAGCTATTGAAACACAATATTAATTACATTTCCTAATTGTTATTACTTATATTTTAATCATTGTAGTAATTAAAGACAATCAACATGAGTCTACTATCCAATTACAAGCAGAGTATCTTCACATTTCAAGAATTAAGCATATGTTTCATTTAAGGTCAAAGTCATAATTTACAAACATATAAAACAAATGAAAGGAATACTCAGCATCACACCCAAATGACATAAATGTTTGTTTAAAGATTATTTTGATTTCATATTTCAGTTATTGTCCTAAATCTGTCAACTGACCAAAAAGGAATACATTCTCTCCTCTGATAAAATGTACTATAATATGAAATGTAATTAGAAATGTTTTAAGAACAAGCAAGGCCTTATGTAAAATAATCAACTAAAATATGCAGTAAACTTCTACTATTTCATTCTAACAAAGAAAAGAGATATCAGAGGGACATTAAATACAACAGCTAACCTCAAAATATAATTCTGATTAATTCATTGAGCATTTCTCCAGTTAAAGTCCATTACAAAGATGCTAGTTTCATCTTTCCTTCATTTCAAGAGAAAAAGAGTGCATCTCTTTAATATAGATTTAAATTTTCACTAAACAACCATATTAATGTAATATTCCAGAATTTAGTTTATAACTTCAGAATATAATGATCTAAGGAGACACTAAGATTTTCATTAACTGATTAAATTATGAAGTTCACAGGCAACAAACATGCTGCTCAGCCTAGAATATGACTGTTAATCTTCACTGTTTTAGAGCCATGAAGTATCCACAAAACAAAATTCACGTAGCAGGCATCAGAGAAAAAGAAATAAGAAAGAATGAGAAAGATGAAAAATAAAAATGGAAAAAACAATAGCTTCAAGTAAAGTTACCTGCTGGTGAATCAGCTACTAATCCATCAGGTTTAGACTCCTCAATGAAAACAAAAGACAAATGCATTAAAAGGAAAAGACAATGCTGTTACAATTGCCAATGTGAAAAATAAAAATCTCTGAAAGCCACAATCTGTCAGGTAAGTAGCAAGATTTTGACGAAAATTAAATTTTGGCCTGCTTACATTCTTCAAGATCACTAAGGTAACACTAAGCAGACTGGCATAAAGATCTAAATACAGCTCAGTTCCTCTAAGACTTTTTGTATGTTAACATATTATTAGATTTTTAGGTCTTGCAATAGATGGCATCTTAAATCCCATAAATCCAATAACAGATAAATAAGATAAATTATTACAATTATAAATATAGATTCTAAAGCAAATACTCAAGTTAGCAGGTAAGATTCAGTCCTATAATATTTGAAAATTTTCATAAGCTAAAATAGGCCATGAAGCAATCACTACTAAAAAATGGCTTTTAAAACATAAATTTTTAATTCAGGATCATAAACTGTCTTTAAAAGAAGCAGAAATAAAGAATATATTCCATAAGATTTAATTTACCACATGCATTAGGAATAAAATAATATACCACCTGGTCATTACTTCCATATTCTAAAAATTATATATATCTAGAAGAGTTTAATAAGGCTTCTCACAGTGTATCTGACTTTTTATTTTCCTACACATTGATTTAAGCATATTGACTATTAATAATCATCAATATTTAAAATACACTTTCCCCAATGGTAAATTTCTTATTAAGGCAATTGCACTGTGGAAGATGTATTTAATGTATTAAATGTAAAACAGTTGTCTCAAATGAGGAAACAATTTCCTCTGTGTTTTCAGGTACAGAAAACAATATAGCCCATTTCTGATTGTTAATAACATCTACATAAAACATGAGTAAGTAAACTATAAGTATTTTAGATTACTAAAAACCTCTTTAATGTATCCTCAATTACAGAAGCTGAATAGTAATAAGACTCATATCTTTTTATCCATTTGTTTTTCTTCTCTAGTCCGAATGACGTTTTTTGATGAAAAGATAAAAAAGGCAAAAAGACTAAGAGTCAAAATGTGCTAAGATAATGTGCAAAAGGATTATTAATTCCTTTATAAAAATATTAAAGCTACTGTTAAAGGGTATCCACTTTATTCTTATAAATGAAAACTATATATGCATTAGGTAAAATTATTCTAGGATTCTTTATGTAATTTTCGTATAAAACTCAAGATAATTTTAGTGTAAAACTCGTAATTGGATTAAGACATTTCCTTAGAAAATATATTAAACTATAAAGATTATGAAATATATGTATATATTTATATATATAGAATCTAGGATATCAAACGAAATCACTAAAAATAACCACTTCTGTTACCACAGTGACTTTTCTTTTCCTCATGTATTTTTTTTTGTAAAGTTGTATAGCATATGTATCTGTGTGTGTACAAGGACACATAAAAATTTTTATTGAGTTTTTTAAAATCTAACATTAATACAAGAGTTTTCCCATGCTTTCAAACGATCTCCACTAATATAAACTATCCGCAGTTAATAGTTCTTTCCCTCCTAACAGACATTTTAGTGATTTCCAATTTGTCACCAATTCTTTGAAGAGTTTCACTGTTGTCTGAACTTATTTATACTTTTTAAACATTTAGATATATTGTCAGAAAATAAGAATAATGTAGCCTGATATAAAAAAAAACCAACACATAGGTAAATGATGCTTAGTGGAACACCTTTAAAGAGTTATATCTTAGATTCCCATATTTTGGTTATATTCATTTGCATTCATTAATATTAAAATGGGTATACATGCAGGATATTAAACACATAGAAACAAATTAGGAAGTTATTCATATCAGGCCACCTGCTTACAAAAAAATATTATGCTTAATTTTCAGCAATGAAAATAAACAACTAAAAACACACTTCAAGTATTTAAAAGCAATTACTTGCTGCTGTAGCCCTTGAAACTTTTCTAATTCTTTCTTTCATTCTTCTGAGTACCATTTTTCTTCCTAAAGGAAAAAAATGCCTTTTAATTAGTAAATTTTAAGACTTTTTTATCTGAAACATTGAAAATAAACACGTAAAATCATTTTTATTCTTACCTTAAGTGAAGCTTGTAGGTCTTGGACCTCTTGTCTAAGTAGTGTTATGTCATCTCTAAACATACATTGGGAAAAACAGGAATTAATAGTTAATGTTCTTTAACAAGTCATGGCTAGTGACTGTATATTAGTATTCTAGTTTTCTCAATTCTTAAAAAAACTACTGTACATTTTATGCATAGTGGAATATACATATAAATCCCTTAGGAGAATAATTGTATTCCTAGAGTATGTTACTTATAAATGGAAGAACATTTTATCACGGAAATGATAGAACTGTCAAATGCCTGAGCCAGAAACAAAATACCATTAATTTACCAGCAAGAAGTATCCATGGCTTCCTATTGCAGTTAGTATAAAATCTAAACTCACTAATAAGGACTATAAAATCTGTACAGTCTAGTCCCTGCCTTACCACTCTCCCCCTCACTCATCTAGCTCCAGCATTACTGGCTTCTTTCTGTTCTTTGAGTCTGAAATGCTATTTCCTGGCAAAACTTCACATTTTGTTCCCTTCATCTAAGAGTCAGTCTGATACAGAATAGTGAGAGACCACCCGAAGTCCTAATGCAGGAGAGATTCCATGAGAAAACACATTTGGGATTATTATTCGGGGTATAAGAAACATGTATCTTCCCCTGTTGGATTGTAAACAGCAGATAAAGGGACCCTCCTTACTCCATGCCACTGCAATGCTGCCATGGTAGAAGACACAATAACTGAAATGAGTAGACTGAAAATACTCAAATGAATTCATTCTAGTACAAAAGGAATAGGAGAACAGGATCAGTTCTAATGATGGGGAAGACCAAGTCCACTACAGCACAAGCATATGAGAAAGGTAAAAGATAACGGGACAATACTGGTGGAAGAATTATTCTCTAGGATGGGGGTGGGGGTAGAGAGTAAAGGGACAGAATCAGCTTCATCTGTGAAACATGGTTAATGATAGGAAAGGAAGGAAATTGCTAACAAAGAAAAATGTAAAAGATGGAGAATTGAGTCCTCTATTTTTTGTACTCATTCATAAGTAAAGAATTAACTCATTGTTCCACAGAATTTGTCTACTCCAGACTCTCAAGCTGTTCAGTTTAATGGGGGAAGTAACATGTAAACAAGTAAAAGCAATAGACGATCATCAGTTCTATGACAGAAATAAAAGCAGAGGCATAAAGACAGTGATCACTTCTACCTAAAAGCACTTCATGATGGAGATAAACTCTGAGGTAAAGTCTTTAATCTCTGAATACAGAAGTAAAATTAGATAATAGATTCCTGTGTCTTTTGTTGACTCTTAAAATTTATCTTTATCTGACACTTTCACTAATTTTCATTTCTCTGTTGTGTGTGTGTGTGTGTGCGTGCATCCCCATCCCTCCCTCTCTCCCAAGTGGCCCTAGGAACATATCTATTTGTAGAGACCACAAGCCAACTGGAGAAGACTTAGTCTTTACATGCATACGGACAATTGTGGGTGTGTTTTAAGTTTTCCCTACTCTTTATTAATCTTCCAAATCCATGTATAAACTAAAATGATGAAGAGAGGAATTAATAACAATATACTTGAATGGCTCATACTAAATTGAATCAAATTGCAAAGAAGATAATCCAATTCAGTTTCTAATTGGGTGAACTTAGTTATTCCAATTAATCTTTTAAAAAGTGCCACTTCAACAAATTTGTGAGAGTAATTTGCCTATCAGTGTTTAGAAGGAAATATAATGAACTCTGTTTTCAAAATATCAACAGTGAGATGTTCCTTTGGAACATCAAAAGATACCTAGTAGGCAACTTGGGAGATAATTCTAGGTTGGGAATGTAGTTTAGGAGGAAGTCATAGATGTAGATATCATCACACATATAGAGGAAGAGGAATACATTAAACAGATCAAAAAAGAATGATAACAATGGTATGTTGTCTCAAAAGAGCAGAACAAAAGACAGCCAGTAAACCAAATTTGCAGAGACTGTGACATATGGTCTACAAAGATGGCTGCCATCAAGTTCTTCCCTTCTCATATGTAAAAGCCACCCCTTCACTGAAAGACAGTTTACTTCTTGGCCTCTTGAATCATAACTGGCGTTGAGCAGTCTTGTGGCTACTTTAACCAATAGAATAGGGCAGAAGTGACATTCTGACACTTCTGAACCAAACCTTAAGAAGACTGACAGCTTCTGCTCCTTTCCTCTTGGAATGCTCTTTATTAGGACCTAACTGCTATCCTGTGGGCAAGTCAAAGCAGCCACATACACAGGTCCATATAAAGGAGAACTGAGCCCCCTGACATATAGCCCCAGCTGAGCTGCCAGCAGTATCCAGTTATATCCCCCAGCCATGAATGTGAGGCCATTTTGGCCCTTCTGGCCTTTTCAAAACCCAAGTCTACATAACTTAAGGCAGAACCACCCAGTCAAATCAAAGAATCATGAGAAGTAATACACTGTTAATGTTTTAAACCATTAGGTTTTGAGTGGATTGTTACACAGTAATACGTAACCAAAACAAAGGTCTACTAAGATAAAAACTGAAAATAATCCTTTTTTTTTTTTTTTTTAACTGTTGGGCTTTGAGGGAATAGTTTCAGAGCATGGTAGGGCAGAAACCAGGTTTCAGTGAGCTAAACATTGGATGAAAAGTTAAGGGTAGACTGAATGAAAATTCACGTACTAGGCACTAATTCGTAGATGAAAAAGCAGCTCTGTTAAATTGACACTAAATATAAAGGCACTTATACATGATTTAATATAAATATATATTTTATATCTATTTCCTAACAAATGACAAAAGAATGGTACCAAAATTATTAACTCATACACAAAAATCTTAAAGAGCATTAATAGTCACATGAAAAGGAAAGATTCACACATCCCAACAGCACTGGTTTTCCCACATATTTTAACAAATTAAAACAACCATATTTTATAGTTCTTTATTATCAACCATAATGTGGTCATAACCAACTATGAGCCATTTTTTAAAGAAAAACATGAAACAAATTTTTTACAAGTAGAATAAAATCAAGATTTCTCCCTTAGTGGGAATATAAGATAAAGAGTTTTCACCAATAGCAGAAGAAAAGGAAAGTTATATTGTTGAATGCCTTTCTAAGTAATTATATTTTAGCTTGATTTAATTTTAAAATGGTCAGGCAAAATTGCCAAGAAGCAGAATGTGTATGTGTGCTTGTTATTATATTGGTGATTACAAAAGAAATTTTTAAAAATAATTATTAAATTTAACTCTTGGCTAAATTAATTATTTTAATAACTTACTATAAAATCTTCTAAATAAAGTATATCATTTTTTATTAAGCAGAGTATGCTAAATATAATTTAACCTTTTGATAAATCACAACCTTCTTTCAAAACATATCCTCTGAACCATGTTGTAGATGCTGATATAGTTATTGGTCAAGGATAGAATAAGTTATAACAATAAAGGAGGAAGAAAAAAAAACAATAAACGAGGAAGCCACAATAAATGAAGACAGATTTAAATTAAATAATATAAAAACACTATTTTCAAAAACTAAGTATTCACAATGAAACAATGGTATCACACACATTCACTACATTACACTTCAAAACTATTATACTGCACCGCTTCAGAGCAAGAGCTTCTCCTCCATGACCTGAATCATTGCCAGCATCATGAACTGCCTCATAGTGTTTGAAAAGTTCATCAGCAGATCCAAGAGATTTCATACACTGGGGACATATGAAACCCTAAGAAAGAGATAGAAAAATGTTTCAAAATAGTATTTTAGTATTGCAGAATAACCGTTTGTATGTTATGAAATACAGTCACATGTATTATTCACACCAATGGTACCATTAAGTAAACTCTAATTTATGGTGTTAAGTCCAAATTCTGGTATTGCGCAAAGGTACGTCACTGCTTATCCTGGATGCAGTTTACAAGATACAAAGAAAACCCTTACAACCTTCTTTTAGGTTGAGTAAATTAATGGTAAGAGACTTTTATCCTGAAAAGTCAATTCTAATCTCGAAGTCTAGTTGAGAAGATTTGTCTTCATATCCTCCATCTCTCTAGACAATCCTCTTCGTATATAATACCTGCTCCAATCTACTTCAAAGGAATGATAACCAAAAAATTAAGAACATGAAGTACTCTGATCATTGAGAAAAAAGGTAATGTAAATAACTCATAATTACCACAGAGTTATCTACAATGGTTGAGAAGTATTCTAGTCAGTAATGCTAACCGAAGACTAACATAAAAATTTTAAATTAACATATAGTCCTGTACTTCTCTTCTAAGAACTTGTGGTTCCTCCATACCCCATTTATACTTCTGTAATTTGTCTCTTCAAAAATTAAGTTTCTTGAATTACCTTAAAAAATATATATATATAGTCTATATATATATAGTCCTGTAAAATAATAAAAACTTACAAATAATCCCAGAATGACTATATGGTTATGGCATACAAGGTCCTTCATGTGTATTACCCGAATGACCTAACCAGTCTGATGTCTGGACACCCTTCCTTACTCTATACAACATGGCTCAACTATACTGAAGTACCTATGCTTCTCTGAACACACCATGGTATCTCACATTTTTATCCTTTTGTATGTATATTGCTATTTTCCTCCAGCATTATTATTAGTGTGTCAAGTTTCTACATTCACTGCGACACACAACACAAAAAAGATTTTAATCTATGTTTCCCTAATGGCTAGTGTAGTATTTTGAACATACCATGTATTTCTATACTGTGTATTTATTTAGTGAAATATGAATAAACCCAGTAGGGAAGAATTTGGGGGGCGGGGACAGAAGAGCTTCAATAGTTTGCAGATCACAAAGCTTCCAAGGGACAGATTGAGCTAACTAATAAAAACTCTGGATACATAAAAACTAAAAATAAATAAATAATTTGTGCTCTTTTGTTGGCTGTTACACAAGTAATATACCCTTACTTATCATTTGTGCATATTATATGGCAAAACCAAGGCTCACTGAGCATAACATTACCAGACAATGGTGTAACAAGTATATATAAAGGATTATAGGAACACAGGAGGAGAGGTATCCAACTTTGCCTGTGGTAGCAGTTAATGCTTTACAAAAAATACAGATACACATACATATTGTGTATATGTGTATATATACATATATGTAGAGATATGTATATATGAGACATTAGAATTAGGTACTAAAGAATAAGTAGGAGGAAAGAGACTAAATAGAAGTTTACTTGTCAGAAATAAAGGCATTCTAAGCAAATGGAGGAGCATGAACAAAGATGAAGGAAATGGTATGAAATACAGTCGTGCTGCATTTAGGAAGCAGAGGTCTGTTCTGATTACAGAGCAAGAGTGAAGGGCAGGGGCACTATAGGTGAATGAATGCAATGATCTCCAAGAAACTCCTAAAATAAGCAAAGACAGTAGTACTGAGGCTGTGCATTTGGACATCAGAATAACGCATCAGGATCCACAGATATTTGATGCTCTGCTGAATTTGATGTCTTCTGAATGAATGAATGCTCCCAATCTATGAGTTAATCTAGCTGATGTTATGCTCTTTTTTTAAAGCCACCTATTATCTACCATCATGTTTCATAACCGCTCTATATTATGCTTTATTTGGCATTCTTGTAAACTTCTGCCCAGTAACTACTGTATCACACAAGTTAACATGCTTTTGGTGCAACAGCACATAAACCCCTATAATATTTAGCTTGTCATCTCTCTTTTGCGTCTCAGCTTCTTCTAGTAACTAGAAGGCAAATTACAGTGTTCCTCAGGGAATCCACACCCCGTTACATTATTTAATCTTCACAACTTTGGCTTCTTGACTATTGTCTCTACTTCCAGGTTTTGGCTTTAGATACCTAAGTATGCCAAAAAGCTAGTGATCACATTAAGGTATGTCATACCCTCTTAAAGCTTCTAAGTATTACCAGATTAATATTCCAGAATGAACTGATTCATCCCTAAAGAGAAATTTTAGAAATTCAGTAATAAATATTTAGTTATAGAAATATTCCACCTAAGTAAATTTTCCATGTGATTAGAGCTTTCATGGATGTTTAAATAAAACTTCAGTTTGGGGACATTTCTGATAAAAATAAATCTTCCTAAAGTACATATATGCACTTTCTCACCTTCTTAAATAGATGATATTAAACCTTTGCTTAATGTCTAAGCAGCATAAATATTAATCACTGAATGAGTATCTTCCACTCTGTGAATTCTGGCAAGCATCTTTAATTCCTGTAACCACATTTCAGTTTTTTCTAAACCCTGTTTTGTCTTTCAACAATCATTTCTAAAAATTATTCACGTGCTATTTCTAGCAATGCTGGCCTCATATGAATGGGAAGGGTATACTGGGGGGGAGTCTATTAAAACTATATCACTCATTTAAAATAAAAGTAAAATAAGCTCAGAATGAATATCTGAGAGATGTCCCATGAATGGGACTTTGTGATACTAATTCTGGATATTAAGAGATTCCTCTATTTTTTCTAAAATATTGTCAAGGGGACTGAAGTTGCTAGATAGCATAAAACACCAAATAATAAAATACTCAAAATAGCTAGCTACATTTATTTCCCTTAATCATTCCAAATTTCTCACCAACTTACACACACACACACACACACAGGTTAAAAGCAATTAAATACCTTACTCTTAGCTTTCAGTTATCTGCAACCCTTTCTCAGATCCACTGTAGCTAAGAGCTTATCTTAACTTGATACTGATGATACCCTGTTGTACCAAGTATCCTTTCAGGTAAAAGGAAAGTTCTTATTAAGTGACAGGGAGAACAGGTTGTCACTTTTGATTCTGGCTAGCCCATAAAGAAAAGCTGACCCATATGTTCTGGAAGAAAGACAACTGGTAAAATGCTAAGCAGAGTTCCAAGACTTTTATGCCTCTATCTTTGTTCACACTGCTTCAGCTAGTTTAACTGGTATCCTCCCACAGGCACCCGTTCCCCCATCACCCTAGAGAATGTCTGGTTTAAGTGTTCCCCACCAAAGTTTTTCTGCAGTTTCCCTTAAGTTGAATTAGACATTGCACTCTTTTGCAAATATGTATCATAGAAACTTCCTGGCATAGAGATCATATCTTATTTACCTTTTTTTTTTATCCCTTTTATCTACCAAAATACCTGGAACATAAGAGGTACTCTATTAATGTGTTAAATAAGTGGAGGTTTGGTGAGATTGTTTTCCTTATATGTCATTATCTCATAGGAAAAAGTAAGTGTGATTTTTTTGTCTTTCATGGTTAAAAAAAAGTTTCATTCTTTTATAAAACTTATAGAAGAATTTTTTAAAATCTATGCCTCTATTTGGTTATAGAATACTGTAGTCATTTTCAAAGGAAGAGACATAGCAGGATCATCTGAGAAACTGTTTCCAGCCTAAAAATTGGCAACAATTCCTCTCACAGGTTCCCACCCCTAGCCTTAGACATGCATCAGCCCCACA
Organism: Camelus dromedarius; assembly: GCF_036321535.1. Lineage (NCBI taxonomy): Eukaryota > Metazoa > Chordata > Mammalia > Artiodactyla > Camelidae > Camelus > Camelus dromedarius. The sequence goes on from NC_087460.1 coordinate 26,732,224, forward strand.
CACTACAGAGAAACATTTGGGTGACCCACTGTTCATGGTAAGTATGCCTCATTCTTTCCATCAGGTCTGGGTAGTCAAAACAGAGGTTGAAACAGTGGTAGACCCAGGTTCTAATGCAGTGTATTTTCCCGAATAAAGACAGTGACAGTTCACATGCAAAGTCGTCTTTAAGAGTAAAGCATTAATCTAAAACATTGTAATATATTCACTGATAAAACATTAACTAATAAAGATATAATTATTGAATAAAAAACTCACTTTATATTTCAAATTTCATGGCAAAATTTATGCAAAAATATTAACTTAAATGTTTATATTTGTTTACAGATTCACAAAGAATAGCCAAGCCAACTTCCCAAGAGCCTCTTTTCCTTATTGAAGCTTCTTTAAAGCATGCATAATTAAAGCAATCCATATTCCCTTGTAGCATAAAAAATTAAGCAACACCAAGGCCAGGAAAAACAAAGCTATTTTGAGCAACCCATAACCAAGCTGCTAAAACAAAATATATAGGACCCACAGTAACACTGGAGTCATTAAGAAGTTCCTGTCCTCTTGTCTCATTTTCAGCATGCACTTTCTGGTAATGCTCCGACAAATCAATAGCAGTTATACATCTTTTCATACATAATGGACAGATGAAACCCTGTGAAATAACAACTTTTAGGAGGATATACATAAAGTTATTTATGAAACAAAATATAGACAGTAAAAACAGACATAACAGGAAAATAATTAGTATATCTCTTTTTAGTATATAGAAAGGAAATTTTTAAGCAGTAACTGCACGAAAGGTGAAAGACCTATCCAAAGTAGGACTTTGAAAATTAGTTTCCATCCTCATGCTGCAAGTTTCCTCTGGTTCAGTATTATAGTAACCAGCTGCTTCAGTTGGAATATAACTACTCTTTTTGTTTATAATACTTCGTTCTTGCTTATCTGAGAGCCATTATTGGCAAACTAGTTTTTATTTTAGATCAAGAAATGACTGGCAGTTTTAACAAATACCTTTATGTAAGATAACATTCTCAACAAAAAAAAATTCTTATGATGAAAGCAATTTTTAGTCTTCACCATATTCCACTAGCCTAAGATACTATTCTTGTCCACACCCATGTGTTCCAGTAGGTAGGTTTCTAGTAGGTAACCTTTTATTCTAACTTTATGAGCCAAATAAAATCATTTAAAAACAATTTCCCAAAATCCCTATACCTAACAATATCTATATTTTAAATGTGAGATGTTACACTTATCTTTGGTTTGGGGTTTTGTCAGACAGGAACAGTAAAAGGATAAGAGGATAGAGGAATTGAGAGGATCAAGGAGAAAGTAAATTAAATGAAGACAGTGGTGAAGGACAATAGGTTATAAAGTTTATAATGTTATGGGTTTGGTGTCAAAAATAGATGTGGTTTTGAGTCACAACCAATATTGACTATATGAATTTTAAAAGTCACTTTATTTTGCTAAATATCATTTCCTCATCTATAAAATGGGGCTGATATTAGTATCTGTTCTTCTAGAGTTATTGTATAGTATATAAAATGCTTAGTCCAGTGCCTGAGACATTATAAGTGCTAAACAAATATTAACAGTCATTGGATGTACAGTTAGAGAGTAAAGGAAATGAAGCTAAGAAAGGCTGAGAGACTAGAAGAAAAAATAGAAATTAAAAACCTGAAATACTCAGTAAGGCCAAAGAAGTTAAGTAGTGAGGAGAGAAAAAGTTTTTGCGAGGACAAGCGGTTAAGGTAAAGAATGCAGAGATACGATTTTATTTAACATTTCAGATGAAACTATTCTACCTGATAAGAAGATGGAAGGTACTACCATGGGCTTGAGTAACTAGAAAAGAGGTAATAAAGATCATTGGCACTGATAACATTAAGAACTGGGAGGCTAAGATGTTCCTTGAGTCTCTAACATCACTTAGGACCATAGCAAGCAAGAAGACTGCAAACAAATGTTCCAAAGTGAGAAGCAAGGCAGGGTAGCAGTTAAAAGCCAGTCCTGGGCTTGAAACCTGGATTCATACCACTCTTAGTAGCACGTATGACCTTCAATTTCTTCATCTTAAAGGAGGTAAAAATAACACCTACTTCATATGGGGGAGTCGCATGAGAATTAAATGAAATAATAAATGCTAAGTGCTTATCACAGCATCTGATATAAAGAAAACATTCAATAAATGTTAGCTATCATTAATATCATTGTTCCTTTTGTTAACAACCCTTAAATGGGACTAGCTAGGGGATGAAAGTAAGGAACATGAATTCACTTTTTTTCTTTTTACTGATGAAAGTGCTGTCTTCCAGGCAACCACAGTCCCGAGTACTAAAACTACACAATAATTTTTCAAAAGAATGCACTGTTGCATTTTTTACCACAATATATTTATGCTGCCTACCATTTTACTCATTTCTTCACTGTAAGCATCCGCATATCATTCAATCATTCATTCTAAAAGTATTTACTGAGTGTGATTACTAGGTCATTATGCTACCGTGCTGAGAACACAATGGTAAAATAAAATGAAGTCCCTACTCTCAATAAGCTTGCAGGTTTCTTGAAAAATTTACTAAAGAAAATAATCACATTTTACACTCCACTAATCAGAAAATCCTATTAAAACTACCTTCAAAATATATTCAGAATCTCAGGACCTTTACTGTTATCGCTTGATCCAAACCACCCTCACAGTGTACATGGATCACTGCAATAGACTTCCAACAGTCTCTCTGCTTCTACCCTTACCCCACTAACAATTTTATTTTCCACAGAGCATCTAGAGTGTATCCTACAAAAACGTAAATAAATTTTGTCGTTTCACTGCGCAAAACTCCCAAGTGACTTCCCATCTCACCAAGAGTAAAACACCTAAGTCGTTACAAAAGCCAAATGGCCCTATGAGGTGGGCCTCATTACCTCACTATCCCAGCCTCCCCTCACACTCACTGTGCTGGAGCCACACAAGCTTCCTGGCTTTTTCATCACGCCAGGCATGCTCCCACCTCGGAGACTGTCTACTTGTTCCACATGACTGCAACATGCTTGTTCCAGAAGTTCACATGACTCGTTTCCTCACTTCCTTTAGTTCTTTCTGAGCTATCCGCTTTCTTAGAAACATCTTCCCTGACAATCCTATTTGAAATCGCACCCACCCAAAATACTTTCTGTGCCCCCTTCCCTGCTTTTATTTTTCAAAATAACACTGCCTCCTTCTGTACAATTTTAGTGTGATTTGGGTTTTTTGCCTGTTTCTACCCACTAGAATATAGGTTTCACCAAGATAAAAACTTTTTACTATTTCACTCACTGCCATATCTTCAGCATTCAGAACAGTGTCTGGCAATAATAAATATTCGGCCAAGAAATGAATCTCATAATAATAGTCATTACCAAAAGGATAAGGAATACTTTTCCATAGAAGAACATGGAAGAAGTCTCCATCCTACATGTGAGCCAAGGAAAGTTTACTGAAAAAAAGTAATTATCTGCGATGAGACTTGAAGGATAACCAGATGTTAACCAAGAAAAATGAAAAGCCAAGAACAAGTAAGGCATAGAGATCAGCATATTCAAAAGTCCAAAGATAAGAAAAAACTTGGAACACCTTAAAATTAGGAGTTCATTATGCCTGGATCAAAGAACATTAAAGAAAAAAAAAAAACCACATATATAAGGTTGACTGATTTCCCACAAAAGTAAAAATTTAATGCCATGGGGAAAGGTAACATTTTCAACAAATGGTCCTGACAGGCATATGGGGGGAAATGTGATTTCCATATTCACATGGAAAAAATGAAACTCAACCAGTACCTCATACCATACATAATAATTTAAAAGAAACCACAGACTTAAATGTAAATGCTAAAATGATTTTTTCATCCTTCAGTCTTTTTTTCTGAAATATAGTTGATGTACAATATTATATGTTACAGGTGTACAGTATGATTCACAATTTTTAAAGGTTATACTCCATTTATAGTTACTATAAAATATTGGCTACATTCCCTGTGTTGTACACTGTATCCTTGTAGCTTGGGTTTTATTTTTTTAATCAGGAGAAAGTTTTGCAGTGTTGGGGTAGGCAAAAAATTTTGCAGAACCCAAAAAGCACTAACCATAAAAGAAAAGGGTGACAAACTGCACTTCACCAAAATTTAAATCTTCTTCCCTTTGAAAGACATCATTAACAAAATGAAAAACAAGCCAGATTGTAAAAAAATATACACAACACATATTTCTGATTGTGGTATAAGGCCTAAAATTAAGGCCCAATATTATATGCTGCCTTGACAACTGGTGAAACTGGAAGAGCTTCAATGATCTAACTACAAGCTCCCCTCCTTACTCTGCTCCAGCAGATAAGGTCCTCTAGCCCAAAAACCCTCCTCTTCACTGGGAGCAGGCACAGGGCCTGCTTAAGCCTGAGCAGCAGGTTTCAGTTTCCTACCAGTCCCTGGAATTATTCAAACAAGCCAATCACATCTCCTGTAGGAAGCAGACACCTCACCTTCCTGATACTATAATGACTGCTTCTCACAGCCCCTGAGTGTTCGTTTCTTCCCCAAGTGCAATCCTTGTGTGGCCCTACTTGGCACACAGTGTCCTCCTCACCTGGGCTGTGAGTATATGTGAATAATAAACTGCTGTTGATCTCACTTATCGAGTGTCAGGTTAATTATGTGTTGAGCCATCCCCATAAGTCTAGGGAGGGGCTTCCCTTAGCAATGGGGTGAATAGGAGGCAATCAAAACACTGACAAAGGACTTGTACTCAGAATAGATAAAGTCATCTTACAATTCATTAATAAAAAGATAATTCAGTTTTTTAAGTGGTCAGATTTCCAGTTCCAGATAAAATGGAATAGATACCCTTCTTTATTCTTCCAGCTAAACACAGCTAAAATCCCTAGGCATTATATATAAAACAAACATAAGACAATTTTGACAGATAAAGAGAGAAACGCAGACCAGCTAAGGAGCTCAGAAGCCAAGGACTGAGACAGTGGTGAGTACTCTGCATTTTCTTTTTGCATCATGTATTCTAAACTAGGTGCTAGAGAAGCCGGCAACCTGGAAACTTCAGTGGACCCTTACCACTTACCAGTGGACAGCACCACAAGAAAAGGCTGCTCTCCCTAGCCAAAGGAGCAGAAAAACGAAGATTGGATTTGGTAATATGGTGGTCATTAGTGAGTGCTTTCAGTGAATACTAAGGATGGAAACCAGACTGGAAAGGGTTAAAGAGTAAATAAAGACATTTGCTTCTGCAATGTGATATAGTAAATAGTCTGAACAACTACCCTGACAAGAACAACTGACATAAAAAATCACTTATCACATTATATATTATATGTATTATATATTTGTTATAGACAATGTTTATCTACCCTCAAAATTCATTTGTTGAAATCTTAATCCCCAATGCGATGGTACTAGGAGATGGGATCTTTGGGAGATAATTCAGTCATTAGAGTAGAGCCATCATGAGTAAGATTAGTACCCTTATAAAAGAGACCCCAGAGAGCTCTCAAACCCCTTCTACCATGTGAGGACAGCCATCTATGAACCAAGAAGCAAGCCTCCATCAGACAAAGAATCTGCCGATCTTTGATCTTGAACATCCCAGTCTCTAGAACTGTGAGAAATAAATGTTTATTGTTTAAGCTACTCAGTGCTTTTGTTATAATAGCCTATACTAAGATACTGTTATATATATTATTATACGTAATAATATATAAAATGTGAGAAAAATGAGCACTAAAGCAAGGTATTGCTTTATTTCTATTTCTTTAAAATCCTGGAAGCCATATTTCAAATTTCATTTAGATGGCTGCTAAAGGAACAATGTTAAAACCTAGAGTTTGTTCAAAGTGGGAAGCCAACTTCAGAGTAAAAGGGAAATAACCTGAGAGAAAGATTAAGAAAAAAAGAGACTGAGGGAGGGGGAGAGACATCGACCAACATCTTAAACAAGTCTGTACCTTAGCATGGGCTAACGGAAAAAACAACATCTCCTGAGAATTCATAATCACCAATAACCCTTGGGTGGGTAGTTGGATTTTACGCTAGTGAGTAATCTGAAGAATTTCAAGCACCAAACTTAATTTAAGGGAGTCTCAGGTTAATGGCACCTCTAAAGCAGTATTTATACGCTGATGGGAATAATTTGTGGCATGGGTAAAAATCAAAATCGTAGGAGGGAAAGATGATAAGCTGAGAATATGAGAGAGAATGGAATCCAGAGCAAAAGCAAAATGACTGAAGTCTGATAGCAAAAGAGACCTGTCTTTCACATACAAAAGTAAGAAAAAGAACAGAGGTGCAAGTATAGCTTTTAGTGACAAAATGAGCACATTCATCTAATGGTTCCTATTTTCTCAATGATGTAGAGAGTGACCAAAGGAAGGTGAGAATAAGGTAAGACACACGGAAGATTTAAGGATAACAGAGAGAGTACAGCTATCACAGACAACAGAAAAGGGACCCTGATAAGAAAGCACAGCAGGATTACCAGCCACTGCTCACTACCTTTTGGAGATTCTTTGTTGTTTTTGGTCTGAATGAGGTCAGCAATTACTACTAAACTCCTTTCCAGGGTTACAACTGAGCACTCTGAGCTCATCACATCATGAACACAGTTTGGAATGTTTTCCTTGAATGTATTTCCTTAAACTTGCTCATAATATAAAGTTCAACTGATACTTTCCTTCTCACTTTCACAGTCTTGTTAGATCTTATTACAGTTAATACACATATACATGAAGACAGATGGCCAGAAAGAGACAAAACAGATGAATGGATAGAGACATACCCAGAAACAAACACAAAAATAGACTCACCAACCAAGAGGTGGGGAAGAGTAGAGAAAAGGGGACTGGGTAGATAGTACAGTTAGATTCAGAAAGGGACAACTGACAAAAACTGTCAGAGCAGAAACACAAGTGTATCAATCTCTTAGGGGCAGTATTATGGGTGGTTTTTATGTTCTTCTCTCATCTTACCTCCTTTTTCTGTGATGATCATATATTGTTTGTTAAAACTAATAATAACAATAAAGCAACTACTAAGGCTGACTTTTGGAAAAATGAGGGTTTTTTTAGACTTATTTACTTTATCCATTAATTTTCAATAAGTTATCAAAGATAAAAGTTCTTACAAAGTCATAAATGAAGACAACAAATAATGTATAAACTTTATAGCTAATCTAATCTTTCATTAGCTTAGTAGTTCATGACAGTACAAACATAATTAGATACTAATCAACTGTAATTCTTCACAGATTTAAAAATCTTCATTAAGTTGAGATGACATTAACATTAAAGACAAATTGGTACTACTATTTTTTGGTCTTAATATACACTTTCTCAGTCTCAACTAAGCACAAATAGCTATCCATAAACATGATTCAAAAGGTGCTTTTCAATTTGTAAGAAAGATTTCTGAGAACTTTTTCTACAAAAGTTTAAATTACCAGTTGTTACTTGAAATATTTGCTATTTTTCCTTAAATATTGAATTTTATTGTAAAATTTTATTTTCATACCTCTGAAGAGCTTTCATTAGTGACATCCACAGTGTTTACAGGAGCTGCTGATGAATCTAAATCAGAACCTTGAGAGCCAACTCTCCCAGGAGTCTGAAACACAAGCAGAAGGGGGAAAATCAAATTAAATATTAACAATATATTCATAAACTATTTAATAACCTAAACAGTAATCAAGGCTAGCCTTATACATAAAAGTAGACATTCTCTCAATAATAACAAACAGTAGTAGAAGCTATCCTTTACTGGAGACCAACTGTACCTAATATTTTATCAAGATCTCTACCTGGATTCTCTCAGTTTTAGTTTTTTTGAAACTAATAAAGTTTATTTTTGTATATAGTGCTTTATCATCCTCATCTCACTTTCACAGAATATCTTATTTAATCACAATGACATCTCTGAGAGAGGCAGGGATAATGTTATCTCTATAGATAAGAAAAGAGAGAAAATAGACATCACAAAGCAGCTAAAAGATTTCTCAAAATTGTACTGTTAAAAAAAAAAAGGAAGCAGAACCAAAATGCTAAAATTTTAATTCCTCTTGCATTTCTCTCTACTACACCAACTAAACTACAATTATTTGAGGGGAGCTAAAAAGATCAACACAACACACATTATCTAGTCACCCATCCATCTACCACGATACTAAACATTACCAATCTATCTCCAATACTTAATATTCCATTGTCAGAGACAGTTTGGAGGGTTCAAGATGATGGTGTAAAAAGATCCTGAATGAACCTCCACCCACAGACACAACAAATATACACTTACCTATGGAATAGTTCTCCCAGAAAGGGACCTGGAAACTGAATGAACAGAACCTCCACAGCAAAGGGTAAAAGGACAGCAATGAGATGGATAGGAGAGGCAGTCACAAAACCAAAACTACAGCAAGCCACAATTGGGAGGGATCACAAAGGAATAGATCTTTCCCCTGAGAAGCAAGGGATTTAAGCATCACATTAAGCACCCCAACGCCTACACCCTGCACGAGAGATGAGAACCAAAACATCTGGGTTTGAAAACCAATGGGGAATATGCCTGGGAAAACTAGAAAACTATAGGGAATAGAAAATCTGCTCTTAAAGGACTTGCACAAAGACTCATTTGACCTGAAAACCAGTGCAAAAACACCAAGCTGTAAAGTGCATGAACAATGGGTAAAGGGGACTCACCTACTAGCCTTGAAGCATCTGCTGGAGGGGCAGGAACCAGTTGGCACACCCCCAGGGACTGAGTCACTGGCAGGAGCCATTTATGTGATCTCAGGCTACCTTGCTAATACCAGTGCTGGCTGGCACCATTTTGGAATTCTCCATCCAACCTGTTAGCGCCAATGGTCACACCCCCACTGAAGCTAGCATTAACCTGATACCTAAATCAGACCAAAAAAGAAAATTACAGGCCAATTTCTTTGATGAACATAGATGCAAAAATCTTCAACAAAATATTAGCAAACTGAATCTAACAATACATTAAAAGGAGCATGCACTATAATCAAGTAGGATTTATTCCAAGATGCAAAGATCATTCAACATCCACAAAGCAATCAACATGATACATATTAACAAAATGAAGGATAAAAATTATACTGTTATCTCAATAGATGCAGAAAAAGCATTTGACAAAATTCAACATCCATCTATGACAAAAACTCTCAACAAAGTAGGTATAGAGGAAATGTACCTCAACAAAATAAAGGCCATATAGGACAGATCCACAGCTAATATCACACTCAACAGTGAAAAGCTGAAAGCATTTCCTCTAAGATCAGGAAATAAGACAAGGATACCCACTATAGACACTTTTATTTAACATACCATTGGAAATCCTAGCCAAAGCATGTAGGCAAAGTAAAATAAAATAAAATTTAATTTAATTTAATAAAAAATAAAATAAGGAAAGAAAAAAGCATCCAAATCTGAAAAATAGAAGTAAAACCATCACTATTTTTGCAGATGACATGATACTATATATAGAAGACCAGAAAGACTACACACACATACACACAGTTAGCACTAATAAATGAATTCAGTGAAGTCACAGGATATAAACTCAACATACAGAAATCTGTAGCATTTCTACACCAATAACAAATATCACAGAGAGAAACTAACAAAACAACCACAGTTACAATTACATCAAAAAGAATAAAATAACTAAGAATAAATTTAACCAAAGAGGTAAAAGACCTGTACAGTGAAAAACCAAAAGACAATGATGAATGAAACTGAGGAAGATACAAATGGAAAGATATTCCACAGTCACTGATTGGAAGAATTAATATTCTTAAATTGTCCATACTTCCCACAGCAATCTACAGATTCAATGCAATCCCTATTGAAGTTCTAACGGCATATTTCACAGAACTAGAATAATTCTAAAATTTGTATGGAACCATGAAAGACCCCAAATAGTCAAAATAATATTAAGAAGAAAACAATGGAGGTGTCATGCTCCCTGATTTCAAACAATACTATGAAGCTACAGTAATCAAAACAGTGTGGCACTGGCACAAAAACAGACACACAGGTCAATGAAACAGAATTGAGAGCCCAGCAATGTAAACCCACACATATGTGGACAGCCACGTGCAAAAGAATGAAACAACTCAAAATGGATTAAAGATTTGAATGTAAAACCTGAAACCATGAAATTTTTAGAAGAAAACATGGGCAGTAACTTCACTGACATCAGTTTCTGTGGATCTGACTCCAAAGGTAAGGGAAATAAAAGCAAAAATACACAAATGGGACTGTATCAAACTAAAAATCTTCTGTACAGCAAAGGAAACTATCATCAAAACAAAAAGGCAATCTACTGAATGGAAGAATGTATCTACAAATTATATACTCGATAAGGGGTTATTATCCAAATATACAAAGAACTCACAACTCAACAACCAAAAAACAACTCAATTAAAAAAATGAGCAGAGGATCTGAACAGACATGTTTCCAAAGACATGTGCCAACAGGCACAAGAAAAGATGTTCAATATCACTAATTATTAGACGAATGGAAATCAAAACCATAATGAGATATCACCTCACACCTGTCAGAAAAGACAAGAAACAACAAATGTTGGAAAGGGTGTGGAGAAAAAGGAACCCTGAAAACTGGTGATTTGACTATAAACTGGTGTAGCCACTATGAAAAAAAAAGTATGGAGAGTCCTCAAAAAATTAAGAATGGAACTACCATATGACCCAGCTATTCCATTTCTGGGTATTTATCTGAAAAATACAGAAACACTAATTCATAAAGATATATGCACCCCTATGTTCATTACAGCATTACTTACAATGGCCATGATATGAAAACAACCTAAGTGTCCAACAATGGATGAATGGATACAGAAGATGCAATAAACACACACACACACACACACACACACACACACACACACACACACACTAGACTACTAGTCAGCCATAAAAAATGAAATTCTGCAGTATTTGCAATAACATGGATGGACCTTGGCGCATGATGGACTATGCTAAATGAAATAAGTCAGATGGAGAAAGACAAACACTACATGATTTCACTCATATGTGAAACCTAAAAAAAACAAACAAACTCAGATACAGAGAACAGATGAGTAGTTACAAGAGGTAAAGAAGGTTGGGAAAATAGGTAAAGAGGGTCAACTGTATGGTGATTGACAGCAACTAGACCTGGGGTGGTGACCACTTTGTAATAAACACATATGTCAAATTATAAAGCTGCACACCCATTCTTATATAATAAAATCTTAAGTGGACTATCTTCAAAACAAAGAATAGGTTAACAAAATTGTAACAAACACACTCAACAAACCTGACAATTAAAAGTGCCAAGAGTGAAGGTTGTGGAGAAAATTTACAACACATGTGATATGATGTTGAATTTGTACAAGAGGTAAAAAGTACAAAATTTGCATATATTATGACTTCAATTATGTAAAGACATAAACAGAGTTCGAAAGGTCATAGGAGATTGAGGCATTTTACGCTAGGGTTATTTTTGTTGTTGTTACTATTTTTTCCCTATGTTATTGAAAGGATGAGATTTGTGTTAATGATTTTGTTAATCACCCACCTACCTCCTCCCAAAAATTTTTTATTAGCATGGTCATATTATTCTAATTTTCAGACTTTTTTAAATGTAAAAAAATTGGGGCTTGCAAAAAGATCTAGATGATTATATTTACCCAACACCTATCATTATTCCTTAGCGGCCTCCACCAAACAGATCAAAATTTGAAAATATAAGGAAAAAAGTTTATATCGTATGAGGAAAAAAATGTATATGGTATTCAAAGTATTTACTTCAACCAAATAAGAACAGGTGCCTGCTATATATTTGGCTACCCTAGGTTGTTGATAATATAAAAATACATTCCTACTACCAACAACTATAAGATCAACATAAAGTAGTATTAATATCTGCAAAAACTGCTTTCAAAGAATCACATGCAAGTTTTTGAAGAAAAAACAGTACTTCACAGGGGGGGAAGTTATCATTGTTTACTGTATGCAATACCTTGAAAGGAAGTATCACTATCATACAAGTTTTAACAACATGAAATTTCTTTGAAATGCATATTTGATCTATTTCAGTTGATCTAAACAATCAACTTGTGAAAATGATAACTGCACTGCTCTAATCCAAAGCAACCAATAACTAAGTCTTCTAATTGTGACTGAAAATCTGATAGCAAAGAAGACCAGAATCAAAACAAACGCCTAGTAGCATATAAAAAAACAACTATTTTATAGATGAAGAACAGAAGTTTTTCTAATATCTGGTGATATACTGAGTCAGAGCTTTCAAACTCAACATAATCTCCCCACCCCTACCACTATTTATGACTCTACTCCAGAGAAGATCAAGCAGGAAGAGAACAAGAATTTCACTGGAAAAATAACTCAGTTTCACAACCTAATTGCTACTGAAATAAAGAACCTCATCTTTAAATTCTACCTAGCTTCAAAGCACTAAAACTAACTAAAAGGATAACTAATCTTTGTACACAAAAGAGACATAGTAAACGCTTACTAAGCAAATAAACAACCCATAACACTCTGAAACTAGACTGGAAATAAGACAAACAGGCAAAAGCTGAGTTAATAATAGATTAATTGCCACACACACACACACACACACAAAGGTGACTTGACTAAAAAATGAATTATTACTTTTAAAAAAATATTTGAAAAAAATTGTTATAGGCTACTAAACACACCTTATGCTTAGCAAAATTATTTCTGAAAATGGAAAGGATACAAGTATTAGAAATTAAATTACATATAACCTCAAAACCTTGGGGACTTAAAAGACATCTATTAGGATTTCTTATAAAATGTAACTTTCAGCACTGATTTTGTCACACTATTTCACCCTCAGCCCACCATAGAAACCAATTAGGAAAATTTTCACAAATTCAAAAAATGTGAAAAGCCACCTACTATATGCAGACCCTAAGAAGGGTGCTTTAAATACATTACCTGATCCTTGCACTAAAAACAATAATCGAAGATTTCTTAGGGCCCTCACTACCTCTTTACTACTATTAAGAGCTAAGACCTTACCACATTCAGATGAACTGAGAAGTATATTTGCAAATGATACTGTTTTTATGTCATGGAAAGCATTCCAGGGCTTCCCAGGGAGTTTTCATGCTCAATCTCTTAGCTTACTGTACACTATTCAGTGATCTCATTTACTCCTTTAATTTTAATAACCCCCAATGCAGACAAAAACAAAATGCTAAATCTAATCCAGATCTCTGCTGAACTTCAAATTCATATTTTCCTGTCCTGCTAAATATTTCTACCAGAGTGCCTTGGAAGCACCCCTAAGTCATTTTGTTCAAAACCAAATCCATTATCTTTTTCCACAAACCTTTTACCTGTCTGCATTCTCTATCTCAAATTACAAAAACATCACATACTCATCTTGCCTAAATCCAAAGCATTACCCTTAACTATTCTCTTCCTTAAACGTCACATCCAATCCCAAGTTAATTCAATCATCTACATTATCTGACATGCATCTCAAAAATGTTCTCCTAGAACAGTCTACCCAAGCAATAGAAATAGAAGAATAAACAAATGGGACCTAATTAAACTTACAAGCTTCTGCACAGCAAAGGAAATCATAAGTAAAACAAAAAGACAACCTATGGAATGGGAGAAAATTTTTGCAAATGAAACCGACAAAGGCTTGATCTCCAGAACATATAAGCAGCTCATACGAGTTAATAAGAAAAAAACAAACAACCCAATCCAAAAATGGGCAGAAGACCTAAACAAGCAATTCTCCAAGGAATAAATACAAATGATCAATAGGTACATGAAAAAATGCTCAATATAACTAATTATCAGAGAAATGCAAATCAAAACTACAATGAGGTATCACCTCACACCAGTCAGAATGGCCATCATTCAAAAATCCACAAATGACAAATGCTGGAGAGGCTGGTGGGAATGCAGTTTGGTACAGCCACTGTGGAAAACAGTATGGAGATTCCTCAAAAGACTAGGAATAGACTTACCATATGACCCAAGAATCCCGCTCCTGGGCATATATCCAGAAGGAACCCTATTTCAAAATGACACCTGCACCCCAATGTTCATAGTAGCACCATTTACAATAGCCAAGACATGGAAAGAGCCTAAATGTCCATCAACAGATGACTGGATAAAGAAGAGGTGGTATATTTATACAATGGAATACTATTCAGCCATAAAAACCGACAACATAACGCCATTTGCAGCAACATGGATGCTCCTGGAGAATTTCATTCTAAGTGAAGTAAGCCAGAAAGAGAAAGAAAAATACCATATGAGATCGCTTATATGTGGAACCTAAAAACAAACAAACAAATAAATCATAAATACAAAACAGAAACAGACTCATAGACATAGAATACAAACTTGTGGTTGCCAAGGGGGTGGGTGGTGGGAAGGGATAGACTGGGATTTCAAAATGTAGAATAGACAATCATCTACATTAATTTTGAATCTATCCTTCTCCATCTCCTTTGCCGTTAACTCAGTTCAAGGTGTCATCATCTCTCACCTAGACTATAAAAAAGACTTAATTTAGCACTCTATCTCTACACCACAATTCCAGTTACTTTCTAATTTATTTCCCAAAGCACCTCAAATGAATCATATCCAAAATCAAACCCACTTATCTCAATGTTCTACCATCCTAGGGAAAAAGTTCATTTCCTCCTATGTTCTCTAGCTGAGTTAATAACCCTCATTTATTGAAAACCTCAGCTAAAGTCTAACTAAACACAAATTGGTATCTGTACATCACTGTTCATAGAAGCATTATTGACAATAGCTAAAAAGGTGGAAACAACCCAAATGTCCACTGATAGATATGTGGATAAACAAAATGTGATATATACATACAATAGATTATTATTCAGCCTTTCAAAGGAAGGAAATTCTAATCATGCTACAACATGGACATACCTAGGAAGTATTAAGCTAAATGATATAAGCCAGACACAAAACGACCAATATATGTGACTCCACTAATATGAGGTCCTAGAATAATCAAATTCATAAAGACAAAAAATAAAATAGTGGTTGTCAGAGGCCAGGGGTAAGGGGAATAGGAGTTATTGTTTAATAATACAGAGTTTCAGTTTGGTAATGATTTTAAAAAATTCTGGAAATAGCTGTGATGGTTGCACAACAATATGAATGTACATAATGCCACTAAATTGTATGCTTTAAAATAAAAACGCTGAATTTTATGTTGCCACAATTTTTAAATTTTTTTAAAAATTTTAAACCTAACTGAATCTCAAGCTAGTGGTATAGCCACACAAAGAAAATAATTATTTCAAGTGTTTTAAGAACAGTGTTTTGACTATATAGCCTTAGTGAGCAATAGTATAAAGATAAACAGAATTGCTTTAAAAAAAAAAAGTAAAATTCATATTCAGTAATCTTATTAACAATATTAACATTGTTATTTTAAAGCTATTTTATGTATATATTTATGAAAATTGTGTTAATGTTAAGAACCAAGATATTCAGTATAAAATTTAAAAATATAAACTCAAATAAGGAAAAAGCATTTTATAATCTTAAATTTGAACTCTTGTTTTGCTTTTCAAATCTATCAATATGTATATGTGTATATATAACCTAGTTCTAATCTTGAAAGCTTAAAAGCAATGAAAACAGAGAAGCAATGAGCACTCTAAATGTCCAGACAGCGCTATCTAAACAGCATTCTCCATTTAAAAGAGCCAGGACTCTTTGGAGAAATGGATTATTCCAGCCTGGAGGAGAAATTTTATAAGATAAACCTGGGACATGTTGTTATGCCACAAAGCAAAGAGACTATCAAACACTGTTAGGGTCCAGTCAAAATAACAAGTCACCTTCAAGGTACTTCCACTAGCCACAGCTGGGACAATCTGCACATCAAAAAAAATCACACTGACTTCAAATGACTGAAACCCACTAAATATATATAAATCCATGAATTCGTGAAATATGTTAAAAATCCATGAGTTCTCTTTTCTCGAAGAAAGAAAAAGTCAAAAGACAAATAAGCAAGCCTCACTGATCACTATTAGAGTAGTGTATCAACTCTTACTCTGAAAATTCATAATTAAAGGAAAAGAATTAAGCGTTTATCCTGCCCATCCAGTATACACTGAAGTTCACAGCAACCAAATAGCCCCGAAAGATACTGAAAACTTCTTTACAGAAAAATGTCAGTTAATACAGAAAAATGTCAGTTAAAAATCTAGAAAATCAACAGTTTGCAACTGTCGATGAAATCAGTCTTTCCAACTTTGGTAACATCATACAACCTTTCCTTAGATAAGAAATATTTCTGTTCTTAAAACTATTATATCTTTTATTTATACTTCTCCTGTAACCCTTACTCATAATACAAGGAGGAAGAAAGTGCTGGTAGATTGTTATAGTAATGACCCTCAATGAACTGTGCCTATGTTTTAATGCCCTTGTAATTTTTATGTGTAATCCTCTCCCACATGGGCTCTGGGCTGGCCAGACTTGCCTTGGCTATTGACAGAGTAGCAAATGAGATAAAAGCAAAGATCTGAGAAGTGCTTGCACAATGGGATTTGCTCACTCCTTGCTGGAAACTCTTCTGCCACCATATAAGCCCATACTACCCTTGGACATATGTGGCTCAATGAATATAATCAGCAATCTGAGTGAAGCCACAGTAGACTATGATCCCAATCAAAACCACAGATATCTCCAGCTGTATGAGTAACTCCAAGAGAGACCAGCAGAAGAATCACTCAGCTTAGCCTAGCCCAAAATGCTGATCTACAGAATCTAAAGCAAACAAAATGGTAGTGATTTTAAACCAAAGCCAAAGTTTGGGGATGGTTTATCATGCAGCAACAGATACAATTAGATACAGTAGATATAATGCCATACCTTCTCCTCAAAAGAGAAAAGGAACCTTTTTGAGGGCAGGAGCCCGATACAGAGTGAGTATTCATCACAATTCCTAGTAAGGATACAATAAAAGTGTCCACCTGAGTTTAATTTACACACAATAGTTTTCAAACATTAAAAATAATTAATATAACTACTCCAAGATTTACATTATTCTACTTCCATTGTTTCTTTTTTAACTTTTTAAATTAAACCAGAGATTAGAAGACTAAATGACAACTGTCAATGTGGTTTTCAGGGTATTTGAGTAAAACCAAGTTTTTTTTTTTTAATCTTTGACAATACTCATTGGTAGAAAGGGTATTGGAAAACCATCACTCTCATACATTATTTGTGGGAGTGTAACTATATACAAAAAATGTACATACTCTCTGGCTCACTGCTAGGAAATTATGCAGCGGACAAATTCATTAAAGGGAGACCTATCTATGTGTACAGGCATGTTCACTGCAGTGTTGTTTATAATAGCAAGATTAGAAACAAATGAAATGTCCTTCAATAGGGAAATAATTAAATTTTGATAATCCATATAACGAAGTATAATGTAGTTATTAAAAATAAACAAATAATATAAGACACAATTCTGAAAATGCTAATACTGAAAGAGCTCCAAATTGTATTAAGTGGAAAAAAGAACTCAACTCATACGAAGAGTATTATTATACTGTATAATGTTAATGGACATATGCATAAAAATTGTGGAAAAATACACAAGAAACCATCAGCAACGATTACTGGGGAAGGACCTTCTACTTTTCATATTATAGCTTCTGTACTCCTAATCCCTAACTCCTGTCAGCTTCAAACTTCATATAAAATTTGTCTCTTGTCCTTTCCTGCTTGCTCTCTCTTCAATCTTGAAAATAGCCACTAATATTCTTCATTCTAATCTCCATTATAACTCTAACACCTTTAAACTTGTCTCATAATTCATTTTTGCTAATTATTTTTTGTCCTGAGTTCCTTCTCATTTCTCCACTTTCTTCTTAAAACTCAGTATATCCCAATCTATATCAAATCCTGATGTAGAAGGCTTACTCAGACTTTTCCATAAGATGACCTTGACCTACCATTATAACTCTACAGATGCTTTCCTATCCATCATAAAATCGTATACAATAGTAAGCTTCCCTAAAAATATACCACATGCAACCCTAACTCACTTATATCAGCTTTCAACTGAAAACAATTCCTATTTTTTTGAAATGTGAGCAATTCTACCTAACTTAGAGCCATCTACAACTTCAGTGAGTATGCAAATAGCCATCTATGTTATTAAAGTATTAATGCTGAATTAAGTACCATCCCTATTCAATTTGTCTTTTAAGTGGCTTCTAAAAGGCTATATCCCCCCTGTTGTACCTGATTCTAGCCCACTCCAAAATTTCTCAAGCACCACCACACAATGTACTTCTGCATCCTAAGTCTTTCCTGCCTAACCTACTGACACACTACACTATGCCAGAGAACAGGGCGAGAAGCATATACTTATCTAAATGCAATTGGCTCTCATTTTCAGCAGGGCCTGTCAAGTGTTCCAAAAACAAAAGTACATCTAAATCTAGGAATAGTGATTCAGAATATAGTGGTTGGAGTCACACAGACCTGAAATCAACTTCCAGTTTACCCACTTAGAAGCTTTATAAATTTATTTAACCTAAGACCCAAATTCCCATTTGTAAAATGAAACTGTTAATGTCAGCCTCACAGAATTGTTGTGAGGATTAAATGAAACAGTATGTGTAAACTGTTTTAGTCAGCGCCTGGCATTTGGTCGATATACTATAAATAGTAGATAAATGTATTATTATTAAGTGCACCTCTCTCAGAAAAGACCTAGATTCAAAATTCAAAACCTGGAAAACATCTCAGAAATCATGTTCTAAATGTAAGACTTCATAGATGAAGAAATGAAGCCCTAGAAGGTATAACTGGCTTACCTGACATCACTATGCTATCTAATTAATGAGAGAGTTGCAATTAAAACTTAGGTTTCCCAAGTCCTAATTCAATATTCTCTCTGATATCTCAAATGTTTCTTGGCCATCTCTCTGATATCCATCAAGACACTTTATCTTTCTAATCTCAGCTTCTTCAATGACACATTACAGGGACAGAACAAGATCATGGTTCCTTCTGCCTCCAAAATTCATATTCCATGATTCATGTGGGCCCTAACCTGGCTAACTTAAAAGCATGCACACAGATATAAAGTCAAATATATTCCCAGTCTCTATATATGCTTAGCTTTTTTATGGATACTTTCAAAACTCAAACTTAGTTATTGGTTACTAATAGTTACATGAAGTAATTTACCTCTCAAAGCAGTTAAATCAGAAAAAAAAAGGCAGCCAAGTCACTGAGACTACACAAAACTAATTATAGACAAGCTACTAGTAACTAAATTGGGTTTATAGACATCATACAATGAACTTGATATTAAGTAAAAGAATAAAAGTTGTTAATATCTAACAATTTTTAAATATCAAACATATAATAAAATATCTAACACAGTTAGAATTGATCTACATATCTTAAGCAAGTTTAGAGTATAGGGTGTTTTGATTCAATAAATATGGATAGACAGATGCAGAAATACATCAAAATAAGAATTCACAGTCTAGTTCTAAGAAGATGCCACTTTTCATTCTTCAAGTCTAAAAATCACTTGAAGGAACTGGGAAAGGTGCTAATGATAAAATTTCCTGAACAGACTATCTGTGGGCCATGTTCAAAATCCCAGAATGTGCTTGAAGACCTACCATGTAATACTCCAGTATCTTTAACAAAAATTCTAATCTACTGGCTATGGATTCTTCTTATAAAAGATATGTAAAACATCAGTTTCAAACAAAATTCATAAAATTAAAATCCATCCTGAATATTACCATCTTTTATGATACAATAATCCCTGAGAAAGACAATCCAAATAGCCGATGACTCGTAATTCAGGCTCCCAAGGAAACAGATTCTGAGACTAAAATCTGCAAGCAGAACGTTTATTGGGGAGTGCTCTCAAGAAAACATGTGCAGGCACATGGGGAGCATGACTGGGCCAAGGGAGAAACTGAACAGTATTGATCAAATAACACAGTTGGAACGGCAGCCTCAGTTAGTCCGACTAAGAGTCATGAAGCTAGAATGACCCTTCATATTAGTCTCTAATCGAGGCAAGAAGATGAATCTTTGTATGCCCTACATTAACTAGTAATGAAGTATAGGCTGCTTCCAGGAAGGTGACATAAACTTTGGTGAGGCAGCCATGATTCCAAGCAACTAAGAGAACATGTTTCCATCCTGAAGAGGGGAAATCTATCCACTACAACAAACGTAACTTACTTGCATTTGAGATAACCATAAAGTGCTTTATATTGGGGAAAGGGGGTGGGGGAGGGAACTCAGTAGAAGAGATCTACTATCTTCTAGAGCCTACTATGTAGCAGGTGCTGTGACAGTCACTTTGCATGAGCTATCAAATTTTACCACTGAATCCTTGCTTTCTTCTCAGCAAAGATGCTAGGAAACAGGATAAAAGAGATCAGGATTTGTTAAGTAACACCTAAAATGCTACTCTGGGGTTGCAAATGATCTGCAGACTCAAAATCCTGGTACTTATAATTTTCAACTAATATTTTCCACTCTGAAAAGCACTTTAGAAATCACCTAGATGGTACCCTCATTGGACAGACAAGGAAAGTAAAGCCAAAAGAAGTTCATGATTTGCCTAAGATGACATTGATAGCAGAATTCAGAACTTGAACTCAAGTTTTTTGATTCCAAATTCAGTGATTTCTCTACTTGCTCTGGTGCCTTTATACTCAAAAATTTAACAAAACCAGAATAACCCTAGGCATGAATCTTACTGTAAAGCTCAGAATATCTTCTCCTAGATCATTTGTACTTTGAAAATCATGCACACTAGAAACCTGAGTTTTAGACTCACAGACCTAGAAAACAAACTGTGGTTACCAGTGGGGGAAGGAGCGGGGATAGATGAGGAGTTTGGAATTAATAAATATACATTACAATACATAAAATAAACAAGAACCTACTGTATAGCACAGAGAACTATATTCAATTTCTTATAATGAGCTGTAGTGGAAAAGAATCTAGAAAAAAATATATGTATGTACATGTATAACTGAATCACTTTGCTATACATCTGAAACTAACATTGTAAATCAACTACACTTCAATAAAAAAAAAAGAATTAAAAAAAAAACCTTAGTTTTATACTAAAGAAATGTCTATGTGTAGTCTGCTAAATGAAATATGTCTTTCTGTCAACAATAATAATAGCTAACATACAAACTCTATGACAGGTACAACATCAAGATCTTTATATACATTATATTATTTAATCAAAGAATTAAACAATTCTTTGAATAAAGTCAAAGGGATTGTTTCCATTTAGCCAAGGGGGAAAACTAAGGTTAAAGTTGTTAAGCTAAGATTAACATAAACTGTTAGCTAAGATTACAGATATAATAATGCACAGAGCTGGGATTCTACTTGATTCCAAAGTGTTAAACTACCCCCTATGCTACAAGCCCTATGTTTCTTCTCAATTTTCCTGTTCTGAACTTTTCAGATTTCCATGATGTACATGATTTATTTTCATAACCAGAAATATATTCTTTTATTATTTTTAAATATTTATCATTGCTTAAAATATTTAGAAGTTGAAAACAGATACAATAAAGTTATATCAGAAAAATGTCTTGCCAAACAAAATAAATCCATACTTCCTTATCAGAGATCTAACTTATATGATTTACCTCTTAATCCATTCCTCACTACAGTCTATTTTGGCATAGAACTATATAAAGACAGGAATTCTTAAAACATTTTCCAAGTATTATTTAGATAATTAGCTAATAAAGTCCAAATAAAGTATCACTGAGACTTTGGAAAAACTTTTTTACTTACGTAAAACTTAGCCATAGCATGATATTAAAAATTGAGATGAAGAAAATGTGGTTTTTATTCAATTTCAGCTACCGCTATGGCCCATGGAACACTTAACCAGATATCTATGTAACTAAGTTATTCATGTTATTGTATGAAATATGTCAATCAATCATAGTGCATGCAATGGCCATGGATCCATCCTAAAGTAAGATACCCTACCATAGCCCATGTTGAGACCCCTCATCCAAAACAGCCAGGTTGTATGACCCTATGTCTATCGACAACTGACCATATGTGATCACCTGGACCCAAAAGTAGCCATTTACAAGCTAGCTAGCAACCAATAAAATGGTTCAGTAGCAAAACAAACCCCAATGTGAAGAATGAACTACTGCTGAGCTCCATGCTTAGGCCTCTGAATTGCAAACTATGAAAAGAAGTGACTAACTAGCCACACAAACTGGTACTAAATAGAAACACAGTGCAGTCATGAGGTAAAGTAAGAGTACAGGAGGGGCTTGAGCAAATCAAAATTACAACCCAGCAGAACTTTCAAAAGACTATAGACTCTGAGCATGCAGAAGGTATGAAGAAAACACTACAGTGTAAGAAAATTAGCTAGAATCAAATGAACCTAATCAGAGCTATTATCACTATTTCAGAGCCACCGTAAAGCTTATTTCTAGAAGAATGATCTGTAAAAGATGTCTTTCATGTATCACAATTCCTAAAAGAAGGAATCCTAAGTATCAAATGACCCCACTCCACTCCCAATCTCAGTTGATCAAACCAGCAGTGGACATATGACCCAGAGAAAACAACTTTTTATTGGCCAACCGGAGACCTACACATGATCTAAAAAGAAAAGATGAGGAGGGCATTTCAGATTCTTCTCTTGGGATTTGGGAATTGAGACACTGGGCCAGCAGACTATGCAAAGCTAAGGTGAAAAGCAAGTAGAATCATGTGGTCAGATGGCCATTTGGGGTCTTGGGCACACTGAGTAAGCAGCAGTGAGGAGGATGGACACGGAGATGCAAAGACAAAAGGCCAGTGGTCTATGAGACTGTAGAGACAAAGAGTGCCGCCTCTGTCCCTGACACCATTCTAGGTCCTACTGTCCAGAGACTCAACTGTACAGCAGTTCTTGTTCTTAGATCACTTTGAAACCTTACAATAAATCCTTTCAACTTAAACTGATTAAATGAAGTTTATAATCCTTAAAAATAAAAAGCATTTGTTAGATGCTGTCCAAGGATGACAGATTACATTTATATATTAAATATTTTAGTTTTCTCTTCTCCATATATCTTGGAAGAATAATAGTGTGTGCTCCCTGTTTCTATTTCCTTACTTCCCAGCCAACCATTTTTCCCTATGACTCTCCTGAAACCAAACTAGACATGCCCAAACTGTTCCATTCAGTGGACTTCTTAGTCCTTATTTGACTTGACCTTTCAACATTCACACATATCTAATACTTGACTCCACCTGTCTCCTGAGTGCTGGACCTATATTTCCACCTGCCTGGTGAACACTCCATAGGGATGTCCACACCTCTAGTTCACGCTCATTTTCCTCCCCAAACCTGTTCTTCCTCCTCTTCTATTCTTTACCTTGGTCCATTCCACCAAAACTATTCACAAGTCAACAAGTCCTATTAATTCTCTCTCTTAATTTCTTGAAAATCAATCTGTTCTTTCCCTATCCCCAAAGCCGCTGCCTGAATTCAAGTCTTCATCATCCCTTGGACTGACAACCAGAGATCCAGAAATTCTGATTCAATGAAGGTACCTGAGAACATTTTTTGGGGGGATTCCAAAGGATTCTAATACATAACTATTGCTTTCTGTTGTTGGTCTCTCCCTTTATGGAGCCATCCTCTTTACACAGCCACCAAGCAGTCAACATATAGTACTGAAAATACAATACACTAATGGAGAAAGAAAGAAAGAAAACAAAGAAACCAAGAAAGAAAACAAAAATTCCCACCCTAAAGGAGCTCAAACTAGTAAGGAAGAAGTCAGGTAAACAAATCACAAAAACAATGTAATAAATTTTGCAGAACTCTGTAATGTAACAGCTACTGCATACTAAGTGTTTACTGAATGCTGGAACTGTGGTGAGTGATCTGTGAACATTATTTCATTCAATCCTTCCCCAATACTGTAAGGTACATATTACACTCAATTTACAGATAAAGCAACTGCGTCTCAGAGAGCTTGAAATTTTGCACAAGATCTCACCTTCATGAGTGGAAGAGCCCACGGCTTAAATGACGGTCTAATTTCAAAAGCCCATTCTCTTAATTAGTCTGGGGTGCTTTGGGAGAAGGGAAAAAAAGCAAGCAAATAACTCCTAGTATCACCTAAACTGAGCAACGTAGACAAGTGATGGTAGGGTACTCTGAGCAGAATAAAGAGTTCTATAGAGATGAGGGGATGAGAGAACAGGAAAGTTGTGTGACACACAATTAGTGAAGACGGCAAGGTCAGTGCACGTAGAGAGGTAGTTGGAGACGAGCCTGTAAAGTGTAAAGGAACCAGAGCAGTATGGGACTTGCATGGGTCATCGGTAAAGAGTCTGGACATCTTCTGTGGGCACGGAGTAGTCACCAATAGATTTTAGACAGAAAACTGATTCATCTGATTTGCTTTTTATAAGGATTACCTAGGAAAAATATTTTAAAGGGTTTTCCTTATTACAAATTAGATCATTTGGAAACTTTCCATGGCTCCATATTATCTATTGTATAAAGTCCAAAATTCTGTCCAATCTCATCTCACAACTGTCCCCATCCACATGCAGAAATACCCACAAATTCCCATATGCTGTGCTAGGCTGTTTTGTGCTTTGGCATCTGCCTGGTCCTTATCTCTAAAAATGCCTTCTCTCCCTTGCTCCACCTTGCCTGAGTCCCTCTGGCTTCTGCAAACCTTCAACAATCTCCATTCCCTGTCTCCCCACCTTTCACCACGGAATTAGTTGCTTTTTCTTTGTGTTCACACTCTTCCTCTGTGTATCTATTAACACTTATCACATTGCTTTGTAATTATTTATGTCTTCCCCATTAAAACTCAAAAGTTCTTTTTAATCTCCCAGCCCAGCATAGTAATTAGCACAGAATAAATGTTCAACAGTATAATGAATGACTAACTTCACATACACACATAAACATGAATTTTTAAAAAATAAATGATAATAACAAGGGAGTGATAAGAAAGCTGTTCCCTGAAGAAATCTGGAATATGTAATAACAAAAAATCAACATTAGTGACAGCTAACATTTATAGAAAACTTACTATGTGCCAGTTACTATTTGAAGATCTTCACATGTATTAATTCATTTAATTCTCACAACTCTATGAGAAGGATACTATTGTTATTACCATTTTAAGAGAAACTGAGAAGTAACTTGCCCAGAGCTACCCTGCTAGTAAGTGAGTACAGATGCCACCCCAAGCAGTCTGGCTCCAGAGTTCAGGTTCTTAACCACTAATTATACTATCCCTTTAGCTCAAGTGAAAGACCATCAGTATATGAAAACAGTTCTAGCCCTAGTTCTTTTATATCTTAATCTCTTTTTCACTCTTAACACACTAAAGATAAATTCTACACAGTGAGAAAAAAAATTCCACTTTTTATAGTTTAGTATTTTTTTTAATTGAAGTATAGTCGGGTTGCAATGCTGTGTTAATTTCTGGTGTACAGCACGGTGATTCAGTTATATATATCTTTTCTTTCCTATCTTATTCTTTTTCATCATAGGCTGTTACAAGGTATTGGATATAGTTCCCTGTGCCATACAATAGAACCTTGCTGTTAATCTATTTTATGTATGTGTAGTAGTTAGTATCTGCAAAAATAAATAAGTAATAATTTCATCAAATAATTATGTAACTAATCTGGGACACCTTCCCTAATATCTTACTTTAGATCAAGGCCCTCTTGCTGTAAGCTTTTGGGGCTCCCTGTGCTTTTCCTTCCTAACACTCACCCGAGGATGTGACCATATACTTAATGTGATTCTTTTAAAAGTTCCTCTGTCCTCCCCTGGATATGAAGCTCCATGGGGTTCAGGTCTGTTTTACTCATCAGTGCATCCACAGCACAGAGTAGGCCCAAAATAGATGTATGAGAAGTAGATATTTTTCAAACGGTCTTCCCTATTCATCACTTTTTTTCCTGCTCACATTGACATCAACCTTATGCAAGTCATAATTACTTAGTGCCTAAAATATTAAAATCAATTTCATCTGATCTCTGCTTATACCCTCCTATGGTTTTAATATATCACATGCAACACCAATAAATTAATCTTCCTAAAACCTTCAATACTCATTCAATAAATATTACCTCCTATTGTGTGCCTGAAGGAAACCAGAATATGTCACCCCAAAATATGCCACTTTGGCATACTGATTATTTTTAATTAAAGGCATTTAAGAAAGAGCAGGTGCAAGAACACTCTGACCCTCATTTCTTCCTGAAGGCAGGAGATAAAACTCCCATGTGAAAGTCACTCTAACTGTACCAGGAGGAAAGACGTTCTCATCACTAGGGGCAGAGGATGTGGGGGCTGAGAAATCTGTACAAACAAACCTTGTTAAACTAACACTTATCTTCCTAGTTAATTCTTCACCATTTAGTTTCTCAACCCAAAACCCTTTGTCTTGTCAGTTCTTCACAAATCTTGTTTCTTTGTCTAAAAGGTGTAAGTGTTTCCTGCTCTGGTCACGTCTTCAGGTCTTCATTCTCATGTGAAGGCTCCCATGTACATGTAAAAATTTAATGAAATGTGTATGCTTTTTCTCCTGTTAATCTGCCTTAGATGAGTCTGATTATTAGGCCCAGCCAGAGACCCAAAAAGGGTAGAGGAGAATTGTTCCTCTCCTACATACCAATTTCACTGCTTAATAAATAAATCCTTTTAATTTCCTAATGCCTATAGGATGAAGTTCAAAATGTCAGACTTGTCTCCTGAAAAAAATAAATAAGAAAGCCACCCCAGACCTTAGTCTTTAATGCTATTCCCCATTAAAAGGAACAGGGTTCCTCAGAGAAACAGCTAATTTCAGGGCTGGGAAAGGGTAGATAATGGATAAGCTTGGAATACCTAGAAATTTACACCAGAAAGTAAGGAACAATTCAAAAAACTGTCAGGGGCACATCAAAGAACACAGGAGCCACCTGAAGGGGCTCCCACTGTTCACATTTGGGACAATTTGAGCACCAAAATAATTAAGTACAGTGATGAGTTATGAACCACTTTTTAAAAATGAAATTATGAGTCCATACCAACAGGAAGGAAAGAGGAAAGGAAGGTAGGTAGGTAGGTGTAGGAAGGGAGGGAGGGAGGGAGGGAGACAGAGGAGGCAGGGGAGGCCAAGGACCAATTGGTAAATACATAAGGAGTGCTGGAGTGGGAAAATCATCAGTTTGCAGTCACTATAATAAAAATTAGATCTAGCAAGAATCAACAATGAATGGTAAATATAGGGAAAATTCTTGATAAAGAGCAAGATATTTGCATGTTCTCATAAGTATCTGCCTATTAACTGCAAAGGAAGAAAAATAATCATTATCATACTGTCAAAAAATTGGGCTACACCTTGATCTTTGACAAGGTAATCAATATTAACATCACCTATGAAGGACCAAAAGACTTCATGGACCTCCAGGTGTCATAACCAGAGAAGGACACAACTTCTTGGCCAACTTCTGATCAAGAATGCATAATCTCAACCTAATCAGAAGAAAATGTCAGACAAACACAACATGAGGAACACTGCAGGAAAAAAAAAAAAGCAGGACAGTATCTGTATTCTTCAAAAATGTCATAAATTACCAAGAAATACTGTGGAAATTTTCCAGACTAAAAGAAGCTAAAGCAACAGAACAACTACATTAACCCAAATTGGACCCTATACTGGTGAGGGGGAAATGCTACAAAGACATCAGATCAATTGAAAAAAAATGCAATTATGAATAGTAAACTGAATCAACATAACTTCATGAAGTTGACAACTATACTGTGTCTATGTAACAGAATATCCCTACTCTTCATTGAAGCATTCAGAGGTAAAGAACCATAACTGATCCTTAACTGATTCAGGGGAAAAAGAAAATTACACACAGAGAGAGAGAAAATAGGAGAGAAAAGGATAGAAGAGAAGAAAGTGGGCAAATAATAAAGTAAATAGGATAAAATAGTAACAATAAGTAAATCTAGATAGAGTATACAGCTGTTTCTTGTATTATTCTTGTAACTTATTGTAAGTTTGAAATTAGTTCCAAATAAAAAGCTAAAAATTATATAATACATGTATTCAAGCAGACCTGCACTGTCCAATACAGTAGCCACTACCTACAAGAGGTTATTGAACAGTTCAAATACAGTTAGTCCAAAGTCAGGTGTGCTGTTAGTACAAAATACAAACCAGATTTCAAAGACGTAATACGATTAAAAAAAAAAAACTCATTAATAATTTTTAAGACAACTCACTATATCACTTTTATATTGATTGTATGTTGAAATATTTTAGATATATTGGGTCAAATGAAATACATTTCAAAAATTAATTTCACTTTTTATTTTTTTAAATGTGGCTACTAGAAGCTTTAAATTACATATGTGACTCGTTTGCATTGGACAGGGCTGAGCTAGACAATCAAGAATCTCCACAATAAGGTGTCAAGACTATCTTTGAAAGTTTCTCTCAATTTCTTTCTGCTCTAAACAGACCTCTATCTCTAAGTCACTTGGTTTTAAGCTACTTACAGATACTGTATTTTATTCACTGTGGTATCTCCAGTATCCATGGAGCACATATCCAGTGTTATAAACATCTGTTTATTGAAAAGCAATATGCAAAGGAAGGAAGGAGAGCAGGAAGAATGAACTAATTCCCATCTCTGAGTTTTTGTTTATACTGTAACTCTTTCCTAGAATCAAAGTAATTCTCTTCCTCTTCTAATCACATTCTTCAAATCTCATGCCCATTTTCATCAAGGAGACTCCCCACTCACACAAGTTCATTCTGATCATTCCTCCTCTGTACTACTACAGCCTTCGCTGTCTGTATCATTTACTTTGGCACTAACTTATGTAAGTTCCCTGAGGGAGAATTTAGGTCCCATATTTTCCAGGGTGAGTGGCATAGTGCTAACCAAATCAGTTGAGTAGTGAAAGAAAGGGTAACAAGGTGCCAGAAACAGGGAAATGGTTTGACAGTAGTAGTCTCAGTTTTGACTACTACTACTACAATATACTGTGTTGCCTTAGATAAATCACTTAATCTCTCAGTTCCTACTTCCTCATTTTTAAAATCAGAGAGACCTGTTAACCAAAAGAGAAATGTTCTATTTTCACAATTCTAAAATTAAATCCATCTTTTTCTTTAACATTATTGACATACACTAGTAAAAGGCAATCTAATACACTAATGTTAAATCACAGTAAGATCCTTAAGAAAGAAACAGCAATAAAGTTTATAAACTGCCTAAAGTACTAAATGCTGATAGTCTTTCCAACCATGAAGCACTTTAAATTCACATTTCTCTTCAAGGCCTATTAAGCAAAATAGTCAATACATACCTCAATTTTTTTTTTTCACTCAAGCCTCAAAGAAACACCTTTTAGTAGCTAATGGGAAAAAAAGAAAAACCAGAAACTAAATTTTCTATACAGTACCCTGGGACCTTATTGGTGATGTTCAAAGACTGTTATAATTGATTCTAAGCACATCATCTGTCTCTTCTTTCAAAAATGCTATTTAAAGGACACTATTGAGAAGAAAATTATAGCAGTTAAAATGAAAAGGCCACATAAAAACAGAATATTAAAGGTATGCGACTTAATTTCAAAGCATGGAGACCATTTCAGATAAACCTGTAAATCAGCAGTTTTAGTTTTAATCTTATATCTTATTATCTCTGCTGAGAAGTAAGATTATCAGGGTGGGGTAAAATAAAATGGTTGCCATGTTACATAATTCAAAGATTCAAGTTATCTTTGTTAGTAAATACCACCTGTGGAGTTAACACTAGTTAATTCCATTTACAAGATTTCTTCAAGGCTTTATCCAAATGCTGAGAGTTAACACTGACCCACCTGTAAGGCAAAAGCGGAACGCCTGTCAAGGGACTCTAGGTTGTCTCAGGAACTGGTCTGAGCTACCTCTGCAGCCTCATTTCCCATTAATTTCTGCACATCATTTCACCTTCTATACTTAATTGTTCACATTCCTCTTTACATTACCTCCCCCTTTTCTAACTTATTGCCCTGGCATTTGCAGTTTCCTCTGACTGACAGGCCCTCCCTTCTTTTGAGTTGCAAATATAACCTCCTCCCTGAAGTTTTCCTGATTGCCCCAAAACCCTCCCAGACACTATTCATTCCTGTATTACAAAGCACTGTCATTACTTTTAAATGTTCACTTCACCAACCAGCTGTGAATACTAAAGGGAGAGCCCAGATAGTATTTAACCTCAACTCCTAGCAGGTGCCTTGCATTTACTGATCCTTAATATAAGGACACTAAAAAAAGAAAGTTAAGTAATTAACTATGAGAAACAGCTGAAACTTTCCCATAAAGGCGTATATAAATTTAACACATTGGTTCTCAACCAGGGCAATTCTGCTACTAGGTGACAGCTGGTAAAGTGTTTAGATTTTTTTTTTTTGGTTGTCACAATAGGAGGGTGGAGATTTTGGGGGTGCTACTGGCATCTACTGAATAGAAGACAGGGATGCTGCTAAACAACTTACAATGCAAAGGACAGCCCCCTACAACAAAGAACTATCCAGTCACAAATGTCAATAGCGCCTTGATTAAGAAACTCAGTTGTCAAGTGGGGGCGGGGCACGTGTAGCTCAGTGGTAGAGCGCGCGCTTAGCATGCACGAGGTTGTGGGTTCAATCCCCAATACATTCATTAAATAAATAAATAAACCTAATTACCACCCCCCCAAAAAGTAGGTAAATAAAAAAATCTTAAAAAAAAACTCAGTTGTCAACTCACTTATTCATATATGATTCCTTTTCACATCTCAGCAATGACCAGCATGAATTCCAATTTTGTAGTTTCAACTGAAACTTCGGTAGCTGTTACTGTGTATGCCCCAACACTAAAAGTTATCTTTAATCATCGTAATGCTTAACAACATTAAACCAAGAGCACTGGAAAGCATCTTTCTGAAGGCTAATCTATAACTACTGGAAGCTACTCCTAAGTCAGAAAACACTTTGTTTTATGTATACACTTTAAAGCAAACCACAAGCAAACTAATTTTCAGCTGTGAACTGTGTGAAAGAAACACAATCTGAGGCATGAGGTAATTAATCAGTTCCTTTAGGTCTGATAAAAGAAAAATCTCTTAAGTACTGCAAGTAAATCATGCACAGATGTCTACTGTTGAACACAGGAACTGATGGCCACAGTAAAGGGTATGCATGACTTTACTGCTGCCAAAATCACCATTTATCGAGGTTTCAAAAACCTCTGACAAAACACTGTAAAAAAATAAATCATCAAATGTCAATACAGGGTAGCAGATTCAGAAGTTAACTATTTTTCCCCTTGATAGATGACCAAGTTTCACATGACGAACATTTCATGAAGCTATGCAGGCGCAAGGACACTCCCTTTCTATATAGTGGATCACTCAACTCTCTTTGGTACATTCTTTGACTGAATACTACAAAATCACTAATTCCTTCTGTCCTTTGAACTACTTATCCTACTCCCTCAGTAACCAATTATTAGGTTGGCCGCCAACTTTTCAATCATTTCTATTTTGTTGCACCCTATCAGTATCAAAAATAAGTTGGGGGGGGCGATCCAAAACAAAAACTTGCGTACAGTAACTCTTACAAGGATTTTGTTATTCTAGGAACTGATTCCTAAACAGTACACCTACAGCTTTCCAATGCTCTAATCTTTACGTCTTAAGGTTTTTCCAGGTTTCAAACAGATAGCACTGGCAGAAAGTAAAGGAGTAAGTGTATGCCGCTAGACAAAGCTTACAGCGGATTTATTCTTGGATGGCTCAAAAAACATACTGGGCTGGGAGGGGGAAACGCACTTTCAATCGGGGGAAAAAAGTTTCCAACAGTAATACCTTCCTTTGCAGCTAACTTTGCCAGTAAGTGTCCGTACCACGATTGGACCGACGCTAGGCCGGGTTTCACCACATTACCCTGCAGGGTTGTCTAGACGAAAAAACCAAGCCGTGTGTGGCAGGTGTGTGTCGTGTAAAGTTGGGGGGCAAGCTGGGCGGGGAGGCTGGGGAAAGAGCCCAGCTAGCCTCCCGCGATCTCCCACGGGGCGTTCTCCAGACCGGAGGGCGGCTGGTCGGCCAGTCCCCAGGGCACTAACTCCATTTTCACCACCGTTCCAGGATCTAGAAGGAACGCGCTGGCTCCACCCTCCCGCCCCGCCGCCCGCTCTCACTGACAGCCCGCGAGGGAGCGGGTCCCGGGCCTGGACGCGCAGGGCGGCGGGGAACCGGGCGCCGGCCCCGGCCCCGGCCCGCCCGCCCCTGCCCCCGCCCCCGCGGCCGGCCCCGGAGCAGACGACCGAGGCCTAATCGCCGCCTGGGCTGCGGGGCCTAGAGAAAGGAAATGCGCTGAGGAGGGGGCGTCCGCGCCACCACCTCGGCTCCTCAGCGCGGCGGCGCGGCGGCTTCTTCGGCCTCTGGGCTCGGGCTCTCCCGCTCACGTGCTCCTGGAAAGACGGTTTCACTCTCTTACCCTCTGTAAAATCCTCCTTAACATGGTTTAAACACCACCCGGTGCCGCCGCGGTGACTCTCCGGACCCCCCGCGGGGCCACCCACTACTTGCGGGTGCGCGGGCGGGAGGGACTGAGCCAGAAGGGGCCCGGGGAGGAGGTCGCTCAGGCGGCCCAGACTTCCCCACAGGCGGCGAGAGGGAGAGCGCGCGAGCGAGCGACGAGATAGCCAGCGAGCGCCCGCCCGCCGGGCCGCCCCTGTAACTGACAGCTGGGCGGACCCGCCCGCCTCCGCCGCCCCGCCCCCTAGGCCTGTCCATCCTCGGTGGGCGGGGCTGCAAGTGGCCTGGCCCGCGCCTGTAGCCAATCGGAAGCGGCGGCGGCGTGGGCGGTTGCGTGACGGACAGGCGGCGGGACGCTGGCCCCGCCGCTCCTTCCGGCGGGCTGGGGAACGCCGCGGCCGCCGGGCGCACGCCTGCGCTCCGTCAGAGGACGCGACCGCGCGCAGACCGCGTACCCGAAAGGGGGGCTTGGGGGACCCTGACCGCGACGGAAAGAGGGTCTCGGGGTGGGTACCTGCGACGGCACCTCACATTGCTCTGTAAAATTTGTCAATGTGATCCTGGCCTTGACTGTTCGGACTACACCGTCATTTCTGCTGGAAGCGCTTAGCCCCTGGGTGGAAGGAAAGGAGAGAATCGCAGACACTATTAACCAGACTGTTGGGCTTCCCTCTCCTGGTCCAACCCCTCGTTCCTTTTCCTACTCCCTTCCTGCTTCTAATTTCAGCCAAAAGAAAAGTAAAGAATCAGAAAAAAGGGTAGGAAGATATTGGAATTTGAGTTGGTAAAAGAAGTTTGGGGTCGTCCTTTTTGGACTATAGCGACAATGTTTAATGCACTGATACCGCTAACGTGTTGCACTATCTAAAGCCCATGCTTGTCCAAGGAATTTTAAATCCTCTTCTGATAATAGATGTGTGAAGTGAATCGACATTAATGCGTCTGTTTCGTAGATTAAGAAAAATGAGGTCACAGAGAAACAGTGTGCCAAAACAAGGACGTGGACTCGGAAGTGGACTTGGAACTGACTTCCAAGCACGATGTCATCATTTAAGTTCAAAAACCACAGCTCCAGAATCGTATCATTCTGCCAGTAATCACAAGCTAAGAAGTTCGACTTTTACCCCCGGTGAGGGTTGGGGAGCGGAGAAAAGCCTTTAATATTGTTTAAACGGGGAAGGAGGCAGGGGAAATAAGGTAACTAACCTTGCTGGGGTGGGGGAATTTGAAGTCTATCAAACAATGAGTGGAATGCCTACTGGAATGTCTAATGGAATGCTTATTAGGATATAATTTTGATCTTTTGAAAAGATGCAACAAATATTTTCAAATGAGTCCATGTAAAAGTATTTTGTAAAGTGTATTTTATGATGTAATATGTTGTTTCTATCCCAAACATGTTTTTTTTACTATGTGTGTCTGTATCCGTGTCTGTCTATAGTGCAGCAAAAGTCATGCCTGTAACTAATACATTATTAATCACTATTGATAATAGTGCACTTAAATACTTCTAGAGAAACATAGAAAATCACATACTCTTTGATCTTTCCAGACACAGGTGCTTTATTTTCAGACACTGAGAAATATTTTTAAGAACACAGGGTGATAAAACTGTATGACACAATAAACATATATTTAGTCTCTACCCCTGAGTGATATCCAGACAGGATGTTAAGAACATCTTTTGTTCTAGTATTTAATCTTTGACCCTGTTTCCTGACACCAGAGCATCTAAGACCCTTGGAATCCCACAGTACTGCGTGTCTTTTTGTATGCTAATGAAATGATGAGTGGTTAGAGTCATTAGCTTTAGGCTGATCTCTAGAAAGACTAAGGCAAGATTAGAAGGTTGGAATTTTCAGTCCCACCCCCCACCACCCCACCTCAAGGAGAGAAGACAGGCTGAAAAAGTTAATCACCAATGGCTGAAGATATAATCAATCATGCCTGTAATGGAACCTCCATAAAAACCCTACATAATGAGATTTAGAGAGCTTCCAGATTGATGAACGTAAAGATGCTAGGAGAGTAATATGTCCAGAGAAAAGAGGGAAGCTCTGCACCCCTTCTCCCATACCTTGCCCTACGCATCTTCCGTTTGGCTGTTCCTGAGTTGTACCCTTTGTAATAAACCAGTAATAGAAAGTAAAGTATTTCTGTGAGTTCTGTGAGACATTATAGCAAATTATCAAACCCGGGGAGGATGTTGTTGGAACCCCCAATTTATTAGCCAGTAGGTCCAAAGTATAGGCAACAACCTGGGACTTTCAACTGGTGTCTGAAGTAGAGGGCATTCTTGGTGGGACCAAGTCCTTAACCTGAGCCATTCTTGGTGGGATCTGTGCTAACTCTGTGAAGTTATTGCCAGAATTGAATTAAATTGTAGGATGCCCATTTGGTGTCCAGAGAATTGGAGAATTGCTTAGTATGGAGAAAAAAACTACACACATTTGGTGCCATGAGTGTTCTAAGTAGAGAAATGAAACAGTTTTTCCATTTAAACTGACATTTGCTTCTACTTTTTTGTTTTTCAAAAATTAATTTAGTTTAAATCTGCTTATTAATGTCACATGCTAAGGCCTTCTCTACTGGAATTCTCCAGTGGAATCTTTTGACTAATATAATAGACCCTCATCTACTGCTTAGCTAGATGGGTTATTCAAAATCTGTGTGTTCCCCTGCAGTTTATGATAATCCCATCACTAAAATAATATAATGGAGAACTTAATTACCCCAAAAGAAAACAAGTGGGTGAGACATAATCATGTAAGAATATCCTCCACTAATCTACCAGCTTCCCATACAAAACAGTCCTGCTTACCCTGTCTGGCCACTAATTCCTAACCATTTACCTCTCTTACATTAATATTCCATCAATTATTTGACTCCATCAAGACCTCCAGTCCATTGGCCCTTCTTTCTTATGATCAGTCATTTCCCTGGCATCCTCATTTCCATCAAAACCCAGCTTAAAACCTATCATCCAACTTTATAGCACCCCCACACATACTATACAAATATGCTTAACTTCTTCAGCTCTCTCTTCCTCCATTGTTTTCATCTAGCAGAACCCAAGCTCAACTTCCCACCTACTCTGTGCTGCACAGGGGTAGCTGAATATCACTAGAGATACACATATGCAACTGGGGCTATTGGGCTTACTTTATATTAATAGTTACAGATCTCAGACAGGCACTCAACACTCTCCACCAGCAGTCCTGTTATACTTTCTTCCTGTCATCTTTCTCTAGATCTCCAAAATGGCTTTTACATCTACAGTTGTTTCACTCTCTTACCTTGCATTTTCTTCAAAAAACAAAACAAAACAAAACAAAACAACAACAAACCTTAGAAATAAATCTGACCAAGGAAGTGAAAGACTTAAATGCTGAGAACTGTAAATCTGTTAAATGAAGTTGAAGATAATTCAAAGAAATAGAAAGATAGCCCATGTCTTGGATTAGAAGAATTAATATTGTTAAAATGGCCATACTTCCCAAAGCAATCTACAGATTTAATGCAATCCCTATCAAATTACCCAGGACATTTTTCATAGAACTAGAACAAATAACCCTAAAATTTATATGAAACCATGAAAGACCCAGAATTGCCAAAGCAATCCTGAGGAAAAAAGACAAAGCTGGAAGCTTAACCCTCCCAGACTTCAGACAGTATTACAAAGCTTCAGTAATCAAAATAGCATGGTATTAGCACAAAAACAGACAAAAATGGAACAATGGAACAGTATAGAGACCCCAGAAATAAACCCACACACCTATGATCAATTAATCTTTGACAAAGGAGGCAATAATATGCAATGAAGAAAAGACAGTCACTATAACAAGTGGTGTTGGTAAAGCTGGACAGCCACATGTAAATCAATAAAGTTAGAACACTCCCTCATACCCTACATAAAAACAAATTCAAAATGGCTTAAA
This sequence comes from Camelus dromedarius, assembly GCF_036321535.1. Classification (NCBI taxonomy): domain Eukaryota; kingdom Metazoa; phylum Chordata; class Mammalia; order Artiodactyla; family Camelidae; genus Camelus; species Camelus dromedarius. The sequence goes on from NC_087460.1 coordinate 26,768,878, forward strand.
GGCTTAAATATAAGACATGACACCATAAAACTCCTAGAAGGGAATAGAGACAAAACATTCTCTGACATAAATCATAGCAATGTTTTCTTAAGTCAGTCTCCTATACAAGATCTTATGGTAGCTCACAGAGAAAAAAATGTGACAATGAATATATATATGTTCATATATAATTGAAAAATTGTGCTCTACACTGGAATTTGACACAACATTGTAAAATGATTATAAATCAATAAAAAATGTTAAAAAAAAAGAAATGTAAATCAAAACTACCATGAGGTATCACCTCCCACCTGTCAGAATGTCCATCATTAAAAAGTCTACAAATAACAAATGCTGGAGAGGGTGTGGAGAAAAGGGAACCCATTTACACTGTTGGTGGGAATGTAAACTGGTGTTGCCACTGGAGAACAATATGGAGTTTCCTTAAAAAGCTAAAAATACAGTTACCATGTGATCCAGCATCCCCACTCGTGGGCATATAACTGAGGACACTCTAATTCAAGATATATGCACCCCAATGTTCATAGCAGCACTATATACAATAGCCAAGACATGAAAGCAACCTAAATGTCCATCAACAGATGAATGGATAAAGAAGATGTGAGATAGATAGATAGATAGATAGATAGATAGATAGATAGATAGATAGATAATGGAATACTACTAAGCCATAAAAAAGAATGAAATAATGCCATTTGCAGCAATATAGATTAACTTAGAGATTATCATCCTAGGTGAAGTAAGTCAGAAGGAGAAAAACAAATACCATATAATACTTACATGTGGAATCTGAAATATGATACAAATGAACTTATTTACAAAGCAGAAACAGACTCACAGACATAGAAAACAAACTTATGGTTACCAAAGGGGAAAAGGGGTAGGGAACAGATAAACTAGGAGTTTGAGATTAGCAGATACAAACTACTATGTATAAAATGGATAAACAACAAGGACCTACTGTTTAGCACAGGGAACTATGTTCAAAATCCTATAATAAACCATAGTGGAAAAGAATATGAAAAAAAAATATACACATATATGTATATGTCTCTTGGCTTTAAATTTCATCTGTTTGCCCAGGACTTCCAAGTCTATTTCTCCAGGACTGACTCTTCTCAGGTTTCCAGACTTGTATAACAAACAGTCTACTTCCAATATTTTGTCTTGGATGTCTAATTCAAACTTAACATGGCCCAAACAAAACTGTTTCATTTTTATCTTCAAAACTGCTTCTTCACCAGTCTTCATCTGTCTTAGTCTGTACTACCACCAGCTACTTAGTTGGATCAAACCAAAAATCTTGGAGTTATCTTTCATTTCTCTCTTTATCTCATCACTATCTCTGCCTCCAACCAATCCATCAGAAAAAACTGACAGGTGTCCCTCCAAAACATATCCCAAACCTGCCACTTCTTTCCATCATCACCCAGTCCATAGCACCTTCATCATCTGTCCAGACTACTTTATTTGCTAGTTGGTCTCCCTGCTTTTACTTTGGCCTCCCTATAATCCAGCCACTACACAGCAGCTAGGGACAACTTTTTAAAATGCATATCAAATAGTGTCACTGTCCTCCTTGATTGTAGCCTTTCATCATAATCACAATAAAATCCAAATACCTTATCCTGGCTCACACACCCTGTCAAGCTGGCCCTGCCTGCTCTGCCTTCTATTTATAACACTTAGCTAATTATATGCCCCAGCCTCCTTGAGCTTTTATTCCTCAGTTGCACAAAGTTTATTCCTGCCTTTGCACCAACCAGAAAAGCACTTAAGAAATGCTTTTCCCTGCAATCTTGTGGTTAATATCTTTGCATGCATATTGTACCTTAAAATTCATCTCCTCAGAGATATCTTCAAGGATCACCTCATCAAAAGCACTAGAGCAGTCTTCAATCTACCATAGCATCCATTTTAATTCTCTGCATAGCTGCGAAAACACCATTTCTGACTTTTCTTGTTTCTCTATTTGTGTCTCCCCAACAAGAATATGAGTTTAGGACCTTGTCTCTTGTCCACTGCTGCATTCCCAATAATTAAAATAGTGTTCAACCCATAGTTAGCAAAAATGAATATCTGTTGATGAATGAAGAAAGGAAGGAAGGTACTATGGTTTAAATGTTTGTGCCCACCCCCCTCAAATTAACATGTTGAAATCCTAACCCCTAAAGGTGACAGTGATAGTGACATCTGTGGGAGGTGATTAGGTCATGAGGGCGGAGACTTCAAGAATGAGATCAGTGTTCTTATAAAAGAAACCACAAAGAGTTCTCTAGTCTCTTCCTCCATATGAGGGTACAAGGAGTCTGTGATCCAGAAGAGGGCCCTCACTCGGCCATGCCGGCACCTTGATCTTGGACTTCCAGCCTACAGAACTGTGAGCAATAAATTTCTGCTACCCAGTTTGTGGAATTTTGCTATAGCAGCCTGAAATAAGATAGAAGGACACATAATTATTCCTTTAACAGTTGCCTTGCAGGGTTCCTCAAACTAATATCTTCCTGCTTGTGAAGAAATGGTCCAAATCCTACAATCTTGAGAGCAATTCATCATCTTTTGATCCTACTTTTGATATAATATCAAAAGATATATGTATGTATGTATGCTTCCTGACTCTTCAGAATTTCCCAATATTTATTGGAAATAGCCTATCCCCCACCTTCTGTAAATTAGAACATTTTTCTTCTTATTAATTTCATTTGCAACTAGAAGCAGATCCATGAAAGATAGTTTAGAGATTCTAAGGAATACACATAGGACTACTAATGAGCTATTTAGCATCAAGCAATTTTTAATTTTCTCAACTTAACTGAATTGTTCACTTTTTAAAAAATTGAAGTATGGTTAGTTTACAATGTTGTGTCAATTTCTGGTGAACAGCATAATAATTCAGTCATATATATATATATTTGTTTTCATATTCTTTTTCATTATAGGTTACTACAAGATATTCAATATAGTTTCCTAAGCTATATACAATATAAACTTGTTGTTTATCTATTTTATATATAGTAGTTAGTATCTGCAAATCTCCAACTCCCAATTTATCCCTTCCCACCCTCTTCCCCCTACTGGTAACCTTAAGTTTGTTTTCTATGTCTGTGAGTCTGTTTCTGTTTCGTAAATACATTCGTCTTTTTTTTTAGATTCCACATATCATTAATATCATATGGTATTTTTCTCTCTCTTCCTGGCTTAATTCACTTAGGATAACATTCTCCAGGTCCATCCATGTTGCTGCAAATGGCATTATTTTATTATTTTTTGTGGCTGAGTAGTTGAATTGTTCACTTTTAACAAATTATGTTAGTATCATTGAGCCAACTAATTGAAGCCTAGTACCAATTTGTGCTTCTTTCCGCCCTTGAGGGAAGGATGAAAAGGGAGACAAAGGCAAGAACTTCAAAGGAGTGAGGAGACATAGGAATTCTCCAGAAGTCCCTACTGATTTTCTTCATATTCTCGTTGACATGATTAACCCCAAGAAAAGTATCAGGTCCCTATTAAGTTTCTTCAAAGGCAGGTTTAGGGAAGGTCCAAAGTGATAACTATGTTTTAAGATCTATTCAAAATTATAAATTATATATATGGCTATGGCCAAGCCTATTGCATTTAAACCACAAATTGAGTTGGTGGAATACAAAATAGACCATGGAATCATGTAGACGTGACACAACAGAAATTCCCATCTATGATAACAGGGTGGAATCTTGATGCCAGTGTAGCTCCTTCAGTCTTACACAGAAAGTTCATGGTTGGGACTTCTGAACCTGGTAGACATCTCATTCTGCAGGGGTTTTCTAAAACTACACATTTTGGGAACCGGGAAAACAATGGGGAGCTGGGCTAACTCATCTTTTTGATCTGGTGACTATTCCTTACATTGCCTATTTTAAAAATATCAGCGGTAAAGCAAAGTGAAATTGATGTTAAATCAAATCCAAGTCATCATTTTTATCAGTCTTCTGAGACCAACCTGTGGACCTCCTACCTGAATAGCTAACTAAATGGAATAAAATACATGGACTACTACAAAAGGTGGTGTGAGTTAATTGTGGAAATGCAATTAATATCTGAAGCTGTGTTCTCACATGTTTCTAAAGTGTGTTTATGAAGTCAGATGAAGTTATTTAATGAGTTTGGTAGAGAGATGTCACCTGAGTGTTGGTCAGGGCTAGCATTCCCTTGGATTTGCTCAGTACAGTGTTCTTCTGAGTTTGTCTCTCTAAGCCCTAAGTGGTCCCTCAGAGGCCACATCAGTGGATGGGAAGAAGCAAGCAATTGAGACCCTACATTAACCACCCTTGCATCAGCTGGTGTAGTTTCACTTTTACCTGTTATACATAATGGGGTTCTGAGTAAGATTTGCTTCCAATAAAAAGTAAAGTATCAGCCAGGGATCCAGAAGGAATATGTAATTGAAAATATTTTAAAGGAGGAAACTATTGAAATAGGTACGGTCAAAGGTTCAGAAAGCCAGTTAAAAATGGTGAGGCACACCTAGGTTAGCAAGAGCAGGAATTACCATAAATCTAGTTGGACTAGTGCCCAAAGGGGCAGGGAGAAGGAGTGGTTACCAGAATCCAGAGAGAACTAGGAGAGAGAGCTGCAGGACAGAAACTGTGACCTTCAGGAGAGGGGTGTTTAGGAAACACTTAGACATGAAAGGGAGGGTACCAAGGACTCTATGTTCTGTCCTCATTCCCTTCTCAACTTCTCAATTTCCTGCTGGTGCTTTCCACTGGCCCAACTCAACAAGGAGCCGAAGGGCAAGGGAGCCTGTGGCCGCAGTGAATGGATCAAGTTCAGCCTCCAGAGGGAGAGCAGTTAAGACCTCATGTTAAATAGGAGTCAAGCTATCCTCCCTCCGGTGAAATGTTGGAAAATAAACTAGTTTCTGTATGTTCATATATATTAGGTCTAAGCTATTAAGAGCAAGGAGCCTGCCCAGTGCTAGACGTGTCATATCTGCTGTCTACAGCTCTATGTTAAATATCATAGACAAGTTTGCTGAGGATCAGAAGTTTGGAATTTGTCCAGGCCTACAAAGCTGTGATGCTTTCCATCTACTACATTAAAAGGAAATACAAAAATAATGGTCAGCATTTTAAAACTCTTTTCAATTAAAAAGTTCTGGAAATGGATGGCAGAGAATAGTTCCACAATGATTTGAATGTACTTAATGCCACTGAAGGGTACACTTAAAAGTGATTAAAATGGTAAATTTTATGTTATGTATATTTCACCACTATTTTTAAAAGGCGATAGAGATTGGACACAAGGCAGGGAGTGCAAGATGTGACAACAGAAGCAAGATGTTGGAATGAGGCAAGGAAGGGGCCAAGAGCCAAGGCATGCAGGTGGCCTCCAGAGGCTAGAAACATTCTCCTCATGAGTCTCCAGAGGGAACCAGCCACTGAGGACACCTTGACTTCTGCTCAGTGAAACTGATTGCAGCCTTCTGGCCTCCAGAGCTGTAAGGAAATAAATTTGTACTGTTTTTGAAAAACAAACAAACAGACTTTTCAATGAGCAATATAGCATTGAATTCAGAGTGTATTGATTATGACACAGTGTATGGTCCATATCTGTAAACGAGTTCTGAAAGATAAAAGGAAGGAAGGGAGAGAGGGAAGGGAGAAAGGAAAAATTAAATTTCAGGCTAGTTATTGGTAATAAACTTACTGGGAAAACCCTCCAAAACATGTAAGTATAGCCTCTTTCCCCCCCCAACTCTGGTGATTTTAAAACATATCTGCAAATTCTTTGACACCCTCCCACCAAAAGGTAGAGTCTAATTCTCCTTCCCTTGAAGGTAGGCTGGACCTAGTAACTTGCTTCAAATGAATAGTTGCTGTGTGACTTCTGAGGCTAACATAAAGCTGTTTAACAAACACAATATTTTATTATGTGATAGTTAGCTCAATATGCCTTCCAAGAAGTTGCCTAGTTTGGAAAAATCATATCATGAACTTAAACTTTAAGCTTCCAGTCATGTGCTAGAACTAGTCAACTTTGGAAGGACACTGCCAAAATGTACATGGAAGAATGACTGGTATTATTATGTTGATTTTAGGAATTTGGCTAAACAAGGTGGACCACACCTAGGTTTACAGCTACTGGGCCATTTCTATCCACCTCCCATACATTCTCAAAAGGTGACCAGACACTTTTAGGGTTTCTATTACATGTTATTTAGTTGCTGTTGATTCCCAAATCTGCAGTCTGGCTCTATCTCCTACATATGAAACCCAAGTATTTAACAGCCTACTGAACAAATTCACTTCAATGTCCCCCAGAATGCTCAGGTTCAATTCAAAACGTCTGGGCTCTAAACTGCAACATCATCTGCCTCTTCCGCCCACTCCGCACTCACTTCTCTATGACCTCCTGGCTTCCTATATCGTTGCTGGACCGCCGTGCCCAAGGTAGAAACCTGCCATCTTTGTCTGTTCCCTTTTTACTTCTGCCCATGCTTAACTAATCACCCAATCCTGTAAATTCTCTCTCACATCGTCCCAGTTTTCAAGTCACTCCTTTCTGACCTAGAACTCATCTCTGGTCTTGGTCTTGCATCCAACTAGCTCATTCTCTACCCTGCAGCCAGAGTGATCTCTCTAAAGCACAAACCTGATTGTCATTACTCCCCTACTTAAAATTCCTCAGTAGTCCCTATGATTTTCAGGACAAAAACCCAAACTCCTTACTGTGGCTTGCAAAGCCTTCCATAGTCTTGCTGCAGCTACCCCTCCCCCTTATCACTTGACAGTATTTTCTTGGCACTGTACGCTTCAGGCATGCTGAACTATTGCAGTTTCCTGGCTCATCGCAGTCTCTCCTTGACTTTTGGGCCTTGACATATGCTATTCCATATGCCTGGAATGTTTCCTACATTCATCCTCCCTTTGTCTCTCTAATTCCTACTCATCCCCAACTCTCACCCCACCCCAAAGTAAGCTATATGGCCTATGTGTGCCTCCACTTTGTACTGAACCCTATTATGGGTGAGAAGGAAACACTGTAGATTCAAAATGCTCTAGGCTACAAGCCTGCCCCTAAGGTACATCATTCAACTATCTCCTCTTATTCTGAATACAGACACCACCCCCAATTTTCAATTATAATTGGCTTCCCAGGTAGTTTTGTCTTTAAAGAGCAAATGCACTTGTCCTGTTGATGCAAGCAGAACAATCCACATGAATATTTTATTGCCCATTGTAAATTAATAAAATGACATTCCAGTCTCTGTAAGCTTGAATAATAAGAGTTTGCCAAGAGAAGACTTTACTTTCAATGTGCTGACAAAAATTCAAGTTTTGAGCCTGCAAAGCCAAGATTCAGACCTTGTACTACAGTGAGTTTACCAATGTAAATGAATTTCCTGAGATCTCTTGACAGCTAGCCAGCTGGCCTCCCCAGGCAGCATAATTAGACTGAGGAGTTGTATAGAATTTAGACTTACTGCACTTCCATCTCCCCTTAAGATTTGATAGAAACTCAGTGACAGAAGATTTCAGAGGCCATATAATTCAAACAGTATGTTGCTTAAGCCCATAGACTGCTTAGAATGGTCTGAAAATCTACAGCATTGTGGTCAGGGCTCAAACAAATGGTCTTTTGTAAAATATTAATCTGAAAATGTCTTGTTACTACAGGTAGCATAAGTGAGGAATGAGAGATGATACAGTACTTTACTTAACATAACTATTAGTAGTAGTTCAATTATTATCATATAAAAAATATTCTGGATGGAAGAGACTCTCTTTGTCTCTGTATCTCTGTCTCTGTCTCTCTCCCCTCTATCTATATCTGTCTGTATTAAGAAATGTGTTTTCTTTGTTAAGGGAGAAAAAATCCACCTGATAACTCAGGGCAATCAGCTCATTCATGGTATCATTTCTAAATGATACTGCAATAGTATACTTGATGCCAGCTTTGCAAGATTACATATAAAAATAACACAGTACCCTTTTTAAAAATGTTTTAAGAATAATGCTTGTTATGGATTAGTTGGCTAAAAATGAGATCCAAAAATACAATTTATTTGACAGATTTTGGTTAATATATAAAACAGATACTTGGCTGACAAAAAACCAAGAAGACAAATTAATCTGCGAAGAAAATTAAAGAACCACTTTTGGAAAACACAGTGTCCTTCTTCTCCCATTTACCTTGTAGGGGAAGAAAGGCTTCCTCTACCCTCTCAGCTCAAGTACCTGGGGAAATGCAAGTTAAACTAACGAAAGACAGATTAACAGGAGAGACAGCATATGAATTTAATTGATGTTAATATTTGCATGTGTAGGACAATTTCACACAAAAAGAAGTGAAAATCCAAAGAAGTGTTTAGACTCAGGGACTTATATGTCATTTCTAACAAACGGTGATACACTGTACAGAAGTGACTAGACAGAGGGGTTTGGGCTTCTAGAGCAGATAAATTGTGGGAAAGTGACAAGAAAATATATGGGTAGAAGGAAAGGAGGATAAGGGTTATTTTAGTACGGTTTGTTTATGCAGACTCATCTCAGTGCCAGCTCTCCATCTCCAGTGTCATAAATTAATCAAAAAGGAGGCCATTGATAAATTAATTAAATAGAAGGCAACACCTTAGCAGCCTACAGAAACAAACCAAAACCTAAGTCCAAAATGCCTCAGAATTGAGAATTGAAAACCTAAGGACAACCAATCACAAACGGCCAACTAGGCTTTCCCAGTTAATGCAATTGCTTAAACTATAGCCAAGCAAATAATTTCCTTGCTTAGCTTCCACCTGTTCTCTGTCAAAGTCCTTCCCCTAGCTCCTGTTGGTAGACTGTTCCTAAACACTTCCAGTCAGGCACTGCACAATTCAAATCAATTTTTGCTCAAATATACCCTTAAAAAATTTTAATATACTTTAGTTTATCTTTTAACAAATAATAAAGATAGCTCTCCTTTACCTGGTACAGGAGAAGGGAGAAATATATGCCCTGCTTTTAAGCAGAAAGAAGGATGGTAAACTACTATTTTCGAAAAATGATCAAAGAAGACAATTTAGGTGATACAAACAAACATATCATGGTATTCATGGTCTCCTTTCAGAAAACTGCAAAATGAGGTGGAAGACAAGAAGTTTTTATACAATATAAGAATAAAGAATAAGGAAGAGACAAATAAAAAATATCTGATGGCCCAGGACCGCATAGTCAAACTTGTTTGGGTGAAAAAGCCCAGAGATGGCTTGGCATTTGGGGTTTGGCTGAATGAATATTCAATGGGCCCTCTGTATTCATGGGTTCCGCACCTGCAGATCCAACCAACCATGGATTGAAAACATTCAAAAAAAGAAATTCTAGAGTGTTCCAAAAAACTTAAATTTGCAACATACCAAACTCCTATGAGGGTTTGGTATCGTTGCCCTGATACCAAAACCGGACAAAGATATCACCAAAAAAGAAAATTGCAGGCCAGTATCACCAATATGAACATAGATGCAAAAATCATCAACAAAATACTAGCAAATCAAATTTAACAACACACTGAAAGGATCATACACCACGATCAAGTGGGCTTTATCCCAGGGATGCAAGGATGGTTCAGTATCCACAAATCAATTAATGTGATACACCATATTAACAAACTGAATAACTAAAATACAAGAGAATCTTATCAATGGGCACCCACCTAAATGTGCATAAGAAATGCTATCCTTCATTAGTAGGTTTTTCCTGGTAACCTCCTGTAACTGGCTTCCTCCCACCAACACACAGACACAGACACACACACACACACACACAATACACACATGCCTTCCTTTCTTTTATCTTTAGCTGAAGATGGTCTTTAAACTGATAGCTTAGGCTAGTTAGGGAGTTACTCATTTTTCCCTCGGTATATCCCATTTATACATGAGGTATGCATGTTAATACACTTCCGTTTGTTTTTCTCTTGTTAATCTGCCTTTTATTACAGGGTGTCTCAGTCAGTAACTCAGAAGGGTAGAGGGAAAATGATTTTTCCTCCCTACAGTTCACTCAAGAAACTAATTAGTAGATCTTGGGGTGAAATTTAAAGCTAATAATAAATAATTTAGTCTTACGATGAGAAATAAATGCCAAAATCAATTTCAAATCCTTTTATATACTGAAGAAAAATTCTGAGATATCATATGTTAACAAGAAAAACTACAGCCCCAAACCATGTCAGCTGTGCTTAAGATAAATATCAAACCCAGATTTAATACCAAACTGCAGTTTCCATCTTCCTCAGGAATGTAATTTTTTTTTTGAAGTAGCATAGTATTGGTGTAAACTTTATACAGTTGAGCCTTGAACACGGGTTTGAACTGTGAGGGTCCACTTATCTGCAGATTTTTTTCCAATAAATGTACAGTTGACCCTCCCTGATCTTGTGTTGCACACCTGCAGATTCAACCAATCACCAGTTGAAATTTCCATCCACTGTTGGTTGAATCTGAAGATGCAAAACCCACAGATATTGGAGGACCGACTGTATTCACTGTACTATTCTATTTTGTATAAGGGACTCGAGCATGTGTGTATTTGTGGGGGGTCCTGGAACCAAACCTCCATGGATACAAAGGGACAAGTATATAACATATTTACTGACCTCGCCCCTTACCTCTCTGAACAGTTTCTTAGAGCTATGTGAGAGGATGTCTCTGGGGCTACAGTCCTCAGTAAGATACTGAATAAACTTGACCCGCAGCTTTCATGTTGTACATTTCATTTTAGTTGATAGTTCTATTCTTAATTTTTTGGGAGACCTCCATAGTGGTTTCAACAATTTACATTCCCACCAATAGTACAGGAGGGCTCCCTTTTCTCCACCTTCTCAGCAACAATTTGTTATTTCTTGTCTTTTTGATAACAGCCATTCTAACAGAGGTGATAGCTCATTGTGGATGTGATTTGCATTTCCTCAGTAATTAGTGATGTTGAACATCTTTTCAAGTGTTTGCTGACCATCTTTGTGTCTTCTTTGGAAAAATGTTTATTCAGATCCTCTGCCTCATTTTAAATTAGGTTGTTTGTTTTTTTGTTATTGTTGTGTTGTTGTTGAACCCAAGTTCCTGTTCTCTGTGCACAGTGAGGCCAACCAAACCAAAACATCAGGGTCTGAAGCAGAGAAAGGTTTATTGCAGGGCCAAGCCAGGAGAGTGGGAGATGCTCAAAAGACCCAAACTCCCTGATGGCTTTTAGGGAAGAGTTTTTAAAGGAAATATTTGGGGTGAGGGGTGCAGGGAGCATGACTTTCTTCTGATTGGTTGGTGGTGAGGTACAGCAGTCTTCTAGGAATCTCAATCATCAAACTTCTGGTCCTAACCAGTATGGGGTCTCAGCCTATAGTTACCATCCTCCATCTGGATGGAGGGGCCTTAGCTCCTGCAGAACAACTCAAAGATATGTATCAGATTCTTATGTATATCCCTCCAGGAGGAGCTCAGACTCTGTTTTATCAGCAAACTATTGTTTCTCTCAACTGATTTTCCTTTGTTTCTGCAGTTTCTCACTTTGTTAATTAGTAACTGCTTGAATCTGCTCTTTGGAAGAACTCAGGGAAGGCCTAGGAGACCAAAGCCCTTTTCTACAAGCAAGAAATGGGGGACCCGGAAAGGCTTTTGCACCCAGGAGGGCCTCACAGGGTTCTGCTCATTTTCAATACCCTCTTTTGCTTTGATACTCCTCTATCCTGAGGGGAACCAGTACAGGACAAGAAAGGGAATAATGTTTTGGATAGAGAGGTTAATCATAAACTTGGCAGAGGAACTTTCTTTTAGAAGGACTCAGTTTCAGTGTAATATGAGTTCTTCATATATTTTGGATATTAACCCCTTATCAGAGGTGTGATTTGCAAATATTTTCTCCCATTCGGCAGTTTTCTTTTCATTTTGTTGATGTTTTCCTTTGCTGTGCAAGGCTTTTTTAGTTTGATGTAATCCTATTTGTTTATTTTTGGTTTTGTTTCCCTTGCCTAGGGAGACCTATCTAAAAAAAATATTGCTAAGACTGATGTCAGAAAGTGTACTGCCTATGTTTTCTTCTAGGAATTTATGGTTTCAGGTCTTACATTAAAGTCTTTAATCCATTTTGAGTTACTTTTTGTATATGGTACAAGATAGGGGTCAACTTTCAATCTTTTGCACATAGCTGCCTAGTTTTACCAACACTATTTATTAAAGAGACATTCCTTTCTTCATTGTATGTTCTTGCCTCCTTTGTCATAAATTAGTTGCTTGTATATGTGTGGGTTTATTTCTGGGCTCTCAAATGTAACCTTAATCAACTAGTTTGTAATGTTCTGGTCAGCACCAATGAGGTAATCTGGAGACATGGCCCCTCCCCAGCCCCCAGAGGAAGAAGAACCAATCTGCATAATAAAACCCTTGATATTCCTCTGCCCCTCAAAAGAGGATAACCCAGCCCAAAATGACTATTTTCTTTTGCTAATGACTTCCTTGCTGTTTAGCACAAGGAACTATATTCAATAGTTTGAAATAATCTATAATGAAAAAAACATGACATATATATATATAAAACTGAATCACTGCACTGTACCCCAGAAACTAACACAACATTGTAAATGAACTATACTTCAATTAAAAACAAAAAAGAGAGAGAGTGCTAAGGCTTAGATTAAATAACTTGCCCAGACCAAGAAGTGGTTGAGTCAAGATATGAAGCCAGGTAGTCCAAAGCCTGTTCTGTTAATGATTTCAAACACTTGAATAGCTAGTGGACTGGTGGAAAACATCAGTAAAATAGGCAATATCATTCTAGGAGTTTAGTTGTTTAATTTACTTATCTATTGTAAAATTAGTTATATAAGATATCCATTAGACTGAGTTGGTTCTAATACCTTAGCAGCCTATCTAAGCAAATCAAAACCAAAGCCTGAAATGCCTCAAAGTTAAGAAATCAAAATCTAAGGACAACCTAACACAAACATCCAACTAGCATTTTCCAAATAAGACAAATGCTTAAGCTATAGCCAATCAAATAATTTATTTGCTTGGCTTCCACTTCTTCCCTATAAAAGTCTTTTGCTTTGCCCCTTTTGCTAGAGTGCTCCTAACCACTTCTAGTTTGGTATTGCCTGACTAGAACAGATTTATGCTCAAATAAACTCTTAAAAATGTTAGTATGTCTCAGTTTATCTTTTAACACCATCTGTATATTTTAAAAACATTTTCATAATCTTTCATCTCTTAACTGTATGGTGTTCATAATTTTCACTTCTAATGCCTCGTATTAATCAATATTAGAATGTTAAAAATCAACTCATGAAGGTTTTTTAAAAAAAATATTGTATTATATATTTGTATTAGTTTTTATTTGTTTTCTCATTAAAGATGCTTAGCAAATCAGAATTATATAAAGCATACTTTATATGTTAATATGTAATTTTCAAAAAGTTAAAAACATGACTCTCAGAGTTGTTGACCTCATTAATGAGAGAACCAGCAGGATAATATACCTGGTTCAAATGGGGCATAGAAAGACAAAAGTTATTTATAGTCATTAAGAAAAAAGTGCTAGAATAAGATTACTCAATTACATAAAAATTGGTTAATGCCCCATAGGGCAATAAAACTAACCTTTGGGTTACAACCCAGTCTTTTCTACCAGACACAAATCATTTCCATCTCTATGAGACAAAGATAATTGCATTGCTAAAACATAAGGATTATCTGCATCAATTACTGGTCTGGTTTTCTACAATTTAACATCTACTCTTACAAAGTCATTTTTTACCATTTATCACCATCGTACTACATTTTATGTATTTACCTTGTTTATTGTCTGTTCCCTCCATTAGAATATAAAGGCAGAACCCCCCCTTTGTGCATTGTGATATCCCCAATACCTAAAATAGTGCCCTGTCCCATAGTATGTACTCAAAATATGTGCTGAATGAACAAATTAGTGAAAACAAAGAAAGACACGGTTCACTTTGACTTTAAAAACATAAGCCATTTTAGGACAAAAAATGTAAAGTAACCAAGCCCAAAGTAAATTAAAAAGTAAACCAAATTGCCCGAAGGATAGCCAAGACCTCATACTGGTGCTTGAATAGAGGAAGTTTCCAGCCCAACTTTCTGCAGAGAGAGAGATTAATGGAGATGACATATGATGAGATGGAAAATCAAGCAGCACCTGTAGAAAATCTGTTAGCCTCTCATTCTCAAGGTGAAAGTAGAGAGGAAACAATCGTGTGCTCTCTGAAGAGAGCTGGGGTGGGGGAGGGGGAGGGAGCAAGAACCAGATTGTAAAATTCAACAAAATAAATTCCACCTCAAGAAGCCACTTGTTACTGAGAGAATCAAAATATGTTGCTTTAGCATAAGGATTATTTTGAGCTGAAGACAATTAAGAAACAGCAGGTATAGGGGGGAAAAAAGTATACTCTTTCACATTTAATTCTTTAGTGCATCTGAAATTGATTTTATACATGGTATAAACTAGAAATCCAATTTTTTTCCCCATATGAATAACCAGCTGTGCCCACTATCTCTCACTGCTATTCATTTCCAGCTCTGTCAGATATCAGGTTTTTCAATAAACAGATATGTAATTTGGGTAGGTAGTTTTCTATTCCATTCTATTGATCTGTTTGTCTGTCTCTTGCCAGTTTTTCATTACCTTAATTTGTTGTAGCTAAGTCTTGATATCAGCTTGTTCTTTTATACTTAACTTTTCTAGTCTTGGCCCTTTGCTTTGTACATAATTTTTAGAAACATGTTGACAAATGCCACTCAAAATAAATTCTCTTGAGATTTTAATTGAAATTGACTTGAATCAATTTCATCAATTTTGGAAGAACTATATCTTCAATTATTGAGTCCTCTAATCCATGAGTATGTTTTGTCTCTCCATGTATTTAGATCTTCTTTAATACCATTCAGTAATGTTTTACACGTTACTACAAAATGGTCTTAACACATTTTGATTAAAATGATTCCTATATACAGTTTTTGCATTTTCTAACTGTAGCTACTGTATCAAAATGTAATTAAACTTTTATAGGTAGAGATAGCAGGATACAAGATTAACATACAGACAGGCTGTTCAACTAATCACTTCTGTGGCAGACACTGGGAATTTGGTGTCTGTATCTTGCCTTGTCATAGGCAAGGGGGCCTTTTGAGTCTTATCTAAGTCATACGGGGAGGTGTGGTTTCCTGCAGTAAGCCATTTTCCAGAACACGAAATGGCAAGGGTCTTTCTCAACCTTCAGGTAAAATTCAACATTGTCCAAACACAAGTACAAGGTGGACAAAGGATGAGAATGAGATCAGGCCTGTCGCCAAGGCCCAAGCTACTTAAGTCCAAGGTCGACTCTCCTCACAGGAAGGAGGGACAGAGAAAAGCTAGGAAGTTCCTGGTTTCCAGTGGAGAAGGGCGAGCTGTCATAGGGGCTCAGGCCTGCTGGCTCTGGGCACACAGAGGCCGGCCTGGTTGGCTGAAGGTAGCCACTGGAAGGAGTATCATCAGTTCCACCAACACCAAGGGAGCAGGTGCAGACCTGGTAGGTCACAGATGTGGGCCCCAAAATATCCTTAAAAAAAATTGGGAGCCATTTCAGGATTGGGGAGCCAATAGAACATGCAGGACCAGAAGACCCCTTGGATTTTACTCATAGCCATCCCCACAGCCATCATGAGCCATCAGGAAAGACTCAAAAAAAAAAAAAAAAAAAAAAAAAAAAGGACATTAGTAGGAAAAAAACATAAGAAAAAGACTCAGAAAAGTTCCAGGAATCAGTTGATGGCGGCTTGTGTGAAATAATATTTTTTCTTTTGATTACTATTATCTTGGACCCTCACTGTATCTCAGGGTGATGTAACCTGGGAGGTGATACTTGCCACATTACATTTGTATAGATGATCACATTCTCTGTAGGGATGCAGGCCACCGGGGAATGCCCTTCAGTTAACGTTTCATTTCATCAGATCCTCCTTTCTGTTTAACTTGATCTCATCCCCACCATTCAACTCAGATTTATTGCCTTTGTCTTACAGTCTAAAGAACTGAGGGCTGCTTTTGAAGTGGACATGAAATGTGTCACCCCAAATAGACTACCCACATATCATTGAAAGTTTAAAACAACAAACAGAACAACACAAATGCTTCCACTGTTTTGAGCATCCCAGGAGGTCTTCCCATTGTTTAAGTCACTTTTGAGTTTAAATTGTTGTCATTCTAGTAAATTAGCTAACATCTGCTGTGCATCTGGCAATGAAGGCCACTCTATTAAAAACCAAATACACCCTCAACTTGAGTCATTCATTTAATGTTCAGGACAGCACTCACTGTCTCACAGTAATATAATGCAAGCCACATGCCACTGTAAATGTTGCAGTAGACACATTAAAAAAGAGAGAATGAAACAGATGAAATTAATTTAACAATATGTTTAATTTAGCCCAGTATATCAAAAATATTATCATTTAAGCTGGTAATCAATATAAAAATTATTAATGAGTTATTTTACATTTTTTTCTTTATACTAAGTCTTCAAAATCTGGAATGTATTTTACTCTTTGGGCACATCTCAATCCAGACTTCCTACTGACTTCCTAATCTTACTGAAGGGGGTCGAGATATGCCACCCCAAATATGCCACTCTGGCGTAAGGATGAAAGCAACTGAGTATCAACTGATGCAGAAAGAATTCTCTGCCCTCCCATTATCTGCCTAAAAGCAGAGCATACACTTCCCTTTGTGAAGGTGCCCCACTCCTTGCACCAGGAAGGGAAGAGCAAATTTTATCGCTGGAGACGTGGAGATGAATTTGCATCTGCAAGCCTTACTAGATAACTCTTATCTTCCATTAGTTCCCCAATATATTCCCTAGGCATTTCCCCATGATTTATAATTCCTTGAAATCCTAACTCCCTTTCCTTTGTTTAAATGGTATTTAAGCCCCCAAATCTAACCACTTCTTTGAACTTCACTTCCTTTCTGTGAACTCCTATGCATATCAATAGCTATAAAACTTGTGTGCCTTTTCTCCTGTTAATCTCTCTTCTGTCAGTTTATTTTACAGGTCCCCAGGTCCTGAATTTAAAAGGGTAGAGAATGTTTTTCCTTCCTGATACTACCTTTCAAGTGCTCAATAGCCACATATGGCTAGTGGCTACAGTATTGAACAGGGCAGGTCTAAGAGAATGACACGTGGTATTGTTCTAATGTAAACTTCATTTCTAATCTCCCCCCCTTCTTTCTTATATAAAAACTATTTTTGTCAGTATTTTCCATGGTACTGCAGAAATTCAACAAAAATAGTATTAAATTTTAGCAACTGGTAGAATTAATAGCTTAATTGAGGCTATAGTATCTCAATTTTAGATTCTTGAAGGTTCCAGAGCAGGAGAAAAAGTCATTCCTTTCCAAAATTCCTTCATACTTTGGTCTTGAAAAAGGTTTTACTAATAGTTTTCCAAAATTAAAAAAAAAACACTGAATTCAAAAATTATATGTGATTTTTATTTAAAAAAAGACATACAAACCAAGACTAAATCAAAGTAAAAGTCAGATTTGTACCTTGATGCATTTTCTATTATGTAATCAATGGTGGCTTCTAGCAGTGCTTTTATTCTGGATCCAGGGTGGGGAAACTCTTCAGATCCCAAATAAAACAGCTACATGTTCTGAAGTTAATTAGAAGTATAAATCATTCAGTTATAAATAGTAGGATATCTTATTCCGTGGCTTTAATTATTTCAGATCTTTGGAACAAATGGATTTGATTAAAGTGCAATCTGATTTATAAAAATCTAATTGAGGGCATATGTTTTAGCACTTCTAATATTTCTCCAAGAACTTAAGGATGTGCGTTTCTCCCTTGGTATATTTTTTGGCTTTATTTAAGATTGACACAAGTGTTCAATATCTAAAATCTAAGATTAGGATTAGGTGTAAAATCACTACAATACTGTTATTTTGTTCTTCCTACCACAACACATGCCAGACATAAAAAATGAATTGCAGATCTTTCATCCTACTTTTCTTCCATGCCCTGCTCTGCTGCAGTACTTGCCTACTTTTCTGAATGAAGACTCATGCTGTGGCAGTTCAATGAAAATAATCTTCCTTTCTCTTTAGCCTATTTTTACCCCAAAGGGTATTTTTTTCATTGTATACTCTCTGGCAAAGAAGAAGTTAAAAATTCACCATCAATAGCTTGGATCTATGGCTTGGTTGGCTCTCTGGTGATACTAATTAAATATGTAATAAATGAATGACTCTGTGAGTCACTAGATGAGTGAAGATGGCCATAACCCAGGATATGACAAATGACTAGAAAACTGGTGCTAGAATCAGTTCTGGGAAGGCTCTGAGTGTCATCCACAGTCTTTGTTCCATCTTCCAGAAGTAATCCATGATGACTCTTATCTAGAAGCTTGTACAAAAGTAAATCTGCAAAAAGTGATGGGTTTTTTTGGTTGTTAGCACTGTTCTTCAAAGTGCCTGAAGAACTGGTAAGACTCTTTTTTCCATCAGTAAGAATGTTTTATTTAAATTTTGCTGTTTTGATGCCTGGTCAGATTCTGTACAACTCTGCAGTCCTCACACCCTACCAAGTCACAAATACACAAGCTGTGGCAAGCTGCTGTTCAGTTTAGCTGAACTATTCACCTATAAAACTGAAACTGTTAAGAAAATGAGCATATCATTTGAGTGGCTCTTCTGAAACCAAAAGTCAACCCCACTCTGGTGCTTCCAGCTTTTTTTCTATCCTAAGTCTACCTGAAGGGTTTTAAATTATAGCCCACAGACCTCTACTCAGATTATGGCTTTGAAACCATGGTTATGAACTTTTGGAAATAATGTGCTTCATTTATTTTTTCATTTTTCTGGAAAGAGCTTTCAGTAGATTCTTGAAAGATTAGGAACCCCTGCTCAAAGCAGACACTTATCAACTGGGAAGAGAGGAGCAGCACTGTTATAATCAGCCAACAGCGAAGACCCTACCGATGCTGGACTGTCAAGGGCCTCGCTCAGCTGTTTTGCATCAAGAGAATGGACAATCCTGGCTTAGTATTTACACATCAGCAATGGGGTGGCTTTTGGTGTGGAGGCCTCAATTCACTCTATGCTTAACTGTAAGCCACACTGGGCTTTATTAATGAGAAGCTTTAGCCATAGAGAGATCTGGTAGGAATGGTACATGAAATGGTTGTGTCTTGAGTCTTCTGTGGCACACCTACACAGAGATGGCAATTAAAGTTAAGAGCACCATCTTTTGATACAAGAGCAAAGGAGGAGCTTGACCACAAGGCAACTGCCCTGTCATACCGTGAAAATAGCTACATGTGGGGACATTCATCTCTATGAATCAATTTCCAAGTTTATCTAGGTTATTGAACTAAAAACCATGGGGAAAAGAGAACAATTATATTCATTCTTTTCTTCCAAATTTTATTGAGGTCACAGCAAGCGTAATTTATCTCCCTGGGAAGTTTTATGTGTCTGCCTTGGCCCAAGTTCTTTTGATTAAAGAGGCAGAGAATAAGAACAAATTATTTTTTCAGCAAAATTAGCTACAGTTGCACTTTAACCCCTTTAATTTAATTAATATGAAGAGCTACATGCTTTATTCTATATTATCTAATACAAGAGAGTGTTGAGGGTAAATTATAACAGTATATGATTTATCCCAGGAATGTAAGGATGGTTCAAAGACAGAAATTATGGCAGTGTAATTCATATTAATGGACCAAAGGACAAAAATCATATGATTTTCTCCTATATCTGCCAAAAATAAAGTTTAAATCTATTCTGAACTTTTGAAAAAGATGTTTAGAAAACAAAGAGTAGAGAAGAAGTCCCATAACTTGATAAGGGCATTTTCTAAAACTCAGCAGCAAATTTAATATTTACTGAAGAAATATTAGAAGTATTTCTTTTAAGGTTGAGAATAAAACTCAGGTGCCTTTTCTCACCCTTAATTTCCACGTGATATTGGAAGCTTTGGCCACTAAAATAAATCAAGAGAAGGAAATAAGTATAAAGATGGGAAGGAAAAGAGAGCCAAGAGGCTCAGCTATGGTTATTTTCAGATGATATAAATATTTGCAGAAAACTCAGAAGAGATTCAACAGAAAAACTAGAACTGTCGATGTATTAACCTAGGAATCAACCTAACAGGTATGCACAAAATCTCTCGGAGAAATCTTTAAAATTTTACTAACCTAGTATTTTTCTAACTTTAATTACATACAAATCACCTGGGGATCTTGTTTAATTAGCAGATTCTGATCCAGTAGTTTTTTTGGGGGGGGGTGTCTAAGAGTTGGCATTTCAAAACCTCCCAGGTGAGGCTCATGCAGCTGGTCCATGGACCACACTTTGATATCATAGCACTGAAGCAGTTAAGAATAAGTGGAAATATAAGACATGCTCACGTGGAGAAATCTAACCATGATAATGATTCTAATTCTCTCCAAACTATTCTACAATTTTAATATCATTCACAGCAAAATTTCAGTAAAATTTGGGGGTTTGGGGGTGTTTGCTTAATTTATATGAAAAAAATTAAAGTTCCTTTTTTTCCAGAAAAAAAGAGCCAAGTGGGGGGAAAGGATATTCCCCTACCATATATTAAAACATATTACAAAACTAAGGTAATTAAAAAACACAATTTGGTAGTGGCAATAGGAACAGACAGTAGAACAATAGGACAATAGAACATAGAGTCCAGAAACAGACCCCAAGATCTTCATTCATGAAAGAGGTGGCATCAGAAATTAGTAGAGAAAAGATAAACTGTTTGGTAGATGGTGTGGAGAAAACTGACTCACCATAGGGACAGGTTAAAAGTTATACTCTAACACGCACACACGTACACACACACACAGGGAGCAAAAACCTGCAATGGACTATGTTTCTGGATGGAACTGACTTAGGCTTCTGATTCCAAGACAGAAGCAGAGGAGAGACTAACCTTACTTTCCAGCAGGATGTTTCCCCACATGAGCACGTGGGATCTACCACTTATCCCCTTCAGTTATTTTCTCTGAGTCTTGTACTTCATGGAAATTCCTCCAAGTTTCTCACAATGAGCCAGTCCTTGGACATGGTCCCAATATATTGCATTGTGAGTTTTCAAGAATTTTTTATCTTCATATTTTATTGTAAAATTGATAAGAGCCACATTAACAGCTACTAGCCAGATGCAGGTTCAACTACACTCGACTTTTTGATTATTGAGTTCAACATATTAGCAGTTTTTTCCAACTTTATATTGTACACAAATATGATTTTCATATCTTCTTTGTTTTCATTCAGGTTCATAATAAAAATATTTGAATAGGCCAGGGCCATGGACAAAGTTCTCAAATAATTAAGAGTTTCCACAAAGCTGATATGGATCCATTAACTAATCAACAGTGTTTGGGTAAGGCCCTTCCTGATTCCCTCCCTTTGTATATCTACTCTTTCTATAGCCTCAGCCATAGAGAATTCCAGCTATGGGCTTGGCCTCCTTTAGTGTCTAGGAACAATCCTCGGAATTTGAAGGTCTCTAAACTAAAACTCTAGAGCTCAAAGTTGGATCATGTTTCCTCTTAGTATAGTATTGGCTTTCATCCAAAGTGTAACAACTAGGCTTCTACCATGTGGCCTATTCTTAAGTTACTGTTTTGATGAGTTGCTTTTTAATCCCTATTATCCTATGATTAGCACATTTCCATTTTTTAAAAATAGTTAAACTTGAGTTCTTTTCATTTACTTCCCCTACGTCTCCACACAAGAATTTTTTCCACCTGAAATCCAGCACAAGAACTGGAAACCTGCAACCTGTCAATTTTCCTGTGGTGCCAACTCTTGCCTCCCTAGGTTTCTAATGATCATTTGCACCCTATTCCCAGCACACTTTCCATCTTTTAGTATGTCCCACTGTTTGTATTAAACACTTGTCAGCCCTCCCCATGCTGATTGCTTGCCTATACCATCATCTATTTGCTATTTGTCACAGTACTGTTAAAATGCCATGACCTGCCAATCGACCAGCCTTGTTTTCCTCTAGCATCCTGTCTTTATTCAACATCTGCATCTTTCCCCAATATTTTCCCATTTTGTGGACCAAGACACTATAAGCAGTTTTATCTGACATTTGCTGAAATCAAATATTTCCGTGACTTTCTCTGATATGTAATTTACTATCCACTAGTTTTATCAAAAAAGAAATAATTTTAGCTTAGCACACTTGGTCAGAGTAGATTCTACTGTTTACCATTCATTTCTCTAAATGCTTGCATATGAAATAGTGTTCCATTCTCTGGGATGACTTTTATCTGGGTAGGAGATTTGAATGTCCATCTCCCACAAAGTTCTGGACAACAAAGCCATCAATTTATAATCACCAAAGTATAGACAATAAGAAAAATTTACTATCTCATATAACAAAAAATCCTAGAGTAGGTCGGTGCCAGGTTGGTTGATTTAGCAGCTTAATGATATTCTCAGCAGCCCAGAGTCTTTCCATATCTCTGCTCTGTCATTATCACTATTTGGCCTTGCCCTTGCCTGGCTCCCTCCATGGATGCAAGGGAGCTCCCACAGCTCTGAGTATCATGCCCAGCCAAAAATAAGGACTGTTTTCCTTGTGAAGTGCTCTTTTAGGAGCAAGGAAACCTCTCCCAAAGGCTTGCTCTCACTGGCCTCTCATTACGTTTTATTGCGCAGAACTGGGTCACCCGCCCCTTCCAAACCAATCACAGACAAGCTCAGACTGATCAGAGTTTAATACTGAGACACACAGGGAAAGGATGGGCACCCCTTCAACTTGGCTTTTTATCAGACAGGAGAAAGCAGGCAAAGGCTCTTGGCTAGGCAACCACACTGTCTATTCCAGACAAAGGAATTACTCCCTAACTTGGAGGGCAAGGATATTTGAAGACAGTTACTGAAGAAGACCCATTAAAATAGCATGGATTTTTATCTGTTCAAAATAGTTGAAAGCAGGATTGTGTCCAAAACAAAGGGGTAGATTAAGTTATCTCTAAAATTCTCTGCCAACTGTTTAATGCAGTGATTCTGTTCTCATTGTTTCCACTGGGGAAACTGCTTGCAATTTGGAATTGTGCACATCAGCAATGTCTGTGCTGCCAGCAAAAGTGCACAGTTGCTGATCTGTGAACATTTCCCCTAATAGCACATTTGTGGAAAACTGAGTCACAGGGATTCTAGGTACTGTGAATCCATTGTCTGATCAATTTTCTGAATGCCTTATATCTTAGACACTGGCAGCTTCCCTGTAAACAGACAAACTGTAATGAAACAATTGACATAGAATATGCGTTTGGGCAAAGCAAAGCAAGTTGGGCTAAGTAGCTTTTCACTGGCAATGTTCCATTTTATTTAGTTTGGGCTGAAAGCAGGAAATTGTGTTTTATAAGGCAACAAATTAAATGTGGATGTGAGTGCTATGAGAGAAAACTTGCAGCAAGTTGACCTGACTCATTTAATCATGTGCAGAGACATGACCATGCTACATGGTGAGCTATTCAAATGACATACATTCCATGTGACTTCCACCTCAGCAACCCAAGTCCTTCTAGAGAAAACTAGAGGAATGAAGGGGAAAACTGGATGAAGAAGAAGGCTATTTTTGTGGCAGTCAAGGTATGATTAGTTGCAGATCCATAAATTATCAGCCAAGGTTCTTGCTTCTCTGGCAGTAAGACTAGAGAGAAGTAGCTAAATGTAAGTGATACTGCAGGGGTAGTAGCATCATTGGACCCAGCCAATGATTGGATCTGGGGAGCAAGAAAGACTTGACGATAATGTTGAGCTTTCCAAATGAGAGGTTTAGTAATGTTGTTGAAAAAATTACTGCATGATGGACACTATGCTAAAGTGGGTAACATAATTTTTACGTGTCTCACTTCTCCCCATAGCTCTGTTAAGTCAGTACTATTGCTATTTCCATTTTATAACCAAAGGAACTGAGGCTGCAAGGGATTCTCTTAGTAAATGATAGATATGAGATTAAAATCTAGATCCCAATTCTTTTTTTTTTCCTACATAGAGGGAGTTTGTTTTTTTTTTTTAAACTTAGTCCTATTTTTTAATTGAAGTATAGTTGGTTTACAATGTTATATCAATTCCTGGTATACACTGTAATGTTTCTGTCATACATATACATAAATGTATTCCCTTTCATATTCTTTTTTCATTATAGATTACTACAAGATATTGAATAAAGTTCTCTGTGCTATCCAGTAGAAATTTGTTATTTATCTATTTTATATATAGTAATTAGTATCTGGAAATCTCAAACTCCTAATTTATCCCTTCCCACCACCTTCCCCCCTGGGTAACCATAAGTTTGTTTTCTATGTCTGTGAGTTTGTTTCTGTTTTGTAAATAAGTTCATTTTATTTTAGATTCCACATATAAGTGGTATCATACAGTATTTTTCTCTCTGGCTTACTTCACTTAGAATGACAATCTCCAGGTCCAGCCATGTTGCTACAAATGGCATTATTTTATTCTGTTTAATGGCTGAGTAGCATTCCAATGTGTGTGTGTGTGTGTGTGTGTGTGTGTGTGTGTGTGTGTACCATAACTTTTTTATCCAGTCATCTGTCAATGGACATTTAGGTTGTTTCCATGTCTTGGCTATTGTAAATAGTGCTGCTATGATCATTGGGGTACATGTATCATTTCAAATTAGAGTTCCCTCTGGATATATGACCAGGAGTGGGATTGCTAATAGATCCCAGTTCTCAATTTATCACTACACTCTGCCTTCCCGGGTGGATAGAAGGAAAGTGAGGCATTTCCATTTAGACATAGTATTTTTTAAGCATAAGTGGGCATTTGATTGAAGATGTTCAATAGGCTACAGGAAATGTGAAACTAGGTTTAGGGAAAAAATTAGGCTGGAGGATAGATTTGGCAGTCATTTGCTGAGAGGTACAAGTTAAAGTCATGAGCTTGCCCCTGGAGACTCTGAGGTCTACCAAGTCAATTTTGCTGTGCAGATATTTTTAGGCACCTCAAACATCAGAAATTGGAAGAAAAACTGATTAACCCATAGGCTCGTCTTACTGGTTTGACTGGCCCACTAGCTCCCTGTATGACTTTGGGCAAGTCACTTAACCACTCTGAACCTCTGGTAAATGAAATCTCTTCCGTTCTGAAATTCCAGGCAAACAAAGTCCTAGACTAAAGCAGTTGCAGGGGGAGAGGAAAAGAAGATGACTACAAGAGTTACTGCAGGGACAACTGACTGGATGCCAAAAGATGCAAGAAAAGGAGAGACAGAGATGGAGGTAACTTTTCTAACCTAGAATTTAGGAGAATCGGTACCATTAACCAAGACAGAGAAGGAGGTGTTGCCAAAGAGTTTGGGAGAGATAATGGGCTTCGTTGTGAATGTGAAGAATTTGAGGTGTTGTCCACATGGTATTTTGTTGGGCATTGATAAGTAAATCGTTGGACTAGACATTTATTTATATAGACACTGAACATAGATTTGAAGGTAAGAGAGCAGAGCCAGATGATTCATCAGATAACCCTTGAGATCTCTTCTGTCTCTGTGCCTCCCTGACCACCATCTCCATAGCAACGTGACTCACTGGTGGTGTTGGATTACCTCCTGGTGGATCAGCTGGTTTTCATGCTGCTGACAAAGGGCAGAGCACCCTCAGTATTTTCTGAATGAGCAGCAATGTGGCACTGGGGAGTTTAGGTAGTTTCTCCCACCCCTGTTCAGTGCTCCTTCCCTTTCTTTTTATACTCCTTTCTAATAAGCCCCACCTTGAACTTTTCCACATCTTGAAATTCCTTCCCTTAATTTTTCTCCCATTAGTCACTGCTCCTTCAGTGGGCAGCTCTTCACTATTTCATTCATCTTTTTCCCTATAGCCTCCAGTTTCATTCATACCCTTTCTCAGCCCCCATGGAAAGCTTCCTGCCTCCTTAATTACTGACCATCAGTAATTCTACCCTTCAATCTCTTGCATCCTTATTTTCATTATCAATAGCCAGTTTACCCCAGGCCTTGAATTAAGTGTTCTGTATGCATTAGCTCATTTAATTGTTACCATAATCCTGTGTGGTAGGTACAGGGATGGAACCAAGGTTTGGAATAACTGCATTACTGGCCTGAGTCCCACAGTGAATGGGGGGAGCAAGGAGTGGAACCCAGACTGTTCGATGCCACAGCCCACACTCTACTCACTCTACGTGTCACTGCTTTCTCTGGTCAGATAAGTGGTTTTGTGATTCTTACCTTTGACCTACTTTGTCCTACTTTTCTGAAGTGTTCTCAGCATTTTCATTAATGAATACAACAATTAGTTAAGCAACTAACCCTTAGATACAGTTTTACAGGAAGCCCTTTTAGTTGTACATTATCACTCCCAAATCAACCAAACCCACACATCATATACACAAGGCATTCATCTACATTTAAAAATTCATTTCATTCCTGCTTATCTCAATTTAATGAAGCTAACAAGGAAGAGTTTACATATTAGGGGAGGAAAGCATTACAACAAGAATATGAGGCATAGACCCAATTTTGGTTAAAAAAAAAACACCCACTTGCATGAGATACAGATGTACAAGATACAAAGTAACTAAATAAAAGTAAACAACAGTGAATGATTACATATTCTAAAGAAAAACAAAAGCAGTAAACACCACAGGAATCCATGGAAGAGGAAAACTTTAAGGTTGAGTGGAATTAGGTGCCTGGAGGACAGATATCAGAGTGAAGACACAAATCAGTGTCTTCATCACTGACCATTATTTAGCAAGCACCACATGGGTTGGATATTAAATTAAAGTTATTGGGATAAAGAGATGTATAAGCTACTGTCTTTCTCTCAAATAGTTGGATTATGGAAAGGCCCAATTTAGAGATAGTGAAATAAGTAGCAATACGAAGAGGCACATAATACATGGATCAAGAGTTGCAGTAATTCTGAAAATGAAAGGAACTTATCCTAGCAACAGAGATAAGCACAGGGACAGAGAGTGAGCCATTAGGCACGGAGCAAAGGGCTCACTTGTTGTAATGATAGTTCTCTGTAAGTCAGGCAGTGAATACAATTGATACAAGGAGTGTAGAGGCAACTGGAAGAAACAGAAATGTGATTTGTGAGGGCAGGATATGAAGAGGGGCTACTTTTCCTAGTCAGCAGCATCAGAGAAGGCTTCCTGGTGGAGGAAAGTAGGTCACATGGGCCATAATGGTCAAGCAGCATTGGCAGGACCCTTCTGAGCAAAAGCACAGGTTAGAAGGTGCACTTGGAGTGTAGGGAGAAAGAACAGAACCTACAGGTCATTCACTATTGCTGTGAGAGCATGTGGAATGACCTCGAAGACACAGGTGGAGGCTGAATTGGAAGGGTCCAGGTGGCCACATTAGGGAGCCTGGACTTGATGTTCAACCACTGAAGGAAGTATGTCAAGCATCCTTCAGGTTGAGGGGCTGTAGGAATTCCATTTAGGTTGGGCCCAGCTTTCAACGAGCTTCATATGCCAAACTGAGAGTCTTTCCTCCATGTGAGTTTTCTCTGATCACCATTCTTGTAGTTCAGAGAATAAACTGGGCACTAGACATTCCAAGAAAACAGCCCAACTCAAAGTAGAGCTGCTGAAAATTTATCAGCACCTAAAAGAACAGGATGACACAGTATTTCAAAGGGCTGTGTATGAAAGGTGGGCATTCTCTGGAGTCTAATTTCAAAGCCCAGAGTGTCTCCTCCTCTGTGTCTCCCACTTATCACTAACTCAAAACAGGTCCAGAGAACACTCTTCACTTCCTCTTTTTCTCTATCATCAACCTTTCAGTTCACCTTGAGTCTTTTTCTTTTTCCCACTTATGATGACCGCTTGGTCCTAATGTGGAGAATGCACAGCTGAATGCCATTTTCATCCACTGAGTGTCTGCCGTGTCCCAGGCATTGCTTTGGGCACTTTAAAGCATGATCGCGTTGACTCCTCATATCGACAGTCAAAGGTGAGTGCCGGTTCACAGATGGAGAGTCCAAGGCACAGACAGGATCAATAACTCTCCCTGGTTCACACAACTAGTTATGGACAGTGGTAGGAGTCACACAGGTTTTTCAAGTACAAATTCAAACACACCCTTCTCCATTTCAAACCCTTGGTTTGATGTCTCAGTGCTGTTATGATTAAAACCAAGTATCTTCGGCATGACATACAAAGACTAGCATGGTGATTCCCTGCCCTGTCTCTCTCTCACCTTACAAACAAACTCAGACAGCTGGCGTCCAGGGCTGGAGGTCCTGGACACTTTAGTATACAGTCTCCAGGTTTCCAAGCAGCTATTTAAGTTCCTTTATATACTGCAATTATAAATTGTACTCCAGCAGTTTCCGATATAAGTTAACAGTCTTTCTCACCAAGAAGATGATCAACAAACAAAGAGCCTTTCAAAGGATGGTTGAGTCTGGGCTGGGTTCCTCATCTCTTGGTTTATTCGAGGTCTTCAGTGTGTCCCACCCTCCTCAGAGACTATCCTGTGCTATGGCACAAGGCTGCTTCCCTGTATAGGGGCCCTCACTCTCTACTGTCAGGAAGTCTATGGTCTTTCCTCCTGTTGAACTTGGCTGTATCACTAAGTGGCTCTGGGATTTCGTGTTGTCAAGTCTCCTTTCTAGGTTTCCTCCTCTAGGCATAACACTGCAGCCAGACTGTTGTCTCCAAAGTGTTGTTCCCTTCAAAAAGTTTAGAATTCCTTAAGGGCTTTACCCAGTATTAGAAAAGAGAACTCACAAGTTTATTAACTAGGACCCCATATTGCTATTGTCCGTTATAATTATTTAAACTTTCTATCTTTAGGACATTTATTGTTACTTCTTGTAAATGATAACTGTGGAGAAGGTCACAAGTTATTTAATGCCTTTAAATGTCATCCAAAGGTACTTTCCAGCTGAAAAATTCCATGATTTTACATTTGTATCAATTTCATGTCAGGCAGGATCAGAGGCTTGGTCAATATTATTTTTTCCACAGTGAAACTGTGTAAGGCAGGAGATCTTCCTTAAGCCAAAAAATGTGTATCCTTCACAATGGAAGAATAAATGAAATTATTACTTGTGAATCTGCTAAGGGTTCTTTCTTGATAAAAATATTAACCTCTTCTACTCTTTAGCAAGAACTTAATACACATATATAGGTGTTAGATTAAAATGTTTGTGAATTTTTGTGTCTTACAGTGATTTTCTATGAATTTATTTTCCATCTCCCAACTGGATCGTCTCCAAATGTTCTCGACGTTATATTTTCATGTATTCATCATCATTGAGATCTTTGGCTCCTTCATTTACTGTGCTCAGCCTCACCAATATTTCCATATGTCCTAGATCACTTTTTTTCTACAAAGAAAGTTCCCTCAGATATTTCAGTATTTGAAAGTGGTTGACACCAATAAAGAATTTACTCTCTGTTTACTTAAATATAAGGATCTACCCAAATTAAGACCTTCCATTTTTTATCTACTTATTTCTAACAAAAATCCAATTATACTTGTTGTGATAACTGCAACATATTATATCTAAGTAGTCACTATTAAATTGTTTCTAAATACTAACAGTAAAAACTATAGTCCAGGTAAATTTTGGAACACCCAAGTAATCCAAAGGGGAATGAATTTTAAAAAAAATAGAGGGCACAGTGCTGCACATTTCAGTCTCTAGCTTCAGCAGGGAACTGCTCACAAGTTACCTTTTCCAATTTTGCTATTAACACAGGTTAATGTAAAACTACCTGCTGTGGGTGAAACACTCAGCCTCTGCAAACGGTCTCATTCTGAAACCATAGGTGTCATGGAAATTGCGTTTCCCTGTATAGCTCATTGAAATGGAGATGGGATAGAATGGAGGAAAGGAATCTGCTTTCTAATGAGGCAAAATGAGATTCATTTGAACTGGAGCATGGACTGAAATGAAGGGAAAATCCAATCAGTGCCCTGTTTTTACATCCTTACAAGGTCTTTAAGCAGCTGAGCAGAGCAAAAGTACACCCATACTCAGAATGTCCCAAGTAGCACAGGAAATTATATTTAATATCTTGTAATAAACTATAATGGAAAAGAATTGAAAAAAAGAATATAGTCATGTACATATATATGTGTAACCAAATCACTTTGTTGTACACCTGAACCTAACACAATATTGTAAAATCAACTATACTTTAAAAAATGTCCCAAGTAGGATGCAAAATTCATAAGGAAATATTTTCAACATTTGTGAAATGGCCATATTGCTTATATTATACAATGTAAAGGGGAAAATGACTAACCTCAGAAGCAAATTTCCGTATTTTTCATCACCTGAGCTTTTTTTTTTATATAAACATAAGAAACCACTCCAACTGTTATAGAGAACATTTTGCAACCTTCACTATTGCATAGGACTCGGGTGACAGCAAGAACAGAGGTATTAAAGCAAGCACACACACCAACGACAAATGAAAACCACAGTAAAAACTTTATAACATATTAATCAGTGAAAAATGTATATCCTAAAAAATTGTGATATACTATGTAGCTATACTATATTCCAGTTCTACCATTTAAGTCCTTTTAAGACTTCGTGTCTATAATACAACCTAGTAGAGAAATGTTAGAAGAATGAAATTTTACACAATGGATCATGTGAAACAGAAACTTACGAAACCACATTTTCTAAATTCTTAATTTACATAGAATTATTTTTATTTTTGTCTTTTTAATTCTCCTGTATTTTACAATGAGAGCATTTTTAGGTTAGTGGTTCCCAGACTTAACTATCTCAGGACAAACTTCCCAGAGCGGTTGAGAGCTAACACAGAGTTGCCAAACTGCTCATTTTGCCAACAACAACAGTAACAAAAAGCTACCATTTCCATCATTTCAGAAAGGAAAGGAAATTTCAACACCAAAAATGTAGGAAATTCGTAATTTCAGAACAAAAGAAAGCTCTTCCCAGGAAACACTGTTTGTTAACCAGAGATTATTTTAAAGGATATATTTATAGTTTTATATAAATACAGAAATATTTACAACATTAACATTTATTTTATAATACAATGTATGTTAAGTGTCCTTGGTATAAGTTTTCTTTTAATATGGTAGCACTATATGTATCTGATACATTTGTATTTGATTTTGCTCATGAGGAAGAGCTGTAATGTACAACTTGTTTTGGTGTATCATTTTTATCACTACCACTGTCAAAAATTCCATTTCACTTTGATATGAGCAAAAATGAAATCAACAGTCTTAAAACTATTTCAATTAGTTTGAAATAGTCCAGGCAAACCAAGATGCTAAGGAACAACAGCTCCCACGTTCCTAAGCCCTTTCTTTCACCTTGCCCACAATGGGCAGGTAGGAAGACTAGTTGAGTGCCTGGGCCATAGGAAGTAAGCCAAGAGCACTCCCCAGTCGCTGCTCCTACTCTTCAGACAAAACTGTTACAGCCCTCCCTACCTTACAGAGGGAAGCTAGACATTTCTACACTTGGGGTTCTAAAGGCAAGTAAAAACTCTGTGCCTGACCAGTGTTGGGTACCACTGCTGTGGGTTATTTAGTCTTTGAATCTCTGAATGTCACGTGGTCCAAAGCATCCTGAGGGTAAGTGTGGTTGTAGGTTGAGTTCACATCCACCATAAAGCACCTTTCCATTTGTAAGCTAAGCAATGGAGAAAAAGCACTGGTTTTAGGGATAGAAATGCTAGCCTCAACGCTCTGTTAAACATTTACTTGATTTCTTGATATTTTCTCATGCTTAGACTGGTGTTATAGTATTTGGGCAAGAAGACCATACAGGTAAAGACCACACATCCTATCAAGGGTACATACTATCAACATAACTTTATCCCTGTAAACATCAACCTTAATCATCTGGCTGAGGTTGTGTTTGTTATTTTCCCTGTTGCAAGATGATTGTCCCACAGCCCCTCCTTTCCACAATGTGCTGTTTGGGAGGAAGTCACCACGTGCAGCCCACACTTACGTGTACCACCTTCTACAGGGTGGAGTACCTACAGAAATTATTTGGATTTCTGGATAGGAGATTCATTTATTCTCTTCCATTTATTTATTTATTCAACTATTTATATCAGTATGTTGTCACTATTTTTTAAATTTAATTTTAATTTTTTTTGGAGAGGAGGTAATTAGGTTTATTTACTTATTTATTTTTAAGGTACTGGGGATTGAACCCAGGACCTTGTGCATGCTAGACATGCACCCTCCCCCTGAGCTATATGCTCCCCCAGTTGTCACTATTTTTTATTTTAGCTGTTTTAATACGTGTATTAGATAAGTGATGGTCTTAATTTACATTTCCCTTACTGGCTTACAATGTTGAACATATTTTCAAATGCGTATTTACCATCCATATATCCTCTCTGGTAAAAAATCATTTTTTTTTTTTTGCGAATTTTCAAGTTGGAATTTTTTTAATATTGAGCTTGAGAGTTACATATATATTCTAAATATTAGTCCTTTGTTAGATTATGTGATTTGCAAGCATTTCTCCCAGGCTTTAATTTGTCTTTTCATCCTCAACATGGCCTTTTGCAGAGCAAAACGTTTAAATTCTGATGAAGTCTGGTTTTTCTATTTCTTCTTTTATGGATTGTGCTTTTGGTAATGTATTGAAGAACTCTTCATCAAGTCCTATGTCCCAAAGACTCTCTTCTATGTCATCTTCTAAAGGTTTCACAGGCTTACATTTTACATTTAAATCCATGGTCCATTTTGAGTTAATTTTTGTATAAGGTATGAGGTTTAGGTGAAGGTTTACTTTTGACCATGAATGGCCAATGAGCCAAGACTATTTTTAAGGGATGAATGTGATGAATGTCGATGAATATGAACTCTGTGATGGATGAGGAAGAAAATGGAGATGAGGGGAAGCTTATGGATAATTCTTTCTAAATGGTAGATTTTACTGCTAAGGTAAAATAAGTGTAGCTACAAAGCAAGTCAGCTGATTACTAAAAAGGAGGTAGTGGTTGGAGATTACAGAAAGGAAGCAGTTCCCGGTGATGTGAATAAAAGGTTCAGGGGATGCCAAGAGGGTGGGTAGCTGAGCTGAGTGGAGGGGGATGAGGGAGTTAACGACCTGGGTATAGAGAAAGTCACCTGTGAGAGCTGAGGTCACAGGAAGACAGTGGGAGTGGGTGGAGAGGAAGTGCATAGGTCAGGGGCTCAAGTAAATTCCTTTCAATGAACAGTAATAAGAATAAGTCAAGGAAATGACAGGTCCAAGGTGGGAGGAAGGGGCAAGAGAGAGCAGTTTCAGGAAGGAGGGAGAGAAATGCTTTGCAGTCACCAATAAGGAGCCAGGGGGATGCTTTTTCTACTTCTCAAACTTAAGGTACAAGTGGACATGAGAAAGAAAAAAGAAAATAAATGACACAGAAAACTATGCTATCCCTCCAAGAGGCCGCAGGGGAAGAAATGTCTTCAGGAGACTTCTGGGTCTCTGTTAAGGCAAGCAGGGTAAGGAAATACTTGGAGAAAATGTTGCATTAGCTGATCACAGAGTGATGGGCAGGAGGGCAGCTGCAGAATCCCAGAAGTGCTGGGAGTGGGGAGAACTTGGAATCCAATCAGAGAGCAAAGCCCGAGGGATGGACAGGCTTGGACATCATGCAATTCTGAGGGACCCAATGGTGTTGGACTGAACCTGGAATTTAAGAGAAGTAGTTCTGAGGGATCCTTAGAGAAGACGAGGATGAGCAAATGTTCACATCACCAAATGAGGTAACTCTGTGAAAGCACTTTGTTTACAAAACAACAGCTTAAAAAAAAAAGCTGAGAAATATTAGATACATAGTCAGGAGGCAAAAAATATTACAGAAAGCAAGTTAATATGTCTGATCCTCACTGTCTAGAAGTTACTTATTTAGAACACAGGACAGTATGTTAGAGTATCTATTGGCCTAGATATAATGATTCCTTAGTTAGCCATAAAAATAGATATATGAACACACACCCACACTCACAAACACAATTTAGCCCAACATGGTAAGGTCAGCAGCTATAAAACAAAATTACAGATGGTGTTTTAAGGCCTGGATTGGTTCAACCCATCTTCTCATTGGTTCCTGCCTCTTTCTTCTTTGTTCCAATTGCATTTTTCATCATGTTTTGACAGGTGAGGTTGTCCATGCAAAGAGATCCAACAAAAATATAGGAATGCCACCTTTGCCTCCTTATCTAGGACAGAGTAACCCTCCCTTTCCTCCTTGCAACAAAGCAGGCAAAATACATACTCTTCCCCTCGCCCCTTCACTGAGCAGAGGGAGGAATGTCGGTGGCACCATTGTTTCACTTGCAGGGAGGGAATTTGTAGGCAGTCAATAGGTCAAATAGGTCAACTGGCCTCTCTGCTCATGATCATCCCTCCACCCAAACCCCTGCACGGTTCAGTCTTAGAATCCCTCAGACTTCAGCCAGCACAAACATGCCACAGCAAGAGGGATGGTGATTGTGTTTGCACCTGCAACTGGTTTAAGCACAGGCTTTGTTTGATCTTTAAAAAAAAAAAGAAGCTTTATTATTACATTATAGCTAAAAGAATTTAGCCTTTAACCTACAATTTGCCTGTTCTCAGTAATATAAACCTTTTTTTTTTCCTTTCAGATAAGAGGGGAGGCCTGATGGAATTTTCTTCTTTCCCCTGGTGGTGAGGGAATTAACTCACAACTCTTTTGGACTCTGGTTTATACTAAAATAATAGAAAGGGGTCTTTGGTAACAGGGAAGAGGGAAAGAGAATCTCCTGGTATAAAAATGCAGAGAAATGCATGGTTAGAAGTGATTAATATCTGTGAGAGAAAGATGTTCCTCCTGTAGCTGCTCCACCTGAGGCCGCACCAGGTAAGCCATTTTCTTTTATGACCCTCCAGTGGGCAGAATGGAAGAGACTTGAACCCTCCCTCCACTGCCCAGCTCTACTGTGAGTTTGAGAGGTAGGTCTCCAGAGGGCCTGCTGAGAAGGAGAGGGCCAGCAGAGAACAAAAGGAGGCAGAAGAGAGACAAAGGTCCCTGTTGCCCACTGAAAAGGATTCTTATGGATTGATTTCCTTCAATGGAAAAAGCCCAAGAATGGCTTGCATCATCCTTTGAACCCTATGTACATGTCTGCCTACTCATCCAATAGCAGGGTTTTTTTTTCCCCCCAAGCAAGGACCTCTGTGTTAGTGTTCTGTGCTGTGTATCAAATTAACACAAACTTAGTGACTTAAAACAACACACATTTATTATTTCATAGTTCCTGTGAGTCAGGAGTCTGGACACAGCTGAGCTGGGTCCTCTGCTCAGGATCTCATGAGGCTGCAGTCAAGATATTGGCCAAGGCTGAGTTCTCATCAGAGGCTTGCCTGAAAACAGATCTGCTTCCAAATTCCCTCAGGCTGTTGAGTTTATCTCCTTGCTACTGTAGGATTCATGGCAATTTGCTTCTTCAAAGTCAGCAAGAGGGAGAGTAAGAGACCTTGGTGTGAGTCTACTGGGAAGATGGACTTAATAACCCAACACAGTCACGAGTGACACTCCATCCTCTTTGCCATGGTCCATTGGTTAGAAGCAAGTCTCAGGTCCTACCTACACTCAAGGGGGAGGGATTATATGAACAGCAGGAGGCAGAAATCATGGGAGCCATGATAAAGCCTCTCTGCTCTGGGAACTAACTTCCTAGCCCTAAAAATTTACAGTTATGCCTAAGGAGTTATAGAAGCAAATATTTGTAGGAGAACCATAAAATGAAGGAGGATGTTTTGTATTTACACACACACTCACACACCCTAACCTAAAAATAAAGTTAGGAATTTTTCTTAGTGGTTGATGGCATGTGACTTTGCAGTCATACAGCATGGATTTGAATCTCTGATCTATGGTATAGTGGTTGCTTAATCTTACTAACCCTCAGTTCTCATCTTTAATATGAGAATAAGGGTACCCACCTTTGGGGTTATTGTGAGAATTAAATTGGTGAGGTAAATAAAACACTTAGCATAATGGAAGTGCTCAATAAGTCATCACCGTCATATCTAGGTAAGAGGCTTGTGTACCGGACCCAAGGATTTTTCAATGTGTTCTAAATGCAGAGAACTTAGTCCCCAAGGCAGGGGGAGTTCCCCTCTGAGGCCTCAGAGGGTTGGGCACCAGTTTGCCTCCATGCTTCCCACAAAGCTGTGGCTGTCCTCCAACCTTCTGGTTGGCTCAGCCAGGGGTCTCTAATCTACCTTCTCCCGCATCTTCACCAATGGAACAAGTAAGCCTTTGCAATGCTGGATTCAGGGTCCCTGCAGAACTCCAAACTTCCCAGCTGGAATGCCTCAGGGAGGGCTTCCTTAGTCCAGATGCCCCCACCCACCCTGTTCCTAGGAAGAAACTCTGTGGTTATAATTGACCACAAACTTCCTATCTGCTGTCTGTTTGGTTCTCAGAACCTGTTTTCTGAGATGGATCCACTCAGTGACTCACTCCCTGAATACTCACTCAACACTCAACACCTACCACGTGCCAGGCACTGGGCTCGTTTGGAGAGAGAGCAGTAATGAATACAGAATCCTTCCCTCAAGCAGGCCATCGACAAATGCAGAGGCCAACACAAGCCAGCAGAGCAAAACTGACCCTTGTCTTTGGACAGGCGCATTCCTGACACCTTACACAAATCCCTCAGTCTGTGAATATAAACGTTCAGACAGGCCCCTCGCTCTCTCCCACATCCCCGTTCCATCGAGACTCACACTCCCTGCGCAGTCTCACAGCACTTTTGCGTTTCCAGCTTTCACTACAGTTTGATGTCTCACTTGGTAAGCAATTTTTGTGCTAGCTGGAATCTTTACTAAAACAATTTCACAAATCACGTTTTCCTTTCTCCACAGAGTGTGTGTAGTGGACTAGTTCCTTCATCGGTATTGGGCATGGCCCAGGTGAATGTTCCACTTTCCACTTATTCCAAATTTCAGACGATTTTCTAAGAACCATCACCATCTTAGAGCTCATTACTTTTCCTTTATTCGTATCACCGGCACCCGCTGATATCCTTTTAAAAACTTTGTTTTCACAAAGAAATGAAGTGTTTATTATTTCAGAAGAGCTGTTCTACACACATCAGCACGTAGAGAAGACAGAGCCATGCCGAGGTGTGCATGCTCTGTTGTGACCAGCGTGCTTCAGGAAACTGAAGTTCAGAGATTTTAGGCCATCTACCCAAGGTCATACAGCTAGTAAATATAACGCAAGATTCAATCCCCAGTAGCCTAATGCAGCGTTGTCACCCAAGCATGAAGAGGGGTGTGTGGATCTGAGAACAAAGTTAACCAACTTATACTTTGTCCAAGCTTAGTCCTGGCTCCAAAGCCAAGGGGACAAGGCAAGATCAGTAGCCACAAAGTCCAATGGTTAGCCAGTCACCGTACTTTTGGGGTATCCACCACAGCCCAGCTCTGGATATGGGTAAATAAAAGATAACAATGGGCCTCTGTGCAGGGAGCTAATGCGGAAAAATCAAGAATAAAAGAGAGACAAAGGATAACCTAGCTAAGAAGGACTAGGGAACAGAGACAACTCTCAGATAACTGTTTGGATTGAGGAATAAGAGCCTTTCATCTGAGCAAAGCTTGTAATTCTGACTGTGAGTCTAGGGTCTCTAACAATGACAGGGACTGATGGCTGTGAAGGGCACGAATCAAAGACATAGTAGACTTATGTTTACTCTAGGGAAGGACTGCTGACCCTGCACAGGCCTTTGAAGCTGCCCTTGCTCCCACAGATCATAATGCACTATGAAGTAACGTCTTCAGAGAATAGGGGGGAAGTTGAAACATACACTCTAAGCCAGTTATTTCGCCAAGGCACTTTGAAGAAACATTTCCTCTGATCATTTTGACTTCTCATTAATAATAAATGTGGATATATTACTCACAGAAATTACTTGGAGATCTTGAGCAGATCGAGGCTTCAGTCTGACCCATCATCGGCACAATGGGGAGGATACAGTAGGGAAACACACACTGGCTCTTAAAGCTTCCACCTAGAAGTGACTCAGGTCCCTCCTACTCACATTTCATTGGCCAGAGCAAGCCACATGGCCCGCCTAACTTCCAGGGCCATATGCTGGTATGGGGGGATAGATACTGACAAAACCTGGTGCCAGCACTGATGGCTACCACAAAGGCCAAGGGAAAGTAGGAATTTTTAGGAAGTCAAATGAAGGAGTATGGTCAAGAGAATAAGGCACTTAGGAGCTTTGTTATTACATTTTCATAGTAATTTCTCAGATGGAATAATCCCATAAAGACCTTCAACATGAACATCACAATTGTTTGAAGAACAGGTGTCCCAATCTGGGAAAATCATCAAGGAAAAAACTCAAAATTGTGAAATTTATGTAACTGGGATAAGGGCAATTTTCTCAAGTGGA
The DNA here is from genome assembly GCF_036321535.1 of Camelus dromedarius. Taxonomy (NCBI): domain Eukaryota; kingdom Metazoa; phylum Chordata; class Mammalia; order Artiodactyla; family Camelidae; genus Camelus; species Camelus dromedarius. The sequence goes on from NC_087460.1 coordinate 26,807,302, forward strand.
AGAGGAGGAAACACCATTCGTCTGCTGTCTGGATCACTGATGAGAATGCTAAGAAAACTGTAGGACTCTGCAAAGGAAGACTACCAAAACTCAGATGGCACCATTAACCTTTTATCCCTCGAACTTGCCTATTGCCTTTCTATATCTTCAAGCAATTTCAAAGCATTTTACTATATAATCATATCTAGAACTTCAAATCACCTGACAATGACCATTTATGTTTGTTCACTTATTACTTTATTCAACAAACAGTTATTGTCAGGGCCTATGACATGCAGTAGACTTCCCTAGACACGAGGGGTACAAAGATAAGACATGGTCTTTACCCTTGGGGCACTGATTAATAAATGCAATGGAGGATAAAGACCAAGGATTAGAAAATTATAGAGTTGTGTATCCAGGTATACATATATGTACCACATATGGGAGAGCTGTTAGGACTAACATTTATTAAGACCACCACCTGCCTTGGAATGGAGCAGTGAACCTATATGATCCACCCAATACGTAGGGCCATGTCTTAGAACTGTGCAAAGGTGTATACTGCACAACTCCAGGGTTCACCATTCCCATGTATGCTTCTTAGATTTGGATGGATGCCAGTTAGGTGTCTTGAACAGGGGTGCCTCTGTTTCCTCCAAAGTCATCACTGGGACTAACAGCAGGATGGCCAGCATCTAACCAACATTTAGCATTCTGCAATATCTTCATTATATTCATATATACTTATTCTAATTTTTATTAGTTTTGATGTAATGGTAATCTCTAACTAACTGAACCAATTTTTTCAATAATCATCGATTATACAGCTAGTCCAAGACTGTTTTAGCTACACTGGAAGTCCTCGTGGCTAAAACCATAAGCCACTATCGTTGACCTCAAAAAACTTTTAAACTAACCAGAGAAGAAATAAAAAACACATAAATCAATTAGAGATTAGTCATTTCTAACCTGTGTAACACTGAGTCTAAGAACAATCCGGGTTGTGAAAACCAAGAGATCAACCTTAGATGGGATTTCATCTTAAGCTTGAAGGATATAGAATATTTAGATAGACTGGAGGGAGGAGACTCATGAGAACACATGACTCTCAGTCTTTGTCCCTTCCTTCCAGGGAAACACACCTCAAAACTCACACCTTACTCATGGACATTAGCAGCTGCCCCTGTATTATAGCAGAGAGGGCAATACAGCTGAAAAAGGGTAGTGAACTCTGCTCCTTATCCCCCTCCCCAACCTGCTTCTTCCAACACATCACTTACCCTGTGTCATTCCCCTGGATTCCTTTTGGACAGAGCAATTCCTTCTACTGTTATCTTGTAGTGCATAAGAAGACAGGGAGGCTACTACACTGATTCTCAAAGTGGGTACCCGATCATCAACATGAGTATTATCTGTGAACTTGTTAGAAATGCAAATCTTTGGGCCCCACCCCAGAGCCAGTGAAACTCTGAAGGTGGAACCCAGCAATCTATGGCTTAATGAGCCCTCCAGGTGATTCTCATGTACACCAGTGTTTGAGAACCAGTGGGCTCATCAGACATCCTGAGTTCAAATTCTAGCTCTTTTGGCACTCACAGGTTCCATGGCTAAACCCAGTGGTTAATTTGGCTAAATCTCAAAAGAGTATACCCGTAGTGCTCACACTCATGGGGACATTGTGGAGAATAAATGCTATGAACATGGGTGTTCAAATACCTCTTTATGTTTCTTCTTACAGTTCTTGTGGGTATATACCCAGAAGTGGAACTGCTGGTGGTCTAATAATCTTAACAGTTCCTCATATTTATTAGAGAAGCCTTTCTCTCCTGGCTCCTCTGTCCAGCTGCTATGTCTGTGGCTACCAGTGAGCAGACACCATCCTCTTTCTGTATCTAGGACAATGGTGTAGGATTGCCTTGCAGTCTTTAAAAATCTGAAACTGGGTGGGTAAGAGCAAGTATTCCACTAAAACACATCTCCTCCTACCCTAAACTCCATTTCACCATAGTGAAGTGCTTTTCTGCCCTATCTACAGATACAATGGACTCAGAAAACTTTATTTTTTTCCATCCCACTGCTGATAAGGTCCAGAGAATAAAGAGGGATTATAGGGTCAACTGTCTGCTATGATAACTTATTTTTCCTCCAGTTGTTTCCAACTAAACATACAGTATCATTAGCTTTGACTGTGGTCATCACTTTGGCTTCAGGCTTAATCTATTTTGACTAGGAATATTGTCCTCGGAAACACTACAATTTCCTGAAGAGACTGCAAATCAGTAGTCTTGCCTGAAATCATACGTGGCCATTATCTTTCCTCTGCTTAAAGATGTACAAACATCTCTGGGGTCCTGTCCCTGAGTTGGGGGTCTCCCCTTCATTACCCCCCTGCACTCTGTCTGTCCCTGTCCCTCCTGGACCCTCTTGGAGTCCCATCCCTGAGGTGGGTGTCTCCCTTTGATTACCCCCTGCACTAAGTCCCTGCACCTCCTGTACACTCTGTGGAGTCCTGTCCCTGAGTTGGGGACTCCCTTTCATTGCCCCCCTGCACTCTGTCTGTCCCTGTCCCTCCTGGAACCTTTGTCGGGTCCCATTCCTGAGGTGGGGTCTGGTGTGTTCTGACCCAGGTTCCAGGACTCAGAGACCCCAAAGAATGTCCAGGATGGACAGGGACATACACTGCAGGGCGGAAATGAAAGGGAGACCCCCACCTAAGGGACGGGACCCCACAGAGGTTCCAGGAGGACAGGGACAGACAGAGTGCAGGGGGCAATGATGTCGAGAACCACCTCAGGGTCGGGACCCCACAGATGGTCCTGGAGGACAGGGACAGAGTGCAGGGTGGCAATGAAGGGGAGACCCCTCCTCAGGGACACCACAGAGAGTCTAGGAGGGACAGGGACAGACATAGTGCAGGGGGGAAATGTAGGGGAGACCCCACCTCAGGGACAGGACCCCACAGAGGGTCCAGGAGCACCTGAGCCAGCACGGGGGAAGGCAAGCTGCCCAGGGGTCGTGCTGCCCACCCAGCACAAGGATGAGGGAGCCCTGGCAGGGGCTCGCCCTCTCCAACAGAGCTGGTGCATCAGAGGCCAACTGAGCTGAGCTGGGCTGCCAGGCCTTCAGGGAGTGTGTCCCGATCAGTGGGCAGAAGCCTGCCCCGGGCTGCACTGGGCTAGTTGTGCCAGAGACACAGGGCTGGCCTGGGTTCCCGAGAGCTCGGAGCTGGCAGTACAGGGGCTGCACACCAGCTCCACTGGCTACAGAAGGGGCGATGGGAGCCAGGGCGCAGGTCAGGACTAGGAGCTGGGAGCAGGTGGGTGCAGAGATGCAGACCAGCACCTGGAGGGAACTAAGGAACAGGGGAGACTTCTGGGGGCTCAGGGAGCAAAGAAGAGGCTTAAGGTACCCAAGGGCCAGGAGCTCTGCTGGGAGGGGACCAGGGTGGGACAGAGACTCTGCCAGGGGACAGCTGCCCAGAAAGGGAGGGGCACCTAGCAGCTCCAGGGAGAAGGGCCCAGGAGCAGAGCGGAACGAGGGGGGTGACCTGCGGCAGGTCAGAAGGCACAGGCTGCTAAGGGCCAGCACCCCAGGGACAAGGCTCAGGGAGGCCACAGGTGAGCAGGCGACTGAAGACCAGGAAGGCAGGGGGCTTCTCAGGAACATGGAGAAAGCAAGTAGAGCATGTGCGGGTGAGCAGGGGCCGGGAGGGCAGGGCGGCCGCTCCAGCATCTCCAGGAAGCAGGTAGGGCTTGTGCAGGTGGACAAGGGGCTGGGAGGGCAAGCAGCTGACCCAGGAAATCCAAAGAGCAAAGCCAGTCCTGGGAAAGAAATTCCCGGACTGGATCTGAACTAGGCTGAGGGTCTGGGGCTGGCCAGAGGGGCTGTGGCTCCAGGGACAAGGGTCAGAGAGGGTGTAGGTGAGCAGGGGGCTGCACCAGGAGGGCAGGGGGCTGCCGCAGGGGCTCAGAGAAAGCACGTAGACCTTGTGGAGGTGAGCAGGGGGCTGCCGCAGGAGCCCAGGGACATGGCAGAGAGTTTGAGCTAAGGTCTGAGTAGCTGAGCAGGCCCAGCTGAGGGCTCCTGGGACAGCAGAACCCTTGAGCCCCTGAGGGGCTGGCCGGATGGCGTCCTGGGGTGGAGAGAGGGACTTCTGTGGGAATGAAGGAGAGGGGTCACCCCTGAGGGGACCCAATGGGCCCCAGTCCTTGGGCTCAAGGGCCCGTGGCAGGCTGGGAAAGGAGGGGTGGACGTGCCATAGCCTGGTGGGGTGAAACAGACCCTGGACCCCGCAGAGGGAAGGAAAGCGTGGGGCTCGTTCAGGGCCTGAGCTGGGCTGCCAGCCGGAGCAGAGCAGATGGGTCAGGGTGAGAGGAGACAGGCCCAGCCAGCGATGTGCCCGGGCTGCTGGCACCGAACAGGCGAGGAAGGTGGGGGCAGTGTGGGGCCCCAAACTGTGCTGAGGGATGAGCTGGACTGAGGAAGGAAAAGGGCAGAAGGAAAGCAGGGACCTGAGAGCCACGAGCTGGGGTGGGGTCAGAGGCCCTGGTGGGAGGGGGAAGTGAGCCGAGGGGCTGCAGCTGGAGGTCCAGAAGAGGGACCGGAGCTCCCCAAGGCACAGACTCGCAGCCGGGCTGAGGCCACAGGGATGAAAGGGGAGGGGCCAAGGAGGAGGCCTGCAGGGACAGAGTCTGGGGGGGCCAGGGCCCAGGTGCTCTGGCTGCAGAGCTGACCCAGAAGACACGGGCCCGGAGGGCAAACAGCAGGCCAGGCAAGGGGCCACGAGCAGGCTTCTGGGTGGTGGAGGCCCACCACGCCAAGGACAGACCCGCTCACCCAGGGCAGGGCCGGGCTGGGGCAGCAGGACGGTGAGCTCAGGGGACCAGCGGACGCTGGCCGGGAGCAGGCAGCACTGGTCAGGACTCAGACACAGGGCTCTGTCAGGCCAGGCACTTGCAGGAGTTTAGGGACCTGGGGAGCTCTCACCCAGGTGATCACCCAGCTCTGACCCACAGCTGCAGAGGCACGAGGCCCCAGGTGGTGAGGGCCCTGCCGGCCAGCTGGTTTGCAGACATTCTGGAAGCACGTGGGTGCTGGGCTCAGGGGTGCCCAGACCTGGGCACGTGACACCCTGCCCGGACCCTCCCAGGGGTGAAGCCCCGATGGTCACATGGCCTGCTTTCTTGCAGCCTCCAGCAAGGCCACTTCGGTTTATCCTCCGACTGCTGGATGTGGGGACACACCTGGCTCCACGGTGCCCTTCGGCTGCCTGGTCTGGGGCTACATCCCTGAGCTGGTGACGGTGACCTGGAACTCGGGCGCCCTGTCCAGCGGCATCCACACTTCCGGTCCATTCTCATGTCCTCGGGGCTCTACTCCCTCAGCAGCTTGGCGACGATGCCCGCCAGCAGCTCGGCCGGCAAGACCTTCATCTGCAACGTAGCCCACCCGGCCAGCAGCACCAAGGCGGACAAGCGTGTGGGCAAGAGGACAGGCCTCAGGGAGGGCGTCCACTCCCAGACAGGACCGAGGTCAGCCCTCCTCCCGGCTCGAACCACATGCCAGGATGGCGACCTCTGCCCAGGGTATCAGAGATGCGGTCTCCTCACCTGAAGGCCTCCCAGGCTATGTGAGGGGTCCTCTGGGTATTTCCACCAGGTTCAAGGTGGTCACAGGCTGGACAACTCTAACCCACAGAACTGGTGCCGATCTGCACCTTCCACAACCTGTCCCTGACCTAAACTCCACCCAGGGCCATCTCCCGCCCACAGTAACCCCCCATCTGCTCTCTCTGCAGCGCTCCACAGCGAAGACCACAGCTCCCAGTGTCCCAAATGCCCAGGTAAGGGAGCCAGGCTACACCCTCCATCGCAAGGAAGTGACCAGACACCAGGCCCCGCCTGATGAGGGCAACATGTGCCCTACAGGAGGCCCGTCCAGGTGCTGACCCACATCTTGTTTCCCCCACCAGCCCCTGAGCTCCTTGGAGGGCCCACGGTCTTCATCTTCCCCCCGAAACCCAAGGACGTCCTCTCCAGCACCCGAACACCTGAGGTCACGTGCCTTGTGGTGGACGTGGGTAAGGAAGACCCTGAGATTGAGTTCAGCTTGTCCGTGGATGACACAGAGGTACACACGGCTGAGACAAAGCCAAAGGAGGAACAGTTCAACAGCACGTACCGCGTGGTCAGCGTCCTGCCCATCCAGCACCAGGACTGGCTGACGGGGAAGGAGTTCAAGTGCAAGGTCAACAACAAAGCTCTCCCGGCCCCCATCGAGAGGACCATCTCCAAGGCCAAAGGTGGGATGGCCAACGGGCACGGGAGGGTCCTTTGGGGCTGCTCAGAGTGACCGTCATGCTCGCAGACACACCTGTCCCCACAGGGCAGGCCCGGGAGCCGCAGGTGTACACCCTGGCCCCACACCAGGAAGACCTGGCCAAGGACACTGTGAGCGTAACCTGCCTGATCAAAGGCTTCTACCCACCTGACATCAACGCTGAGTGGCAGAGGAACGGGCGGCCGGAGGCAGAGGGCGCCTACGCCACCACGCTGCCCCAGCCGGACAACGCCGGGACCTGCTTCCTCCACAGCAAGCTCTCGGTGGGAAAGAACACGTGGCAGCGGGGAGAAGTCTTCACCTGTGTGGCGATGCACGAGGCTCTACACAATCACTCCACCCAGAAATCCATCTCCCAGTCTCCGGGTAAATGAGCCTCACCCAGGCACCCAAGCGATCCCCCCTCCCCGAGGCTCTCAGGGTCCCACGTGGACGCCTGAGCCCCACCCCTGTGTACATACCTCCCAGGCCAGCATGAAATAAAACACCCAGTACCTCCCTGGGGCCCTGCAACACTGTCATGGTTCTTTCCATGCAGAGCTCCGGCGCCCGCCGGGCCTGCGGGAGGCGGGGGCAGGCCAGGCTCTGAGGACAAACTTGGTGCCAACAGAGGCAGGCAGCAGCCCAAGGCCAGAGAGGGGGCTCTGCTAGAGGCAGCCGCTCCCCAGGGTCCAGGGTCCGGCCAGCACCTACTCAGGCTGGAGTGCGTAGAGGGGACTGGTAGAGCCTCCCAGGGACACTCATGGAAATGAGTGCACGGTTCTTCCCACCTCTGTCCAAGCCCAACTGTGGGACAGTGGCAGGTCCTTGTCCCCGCAGTTCCCATCCCCGGGGCCTCGAGGGTCCACGTGCTGACACCCTGTCAACATGGGAGCCACGCCTGGCTGGCGATGGGGGCACAGGCCTCCTGCTCCCAGGACACACGGAGATCAGGCCCCACCTTCCCGCAGGCGAGGTGCTCGGGGCCAGACCTGTAACCTCGAGGGGACACTCACCCAGGCCCACAGGAAACAAGCCCTCTCATGGAGCACACCAGCCTGCACACCCCTCATCCACCTGCAAATTCACGCACACGCATGTGCCTGTGCAACTGCACACAAGGGCACAACCACACAAGTGCACACAAGCCAGCCTTGCTCACTGGGTCCTCAACGGGGTACCCGCCCGTGGCCAGACCAGAGCCTGGAACTGGGTCTCATGAACCCTCTGTGGACACCAGCTTGGTCCCCACTCGTCAAAGCCCCAGCAGCACTGACCACACTCTGACCACACTGGCCAGCTCAGACCCCCTCCCCTCCTCCCCCCAGGACACCCACACCCCCTGCTCAACAGACAGAGACCCAACACCCCACTGGTCCCTAGCACGCCCACCCCACCCCTCGGGCACACAGGGACACCCCAAGGTTGCCTCCGCCCTTCCCTGCAGTAGGGCCCACCACAGACCTGCTCTGCAGACCCCTGCCGTCTAGGCCTGGCCTCCGGTGGGAGGGAAGGCAGGGGTCAGGGCACCCTCTCCCCAGAGGACCCCATGAAAGGCACCGCAGAGTAGAGGACGAGGGACATCCACTGGCCAGGCCGAGATCTGGGCCCAAGGAGTCCAGCCACGACTGAGGCCCAAGCTGGAGGAATGGGGGACACGAGGTAGGTGCCCAGGGATTGACCTCCGGGAACCATTGATCCAGCCCCCCAAGGTGATCCTAGTGCCCCACCCGCCCTGTCACAGAGGGACCCACCCCCAGGCGCCACTGACCCTGCCCTTCCTGTATATGACTGGCCCCAGTCTTCCAATAGCATAATCCACTGGTTTGGTCCATTTGTTTTCTTCATTAATAAAATTATAAGCATGTGAAATAAACCCTGCCAGCTAAAATGAGGCCCTCTTTTAAAATCTACCTTTTACCAATTTCTGTTGATACCGTCATGTGGGGAAAGGTTCATAAAGAAGTTAAAAGGTACAAGTTTTTGAAAGTTAGATTTATTCAATTTCAAAGGTTATAAGCTACAATTGCCCTTTAAGAAAATAAGCTTTGTTTAATATTTAGAATTTTTTATAAGAGTTAGTTATGGGAGAAATAGAATTCAGGTTATAAATATTTTTCAGCTTCTTCTAATACTATAAACTATATATAATATGTTAGAAGCTAAGAATTAGTTGTAACCCAAATATATACATATATATATATGTGTGTGTGTGTGTATATATATATATATTTCATATTTTTTGGAGCTGGGAGTTATTTATAACCTGAAGATACAGAGATAGATATATATATGTAGAGAGAGAGAGAGATGTGTTCATTGTATCATACACTCAGTATACTCTCACGAAATGTCACTTCTCTTTAAAGGTTTATTGTGTTCTCCCCGACATAAGAAACCTTTCAATGGAAGGCAACATTTTGCAATTCAAAGCTTTATATCATAATTCAGAGGAACTTCATTGAATCTCTACTGGCAGCTAATCTTTCTAGTAACCAAATATTATGGCATCTTGGGGATAGATATTTTGTGTGAGGTTCTTGCATGCTGAGTTTATCAAAAAGGTACACACAAGAAAGATTTTACAAGGAGCAAATGTAAGGCGACTGTGGATCGCATCAACATAAAGAAATGGAAATGTCTTTTAAAACGTCCTTTTATCCTCAAATGTTGAAAACCATGTTCTTAGTTATTGTATCCTCTACCAACTTACCTGTAAGGTGCCAAAACAACCTCAAAGTGGGCTAAGGGCTACCAAAAGGCACACTGGCACAGCAGTACTCATTAACACTTCATTTTCATATACAGCATAGAGCAAAGGGGATTCACAGAACTTTGGGATGCAACGGGGTCCCAACTCTCAACTCTTCCCTGGGCTCCTTTGGTTCCCCTAGAGAAGTTAAATGAGTCTCCGAAGATCACACAGCTAGTCAGCGCTGGGAGGACGGTTAGAGGCCCGGCTTCCACACTTGCCCAGTGCGCTTTGTCTAAAGAAGCCACACAACCAGGGGGAGATACAGCATGCAATTTCAGCTAGACACCTCGTAAAGAGACGAAGGAGGCAGGCCTGCCGCTTGCCGTTTGTGCACTTGGGTAACCACGAATGAGTTACCACGTGCAGAGACTCGACTCCTACTCTAGGCCTCTCCAATGAAAGACATCTGGATGAAAATTGGAATTTTTAGTTGAAACCCCAGATATTTACAAATACGTGTTTTCATCTAAATATTGGATTGTGCATAGACAGAGCCTTAATGTAGGTAAGTGGAAAAGAGAAAAATCACAAATCTCCGTGATTGCCTTCGCTTGGTGAGGGGGGCCAGGGTGGTATGTTCAATATGCGTGAAGCATTTTGAGATGTTTGCTTCAATGGATATTTTTAAACTCTTTCCAGCCATACATAGCATGCAGAAATTAACACAAGAATATCTTAATTGGGCCTATTTTATATACAAAAGAATAATGGGCTAAATGGGATGGAATGAATGCCATATTTATCCTTCAAGGGAGGAACGACATGATGATTCACAGGCTGCGATGCCAAGAGTATCCAGCCTTCTCATGAGTAGAATAAATATATCTGCTTTCATAATATTCTGCCTTCTAGTCCTTAAAGGCCCCCTAAAGGCACACAAAGAAAAGAGATGGGAAAATCGGAAACGATCCATTTTAATTTCACATACAGTAATTTTCTGTCTGGGATTATGATGCAGAGCCACAATAATGGGGTGACAACTGTCTGAACTTTAAAATGTCCAGAATGACACTGTCGACATCAAGTGTGACTTCCCAATGTATCACACACCTCCTATGTGCAAGGCAGCCATTGACAAGGAGACTCAACAATGTATGAGCTCGTGAGGGTCTCTCCTTGGCTTCTGAGAGTGTCTTGTATTTCACGATTCTGTGGACTGTGGATTTACTCCCTTAATCAAAAATGGGCTGGAATTCCCTCAGCAGGGAAAGGACAGGAGGAAAAGGCAGGCACGAATTGGGCTGGGTGACAAAGGCCATATAAACTCGCTGCAGGCACTCAGGAATTAACAACAAAATATTCAGAGCTGAGCAAAAAAATGACTCTAGTTAACAGAAATGAACGTTCATTGGGGGAATAAAAAAAAGCGAGTGTAGAGGTTGAGGATTAACAGATACACATTACTATATATAAAATAGATAACAAGGACCTACTGTATAGCACAGAGAACTACATTCAATTTCTTGTAATAACATGCAATTGAAAAGGATCCAAAAGAAAATACATATACATATGTATATGTATAACTGAATCTCTTTGCTGTCCACTTGAAACTAACATTGTAAGTCAACTACACTTCAGTAAAAATTTGTTTAAAAAAAGAAAGCAAGTAGGGGAAAATGATGTCTAGGATCTCTTGCATAGAATCATTCATTCAAGAAAACTGATTAGTTCTTTGCCCAGAAGGAAGGATAAGAGGAAACTTCAATAAACTCAAAGGGACAACGTGCAGGAAGTGGGCTGCTAGAGAAATCTGGATTCTGCTGACTCGAAGGTCAGCTTCCACAACTCCTGCTGGCTAGGATGAGGTGAAACCATTCACCCTACCAAGCAAGGATCAGTCCTCAGAGGGGTTGCAAACTGGACTGCTGTATCTCATTTGTTTAATCTGGCCCCTAGCATCAGATCCACACACGGCATTAACAGACTCTATTCTCCGTCAAAAGGACAATTCGGCTTTCCATTTGATTCTACAAGGCCTAGGGTTTCAGAAAAGCATAGCAGGCTAAAAACAAACAAAACGTAGTTGTCAGTGTCATAGGTGTGTAGGACACTGGGCTCTTGCAAAGTTGTTTGTAAATTAAACTATCATCTGTCAATTTCCACTTTCTCATTGACTATTGTTTTAAGAATGGTTTGTCTTCATTTCCAATTGATCACCAACTGATAGTTTATCCTGACAATTCAGCTCCCTGTCTCTGATGGTCCCCAGCCTCGCCATTAAGTTGTTAATGAGCTGCCAACGCTTTATATATCTTATTTAAAGAAATGTGCTCAGATTTTCTTCTGCCATTTTTTCCCTAAACTGGATATATGGTTGTTGTTATTAACTCAGTGAATTGATACCAAAGCACTGGGCTTTGTTTTACAGAATATGCAAATGAAGGAGACATAAACCACTCTAATTCAGGCCCAAAGTACCAAGAAAGTGCTGCGGGAACGTGGCAGCCCAAGATTTTACCTTAGGCTACAAAGATCTGGAAAACTTTCTCAGAAGAAATGAGGATGTGAGGCAGATCTTGACAGGTGAGTTAACGTGCATAATGCAGGGAAAGGCACTTCAGAGAGAGGGAATAGTCTGGGTAAAGACAGGAGACTAGAGCACAGGGTTCCCGAGGGTGTGTAATGGGAGACAAAGCTGGGAGCCAAATTGTGCTGGGGTTTTAACCCAAGCCCAAACATCTGGCCTTGGTTTTGAGTGGGACAGAGAGGGGTGGAAGGCTACCCCATTGCTGACCTCTTACAAACAGCTGGCAAGGCTGCAGCACACCTCTAAACATCCCCATTCCCACTGCGCCCTGGCTGTTTTTATTGTAAAGAGCTTAGGGTGAGTGGTCTCTTTTACTTAGTTGAATAAGGTCAATCCTCAGACAAGCCATTTCATGTTCATTTTCATCACTTCAGCAATTCTTGCCTGGGACAGCATCTGTATCCATTTAATTCTCTTTGCACCCATCCCCGCCCAAGCCCTGCATCCCAGTGCGTAACGAGCGATCCATTTCTTAAGATGATTTCCACCAAGACCTCCCTATGGATGCCTTCAAGATTTTGCAACTGCAATTGGCTGATTGCCAGCACAATGGGCCACTTGAGCCTTCAAAATTAAGGATTTAACGTTAAGTGGGGAATTGCAAAGATAAATGAAAGGCTGAATTCATGCTTCTGATTTCTATGGCCTCACATATTAGGGGGTGCAAAATGGAGGCAGGCCATAATGAAGTCTACAAACGGTCCTTCTGGTCACCATTGAGTGTCCGGCAAAGAGCCTCTGCAATTCAGAAACTGGTGTGAAAGACCGTCTTAAAACTGCTGATGTGATCATTATTATAGCCTCAAAAGGCGGCTTCGACACAAGCACAGCAATTATTTTGTAACTTTTGTGGAAGAGCAACCATGTCCCCTTTCCCTCCCTCTCCTTCTCAAGGGCCAATTCTAGAGGAAAAAAAAAGCATATCACGAGGGCCACATTTTCCAGGGCCTCAAATGACTCGGGAATTTTCACCAACAGGATCCTAAATAGGTGCACAACAGTTATGTCTTCTTACTAAACAGAAAACTGCCTTGTACTAAATGTTCAGTCCTAGCTTCTTCCTGTTCCCACAAGGTGAATTACCAAGTCACAAATCCAGCTCTTAAAGAGGCCACAAAACTGGGACAGGTCTGATGGCCAGCTCGCCGTTTTTTTTACTGTGAAAGCCTCCAGAAATGTCTTTCCTCCACAGGCAGCGTCTGTCTTGAGAAGTCTCAGATACTAATTAATATACATAAAATAGATAAACAACAAGTTTATACTATATAGCACAGGGAACTATATTCAATATCTTGTAGTAATTTGTGAAAAAGAATATGAAAATGAATACATGTATGTATTCACTGTGCTGTACACCAGAACCTGACACATTGTAAACTGACTACACTGCAATAGAAATATTTTTTAAAAAAGAAGTCACCTCGTTTGCTAATACGGCTGCATAGACTTTTCAGTTTGGCAGCAACAGAGCGGCAACAGGTGGAGAGTGGTGTGGAGTTTTCCATACCTTTAGTAGAGAGCTGACCTCCTCATACTGGGGGCATCCTTGGAGGAAATTACAGAGACTATGCCTTACAGAAACAGTGCTCAAGAAGAGAGGGTTTTGCTCATAGAGGTTTCAGACACTTGCAGCAGGGGAAAAAATCTCCAAAGATCCGAAATCTCTTTAGACAAGCCTGCTAGGATACACGGACTGGAGCTTAGAAGTCTCTATTCTCAGAACTATAAGAGGTGTCTGTCTAACTGACCACAGAACTCACATGAACTTTCGTATAGTTTTGCAGTCCTAAAAATGAGCCAGTGCATAGTTTTCTATAGGAGACAGAGGGGACCTCCACGCGCAAGCTAAGAAATTAAATGTCAACATATTTAAATGGCATAAAGTGCCTGATTAATAGCACAGGAAGATAAATCCCAGAACAAAAGGCCTGCAAAACTAATCCCTATTCACACACACTGTTATCAAGGAATATGTATTTAAGGCTTACTGGGTGCTAAATGCTGAGTGCAGAGCTTGCCAATGTGGAAGGGATGGCCCCGATCGCAAGGTTATAGTTACCTGGAGAAATAAGACCTATTGATTGACACATAAAGATGATTAAGCAAATTAGACGCCCCCAACAACTGTCAAATGAGTGCTATAGATTATAACCACTGGAGGGCTCAGAGCAGGGAAAATCCTTGAAGGCTGGAGTGGGCAAGCAAGGCTTCATGGAGGGGTTGAAACTGGAGCCTTGCAAGATGGAAGGATGCTGAAGGAGGCCCAGGGAATGGAGACGACGTGAGACCCAGGGCTAGGATGGCACCCAGCCCACTCAGGGCACAGTGAGTGCCCGAGCCTGTGTGAAGACAGAGCCAGTTTAGGAGGAAGGCAAGCTCGGGAAAGCCGAGGTTTTTTTGGTAGGGGGGGATCGTGGAAGGTATGCGACGCAGGCTGAACAGTTCAGACTTTATCAGATGGCTTAGGGAAGAAGTGATCTGTGCCAAGGAGGGCTCTGAGCTGAACTTGGAGTCAGATGTAAAATGGCTTAAAGGGGAAGAGACCATAAACAGGACAAAACTGCTGCATTGTTTGGTCAGTGGGAGACAGTGGTGGGAGACACCAGATAACAAATGGAAGGGCAAGTAAGAAAATAAGGCGAAACAAGAGACTTCCGGGTTACCCATGTTTCAGATTTCAACTAGCATATCATTGTGTTAACCACTTTTTATTCATATAGAAACTAGCCCCCAGGGTGCTTCTAGAACTTTGTGGAAAATCTTTCACTCAACCTCAAGGGAATGCGAGGATGGATGGGCATCTGAGGCACACAAAGGTTAGTCCACTGTGTGGCTGGCTGGATAACATCCCCCCAAAAATGTCCACACCCTAATCCCTGGACTCTGTCATTATGTCACCTTCTGTGGCAAAATGGACTTCGTAGAGGTAACGAAGGTTGGATCCTGATGTAGGGAAATGGTCCTGGATTAGGCAGGTGGCCCAGTGTTATCACTGGGGTACTTCTAAGAGGGAGGCAGAGTCAGGAAGGAGAAAGGGGAAAAGGGAAGCAGAGGTCAGAGTGATGCAGGGCCAACAGCCAAGAGACACAGGCAGCCTCTAGGAACTGGGAAAGAAAGGCGAGAAAAGGGATTCTCCCCTAGAGCCTCAGAAGGAACACGGCCCTGCCAAACCACTTTAGACCTCTGACCTCCAGAACCGTAAGAAAATAAATGTGTGTTGTTTTAAGCCATGAACAGTGCAGTGATGTCACAGGAGCCATCGGAAACTGATGCTGCTGCCAATGGATATATAAATAAGAGTTCTCATTTTCACAGACTTATTATGCTAACCACGAGACCACAGTACCTGTTTTGTTTTTTTTTTTAATTTCGACAAATTGCAGATGAGACAGGAAGACATGGAGAATGATCCAGAAGCAGCAGGTAACAAGCCAGCATCTCCCAAGAGAGCAACCTTCCAAAATTCAAATACTTTCCTGGAAGTGTCGCCTTCCAAGGAATAACATTCTCACAATCACAACACTCTCAGAGCATCAGCTGCTGTCAGTTTTAATAAATTAGAAAGCTGTATCTCAGGAATGCACCATGGAGAATCCTCCGGTGCCTAACACACAAGTACTTAGCCAGGGCCTTCCCTACCCGCCAGTACATTTGACCCTGAAGGTCCAAGCTTCAGCTGTCTAACCAAAGTCATGCTATATAGTCCATAAATGGGCCTGATTCCTATTTCCCACTGGAAACACTAGGAAGACAAAATAATATTTGAAAAACACGGGTCTGAATCATGAGAATTACAGAACATTATTTTAATAAGTTACTGCTTTTGGTGTTACTAATCCAGTTTATTCAAAGTGTTGTTGCCTCCTTAGCTTTATTTCCCATTTAACAAGCTCCCTGAATTACCTTTTAAGGGGAGTGTATTGTCTATATGGAGACTAAAAATACATAAAAATAGATCTTATTCTAACTCTTAACACAGAGGACTTTGCAAACGCTGATCTGACCAGTTGAGGCCAGTTCCCTGGGGGTGGAGATAACCCCATGCCATTCTCCAACTGCCAAGTTGCAGGAAAACCTGGTGAATCGACCGCATCGACGCCCCAGCCTCTCCAGGCACGTGACCCACTAGATGTGCCATTGACGAGGCAGACGTTCCCTTGGCGAAGTCGACCCCCAGCTGACTCCATAAATCACTACGCTTATAGACTCCCAGCGCAGCAGCTGCACACCTTTTATGGTTCCCTCAAAATAAGAGGAAAAACAGAAAAGGGAAGTACAGCTAGATGTGAATCATTTGCCAGGATTGTTGTTTTCTGTTTTGTTTCTTCATTGTTTGGAGAGGAAATACATAAAAACATAGCCATCATCTGACGCTGAATACTGACAGGGCAGAGGGCACCCGACCAGGTAGAATAAACCCTGAGCTAGGAGTCCGGCACCCTGGTTCCTCTCAGTGGACTGGCCATTAACACGAGTCACCAAGTCAGCACAACACAGACCATTTTTACCACCCGTGACTCAATACCAAGGCATTTCCAATGAGGAAACGAGCATCCGTGATGACAGTAACACACCCATACTGTGTACCAAGCACTCACGCCCCACGTGCACAGACTCTCATTCTTAGACCAGTCCATCCTAGCTTACAGATGAGGGAAGTGAGGTTCAGGTTACTCAGCACCTGAGCCAGCAAAGAGCTCAGGGAAAAGCCAAAAGCTCTCATGTGTTCTGCTTTACACTCCCTCCATGACTTTGGCTTTGGAAGGACGAGCTGCACGTGGGAGGGGCCCCTGAGCTCAGAGAAAAGTCTCTCCTGGGCTGGAGGCCGCCTTTCCATAGAAGCTGGGAAGGCTCAGATCGGGTAACAATCCTCATGGTTGTTCCCAGGGTGGGTCGGCAGGGCCGTATCCTATGTCTGTGTCTCCAGGTGCAGGCTTTGACAGGGGTTATGTTATCTGTGTCTTGGTTAAAACGCACAGGTTGAGCTGGGAAAGCGCGGGGAAGACGGGGGGAGAGTCAGCAAGGGAAGTACTGGCGGTACTGCTTCGACGAGAATTAAAACGCACAGAGAAGGGGGCCTCCCACACGGCTGGCGGGAGTGCAGCTTGGTGCAGCCGCTGTGGAAAACAGTATGGAGATTCCTGAAAAGACTAGGAATAGACTTACCATGTGACCCAGGAATCCCGCTCCTGGGCATATATCCAGAAGGAATCCTACTTCAGGATGACACCTGCACCCCAATGTTCAAAGCAGCACTATTTACAATAGCCAAGACATGGAAACAGCCTAAATGCCCATCAACGGATAACTGGATAAAGAAGAGGTGGTATATTTATACAATGGAATACTACTCAGCCATAAAAACCGACAACATAACGACATTTGCAGCAACATGGATGTCCCTGGAGAATGTCATTCTAAGTGAAGTAAGCCAGAAAGAGAAAGAAAAATACCACAAGATATCATTAACATGTAGAATCTAAAAAGAAAAAGGGAAAAAAAAGGACACTATGAACTCATCTACAAAACAGAAATAGACTTGCACACATAGTAAACAATCTTATGGTTACCAGAGAAAGGGAGTGGGAAGGGATAAATTTGGGAGTTTGAGATTTACAAATGTTAGCTGCTATACATAAAAATAGATTTTAAAATTTTCTTCTACATAGCACAGGGAACTATGTTCAGTATCTTGTAACGACCTTTAATGAAAAAGAATATGAAAACAAATATATGCATGTATATGCATGACTGGAACATTGTGCTGCACAGCAGAAATTGACACATTGTAACTGAGTATACTTCAGTTTTTAAAAAGTACAAAAAAGAAGGAACGCCACTATAAAATTCCCAAATTTCAACTTGGTTTTGAATGAAAAGCTAAGAAAATAGTGAGAACCCCTTAGATCCAGCCAATCGTTACATACATCGATTCAGATGGAACACAGATCAAATAGTATCCCAGAAACATACCCATGTACACTCAGAGCTCAATACAACCTAACTAGCACATAAGGCAGGTGTTAATATTATTCCCCAAACCACATTTGCACGGTATTTCAAATATTTATAGCTTGTTATAAATTACACCAAGGTCACATATCAAAGGATGAAAATCACCCATATTAAATTAATCAGAGATTTTAGAAAATTATACATTGCACATGGCTGAGTATAATCCATTTAATGTTTCAATGTCATGGAACATTTGCTTTATAAATAAAATATGAAAGCGATTAAGATCCCACAGACCCTTAGGAATATTACAAATCTACATGAGACCCCCCCTAAGCTCCAGATTTGTATCTCTGGATTTGGGTTAGTTGAGAAAAATAAAAAATCACGCAACTGAATGAGATCTCACTAGCTGGTGATGCTTCACAGGAAAGTCAACGTCAGCATGCGGAAAAGTGAAATTCAATATCCCAGCTTTTAATACTCTGATTTCCTATGGCAGGTTTCAAATTTTACACTCAGCTCTATAAATACGGTTGCCACTCTCCTTTTATAGAAACTTAAGTGCACGCTGAAGGCAGGATTTGGCTCAAAGACTTTCTACATTCCATCAACATTCCTGTTGTTAAAAGCACCTTCAAACATATATGCCATTACAAACTAAGCCTGAATTTCAGGACAAGATGTAAAATGTAGACTTTGGAGATGTCTGCCGAACCATTTAAAATATTCCTCCAGCTCCTTCACCGAAAACAAACACAACCTTCGCCTCCTCCAGAATTAGGCAACTTCCCCAAAGTCACCAGGCAGCCAGAATTTCTCAGTGATTCTGAAGATGCAATTCTCTGTTTCTCACATTCCACAGGCATCCTTCCCATTCCTTTAGAGTCATACTTCATGGTTTATATTTTGTTTAAAAAACTAATTAAAATTAATTTTGCTTCATAGCAAAACAACCCAATCAAAAAATGGGCAGACAACTTAATAGACATTTCTCCAAACATACAGATGGCCAACTGGCACATAAAAAGATGCTCAATATCACTAATTATCAGAGAAATGCAAATCAAAACTACAATGAGGTATCATCTCACACCAGTCAGAATGGCCATCATTCAAAAGTCCACAAATGATAAATGCTGGAGAGGATGTGGGAAAAAGGGAACCCTACACTGTTTGTGGGAATGTAGTTTGGTGCAGCCACTGTGGAAAACAGTATGGAGATTTTTTTAAAAACCAAAAAAACTGCTATGATCCAGCAGTCCCACTCCTGGGCATATATCTGGAGGGAACTCTAATTAGGAAAGATACATGCACCTCAGTGTTCATAACAGCACTATTTACAATAGCCAAGGTGTGGAAGCAATCCAAATGTCCACTGACAGATGACTGGATAAAGAAGGTGTGTTATATACACAGAATGGAATACTACTCAGCCATAAAAGAGAATAAAATGCCATTTGCAGCAACATGGATGGACCTAGAGATTATCATACTAAGTGAAGTACATCAGACAAAGACAAATATTATATGATATCACTTACATGTGGAATCTGAAAAAATGATAGAAATGAACTTATTTCCAAAACAAAAAGAGATGCATAGACATAGAAAACAAACTTGTGGTTACCAGAGGGGGAAGGGGAGAGGAATAAATTAGGAGCTTAGGATTAGCAGATACAAAGTACTATATATAAAATAGATAAACAACGAGGTCTTACCGTATAGCACAGGGAACTACATTCAATATCTTTTAATAACCTAAAATGAAAAAGAATATATATATATATATGTATAAGTGAATCACTATGCTGTGCATCAGAGATGAACATACTGTAAACCAACTATAATTCAATTAAAAAATAAAATAATTTTGCTCTGAGAACCTTTTGATAGCTTTATCACACCATCTGGACAAATCCACTGACACATTGGGGCATGTCAAAATCAGGGCTGATGATTCCAAAGTAAGCCTCACCAGACTGTATAATCCAATAACTAACTACGGCTTTGCTGTTAACCTTTCTAATCAAATACCAGCTAGAGAGAGAGGTCAGTGCTGACAGAGGACCCTGGTCTCATGGCTCATAGTCTCTACTGGGCCTCCGTAAAGGCAACAAGGCTAGACTACAGCTGTATGTGTCAGGCATGATACAACTGCCTCTTTACAGGGTGCATTAAATATTCCCTTTTAGCAGGAATTCTAAAGATGACAAGGCATCACCAACTACTTACAAGAAGTCATCTTATTCTTACTGGAAAAGGGCACTTGGCAGACGGTTTCAGCCCAAACCATCTTCTAGATCTGATCAGACAGTGAAGGCCTACGGGCACACTGCCAGTACAGAACTTATCTAAGGGGAAGGAAAACACACAGAATTTTAGAACCCTTTCAAAGAGATTTGGTCCTTTATAATGAAATTCAAAATACAGTTTCCAAGTCATAAACTCATTGATATGAATCTTCAGATGATAAAAGAAACAGTTTGCAGTAGGTCACATATCTGCGATGTACAGAGCATTCCTCAAGGATTTGTATAGAGTGGTGTCTGTTGCTTTAATGTCACCCTCTAGTCTAGACAGGAGAAGTCCTCAAATGATTCTGTGCCCCATTCTAGAGACAACTTGGGATAATGCAAAGAACTTGGATTTGGGGATCTGGAAGATTTGGGTGAAAGGTCCATTTACTAGCTGAGCGTGGATGGGGGCCAGTCACTCTCTCTGAGATTCTGTTTCCTCCTCTTGGATTACTCAGCTCATAGTAAGACCTCAGTGTCCTTCTCCACATCCTGATGCTAATGACCCTTAAAAGGTCTTTAGCAAATGAAGCCAAATTCTTGTCATGGCCTTAGAACAACAGAGGTGTGTAAGGCCCAGAAGCAAGATCAGATGCTCTAGGAGTTATGCTTTCGTAAAAAAGGGGAACAAGTTATTTATTTCACTCTCATTAACTTGAGCCTAAATCAGGAAAAAACTCATTTCTGTGGCATGGTGTCAACCAGAAATCTCTGTTAATTGGCACTTCTGTGTGTATCTCTCATGCTGTACAGTGACAGCTGGTGCCCATAATCATGACCTGAAGGTACTGCAAAATCTGGAAGTGTCACCTGAATCTTCAAAGATTCAATTATATACAGTCTCGTTTTAGCATTGAGTGATGGAAAATTGGTGATCTTTGCATGGATCAGAAACTGTGAAAAATCTTCTGTAGACCCTTCGTATGTGTCTTAGCTAGCTTGGGCTGCTAAACCAAAAATACACCATAGACTGGGTGGCTTAAAACAGACATTGATTTCTCACAGTTCTGGAGGCTGGAAGTTCAAGGTCAGGGTGCCAGCATGGTCGGGTTCTGGTGAGAGCCCTCTTCAGGGCTGCCGACTACCGCCTTCCTGCTGTGACCTTACATGGAAGAGAGCAAAGAGGGGAGGCAAGCTCTCTCCTGACTTTTATAAGGGCACTAATCCCATTCATGAGGCTCCACTCTCATGACCTCGTCTAATCCCAGCTATCTCCCAAAGGCTTCACCTCAAAATACCATCATATTGGGAATTAGGGTTTCAATACACAAGTTTTAGAGGGATATAAACATTCTGTTCCTGACAACATGCCATGGCAGTTACCAGGCTTGGGAATACAATGTAAAATATGAAGGCTGCTAGAAAGTGGGCTGGCTTCAGAAAGCATAATAAATCTATCTGCAAAGCTGACTTAATCTCTTTTATTATTTTGAAAGAATGTTAGACGTTATAGAGAAGTTGCAAGCATAGTACAGAGACTTGATGTACATCCTCTGCCCAGCTTTCCATAATGTTAACAACTTCCAGAACTGCAATACAACTATCAAAAGAATGGGGAATCAACACAACTAAATTTCACCAGGTTTTTCCCTAATGCCCATTTTCCTGTTACAGGATCCCATTCGGGATTCCTAACTGCATCTACTTGTGTCTCCTTGGTCTCCTCCAATCTGTGACAATTCCCCCAGTTTTCCTTGTCTTTCATGACCTTGACACTTTTGATGAATACTGGTCAATTATTTTGCAAAAGGTCTCTCCATTTGGGTCTGTCAGGTATTTTATCATGATTACATGGAGGTTATGCTTTTAGAAAAGAATACCACAGAAGTGACATTGAAGTTATCTTAACTCTACTCAGTGCATCACCACAGGGACTTTGTGATGTCAATATATCTTATTACTGGTAATGTGAGCCTTCATCACTTAGCTAAGGTGAGTCTGCTAGGTTGCTAAAGTTACTATTTTTTTTCCATCGTAACTGATCAAAATTTGGAGGAGATACTTGGAGACTACGTTAACATCTTGTTTCTCTTCAAACATTCATCCACGGGTTTTAGTATCCATTGGTGGATACTGCCTGCCACGATTATACCATGGTCCTCTCAAATGGTGACTTTGTATTTCATTCATTTACTCAATTCATGGCAGTATGAATTCATGGATATTTATTTTGTTGTATGAGTTATACCCCATTAATAATACTATTTATTGTTTAAATTGTCGAAGATTTGGCCTTCATGTACTCTTTCATGCTGGCTCCTGTGAACTTTCACATGCCTTAATCTTTTTTAGACTTCGTAACTTCTAGCCCTGTAAGATCTTCAGACTTACTTTATACTTTTCTTGCCCAGCTGAAATCAATCACTTTACCAAGTGTTCCTGGTTTGCTTATTAAAGCACGGTATTTAGAAACCAAGATCTGGCTGCTAGCTGTGCTCATCACTAATAAGAATGTCACTTACTCTTAGGCTCTCACAGCAGATCAAACTAGCAAATATGTGTATGTATGCACACACATATCTATCTATCATCTATATTTCTATCTATCGAAGTATATGCGTTCATATTGATACCTCCAATTGCAAGTTTCATTCTAGCTTTCTCTTTGCTTATTTGAACTCCCTTTTCCAACAGTGAGAAAACTATACTCATCAGCTACAATATATTCATATGTTTGATCAACCCTAATACACACATAGTTTCAGAACTATGCAAGTATCTGGGCCTGGCACGTTTTTGTGAGGTAGTTCATTAACAAACTTCTCTATTCCTTTTATGGATATTGATCTGTTTAGACTTCCTAAATCAAATGATCTAAATTTTGGCGATCCATATTTTTCTAGGAAATTATCAATTTTACCTAAGTTTTCAATTTTGCGTAGATGTCAGAAAAGTAGTAGTCTTTTGCAATTTTTAAATTATTTTCTCAAATGGATATTTCTTCTTTCTCATCTCTCATTTAGTAGTTTTGCTTCTTCTTTAATAAGCTAGGCAGTGGTTTCTCTACTTGCATAATTTTTTTTAAATACAGGATCTTGATTTAGTGATTAGATCTCTTTTTTTTCTGTTCTCTGTCTCATTATGTTCCATTTTAATCTTTATTAATCCCTTCCTGTGCTTTCTTTGGATGTATTTTATTGTTCTTTTTCTAGTTTTTTTGATATGGGTATTTTCCCACTTATTTCCAGTCTTTCATTTTTATTGGTAAAAGTATTCAATGCAATAAATTTTCCTCTGATCACTGTTTTATGTGCATCCCATAGATTTATATGTGTAGTTTTTTTAATCGCAATTTTTAAATCTATAATCTCAGTCTGTATTTCCTTGTCCATGCAGGAGTTTAGTTGGAGCTTTAAAACTTTCTGGATAAAAGTGACATTCTAGTTTTTATTTTGTTAGTGATTTCTAGTTTTATTATATTGTGATGGGAGAGTATCATTTATACTATTTCTACTTTATGAAAATGATGGTTGTTTGCTTTGTGACCTAATACATGATGAATTTTTGTGAATGCATCATTGCATAGGAAGTGAAATTTTATACTTATCAATTGAGGAAGCCCTCCCTTCCAAGAAACAGTTACAAAGCACAAGAAAACTGTAAGCCAATGCTGTAAAAGAATTAAATATATGCAAAAAGAAAATTCTCAAAAAGGCATCTGAAGATATGAAAAACCACCATGAATAAGGATTCCAGGAACTAAAATTTTAAGTGTACAAGAAAAACAGAAAAGAATGAAAAGTAAGTTGATGAAATACAGGAAAGAAATAGAAAAGACAAAATTAACCGAAAAATAAAGGTGCAGAGGGAAGAATAGATTCAAATAAAAATGTAACAATAGATATTGAAGAAAGGTAGGAAAACAACCAAGAGAATTAAAATGACATAGAAAAGAAAGTAAAAGGAGTTAGAGAGAAAGTAGTCGAAATGGAAGGAAAGCAAAGAAAAAAATCATATTGATATTACTGGAGCCTCTGGCAAAGAAAAATAAAATGCTAAAACAGATAATGTTTAAAACTGTAACACAAGAAAATGTTTCTAAAGTAGAAAAAGACCTAAATCAATTTCATTGAATGAGCTCACTGCATACCTGGGAAAATTACCCAGAATGATCAGCTAGAAAGATATGGTAGTAAAATTATCAGATTTGAAAGACAGCAGACTTTCAAGGTCTCTAGACAAAACCACCACATGACTTAACAAAGGCAAGAGAATGAGACTGGCGTCAGAGTTTACAAAGGCAAGCCAACAGTGGAGCAGCCTTTAAAAGAAAACAAAATCCAGTGAAATGAAGTTGCTAGGTTTTGTATCTAGCCAGTCTGTTATTCAAGTCTGTTATATCAAGGCTACATATAAGGGGAAAAAATAAGTCTCAACATACATGAACCCAGGGAATTCTGCACTCGTCAGCTCTTTTTGACGTTTTCCTCAGTCTCCCTTTGATCACTGCAAATCCTTGTATCAGAGCAGGGGCGGGGCAGAAGCATGAGATCATGCACTGTGATTTGGTCATTTTTCCCTTTTTACTCACAGTTATTCCACACTTTTGCCATTCTCTGTCTTCACGTTATGCTGAGCATTCAGTTTGGGGTAGAATTTACTTTTCTTATTTTGTTATTTCTCATGGTTTGTGGGAAAAATACCTTCAGAGAGCCAGCTATGCTACTGACATTTGCCGTCAGCTAACTGCAATTTCTGACTTGACTTTTTAATGTGTCCAGTCAGAAGTTTCACATGGTGGGTGGGTGGGCATCATTTACTTAATAAAACTTACACACTTGGTTCTAAAGTATCCTCCATGTATTTATTATTTACAATGCACTGTGCCAAGCACTTACCAGCATTAGTTCTTACAGATTCCAGTTTAAAAAAATCTATGGTTTGAGATTTGCAAATATTATCTACTATATATAAAACAGGTAAACAACAAGTTTCTTCTGTGTAGCACAGGGAACTATATTCAAAATCTTGCAGTAACCTATAATGAAAAAGTATAGGAAAAAGAATATATGTATTTATAGGTATGACAAAAATATTAACATCATACACCAGAAATTGACACGACATTGTATACTGACTATTCTACAATAAGAAAAATCTATGAACTAGCTACTATTATCCACCTTTTACAAATGAGGAAAGTGAGGCAGAGAAAAGCGAAGTAACTGCCCAAGGATCAAAAACAGTACAGCTCCATTCCAAAGTCGGAGCTCCTAACTGTGCCTCTACACTGCCTGTCTCCTTCTTCCTCCACTCACTATATGGCCTCAACAGCCACACTCAAGTCATCGTTGATTCCTCATGCTCACTCAGTCCCTTGAGTAAGTTCCATCTGTTTATCTCCAAAATATCTTCTTTTCTCTCCATCTGTAATTCCCTGACTCTGATCCAAGCCAGAATCAACTCTCACCAGGACAGCTGCCATAATAACCTCCCTGCTTCCGCCATCACCCCCTCCAATCCATTCTCCACACTGGCACCGGAGCAAATTTTTATTAATAAAGCCTAAATCAAACCTTGTCACTGCCTAACTTGAATTCTCCAATGGCTTCCCACTACACTCAGAATGAAATCGTTCTGTCCCTGCCTACTTCTTTCCTTTCTAATTGCATCTCACGCCACGCTCCAACTTAATTTAATTACCCTCTTCATGTCAATACTGGCCTTCTTTCTTGTCCTCAAAATTGCCAAGTTCACTCACGTCTCAGAGCCTTTGTGTTTGCTGCACAATGAGCATGCCATACCCTCCTCCTGGCACTTCCTTCAGGTCTCTATTCAAATATCATCTCCTCTGAAAGACCTTTCCTATCAAAGTTAGTGTCTCCTCTCCACCATGTCACCCAGTCCCTCCCTATCACATTAGCCAATGCCTGTTCGTTCTTGGCAGTCATCACCTCTTGCTTTATCTTGCCATTTACTGTATCTTCAAGCACCTAGAATGTGTAGCACAATAATGGGGACATAGGACCTAACAAAACATTTTTATTCTGAAAGAAGCATCTAAATCTTGTCGTTGGGATACTGAGACAATGACATTTCTAAGTCCTTCTGATGATTTATGGGACTTAGATAAAACTTCTAAAATAAACTATACTTTAAAATTCACAATTTGTGGATTTCAAGTATCAAAATCATGGCCTTAAGAAGTTCCTACTCTCTAGCTGGAAGGGGAAAAGGAGACACCCATAATACATGAACATGTCACTTACACTGAATGCCAAGCGAGGGCCACAGAAGTTAAATGCCAAGGGAGTTTAAAGAGCTGGGGAATCCTAAAGGCAGATGAATTGAAAATTGATCTTGAAGGATGGGAAAGGGTTAGAAAGCTTTTCTTATTGGATTTGTGTTTCCTAAAGGCAGATGAATTGAAAATTGATCTTGAAGGATGGGAAAGGGTTAGAAAGCTTTTCTTATTGGATTTGTGTTTCCTAAAGGTGCATTTGGGGCAAATCCAT
This sequence comes from Camelus dromedarius, assembly GCF_036321535.1. Lineage (NCBI taxonomy): Eukaryota > Metazoa > Chordata > Mammalia > Artiodactyla > Camelidae > Camelus > Camelus dromedarius. The sequence continues at coordinate 26,833,594 of NC_087460.1, forward strand.
TGACGATTCACATACATGCCAGATTCTTCTAAAGTGTAAACTCTCCTCTATCTGGGGATATGTTAGGAAACTTCAGAAAGGCTTTGCCCTTACTGGGGTACAACTGCAAAACATGAAGCTGGTAACTTGCTAAAGAGTGCCCCTAGTGGTCTCAAAGAGTTCTTTCAGCTTCTTAAGATGCCTCATTCCCCAAGCCAGGCGTGGCTTCACAACTGAATATGAGAATATGGGTCATTAACAGTATATGTGTGACATCTAACATTGCAATCAGCGCTTAAGTAGCAAGACCTTCCCAGGGAGCACAACAGTGACCAAAAAAAAAAAAAAAAAAAGATAAAATATTTCTGAAGGGTTTGAATTATGCAGTCAGAACCTGCTTCAGGGAGGTTCACCCTAGGAACAAACTCCTGGGGATCGGCGGGGAGTTTGGGGGTGGCAGACACATGGAGAGAGGAGATAAATTCCCAGGAATGGTAGTGGAGGAACACATTAAGACTCTGTTCTGCCATACTGCGAGAAAAGGTGAATTGTCAACAAACATTTCCTACACTTGATATCTTTTGTATGGTGAGCTGCACATTTAATAAAGAAGCAGCTGCCACTACTGAACGATTAATCAATACTGGTAAGCTGACATCCTAAGAACTGCTGAACTGAAGCTTTTCTTTCCCTCCCGCATTTACAAATAAAGTGCTCACTATTTGACTAAAGCCTCTCAACTTGACTGGAAAATATCAGAGTCCTATTTAAATGACATTTGCAGAGAATGAGATTTTCTTCTGGCCACTGCTCCTTATCGCTGATAATAACATCAGATTAGTGGATTTATAGGCCAGCGGAAAATCAGTGCCTTTTCTGATCCCTTCTTAAAGCAGCCCTTTGCATCTGTCCTGCCAAGCCATCCCCTTCCCCACCCCCCAAACTGTTTGGGCCAATGAGCAACTGCTAAATGGCACTGCATTGATACCAGGAGGGCTGTCTACCTAAAAACCTATTGTGTTGCTGAATTCTGCCCAAGACTTTCTCAGATCTGCCGAGCCTACAGAGATCAGAACACCTGCGATGATTACAGGTGCAAAGATTCCTCCAGACAATTGCCACCCAATGTTGACCAGTAGCAGTAATTAAAACCAAAAACCTACCTAACTCCAACTGCTAGAGCTTTTCAAATGACCTTCATTCATCAAAGTTTCATCTGGCATCATTTCAACTCATCAGATACAAAGTTGTTTTACATTTTAGAGGAGACTAAAAGTTGTGATGGTTGATTGCTTTGGGGAAAAAAAAAATCCACGGCCAAATGCACATTTGCACACTTAGATGATTATAGGGAAGCTGCCTTTATTATTATTTTTACATGAATTGTGCCAGTCTGAAGACTGCACACAATTTAAAATCGAAAATGCCAGGTCTCCCAAGAACAAATCGAAGCATTTCTAAAGCTCTATCATAAATAAGTACATTTAATTTCCTTTTTCAGCATTTGGCACTTTAAAAGCCCTTTTACAATTCGCACCTATGCTACTTAAGTTAATAACTGACATTTCCTTTTGTAATGCATATGTAAGTCTGAGTACTGCTGTGAACCTGAGATAAGCCGTGAGACCGGGGGACTCAGTCAGAAGCCAATGTTTCAAGATCACGCTGATCGCCGATCTTCTTGTGCCTATTTTGTTTTTCAGTATGGTCTTGTTCGTTCTTAACTCTGCCCAAAGAGTATCTCTAGGTGGTAGAGAACCCCATGCCAAGCAGAGCCAAATGGTTTGACTTCATCAAGCCATGTGGCTTGAACTGAATGTTTAGCAAGGTTAAAGCAAGACGGTTCTTTTCAAAAACATCACTCCAACACAAAGGAAAAACTCTGAGTCTGGTGTCCGATAGTTTCACCTACATATTTTTCAATGCCTTGCACTGTTAACAAAGTTACACTGAAAATATAATATGAGCAATCGAAGGATGCTTTTATGGAAAGGATGCACTCAGCTGTCAATTTATACATGTCATAAAGTCAGTAATGTATCCTGCATGTGACATAATGTATCTTCATTTCACAGGGTCACAATAAGTACACAGCTACATTTCCCCCAGGACGCCTGCAGACGCTGAACCAGGCAGCATCCTCATTTTGAAACAAACCTGGGCTGATTTGGATGAATATCTTCAAGAATCAACAACTATGTAAGTTCTGCATTATTTTTCTGGAGTTAAAATGGAAACACACACTTCTGAGAAAGCCCTAATGATTTTAGTCAAAAGGAAAGGGGAGAAATAGGAAATGAAATAAATATGATCAGTTTAGATAAATATAGTGATTTTAATAATGAAAAGGGAAGTTAAGTTGGTCAAAACAAGGTTTACAAGGTTTATAAAAGGTTTACAAAGTTTATATTTTTACAGTTAACAAGGACAAAGTCTTCCTGGACATTAAAAACAAACACCACACTGCCAGGCACCCCTTAGGTGTCAGTCTGTCCTTTTAGTTATTTAGAAGCTGCTGTCAAGAGTAGTGGCATTTTGTTTTATTTTCCTTTTCTTTTGTGTGACCCCTGCTCCAACCCCATTATGGTTCCTAAATGAAGCAATAATTCAGCCTGATGCTTAGGGTGAACTCGGGTTTCCCGCACCCTGCAGTGTGCAGGTCAGGATAGAAGACTAATGTCTGGGGATGGCGGCACCCAAGAGACTAGGACCTTGGACCCTACCAGTTGGCACTCGCACAGGAAGGATATTGGTCATTTTGCTTTCTTTTTGTTTGTGTGAGTTTGATTTTTTTTCATGCCTTTTTCCTTTGGAAGAAAGGGAGAGGAACCATGTCCTAGAAAGAGCCAGAATCTTCTCCCCTGCCTAAACAGCCATGTGTTCCCATTGTCATGTCTGGAGCTGGCTGGACAGTGAAACTTTCAGAGCTGGAGGCAATCAGAGATCATGGCTGAGCCCCAGCAGATGCACTGTTTTCTCTTCCTTAGACTTTGTAAATTACCCTACTATTGTTTTATGATTTTGTGCCCCAAAATGTTTAGTACCTTAAATGTAAGAACTTTCCAACTGGATCAAAAATTAATTATTAGAAGTATGAGCATTTGAGGATTACCTTTCACACACCCAAACCACCAAATGTATGCACTCTCCAAACTGTAAACAAATTTAAAGTGGCCCCCAACACTGACAGCTGATGTGAGAACGGTATGATGGATTATTTAACTTTCTAAAGCATGCATTAATGTTGTCGCTATTAATAGATGAAACCTTTATACTGTAGTGAACCATTTCCTATGATCAAAGTCATTTTTCCTCTATTTATCTCTGCATAAAACGCAGAGTTTCCGAGTAGCAATAAGGCGTGGGCGAGATGTGTGGTTATCCAAAGGTAATCACAGCCCTGTGGGAACAGAAGGACTCAACTGAACCTTTTGCTTTGTGACTCCTCAGGGGGGCGATTATCTCCTGATAATCACATACCCCCACCCCATTGTGCCTTATTGCTTAATTAGCTACCGCATGAAATGTAGTTCTGTTTGCATCAACTTTATGTCTACCATAATTGCCCTGAGTTGCAGTTCCAAGATGAAAAAAGTGGATCAAATAACTACATACATTTTGTTTGATTAATCATGAAAAAAATCATTAAGGGATTAAAGTGAAACCATTTTCCTCCTGCTGATCATGTTCAGCAATTTGAAATTATTTTATGATCCTGATCAATGTAATTAATGAGAATGGCTGTTAATTAGTTACACTAGCAGGTGGGCCATGAAAAATGTATTCACTTAATAATACCATAGAACAACACGCGATTAAGCCTTCCCGTGTGGGTTTCACCTGGTGCACAGACAGAAAGTCCCTGGCCCGCTCCCTTCTCCCTTCCTCGGTCACCTCTGCTTCCCAGCCCCCTTCTAGGGCCTTGCTAGGGCGATGTGCAGAAACAGCAGGGCTGGAGATTTTAAATGCTATTAAGCATTTTTCAGCTTAAAAGTTCTCCTCTACTATGTATAAATAGATAAACAACAAGGTCCTACTGTAGGGCACGGGGAACTAGATTCAAAAAAGATAAAATAGTTCCCTATATGGCAACGCCCTCCAAGCAGAGGCTCCTGGTAAACTCCACTGAGATCCTCTCCATTTCAAAAGAACTGACGAGCGCCTCATCCTAGAAATACAGCAGCTCAGACACCCTCATCCTTCTCTGCCCCATCTGATGTCTCGAACTAATCCTTTCTCTAGAGAGGGCAGAGGTTGCCGCCTGGCGACAGTCAGGAAGTGCTGACAGAGCACTGAGTTTGTCATGAGTAATGCTGAGAGTTTATCGGGGAGTCTTCACTGTCGCAAGCTATATCATGATCCCCGAGGAGCCAGTCACTACACACGGTCATCGCCACGGCTTTTACCACGCAGAAATGCAGAAGGAAGTGGCAACAGTAACAAATATTTCCAATATTCTCCCGGTTAAACTACTGAGTCGCATCCATTATGGAAATGTCTACAAATATCTGTTAATGTAATTTTCCTGTGCGCTGAGCGCTTGGATTTCATTAAACCCCACTGACTGGCGTTGAGGATCTGCCCCACTGCTGAGCACGTCACTACTTGGCCTCACTGAGGGAGCTGAAATACTAAAGAGCTCCGCTAAAGCGGAAGGCAGGGCAAATCCCAATTCCTAGACGTTGTATTTGGGTTGGTTCCATTGGATTTGCAAGCAATTACAGTACAGACCTGGCTCAATGAAGGCGTCTTTGTGCAGCTTTCCCGGCCCCCCCGGCTACGCGGTCAAACCAAGTGGTCCTGAAGTGGTGGGAGCGGACTCCCGGTCCTCACACGCCCTGCAGCCCACTTCCTTGGTGCCAGACGGTTTCTCCTTCAGAAGCAACATTTGAGGAAAGCTTTGCTTTCTCTGCTGGTGGATTTCTTTCGTTCTTTCTGGCAACCGCCTCCTTAGTAGGAGTTTTTGTTATTACTTGGCTAATTTTCTATCTCAGAGTATTTTCCACTGTTGTGTTTGCAAAAGGGAACAGCAGGTGCTTGGGAGTCTATCAACCTTGTGTACACACAGGAAGATCAAGCGTCAAGTCCCTCCAAAACCTTTGTTAAGATGAACTGCCGTCTCCAGCTCTGCATGTCACCCCCAACCCTGTATCCTGCCCCCTTCTCAAGAGGCAACTGCTTGCAACTTTTCTTCAGTTCATTCTTTGGTGCTGCCCCCTCCCTTTCTCTAAATAGTGCAACTGTATTGCTATTTCTCAATTCTCCAGTTTCAGGTGTTTTCTACTGACTTCTCTCTATGGAAGATGAGCGTTTAGCCTTCCTCCTTCCCCCTTCCCCCACCACACCATGAAGTATGTCCCACTCCTCCATCTTCCCAACATACATATTTATATCCAAAGTGTAGTTATCTCAAAATTCATTTTTACATTCCTATGATTATATATGCTATTCTCCACTGAGACATATACTAAACTATGATTTTCCTTTCCTGCACAACTCTTTGGAGTTAATAATCATCTTTGGCTTTTATTGGTGTTTGGCTTATTTTTCTATGCGCTTATCACTGACGGAACCCCCAACTCTTCTACCAGCTGTGGACGTGTCATGAATACTTTCATTCACATCAGCTACCAATTGCATCTTCTTGATCAATTTCATTCAGAGTTTTCGGACCTGCTCCAACCTAGTCTGGCGCCCTCCACATCTGGGATTCTCTTCACCATCATGCCACAGCCTGTTCTGGCCTCTCTCCTATGTGGACACTCCTGTTCCCTATAGAGATGCCATCCTGTTCCTTGATTTATCCCTTCACTTTGCTGAACAAACACATCCTCTAGTAGCTTACTGAGGAAGGATTGGTTGGAGGTAAATTTGGGGGGCGATCTTGAGGGTCTGAAAATGTCTTCCTTCTACCCTCTGCCTTGACTGATCATCTGGTTAGGTAGTCTTAGGGTGAAAGGAATTGTCCTTGAGAATTGTCTTCTAGCTTCCAGTGTTGCAATAAAGTCCAAACCCACCCATTCTGCTTTCCATCCCTCTGTATACAATACCTGCTTGCTCTCCTATTCTGTCTCTCTCTCTCCCCTCTCCCTCCTTCCACTCCTTCCTCCCTCTCTCTGTCTCTCCCTTCCTCCCACTAGAAGCTTGTGGAAATTTCCCTTTATCTCCTTTTCTCTGGAATGTCATGATGAATCCTGGCCATCAGCCTTGTGGGGGAAGCAGACTGGTGGTCCCTGAATCTAGTCAGTGCTGTGTGCATGTGTTCACTGATGTTCTCGTTTCCAAGAAAGTACCCCCAGGACAACCACGTTCTGTTTTACCCTCTCCAGAAAATAAACCTCTCATTTTCTGCAGGAGCGGGGAATGGAGGGGTGTAAGAGGGAGGGGAATTAGAGACCTAAGGTCTTCTTACAGAGCTTTCAACCAACCCCCTATATTTTAGACCCTATTCACTCCCACTTGCAGGGAAACCTGGCACCACCTGTCCATGGGCTTTTTGACATGAATTGATTCTCAGCTTTTCCCAGTGCAGTCTTAGGACTTGGATTTCTAGATCTGTTAAATCAGTTACTATTTGTCCAAATGTTTTTCAACTTCCCAAATTTTGTTATTCCCTCTCCCATTTTCCCGGTCCTTTGGGGTCTCTCCCTTTTAAAAGCCCCTTCATTGTAGCATTGTAGCATTGTAGCATGTAGTTGTAGTGTGGTTTTGAGAGGGAATGAAATTAGATGCGTGTGATCAATGCACCATTGAAAAAAGTCAAAGCAGCTAATTCATCTATGACAACCACACACCTCCCTCTCTCTCAAACATCAATTATGTGCCTGATGTTACACAGTTAGCTCTGTAAACTGAGCAAAAGCTGAAATTTAGCAGACATAAACATAAGGTATAAAAGAGGTCCCCAAGAGGGTGTCCCAGATGTATTTCTTTTTTTTTTTTTTTAGGAGAAAACAAGTAAGTTTATTAGCATGTGCATCTGCTTACAGCCAGATGTATTTCTGAATTGACTCCAGACCTTATTTAAGCCTACCTGGCTCAGGCTGAGCAGCTCCAAAGGGCTGTCCTGTAACTGGAACCGAGGCACAGGGTCCGGGAACGTTCAGCGCACCCCGCTCACAGCCATACGTGCATGTCTGCAGCCCCTCGGCCGAGGCCATCTCATCAACTGAGATTCCCAGCCTGGGCACCTTCATGCTATGACCACGGCTCATAAACAACTTCCACGCGCATGTCCACGTACAGTTTACAAAGCACCGAAACGTATGTTAACTCATCGAATTCTCACCCCTCCAAAGGAACTGTCGTGATGGTGGCCATCCTTACTTTCTAGAAAAATGGTGAAGAGCCTGGGCTCTGGACTCAGTATCACTTGGGTTAGTCTCACTTTCCACACTCACGATTTGTCTGACCCTGGACGAATTATCCAAACTCTCTGGGCCTCTGTTTCCATGCCTCTGTAATGGTGATCACTATCGTTCTCAGCATTCTGAGGGTTTTGTGAAGATGACACACAATCACGCAGGTAATGTGGTCAGCATGTGGCTGGCACGTCCGGAGCACCGATACATAGTGGCTATTACTCTGCTCCCCATCCCACAGATGAAAATCCCAGCTCAGAGAGGCACAATGACGTATCCAAGTCCACGGTGCCAAAGGTGGACAGAGACTAACTAGGCTAGGGACTGCCATCTCTGACTCAGGGCCTCATGATTCTTCTGCCCCACAAGTGGTTCTCCTACTGGGTGCATACTCAAGTCTCCCGGGGACCTGGGGAAACGTGCCCAGGCTAAGGCACTCCCCAGAGGTCCAGATTTAACTGCTGTACGGATTCTGGACACTGGCATGTTTCCCCAGCCCCCTAGGCGAGCTGATGCTAAGCCCAAGTTGCAAACCTATGCTCTTTACCAAACGTCCTCTTTAGTTCCCAGGTGACCTTGAACTGTGCGTCGCATCTACCGCCAAACCCTTATTCACGCCTGTGTTCTAGGCCCCTGGTCAGTACAGAGAAGCGCAATCACAAGGCACTACTTATAAAAAGTGTTAAATATAAAAATCGCTGTCCCCACCCACTGTTTGACCATCACAAGAACTCACTGGTTTAGAGAATTCAGAGCTGCTCAGAAATGACTAGAAATGGGCATGTCAAGTTCCGGCTACAGTCTTGCCCAATGAGAGTCTCGCTTGAATATGCAGGGAGGCCATTCTGCGTGGTCACCCCGGGCCCCCCTACTGGGTCTGCAGAATGCTCTACTGCAAACGCTGTTAGAACAACCTGAGACTCTGAACTAAATTATTTAAAACAGGCTTCTGGTTTTCCAAGCCAGAAAGGATACAAAAGGAGGGGCTGAGGGGGCAAAGGGAACGTGCCACACGACCCGTCTGGGAGAGTAAGAAGCCTAGAGGGGGAAAAGCAACAGGCCGCCTCAATGTCAGAGCCCCTCTGCCCGAGCTCAGCTGGGAGCACGTGCCGCTGAGGAGACCGAGGTCAGAGCTGACTCCCCAGGAGGCACTTGGCAGTGCTCTCTCCAGAGGCCACATGCCACAGCCCCTAACTGGTGGCGGGCACTGGGGGGGCAAGTCAGCAGTCCCAGAATCACTGAATCTCACAGATCAGTTTTACCTTCAGCAATGAAGGGAAGCTGTCATCACATATTCAGGGAAGCTTCATGAAGGTACAGCTGGAATTTGATATTCTCTATCTACAAACGTTTCTCTTCATTTTTCAAAACTGCATTTAGAAAAAAAATAGATTCCCTATTAAGGGGCCTTGGGCTTAATAAGCTTTCTTCCATGGGCCTGAGAATAATGAACTTGTCCAGGACTTGAAATCAAAATGAAAGGACTGAAGAATCTTCGACGGGGTGAAGAGGGAAATGACTCAAAGAAGCAAGAGCAATCCTTCAAGGAATTTCTTCCAGAAGAAACCAAAATTCATCTGTTCCCCGGGACTCACCTGAGACTCACCTGCCCGTCCTGGAACCAAATCTGTGGTTCACAGAACTGCGGGCTCTCAGCAGAATCTATTGGCCTCTTCAGATGAAAGACAATTGGCGTCGTTAGGCTCCTGAGCACATTTTCATAATCAGCCTGATCCTGGGTGCACCGCAGCTGCTCAATTGATGGTGTTAGACAGGGGATCAAGAGAGATGCCAGGAGGGCCCTCAGATCTGACAGAACGAGGCAAACATCAGTCATTTGGCTAAAAGGCTCACAAAGCCTCCATCAGCTTGACACGGGAGTCTGTCTGAGGCAAAGCTAATGAGGAAACGTGGCGGTTGGCCTTAGACAGGAACACGTTGTGGGTGAGCTGCATTTCTAACGAAAGAGAGAGAGGGAAGTCCCACTGGAAACGGTGCATCATCTTGCTCTGGTCAGAAATGATAGGTCTGTGTTTTGAAAGAACTGTCTTAATGGAAAGATGTTTTTTTTTTTTTTCAAAACTGTTCCACTTCATTTGCCAAATGCTCAAGAGTACGTAAAATTGGTACTTCAACGTGGTCACTTCTGGGGAAGGCAACATTACAGAGAACATAATTCCAGCTCTCTCAGAAAAGGAAACTTCTTCACTAATGATGCAATAAATCCAGCCCAAGCCCTGAAGGAGCTGATCATGGCTGGAAGCCATTAAATCAGGGATTTCAATAATAATATACAAGTCATAAGAATAACCCGCATAGGCGTGACACTTTGGGGTATTTAAAGCACTTGTACTGTATTTTGTTTGATCCTTAGTGACATAAGCAGGGTAGAAATGATTACCAGCTTCATTTCAGACAGAGAGAAAGTGAGGCTCTCATAGGTGAATTAACTTTGCTAAAGACCCAGAGCTGTCAGTCCTGGGGCTGGGCCTGGAATCCAGGTCTCCGGCCTGCAGAGCTCTGGAACTCTTTGCCCTACAGTTGAGCCAGGGGGACAGACTTATAGACAAGCTTCCAGACACAGTCAAGTGTTCTCCCAGTTCAAGCACCTCCTATGAAACTCGACATCGGCCGACTGTGATGACCTACGTGCCCCCAACTCCTGGTGGCTTGTGTCTGTGAACGGACCTTAGGTTCAGTATTATCTTTTCATGGCACTACCAGTGACAGCTGTGCAGCAAGAACAGTAACCTCAAGAGGAAGGAAAATTAGACTGAGCACTTTTGGACGAGGATTCTTAATGTCTCAATGAACGTACAAGCCCCTTTATACTGATATGTCTGTAACACGCTGGTGGCAGCGAGAGTAATTCAAAGAGAAACAAAAACAAGCATCTCTTACTAACTGCTATATATAAAATAGACAGACAACAAGCTTCTTCTATACAGCACAGGGAACTAGATTCAATATCTTGTACTAATCCATAATGAAAAAGAACGTGAAAAGGAATACGTGTCTGTGCATGTTATGACTGAGACATGATGCTGCGCACCAGAAACTGACACAACATTGTCAGCTGACTATAAGTCAGTTAAAAAGGGCCAAATGATTCTAAATGCAAGCTTTACTTATAGATATGTAAGATGTATACTAAATCCTAACAGTTTACATATTAAAAATTGAAAAATTCATTGAAAATAAAACACAACCATCTCCTGCATCTAAGGGAACTGGAAACAGGGGCTACACAGTAAACTGAGTCGGCATGTTCAAGTACCCTCTGAACATAAAATCACAAGAGTAGACATAGGGCTTCTGAGCTGCTGCTCCAGCCGTTCTGCACACGTGATCCCTCCCCTGCCTGTGTCCACCCCTCTGCGAAATAATAATGAAGAGTACCCATTTTACTGGGTCTTGGGGGTAGGAAATATTTCCTAAGGAAAAGAAACAAAATAAGCATGAAACTTCCTTATTTTGGTTACTAGTCCCTTGGGCTCCATTCTATCTTGCCTCATGACTCTCTGGTGCTTCTGAAAAGGTATATATTTCTTCGGAGCCACTACGATGCCACTGAGAGCATTCCCACACTAGGTGACACGCTGGGATCTTGAATGAGGTCTTTGGAGTCTGCCCCCACTTCCTAGCAGAGCATCTCGGGAGGGGAGGACGCACTCATGGAGAAACACCAATGTCTCAAGGGCTCCAGGGATGAAAGAAAGAAAGAGGGAGGAGGAAGAGAGCAAGAGAGAAGGGGGGAGAGAGAGAGAGAGAGCGAGCCCTAAAAGCATGCAGAGATCATGGCTATGCAAAGAGCCAGCAGCTCCACACCGAAGCCAGGCGTGAGGAGGTGCCCACTCGCTGGGACGGGAGAGGCTTAAAGTGACAGAGAGATAGAAAAGCAGTGGTGTCCAGGCCTCCTGAGCAATCTGATCTTTAGACAAAAGGGAAGGGATAATTATATACTGATGGATTTGCTTCTTCCTTTTTCTCTAATGGCCAGTGGCTGCCTCCTCCTCAGACAGCCAGCACATCCAAGGCTAGCTCTGCATTCACACTGCCCGCTCTGCTGCCTGGGAAGGTGGTATATTTTAATGTCTAGCCAACTGTGAGGCGGTAATGATTAGGAAATGTCTTAACTAAGGGAGAACTCCACTCGTGTTCCGAACAGTCTTGACGTGGAGAGGCGCTCTGTGACCGGTCTCAGCACCTAAATCCACTGAACAATAGGGCTTTGGTTGTGCTGAAAGGTAGAGGCTAGCATTTGCCAGTTCCACCTGCTTCCGTTTCTAGGTGGGTTTCCTGCAGAATGCGGCCTTTCGAGCTCACAGCGATACAAACTAAGCCAGTGCCATACAGCTGCACTACTTACATTGGTATTTTTTCACAGTTGACTCTGTGCAATGCATTCGGGGTAACAAGATTGCTATTTAGTATAATACATTAGGCTGGTGGAGGAATGCCTAGCCTGTAAGGAGCTGGTGAAATTTTCCTGAGAAAGAAATATATACCCTAGAGCCACCTGGGTGACATCCTAAATGGCAAACAATTACGGGGCTTCTGCAGACCTACCTGTGAGTGGCCGCGTGGAGCATACAACCACCCCGAGAACCCGGATGCAGCAATGTCTACGCAGAATGCAGTAAAAACCGTATTTCAAACCTCCTAGCATGCCAACATACAAATAAATAAATTCTTCTTTGCAAATGTCACCAGCTGGGTGATTTCCAGGCAGGCGCTGCAGTACTTTCCTGAAACTGGAGAAGAAGTACTCACCCTGCTCTGAATCTGAGCTCCCTGGAAGTCCAGGATTCATACTCAGAGCACTGCATGGAGTAGCCCTTTGGGGATGGGTATTAATGAAGAAATGTGCTCGTGATAGAGCCTACTCTCTCTCCGAGAGCGAAGGGTACAGTCTGTTCAGAGCCGCTTTTTAATTTCTCATAATTAACCCTGCCAGAATTAACATCCGTGGCATCGGTGATGGCAAATTTAAAAAGTCACATCCACATCCACACAGTGCGACGCCTCTCACCGCCTCCGTGTTTCCCCCTTCTGTTGAAAGAGGAAAGTTCTCAAAGTCTGCCAAGCTGATTGGTCACTGCACCGAGACCTGCTGGACTAGGTAGGACCAGGGCATTTTTCCAGCTCCCCCGCTAAAACTGCCTACCTGGTTCAGCTCTTAACTGGCCACGTGCCACGTACATCCACGGGCAGCCTGGTTTCCATCTCTCTCAGTCAATGACATACAGCAGCCCATCTGATCTCCACGGCGAACGTGGAGACCCGAAATCCGAGTGCCTCGTGCCATTCCTCCAAGTCCTACTGTTGACCCTCCACTGAAAGACAGACCAGGGATCCTGGGACTCATTTCAGAATAGCCTCTGTCCGCTCTCTTGAACAATCCAGGGCAGATGATTAGGGAAAAAAGAAGACAGGGGCTTGCAGGTGACCAAACAAATGCAATTTTGCCCTGGTAGCTACTGTCAATTGTCTCACACTTGGGTATCTCTGCCTTTACTCACAGCACAACTTTTCACAGTGGAGGGAAGGCCTACTCATCCATTTACACTCAGATTTTCATTTTAAAAAACTGAACAGGAAATGATTGGTCTGGGGAGAAAAAGATTCACGTGGTAATTTATGCAACTTGAATCACCAAATAACTCCGCAGGCTCACTGTGTTCTTTTCTGGAATCCAGAAGTCACAGGCAGTCCCTTCTCTGGCCTACAGAAATCTGTTCCCTCTGGTTCGATCCCTTGGTGCAAAGTGGCAAATTCAAAAGCCAGAGGGGCTAACAAAGGGGAGGCCTGAGGAGGTGACAGCTGTGGGGCTGCTGCACATCCGCTGCACATCCCTGGCCCCTGCCAGTTTCGTGACTGAAAGCCTTAAAGCAACAGCACTACCGTCACGCCATCATTTGAAAGAGGGACTCTGGCCGACTCCCGGGGCTGCATTAGAAATGTCTACATTTTATACATCTGAACAAATATTGCTGCTTCTGGATTAACACTGACATTTCATCAACGCGGAGAGCCGATGCTGGAGAGAGTCACGGAGCAGGCTATTTTCCTGCTGGTAAAAGTCCACCAACAGCGTCCAGAAACCCTTTCTCAGGACTAGGGGAACCGCCACGACTAGAGCACACTGCTGCTTCCCGGAGAGGACCTCGGGAACTGCTTTTGGGGGGAAGCAGCAACCCATGAAAAATCACTGTAACCAATAAGCCTGCCTGGGACGCCCACTGCCTGCCAAGTGCGTGCGGGGGAACCAGGAGACGGCGGCCCACGAACCCAGAGACTTGGACTAACACCTAAGGAAACAGTGAGTGGATCTCTAAGCATGCATGAAAAACAAGTACATCTCTAAACCAATAAATCTGCTTTTTCCATAGGAGTGCGTAGAACTCTGGACTCAATCTGTCCCATTTGCAAAGGTGTTCGGGGTGAGTCAGGCTTTGCAATCCAGTTCGGCCACTTTCCACCATACAGCCTCTTTCCCTGGGCAAAGAGATAAAGGGACTCAGTGTGATGCTTCCGTTTAAGGGCTCAACTCAAACTTTCACGATACGCCTTTTTCGAGATGCAGGGCCATAATCCTCCAGCAGCTACGCACTGTGTTGCTCTTTTGTAATCACCTTTCCTTTTTCAATTATGAAATTTATTACATATTTCATGCTGCATATTGCAAAATTTGGAAGCTACTCACAGGCACTTTACTCAATAAAATATTCATACGCTAAAATGCATGCTTTTTCATCACGAGTGATATGTTTAGAAGTAATTTCTCATTGGTCATCCACTTTTGGAGTGGTCAGCCTTTCTGGCTTTGAAAACACTGTTAGAATCAAGGTAACACTAATAGCTCCTTCCTGTACCCGCCTATCCCTTAAAATATGCAAAATGCTGGCTGCATAATGTTACAAGTGTTTTTGTTTAAAGAGAAGCAATTACCCCTTCTAGACTGTCCAGTCAGTGAATCCCTAGCAGAGTGATAGACTCTGAGTGCACAAGCACCAGTGTAGAAGACAGGCAGTAAGGGGCTTCTGCTGGGTCCCCGGTGCCCACAATGGCGTCTGCCACCTTGAAGATGCTCAGTATGTAAATGTTTGTTGTAAGAAAATCGGGAAGCAGAGAAGGAGAAGGGAGAGAGGGAGGAGGGAAGAGACGGAGTGAGCAGAGGAAAAAGAAAGGGAAGGAAGGATGGAAGGAGAGAAGTAGGGAAGAAGAGAGGGAAGGAAGAAAGGTTGGACTTGGTCTGTGACCTTGGACAAGGAATTGACCCCCTCAGTCTCACCTCTCACTGGGTCAAATGAAGAGGGTGGATCAGACAGTTTCTAAAATTCCTGCCAGCTCTAAATTTCTATGATTCTGTGATTTAAACTGTCCAATGATGTCAATGCTAATACAAATAATAAAAAAGTACTCTGCTCACCAATGAAATATGTAAAAGTATCCAGAAGAACATCCCTCATTAGACCAGTATCTGTCCCATTCTCCAAACACTGGAGAATTCTTTCTTTCAAATATTTAAACTGCACTGGAAAGATGAACTGGGCATATATTTGCTTAATTTGTAGTCTCACAGAGCTCAGATTCGTAAGTGTTTCCATAGGTTTACTAAAACACTTATCGCCACTCTAGTTCAACAATTTTTGAGTATTATCCTCTTGAAATAATGTATACTTGTGAGAAGAAAGAAAGCTAATGTCACCTAAAAGGAACACATGTGGAATATTAATCTCTTGAAACTCTAAAAGCTTAAAAAGTACTTCCATCATGGGGTGGCTGAGATTATCTTCTGCTAATTAAAGCACTGCCACCACTAATTCCCCTGCTTCTAAAATGAATGTCTCTCGGAAGTGAGGTAATTCAAGTTTCTCCAAGTTGCCACAAAACCCTATAATTCAAGGCCAGTTAATGCTGTGTGTCTGTTGATCTAGGACTTATATTACAACATGCAGATCTTCTCAAGTTTGAAAAACAGTCTAAGCTCGTACACTTCCATCTGAAGGCATGCCTACCCAAACTCTTGGTGTGCACCCAAGAGTTCTAACTTTGTCCCAGTGAGATGCTTTCTCCATTATACACCACCATACACGCTAAAGGAGGTGACCAGGAGTGGGGAACTGTCATTATTCATTCGTATGCTTTACCCTGGAGCCATTGACCAATTGATATCTCTTTACCTCTCTCTAATAGTCTCTCTCTCCCTCCCTCACTCCCTCCATCTCTTTCTCCTCTCTCTTTTCATGTAATAGCAGAGGCTGGTTGTGCAATTACTTAACTCAGGGCAGTCCATATAAATAACCCCTCTCACATCTATAAATTAATTAAAAGCCATCACTAGCTCTCCATTACCTAGAGAACAGGTTCAAACTCCTTGATCTGATACCTAGGATCCTCCACTTAGAAGCTTCGGGACCTCATGCAAATCACTTAACATCTCTGTGCTTCACTTTGCCCTCCGCTGTAAACTGGGGATAGTAGTGATACTTATCTCATAGGGTTGGTGAAAGGAGTGAATGGAATGGTATGTGTAAACCACATAGAACAGGGCCCAGCTCACAGTACGTTCCACACAAATATTTGCTCCTATGCTGCTCCCTCTACAATGGAATCTCAACACGTATTTCAGGCTCCACCTCCCATTGCTCCCATCTTGAACATTGCAATCCAATCAGATGGGTTTATTCACTCTTCTTAAGGTATATCCTCTGCTTTCCTCTCTTTGTGTTTTTACATAATAAGTAGCAAATATTTCTTGAGAGCATCTTCTGTGCTAGGCACTGGGCTAACTGTTGCACAAATTATCTTGTTTATGTTCCAGAAGATCTTTGGGTACGAGCACCACTGTGCCTCCACTTCACAGATGAAGGGAACTGACACCTGGAAGGGTAGGTGACTGGACCACAGCAGCAGTGCTGAGAGATGGCAGAGCCAATGTGAAATGCAGGCAATCTGGCTCCGCGGCTCCCCGTCAAAACCGCTGGGATGTACAGCCTCTGTCCGTACCCACCGTCTGTCCCACCTCCCACAACAGCCCCCCCTTTCCCCTCACCCATCCACATGCTCTCCAAAACCATTGCAAATCCCATCTGTCAGACATCCCCTCTCAGGCCAGTCCTCAGAGCCCTTCACCTCTGAACTCTCAGAGCAGTCACGACCTCCTTGGAAGCTGGGACAGTCCATTTGTCAAATAACTATCTAATATCTTGGAACGGCACCTCTATTTTTTTGAATTCTGAAAGATTTAACTTTCTTCTTGCACGTGTTTGGCTTCTTTCTCCAATTAGATCTGATGCTCTTTAAGGTCAGGGGCTGCATCTCATGTTTCTTTTCTGTCTTAAATAGCATCTGGCACAAAACAGATACTCAGTAAAAAAGTGATGATTTGATTTAACCCCAGGGACACGTAACTAGGTCAAGCTGACCTTGGCGCCTCACTTCAGCAGCTGGTAAGCAGACATAATAAAATTCAGGTTTTTCAATCCCTGCCTTGATTATTCAGTTATTACATCAGCTCTTTTCCTGGTTTTCTCTCTTGGATGCTATTGTTTCCTCTGCAGTATCTGCCATCATTTTAAAAAGTGTCCCAAATCCTGTTTTTGAAAATAAGTTTCAAAATAAAAAAATTAAGTGACTGCTCTTGGTAAAGAAGCAATAAATTATTTGCAAGTCCTTTACTCGAGATTTGTTTCATTAAAATAAGCTTTAAAATGAGGAAGAGCTCTCCTTCTATAAACTGATGTGAAGTGAGATCCAGGATATATTTTTAAGTGAAAAAGTTTTGATGCTTGGAACCATGTTAATGTTTCCCAACGATTCAAAAGAAGAAAAATAAATCCAAAAACTCCAAAAGAAACAAATGAACTGAACTATATTCCAAATGAATAACATGACCACACTGGGCAGGACTGGTGGGGAGAGGAGAACTACCCTAGGCAATTTTTGAATACAGTCTTTCAAAAATATACCTTTAGGCTAAAGACAAAAATAAATCTAAGTGAATACTGTATGCTAATTAGCAGGCTTCTTGTCATAGTGCCATGGGTTAGCAATTCTGAAACTACTTTCTGTCTATTCTAAAATTGAGCAAATAAGTTAATATACACTGAGTAATGTGATCCAGGTTTCTCAATATCAGAAAAGATCAAGAAACAAATAAAACAAAAAAACCCTTTAATTCGAAAAGATACATGCAGAACGAAAGTTCATAGCAGCACTATTTACAATAGACAAGACATGGAAGCTACCTAAATGCCCACTGGCAGATGAATGGAAAAAATACATACCCAATGTATTATTACTCAGCCATAAAAAAGAATGAAATAATGCCATTTGCAGCAACATGGATGTACTTAGAGATTATCATACTGAGAGAAGTAAATTGACAGAGAAAGACAAATATCATATGATATCACTTATACGTGGAATCTAAGAAAAAATGATACAGGTGAACTTATCAACAAAACAGAAAGAGACTCACAGACATAGAAAACAAACTGACGGTTACCAAAGGGGAAAGGAGAGGGGGAGGGATAAATTAGGAGTTTGGGATTAGCAGATACAAACCACTATCCATAAGAGATAAACAACGAGGTCCTACTATATAGCTCAGGGAGATGTTCAGTATCTTGTAATAACCCATAATGAAAAAGAATAGACATGCATAACTGAATCACTATGCTGTACACCAGAAGTTAACACAATATTGTAAACCAACTCTACTTCAGTAAAAAAATAAAACAATATCAGAAAAGGGAGTTATAAATATGGAAAGGGAAAAGGATGAAATGAATCCTGTGGTGTTAGATGGGAATTAGAGGAATGCGTGCAAACTCATGGTTTTTAGCGTGTGTGTGTGCATGTGTGTGTATAATACATGAATATATATTGAAGTCTATAAAAAAATAAAAAATACATTGAAGTCTATGAATATATATTGAAGTCTATATGAAAGATAGATAAATATAAAAACATAGAGTAGATGTGTGTATACATGTGTGTATGTATGCATGCACATATCTACACACATGTATGTTCTAGCTCCATCTGGTTAGAGAGCTTAGAATCAATTGTATCCCCATAGTAATAAGCACACATAATGCCTAGATCTTGGTTTTTAAATGCCACTTTCCACTGAAAGTATTCTTTGGAAAATAGCTGACTCCAGGGAACAGAGAAAGTACAAGGTGAAGAGTATCTGATGCATAAAGTAAAGAAAGTCTTAAAGAATGATGGGGGCATGTCAAAGGGACACAGGAACCACCTTAATGGGGTTCTCACGAGTCAAACTGGGAACAACATGAGCATTGAAACACATAATAATAAAGGATTACAACCCATTGAAAAATCTAAGACTCCACACTGAAAGACAGGAAAAAAAGGAGAAAGGAAGGAACGAAGGAAGGAATGGAGGAAGGGAGGGAGGAAAGGGAAGAGAAGAAAGTTTGTCTTCACTGTAGAAAGCCAACAGAAATAAATATGAAAGGGATTATGAAATTTTAAAAATCATCATTTGGCATCCACCATACTAACTGATTCAACAGAGTCATCAATGAGTCATCAACAAATGCTAATTCAGTGGGTTTTAATATAGTCACAGGACTGTGCAACCATCACCACTAATTGCAGCACATTTTTTTATTACTCCAAAGTACTCCAACTGTACCCATTAAACAGTTGCTCCCCATTTCCCCCTCCCTCAGCTCCTGACAACCACAAATGTGCTTTCTGTCTCTATGGACTTGTGTATTCTGGATATTTCATATAAATAGAATCATACAATATGTGGTCATTATGACTGGCTTCTTTCACATAGCACGATGTTTTCAAGGTTCATCCATGTTGTAACATGCACTATAATTCATTTCTTTTTAAGGCTAAATCATATTCCATTTTACAGCTACATCATATTTTGTTTACCCATTCATGAATTGATGAACATTTAGGTTGTTTTCACTTTTTGGCTATTACGAATAGCGCTCATGTAAAAGTGTTTGTGTGAACATATGTTTTCAATTCTCTTGGATATATTCCCAGGAGTGGAATTTCTGGGTCGTATGGTAATTTGATGTTTAACTTTTGAGGAACCACCGAACTTCTTTCCATAGTGGCTGCTCCAGTTTATATTCCCACAAGCAATGTATGAGGATTCCAATTTCTCCACTTCCTCCTCAACACTTATTACTGCGTGTCTTTTTTATCATAGTCATCCCAGTGGGTGTAAAGTGGGATCTCATTGTGGCTCTGATTTGCATTCCCTGATGACTAATGATGTTGAGCATCTCTTCATGTACTTATTGGCTATTTGTATATCTTCTTTGATGAAACATCTACTCACATTGCTCTGCCCATTTTTTAACTGGGTAGTGGATGAAGCTTTGATGAGGAGCAAGATAATTTACATCATCTCAAAGTATCTCCCCACAAGATACTTATTAATCACAAAGGGGAAAACACTAACTTTACCAGGGAGGAAGCTGGCAGGCACCACCTGACCTAGTGATCAAAGTTGACATCACCAGTAATGGGACAAATCAACAGTATGTGCCTCCTGATATGATGCAGGAGAAGAACAAAACATCACTTCTGTGTTATTATGGCCAATAGCACATAATCTGAATCTAATCACAAGAAAACACCAGATAAACCCAACATGAAGGACACTCTGAGAAATAAATAGCCTGCAATCTTCAAAAATATGAAGGTCATGAAATACCAAAGACAGACTAAGAGATTTTTCCAGACTAAAGAATTAAAGGAGACTAAAGAAGACATAAAGACAATGCAACACGTGATCCTAAAATTTCAGTGACTATAAAAGGATGTTATTGGGACCACTGCAAAACCTATGTCTAGACTAGAGAACAGTATTATACTGATATTAACTTCCTGATTGTGAATAACAGCCTGTGCTTATGTAAGAGAAGATCTTTCTTCTTAGGAAGTATACATTCAACTATTTAGGGGTAAAGAGAACCATGTCTATAACTTACTCTCAATTGAGAGAAAAAAGTGCGTAGATAGACAGAGACAGAAAGAGAGAGAGAGGGAAAAAGCAAATGTGGTAAAATGATAACATTGGGGGAATCCGGGTGACAGATGTATGGGAATTCTTTGCACAATTCTTGCAATTTTTCTGTAGGTCTGAAAACATATAAAGTAAAAAGTTAAAAGAAACAATGAACTTTAACAGTAGTGTGAAGTTGATCATTGTTGTTACATTAAAAAGTAGAATTGTACCATTTCAACCCACTGATCTGAGTTTTCTTTTTTAAAAAATATATAGCTATTACAAGCTTATTCCTTCAACAAAGTGAGTAACTTCAAATAATTTCCTCAAAAAACATGTTTTTGCCTTTCCACAACTTATGAAATGATTATTTTAAAGAACGAGAAACATATATGTTTCATTTTATTTTAACTAATTTTACCTTAAAAGAAATATCCATCGACCCAGAAATTTTATTTGGAATTCTTTTACCAAAACGGGATGGGGCTTGTTCTAAGAATCAGCCCCCTAGAAGCAGAGCGTCTTGGAAGCTAAGTCCCATGTGATAAACACAAACACTCACTGACTCAAAACCAGTAGCAGCCATCTGGCAAATGGGAGGGCTAGGCACAAAGACACCGGGTATGAACGGGCAAGTTCACCCAGGCCAATCGAGCGCTTCTTGAAGAAGTAACTTAAGTGCCAGGTCCATAGCTGTACCTTACTTAGAAGCAGTGAAGCATGTTTGGCTCAGATCGCAGTCTCTGAGCAAACACTAACTTGGCAGCAGAGGAGACAGAAGTAACCCAGCTCAGTGCTGGAAAATTTTAAAAAGCCACATGTTATCCCTAAAATTTATGCTACAGATGCGGGGCCCAAAGGAAACTGGCTTAATGTAACTGCAAAAGAAACACTGCCCATCCTCTCCTTGTCACTCCCAGCCCACCAAGAACCCCACACCCAATCCCGTGCCTTCTGCTGGTCATTCACAGCACCTCACAATATTTACACTAAAGAAATATTCACATTTTGTCATGGTTATTCAACTGCCTTGCAGACTGAATGCAGTAAAGCCCAGCTGGTAGTTTCATGACAAGCTTTCTAGGCACAGTCACAAAATATCAAAGTATTTTAACTTGGTTTCCACACACTGCACACTGTGATCACTCTTTAATTGTATTTAGTCCACTTTGCATTTCGGTCCCTGAGCATCAAAAGATTCTCGCTGTACTATTACATTTAATAAAACAAACATGAAACGGCACTTATACTGAGGGCATAAATGACTAATAGCATCATTTAACTATATTACTACAGACGACTCTTTACGATGGCAAATGACAACAATCACTTTATTTTTCAAAACACGTGCGGCTGTGATATACGTGTTGCTGATAAAAGCCTGTTATTCACTGAACTAAATTGTGCTTGGCCTTGCACTGAACTCAGAGAAAATTGTGCATGTGCGTCTCAGGTAAAATTTAGCTCCAGAGAGATGTGGGTACGACTCCAATGTTATTTACAGACAAAATATATTGGTGACAACCTGGTAACAAATACGGAGGCTGTATTCAGCCATTTCAGCCATCAATTACAGACCAACTTGGGTTTTCAGTTCAGCTCATGGAGAATAAGAATGGTGCTTCATTGTCAAAACAAAAACATTTTTATTTCAAATTACTATTGGATTGTGTCTGCTGTGGCATTCCTGATCGCAGACACATTTTTCCATGAGTTTACAAGAGCCCTGGCATCCGATGCTTCAAAACAGCTCAGCTACTGTACTAGCCCAGCCTCAGCTCAAGTGGAGGTGACTTCAGCCTAGAAACAAAGTCTGCAATGGTGTCCTTTCTGGGGAAGCCCCTGGAGCCCCTCCCCAGGGGAGATCTTTTTATTTGCAATTAATTAAGGTGACAGTGGTCATTTTTTTTGTTGGGGAGGGGTACCCATCTAAATCATTGGACTGAGAGGCCAGATTCTAATAACATTTAAGTCACTGGATGCCCTCCACCTTTTTCTTTTCTTCTTCAATGAACATGCGTACTAAAGTGAGGTATTTCAAAATAGCTCAATTTTTAAAAATCAATGTGTTTCACAGTCTGTATTCAAATATCTTCATCCTGCAGAGTGCTACCTAGGTGACGAACATGGTGTCCTGTGATGTGATTTTTTTTTATCCCCAAATAGACCACATCTAGAGGTCGCAACAATTATTCAAGGTAACCAAACAAAGCAGCTTATCAATCTTTACAGAGTTTGAAACGGAACCAACGGTGCCAAGAGCATTTATGGAGTGCCACCTCTGTGCTGGACACTGTCCAAAGGGCTACAGACAGAAAAAGAAATAAGATAGGGTCTTCCTCCTTAAGAACAAGAACCTCTCAGTTTCAGGGAGGTGGGGGGCAAGCATGAAAAAGTGATGGGAGGGGAGGGAGGATGCTGGGAAGCCACTGTAAATGACGGCTGGGCCCTTAAGAAACAACGAAGCAGGGAAAGGAGAGGGGGGATGTCAAAGAGACAGCCTTCGGGACACAGCAGAGGTATACGGGAATAAGCCAACAAGCCCCTGCAAGCAGGTAAACTTCATAGACACAACTGCAAATTTCCAAAATCAAAACCCACGAGCAAAATAATATAAGAAAGGACACTTTGAATTAGAGGTACTGGGAATCTTCTGACTGGATCAGTTCACAGAAAAATTTAAAGACCAAGGGCTACAATAAGTGCAGCACACGACTAAATACAAACAGGAGCCTACTGCGCTGACGACGGAGGCACCAGGGGAGGGAGCTGGGGCTTTTGCTGCAGCCTCGGCGCGGCGTCTGTCTGGTAATTCCAAAAAGAATCGCAGAGGAGCTGCGACTTCTCAACAGATGGATGGAAGCCGGGCCAGCAATACAGTCAGAATCCTAACTAAAGCCCAGGCACAGTCTGAGAGGTGGAAAGTAGGTGGGACCCGATGCAAGGGAGACGCTGCGGCACTGTTGTCAGGACGGTTGGGGGAAAGACAATCCGGCCGGGTGTGTTCACCCGAGAGAAAGGATCACCGTTAAGACAAGGGCGGAGCCGGGGGCTCCACGGAGGACCCCACCACTCAGGGCTGCTGGGCACCGGGGGCCACACAACAGAACAGTCCAGACCTGTGTGGGCTTCCACAAGACAGCAGATTTCTGTGAGAAAGCCCATTTCAAATAGCAGGCGGAAAACTAAAAGCAGCAACAAAAATAGGTCTTTGCTTTCCTTAATCCTCTTTAATCTTCTAGTCTTGGTTAATGGTCTTGCTAATCACTTCCTTCATCGGTCGAGGAAAGCAGAGGCTTGGGAGTCCTAGACACTGACGCTGTTTGTGGAACAAACCTGAGCAAATAACAGTGTAACATGGCTTGTGAAAGCAGAGGGTTTACACTCTATAAATAACTTCCATTTATTCTTATTCTTTACACGTACACTATTACTGAAGACTGGATGATAGCTTTCTGCTATTGCCTGGTTGAGTTCTTATAGACACAAACACACACACACACACACACACACACATCCAACGTAATGACGATATTGATTCTGAAGAGACACTTTTTGAGACAAATAAAAAAAAGAGCCATACAACTGATCTAACAGAACAGGTCTAGAAACGTCAGGGGGAAACAATAGTCTTTCTGGTGAATAGCAATTGTCTAAGACTCTTGAAAATCCCACATCCTAATATCATCAGAGGTTTGGGGCAGCATTAGAAAGGATGTGGTACCTTAGAGACACTCCACACAGTGAGTCGTCTAGGCTATTTTATTGTAAATTAAGTTCTGCATTTTCTCTTTAATACAAAAGTAATAACCTGTGATCATGAACAGCACTAGATAAAGTATAAAAACAGAAGCTTGCATGTGAAAACATCTCAATTAAACAGAGAATTCAAATATAGGGGAAAGGAAATCAGGTAAGCAATTCAAACACAAAAATATAAAAATACTTTACCATGAAGCATGGATGAGTTTTGCACACTTCAAAACCAATAAATAAATAAACCCATATTCATTTCATTGAGCCGGGGGAACTGGGGGAAATGCTTCTGTCCTTAGGGGACAGCCACCTCTTTTGGTTAAATGTTCCATTCAAAATGTGCCTAATTCTTATAATCCAAATATGTGACACTGCTTGGGTTTCCATGGCTACTGCTCTGAAAACCATATTAATTATTCAAGAGGTCCATGCCACTCTCCCTGCATGCCCTAAGGAATGCTGGGAACCGCAACATGCCGTGATAAAGGGGCCAGCTGTTAAGCAGACTGCATGACCAAATCTAAATAGGAAACTTATTCCCTTGAAGTCCTGACATCATCCTGGTAGCATTAAACAGTATTATTTAAACTCCTTGGAACAAAATGAAATGAGGGAATGAAAGAGTTTCGCTTCACATTTAATATCTTAACAATCTTTCTAAGACCATAAAATTGTAGCCTCTGCTCAGTCCTCTGATAGGATCTCATTTCAACCAAGTCAGTTGCCTCGCATAGAACAGAACTAATTCTACGAAATCTGCACCCCCACTGCCCCCCACCAAAGGCTGCCATTTAGACATTGCAGAACTTGGAGGAAACCAGATAATCAAGTTAATAAGACAAATTGTGACTAGGCATCTGGGTGCCGTATCTGCTGATGCCTGAATACCAGAATAACCATAATTTGTGCAGCCTGTGATCTTGCCTTCATCATAAATAACATTATCAAAGTGGAGACAGGGAGGTCTGAGTGTATTCAAGCAACACGCACACTGCTACTGACTTCCTGTCAAAGCTAAACTCACGGTGTCAATCCTGTAGCGGGGCAATGAGGGGCATTATCAACCCAATTACTCAAAGACCGGGGAGAGGAAAGCTAGCAGCTATCACTCCACACTCTTGAGCTCCTTCAGGGGTTTCAGACGCTCAGACACAACATTTGCATTTATTTTCATTTGCACGTATTATAATATCGTTGTACATTACATTATAGTATAGCATCGTGTAATGCTTATATAATATATTGGCTTATATACCATTTTATATTGCTGTATCTTACATTATTCTTTGCCTTTCTGAGCAAAAGAGACTAATTTTCAGAGATGGCTACTGCAATGAGACACAGAAGTTTCCAAGTTCAAGTTCCCAGGTCCCTGATTCAGGGCACTTCAAAAGATTTGCACAATTTTTCAGCTTCATTGATACTGAATTCTTATTTATCACACACATACAGGGAAGAAAAAAGAAGTGCAAATTTTCCAGAAGCAAAGACTATGAGAGAAATCAGGGTGATCTGAATACACTGAATTCTGTACTGCATAATCTTGCAATCAAATTTCAAAATAATGTGATAAAAAATTATACCCTGTGAAAATGTAATCACCTGCCACAAGTGATAAAGAAATAAAATCAAATGATATGTAACAATTATCTAAAACATAATGAACAGCCTATTTGCTAATTAAAGGGAAAACATACCATGTATTGTAATTACTATTCAATATTCAGTAATATCATTTCTCTATAGTTAACTTCTGTGCCTTTTTGTGAATTAAATGCTGATGGAAAGGAGTGAAAACTGTGATAAATGCTTACCCCACAAATAAACATCCTTTATTATTAATTATTCTTTCCATCAACCAATTACCACGCAAATTGTCAGAAAGCTAATTACAGAAGGAAAGCTAACTGGGAAAATCTACTTAGTGAGATTTTAATTCAATTCAACTACTATCTATTGAACCTCTGAGGCACTGGCAAAATACTCAGTGCTGTTCAAGACAAAAGAAGCAGGGCTCTCATTTACTGAGGACCCTCATGCCCTTTTCGTGTCCCAGGCACGTGCTCAGCTACCAGTCACACACGAATGCACATGCGCACACGCACACGCACACACACCAATCCCCCAGCACTACGCACATATTCATGAATCTGCACAATATCCCCACAGGGGCAGGTAATGGTACTATCCATAAGGACTTCTGAGACTCTCAGCTTCCTCATCTCTAAAATGGAAATAACAATTCATACTTTTTAGCTTTTTGCTGAGGATTAAATAACAAGGTAAGTAAAGAGCATGATCCAGCACCAGTAAATGGCAGTTACAAATTACTAGATATTAGCAGATGAGTAAATGCTAAGGCCAAAGCCACCCAGCACTGAATTGTTCAGTCATCTTCACGAAGCACAAGGGCAGGGGGACAGCACCACCAATTCAGCCCGCCGTGCCTGCCTGGGATGCAGCATCCTCAGTCACATCCCCTTCCATGAACAGTTTGACTCAAACCAGAATAAACAAGTTGCCATGCTACAGAACCAGTCCATGTGCTCCTATTACAAAGAGGGATTTCCAGGTCACTGACTAGGATCAAAGCAACCAGACCCAGAGCTGTGGTCGTGGCTCCGTCTGCTGCGCTGCCCCCTACAAGAGGCCATGAATCATAATGAAGCAGCCACTAACTTTGGCTTTGTCAACACCAACACTTCTAGGGCTATTCAGTCAGATTCATTCACAAAGCTTCAACACTCCCCTTTGTCACCAGGGCGGGAGGGCCGGAAGTAATCTCCACAGTTAATCTATTGGTGAGAATTAAAGGTGTACTATCAAGAATAAACAAACTGCTGCAAAGCACCGAATATTTTCAGAAGCCTACAGACTTGGGTTACCCATTCTCAGGACTCAGATGATGATAAAATCCAGTTGTTCTTAATCCTTCCTGAACACTATTTATCCTCTCCTTGGATGATTCAGGTCATCGTAAACCCAGATGCTGCTGTGGGAAATGTAGATTGGGCTAAATCTCCACTATCCTTCTGATATAACCTCTATATTTATTCTCTTAAAAGATTGTTGGCTCATCCTTTGTCTCCTCCTTATCGAGGCAGAGTACACGATGCTAAGGGGGGAAAATCCAGCTTTAAGCCTTTCAGTTTGGATTCTAAGAAATGAAAATTTGCCACACATTCTTCGTTTCAATTGTCAGACCACAATGCAACAGCTAATACTGATTTTATTGTTCCATTATGATTTTTCTTTCTCTTCAAATATGTAAGATATTCCTTTTTTTTTTTTTAACATCTTTTAGTTTCCCTTTCCAGGGGCTAAAATGGGAAATCTCAACATTATTCAACCTGAACTTGTTTCCAGGAAAGGAAAGGTCCCCATGTGTGGCAATAAAAGAGATGGGAAACTGCCTACTCACATGCTTTTTTTTAATGTAATTCAAAATAACCTTGACGTTCAACTCAAACAGATTATAATTTTCATATCTTTTCCATGCTCTTCTCGAGGACAAACATTTTGTCTTTATCACCATTTTAAAGGGCACAAGGTTAGTATCGACTTGCATTTCACAGACATGCTAGCCCAGAATTTCAAGTTCCTATCCCTTTCACAGTGTATTTCCTCCAGGCTGGTAACTCACCACACTCATTGCAAATCTCTTTATCTCGCTTGCTCCCCCTCTAGTGGAACTGCTGGGGATCAGGGTCCCAGAGGCTTGAAGGAAGCTAAATGGTTGATCGTCCAACTAGAAAGCCAGCAAACCACTGTCTGTCACTGCTCGCCGGCCCAACACTGAAACCGTTCCGTGTATCTCTTCCAGAAGCTTGGTGATTCTTACCTAACTAGACTGATTAATGTGTTCCAATGTGATTTCCCTAACAATATTTTTTCAAGTCTGTCTGCTATTTATTCCCACCATGGAGCAGCAACTCTAAATGCCAGTGATAAAATACTCCTCCCTGGAAAACATTTTCTTGGGCTAAGTTGTAAACAGTGGATCTGGCTACAGTTTCAGTGAATCATCAATGAACGTTAAAGCTGCCCAGTGAACCTTTTTTTGGTAACAGCTCTACTGAGATACAATTCACATAAACACAGTTCACCATTTTAAAGTATATACTTCAGAGATTCTTGGATAGTCACAGAGATGTGCAGTCAACACCACTACTGAATTCCAGGACATCTTCATCATCCCCAAAGAAATCCTGTCTGTACCTATTAGCCCTTCTCCATTCTGCCCTTCCCTCAGCTCCTGGTAACCACTCTACGGATTTGCCTATTCTGGCTATTTTATATAAATGGAATTGTACACTATATGACCTTTGGGGTCTGCCTTCTTGCACTTAGCATAATGCTTTCAAGGTTCATCCATGTTGTAGCATGTATCAACACTTCATTCCCTTTTTGTGGCTGAATAAAATCCCATTGTATGGATAAAATATACTCTGTATATCCTTTCATCAGTTGATGGACATTTGGGTTGTTTCCAGTTTTTGGCTATTGTGAATAATGTTCTCTGAACATTTGCATACAAAGTTTTGTGTAGACATATGTTTTCAATTCTCTTGGATATACATCTAGGTGTGGAATTGCTGGGTCAAATGGTAACTCTATGTTTAACTTTTTGAGAAACTGCCAAACTTTTCCACAGTAGCTGCACCATTTTACATTCTTATTATCAATGTATAAGGATTCCAATATCTCCACATCCTTACCAGCACTTTATGCTGTCAATCTTTTAGAGTACAGCCATCTCAGAGTATGTGAAGTGGTATCTGTGTGATTCTGATTTGCATTTCGCTGATGGCTAAGGATGTTGAACATCCTTTCATGTGTTTAGTGGTCCTTTGTGTATCTTCTTTGGAAAAGTGTTTACTCAGGGGTTTTGCTCATTTTTAAATCAGGTCATTTCTCTTTTGATTAATGAGTTGTATCTGTTCTTTATGTATTCTGAATACTAGTACCTCATCACATACGTAATCTGCAAATATTTTCTCCCATTCTGCAGGATGTCTTTTCCATTTCTTGATGGTGCCCTTTGAAGCTCCCTATTAATTTTTTAGTCAAATAATCACTAATGCCTCAGACTGAACAATCTTTTTTTCATAATTTCTAAAAGTGCTTCCTGTTTGCAGATGGGCCTAGAGACATCAGTCCTGCTACCACTGACCCTCTCACTCGGTGCTGATCCTTCGTTAGATTGGACCATAAATGCCCTGTTAGGTGTCTATCCATCCTTAGGACAATTAACCTCCTCAAACTTCCCAGGAAGCCTTTTAGTAGCTTTAGAATGATCATGCTACATTGTGAATGCCTGCTTTTGAGTAAGTGAACTCAGTGTTGTTTCTTTTTTAATTGGTATTATTTGGCTCGGAGTATTTGGGTTAGCAGCTTTTCCCACAGGAATACAGTATAACCGTAAGACTTTTAGAAGTGCTCTCTTTAATCAATCTTACCTTTTACTTTCCCCTCCAAGACTGCTTTGCCATCTGCTTTCCCATTTAAATTAAATTTGCCCAGAAGTTTAAATTTTCTTGATATCATTTGGATCTAGCTAAACTCATCAACCCTAGACTAACTGCAGTGAGGGGCAAGGTAGAGGGCGATCCAGGCTGAATTAGTGACAAATCTGAGTTCTAGAATATTTGGAAAGAAATGCTGCAGCAGCTAATTAGGCATGGTAACCATGTCCAACTTTAAGGATCCACAGAAGCAAGATATCAGGTTAAATGGACTAACAGTGGGGCCTGGGCAACAATTAAGTAGCCCATAGGCTTGCCCAGCAAGCTGCTCCAAAGACTGGAGTTGCTTTTTGGATCTGAGGCTTCATCTGGACCACAAGTATCAGAGGCACAGCTGCAAATAAACTTTGGGGATGACAGTTCATTCTGGGTTGAATTGTGTCTCCCCTGAAAAAAAAAAATCTGTTGGACTCCTAGCTCCCAGTACCTCAGGATGCAACCGTATTTGGAAACAGGATCTTTATGGGGGATCAAGTTAAGATGAGTTCATTAGGGTGGACCGTAATCCAATATAACTGGTTTCCTTATAACAATGGGACTCTGGACAGAGACAGGCATGTGCGGAGGGAGAGCCACGTGATGAGACAGGACGAAGGGGATGATGCTAAAGACAGAGGGTGGTGCAATGCCTCTTCAAGCCAAGGAGCCCCTGAGGCTACTAGAAGCTCTTTCTCTCGAGTCTTTAGAGGGAGCCTGACCTCGCTGACATCTTGATCTTGGACTTTCAGCCTCCAGAACTGGGAGAGAATACATTTCCATTGTTCTAAGCCACAAATACGGTGTGTGGTAGTTTGTGACGCAGTCTTAGGAAACTAATCCACAACTCCAGGCACTAAGCAAAGGGTAAAAACTGTTGTTATCTCAGGTGGAAGGGTTGTCATGTCCTGCGGTGGCCATGCCAGTCACATCTGCACACCCAGACCATCCTCATAGTCAGTAGCGACATCTTTGAGATGAAAAGGAACAATGCAGAGTATGCATTCCACATTTCTTCCCTGAAGATGCACATTTCTACTTTACTAAATGTTATGAGACTTCCAAGTCTTGTTCCGGCTGTGCGTGCTGTGTGTAATAAAGGAAGAGTAATGGTTGTCTGGGTCAAACTGACGAGTTTGTGAAGTAAATAAGTCAAGAAATCAGTGAAGAAATCATAACCACCTCCTCACTCCAACTCATTCTTTATAAATAATGCGGATGTCTTATTGGGTGATATGAAATTTTATCAGAAGTGTATTGAAGGACTATAACCATGTAGATATTGTGATGCTATATAACTAGTGGGGTTCAAAATAGGCTAAATGATGATGATGATGACTGTTTGGAGATTACAAACCACCACAAATATATGCTGGGCTCTTTGGTTGGTAGAAATTGTAAACAGTCTGCATCCTGATGCAGTCAAAATTAAGCCCAACACTAACACAATCAATCAGGTTGGTAGGAGATACTGGTAGAAATCAACAAGGCCAGTGAGCTAGAGACAAATTCTTACAATTTTATCTCCAGTTATTCCTTTTTCATACATTGCCTGTGGGCTGATATTACACACAATTATGTGGAAGAAAAAAATTACTGAAACAAATGTATTGAGACTTGTTTGGTAAGCAATACATTTTTAACTTAATTTCATAATGTCATTTATTCATTCAACAAATATTTCTTGAGCCTTTATTATGTGTGCTGGGCAACCAAGGCCCATCCATGAATAAGAAGAGCTTCTGGACACTGATGTCACATGGGGCTGATACTATGACTTCAGCCCCAGGGGTCAAACACACACACAGTTCTCCAGAAAAGCTCTGGGTCTGTCACAGCAAATCTCAAGGGTTTTTTGCATCTTAAATTCATAGAAGGACTTGATAGATTTTGCACCCTAACTTTACTCCCAGGGGAAAAAAATCTGAAATAAAAGATTCAAGAAAATACAGCGTATTTCTCATCCCATGTACATCTCCCATTTACGGAAGTTTGTTTACTTTTCTGCCAAAGGACATTTTAGCAAAACTTTAGTCCTCATTTAACAGCAGAAAGATGACAGCTGCAAGCTTGGTAAAGGAGAAATGCTCAGTATTAATCTGGTTACTTTTAGGGGAGGGGGAAGCAACATGTGTACCCTCTATGTGCAGAGTTTTCTAGAATTCTCTTAAAACTTAGAGAACCCAATCAGGGAGACACTCTTCTCCACCTCCTCCTCATGTTCCTCATCACCACCAACATCACCATCATTTGTATAATTACCTTTTTACAGATGCGGAAACTGCAGTTCAGAGAGGGAAAGTGACTTACCTGGCATCACACAGCCAGTAAGAGGCCACTTCAGTCCCTTCCACATTGCAAAATGCTGCTTCCAAAGTCCAGCTCCAAGGAAGTTACCCAGCTTTTAGCACCTGCTCACTAACGGCAGTCCCGTACATTTGTCCAAGTATTTTATTAATGGCCACCTATAATGTTTATAACCTACAGACTCCTAAATATGTTCCTTTTATTTCATAATCTATTCCCCTTATGTCTTGTGTTTTCCAGTGATATATTTTAGATCTGAGGAAGTTTATATTTCAAAATGATTCATTCTGTTCTGCCAACTGCAAGGCAAGACTGCAATAAGTGTTCTCTTGTTGATCAAGAGTGTGTATGTGTGAGCAGAAAGAAATACTATCTGAATTCACATCATGTTTTGGACCACCACCAACTAATACACTGACATGCCAATATACTGGATTGTTTACATACAAAGTAAATATCAAGCAAAAGGAAAACCCTTTTGTCAGTTACTAGATATTCCTCTTACCTTCTGGGGCATGTCAGATTGAAGCAAAATACGCCTGCTTCATCCTGTCATTACATTTGACCTAAACTTCATTTAAAAGACTAGAGAAATCATTTTAAAGCTGTAGTATTGATTAGGCTTTAGAAAAGTATTTGCCTCAGAATTTGATTTAAGTCTTGCTCAACGTTCACTTGTCAAGAATGTAACAGCTTTACAAATGAAACTAAAAAGGAGACATTTAATTCTAATTTCATTTACAAAAAGATTTTATGGAAGTAGACAAATTGGAAGGGCAACAAATTATCCTCCCCTCAATGGCTCCAATGCCTGCCTTGGCCAGTTGGTCGGTAATCTGGCTGGGACATGACCAGGGCATTTACTGCTCGATGGCAAGGAGCACGTTTAAAGGCCTGTTGACAGCTGATATTAGAGCTTTCCTTATGTTTATCCTTCTCTTCCTCTTTCAACAAGAGATTCCTGTGAAGA
Source organism: Camelus dromedarius (assembly GCF_036321535.1). Taxonomy (NCBI): domain Eukaryota; kingdom Metazoa; phylum Chordata; class Mammalia; order Artiodactyla; family Camelidae; genus Camelus; species Camelus dromedarius. The sequence goes on from NC_087460.1 coordinate 26,866,483, forward strand.
GCCTTTCTGGCTTTATGATGCTGAGCAACTGTGGACTGCAGCCCGACTCAGCCCATGGGGAAGCCGGAATTTCCAGCAAGCTGTCCCCCACTCCCAGTGAGATCAAAAGGACACAGACAGAGGCTCTCCCCGCCGATAGTGGGTCTTTAACCAGCCCTCCAGTGCGCTGGGGACTGCTGAGCTGGCCTTACTACCATGTACACTTGAAAGAACACCTCGCTCCTCCTGATCACTACTGGTTTCTACAGAAACAAGAAAGAATCTGTTCTTTTGCTAAAATTTTCCCCTAAAGCTTTTTCTAGCACTGTATAAAACATTTATTTTTTGCTATCACAGTTCTCCATTAATAGCATCATTTAACCGATCAAAGAACAATGGGCTGAGTAAAGATGAGCGTGTGCTTCGTTTTCAGAAATCAAATCCTCCACGCGTTAAGCAACCGTGGTCAGTTCATCTCTCCTGGGTCACTTTAGGACTCAAGTATTTTAGAGTAAATACTTGAAACAATGGTGTATCAGAGAGTGAAAAGGGGTCAACGAGGTATCTACTCCACCATGAGCTGACTTTTCCACTTCAGAATGCTTCAGCAGTTACAGTATTTAAATGAACTCTGTCTCATCAGTGTCACCATAAATTATCCTTGAAAACTCCAGGGCTCCTGACCACAGGAATGTGAGTCACGGCCTTGATGCCTGTGTGGCTTTGCTGCGAGATAACGGCTGGGTTTCTCTTCTCCAGGGACCACATTTGCTCCAGAGTTGCTAAGGCTAGTAAATACTGTATCTGTCCTCCTGTAATCACCAAGCAAACAGACTTGCCCTCCATCACATAAAACCCCCAGAGGTGTTAGGTCGTGAAAGGGGTATTGAACTAGTGCCATGCTTAAAATCTAAGATGGGAATCTCTGTGGCATAAATTCAGACCAAATCTGCTACATGGTTGCATGTGTCTCGTCTTCTATCAGATTCCATTCATTTATTCTTGCCTCAATAAATATTAATTGAGTGCCAGCTATGTGTTGGTCACAGGGTTTTAAGCACTGCAGGTAAGGTGCAACACTGAGCAACAGACACGGTCCCTGTCCACCCCAAGTTCATAGTCTAGCATGGAGATAGGCATTTTAAAAAAAATCATACAGTGAACTACAATTGTAAGAAATGCTGTGAAACAAAAGTACTGAGTGCCTAAGAAAAACTCTGATGGAGTCTAAGGGGCTGCAGAAACACCTACAAAGTAGGGTTCTGCTGCAGGTGAAATTAACTTGTAACTTGTGCATGTTTTGCAAAATCGTGGAACTGTCAGAGCTCGTGAGAGGTGAATGGCTCAGCTGTTCAGGATAAGTGGTTTTCTCAATCTGGAGATTCTTAAGAATGAAGCCTCACAGGTTTCTTTAAAAACTAAAAATAAACATCATATGATGCAGCAAGCCCACTCCTGGGTATATATCTAGAGAAAACTATAATTTGAGAAGACACCTGCACCCCAGTGTTCATAGCAGCACTATTTACAATAGCCAAGACATGGAAACAACCTAAATGTCCATCAACAGATGACTGGATAAAGAAAATGTGGTATATATATGCAATGGACTATTAGCCATAAGAATGAAACAATTCCATTTGCAGCAACATGGATGGACTTAGAGATTATCATATTAAATGAAGTCAGACAAATATCACATGATATCACTTTTATGTGAAATCTAAAAACAAACGACACAAATGAACTTATTTGCAAAACAGAAACAGAGTCACAGACAGAGAAAACAAACTTATGGTTACCAAAGGGGAAAGGGGGTAGGAGGGATAAATTAGAAGTTTGGGATTAACAGATACACACTACTATATATAAAACAGACATACAACAAGGATCTACTGTACAGCATGGGGAACTATATTCAATTTCTTGTAATAATATATAACGGAAAAGAATCTGAAAAAAATATATATATGTATAACTGAATCACTTTGCTGTACACCTGAAACTAATAACGTAAATCAACTACAACATAAAATTTTTAAAAACTAAAATAAAATTTTTAAAAAATGAATGAAGCCTCATAGACTTCCTTGGTGGCTCATCTGCTGCTTGAACATATTATAACTCTGGGAGTTCCTTCTTAGCTACCAAGATAGCTAAAGGACCACACCATAAAGTAACTCGCCCATAAGGCGGTCTTCAGCTGGGGAAGGGGGGAATGCAACTGTCACTGAAATGCTGTGTTTCATGTTCTGAATCAAATACAGAGTGAGCAGCAGAGTCTGAGGACTAACTCTCTATTCCCAGTGCACATATACAACAAAATAGATCCTTGGTATTCATGGATGATCCGGTTTTGCTATTCACACAACCGTTTTCATATTTTTCACTCTTTTTTCTTTTATTCTGAATCTGAACTTTTGGGACAAAGTTAGTATCTGGTTAAATAAGAGACACAAATACATATTGGAAAAGAGCATGAGCTTAAAAGTCAGACACATTGGGTTTGAACCCCAACCACACCACTTATTAGTGTATAAACTTGTGCAAATCATGTAACATTTTTGAGTCTTGGCTTCTGGTCTGTGAAATGGGGATAATAATAACTCATGAGGCTGTTGCAAATATTAAATGAGATAATGCATGTAAACTATTTGGCACAGAGCTTGGTTAAGAGTAAACATTCAGAAAACAAAGCCTTAGGATATGCACACACCCAAAAGTGCACTTTTAACTGACATATACTTCTATACATATTTTATAAATATGTATATGTGTGTTATACCTTCTTACCTTTTTGCTACTGTGAAAATAAATGGACATCTCATTTAAAATGGAGTCAGGAAGCCCTGAAGGGGGAGCTCTTGCACACTTGCAGACCCCAGCAGGAAGAAATGTACCTTGCTCTCTCTCCAACAAGAGAAAGCTTACTTTACACACCCCAGCAGGAGGAAGAAAGATCTTCTCTTTGCCCAGCAACAGCCCAGCCAATGAGAAACTGCCACACTCGGCCAATGAAAAGCCACCGCAACCATGAATTCACAGTCTACTCCAATAAACTTCCACTCAAAACAGTCCCTCCCAACTTCCTCCTTTTTTCTATAAAAGAACTCTCCTTTCCTTTGTTCTCCAGACTCGCCTATGGCTTGCCATAGTTTGCTTGTCCTGAATTGCAATTCCTCTGCTATTCCTAAATAAACTCATTTGGCTGGTAAAACAACTGGCCACTTTATTTTTAAGGTTGGCAATACATGGTTTCAGAAATTGGATCCGAAGGCAACAAGCCCCCGAGGAACTTACGACTCCCAGAACTGTGCGAGGTGCTCACTTGAGCTGCTTGCACACTCGCCTTCTGTGAGTTATCTGTTTCCTTTAAGTTCAGTTAAGTCTTCTCTGGGATCCAAGCTCCTCTCTTTGGTCAAGCACTCTGACTTCATTTGGCATCTGTTTTTAAGACAGCATCGCCCTTTCTAGTGAGTACTATTTTCTAAACTTCTGAATTTTCAGCAATGGAATCCAACTCTGCTAAATTCTCTCAGGAGTACCCCCTTCTGGGACCCTGACTTTGGTTTTATGTTTAAAAATTATGCTTCCTCCTTATGTGTATTTTAAATTGACCAACTTAACCAAAAAATGATTTAGAACTTCAATGGCCATTATGGAGAACTTTTGACCTCCCCAAACTTGTTTTTCTGAGAACTAAATTAGAAGACCATGGCTTTAAAATTAAACAGACTGAATGGGATGCCTATTTTAATTGCTACCTGGAGGCTTCCAAATGCATTCAAGACTCTAAAATTACCTCTTTACAAAATATCATTTCTAAATTAACTGAGGCAAATAAACAATTGGGGGAAAAAACAGAAAGCTTCTGAGGCCTCTTTTTCCCCTCCCCCATCCTCTATGTCTCCAGGTGGACAGCAGCCATCTTGTGCCAAGGCCCGGCCCCTCTTCTCTTCCGTGCTGTCCCTACATCCTCATTCTAATCCTCTCGCTGACCTTCCCTTTTTCTCTGAACTTCTCCCCCACTTTCTCCTCCCCTGAACCTATTAAAACCTGCCCCTTTAAACCAGGCCCTCTGAGGAGCCAAATGGTAAACTCCTCATTTCTTACGCTCCCTGGGCTAAAGCTGAACTACAAGCTATAGTCAGAGTTTCCCAAAGTAACAGAAGTTCCCCACGAGTTTGTTGAGGAATTTAAGATGGACACTCAAACGTAAGCTGGTTTCTCTGACTTATGTCAGCTGGTTTACATGCTTGTCAGTAAAAGTCAAGCCCAGCCCTGGACGAAGACTGCCCACTGGGAAAATCATGAAGCGTCCGCAGGAATACAACCAGGAGACCACCGCAGCCTGCTGCTTTAATTATGCGGTCAGGCTCAGGGAATCGCCAGGTGACTCCATTTGGCAACCTCTAGGGCTTTCCCAAAACCTGTTGATTGGAATAAGATTCAGACTTGCCCTCAAAAACCCAAATGAACCTGTGCACAACTATCACAGTCAACTCCAAATTGTTTTTAAGGAAAATTCTGGTCTCCCTACCTGAATCCACTCAGGTAGCCTTTACCTCTATGTTCACAAACAGGCTAAACCAGGATCTTTCTCTTCTAGTTAAAAGGGATGGAATGGGAACCTACATCCACACCAGATCTAGTTAATTTAGCAAACCAGCTAGCCTGCACCCTGGATGATTCAACTAAAAGACCACTGAAATCCTCAATTTTAAACTAAAAGAAAAAAAAAATGGAGGCCCCTAAACAAAAACAAAAGCCTCCTGGCTTCTGCCATTACTGCAGAAAGCCAGGACATTGGAAAAAAGACTGTCACAAATTTAAGCACTCCAGGCACCTTCAGCCCTCTAACTAGCCTTTCCAATGCCCTCCTAACCCCCAGTTATGAGGCTCTGAGGAACTACGGGGGCTCTTCCAAATCCTCCCTTTTCATTGGCTTGAAGAAACACTCTCCAGATCGGGAATGAATCCATCTATGACCTTACTGACACAGAACTACACTCTCAGTGCTCAGTGCCACTGGTATTAAACAGCCCCTGCCTCAGAGTACTAAGGGGGTTCAAATTGGGGGGGATCTCAAGTAAACTTCAACAGGTTCCTGTTTCTAAGCCCATCTCCTTTTGTTTAGGCCCTCTAAGAGATACCCAACCTTTTCTCCTTATTTCCTCCACCCCTACTCATTTACGGGGCTGACATTTCATAGAAAAAGACCATGCTGAAATTTCTTTCTCCCAAAAAAAGGAAAACAATTCTAGAATTTGATAGCAGCAACCAAAATAGCCAACTACTGAGTGAATCAAATGACCCTTCAACATCTTTTTTTTTTCTTGCTCCATCTCTGATGGCACTGGAGCTGATTCTAAGGAAACTTAACCATTTGTCCCTGTTAGATCAGCTGCCACTCTTCTTCAGGGCAAAATCCTCAACTGATATTGGCAGATTCCAGAGTATAGCTCCTATTAAGATCCAAACAGATCCCTCAAAGCACCTCCTCAGAATTAACCAATACCCTATATAAAGGCCATCCAGGGTATTAAGCCAGCAAGATGATTATAAGACGTGTACTAGTCCCTGTACCATCCCTATTTTACCTCAAAAGAAACCCAATGACCACGGATGGAGATTTGCCCAAGACCTCCAAGCCATAAACAAAATTGTCATACCTTGTCACCCTGTTGTTCCTAATCCCCATGCTTTTTTAGCCTTGTGCCCATCAAAACCAAAGTTTTCACTGTGAGTAAATTATGTAGCACCTTCTTTAGCATCCCTGTAGAGAATGCTAATCAGTATCTCTTTGCCTTTATTTGGGAAGGGCAACAATATACCGGGACAGTAACGACCCAGGGTTTTACCAAAGTCCTTCTTACTTCTCACAAAACTTAAGAGCTGATTTAGATGATATAAAATGTTCTGGAGGCTCTACTTTATTAAAATACATAGATGACATTCTTCTCTGCTCCCCTTCCCAGGTCTTTATTCAGGAAGACAGCATCCACCTATTGAAGCTTTTAGTCTCAAAGGGACATAAAATTTCTAAGGAGCAACTGCAATTTGCTCAAACCCAGCTTCATTATTCCAGGCACCTGATCATGGGAAAAGGGCTGCACCTTGATCCAGATCGTCTTCACGGCATCGTGAACTTCCCAAACTCCAAACCAAATGCCAACTGTGAGGTTGTCCTTGGCTCACTGGTGATTGCCAGAAAGGGATTCTGAACTTTTCTCTCATGGCCCAGTCTTTACATGCCTTACTAAAGAACATGAAACCTGACCCTTATTACTTGGGAAGAACCAGATGATCCAGCTTTTAATACCTTAAACAAAAGCTTGAAAAATCCCCCTGCCCTTGAGCACCGTAATTATCCACTTCCCTTTTCCCTCTTTATGTAGGAGAAGGAGGTAAGTGCTCTCGGAGTAGTCACCCAAAAACATGAGGACCACCATCGCCCCATAAGGTACCAGAGTCAGCAGCAAGGCCCTAAGGCATAAGGACATCCACCTTGCTTCAGAGCCACTCCCGCCACTGTCCTTTTAGTTAAGGCCACAAAAGAGATAGTCATGGGATCCCCTCTGACCATTTTTGTACCCCAAGCAGTGGAGTTCTCCTGAATTCTCACCAACTCAACACCCTTCAACCACTTGTCTTCCTATGAAATCCTCAGGGTAACCAGTCCTCATATAACTCCTTCTCACTGTAATGACCTTAATTAGCCTTGTCACCTTCTTCCCTTCTCTGCACACTGTACTCCTCGTGGCGCTCTGACAGATCACCTCTTGACCCCTCGTGATGATTTATAGGAAACTCCCCTAACCGATGCTGAGTTTTCATGGCTTACTGACTGTTCTTAAAGAATGAAAATGGTAAATGCTGGATATGCAGTTGTAAGTCCTTTTGAAGTCATCAAGGTGGCACCTTTGCCTTTGGCAACCTCGACCCAACAGGCTGAATTATACGATCTTAGTCAGGCTTGCACTTTAGCAAAGGGCAAAACTGCAAATATCTATGCAAATATCTATATGCCTTTCGAGTGGCTCATGACTCTGAGATGCTATGGGAACAGCGAGGCTGCCCTACTTCCAGTGCGGTAAAGTTTTAAATGGTTCTTCTGCCTAGGATTTATTAGATGCCGTGCTCCTGCCAGGCACGTGAGCTGTTATTAGGGTCCCTGGGCATTCCAAACTGGACTCCCTGGAAGCTAAAGGAAACCACACCACAGACATTTCTGCCAAGAACGCTGCTCTTAAAAGAACCAAAACCCAAACCTCTGTCATGGTCCAAAGGGATGTTTCCCCAAATGATAACTTAGAGAAAATGGCCAGAGAAACCCAAGAATTGGCTCCAGAAAAGGAAAAACAAGATTGGAAATCTAGTAACTGTTGCTCTGATAAAAAGAGAGAACTCTAGTTTGGGCCAAATAACAATCCAGTGTTGTCAGAGACTCTAAAATTGTCATTTCTGACTACTGTATATGCATGAAACCATGGGTCTGTGGATAAAATGTAATGTTTATGAATCAATACTGGTGGAGAAATATTGATAAAGCCACAAAAAATGCATGCTTTGCCTACCCCACCTGCCCAAAATATAATTCAGGAGAACCTGTCCACAGTGCTCCTGAATACTTAAAACTGCGCAGTGGACCAATGGACCATTGCAGGTTTGGCAAATGGATTTTATTCAGTTTCCCCCATCACATGGATATAAATATGTTGTAGTCATGGTTTGTATGTTTTCCCACTGGGTCTTAGCCTTTCCACGTAGACAAGCTACTGCCTCTTCTGTGGCTAAAATTCTTTCAGAAAAGATTACCCTTACCTGGGGGACCCCTCTTAAGCTCCATGGCAACCGGGGAACCCATTTTCCTGCAAACATTACAGCAAGTTTGCGTTGTTTGGCCAGTCCTAGTGCATTTTCACGATGCTTCCCACCCTCAATCCTGAAGGCTGGTCAAACGCACTAATGGCATCATTAAGTCTCAATTTGCAAAATTTGTAGAAACCCTTCAAGCACCCTGGCCGAAGGCACTGCCATTAAGTCCTTCTGAAACTCATGTCTAAACCCTTTTGGAAACCATAAACCCTCTCACCCTTTGAGATAATCACAGTATGCCCAATGCACCCAGCTCCTGCTTCTTTTGATCCACAGCTGATAAAAGGAAATTACACTTAAGTATTGTAAAGGCTTAATTGCTTCTGTTGAAAATAACCGTGCTTTAGTAGAGCAATCTTTTCACAGCGTCTCCCATCTTCTCAGGAGGTGAAGACTTTAAGCATCACTCCTTTTAACCTGGAAATTTTGTCTATTGGACAAGACATCTCCAGAAAGACTCTCTTCAACCTCATTGGAAAGGCCCCTATAAGGTGCTGTTAAGCAACCTGTGTGCTGCCTAACTCCAAGGAATAGACTTTTGGATTCATGTGTCACATCTAAACCTGGACTGGACTTGCATACCATCTGGTGGCCTGAAAATAAACATTTTCAGGAATTAAAGTAGATGACATCTGCAGGAGACAGCTTTCCCAATATGACCAGACCAAGCCTGTATAACTTTTTTCTCACTGTTCCTTCTTACCTTATTCCCTCCATCTCTTTATTGGAAAGGCAATATTTTATCCACATTTCCCAATCTACTGAGAAAAGAGGAAGTCGTTCTGACTATTGCATCTGTCACCAGAAACTCCAATCTGTTCATGATGTTGGAGATCCTTTGTTATTTTTTTTCTTTTTCTTTTAACATTTTTTATTGAGTTATAGTCATTTTACAATGTTGTGTCAAACTCCAGTGTAGAGCACAATTTTTCTGTTATACATGAACATATATATATATATTCATTGTCACATTTTTTTCTCTGTGAGCTACCATAAGATCTTGTGTATATTTCCCTGTGCTCTACAGTATAATCTTGTTTATCTATTCTACATTTTGAAATCCCATCTATCCCTTCCCATCCTCCGCCCCCTGGCAACCACAAGTTTGTATTCTATGTCTATGAGTCTGTTTCTGTTTTGTATTTATGCTTTGTTTGTTTTTTTAGATTCTACATATAAGCGACCTCAAATGGTATTTTTCTTTCTTTTTCTGGCTTACTTTTACTTAGAATGACATTCTCCAGGAGCATCCATGTTGCTGCAAATGGCATTATGGTGTTGGTTTTTATGGCTGAGTAGTATTCCATTGTATAAATATACCACCTCTTCTTTATCCAGTCATCTGTTGATGGACATTTAAGCTGTTTCCATGTCTTGGCTATTGTAAATAGTGCTGCTATGAACATTGGGGTGCAGGTGTCTTTTTGAAGTTGGCTTCCTTCTCGATATATGCCCAGGAGCAGGATTCCTGTGTCATATGGTAAGTCTATTCCTAGTCTTTTGAGGAATCTCCATACTGTTTTCCACAGTGGCTATACCAAACTGCATTTCCACCAGCAGTGTAGGAGGGCTCCCTTTTCTCCACAACCTTTCCAGCATTTGTCATTTGTGGATTTTTGAATGATGGCCATTCTGACTGGTGTGAGGTGATACCTCATTGTAGTTTTGATTTGCATTTCTCTGATAATTAGCGATTTTGAGCATTTTTTCATGCGCTTATTGATCATTTGTATTTCTTCCTTGGAGATTTGCTTGTTTAGGTCTTCTGTCCATTTTGGGATTGGGTTGTTTGTTTCTTATTAAGTTGTATGAGCTGCTTATATGTTCTGGAGATCAAGCCTTTGTCAGTTTCATTTGCAAAAATTTTCTCCCATTCCGTAGGTTGTCTTCTTGTTTTACTTACGGTTTCCTGGAGATCCTTTGGTTTTACCCATAATCAATTTCTCATTAGTCCCAGATCCTACTGTCAGTTGTATGCACAAGCTGACAGATGTTACCTATCTGGTTAGGCTGTTCTGGCCACGTGTTCCCATACCTTGTTTCAAATATTCTCCAACCATAACCAAACTAGTTCAGCTGAACACCTCCACCTTGGCACTCTTTTTCTTATTTAAATATGACCTGTTCCCTTGCACCCAAGGGAAATTCAAAGATGCTAACTCCTCTTTTCAAGGCTTTTAGAAAAGACCCCTTTAGGTTGGGATGGTACCTTACAGAATGTCATCCCAATTCCTCTGAACCCTGGCTTGAAAAGGTCAGTCAGGAAATTCCAGCTAATAAAGGTATCAATAATCACACCTTAGCTAGAGTCTTCTGTGTGACACCTGGTTTTATTTTTGTCCGTGGTGGTTGGCATTTCTCTTGGCCATATGTATGTTTAGATAGCTGGGAAACTGGAGATCAGTGCTTACTGGCACATTTAACTGTCCCTGTCAACATTCATAACATATCAGAAACCTACCACTGGTTCTCTCTATTAAACCTCCATGGCCACCTTAAATGGAATCTTCCATGAGGCATACATGACTCCAAGTTTGCCTCCATAGGGAGAGCCCTTCTCCTGTGGGTCAGAGTAAATGCCAATGAATGCATGACCAGAAATCTCTCCCTAACATTATGTTCGCTAGCCAACTCCACAGCCAAGGCAGTAGCATCCCCAAAATAATCACTTGATTCACTGGCTAAAGTGGTTTTGGACAATTGTAACAGCCCTTGATTATCCACTTGCTGAACAAGGAGGTGTTTGTGTGATAGCAAATACCACCTGTTACTCATGGATAAACGCTTCTAGGAAGGTGCATATTCAACTACCCAAGATCAGGGAACCAGTACACTGGTTACAAAAAATTCCACCTAACTCTCCATGGGCCTTTGATTTGTTCATTTGGCTACCTTCAGGTCTAGGCAAATGGTTTAGAACAATCATACAACTTGGATTTGTCATGTTAACTTTCATTCTGCTTTGTATAATTATTTTTTAACTTTATACATGTTGCCTGTCAAATCTCTGCAGAACTGATGCACCAAATAGACAGATGTTATCTCAGTGCTTCAAGGTGACCTCCAGTGCTTTGATAAGACATACACTTTAGATCAGAGGTGCTTGAGTTCTCCTTCCTCCCCTTTCTTGTTACCCAAATGTGGCCTCAATGGTTTCCAATATGTGTGCTTTCCCTCAGACGTGGGACATGATGACCAGGAAAGGTCCTTTTTGACACCAAGGGACAAAGCCACCAAAACCTGACTCTTGATCAGTAGTGCTTTAAAGGAAAGATCTTGATCCCAAAAGAGGGGAATGTAAAAATAAATAAAGGAAACCTCACTTAACATGGAGTCTGGACGCCCTGTAGGGGGAGCTCTCGCGCACTACCACTCCACGCCACTTGCAGGCCCCAGCAGAAGTGTACCTTGTATTCCCCAACTGGAAGAAGCTTCTTTTACACACCCCAGTGAGAGGAAGACAGATTTTTCCCTTTGCCCAGCAACAGCCCAGCCAACGAGAAACTGCCAAACTCAGCCAATGAGAAGCTGCCCCTGCCCTGAATATCTTCTCTTCTCCAGTGAATTTTGTTCAAAACAGCCCCTCGCAATTTCCCCCTTTCCTTTATAAATGAAGGTTCCTTTCTTTATTTCCTGGACTCACTTATGGCTTGCTGTAGTTTTCTTGTCCCAAATTGCAGTTCCTCTGTGATTTCTGAATAAATTGATTTGGCTGGTAAAATAAATGGCTATTTTATTTTTAAGGCTGACACTATATACATACAGCCTACCTTACTGATATAGAAACTCCGCCATATTGACATCTATATATATATATACGCACACACATACATATACATGTACATATACACACGTACTTCTGACAGCCTCGTTGATCTTTCTATCCCCAGGATTAAGCTCTGAGCCCAACACATAGTTGTTATGCAACAAACAGTTGTTGGAAGAAGGGAGAATAGAAATAAAAATATATTTTAGAGTTTAAAAATATGGAGGTTCTGTGTTAACATGCTCTCCTCAAAGACATGTTGACTGGGTTGACAAGGGTTTCTAATTATCCTTTTCCAATACCTTTGGACCCGATTCTTCTGTCAACTCTTAAGCAATATCAATGAAACAGAAATAACTGTAATCAAATGCTCACTGGGCCATAAACCTACTTGCAAGCATATGGATAACTACATTATATTTGCACCCCTAAGGTTTGTTAAACATCTGAGAATGAAAAAAACTAATAAATACGAGATTTATTTTTATCATTATTAAATTAAAATGGAAAAAGCTAAAGATAGCAGAGAACCTAAAAACTGAAACTAATGTATTCAAACAACTATGTATTTAAAAATATGGCTAATGACCTTGAAATTTTTCTAGTTGTTTCCTAGAAATCAACCCTAATAAAACTAAATCATCCCTAATAAAAATATTCATAAATTTTTCCTGCTGATGCCTTTAGGGGAATATTGAGTAAAGTGTTTGAAAGAGTCAGTTTTTTAACAACCTAAGAAAATAAAGTCCAGGGGACAGAATGTGTTTTTATCATATATAAGATGAATTACATAATGCTTCTTTAAGCAGAGAAGTATTTAAGTATATACCATGGCAAAATCTTAGGCTGCAGTCACTAAATCAAACGTTGCCAGTTTTCTGGGTTGAGAATGGTCAGTCATTAGCATAATTTCGAACATAACATAAACCAGAGGAAAGTATAAATTCAACCTGGAGAAATCCAGGAAGGCTGCTTGGAGGAGGCTGCACTCGAGCTGAACACTGAAGGATAATTAAGTTACCAGTGATGGAAAAGGTGAGGAAGATATGTTCCTGATCATTGGAAGAGCATAAGTAAAGGCACAGATGAGGAAGGAAAGAACAAAGAGTAAGTAATTAAACATGTGAAATGGTGTAAAATGGCAAAGCAGAAGATGCGGTGAGAAAGGGAGATGAGGCCACATTAAGATGCCTCGAAAACAGCACACTGAGTAATGTCGATGCTTTTTTTCTCTCATCAAGAAGGAATTACCAAATGCTTTGGAGGTAAATACTTTACTTCCAGACAGTTCATTACCCCTATTGCATCAAATGAATGAGGCAGCTCCTCTAAAATTACATAGGCATTTTGGACTTCACTGTCTTAATAATTTCTTTATTAGTTATTGAATACAGTCTAATGAGAGTATATCTGTCATCCCAAGTGTCTTAGACATGAACAAAATTTATATTTAAAATGTATCTGGGATTGAATTCAAATGATCAAATAGAGTTGAAAGTTAGTCCTAAACACTATGATATTGCCAGACAGGTAAGTGCCCCTATACATTTATTAAATCTGCCCACAGTGAGGAGAATATTATTCACAGCACATTTGTTGTTTTGTTCTATTGTATTTTTCCCTTCTGGATGTACTGAGGTTTCCATCCAACTCTGCAGAGATTCCTTTATTTTATTTCCTCTGTTTGTATCCCCTTCATTTTCATGTTAACCTTTGGAAATAAAAGACAGGCAAGTTCTAAAGAGGATCAGCTGTCTTTCCTTCCTTCCTTTTCAACAAGCATTTACCAAGCAGCTGTGATGTGCCAGACACTGACTCTGACACTAGACGCACCAGAAGGAGTAAGACAGAGCGCCGTGTCTACCCTCAAGTAGTTCACAGTCTCGTTGGGGAGATAGCCCAGGCTGAAATTCAGTCCCAAGACACTTGGAAGCTTACCAACGGGTGTATGGAATGGGGAGTAAAAGGTTCCCATTGACATGCTGGGAACAGTTTTATTTTGTTCTTGTCTCATGAAAGATAAAACTGATCATTCTTTGGCAAAGACTAGTTTTTTGTTTTAGAAAAACCATTTCGATGGACTCTAGTTATCTAGACATACAGCATAATAAATGGCGCTATTATCTGCCTGGTCACTCAAGACAAAAATGGAGAGGGCATGCCCAAGTCCTCCCTTTCCCTCATCCCTCTTCCCCCATCCCCCCCCACTGGATCCCTGGGCAACTCCTACTGACTCCACCTCCAACGTATCTCCTGCATCCATCCGCGCCTCTCCACCCATGCGCACCACCATCATCACTCGCCAGCCCTACTGCAATAGCCTCAACAGCTGGCCTCCATTGCCTCCTTCTCCACCTCTCTATGGTGTATTCTCCAAAGGTGCCCTTGTAACCTGGAAGTCAGATCATGATTTTCCCCACTTCCACTCCTCCAATGGCTTCCACTGCGGGTGGAATACAATTCAGTTTGCTCATCCCAGCCTTTGAAGTACCCACTGACCTGGTCCTTGCCCACCTCCATGACCTCAGTGTCCAGAAGGTTACCCTCCTTATTTAACAAGGCTCATTTTGTTCCTTGGACAAGCCAAGCATGTCCCTGCCTCAGGGCCTTTTAGATTCCGCTGTGATCTCCTTGAACAGCTTCCCCCAGATCCTCACTTCAGCAGCCTGCACTCATCATTCAGGTCTCAGCTCGACCAGGGCCCTTTCTGACAGCTAAAGCTAACGTCGGCCTCTTCCATTTCTGGAACCACATCACATCATCTGATGGTACTGCCTTCAAATCACTGACTGCGATCAAAAATGAGACTGTCCGTTGCCTTTTTCACATCTGCCCCCTCCGACTAGAAAGTAAGCTCCATGAAAACTGCACCAAGTTCCCTACCAGGCCCTTAGCCCCTAGCTTGGGGCCCAGCAAACAGCAGGCCCTTTGCAAGAAGTGGGGAAGAGAAGGAAAGGAGGGAAAGAGGAAAGGAGGAGGGAGGGAGGAGAGTGGTTCTACTATTCTTGGGAATATCAGTGAAATCACCTGCCATGTGAGTACATCTGTTTGAGGTTCCTTTTTCTTGAATGGTTGAGCTGGCCTGTCTGTAGCCTCAGCTGCCATAGGGCTTCGGACAGGGAAGGGAGCATGGTTCAGTCAAGGGACTTCATCACCCACTTGGCAAACCTGACTCCCTCCTGATGCTCAGGACCGAGAGTCTCTAGAACCAGTCCTCCCTGTGGGACTGCGTGTCCCAAACCCAGGGTCCCAACTGACATGAGGATGTAGGCAGGACCAATTGTGGAAGGTGTCAACCCACAGGTTAAGTTCTAAAAGACACAAAGGTTATTTTCACTTATTTACTGAACTCCCTCATTCACTCGGTTGTTTTTAACAACCAGCAAATACGTTCTGAGCACCTACTGAATGGCTGGCGTAGTGGATAAAAAGATGACATGGTCTTTATCCTCAAGGAAGCCATCGTTTTCTGGAAGAGGCAGACACTGCAGACAAATCACTGCAGTCAACCATGGGAAGCACTGCCGGGGGAGCTGCAGAAAGCACTGTGGAAACCCGGAGGTAAAATACACCGGGACTAGGACGCCCATGGAGGTGGGGAGACAGAAATCTGGGAAAACTCCAGAGAGAGGGTATTAGAGCTGGGCTTTCAGGGTGACCAGAAGGTGCCCAAGAAACCCAGTCATCAAGCAAATTGGCATTTGAAGGCAATATTTTTTTGAAACAAATCAAAATTCATGCAATATTTTCTTCCTTTTGCCTCAGGCTCCAACGTCCCTCAGGGCAGTACTGCTACTGATCCTGTCTTCCTTTAAAAATTAGATCTTTTGTTGGGGAGGGCACAGCTCGGTGGCACAGTGCCCGCTTAGCACGCACAAGGTCCTGGCTTCAATCCCCAGTACCCCCATTAGAAATAAGTAAGTAAATAAACCTAATTACCCCTAAAATAAATTTTAAAATTAAAGAAAAAAACAGTAATTAGATCTTTTTTTAATCATAGATATTTCACATTAATTTTGATTTGTTTACAGAGACCCCCATTAAAATATTGTTTATCTCAATTACAGATTTTGGGGCGCCACCTGAAATGCTGGGCTGGGGTGTTTCACCTGCCTTCCCCTCGCGATAGCCTTTCCCTAAGCCCGGCATTCGGTGTGATGGGGAGTAGACAGTCCACTTTTCCACGCAGTTGACTAGAAAAGACCAATGCGAACTGCCACACTCACTTCCCCAGCATCGCCTAAAGAAGGCAGTCAAACCAGTCTTCTGGGAGTGGAAACCTCACCGGTCACTCCCATGTTCCTTCCATGTTCCTTCCATTGTCTGGCGTATAGAAGCCACCAAGAACTGAGCACGCGGCATTGGAAGGCCAGCCCCCTGGCCTCCCAGCACCTGCGATTCCTGGTGTCTGTTCATGGCTTTCCCCTAAGCGAAGTCAGGACCTCAGAAAATGGTCATCCTTGCTCAACAGAAAGTGGAATGGCATCCGTGGCTAGTTTCCTCCCTTTCACTAAATGAGTGCATCTGGCCCAGGGAAATACGCTCCCTTTAACTGAGTAAAGCTAAAGGGCTGGTGCCAGTCTCTCCGGGGGTTGGGGGTGGGGAGCCATTCCTCCCAAAGATTCCAAGCTATAATTTTTACATTACAGTGTTATTACCAAGAGGTGGTTTTGTGTGCCACATCCTTTTCCGTTTCTCTTCTTATGTATCTGGAGACAGACAAGAGAGCATGTGTACTCTCTATTATTTCTTCTAAATATTCCTCTTGTTTGAAAGGGGAGGGTGGGCCTGGGGACCACCTTGCCCACCTTGGTGACAGTGCCGCTCTATATAGGTCTGTAAATCAGCCTCTGGCTTCTGGCCTCAAAGATACAGCATGGTGAGCAGGGAAAACACTTAGGTCTACAAAACTGCCTCTCACTCTTAGAGCTCATAACCTCATTGATTTCAGGCTGGATTTACAGCATCATTTGTTCCTGATAATAGCTACCCACCTGCATGACTCTACCAGGAGAAGGTAAAATAGAACGAAGCCAGGCAAAATAGAAAGGGAAAAGAAAAATCAAACCGAGTGAGGGCTTGACAATTTCACTGCTCTTGCCCTGATTCTTCTGTTTGTTTAGTTCACCTTGCTCTATAAAACTTGCCTGAACAGTCCTGATTTTCGCCTTCCTCCTCCAAAGGCATGGCTAGGATGCTCGGAACCAGTCATCTGTGACTCTACCCATGACCCACGTCTTTGTCAAATGCAGTGAAGCCTCGGATGGGGTGAAATCTCAGATCAGCCTGAGTTCAAATCCCAGCGTGGCCCTTTACAAGGCCTGTCCCTTGAGCAAGTTACTGAATCTCTCTGTGGATGTAACCGGCACTATTGCAAAAGATGGGTGCCTAAGGTTCTCAAAAAATTATGGGTGAATGAGATAAAGCGTAGAAAACACACTGCCTGACCATGGCAAATACTCACTAAAATGCTAGCTATTATTATGAACAAATATTTTTGAGAATATTTACATTCATTTAAATACAAAGATATATTTGAGGAACTGTTTTTAATATGAACAGGTCAGAACAATTTTAAGTGTCATTACAGTCAATTACCTAGAATTTGTAAGAAATATCCTCTCACAACATTGTAAAATGATTATAAATCAATAAAAAGTGTTAAAAAAAAAAAAGAAATATCCTCTGATTGAAATGGAGTAGAACCTCAAAATAATGGGACTCTTCAGAGACCAAACTAGCAGACATTTGACATTCAAATGAATGCTGGCACCTTTGAAGCAGCACCATGAGGAAACTGTCCCCTGTTTTCAAGGAGACAGACATTGCTCAACCGACTTTGGAATTCGTCTGAGGGAATTACCTTCAGCTATAGTTATGAACCAGGCATGAAAATGAGGCTCATTATTTTCCAGCCACAGCTCATTCATTCTTCAGTAAAATGTGCATTCAACCTTATCAACCTTCTTCCTCACCAAATCTGGCTCCAAATTATTTTGGTTGCTTCAGGAACCAAAAACCAAAAATAAAACAAAAAACAAAACAAAACAAACAAACAAACAAACAAAAACCACCATTGCTATGCAGAGATGAAAATCTGAGGTCTCTAATGATATTCCAGAAGAACAAGGCATGGATTCCAAAAGCCACTCACAAAGACGGAATCACCAACTCATAACAAGTCTGCCTTGGTTAGGCAGCCCTGTTGGAAATCAGGGAGTGCCTCCTTGAGGATGCCACTTTGGATGGAGCCAAACTCAGGTTGATTGGGTACCACCCGCCACTCTTGACACGGCCATTCAGTAATAGCCACTTTCTACTTTCTGGTCAACATTAGAAAGCCTATGAAAGGGAGGCATGGCCATTTGTAGCAAGTCTATTTCCTAATTAAACACTCTGACCATTCCCACATTTTGAAAATTAATCACTGCCTATGTTGAGCATCTACACAGAAACAATGATCTTAACAAGAATAAGCCCTCTGAAATCATATCTTTTTAAAGTTACTCAAAAAGTGGGAAGGCCATTCAGTTTCAATCGAACAAGACAGAGAATGCAAATATTTTCTAGAGGAAGCACTCTGCAGGCAGAAGATAAACTTCCTCCACACAGGGTTAATAACGAAAATGCTGATACAACCTTAAGTATGGTGGCGCCCGGAACCAGTGCTATAATTAATCTAAATGTACTGTAATTACACTAAATGTTACTTCTGGAGAATAGTCCCAAATCATGCGGCTTTTTTATGCTTAGATAACACGCAGTTTATTTCCAATCATGGATGTAGGCATGATTTGCTAAAGGAACATTAGGTCTGGAAGCAATATCTTAATCAAATCAGAATTTCTTCTGTAAAACAAATCTTTGGCTTTTGAAGAATTAGCAGCATCTAATGCCTTAGGGTAGAGATGTGAAACTGAGCTGAAACCCCCACCCCTGGGTCTCTCCCCCTGGCTTCCACTCATTCACACGTATGTCCATGTGGCCCCTACACTTTCTATGCTCATAAACCACCACAGCTATGTCTAAATTATGCCCTGAAAACCCCGCATAGAAAAATCCATTGTAGGAAAGTTCACCTTGTATGGTTTATTCATTTCTTCAGAACAGAAGCTGGTTCCTTTTAGAAGGAACTCATCTAAACAAAACCTAATAGCAAGCGTCCATAAATTAGAAGGTTATTGGTATGTGCATAATTTGATGCATAAAAACTGAACGAATATTCCAGGGCTGAAAATGCAGGCTCTTACATATGCAGAAAGATTTTGTGGGGTTTTTTTGTGACTTTAGTTTTGTATGGGAGGACTGACTGGGATGGGACACCTACAGTCATTGGCTGCTGTCATCTTTCTGTTTGGTGGCTCTTCTCTGCACTCGTCTCCCCCCCGTTGGGGACTTCAGCAGGCGCTCGACACGCAGCTATGGAGCGAACATCACACGCCAGGCCTGGTTCAGGAGGCTGTGCATTCAGTGAAGCCAACAAAAACCGAAGTCTGAGCAGCACTGCAAAAGGACTTAGTACAGGAACAGGGTGAAAGACTGAGGTACGGCATGGTCCCTAATCTCACAGTCTGAAATCTGGACGGTAAAACATGGCAAATGCAAATTAAACCAAAGTGTCTTCCATCATCCCCACAAGTGAACAGTCTCTTCTGGTTTTATTTAAATATTTGAATAACCCCCAATATTGGTCAACATTGAAGATGCTTTTCAAACTGTTGTCAGTAGGAGTGAGATCATGGGGAGGTCCCCATTCTACCCCTCCAATCTTGTCCCCGCTACTATCCCCACCCCCACCCCCAGGCACCTGTAAATTTGACTTAAACGGCTCACTCTCTCCCAGCAGCACCGGGGCCTTTCCCATGTCTGCCTCTCCTCGTGAGAAAAGGACTACTGATCCCTGAACCCCGATACCCATCCCCAGCTGTGGGAGGCCACAGGCCGTGCCGTGGTGTCCCTAGCAACTAGCCCAGCACCCCGCATGTAGTAGGTGTTTTAAAGTCTTTGCTGAACAAATGAGTGAATGAATAAGCCAATCATTGCAACAGGTTTTTAATAATCTTTCCTTGTCTGAGTCTTTGACATCTCTGGTAGGTAGGTATCATTATCACTGCTTTACGGATGACAGAAAAGAGGCTTAGAGATGTGAGGCGACTGGCCAAGGTGACACAGCCTAGACTTGGTGGAGCCGGCCATCAGTCTGACTGTTAATTCATGCTCTAGTCCTTCTCTATCCCTGTTCTTTCTGCTGGTCCCTTTGCCTTGTCAACTTCTAACCATGCTTTAAAGGTTAGGCCTCATCTTCCAGAAGCTGCCTCTAATCCAAGGGCTATGTCATATTTCTCTGAAATGCTACTTAAAAGCATCTTCTTCCACTGGGTTGTGAGCTGCTCCAGGACTGCGACGATGTCCCTGTTTTTGTCTTGCCAGTACTCTGTAGGTCCCCTGTGCTCAGCAAGCACTCGGGAGTATGAGTGGAAGGAAACTGAGGGGTGGGGATGGGGAGGAAATGAACAGACGACAAAGAATGGGTTGAGAGCACAGCTTAAAGCTCAGATCATGTCGCAGAAGGGACCTGTCTGCCTCTGTCTGCAGGGACCCAAATTCAATGTCACTGGAAAATGGAAACCCAGGGAGGGCGTCCTGTACCAGCAGCCTCTATGGCTTCAGCCCCACCCCTTTCAGAGAAGGTCACAGTAAATTTTATGTTATGTGTATTTTACTACAATGTTTTTTTCAAAAAGCTAGCATCCTAATTGAGATGTGTTCCAAGTATAAACTCTATATCAAGTTTCAAAGACTTGTTACCAAAAAAGCGTAAAGTTTCTTAGATAATTTCTATGTTAATTTTGTGTTGAAATAATAGTGTTTTAAATACACGGGGTTAAAATATAG
The DNA here is from genome assembly GCF_036321535.1 of Camelus dromedarius. Taxonomy (NCBI): domain Eukaryota; kingdom Metazoa; phylum Chordata; class Mammalia; order Artiodactyla; family Camelidae; genus Camelus; species Camelus dromedarius. The sequence continues at coordinate 26,887,001 of NC_087460.1, forward strand.
TATTAAAATTCATTTTACCCATTTCTTTTTACTTTTTCTAATGTGGCTTCTAAAAAATTGTGAATGACACACATGGCTTGTGTTTGATTGCTATTGGGCAGAGCAGGTCTGTATCTTGTTAGGGATGGTCATCACCAGGGTGTATGCGATTTGTCAAAAACGGAACTCAGCACCTAAGATCTGTGTGTTTTACTGTGTTACACTTCAATTTAAAAATCGCACGTGTACACACACGTGCACGTGAGAGAGGGAGAAGGCTACAGAGGAGTCTTCTCTTTTCATCCTCAAAGACCATTCTGACATAAAGGGGAAAAGCACTCTGTACATTTTTAAAATCCTACTAGATGTCAGGTCTTAGGTACAATTCCCTGCCTGACCTCTGGGACCAAACTCTTGCAGGGGGAACCCTCTCATTTCCTGTTTCACTTCACCTCCCACAAAGCAACAAATACTCAGAATGGAGCCGGGACCCTACCTGACTTAGTCGACACTACAGAGGCCCTAAGTAAGGGAGTGCCCTGACTTCCATACGTAGAGGTAAACAGGCTTTGAACAAAACATATTAGAGAAACTTTGAAAACTATAAAGTCTTCCATTCTCCCAGATTTGACATTTTCATTCATGCAAAAGCATCTGTGCATGAAGCCCAGACTCGTTTTGTCACATTAAACTCGGTCCCTCCACTCAAAGACAAGACAGCCAAGTGATCTGGCCCCCGAGCATCACAAGCCGGCCAGGAACAGCGCCCAGAACACACTGAGAACCACACGTGATTAGAGGCCCCACTTCTGTTCCGCTTGCCTGGCAAAGGCGATCTGGCCAATGTTCCCTCATGTCTGACTCCAGGGGAAGGGGGACTGGCCAGGAGCCTGCTCCAGTCAGGAGCATGGGCTCCCGATTTCGTCTGGCCAGGGAAGACCCTGCCTCCAAAAGGGCCGGCCAGTTACAGCTGGCCAGACACTCGGCGCTGGTGCGCGTCGGGCAAGGCCATAGACTTGGTGTCTTCACACTACAAGTCATGCGCTACGAGCCAGAGGACGTGGGGCTGTGTCAGGGGTTCCCGAGACCAGCCTCAGGTACAATGACTCATTCACTAGACGGACTGACAGAACTCACTTATTATGTCATGTATAAAAGTATGTGTGAAGGCAACACGTGGTCATTGTGAAACAAAACTGGAAATTGCGAAGAAGTCCAAAGAAAACTTACTGCCCACTGTATGGATGTACCAACTTTGATGCAATTCTCTTATTGCTGAAACTTTGGACTTGTTCCCATTTTCGGCCTGCTTTATGACTTAACCTGTATAAACAAATCTATGGAAATCAATTTCCTCCCTCTGCAAGGAGACTCGGGCATTTAAATAATTGTCTTTGACAAATGTGCACCCCAAAGGTCCTGATTCCCGATATAACTGCTTTTCACAAAATCCACATGAAATTTCCTGGGTTACTATTCCATTTGTTCTCAGTCTGTAACATTTTACCAACCCTGACAAACCTCACTGGGCTAAATCTGAATCCTGCCAACTCTCATTCTAACAGAAATCCAGTCTTGAAGATAAGAAGCAATCCATTGGGGGCTAAACAATAGCAAATCAGTATTTTCAAGCTAAAGGACAATTTGGGAACCACCAAATTATATGGGAGAGGGGAAATCTTTCTCCAGTCCTCAGAGGAAGTTATCTGAAAATGCTTATTAAACTATTAAGCACATCATTTTCAATAGCCACGGGGGAAAGGCAGTAGCCTCCACTTCTGACGCGACGACCACAAACGCTGAGCTCTAGAAACAGCAACTGGGGGCAAGAAGAGCAAAGAGCGGTCCAGCCAGATTTTGCAGAAACTCATCACAAGTCCAGCAAAACCTCCATTGTCTTATGGGTCTCTTCATCCACTCAGGAAGTCTGATTGCCATCATCCAGGTCTAGATACAAAATGCCCACTAATCCTCTGTAAAGCTCACTGTGGCATATCCAGGCCTGGGGTCCACAACAGACAGAGGATTACGATGTACTCAGGGATCAGAGAGCCCCAGAGACTCCCACAGGCCTGGAGAGATGAGCCCAGGAGGAAAGGAAAATGAGCTGTGATTTTTTGAATACAGAGGGGCTGGTGAACAGTTAAGGAAAATCACGCTGCAAACGGACTGAGAAAAAACTGATTTTATCTGCAAGGTTGAGGACATCACCTTAGCTATACTGGAAGAAGCCCATTCCTTCATCTAGGCATCCATTCCACAAATATGTGCTCAAAACTCACTTGCTAGCCAACTCAGTGTGTTGCCAATAAAGGCTCATTCATTTATTTGACGAATATTTGTTGAGCCTTGGCTATTTCCAGCTAAGGAAGGAAATACAGAAATGATTGACACAGCCTCACCCTCAAGGTTGTGAGAACTATTTCTCAGGACACCTTCAGAAGCCAACTCCACCTCCATTCGCCTAGAACGCTACTCCCTGTCGTGTGAGGACAGACCAGAAAACTGCTACAAGTTCCTTTCAGCTCTATGATCCTTACTTTTTAATAAAGTAAAACCAAAACCATCATAATAGCCAAATATTTTGTCCAAATCAGTTTTTTATGACAGATTATATTTGAAGTGTTTAAAAAATGGTAAAAGATCTACCTAGCCAGTGTATATGGAGGCACATATATGCAAAAAAGATGACATCTTTATTCTTCTCTTGAGTCCATGAGCTATTTGGTCAGAATCCACTCCATTAAAGGTTTCCCCACCTTACAGAGATGTCGACACTAGAAGACTAGAACATGTTTTATTTTTTTTTAACTTTTTTAAATTGAAGTCTAGTCCATTTACAATGTTGTGTCAATTTCTGGTGTACAGCATAATGTTTCAGTCATACATGTACATACACATATTCCTTTTCATATTCTTTTTCATTATAGGTTGCTATAAGATATTGAATGTAGCTCCCTGTGCTAGACAGTAGATACTTGTTGTTTACCTATTTTATAGGTAGTAGTGTGTATCTGCAAATATCGAACTCCCAATTTATCCCCTCCCACTCCCTTGCCCTGCTGGTAGCGTTAAGTTTAGGAAGGCTAGAATACGTTTGAAAGCAAATGGGAAATGACTGTCTTATTCGGCTGCATCTTTAGACATGGATGAACACTGCAGTTACAGACAGGTCCAAAATGCACACCATGAGAGCTCTGTGTGTGGCAAATCACTGGGAAGTAGCAACTGGAAATCAAACATTTTCTCCAATATCTCCACCACAGATTGTCTGCTGGTGAAACCCACTGGGCACAGGGCACAGTCTGATGGCCGTGGGTGGTGAGAGCAGGAGCTGACCTCGACCCTACCATCAGGAGTGTCCAAAAGCACGTCACGGGGACAGCACAGAGCTTGCCGAGGTATTCCAGGCAACCTCCACCGACCTGCAGTGGGGAGAAGGCTGAGTCACGCTGGCCGCACAGCATGGCCACGTCCTGCTTAGTTAGCGTGTGACCTCTGTCGAACCGTCAGTAAGTGTCCAGTGATGAGAACTTGGCAGTGAGAGCAGCAGAGGGGACAGATGGAGGATGAAGAGGAAATGGGACTCTTGTCTGGGTATTCACCTGCCCAAACGGGTAGGACAAAGGAGAAGGCGATCCCCTCCAGCTAAAATCTGTCTCCCACGAAGGGCTTTTTCCTTGTTTGAATTTGATTAAACCTGTACACTTGGCAAGTCAACACTTCTCTCTTGAGAGCTTCCTACTTAATAGAGAAGCCTGAGGACCAGGCCAAAAATCACAGAAACTCAATTTCTTGGGTCACTGCTTAATCCTCCCACATCCCTGTTAGAAGCATGTGGGAGGCTCGACTCCTGAAAAACATACATAGGCCTTCCTGAAAGGCGAGAATAAAAGAACCCCTTCCTTGGAGAAACTGTGAGGCTGAAATGGGAGAAGGTACAGAAGGGGCCCACCACGGGCATCGGCCCGCTGCAGGGGCTCTGGTCCCCTCCACAGCTGCGGGTCTCCGGCCTCTGGAGCAGGCAGGTCACTGGTGGGCAGAGACACATGCCTCTCTACCCCCACGGTGGGCAGCCACAGTATCTCTCCAAGTGTCAGGGCCAGGCCACCTGCAGCACAGTCACCCTAAGCCCTCAGCAGGTGTGCAGATTCCCAGACCACACCCTGGAACTACAGAATCTAAAATTCTCCCCAGGGTCCCGGGGCGATCCTTCAGCCCACCGGGGCTGGAGACCCATTCGATTGGGATGGATCCCAAACATACACACTGTTCCCTATTCCAGATCACTCACCCTACGAGACCTATGTGACATATAAGAGCATCTTCAAACTACTATATTCAAATGAAAAGATCCACTGAGCAGAAATGGCTCATTCCAAAACCGCAAGGATACTCCAAATGCCTGTTCTTAGAAGTATACTGGTGGCTAAAACCATTGCCTTCCCTTTTCCAACTGGACTCCTAACTGGAGTTCCTGGCTCCAATCCTTCCAACGCAGGACACCAATGAAATCGTCCTAGAGCAGAGCTCTCATGTCACCCCCTGCTCACTTGCAGTGGCTCCCTGTGTCTGCAGAACAGACGTCCCATTCCCTGCCCCAGCAGCCAAAGTGGCTGGTGGTGTGGCCACAACGCAGTGTGATCCCCTCAATTCCTGCTCCTGCCCACCTCGCATCCAGCCAAGTCCCTCTTATTCTCAGCCAGCCCGTGGCTTCCTGCTACAGTCCCTGTCATGCAACCAGCCAGACAAATATGCACACAGTTCCCTGGACAATTTTTGTTTTGCCTTTCCCCCCATAGCGTCCACTTAGACTGTCATTTTTCATCACCTCATGGACAAAGCCAGTCTCAAGGCCACACTTTACCCCTCACCATGGGAAGGGAGCAGCCCTTCCTTCGAATTCCAAGCAGGCTTTCTGTAGCCCCCCCCACAGCTCTGAACTCTGCCTACTTTTTATGGCATTTGTGGGCATGTGTTACCTTCCCCATGAGACTGTAAATTCCTCGAGGGCAAAGTCAGCGTCTCAGTCATGGGTTTATTTTTCACAGCACTTTGCACTTAATAGCTGCTCAATAAATACACCTCTGGCAATGCCCAATCAGTGCCAAAGCCTTAATATCTACTTGCACATGACCACAGCAAACAAACCGATGTCATACATCTAAACAATGCTCCCACCAGGACTCTGCACATTCTTGGCCTGCAGAGAAGGAAAACTTCAAGGCACAAATCCTCAGGATTTGTCGATGATCTGATTAGAACGATCTTATCCAAGGGATTCTCTCCCTCAGAGACAAAAAGGAAAACCATTTATGTTTCGAATACTACCGAAGCAGTCAAACACAGATGAAATGTCAGAGAAACAACGGTGTGGGAACACAGCATGATACAATAGACACTGGGTCTCAAATTCAGTTCTTGCATGATTTTCTGCCTGTCCATTCCTCTGCTACACGGGGAGCAACCCAGAACACATATGGCAGCCCCCAAAAAGCTGGAGATGCCATTGTAAAGTGTTGGCTTCTATCAAGAAAAAGCAAAAAGAAAGATTGCTCCTAAGTTGCTTGTCATCGTCACAGTTGGTAATGTGTGCCCGCACACAGCCATCCTTCCCGTCTCCGCTATATAAAGGAATAGTGCACGAGATCAGCTTATGTCTTTAGCAAATCAGAGAGAAAGGCCATCTGCCCGGGCCATCTCGGAAAGCAGGTGCCAACTGTGTCCCCAAAGCCACTGCTGTAAATTGGGTAGGCTGGCTCTTCTAAGTGGTTCTGTCTCTCTTTAGGTAAAAACCATAGAGCCAACGCACACTTGGAAATCTGTAGGGGAGAAAAAGGTTTAGCAAGATTTACAAGCTATATTCAAATCAAAGGTTGCTGCATCTGACACCATTTGGGACTATTAATGGTACTTGATAACACTGATGTCACTTTTACGCACAGTGATATAATTAGCAGTGCTATTACTACTATCTTGCCTGTGTCACTAACTCCGTCTCTATAAACATAATTTACTAGATGTGAAAAGCATCAAATTTTTTTGAATAAATCTATCCCATGGCATCAGGCCAAGGGATAAAAGATTACATTCTATTAACAAACATTAATAATACCTACAAATGAAAAGTTTCATGGTGTTCATCAACATACCAGTCACACAGTATGTCCCTAACTCTGGAGGTGAGGAGTCCCACCATTTTTGTTTGCATCTTGGCTGTAAAAATAGGCACAGTACAGGGAGTATCTGTCAGGAATTCTGGTTCAACATGACATGGATGGAGGCCACGCCACACGCTTAGCCCTGAGAAAGCGGGGCAGTATTCCTGGCCCCAAGCAAAAGCCTGGATACCCAACAACTGCGTCATCAGCTTGAAGTCTTATCGCTGTGTCCACAAGCCAGGTGACAGGAGGAGAAACTCTGTTCAATGACAGATTCCAAAGCAAATGTAAAGCCTGTTGAGAACAGAGTTTGCAGGTTAGACTCTTACTGGCAAATGTACGTGGCTAGAGTGATCGGCCTCTGGGCCACTTTTACTGGTAGTCTTATGAGAAACACACACACCCATCACTATCTACAAGCTATAAAGGCCCCAGGAAACTTAAGTATACTGAACTGAGGGTTAGGTTCTTCTAAGTGCACTTTCTGGTTAAGTAAAAGGTTTGTGGAAAATTTTTAGTTCTCTTATCGCTAAAATTCCTTTGAAAATGTGTCCTATCCCTTCAACTGTCCTGCCTTCAGAAGCACAGTGACGTGGTACTTCTCATCCTGTACATGCAGGTGGGGAGCAGAATGGAACGAACCCAATCTGTTCCATGACATAACTGAGAAGCCTAGTCCAGTTCGACCTATAGCAAGTATGTAACTATTTATGTATTGTGTCCACCCCGGGAGTAGGGAGAGACTCCCTGAAGTAGCAACTGTCTCCTCAGCTCTTGAATTTAAATAAAAGCCAAGAGTAGAAAAATGCTGATCTAGATTCCTGGTTGGTCGGTATCCAATGAACTGAATTAGTATTACACTGGTAGAACGGACTAGGGAGAAAACGATTTCACAAGGTACCAGAACCTTAATACAAGCTTGCCGTCACAGACCAAGCCAGAGGCCCCAGTTTTATGGCAGGGGCCTCTGCAGTCCACTCGCACGGCACCCTGTACTCGCCCTACCACTGTCCTTACTGCAGTGACTTGTCACTCATCACCTGCCTGACTGCCTATCTGCTCCCTACCGGCCAACACAGTGCCTGTCATGTGGCGGACACCCTTCATCCATTCATTCACCCATCCATTCATCCAACCATTCATCTGACTGTCTGCCAATGCTTAGGGCAGTCATCTTCCAAGTGGGATCCACAAAAGGCAGCCCTGGCTTCTCAGAGAGCTTGTTGTAAGTGCCTATTCCTGGCACCCCCCAAAACCTAATGAGAATCTGCGGGGCTGGCCATCCGTGGTTTAGCAAGCCCTCTAAGTGATTCTGATGTGGAGCAAAAGACTGAAAGCCAGTGACTCGGGGATAACTGCGTCAGATAACTGATCATCCAAATCTGCACACTTCTCGGGGGAAAAGAGACATGGCTGACGATTACAGAAGGAAAACAGGTACAAACTGGGACTATCCCAGGCCAACCAGGACGCATGGTCACCATGCCTACGCTGCCTCATTATGGGGTAACCACTTAAAAGGGATACAAGGTGAACCCATCTTATTTTAAATTCCACTCTACAGTGGCTCAGGCTACTGAAGTCCTGTGCATTTGACAAAGACTTTTAAACACAGTAGGCCAACACCCCCAAATTCCTCCTGTACCCAGCTGTGAAGTACAGTCAAGACTGTACTATTCACAATAGCCACGACATGGAAGCAACCTAAACGTCCATCGAAAGATGACTGGATAAAGATGACGTGGTATAAATATACAATGAACACTACTCAGCCAGAAAAAAAAGAATGAAATAATGCCATTTGCAGCAACATGGATGGATCTAGAGATGATCATACTAAGGGAACTATGTCAGAAGGAGAACGACAAATATCGTATGATATCACTTGTGTGTGGAATCAAAAAAAATGACACAAATGAACTAATTTACAAAACACAAAGAGCCTCACAGACAGAGAAGACAAACTTATGGTTACCAAAGGGAAAAGAGGAGAGGGATAAAATAGGAGTTTGGGATCTGCAGATACACACTACTATAAATAAATCAGATAAACAACAAGGTCACACTGTACAGCACAGGGAACTGTATTCACTGTCTCGTAAGAGCCTATACTGAAAAAGAATATGAAAAAAGAATGTATGTGCGTATCACCGAATCACCACGCTGTGCACCAGAAACTAACACAGCACTGTCAGTCAGTAACACTTACATGTAAAGAGACTATAATATTAAAAAGATAAACAAAAAGCATAGCAGGCAGAGAGAATGCACGTTGGTATTTTCCACAGTCTTCTCTGAGTGGCACAGTATCATGGAGAGGCGTGAACTGTGAGTTCAAAGGGACGAGCCCCAGGGTCACAGCGTGATCTTGGGCAGGAGATTCCCCTCTCCAGCCTGTTTCTCAGTCTGAAATGAAAGGGATGCAACTACTAAAGCTGGAAAAATCTGAGCAACAAACCAAATAACAACGGTATTAGATGACAGTCACTGAATGAAATAAATATCCATGAGTTCCTCCCAATGTAATTAAAAATAATGGGACAGATCAAGGGGAAGAAAAGATTACCCTTCTTAACAAAAGAATTCCAGTTAATAAAGACAGAAGTAAGGAGGGAAATTGAAAATCTTCATTAGAGCACCACAGCAATATCTTCTGCAGGTAATACCCACCCATGGATGCTAAAATTAGTGGGTGCAACTTTAAGGAGCAATGGAATACCTGCATGGTGTCCAAGCATCCCCTCCCCAGTTTACTCTTGCCTGTGGAGAATGTCACATGGGACCAGAAGTTCCACCAATGGCCGGCCTGACCAGCCATATGAACTGAGCTCAGCGGGCGTACAGTCTCACAGCTTTCTCACTACAGGCTTTGTGAGAAGATGCCTTCGTAGCAACTCAGAAGCCTGAGAGCATGGCAGTTGACAAAACCTCAAAATACGAAAGAAGGCAGTAGCTTATTCGTATGGAACTGTGCTGTATCATGCAGATGTTAAGCCCAGCAGCAGTGAACGCGCCGGGAACCCTGACCGTTACAGTGCTGCTCTGCCGCAGTCCCAGACCCCAGAACGGAGACAAACCAAGATGCACGCATGCACACTCACACACGTGTGCACACACACGGGCAGCCATCGTGAGGTTCTCAGCAGGTCCTAGTGGAAGGGAAAAAAGAGAGAGAGAGAGAGGATAGAACAGAAACCCACTTGTTTTCTTAGGCATCAATTCATCTCCCATCTGGGATGCTTTTAAGAAATAGTTACAAGTGTAAGGAAAGAAGTCATGTAAGTAATTCAAACAAGGAATCCCTAAATTATTTGAACTTGGAAAGGGTTAGTTTATATTTAAACCAGTAAGTATTTTGTTCAGGAAAAATGTAACCATAGAATGAGTTTGGGCATGTAGGCCATAAAATAAAACGCAATACCTGATGCAGAGAGGGGGGCCTGGGTGGTTCCCTGCTCAGTGACCATTCACTCTAATGCTGAAAGTGACAACCTCACCTCAGACTGTGGCAAATCATCAGCTTAAACAGTCTTGACCCTTTCCATGGTTTGTGTCTTTCCGGCTCCCTCCCAGGGGAGGTAGTTAGATGTTGTAGCTTAAAAGACTTATGCCGTCATGGAACAGGGAGGGACAGAAATAAACGAGTGACAAAAGATGGTAGCACCAGAGTTTGGTCACCTACTTTAACCTTGTTACTTTAACCCTGTTCATAAAGAGTGGAAAGTAAGACAAGCAGATAATTGAGCACTCAGTGAAAGCATTTAAATTTAAAACACCTTTAGAGTCCAATGTTGTTTTTCATAGCACCACCAAATAACAATTCTTGCACGTTTATCAGCAGATGCTGAGAGCCACTATAAAAAATACCACTCTAATCATTAGGGTTATTAAATAACAATAATGACATGGTTCCTCCAGAGACGTCCCCTGAAGAACTAGGCGGTTCCATCTTTTCCGGATCACCTCTCTGCTCCCTCCTATTGTGTGCTGTCCCAGGAAGGCTTTGGAACCTTGTCTCACAAACCTGGGTTCGAACCCCAGCTTTGCCATTTACCCCAGGACCATGGCCAAGCCACGTTGTGCCTTTCAGTGTCACTTCCATCCATAAAACGAGGAAGGCAATGCCCCTCTTAAAGGGTAACTAGATGGATGTTTGGCAAGCGTATCTCTAACACGCCAAGCACATTCAGTTACTGGCACAGGGTAGGGGCTCAATCAAGATCAGTTCCCTTTCTTTTCTTTTGCAAAAGTAAAGCAAAAGGGCAGAAGCTTTTCTCAGCCGATATAGATCTACGCTTCAATGGATGTTAAGATTTATCACCAGTGGGCACTAAAGAGCCGGGCATCTTCCTCGGGCATCTGCGTCACCTGTGGATCTAGAATTCAGGAAGCCCACATTCCACTGCTGGCTCTGGCACGCAGAGTATGAAACGTCGTCAGGAAGGTGTCAGGAAACCATTCTCGAATTCACACAGAAATGCCAAGGCCAGGTGGCCAGGTTTGGGCCCGAGAGGAGTCGGCGATTTCCTTTCGGCTCTACCGCTAGTGATGCAGCCTGTGATACGGAGGACCGAGCTCCGTGTCCATGTGTGGGCTCACTGGCGAAGCAGATGGGAATGGCCCCCAAAGACCCAGATGGCTGAATGAACTCTGAGCCAGCATCCTTTTCCCTTTTGCCCATTCCTTTAACAAATATGTACTGAGTTTCTATTCGGGGTAGGCTCTAGCCCCCCTAGGGAAGCTCATAAAAATACGATGAGAAATATTCTTAGTTTCAGTTCCCATTACACCTCCCCCTGTCCTCTGACCACCCTTCAGCCTGTGGGCACGTGTGTGCCTGGACGGATGCCAACCAAGGTGGGGCGCTGAAGATCCACCCACCTGCTCTTAGGAGATCTCAAGAACAATGCCCCAGTGTAGACGAGTTGAGTTCCTGTTTGTTACCCATTTAGACCCTGAAGTATGCAATCATTATATATGCAGCATATGTTCACTAACGGGTTTGAAGATGCGTCCATTCAGGGACAGGCTGTGATCAGTGAGCTGAGGCACAGGTTCTGGGGGGCAATTTTCCCTGGTATCTGAAGGATCAAGTGTGGAATTGAACTTACCATCCCTGTAAAGGGGAAACTGTTCTCATGGTGGCTTGGGAAATGGTGATTTCCCAAGGGCTGAGGACCCAGGCCTGTGTCTTCTGCTTGGCCAAGAAGGAGACTTCACTCAACCTGACTGAGCAAAAACATTTTTGGAGTCAACTGAAACCACCCACGGCCACGCTTCCTGGTGCTGCACGTGACATGCATGACCCGCACAGGCAGCATCTGCCTCGCCTCAAAATAAATGCAGAAGTAGCCAACTGTGCCCCACCTGGCCAGCACCAGCACACTGCCTGTGGGTCACAAAATGCTCCAAGCCCTGGTGAACAATGATGACAGCGAGATTTAAAGATCGTTGGCAGACACTTCGTACAGGATACAACACAAGTCATTCATTCTCGGAAGATGTGGGCTCACTAGAGGTTAGTTTCACTTTTCCAGTGAAGAATATACCATAGGGAGAGCAAAAGTCATAATACAAAGGTTCAAGGAGAATTTAAGTGTGAAACCCAATTCCGCCCAGATGATGTTCACTCCTTAGGTGACAGGCTCACCAAGCCTCAGCGTACTCGCTCATCTGGGAAGGAGGGGTGCACAGCGCCCGTCCTGGAGGCCTACCGAGCGTGAAAAAGCTCTGAAGTCCTCTACAAATGGAAGCTCTTAAGCTCTTTCGGTTACACCCAGAACAGAACGACATCTGCCGTAACGCGGTTTATTTAAAATTAACCTGATGTGGTCCAGCAATGGAACACAGACACTGGCATCATGGTAATAACACGCTACACTGGCCTGATTAAAATTTCAACCATGCCATCCACCCCCATCTCCTTGGAAAGTTAATGAACTAATGAATCTTTAAAAGACAGTCAGGGAGGCCTTAAAAAGAAGACGCCTTTTTGAGTAAGGGGGGAAAGTGGTGGATAACAACTTAATGGCTTCAGAATAATGGTAATTTCCCTATTTTCTTCACTTGCCTTAGCTCAGCTAATGGCTTCATTAACGGCCACACTCTGCAGCGAATAATAGAGGCCCCCGTCACATCCATCATAGTCATGTCACAATAAAACCAGTTAAATACAGTCCAGCTCCCTGTCTCATGCCAGTCAGCTCGAAGAATCAAAATTAGGAGAACAACCCACACGGAAGCTTGTATGTTAAATTCCTCTTAACAATAAGCACGCAACAGGCTACTGGTAATGAGACGTTAACTGTACTGTACATGCCACGTTGAATAGATAACTATGGTAACAATCAAACAGCTGTGGGGATGAGCTGCTCTTTATTACAAGTTGAACCACAATGTCTTTTTATTTCCTTCAGTCGCGTTTGATCAGAGTAGCATATTTTCTCACAATTAGCACAATCATGTCAAATCTGCAATGTCATATCATAATCTCAAATGTCACTTCATAAAATCAGGCTCTTTGAATGACTGAGTTCTTTCTTTTCAAAAGCATCTGGTGTGGCTGAAAGATCTTAAATTTTTAGACCTTTTTTTTCCTCCACCCATCTTGGCTACAGTGAGGAAAACTAGCAGTAAGAAGGCACTTTGGCTTTTGTCAAGGATGTCAATGATTTTTACCAAGGAAGGTACCCCGGATGGTGGCTTCATAGCTCTACATTTGCTGGAACAGGATTCTGGAAGTTTCAGAAGCATCTCTTTGCATGCGTTCTGCACAGCTTATGATGAAGCAGATTCTCCTGGTGCATAAGCTACTCCCGGAAGTTAGGATGTTTTAGAAGCTACATTCATTCATTTTGGGCCACTAGGGCACCATTAAATGTTCTGAAGCAATAACTAACTGAATGGGACCCTAGTGGCCTAAGACCGACTGGGAAAGCAGCTACCAAAAATGCTTCATTTACTCCCAGGAAGTGGTGTGTGCTCTGGGGGACGCTGGGCTAATGTGAATTGTACGGAAGGCCGCTCTCTGTTGTGGGGAGTATAAACCTAGCATCTGCGACTGGCCTGGCTTTTCTTTGTTAGATTTTGGTCCTATTTCATAATGCAATTTAATGGGATTCGTTTTTGGATTCAGAGAAAATGAAAAAGAAAAAAAAGCCAAACCTTTAGCTGGTCAGTGACAGCCTTTGTTCCAGCCGATACTGTTATCTCTTCCCCCCTCTGGCACTCAGGTCATTGCAGATAACGATTTGTCCCTTTAATTTGAAGAATTCAGAAGGTGTTGTGCATTTGCAGCGCGCCCCCAATCCCTCCTTCTGGCAATGTAAATATGAACCAGCTGGACCTGGTAAGGTTTTAGGTATTTCATTTTAGTCCTCATCTTGAAATACTGTTTATATTTAACATTTCTCTTTATTAGCAAATGTAATATATAAACCCCTTTGCCATTCTCTTGAGTAACCCCAGATTAACAAAGTGCACATATTTCTGGCAGATGCCTTATAGTTATTTCTAATTGAAACAAGCTGGCTATGAGAAAAGAAAAGAAATGACGTCTTGTATCTAGCGGCTCAGATCACGTCCTCCTAAACCAGGGCTATAGACGGAATCTAACGCTGAAACTTTCAAAGTGATGTGTGGCATCTGTCCTTCATTAATGGAAAGCAAATGGTACTCTTTGAAACTGTGAGGGCAAGAATGAAAGCTACTAACTTGAAGATACATCTGTCCAAACTGTAGGCTACGTAGGGTGTATTTCAATCTTGAGAATGTTGGGTGCAGGGAAGGAGTGGGGGCTCTGATGGAGAATTTCTGTGGACCTATTTTGCTTCCAGTCCATGTTAAGTCTCATCAAAATAACAAAAACAGTATGGAGCTACCACGTATTGACCACTTCATCAATGCCAGGTATTATGATATGCCTGTGTAATGGTTATTATTTTACCCATTTCACAGATGAGGAAACTGAGAGGCAGTAGGGCATAAGGGAAAGAGCGTGGCTTTGAAATCGGACAGAGCTGGTTTCCGATCACACCTGAGCTCTCTAGCTGGATGATGCTGAGTAGGTCAGTAATGTCTCTAGTTGTCATTTGTAAAATGGGGAGGATAATTCCTGCTTTCAGGGTAGGAAAGAGAGTTAAAAAAGAAAACAGATATGAAAGCACAAGGTACCTAACAAGGCTTAATAAATGATATTGTTTTGTCTGCCCATAACTCTCGTAAGACAAACTAAATTTAAAGACTGCCCAGAGTTTAAGAAAAATTACAGCTCTATAATCCATTGCATGTTTATTGGAGGATTCAAAAAAAAAAACTTCTAGTTAGCAGAGGCTGTCTGTTTATCTGTGTGGAGCCGTACAGATTCTGTTTAGCAGAGAACACGTCAAAGAAGGACCGGCAAGGGACATGGCTGACAGAGGGCAGATAGTTTGAATAGCAAATGAATGTCTTCAGAGTGGATACCGAGTAGCTATTAAAGGAAACAGACCGGTATGAAAGAGAAGTCACAGGGCTTCAAAGTCAGGCGCACCTGGGTTCCGATCTGGAGACGACCACCATTTCCTTAGCTGTGTGGCCTGAGTGATCTCTCTGAGGCTCAGCTGCTTCATCTGTAAAATGGGGATTGTCTCCATTTAATGAGTTCCTGTCGGGACTAAACAGGATGAGGCAGTCGGGGCACTTAGCACAAGGCCTTGCCCCTATGAGGAGTCATAAATGGCAGTGGTTTGGGGATCGGGGGTTTATGTTCTTTTAAGTGCTGTTCTTGACAGATCTGTTCTGGAGGGCTGTATAGCACAGGGAACTGTATTCAATACCTTGTAATGGCCTATAATGAAAAAGAATATGAAAAGGAATATATGTATGTATATGCAGAAGTGGGCCAGTGTGCTGTACACCAGAAATTGACACAACATTGTAAATTGACTATATTCAATAAAAAAACAAACAAACAAAAAGAAGCTTCACTTAAACAGTCAGGCAGACTTAGCCGGTGCTTCTCAGGATCTACTGAGTCGCAATCTGCATTTTTTAACACCTTGAAGTTTGAGAAGCACAGAGGTGCTAATGAGGTGCTCATTCCAAGGATGGACCAGGGACCAGCAGCCCGGGCTTCACCCAGAAGCTTGTTAGAAAGACAGCTTCTGGGCCCCCAGTGTAGACACAGTGAATCGAGACTCTGGGACTGGGCCCAGCAACCTGCAAGTTTCTAGCTGTCTGGGGACTGTATCTGGGCCAGTGCCTCCTACACGGTATGCGTTCTGTACTTGCCCCCTGACATCTGCTTGATTTCAATCCTTAGTAAACGGTTCCTCCATTAGAGGGGGTAGATTTTCTTGGATTGAGTCAAGTATCTGTCAGTGTTTTTAAGAGACTCTGATCACAGGTGGGAGGTTGGTCCGATCACACTGCAGACCGTTTTTGGGGGAGGAGCAAGATGGCCCATGTTTGGGTCTATTTCTTAACTTACTTCATTACAAACCACGTACACCCCTGCACGCCCGGTGCGGCACCACAAGGACACAGCCATCAGAGCCAGCCTAGTGGAAAATGCCTCGTTTCCTACCATTAGATGGGAGAATTGTTTAATCTTGATGCTACTGATGGGGCTGTTTCTGCTTCTCACTCAGCCACTGCCTTTTTTCCCTCTGCTCTCAGTGCTTCATTTCAGGAGGACAGGACAAAGGGGCGCCCTCATCATCCCCACCTCCCCAAAGAGCAGAGCTCTGTCTGCAGCTGTGAGCTAAGCAGCGGGGAGGAGAAGCCAGGCACACGGCCAGCGGACCGCTGGTGAATGGACCGCAGTAAAAGCTCCTGGAAACAAACAAGAACCTACACCACATGCGATTTTTCCCTACAGCGCGATGGCAAGACCCCAGGGGTTCCAATTCTATAAGCACTCGCTAGAAAGAATACCTTGGACAAGTCAAAATTCAGAAATCTTTCTCTCTTTTCCTTTCCAATCCCACAGCCACCATCGCAGACCAGGCTCCCAGCGGTTCACACCTGGACCATGCCAATAATCTGAGAAAGCCTTATCTTTGATCTCTTGCAACCTACAGCCCTGCACACTGGAATGCTGAGAAAATGTTCCTGCCTGTTTGTATGTACCTCTCCCCTGAGCCATGTCCATCCTGGGACTTCACCCAGTTCCCCAAACCTTGTCTTTGACATCTCTTGCCATTTCTACTGAGTTGGTTTACAGGATATTAAGAAGCCTTTTCAATTCCATGATTATTTTGAGAAGCAAAAGCAACTTCCCCATAACGTTCAAATAAATCACTGTTTTCCTAACTTGAGATTACATTTGCTCAGACTTCTTACCAAAATATTTTTTTTAATGGTGCGCATTACTAGTACTTGGTGTTTGCCTGGTTCTCCAGAGGCGTGATATTCTTTGAGCGTCATACAAGCTCTGTGGGGTTGACAGGGCAAAGGTCACAATTCATATTTTACAGCTGGGGATACTGAGGTCTGGAGAGATGCGACTCTGTAATCTTTATTCTATGGCCTGTTCAAGGTCACACGGCTTTTCAGAGGCAGAACCCAGGCCTTCATGTAACCTTCTCACGGTGAGGTCCATGCCTAGTTCCATGCCCCCAGGTCACGCCGATCAACTGCTATATTAAGAGGCTAGTTAGCAAAAACATTTAATTTCAGGACTGCCAAATTTATTTCTCACGGTCCAGATGAACATACACATATTCAAATATTTCTGTTAAGATAGCTTCCCCTTTTGACTACCTAACCTCCCATGCACAAAGGAAAATTTGATTTGTCGCCTCCATGTCTGTCTGTCTAAAGCACCTCAGCCCCCAGCCAGTCTTCAGCCCTTCGAGGGCCAGCTTCTCTCCACTGAGGGTCTCCAAAGGCGGCTGGGAGGTGCCTTCACCTAAGTCAGCAAGACAGACTCATAGCCATGTTACTACTTCAGTGGCACCAAACACAGAATTCCCGGAGTGTGAGTTGTCGCTGAATAGTCGCCTCAGCATGCAAGGACTCTGGCTGCCCAAACTCGCCTTTTCTGAGCAAAGTTTCGAGTTTAATTAAAACTGTCTTTAATTAAAACGCAAATATTCTAGGACTGTAACAATCAATTGTTTACACCAGACTGAGTAACAGCCCTCAAAGGCTTTGGGAAAAAAATAGTTTCAATTGCAAGCTATAGATTCAGATTTCACTGCTTGCTGAGATGGGTAAGGATCTTTTTTTTTTTTTTTCTCTATTGGCTTAATTTGTTTTAAACAAAAGTGCAGATATCATAATGGGTATCTAGGAGTCACATACAGAGACCACAACTCCCAAAGTTCACAGCTGCTAGGTAAATAATTAGGCCAGGTTGGACAACGTCGCCCCTTTTGGTTTTTAAACAACTTTTACAGGACCTACTGTAGCAAGGTAACATTAAAAAGCAAAGCCTAATATTAGTTAGTGTTGTCTATGAAGATATTTGTTATTCTCTTTACAAAGTATCCATTCAGGTAGTTAAAAATTCTTTTAGTTCGGAATAAAAAGGATTACTAAACATCTGCACCCATGCCCCTCTGACCACAAAGCCATGCTTTTTTATCATTTCCCTACACAGCATCTCAGGATGTCATTGGTGGGGCCACCCTACTCTACTGAGTGAGTGGGTCACGAGATTGGATCTAAGATTTAGAAACAAAACAGAATTCTGTTGACAAATCTGGGACAGCCTAGACAATTCGATAATGCTTCAAGGATCTAAACTTCTGGTAGGTAGACAATGAATAAAAAAGAAATAATTTTATCAGACATCTTCTAGTACCTACCAAATGAGAAGTATTTTTATTCTGCTATCATTACTACGCTGTGTCCCGGTGGTAACAGCTAACCTTTATTAAGTGCCTTTTAGGTGCCTCTTATGTTTAATCCTTATAACAATCTTATGAGGTAGATACCCTGTTACAGTCACCATTTCACAGATGGGGAAACTGAGGCCAAAGAAACTATGTCACACATCCATGGCTGCACATCTCAACAGGGGGAGTGCTGTCTGACGCCATAGTTTGAGCTTGAATCAACATGTGATGCCAAATTTAAATACCTTGCACTATTAACTAAGTCGTAATTCATACCATTTATGCATCCTTTTCAGGTTTCCTGAAAGCTTTCCCATATGTGTATCATTTGATTGTCATGGTAGACACAGGTGAGAACACTCAGGCGCAGAGAATTTGAATAACTTGCCTAAACCCATGAAGCTGCTCCTGGACAGAAATCCTTGGTCTCTCGGCTCAGGGCTGGTCCACCATCACACCCAGTCAGCCCATCTGAGGGATGCAACAAAGCTCTGACCCACATCCCAAGACACACACTTCATCTCTTTCACTGGAGGTAGGATTCTATTTGAATCCTTTGGCTCTACATGATCAAATGAGTTATCACAAATCAAATTTTCAAAGTACAGATCCTGCTCTAAAACTTCTTCCTCCAGTGAATTTAGCCAGGGCAATGGAAAATCTGGCAAAAGTAACAACAGGGATTACAATTAAGTGTGGTTGGTTAAAGAAAACCAAAGGACTTACTGAGCTGTATTTCAAACCATAAAGTTTCAACTGAAAAAGTCCTTTAGGAGATTTACCATTCATTATTAAGCTATTAAGTAACAAATACTGAAAGTAATGATTTACTCTTCACATTTTTCAGACTACTGATACACTTTACATCAAGGCAAATGAAAATTGGTTTGGAGATTACGGAAAATAGATTTATGAAGGCAGTAAAACTAATCAATTTGTAGATTTGCCTTACTAAAGTTCTCATTAGAATAATGACATAAATATGACCTTAGTGGAAAATCCATAACATATTCTCTTAATTTTGGTTAAACTCTCAGGAAGATCACTTTCTGTGAATCTAGATTCCCCAAATTCATTGCTGATTAGAGAAACTAAAATGAAATAAATCACCGAAGGCTGACATGATCTACTCATCACCACGATGCCATGTTTCAACATTAAAGCCATTTCCACTCTTGCAGATCATAATTTACACACTCCTTCACACAATAATTTTTGGCAAAAGGAAGGATTTATTTTCCTCTCATAATTATCACGTCAACGTGTTTAACCTTTGCATCTGAAAAACGCAATCTGAATTCCGGAGGCGGGAAGGTTGGCCTTGAGTTCTGTTCAGCGGTTACAGAACATGACTGCAGGTTTCTGTTTTCCAGAGAAATGGGTTGACATGAGATCTTCCAGAGTTAGCTTTCTGTGAACCACCACTGAAAACAGTCTAAGCTGCTCCCAAGACACTTAATAATTTAATTAATGTTTGATAGAGTATGAAAATGGTGTTCCATCCACTGCTAAACACACACACACATGAGTGCGTCCAGGTACACGATCTGGTTATAATACTTTTAAGTGATTTGGGAGAAAAAACACTGTGTGACAGAGCAAAAGCACACACAATTGGCTGGACCAAATCAGGGCTGAATTTCTCATCCATATACCTAGGAGGCATCCAAAATTATAATTACTTCCTAGTATACTTCTTGAAAGACTGAATGAGATGCCTTGACCTTTTGCTACATTCTACGTTTTTCAAATACTCTTAGCTACATCTCTTTAGGTATGCTCCATTTGTCATTATTTATTTGTTTTCATCTTTCTAAAATAACTTTCATAAAGAAAGTCTCTGTTAATCGACAGAAGCTCTATTTTTTCTGAATGAACTGCCATAAATCCCTGCCTTGACCGTTCTTCCTCTATGTGTTTTGGTTGTGGTGCATATGGTTAAATAAATCTTACTGAAATGCACAATAGTGTCATCTACAACCAATTACCGTCAGCAATTGCTTTGTAAACACTCAACAATAAAACAATTTATTTTAGTGAACAGAATCTATGTCAGTCCAACATTAAGTTAAAAAATAGCATGGAATCCACCTCAACCACAGTAGTGCTTAATTGCTACTCAATTTGCATAATTTATACAAATTAATGTAGACTCAATAATTAGCATTTTCATATGGTTTATTGGAATCTAAAAGGCATAACAGTATGGTGTGTTAGCAATCTGAACAT
The DNA here is from genome assembly GCF_036321535.1 of Camelus dromedarius. NCBI lineage: Eukaryota > Metazoa > Chordata > Mammalia > Artiodactyla > Camelidae > Camelus > Camelus dromedarius. The sequence goes on from NC_087460.1 coordinate 26,907,192, forward strand.
GTTTAAACAATATGTTTTGTGAGTCATTGGCATTTTAAGTTAGCTTTTTACAAAATGGAAATTTTTTAAAAAGTACAAATGTCAATTCGTATGTCCTGTCTTGCTGTGGTACTAAATCTACATTTCCATGATGTACTTTTTGGTGATGACAGTGAACTGATTAGAAACCACCATTAAAGAACGTTGACAACACTTGAACAAATAAGACAGGGAGACACTAGGCCAATATTTTATGTTTTTTAAAAGGGCAATTCATGATCTCTTGTAAATGCTTATTCTTCCCACATGCATACACAAGCATTATAAAAAATAAATAAAAATAATAGTTGAGGAACTCCAGCTGAGTTGTGTAGCTTTTAAAGCAACCAAAGATCTGATCCCTAGTAATAAAAATACAAATATTTCCAACTTATGTAGACGGACAGATGCTGCAGAGCCATAACATTTCCAAATATAAAACCAATACTTGGAAAAGCACTAACTCCTTAACCACCCCTCCATATTTGTATATTACTTAAGAGTTGACAAGTGCTTTTTCGTCTGCACTGCCTCCCAGGGCCTTCACAACAACCCCATCACACAGATGAAAAGATTCCAGCTCAGAGAGGTTCCATGCCCTCCCTCTACGGCATGCTTTACCTATAGGAAGTGGTCATGCATAAATGAAGATGCTGATGAATATCAGATTTTCTATTTCAGGTACAAGGTAAAGGATGGGTTAGAAAAATGAGACTTGTGTATCACTGTTACATGGAAGATATAGCAGGGAAATATTCAGCTCGTTCATTTTATTTGCTCATTTTATTTCTGCCTGCTTTTGTAAAGGTAAATATTCAGTCCTCCTAGGAAATTCAGTGCTTTGTGATGACTATTCCAGATGGGGGATGGGGGGACAATGCAGCATCTGGGTTCACCTTTACTTCATCATCCCAAGGTCCATTTGAATCTTATGTTCAGACCTTTACTATGTATTTTTGCTTTAATCTTTTGCACATACCTTTAATAAAGTCTGTTTTAACAGAAGTTCTATTTTTCTGAATGAACTACCTTTAAAAATCATTTTTCCTGTGCATGTACCTATAGAAAAAGAAAAACCCAGTACGAAGGTAATGCTTATTTTCTGCTTTTCCTTATCATCGGTTCCCAGAGGACTCAGCTGAGCACCATGCAGACAGTAGGCACTCAAACATCTTCCAAATGATCGAACAAACAAGAGCAGGAAATTTTAAGCTTCAAATATTCTCACAAATATAGCCAGAGTACCACACCTACAGGCATTACTTTTCATAAGCCAATTCATTTCATACACATTCCAATGCACTCACTGATTCAGTATGGCACTACTCTGTTTCCGGAATTCCAAGCTTCCCGTGTTACAATGTTGAGGCTGAAACACACCGCGTATTAGTCGTCAGCCCCTGCTGGCGACATGGGGAAATGCAGCTTAACTGTACTAGACACTGCAAGCTGACTAAAAGGGGAGCTTATTTCCAAAACAACTTGGGAGTTCGAGATTCACAGATACATACTACTATATATGAAACAGATAAACAACAAGGCCCTACTGTATAGCACAGGGAACTATACTCCATTTCTTGTAATAGTCTATAATGGAAAACAATAGGAAAAGGAATATATATATATATATACAACTGAATCGCTATACTGTACAAAAGAAATTGACACAACATTGTAAACTGACTATACTTCAACTAAAAAAAATAAATAACTCTGAAATTAAGCAAAAGAAGTGCAATCAGATTAAGGAATCTCAGTGCATATGGTTAATCCTTATGAAAAGAGGAAGACCTGGGGGTGGGGGGGGGAGGGGAATAAACACACTGGCATTACGAACGGTCTGCAAAACCACCCCAAGGCAACACTTGCCAAGTCATCTACCTTGGAAAATATTTTCTGCCCAATAAAATGTAAGCTTCCTGGGTATTTTCACAGTGCAGTAGTAACTTTTAATAGCCGTGATGCTAATATGTATTGAGGACTTATTATGTGCCAAGTGTAAGATTATAGAATAATTATAGCTATCATTTTTAACATTTTTTATTGATTTATAATCATTTTACAATGTTGTGTCAAATTCCAGTGTAGAGCACAATTTTTCAGTTATACATGAACATATATATATTCATTCTCATTTTTTTCTCTGTGAGCTACCATAAGATCTCGTGTATATTTCCCTGTGCTACACAGTATAATCTTGTTTATCTACTCTACATTTTGAAATCCCATCTATCCCTTCCCACCCTCCACCCCCTTGGCAACCACAAGTTTGTATTCTATGTCTATGAGTCTGTTTCTGTTTTGTATTTATGCTTTGTTTTTTTTTATTTTTTATTTATTTTTTTAGATTCCACATATGAGCAATCTTATATGGTATTTTTCTTTCTCTTTCTGGCTTACTTCACTTAGAATGACATTCTCCAGGAGCATCCATGTTGCTGCAAATGGCGTTATGTTGTTGGTTTTTATGGCTGAGTAGTATTCCACTGCATAAATATACCACCTCTTCTTTATCCAGTCACCTGTTGATGGACATTTAGGCTGTTTCCATGTCTTGGCTATTGTAAATAATGCTGCTATGAACATTGGGGTGCGGGTGTCATTTTGAAGTAGGGTTCCTTCTGGATATATGCCCAGGAGTGGGATTCCTGGGTCATATGGTAAGTCTATTCCTAGTCTTTTGAGGAATCTCCACGCTGTTTTCCACAGTGGCTGCACCAAACTGCATTCCCACCAGCAGTGTAGGAGGGTTCCCCTTTCTCCACAACCTCTCCAGCATTTGTCATTTGTGGATTTTTGAATGATGGCCATTTTGACTGGTGTGAGGTGATACCTCATTGTAGTTTTGATTTGCATTTCTCTGATAATTAGTGATATTGAGCATTTTTTCATGTGCCTATTGATCATTTGTATGTCTTCCTTGGAGAATTTCTTGTTTAGGTCTTTTGCCCATTTTTGGATTGGGTTGTTTGTTTGTTTCTTATTAAGTTGTATGAGCTGCTTATATATTCTGGAGATCAAGCCTTTGTCGGTTTCATTTGCAAAAATTTTTTCCCATTCCGTAGGCTGTCTTTTTGTTTTACTTATGGTTTCCTTGGCTGTGCAGAAGCTTGTCAGTTTCATTAGGTCCCATTTGTTTATTCTTGCTTTTATTTCTATTGCTTGAGTAGACTGTCCTAGGAGAACATTTTTGAATTGTATGTCAAATAATGTTTTGCCTATATTTTCTTCAAGGAGGTTTATTGTATCTTGTCTTATGTTTAAGTCTTTGGTCCATTTTGAGTTGATTTTTGAGTATGGTGTAAGGGAGTGTTCTAGCTTCATTGAATTACATGCTGCTGTCCAGTTTTCCCAACACCATTTGTTGAAGAGACTGTCTTTATTCCATTGTATATTCCTGCCTCCTTTGTTGAAGATGAGTTGACCAAAAGTTTGTGGGTTCATTTCTGGGCTCTCTGTTCTGTTCCATTGGTCTATATTTCTGTTTTGGTACCAATACCATGCTGTCTTGATGACTGTAGCTCTATAGTATTGTCTGAAGTCTGGGAGAGTTATTCCTCCAGCCTCTTTCTTTCTCTTCAGTAATGCTTTGGCAATTCTAGGTCTTTGATGGTTCCATATAAATTTTATTATGATTTGTTCTAGTTCTGTGAAATATGTCCTGGGTCATTTGATAGGGATTGCATTAAATCTGTAGATTGCGTTGGGCAGTGTGGCCATTTTAACAATACTGATTCTTCCAATCCAAGAGCATGGGATATCTTTCCATTTTTTAAAGTCTTCTTTAATTTCCTTCATCAATGGTTTATAGTTTTCTGTGTATAATTCTTTCACCTCCTTGGTTAGATTTATTTCCAGGTATTTTATTACTTTGGGTGCTATTTTAAAGGGGATTGTTTCTTTATTTTCTTTTTCTATTGATTCATCATTAGTGTAAAGAAATGCCACTGATTTTTGAACATTAATCTTGTAACCTGCTACCTTGCTGAATTCTTTGATCAGCTCTAGTAGTTTTTGTGTGCACCTTTTAGGGTGTTCTAAATATAGTAACATGTCATCAGCATATAGTGACACTTTTACCTCTTCTTTTCCAATTCGGATCCCTTTTATTTCTCTCTCTTGCCTGATTGCTGTGGCTAGGACTTCCAACACTATGTTGAATAGGTGTGGTGACAGTGGGCATCCTTGTCTTGCCCCAAATTTTAATGGGAAGCTTTTGAGTTTTTCACCATTGAGTACTATGCTGACTGTAGGTCTGTCATATATAGCTTTTATTATGTTGAGATATGTTCCCTCCATACCCACTTTGGTGAGATTTTTTATCATAAATGGGTGTTGAATTTTATCAAATGCTTTTTCTGCATCTATTGAGATGATCATGTGGTTTTTGTCCTTTCTCTTGCTGATGTGATGTATTACATTGATTGATTTGCGTATGTTGAACCACCCTTGTGTCCTTGGGATGAACCCCACTTGGTCATGATGTATAATCTTTTCTATGTGTTGTTGGATTGTATTTGCTAATATTTTGGTGAGGATTTTGGCGTCTATGTTCATCAGTGATATTGGCCTATGATTCTCTTTCTTGGTAGTATCTTTGCCTGGTTTTGGTATCAGGGTGATGGTGGCTTCATAGAGTGAGTTTGGGAGCATTATCTCCTTTTCAATCTTCTGGAAGAGTTTGAGAAGAACTGGTATGAGTTCTTCTTTGTATGTTTGGTAGAATTCCCCGGTGAAGCCATCCGGTCCTGGACTTATATTTGTAGGTAGGTTTTTTTTATTGCTATTTCGATTTCATTTCTAGTGATTGGTTTGTTCAAGTGGTCAGTTTCTTCTTGATTCAGTCTTGGTGGACAGTATGTTTCCAGAAACTTGTCCATCTCCTCTAGGTTATCCATTTTGGTTCTACATAGTTTTTCATAATATTCTCGTATGATATTCTGTATTTCTATTTTATTTGTTGTAATTTCTCCATTTTCCTTTCTTATTTTGCTGATTTGTGCTCTCTCTTTTTTCTTCTTTGATCAGAGGTTTGTCGATTTTGTTTACTTTTTCAAAAAACCAGCTTTTGGTTTGATTGATTTTTCTATGTTTTTTTTAATCTTTATTTTATTTATTTCCTCCCTGATCTTTATAATTTCCTTCCTTCTGCTGCCTTTCAGAGTTTTTTGTTCTTCTTTTTCTAGTTCTTTTATTTGGTGGGTTAAATTGTTTATTTGAGATTGTTCTTCTTTTTTGAGAAAGGCCTGTATCGCTATAAACTTCCCTCTTAGCACTGCCTTTGCTGTGTCCCATAAATTTTGTGTGGTTGAGCTTTCATTATAGCTATCATTTATCGAGCACCTACTCTTCAGTGGAAACGAGCCACATACTTGCCTGCAGATGACCAGAGAAGGATAACAATTATAAGAGCAGCTGATATTTCTTGAGTGCTCAGTATGTATGACCCAGGAACTGTTCCGGCTACTTTACATGTATGAACTCACCTCATGCCAGACCATCCCATGAGTCAGGTGCTGAAGTGATGGGGAAACAGCAAGGTGTTTCAAGAGCCACTCATGTCCCTTCATTTCCAACAACAGAGGCGAAGAAAAGCATTCCAATTCGGTTTTAATAATCTTTTAGACCACCTGGCCATACTTAGGAAAGTCTGGGTGGCTTTCCTAGAAGCCTCATTCTTCGGTTTGGAAACCTGGTTGTGAAGGTGCCCGAAACTTCAAAGCGGGTTTTGCCACGTGGTGGGATCACGCCTCCTCTTGGCATAATTTACTTACTCCTCTAACCTCAAGGGAGGATCTGTGCACATCAAAAGGTTGTTCAAAAATCATTTCTCATTAGAAACGAGAGAGTAAACATGCACCCAGTTTATCACTTTCTCAAGCTCGGTTTTATATGTTACGAACCATCAGCTACACAAACAAATAATTAGGTTTGAAAACAGAAATGTCAACACAGCCATAGTCTACTCATTTACTCATCAGCCCGTTGCCGTGGCTGTTCATCTGTACCTTGTGTTTGTGTATCAAGGCCTCATTTCACAGAAACAAAAAAGGTGCCTGTGAAATTCTCTGATCCCCCCTGAGAAGCTGAGGCCAGAGCCAGTGGGTCACAGAGCTTTGTCACTACTATCTAAGCCTCTTGCCCCCTGGTCCACACCACCACGTGACAGCAGGGAAGGATGAAGACTGAAGGACAGCTTCAGTGAAACGGCGAGGGTTGTGGGGCTGGGCAGGCCCGTCACTCCCCCATTCCTGGACTAGCACGGATTTTCTGATACCTGTTTGGTTGTGTTCGCCTCCATTAGGCCCCTTGGAGGCTTGTGTGGAAATCTGGATGTTGAGTGAGATTTCAGATGTGGAATCTGAGACCAACTTTGTATCAATATACTTTGTGGTTATGATTTTTCAACTTTATGAGCAGAGAAAGAGAACTGAAGAAGCTGCAGAAGGAAAGTCTTTAAAACAATTTACCAGCATGTGGGATTTTCCACTTCAATCATTTGAATGGTGTTTGTATGTGTGGGCTAGACATATACCAAAAAAAAGTGCTTTTAAAAAAATAGGACCCTCTTCCATTCAACATGCTGAAGCTGAAGCAAATTCCAGAGCCCACTGTATAATTTTCTGAATGAAAATAACATTCATGTGGCTGTTTGAATATTAGTTTAAGTGAGGTGAGGACCAATGTTTTCTTTTTAGAAATATCCATTATTTTAAATAATTATAGCTACTTAGAAAGAAAAAAACAATCAACTAAAATGAATCCAAAACGTCATTGGGAAGGCACTGGCCTCCCTCCGCAGTCTAGAAGCTTTCCTGATCCAGGCGGTCCCCCTGACGCCGTGCTCAGCACCAGTTTCCACTCTCTACCTTTCAAGACCATGTGACCAGGACTTCGTCTAAGGTCTCGGGCTGGACACCAAGGACATCATGAGGAATTCTCCAAGAGATACGTGCACTTCCCAGTTAAAGACAGATGAACGGAGACATTTCTTCTGTGAAGTGTAGGAAGGGATGACTAATCTTACAAAAGTACGTATCACAATTCCATTTTAAATGGGAAGCCCACCACGGTAAGTTAAAAAGAGTATACAGTTGACTCATGTGCTACAGAATTCCCAAAGTTGACGGAACACGTAAAGCGAGGTGTACCTGTGAGGGCAAATACCTAATAAACAAATTAGCAAGAGGTGAACTTAAGGAGCAAAGTGAATTACAATAGTCTTTGCTTTTCCCCTGGCACAACTGTTTCTTGTCATAAGCTACTTTGGGTATATCAAGGAAGTTGAAATCTGCAATTGCAGGACACTACCTACGGTCCCTGGCATCATCACTTTCTTGGGCCAGACAGGACCAAGTCTTGGGAATGGTCACTGAAGAGGTGGTGAAGAGAGACAAGCAAAAGGGGGATATGTCCGCTGTCCCTCAACTGTTTTTCTGCAGTCAGGAGAGGAATAAAATCAACAGGAGAAATGGGACATAGAGGCTGGCTCATCTGAGGCAAAAGGAGAATTAAAGCAAGCTGTCAAGATGGCCTCAGTGAGCTTTAGAAAGGACCTTAATCCTGTTCCAGAAACCAACAGAGGCAACTGTGTAGACCAGGGGGAAGGGAGAACCACACTTCTCATCTCTTTATGAAAACATCTTTATTTTGAAAAAAATTCAAGCTTCCAGAAAAGTTGCAAGAATATTCAAAAGAAGCCCACGCATATATATCGTTCACCCAGTATAAGTTGCAGACAGGATGCCCCTCCACCTCTAAATCCTTCAGTGTCAATTTCCAGAAAATGTGAACATTCTCTTACATAACCACAATACAGTTGCCAAATAGTCAGGAAATAAACATTGATACTCTGCTAGATCTAATCTACCAACTTTATTTAAATTTTGCCCATTGCCTCATCAGTATCATTTATAGGGGAAAAAAAAAGGTCCAGGAGCCAATGAAGGTTCATGCCTTTCATTTAGTTGTCATATCCCTTTAGTCTCCTTCGAGGTGGACCAGTTCTTCTGTTCATCTGTTTTTCCTGACCTTGACATTTCTGAAGAATGTGGGGCACTTCTTTTGTAGAATGATCTTCAATTTGGGTTTGCTGTCTGGTGTTTCTTCAGGATTACATTCAGGTGACTCATTTTTGGCAGGAATAACACAGAAGTGATGTTGTGTCCTTTTCAATGCCTCTACCAGGAGGCATATGAAGTCAGTTTGTCTCAATACAAGCGAGGGTAACTTTGATCATTTGAGTAACGTGGTATCTCCCAGGTTTCTTTACTGTCAGATTACTACTTCTTCCTCTTGCAATTAACAAACGTTTTGTGGGGAAATACTTAAAAATTATGTAAATAGCTCATTACTCCTCATCCTTTCATCCACTGCTTTTAGAATACATCAATGATTCTTGCTTGAATCAATTTTTCACAGTGGTCTGGGTTAGCACACTTGGACGGAGCAAAAAAGTAAGTGTATTGTGGATAAGGAGACCTAAGTTTCTCAATTTTAGAGAAGGGAGTTACCTTACGGTAACAGTACAGTAAGAAAAGGTGGAAGACTGCAACGTGGTGGTGCTTGATTGAAATGGATGATATCCCTATGACCTCATGGTATGTTAATATATATATACAGATGGATATATATATATATATAGAAATAGATATTGATGTGTGTGTGTATATATGAGGATACGCATATATATAAAAATCTCCTAGCTCTGTCTGCTGAATGGCTTAGAAATGACACTCTGGTAGTAAAAAGCACACCTGACCCCCACATCTTGTTCTCTAAATACCATTTTCCAGTAAAAGGAATCAGGGTTCCTAAGAGAAATGGCTGAATCCAGTGCTAGAGCAGAGAAGCACACAATAAGCCTGGAGCTATCTTGTTATACCAGAAATTAAGTGCTCAGAGATCAAAAGTGGCTCCCATGGGTGAAGTCTGAGACAACTTGCACATCAAACTAAATAATGAGGTTGTGACGTTGTCTTCTAGTTTTGTAAGACATTAAAAAACTGGACAAGGGTACACAGCATCTCTGTGTATTATTTCTAGAAGCTGTGTATGAATCTACAATTATCTCAAATTTTTAAAATGAACAAACATAAATCATGATAGTAATGTATTATAACTCACTGAATAAAATCAGAATCCACCGATTAAGTAAATAAATCAAAGAAAGAGCTTAGAGTAGAACCCAAGTTTTTTGCCCATTTTTCCTCTTCCATCTCTGCCAACATTTTCTTGCTCACTGAAGATCATGTCATTGAATCAAAACGATTTCTGTGATTGCTTTCAGCAACATCTGCAGATGTCACTAGACGAAGGATTTGTCTCTGTGAGTTCTGACTGGTGTACCTTGGCGATTTCAGAGTCACAGAAGTCTTGAACTTGGCAATCAAGATCTGGGGCTCTGTGGAGGTTCTGAACATTCAGAGCACTCGGGACTTCCAGATTTCTCCTGTCTTTTCAGCCCACTAACTCTGGGTCCTCACATATGCATATGGAATAAAGTGCTGTTGCTTCCTTAATTCATCCCCAAATTGGATGAATTATTCAGACTCTTCTTCCAGTCTTTTGCTGTGAATTTCACAATTCAGTCATTTTTCTAACACATAAAACCTTTACAATTATGGCTTGGATGTGATCCCTTTCAATGATACTATAAAACACTCAAATGTTAACTGACTACATTTAATAACCATTTCTTTATAGTTATATCTGTAGGTAGATAGTGGTGAAATCTATATATAAATAGTTTATATCTAAATATAACTATTTATATATAATATAGATAAGGTAAATGCCCAAATCTGACTAATGTCACCATTATCTCTGAAAGTCAGTTCATTCACTGGGCTGAGATTATCACCTACACACTTGTATAGTGGTCCTTTAGTGATACATGTCCCAATTTTGTTTGTTCTTTATAAGCTTTAACATTATCCAGACCTTTCTGATTAGTCAACATTAGCTGCATGATATTGACATTGGCTGTAGTTTAGATTTTAAATGTTATGTCAAAGCTCTTTAATGTCTTACGTTTGGCTATAGAAAGGAAGAAAAGGAAAGCAGGGACTCTAACCTACCTCTCTCTCTCTCTGTCACACACACAACACACACACACACAAGTAAGTGAAATTTTGCACTTCCTTGCTTTCACACAGTCAGCGTGGTCAATGCAGCAGGAAAATATGACCCAAACTACTTCTTCCTAGTAGAATTCTGCCATCTCTGTCTTTCACTTCTAACAGGCTACGATTACAACTGCAGTTGAAGCTTTCTGTACAGCTAATTTGCATTCCAAAAATACTAGAAAATTCAGCTGACCTAATTTCTCAAAAACTCGTTACTTTAGAACAACACTTAAAAGGGAGAGGTGCCCACAACAGTTGTCGACAAGTAGACTGAGTTCCTTCCTCAGTCGTAGCTCCAAATGGTGATGTGGCAGCCGCAGCCCAGAGTCAAGAAGACACACAGGCTGCCTGCGGCCGGAGCGGCCCAGAGCAGCCGGGGAGGTGACGGCTCCGAGTTTCCACGTGAAAACAGCCCTGAGAATGGGAAAGTGCTCTTTCCACGTGGCTGCTGACGGAGTCGGAAGTCTGTCAGTTCAGACTTTGTCTCTACATTCCCTTTACAGTGGAAATACTCTGGAAAATTCTACATGATTAAACGTGCATGGAAATCAAGGAGCCAGTGATGCTTTTTCAGTCCCTCTGTATCTCTATTTATGAAAATGTTTTCAACTGGGGAGGGGGGTTGTGCTAGGAAAAGAACTCAGTTCTACAGCCAAATTCATGAGTAAGACTGACACTTTAAAAATCCTTTCCTTTGGGAATTCCATATGGTACATTTGGAAAGGCAAATTTTAATATTAAGTTCCTGAGGAAGTACATTATCTGAAAGGCAACGAAGAAATGAGAAGTAAACTGAACCATTAGCCTACATTAAAAATAGAATATTTCTGGAAAGTATAAAGTCATACAAACCCTTCTGGAACAGTATTTATAAAACAGGCAAATTAAAAATGGAAAGGCAAAAATGTGCCTCCTCTTCTCTCTGGGGGCACATATGTATTTTTACCGTTCCCCCCTCCAATTCAAAAACCAGGGTATAGTCTGCAGGAGGGACGCAGATGATCCTCAAGCCATCAGCACCGCCAAGACCACACACACACACACACACACACACACAGACTTTACTGTAAGTCGGACATCACTACTGAAATACTAACAGTAAGTTTAAGTATCAAGAAAGAAGAGTTTCTCCTGCAGTGTCCCACACTTTGAATGAGAATCATACAGACTGACAGCTAAGAGGCACCCTGAAAATACCAGGGTGCCGTGGGTGCCTTTACCAGTCCAAACACAGAAGAGAATTCTCTTGCCTTGACCACCCTCCTCATCCCTGCCTAAATGATGACCTGGAGCAACAGGCCTTTTTTTTTTGTTCAATCTGGAAGAAGTGGATCCAAGGATTTTCTGAAGCGGTGACAGGGCTGAAATATCTGCTATAAACTACATGAAAGAAAAGCAAAGCAGTTGTGATTCACTTTCAAACTTGCCCAATTTTAAAACTACCAAGAAACAGACATTAATATTGGGGGATGATTTTAGGAACAGGCGCTCCAATTTTTTTTTTTTTTTTTTTGCATGAAATCAAACAAAGCAGGCTTCGACTTTGATCCAAATTTCAGAATGCCTCTTATAAAATGGTTGCTAACATCTCTATCTGTGCTGCAAGAGAGCTATTTTCACTTGAACTACATGGTATATAATTGAAGTCAGAGTTGTAAATCATGGGGCCATCTGTCCTTAAGCTGTCACCAATCATACATGGAGGAGCATATGTATAATGAAAATAGACTGACAAACTTTTTTGAGTTTACATCCTTCTGAGTTAATTAATCCTCTGTCCCACATGTTTCCAAGATTCTTCAACAATGTGTTTGATGAATCGGTTTAATTACACAAGTGGGGTACGTGTGCATGTGTATGTTTTACAATGTCACTATCACAAATCCAAAGGAAACCATGCAATTGACTTAACATTTTCACTTAAAAGGAGAATAAATCATTTTAATCACATACAGAACCTAGATCTATTGGCCTCATTTTGCTCATTTGGTTATTAATGTTGAAAACAGACATTAACATTAACAGTTACAATAATATCTCACTTTCATCTTAATGAAGATTTATATGCATATACATCACCCTTGCATTCCACAAAGATGCTGCCTGGAGCGAGTGTTTAGTGCCTGAAGTCGAATTCCAATCTCAGGGTTGCTTTCCCAATGCTATCACAGACACAAAATTTGATCTGAGGAAAGTTGTGTGATTTCTCTGGGCCTCAGTTTCTCTTTTCATTAGTGTGTGTGATCACATAGCCCAGTTGTTTACACTAGAATGGTTTATCAATGAGTATACGTCAGAAGGCTTAAGTTGGAATAAATGAAAATATAAACACGATCATATCAGCAATATAGGAATATCTTAATAAAATAGGGCTATGGAGTTTTGCAAAACTGGGACAGAGCTAGTGACGCCCCTCCTGCCTGGTCTCTGTCAGTCTAAATACAGAGCAATCGTGAGAAACTGGGCAATTGTACAACGTAAAGGAACTGCAGCAGCAATTGGACATTAAAAGTCTTTTGAAAGACCTGATGTGCATTTAAAATTGAACTCCCACTCAAAAATAGTCAAACAGCGAGTACAAAACCGAAAAGGTCCCTGCAGCATGTTTCCCCAGCAGGAAGGAACTGAAGTTTTCCCTCAAAGCCTTTTCTCCGTGCTTTGTACACATGAGGTACGCCTATTTTCATAAACAAGAGAGCGCATGCCTACCTCCTGGTACAAAAAGCCTGAGGAAATACACACGATGTGAAACTGTCCTGATCGGATCAGAGACGAGCTGGTCATCCCGCCCCACACAAATGCGGGCACAGCCTTGTCAGCTGCCCCCGGGACCGCCGGCGGGGCTAAAGATAGCGTGCCGCACACCTGCAAGTTTTGGAGAAGAAGTGAAGACTTGAGGTCCAGCGGGGGTAACCCAATTTCCTCTTGTCATCGGGACAGGTGGCCAGCAAACAGCAGCCACGGTTTGACTCTTTTGCATTAGCTTTTGGGGGGGCACACTTAGGAAGAGAACAACAACAGGGGAGGCTGTAAGAGCCCAAAGGCAAGCGGAATCGCCGGGGTCCCCGGGAAGCCAGCTGCGCAGTCCGGGAAGCCCTCAGCTCCCAGGGCCAGGCTCCAGCTCGCTGGCAATCCGGTGACAAGTGCTCATGCTCTGCCAGCAGTTTCATGGGACACTCTCTGCCCGTTTACTGCCCCGACCTGGCAATGGACTGAACTCTACAGAAAACGGACGCCACTGGGGGAAGTGGAGGGGAAGCTGTCCGGTGCCTTCTCAGCCTCTGTGCCAGGGAGGCCCAGACCCACTCATGCCACTCCTCTCTTCCTTTTTCACACTAAATCCACAGGCTCAGAAGAAGAAAGATAAGCATTTACAATCAGGTTCAACCTGATCTGGAATATTCATGTATAATCCCCTGTGGCCCCAGCTGAGAACCTCAGTGGTCGTTCAGCCCCTGGCTCTCACATCAGGACAAATCCAAGGATTGGCATTATCAGGGATGGAAATCCCTGGAGATCTCTCCCTCTCTCTCTCCCTCTCTCTCTCCCTCTCTCTCTTCCTCTTTCTCTCTCTCTCTGTCTCTCTGTCTCTCTCTCTCTCACACACACACACACAGGCTAGAATAGGTAATTTGGTTCTAAGACCTTCTTAATGTTTATGATAAAAAGGAAATCTGCCTTGAGAGCAAAAATGATCTCATATGGACTATGTTTCAGTGTTAATTCCCTGTGTCTCTTTTTTAAGGGAATTTTTCAGCAAGAAGAAGGCAAAAGTGATTTTTTTCCACCCAGGCTGCAGAACTTTTGTGAGTTAGACGTGCATGTACCTGAAGCCGGAGCGATGACTGGAGGCCGCATCGGGTGTGCCATCAGCCAGTCCTCTGCGCTGTGAGAGGGGGCAGGGATGGGGACAGTGGCACCATCAGAGGCTCCCCTGGGAAGGTACCTACTGATGGCGTCCACACTCCTCTGCCTGCGACCTGGAAGGCCTGATTCTCCCAAACCATGCCCCATGAGGAGGAAGCAGGCTTCAGAAAGCTTTTATTCAAGGCTCATTTCCAGTGCGTAGTAGGCCACACACAGATGAGTGACTGCACACAGCCTTCCCGATGTGTGCAGCCTTTATGCTCCGCTCAACTGTTTGACTTCCACACAAAGACTGCTTCTCAGGGGCACTGTTTGGGTCATTATAGCAGGGCCTGTCAGAGGGCTTTGTCATTGTAACCATAAACAAATTACTTTAGGAAAAAGGCCAGAACCACTGGCAGCAATCAAAGACATTTGTCAAGACTGTTTCCAATTATTTTATATCAGATTCCTTACTCAAAGGAAAAAAAAAAAGAAGTAACTGCAGGTGAAGGGATTACAATTTTTGCAAAAGCTGTAAGTAACATCTAAAGTACAAGACGGGCTCTAACTGAGAAGTGGAAGTTATTTCCACTTTCAGACATTTTATCTCAGATGGCAAATTAGGACAGATGCCTTCCCTCTATGAAGAGTGGAATGAAAGTTCTGGTTAAGGGGAGTCAACTCCCTGCTCGGTTTACATTTATTCAGAAAGTCATTCGATTGCATCCAAAACAGAGCCAGCTGAGCCAAGAAGAACCAGAAGTGTCCTGTGACCTGGTCAACCCAGAGCACAAACGTGGCAGCCCAGTGCCTGCCCCGGGGGCCCCGGGCGCACTAAGGAATTCCGAACTGAACTCGACCCGCTCGGGCATTTATGCCTCGTAATTTACCCCTCGGCCAAAAATGAGAAGGGGGAGTGGGGCTGGTGGGGAAAGTTTCTAAAAAGCCTATTTTTAAAAATGCACAGATGCTTCTAGAACATCAAATGGCTCTTCCAAACAACATTTTGATGAGTTAAGTGTAAATGAATCAGAAACATATGGATTACATTTCCCTCCAAACACACAGGGGTCTCAAAATTAAAGAGGGAAAAAGGACTTGAAGCAACATGCATTTGGGTTTCCCTGAATCCAACAGCATTTGAAAATAGTTCTGGACAGGCAGCAGGCCCAGAATGCATCCTGGACATTAACGGATTTTATAAGTTTGAAAAATGTTGGATAGTTAAAGTTCCCTCTTTGAAGCATCTCAGATGTAAGCTTGTTTTATATGATTTTTTTCCTTTCAATGCACAAGTGTTCAAGGCATCTGACATTGATTATTTTATTCTTTTTTTTAAAAAAGGCATGTTTAAAATAAAATAACAGCATAATTTGTTTAGACAGAACAACCCCCAACCAGACAAAAGGGCTGACAGAGTAAGAAAGGTTGTTTGTATATAGGGGGAGGGTGGTGGGATAGGGTATCAGAACCATATATCTTAAGAGGTCAAGTTTCACAAAAGCCTAGGATCTACAGCTAGCTTATGTATGCATGCATGGATGTATGTGGCCATACGTGTACATATACATGCGGCTAGAACTACCTATATATATATATACACACACAGGTAACCATTATTATTAACTTATTTCCTCAGGTCTTTGAATGGCCCATTCTAATGTCATTAACCACTGCTACATGCACTGGACACGAGGAACAGTTCCAATTCCTCTCTGAATTTTTAAGCTCTCTTTTTTCTGTTTTTATTTTTTGTTGTTTAATTTGTAGTTTCTTCTGCTTTGTTATTATTCTTGTGTCTACCTGAGTGGAAGACAGACATTTACTACAAGCCAAACTGAACTAGAAATCCCTATAAGTGATTTCACCTAAAAACGTGTCAAATGACTGCAATAGTTATCCCAGGATGTTATGAGCCAGGAAGAACGAGATGCTTGGGTTTAATCTGGAAAACACACAGAAAGGGAGTGGCTAAGAGGGAGATGGAGATACATTCTCTGTTGTAAGAATGCTAACCCCGCCTCCTGACCTGGAGAATAGTTAACCGCCTTCTGTAACAGGCATGTCAATGGCCAAATGGAGTTAGGTCCCCACACGAAGTCAGGAATGCGAGAATGAGGAGCTTGGGCAGAGCAGTGACTAGCTTCGCTGCCTCTATTTATATAAGGTGCCATTAAAATGCCAATAGGAGGCAACAGTAATTAATAGGCTCCATGTATTGAGCTCACAAATGAGCCAAAAAATTTTTAAAAGCGTATACATGTCAGTGATGCCCAATCCTTTTAATTAAAACTTTTTTTTTTAAGTTTGGAGTGTCGATGCTATTTTCACTGTTTGTGGTATTTTATGTCACAATAATTGTCATCTTATTCTCCCTCTCACTCGCCCCTCCCCCCAATCAGGAACAACACCGTGAGCTCTGTATTTCTAAAATTTAAAGTGAATTTAATGTGATTTGATTGGAGAATTATTTTCTGACAATTTCAAGCTTGAGATTCACAGCCAATGCCCTCGACTGCAGCTTTTCTCCTAAGGAATTTTAAACCGTCATAAAAACTCTGCAGTTGAAACAACCTCAAAGGTCATCTAGTTCAACCTTTATCTAATGCTGGAATCCCCTCTTCAGCATTCCTGATCAGGGTCACCCAGCCTTAGCTGAAATGCCACACATGCGTACTCCTCTACCTAAAACTCTGCGAGGTAACCTCCACTCGAGTGGAAAGCGACCCACCACCACCCGCCACCCCCCTTCCTCTCCCCATCAAAGCTCAGTCACGTGTGGGGTCATTGCTCAGGGCAGAGCCTAGAGGACACTGGTTTGTAAAGGTCCCTCCTGACAATCAGTAAACGCCCCATAGTCATGTACAACTCCTCCTGCACGAGGGACCGACCGTGCCACTGAAGCACGGCAAGCACGACAGGCCACTGTCCAACTCCATACAATAAACTTCTTCACGCAAAGGCTGTCATCTGTCACCCACACTGATGCTCAAGGTGGCTCTCTGGAAGAACACAGCTGGCTCTGTTTGGTCTCATTAGCACAATCCATACTCCTGTGCCAAGACTAGACCAAAACAAAATGGACTCTAAAATCTCTTTAATAGACTATTCCCCCAAGTCAAGATGAGTCTCTAGTCCGGAATCTAAACTAAATATTACTAAAAAGCATTTGGTAGCAAGAAACTATTCATCTCAGGATGTCCCATGAATAGCCGTGACAACAACGTGTGAAAAAATTCTTCTCTAATTTAGAGTCCCTTTAGCAAAAAGAATGTATACGTACAGCAGAATTCAGGGCTTTACAATAACTCATCAATAGACAAGACAGGAAGTGGTCTGTCGAACACCATCAGAAGGGCCGCAGCACTCAACAATGCGGTGCAGGGTCATGGGCCCTGGATTGTGACTCCCGTGCAGCAGGTGGAAATAATGAGTACTAGACACTGAAGACATTATTCAAGGTACTGCTGGGGCAGCCTAGCTTCCTGGCAGCCACAAAGAAAGCCAGATGCCCTGTGCCATGCGTTTCGCCATATGATTGATGACCCAAGCCCTTTCAGAATAGTGTCTTTGGAGATGGTTTGCTTTGGCTGTGGCCAATCCTCTTTGTCCGGTCGATGTCCTCCACATAAATCTCCTGCACGAATCAACCAGGGCAGTGGTCCTGAAGGGTGGGCAACGGGGATCTGTTTTTGGCATCTTAAAGAGGGCTGTAATCCCTGTAATAGGAAGGATCTTCAGATATGAACTTGGGCACCTCAGAGAAACAATGGACCTCTGCCCAATCATCATCTGGCTTTAAGCACTGAATGCTCTGACTCCAGGGGCCATTTATGGACTGGCCACCACGATATGCCCAGTGCCCGGCCCATGTAGACAGCCACCACATATCCGATGAATGAAGGAACGCATGAATGCCCATCCCCCTCTCCAGGAGACCCAACACTTAGGACGTCACGCACTGCAAAGTGGAGACTGCGCACTAGGAGAGTGTAAGCACTCGAGGACATGGGGGCACAGTGGGAAGCTATTAGGAGCCAATCCCCATCTTGCAAGAGGACGCGATGGTCACAGCCAGGGGAGGAGGGGCTTTTCACGCCAGCCCAGAGGTGGCCAGTGTGGAGCAACATCTCAAGCCTTGCCTCTGAGGAGCGGGATCACAGAGCAGTGTTTCCGTGCCAGGGTTCAAACCCCGGCTCTGCCACTACCTAGGCGGCCTGCCTGTGTGATCTTGAGCGAGTGACGGCCTCTCTAGGCCTCCATTTCCGCAACACAAAAGTGACAGCTGTGGACACGCCTACTCCCTGCCAAGGCTACAGAAGGTTGAAGATCTCACACGTGGAAAGTGCTCAAGGGAGTGCCTGACGCGCAGTAGCCACTCAATACAGGGGGCCCGCGGTCACCTCCCAAGTGGGGGCCAACAAGGCCGTGGAGAGAGAGAGGCAGTTTCCCAGGGGCCGCCAGGGTTCCACGCGAGTTATCTGATTCCTTCTGGAAAAGCTCCTGTTAGTCTTTCGAGCCTCTTGGGCTCCCATATTGTGGCCATTAAGGGGGAAGATACCCAGAGGGAGGTTTCCCTGAGCAAAGGCTGTTGAGGATCTGCTTGTCAACCGAGCTTCTGAAAAAGTGTGTGTGGTCAAGGTGGCGAGGCCTTGCCCTGCTCTGTCAGCCCCCGGGCCTGGCCGCCTCCCACCTGCAGATCTAGACCAGGTGGCTGTGAGTCTCTCCAGGCAATTCTGGGACATTCTGCCCCGAGCAATGAGAACACGGTGAACACAGGAGGGCTACCCAGAGCCACGGGGCACTGCCTGAGCTGAGGAGAGTATAGCTACCCTGTGTGGCCTTCAGGCCAGAACCACAACCAAGGGCCGGATGCTTCCGGGGCCCTTTAGCACTGACGATGGAATTTGTCTCAGAACCGCCCAAACAGGAAGGCACGAGCTGTCTTGAGAGGTAGTTTTACTCTCCTCCTTTTTTTTTTTTTTTTTTGGACCAGAAAAAGCTGGGTAACCAATGGCAGGGAGGGTGAGGGAAGGGCATCGCCAAGGAATTGGCCTCGCTCTGATCCCCCTAAGGTCTAAAGCTCTAGATGCTACATACCCGCTGGGATGTGGGTCTGCGAGCAAGGCTTAGGGGGAAGCAGATGGCGTTTCTCCTCTCACCTTCACCCTCACGCACTTCATGAGAACTGAGACATACCTGCATGTATCATTTTGCCCACACACCATAAGCAGTTCACATTGATTCATGAAAATTGATCATATTTCTTTTTTATATGTTGATAGCTTTTACGCTTCTTACAATTCATGTTTTAAATGAGAAATGATGATTATGTAGGGAAAAAAATCGTGGCTCACAGAGAGCCTTAATTCTCCTGTTAATTGTTACAGAAAGATACAAAGTATCAGTACTGATGCTACAAGGCTTCATCATCCATTGTCTATTTATGAAAATTCAGCCTCACTATTAAACACCCGAAATATAAACAAGTGTGGCTTAATTTGTCAAAGCAAAATGACTAGAATTTCCGGTATCTTTCCATTTCATTGAAAATGAAGGTCTAATAATTTGACAATTTAAATTCAAGATGCCTTCTTGGACTTTTAAAATTGATGGGGCATAAATCTCCATTAGCCACAACAGTTTGGGACCTGAAACTTGGAACTCACTGGAACAGCGTGCAAGATGTTAAATGCTTCTGCCCCTTGAATATGTTATTTCCCCTTTTTTCCCAGCGAGGAAACAGAGCAATCTCTATATTACCCTTTCCAAGTAAACTCGTGAAAGGTAAAAATTGTTTCTTTTTCCTCTAAGAAAATGTTTCATTTCGTCCAATCTCCTCATTCAGTGTTCACTACATTCACTACAGCCCTTTAAACATTCCTCTAATAAAATGTACAAATAGTCTTTAGGAGAAATTAGTCCAATGGCTCCCAGAAAGCAGTGTTGTTTTTTCCCTTTCCAAACACTGCCCTAAGTATCCCAGCTCACTAATAAAGGGTAAACAAGTCTGAAAATTTATCAGATGTAACAGATATGATTCAAAGGAAGACAATGAAAAAGGACAGAGATGTTCATGCAATGGGCTGTCCTGTTCTAAATGCTATTAGATCTACCCAAGGAAGTGAATAAAACTAACTGCTAAGCCATTTACAGGAATAAATGTCAGGAGCTCCAAAGACAGTGACAGAAGGGGAGGTGATAGAGTACGGAGGCCTTCTCCCTGCTGGCTGCCTGCCCGAGTCGAGCTGGGCTCCGGGCGCACTGAGAGAGGTCCCCGAATTCACAGGGGAGAGGCAGCAAGTGGAAGGAGCCCCATGATACAGGCCAATGCCACGTGGGATTTCCTAGCTCCAATCACCGCCGCCAAAATGCAGCATTACGGCTGGAGCACCTTTTGAGAAGACAAGTAACATCAGCACTTCATTCAGGAAATCCAGATGCTGGAGCACGTGGGAACTAACACGAATTCACAAATCTCCACTTCGTGACCCACCAGCCCCACCGCCCCACACATCCCACAGGGTAAGGCTGAAATTCACAAGAGAGACGGCGATGGAGACCAAACTCACGGCACGTGGGCAAGAAAAGGAAAGAAAAGGAAAGATGAGACATTAGAAAACTGGGGGAAAAGCTCTCGTGTGGGCATTGCACCTTTTCTTCTGTTCTTATCTCTGTTCAACTTTGTGTGACTGGTGTGTACACCTATGTGGCTTTCTGTTTAGTGGTGGTGTTGTTGTTAAATGAATGTGTGTCTATGAAATAATGAAAGTCACATGAACCCCAGGAACCTGGACCATTCCTGTGAAGTCACGTAGGCACCTCTCTAATTCCTGTGAACACTGGCAAAAAAATTAATTAAAGCTCCATGAAGATTTATGAGTGGACTCTCTTCCCAACTTCTGCCACTGTAGCTGGGTGAGGCAGCTTTACTAAAACATCTCTGAGAAATGCCGTAAGCCATGAAGTTTCTGACTCGCGTATCATTTATGATACCCCTGGGGAGCAGGCCTGCCTCGGAAAACCAAGGCCCAGCACCCCATAAGGTTCTCATTACATACAGGAATGTGCCAGGCCAGATGCACTGGGGGTTGTCAAGCTTTGAAAACTCTCCCCACCAAAAAACTCATAAATTTTGCAGAATATATTGCTTTTCCTTGAATTTTTATGATTATGTTCAATTTCAGGAAACTTAGCCCATACTTCATCATTTACCTTTGTTTTTAAGAGTTATCTGACATCTGTGAAGTTCTATGAACTTTCTACTAATCATGTTTTTCAAATCTTAAAAATATCAACCCACATATTTCCAGCCAGCCGTGAATTTAAAACCTCTCCCCTTCTTCTAATGTTGATATGCAATGGCAGGCTGAACAGATTTCAGTCTCTGTTGGATAAACTCATCTTCCACCAAGGCAATGAACCTAAAGAAAGATGGCAGTAACGGTGATCAGACTATACAAGGTGGTCAGGTCTTGGCATTGAAATTGGATTGGGGTGGTGACATTGTAAGGCTCATAGGGATGTACGGCCCTGGAGCTGCCACTGCAGCATTTACAGCCCAAGGAAAAGAGTCTCCAACCCCAGGGTCAAGGGGAAGGATGTGACTGGAGATGGTAGGTTCAAGTTGGACATAGAGGTCAAGGTGGGTGGCTTCCCACATTATAACTTGATATAGTAAATTTTAGTGATTTCAGTACTATTTTACTAAAGTTACTTTTAGTAGTACATATTTTAGGTTGGAATGTTTAACCAATCTTAAACTGCTTATCAACCAAAAATGAACTCGTTCAGCTAACCGTGTGTAAGAAGGGACAGTGTCTGTAGCCCCTTTCACTGCCTCGCTGTACCTATGGTAGTTCTTAATTCGACACCCAAACCAGAAAGCCTTCCTTCCACACCCCAGAAACCCAGAGGCAGGGCAAGGGCTATAGGATCCATTCTCACCTGATGAGAGATGAAGCTGGCAACGGTTAAAGCCCCCACTCGACTACAAACATTTCGGGTAAGAAGAAACTAAGGAGCCAGATGTAACCCTGTGCTAAATCAGATTAGGAGAAGCAGACAAAATCACAACTTTATTCAATGTGTCATTTATCCCGGGTGACTTATGCATTATTTGTATGAAGTTAAAATTGAGCTTTGAGAAACTATGAAATAAATCAAATGCCCTACTTTATGTAATTTTAACGGACAGATCCCATTAGGATTCTACTATGCATAGCTGTTGGTTAAAATCATTGACCAGTATCCTTATAAATTAATCAACTGGGGTCATACCGGCTCAGCTGTCATCATTTGCTACTAATCTACATTTAGAATTCACTTTAACTTTTCAAGCCTCTTGAAATAGGTTCATCAAATTTCCATTTTTTGTTCAAAATACATGAGTAAGTGTGATTGTTTACAAAAACCTGTATGGTAGAAGTCTGCCACTGGTGTCATTTTTCAGTGGCATTAGAGTGTGCAGTGGCATTTCATTATAATTTCAGGGTAAAATGCTAATCAGAATCAACCATAATGGTCTTCATCATTCTTGATGGGAACTTTTACCATTTGCAGTCTGAATACATGTGCACTGCTGATGTTTAAACTGTTACAGAACTTCAAAACCAATTGGCCAAAATGTGTAATTGTGGCAAAAGGGATATAGTTAATATGTAATAGTTAACTTTTAAAAAAAGAGCATCATGGCTCTTGTGTTCTTCCTGGATCTTTAATACTTGGATATGTTTCATTTCTGATTATGAGACCTAATTTATTAAAAATCCATAAGTACCTATCATTTCTCAACACCTTTTATCTATCTTCCTTGACCTACATCTTCTGAACTTTAAATATGTACTATGAAAACAAAAAATAACATTTAGAGGTTGTTTCCAACATTAATTTGGATTAATCATGAAGTGTGACATTGCCCATCAACTCTGATAGAGCTGATGCCCAGCTCCGTAAAGGCAAGGAGGGAGCACCTATCTTTGGGGGTGCTGGTTCAATAAGGTGACGTGTGGAAAGCACATGACATACCCTCGGCAAATACTAGTTCTCTTACTCTATCAAACCATCTTAAAGAGTTCTTAAAAATGAACACACATGGAAACTTTTCTGCACATCGTTGGGATGAAATTGCAATCTGAATCCTCCAGAGGCATAAATAGAAAATGTGTTCAGTCTAAAAATATATGTTAGGAAAGCCCAAATCCTAGGTTAGCCTTCAAAGAAGGAATTATTTTTAAAAGAAAGAAGGAAACAAACAAACAAACAAACAAAAACAAGGCATCTAGCTCAGCGGAAACAATGCTAAATTGCATGGAGGAAAATATTCAGCAAATGGTGAAGGTGTGCTCTCCTCCCTCTTGGTACTAGATAAAAGCCTCATTCTGGTGACAGTAGCAATGTAAGGCACCTTTAAAAAAAACTCTGCATTGTTGTAGATACTAAATGCAGCTTTACCTCACTAAAAGAAAATGCTATGGGTAACAATCTAAAATCACAAATTTGGGGGAAGAAAGAAAAGACGTTAATGAACTTATCTACAAAACAGAAACAGACTCACAGACATAGTAAACAAATTTATGGTTACCAAGGGGATGGGGGTGGGAAGGGATAAATTGGGAGTTCAAGATGTGCAAATACTAACTACTATATATAAAATGGATAAAACCAAGTTTATAATATATAGCACAGGGAACTATATTCAATATCTTGCAATAACCTATAATGAAAAAGAATATGAGAACAAATATATGTGTGTATATGTATGACTGAAACATTATGCTGTATGCCAGAAATTGACACATTGTAAATGTATAGTTCAACAAATAAAAATAAAATCACAAACCTGATAAGTTTTGGGTTGTTTGGGAGAGATTACCCTCATCAAGAATTTCCCTCAGGATTCCCGGCAAGCAAAGATGCACAAAGAGAGATTTACTTTATAAAGCTTTAATAAGCATGCTATTTCAGGAATGTGTCTATTGAACACATCTACCTATACCTACCTGTCTGACCTGATCATGATTTTCACTCTTCTCTGAGACCTCACTCCTGCATCTCTGAACTATCTCTTCACAAATTTGATCACACAAAGCATTAAGACAGTTATTGTATATCAACCCATTTATTTATTCAACAAAAAGTAACTGTGCACCTACTGTGTGCCACTGTCCTAAGCTCTGCAGATGTGATGGTAAATAATACACCCTGAAAAAACTCCACGCTCACTGAGCCCGTGTTCAGTGCACCTCCCTCCCAAGCACCGCATCTGATGCTTACACCAAAGAGGAGCAGAATCGAGCATCTCTTGTTGGAGTAGATAGCGGGTCAGTTACACCTTATATGTGGTGATGGACTTAAACCCGATGCTGGTTGGTAAATACTAAAGATGAGTGACAAAGGCCTCATCAGCCTAGTCTGCTGCAGAGCCCCGTGGCACATAGGGCTTGCCACTATTCTAGCATTTCTCCCAAGGTATCATCATGGGATAGCAGAGTAGCTAAGTATTCGCATGGCCCGTGTGTTAATTTCAGCTCTGCAATATACTATCTGTGTGACCTTGGGCAAGGAGCTGAACCCCTCTGTCCCAGGTTCCCTGCTCTGTAAGATAGGGAACTCAGAAATCACAAATCAGAGCCTGTCAATAGGAAATGTTAGCTGTAACGAATATTTTCATTCAATAATATTAATATGACTCATTACTATGGCTTCCCACCTAGACATAGTATTTTGGAGACCTAGCGCAGAGCCCAAACAGATCGCATACATGGACGGTGCTGCACTCTGAATTGGCTGCATTAGGTTATTACTCTGGGCCAGACACCAGAAACACAGAAATAAAAGACATGTTCTCACCCTTCAAAACAACTCAAGTGCACTGGAGGTCTGTTTAGGGCAATATGGCAGCACAGAGGAAGGTGTCTAACACGGCAAGAGCATGTGAGTTTGGGGGGAAGGAGGCAGGAGGATTGTAGCTAGTGGCTTCGCAGAGACAGAGCTGAGACTCGAAGGATGAGGTGGCCAGACAAAGAATTATTTGGTGGCCAAACAATTCATCATAAACACAGATGCAGACACCAATCAGATGGTATCAAGGCACCAACTTACTCTTCAGGAAAAAGAAAGGCAAAGGGGAAAATATCAATACACATCTTCCAGAAAAATGAGCTAACTTTTTTTTTTAAAAACGAGAAAGAACAAAAGAAGAGGTATATCTGGGTACATCTCAAGAGCCACGACATACACTTCTTTTGAAAATAGCTATTTTGCCAGCAATTGTGCCAATTTACAAACATTTGTTTCAAATGATTAGGGAAAACAAACTTTCATTTGGTATTTCTTTGAAAAATGTTTACATAAATATTTACATAATTCCAGCAGTCAAATAATTGTCAAGCGTTTTGTGGTTGTCCCTCAGCAAATGGTGGTCAGCAAAACATAATGTCAGCAGTTATGAGGTGAACATGAGCTGCTATCCAACCAGATCAGTCGGGATCCAAAGGCAACTGTTTAATAGTGAGTGTTGGCTGCTCCCGGTCTTCTAAACAGCCCACAGTTCTGGCTTGCCATTTCACTCTGGACTGGGCTAACGGTATTAAAAGGGTTTCTTGGGCCAAGCCAACGAGGACTGCATCTCCTCCTCTAGTTCACATTCTTTCTCTCTCCCCCCCAAATTCCTATTTTACTTCCATCCATGTCACACTATTTCCCCAAATCCAGCTCTACATTCCAGTGTCAAGTCAATGGGGCCAGAGGTCATCTTCCACATTCCTTTCATCTCCTCCTAAAAGTGACTGCCTAGCAAACCCCTGGGCACAGAGCTGGTCCCCAAGGCAAACAGTTCTTGAGAGACTAACAAATCCAGGACTGGGGCACAAGGGCTCCCGACCCTGCTCTGTCACGTAGGGACTGTCAGTCCTTGGGGAAGCTATTTTCTCTTCCTGGGCCTCAGTCTCCTCATCTGGGCCAGATTATCCTGAAGGGCCCTCCAGTCTCAAAGCACTGGATTCGAGGAATTGATTAATGTCTACACCCCAGAGCCAAGGCTTTTGCCAGCAAATAAATAATGGCTAATTGATGAGACCTCTCCACGATTCCGTGACACTTGGTCTGAAACGTCCCTCGTGCTGGAATTTAATTTTGTTACTGTGGCCGTGCCGACCTGGCATGAAACCGCCAGTCCCTTTGGAAAATTAATTTATTTTAAAAAAGTAGTTGACCGACATCCTGGAGGGAGAAATCAAGCCTCTGCGATTGCATTTCTCACTGTTCACCAGATAGTTAGGTCACCGTGTACATACTGCCACAGTCAGAAGGCTAAACTGTCCTCATCACACTCTCCTTCTGAGGCTGGTTTGATCAAGTCACACTAGAGACTCAAAGACCCTGCAGACATCAGGCTCCTCAGAAACTTCCCCCAGAGATCGTTAAAGCCGAGATTACAATTCCAGCACCGCTGCAAGATAAGTGCGGTTTTATTTTTTATTTCTATAAACAACAAACCATTTCAATGCTACCTCCAGGAGATACGTTGCCTACAAAACACAAAATTCAGGTTCCAAAAACACAGTTTCATCAAGAACACCAAGTGAAGCAGTATCTGCCACTGAGATCTGGTTTTCACTGAAGACGGTAGACAATGCAGAGAACTATTATTTGGAAATCTAACAAAACAACCCATTCTTTATAGGATGGAAGTGATGTGTTTTTTTCTTTTCCTTTTTTCCAGCAAAATGAACATTGAAAAAATAAACAGACGAGTGATTTTGAGTTTGTAATGAAAACAAAACTTATTTCCTTAGCTTATTTCCCAACGTGTGGCCTTTATACCCTCCCAGGCCAGCACACGCCTATGAAGAACCAAATCAAAGAGTATTTTAAATCACTGGCTGATTTTCTTTTTCAAATGAAGGAAAATGCACAGGTATATAAAAAAAATAGCATTCCATAAACCAGGCAATCCATAATCAAAATCAGATTCTTGCTGTGGTACTATGGTCAGCCCTGCTTAAATCATGCCATTTTATTTAAGCACTCAGATAATTTTTCTCAGCTCAGTAAGTAGGTGGATGTTAGCAGCTAAGGTCATCGAAAAGATTTACTTTAAAATAAATTCAACAATTCAGAGCATCACCCTCTCCATGGTATAAAGTGTGCCCCACTTTGAACATGCATATAAAATTTCATTAGAGTGCAACATAAAAGTTTTACATTAGAGGAACCCAGTGCTGGACCTTTGTTTAACAGTCATGATAATTTATGGCATGGATCTGCCTCAGTTAAGTAGAAAAACAGCCTTCTCATGATGAAATACAAGTCATAAAGGCTGAAACTCAAGGAAAGCTGGAGGAATCCCAACCCTCCAACCACTCAAGTCTTCTTCAGATTTTTGTCACACATTCTTCTTTAACATTCTCCATACAGATTGAGACACAATACCAGTCCTGTCCCCCTATGCCGTCAGAGCTGGGGTTTTTTCAGTTCTAAGCATATCTTAGAATTCACAGAAATGTATCTTTTCAAGCACACTGATAAATAACAGTTCTAATTTTGCACTTTTCTACTGAGCTTTGCTTTTTTGGTAACCATTGTTCTTTCTCATGACTTTCTGCCAAAGAGACCAGACTGGCTAACAGACCTTCAAAAAATTACAGACAATTAAAACACTACCAGACAGGCAAAGGGCCAATATTATCACCAGGATCTACTAAGCAACTATCTTTGAAAGACAGGAGCGTTTGCATAGAACACTCTTTGAGCTGATGGAGTTCTAATATCAATCAACAGATGTTCAGTTGAGCACCTATAATGAGAAAGGCGCCAAGCTAGATGATGCGATAGGGTGGGACACCATTCCCTAGGAAGCAATGCAGATATTAAAACATAAACGACTGAAGGGAACAGTAGTGACGTGGTGAAAAAGAGCCATAAACACAAGTCCTAAGACCATCCACACGTTGTGTAAACTTAAGCAAGTCACTTAACCTCTCTGAACTTCAGTTTTCACAGCTACAAAATGGAGCTAGTAAGACCAGTCCTGACAAACCCACATGGTTATTGTGAAAACCAAATCCAACAATACATGTGGTAAGTTATAAAGCTTTAGACAGAAATGTCATCTGCCTCCCACCCCCAGATTTGAGGCTCCCAATTAACCAGACAAATATACCGTGGTCTTCTTTAAGTGTCAAATCTTCAAAATTAGGGCATTCAAATTTAAATGGACAGTTCTCAAGGACTTGAGTTTTGCCATATGTATATATTATATGGAAAATTATATATATATTATATACAATAGACATGAATGGCAAATTATATACATATATATTATAATTTGCCATTCATATATTTTCATTAAAGAGGCATCTATAAAAGAAGTGGTAAGAGATTGTATCAGTACATAAATTGTTCTTTTTTTAATTAAAAGGAAAAAACCAACTTCCATGGCTAGTTGATTACACGGTCATTCCACAGATTTTTTTTAACACAATCAATATGCACAATCCAATCAGTTTGTTTCAATGAGAGCTAAATGCTCGAGCCCCCACAATGAGAGCTAAATGCTTGAGCCCCCACAGTAACAATAAATAACAGGCAATGAGGTTTGGCGGAAAGACACCTGAGCTGGAAATTGGGAGATGTGGATTTCTGACCTAGCCCTCCTCCTAACCAGTCTGCGTGAACTTGGGTGAGTCAATCAACCTCCCTAGGGCTGTCTGTTCATCTGTAAAATGGGAATAACACCAGCACATTCTCATTCACAAGACCGCATGAGATGATGTATGGGGAAGGATTCCACGTGTTGGAAAGGCTCAGACAAAATGCCAGTTGCTGCTAGAGTCAGCTCCATCTAGGCTGGAATCTGGGTTGCATCACTGAGTTGCTGGAGCCTCCATTTCTTCATCTGAAATGGAGCTCATAACACGTCCTATCTCATAAAGCGGTCTGAAGGATTAACTGGGGCTGAATATTTAAAGCACTAGCTACTTAGTCATGTTTGGGGCACAGAGTAAATACCCGAGTAACAGTAGCAATGATGATGTTGCGGCCGACCACACACAGGTGAAACACACACCACACACACACTCCCCAAAAAGGTTTCTCCAGGTTGTGGTCTTGAGTTCTTTAATCAGCAGTACATTTCTTTCTATTATCAGCAAACCAGTTTTAAAAATCTCTTCCTTTATCCCACAGCAATCAGAAAAAGACAAAATTAAAAGTGAAAAATGTAGTCACGGTACCAACCACTTTGTCTATAGAACAAGCTAATCAAGTATATGGCAGTTTCCTTTTTTTGAGGTATGACCTACAGCTATAAGCTCCTAGGACTACAGCTTTTAGATTGTTCCAGAGATGGCCATGTTATTGGAGTTTTACGATTCTGAAATTATGTTAAACACGTGCAAATTTTGCACAAGAAATAGTCTTAGCTAAAAATAACCAGCATGAAATAAAGGTGCAGCACATTAAAACCATTTCTATTCAACTATAATTAGCACGTTTAAATACAATATAATTTTTATCCATCTACAAAATGCTTGAATGTTTGGAACCTCGTTTATGTCTATAATGACAGATTCATTTTTGAGGTAGTCATTTTCAATCTTGATTTGTATATTTTAAACTTGTTAAATGCTTGACTGAATCATCAGCAAAACAATTCATGTATCATTAAACTGATTTCTAACATGAGATCATTTTCTTCCTTGGCCAATAGATGTGTCTTTTAAGATTTGCGGAGATAGCATTTATGCTCTGGGGGTTTTGAGAGGTTGTGGAGGAGACCTCATCCCTAGCTAGTTTCACCACTTTGAGTCTCACCTCCCCATACGTTCCCTTAAGAAACTCAACCCCAAGTGGTTTGCTGAATGAATGCTCAACCACGCTGAAGGATGCATATAGTACTAGCAAAGAGGATGGACCATCGACTGTCTCCCTTTTACTGGAAGATAAATACAGTGGCGGGGGAAAGAGGAATGGATGGAGACAGAGAAAGAGAAATTCTGGCAGGATGGAGGCCTTGGTCAAAACAGGATCCAGGGCCCCGCCCCGCCGCCTCCACATTCCTGCCACTCCCAGGTAGATGAAGGCTGTGTTCTCTGTCTCTCCCCAACCTCCCTATCCATAAACAGGCATCTTCCGCATTTCCAGAGGATTGCAGCAAAGGAGGCCTCGAAGGTCTGTGCGCGCAGACCAGGCAGAGGTGGCTGGGCTGCTGTAGTGCAGGGCCATGCCCAGCTGGAGCCGGAACAGTTCACTTTTGTCTGGAGAGCAGGGTCCCCGCCCCCTACAAGGCCGAGGAAAACTGGGGAAAGTGGGGGCTGCCAGGGCAGCCCCGGGAGGGGAGGAGAAGCCTGGCCCACACATGGGCCCTTCCCAGCCCGGACAGCCCCACGCAGACCTTTGAACTTTCTATTTATATAACAGTTTAGTGAGTTTAAGTCTCTTCCTGTATAACTGCCCATTTGCAAGCTCGCCTCTAATTAGGCTACTTGTGAGCATCACATAAAAACTACACACCAATGATGCCGGCCCACGGCCTTCACAGTGAGAAGTCGGCCCCTGTCACAACTGCTTCACTACAATTTTTACCAGGCTTTTGAGCATTGTGATTTTTGCTATTATGGTGGTTTCCTTTTCCCTTTTTGTTTTTTAGAATTTGCCTCTTCCTGTATCTGTCTCTCCTTCCTTCCTTCCTCTCTTCTTCCCTTCTTCTTTAATCATGAAAAGGAGACAAGCACCCCCACACAGAACCTAGGTCTATCAAAAAGCAACACCTAATCAACAGGGGAGGGGCACTCACAGGGCTGAAAGGCCCCTCAGATTTCGCTCTCCACCCCATCCCCTGAAAAGGGGACTCATGACATCCTCCTTGCTGGTAAACAAGTCCAAATCAAGCCACGTGATCCCCAGATACCTCAAGAATTCATTTCCCATGTTACCACAGATAAGTCTATGGGATGATTTAAACGATAGATGTTTTCCTTATCATTTTTCCTTTTTTTTTTTTTAAGAGCAAGTGGTGTCTTTGGTGCCCACAGCCATCTGCGCCTCCCTCTTCTTTCACAGACTGGTTCATGTGAAATTCAGACGCAGGTGAACATTGCTCATTCACCCAAGAATCTGAAAGAACAGGAGCTTTGGCCCTTTAATCGAGTCCAGAGCATAACCCATTAAGATCTTCTCACGGTGTATGAAATTCCGGGGTCTGTTGAGTCAGGCACGGAGCACTTCCAGACCCCCAGCCTCGGCACAGCCCCACTGCAGGTCCCCCGTGCCCCATCCTTTCCATTCACATTCTTCCTGACAAATGTGTATGTTGCTAAATGGGCACGCACTTTTTGTTTACTATAGCCTAGTGTTTGCAAATAACACAAATGCCGGTGAATGTAAAGTCTTTCTTCAGGAGGTCTTGGAAGATGAGTTTGTTCTTTAGCCTTTTTCTTCCTAGGACCTCCTGGTGGGTTGAGGGGTGGGGAGTGAGGCATGCCATCATTCTAAGCAATTGCTTACTCCCCAGGAGGGGAAGTAAACATATAATGAACATGTAATTGGTACGCTCTGGATGTCCATAGAGAGTTTGGAAAGGTACAGATTTCTATTTAAGGCAATGGCAAGCTTTTTAGTTCATCCACTATTCACATTTATGTTCCTTTTCTCTGTAGGGGTGTACAAAACACAGATGCACAACCACATAACAAATGTTTACAAACACAGATGCATAAGGAAGCTTGCCCTTCACAATCAAACAGTAAGGAGAAATTTTCCTGCAACGTGTGCACAGAGGGAAAAGGCCGGCTTAATTATGCAGACGTGTTATACTAATTCATTGATATTTCACATAATATCTACAGAGTGTCCAAGTCTACATGTTTCTTGACTGATGTGGCATATTTAGGGATCTGGAGGAAATGAGGTTTTGCATTTTCCTTAATATAATAAAAGATAGTCTCCAAAAAGGGAAGAGGAGGAGTATCTTTCTGAAAAAAGAAATCCAATCTAACAGGCCACCCCCTTTAAATATGCAATTGCATGTGCCTAAGATTAAACTGAAATTAAAATAATAAAATAAACACGTTTTTAAAAACTTAATGCCTTGTATATATGTTTAACATTTGAACTACACCCACAAAATCAATTATAACAATGTCTGTTAATGATGTTACCCACACCATACATTAGGCAAATTGTATGCAAATAGTAATGCTGTGGTTATCAGTTGCCTGCAAAATAAATTAGTGAGGCAGAGTAAAGGCTGAGTGCAGGAGCATAATATAATAGAACAGTAATTTTATTGTGATCTTTACTTTTAAATAACAACAGCGTGGTTATTAAAAAATGTAACATGTTTTTCTACAAAGCTGATAAAACCCTGCATGGTATCAAAAATGCCTTACAGATTAATACTGATACAGCATAATTTGTGGCTTCAAGGACTTATCCGGAATTGCTGTAAAATAAAATGTATTTAAGTTCTGATTATCTTGGATTTGCAACTAAAGGAGTCATGATTGGCATAATGAAGCTATTGGCTGAGAGTATGACCCTTTTCTAAAGAAGGAAGTTGCCTAAAATATCACATCAGCAAGGGAAATCCTTGTAAAAATACACAGCATTCATAGTTAACGGTTGCCACTAGTTTAACACTGCAAAAGATTTCGCACTGTCGGTCGGTACTATAGATTATTCTAACCACATTTTAAAAGGCAATAGTCAAGAGTGCAATTCTAAGTCACCACCGCCGCGCCTCATCCCCCCACCCCCACCCCATCTAATTCTGTCGGCTGTGGGGGCAAATTGATAACGTTAAAATGTTCTGACAAATTAACGATAACGTTGGTGCAGGAGGTGAAGTTTCTGCACAAGTTAATACATGTGTACATCACTATTTATGCACAAGCGCGCGCACATCTCGCAGAGCAACAACTTTCCGGCTCCCCAGCCACCTCTGCACCATCTTTCAAAAACCTCTCAGCAACAAGTTGACGACATTTGGGGAAGAGGTGACTAAACCTCTGAATCCGAGCTGGCTGCCCATTTCACAAACCTGCGGCTGCCTCCCAGTGGGGGGCGGACAGGGGCCCGACCGCTAATTAAATGTGCCTTGACGTCGGAGCGGCCAACTTTAGGGGCCAACTTCAAAACCCCTCAGTCTTGGAAGCCAAACGTCGAAGTTGGCCCGGACCCGGGGTCCCTCGCGCGGTGGCCCCCGAAGCCGCCCCTCAGCGCCCGAGTGCGGGGAACGCGGCCGGAGCGGGTGGAAGGGAAGGTGTGTGCGCCGCGCCGTGCGGGGACCGAGGTGGCGGCGGGGGCGGTGGCCGCCGAGGAAGCAGAGGGCCGCCGGTGGCCCCTTGCCACTGCCCGCTCCCCTCGGCCGGCCGCCGGCGCTGGGCACCTGGAAAGTTGGGGTATTTCGGGCAGGCAGCATTCGGTGCGCTGGGAGGCCGCCCGGCGAGCCGTTCCGGGAGAAAATCCCGGCGGAGGTAGCGCGGCTCAGCCCCCGGGCTGCACCGGATCCGATTTGGGCCAAATGCAACTCTTTGGACTTGGAGTGCCAAGCGACGCTTTCGGGACCTGCATCTCTCCCCCGGGCCGCACCTCCCCCCACCCGGGCCACCCGACCGAGGAGTCGCGAAGGCCGGGGCCAGAGGTGGCCAAGAGCAAGTAGGAGGGCGTCCGGGGCGCCCCCACCAACCCCCGGCTCCTCTTAACAAAGGCGAAAAGCCCAGCCCCGGCCCGGGGACCTGCGCAGCAAAGGAGAAAGGAAAAAATCAACACCTACCACTGCTGCTCCAAGTCCCAGTCCCTGAAAAAGTCGAATAGATCCACAGCGGCCGGGCGGCGACGGCGGCGGCGGCGGCGGGCGGGCGTCCGTCCCTGCTCGCGGCGGGTCTGCGCGGCTCTCGGCGCGGCTCGCTCGCAGCTCTCGGCGGCCCGGCTCTCCGGCCCTCCCGCCCAGCTAAAAGTGCCCAGGCCGCATCTGCGGCGGCGGCGGCGGGCGCTGGAGGTACCGGGTCCTGCGCTCCGGGGCGGCTGGGGCGGGGGCGGCGGGGGCGGCGGGGGCGGCGGCGGCCGGGACAGCGGCAGCGTCACACACTTACGCACTCACAGGGGGCGGAGCCTGGACAGCCCGAAGCCGCGACATGGAGTCGGCACGTTATCATCCTCGGATCTGGCAGGGGCTCCCCCTGCCCGCCCGCGCCGCATGGGACCCCCCTCTGGCAAAATCAGCTGGTGGGAGCGGCCGCAGAGCTGGGGACCCGGGCTCGGGTCCCGGCCGGAGGGGCAGTTGCAGGGATGCGGGAGGGTGGCCGGAGGGGCCAGGAAGCAGGCTTTAGGAAGGAGACCCTCTCTCTGAACCCCCAGCTACTCCGACCACTGGGAGTTACGGTTCAGAACCAGAAAAGAGCTCACAAACTGCCGCGGGGATGGTGGTCGACCCCCGCTGCGGCGCGAGCAGTCCCTGCCTGGGGACGCTCCTCCGGGCCCCGAGTGCAGGAGCAAACTTTGGTGGGCCCGAGGCCCAAGCATCCCTCGGGCCCGCAGCGCAG
Source organism: Camelus dromedarius (assembly GCF_036321535.1). Classification (NCBI taxonomy): domain Eukaryota; kingdom Metazoa; phylum Chordata; class Mammalia; order Artiodactyla; family Camelidae; genus Camelus; species Camelus dromedarius. The sequence continues at coordinate 26,941,732 of NC_087460.1, forward strand.
AGCACTCGGGGCCAAGAAGGAGAAGGCGGTCACCTTCACCGTCCCCGCGGCGCCGCATGTCCGCACCAAGGCCGGCCAGGCATGCGGCAGTACCGTGCAGGGCTGAAGGGCGCGTCGCGCACCTAGTAGGCCCGCATGCTCTGGGCCCTGGATTCCGTAGGCTGCAAGGGTAGGCACAAATGACGGCCCGGTGCGGTCCTTGGGTTTGGGACTGGGAGGCTGGGAAACTGGGTTGCACTATCACCTTCCCCGCACAGCCACCTCGTGCCTTGGGCAGAAGGCTTCCGCACTTTCCTCCTCTGCGAAATGGGAAATCCACTGAGTGTGTCCCACTCTCCCACCCACCCGCTGCCTCTCTCACTTCTGGCCAGAGAGTCTGTGTCCCTCCGCGTGCAGCCTCTCCCTCCCTTCAGCCTCCACTGGTGGTCAAGGACCGGGCGGATCCCTTTAGGTGAAGTCTTTGGGGAAAGGTTTCCCGGCCTCGGATGCGAGAAAGCGGTGTCGGAAGGGGCGGGACCGCGTTCTGGCATTTCGGGAGGCACTGAGACTGAGTTCGTTTGCCCAAGATCTGACATTTCTTCTAAAGGGAGAACCGAGATTAGAACCGAGAATCTGGGAAGCCGGGTTAGGCAGGGCTGAATCCAGCAGAAGGTGCTACAGCTCCAAGAGGTGAGTGACTTCAGAATCTGAGCTTGCAGGGGCCCAGAGTTTGGTCTCTCGCATTCTTTGTATGGGAAAAAAAGCACATCACTAACATACAGAAACAAGACACTGAGATACTGCAACCCTGGCAGCTGATGAAGCTTTGCTTTGTTTATTTATTTTGCATAGGACTAAGTTCTAAACAAATGCTAGTTAACTGACTTCGAGTCAACCAATGGGCAGCCAAGGGAAGATTGCATTTCAAATTGCCTTGTCAATTTGGCTACTTATAAACTCCTCAGTCAAAGACTCCAGGGCAAAAGAGCTATTGGCAAAAATGATGCCAGGGATTTTCAGATTATCTCTGTGCCTTCTTAACTGGTGGAGTTCCAGTCTTCAGCCCTAGACTCTGAGCCCTTGAGGCAGCAGGGACTGCCCTGCTCAGATCCGTGGCCCCCAAACTTAATTCACTTAGTAAATGATCCTCGAATTGGATTTGATTGCTAATAATGATTGTCACCAGGGCTAGTGCTTGATCTGCTTGAAAATCTTTAGAGGAAAACCAGAACATTTACAATTAACATTTAAATGGTGATTATGGTCACTTTGTATCTGATTCACTTTTCTTGCCAGATTACATTGATTGGGGAAAGAGAAAAAAATATCATGCGCTGGGTAAATAAATTTCCAACAGAAATAAAGCTGCTCCTTTAAGAGTTCCAGACCCCCATCACCCCACTGGTGCACTTTCTTCCCAATCAGCGGGAAGACCAAGCAGAAGCAGAGGGAGCCAGCAAGAAGCGGCACTTGGAACAGAAGTGCCTGCGGGAAGGAGAGAAGAGACAAGTGGTGCCGGCTGCAGCTTCAAAAGAGGGGCTGGGGCTTTCCCTTCCGGAGCTCAAATCCGAGAGGGAAGGCTGGGCTGGAAGGCTGGGCTGGCGGAAGGAGCTCCCACCCTCAGTCACCCTCCTGGAACAAGGATGAAGATGAGAAAGGCAGCGCTGAAGGGGCCAGGCTGGCCCTCAGGCCCAGCACTCGCTCACTGTCTGAGCATCAGCTCCTGGGCAGGGTAGAAGCTTCACCTTCTGCCCTCCTCCTCCTGCCCATCTCTGATCAGATGGAGCCAGGAGCCTTAGAACTGGGCTTTTCAGTGAATCCTCAGATATGCATCCAAGCCCTGTTCCTCTGTCACACTGGCAGGAAGGAAGGGAAAGCAGGTTGCCATAGGAGGTATGAAGGCTCTCCGGAATCAGAGCCAACTGCGGCTGTCAGACTGCATGCTCCACCATCGAGTCCCTTGGGGTCAGGTTGCTTCCCTCCCTTTCCACTCCCTGGGGCATCTTAGCAAAGGTGGAAGATTGCTGTGGGCCAACCTGTGGTCCTGGCTTTGCCCAGAAAAGAGCCTCTTTGATCTAACAACACAGCTCTCAGCTCAACCCAATATTTCAGAAGTTGCAACCTCTACCCTTGGGCCCACCTCTCTCTGTTGGCTTCTCCCATTCTCTCTGTTGAGGGCCCCTCCATACCCCACCAATCTCCTCCATTCAGAGACCTACTGGAGGACCACTAGGCCAACAGCAAGCTGTCTTTGCAGAGAGGAGAGCATCAAAACTGAGACTCCATGACCCAATCTCCTGAAGTATGAAATCAGAAATCATTCTAAGAGGCTCAATTGTATAGAACTGCTGATTCTCAGACTTTCTAAAGCAGGTTTTTTGATTTGAAGTACATTTAAAGGAGTTTAATTTGGAGTCTCTGGGCATGAATCTTTCAAAGAATTTGAAATCCTCCATTCTTAGAGTTGTAGTAAAGGCACTGTCATGCAGGGTCTGGTAGATAGTGTCTACAAATTAAGATTAATTTAAGAAAGTTTCACTGTGCATGTCAGTTCCGGGAAATGAACAGATTGACAGCATGTGATACAATGTGTCACCCTGTCATACCTCAGATTTTGACTTACAATATTAAGCGTTTGTTTCTGACCTGGTGTGTGCAGTCAGGCTGAGTTACTATCCAGGAGGAAATCGATCAAGGTTCCAGCTCATCTGAGGCAGATTGTGAAAGAACTCCATGGGCTCCCTTGGGAAACATCAGCTTCCATCACTGTGGCTCTCCCTCTGGTGGAGCAGCCTGGAGCTGTCGTAGGTCTGGCTGGAATGGACCAACGCTGACTCTGAGCTTGGGGCAGTTTCCGTACATGGGCCACAGTATCCAGGATGATCCTTGTGGAAGGCACATTTCAATCCTTTCTAACTTCAGAACGTCCATCCTTACTTGTTTCATGTCAGTGCTCTCAGAACCGGAGTCTCTGTCATCATAGCCTCGTGCAAGATCTGACACATAGCAAGTCTATCCAACCAGCCTCCTTGAAGGTGGTGATCTCAGGAGTTGATTTCACATTGGATTGGGACAATTCTCTCAACTTAGAATGCATCTCATGAATATCTACATGTAATTTTTTTTCACAACTTCTGGTTCTACCATTTTGAATTTTGGATCTCAATCATGAATCCCAACCAAAAGACTCTCCTCTTGGGTTTCCTGATTATTGTAGACAATGACCCCATTCCAGAGATCTTCCAAAGTCCCTGGGTTTCTACTGGATCCTAAACATCAAACACCATATAGTTTTATGTCAATCAACTGCTTAACTAGGTTCACAGTACTTGAACTTGATGCTATTTTCATTTTAGATGGTGCATTGCTATGATTCCTTGTACATATTTAGCATAACAGTAAACAGAAATAACACTGATTGAGCCTTTTTACTTGCCAGACAGGGTGCTCAGCATTTTACAAACATTATTTCATTCACACCTCACCATGTTTCTCTGAGGTCAGTACTACTATTATACCTATGTTGCAACAGGAAACTGAGGCTTGAAGAGGCTGAGCACTTGCCAGGCGTTGTCCTCAAGTTTGTTTGCTGCCAAAGCACATGTTGCCCCACAGCCTCCATTCCGTCTTCACAAAGGGTTTCATCTCACTGTAGCCCAGGGAAAGTCAGCAAGGAAGGGACCATTATCTCGATTTGACAGTTGAGGAAATAAGTGACTTGGCCAAGGTCACAAGGTGGTAGAGCTGAGCAGCTGAGGCCAGGACACCATCATCTAGGCACCAAGTCTGGTGCTGGTTCCACGGACCACATTATTTTATAGTCCCAAGGCTGCTCCAGTGAACTCCAGCATCCTGGGAGTCTGGGACAGCAGTGGCATCAGTTTACTGTTGGATTTAAAAAAAAAAAAAAACTGTCGTGGTGCAATTCCCTGATCTCAACTGTGGCTGAACTGGGGGAAGGCAGTTGGCTGAGCCATGCCCTCATATTAAAGAAAGTCAGCCAGATAGGCAACAGGAAGCAAGAAGATGGTGGAGTAATTCTTGCTTCATCGTTTAAGGAGACTCAGATGGGTCTTTTTCCTGGAGATTAGGAATCTAGGGCTAAGATACCTCTTTAGTTGACTGTGTGGGAGTGCATGGTGGTGGGCTGGGAGGCGTCCTGAGGAATTCTCTCCAGTGCAAGACTGTGCAGCTGGGGGACTGCAAATCTATGGCTTTCTCTCCTAACTTCTCGAAGGCTCCATTCCCTTGTCTATAAATTCAGGGGATTGGAAACACTCCAGCTCTGACATTCTATGTCTGCTTGATTTGAAGTCCCATTACACAACCTCCAAGTCCATGACTAAATGCAGATTGGTAATTTATAATGATGAGAAAGGTAAAGTGAAGATTCACCTCGATTACCCAGATCAATCATCTCCATTCCTGAAGCGGCGATGGAGAACTCTGCTTCCTGGAGCACAGAGCCCTGTCCCTGGGTTGCCTTCATAAACCCATTCAGCAGGCTGGCTGCCAAGAGTCTCTTCCAGAGCCCACTCTGCAGGGTTGAAGGGCTGGATTCCAGAGGGAAGTCAAGCATTTTCCCAGTGGCCAGAGAGGAAACCTAATGTGTATGAAAGCGCTTTGTAAATGGTAAAAAGCCGCATAAAAATGTGTTCCCTCACCATCCCTAGGGCTGCCATCTCTCAGTCTTCTCCATCAGCTGAGATCAGGTGTGCTAAATGCACTGGCTGTGCTTGTAGAGTTTTCCTTGGTTTGTAGTGGGGATTTTTTGTTTTTGTTTGTTTGTTTGTCTGGTAAATGGTCAAGGGTCCCAGAACCTGGTTAATAAGTTGCAAGTTTTGATGCTGTCAAAATAATATTAAGAAGTTTAAACTTCTTTTTCTGTGGTAATCATCTTTTGGAGGGGGTTCAGATCACTGATTTTCGTACTGAAACTTTCAGAAGAGTTTTAAGTCAGTGTCTTTGTGTAAAGCTTCCTGGTTCTTAGTATCATGTGAAATTTTATTTTTCTATTAAGTTGTTAACAATCAGATCATTAGCAATGGCTATAGAAGAAATGACTGCCTCAAGTAAACTTCTAGCTGCTCTGACTTTCTATTTTCAGAAGGCAGAATGCATTGGTAAGTCTCTCAAGCTTTGAACTGCTCTTTTCTTCAGCTTCATTGAGGTGTAATTGACAAAATTTGTATATATTAAGGTGTACAAAGTGATCGTTTGATATACGTATATATCCTGAAATGATGACCACAATCAAGCTAATTAGCACATCCATCACCTCCCACAGTTACCATTTTGTGTATGTGTGTGGTAAGAACACTTAAAATCTACTCTCTTAGCAAATTTCAAGTATACAATATGATATTATTAACTATGGTTACCATTCGATCTGTATGTTACATCTCTGTACATTGGATCCCCAGAATTTATTCATCTGGTAACTGAAAGCTTCAGGGATGGATCAGCAGTACAATCAGTCTGGTTGTTCCACGGGGGAAGGGAGAGCAGAGGCCTCAGTCTGGGGAAATTTTGCTTAATCACCTGACCTCCCAGGAATGGCTGCTCCAAAGAGGCCATGTTGCCCTGCCACTCGGTGGTTGCTGCTTCCTCCTTTCATGGCAACTGAAGGAGATCAGGATGATGGGGGAGAGACTCAGGGTGGGCCTGGATTACTGCAGATGCGTGGCTGAGAAGGCTTTAGATCACTTACCCAATGGCCCCTCTTAGGCTCTTTCTCCCCTAAACCTACAACTAACTCAATGAATCAGATGCCTCTGGATCCACTGCAAATGAAAACATAATCTACTGTGAAGGGGAAAGTAGGTCCCCCTGATGGTCTTCTTAGCTTTGCTATAAGGGATCCAATGAAAAGATGTCTTCCAATGCAAAGTTCCTTCACTGACTTCTGAGAGACTATAGCCAAGAAGAGAGCCACATCCCTGACCAAGCTGCACTTCGAGGCATCACACTTGAGCCTCAGTCATCCTTATGTCAACTCCCCACACTTCCTGACTCTACTTATCAGATCATGACATTACATTACTTAAATTTAAATTTATCAGCAGGATGATGTCTCCAAGATCACCTTGTTCTTTTCTGCCAGCACTTGGTTTTCTATATCATAGAATCACAGAATATCAGCACCACCAGGAACCCTACTATCTCTATGCCAACAGAGGTCCAAATGGCTCAGGAAGATCACACAGCAACTTATATCAGAGTCAGAACCATAACCAGGTCCCCTAAGTCTCAGTCACACACCCAAATCATGCAATCCTAACATCTTAAACCATCACATCTTGAATCATTCTTAATTACATCATAAAATATTTGTTCTTTGACCTATTAATTAAGGAAAATCTTAACCTTTGGAGAAATATGCAAATTTCCACCCAAGGGTCTATAAGATAATTGTTGATGTTTTGGTTTCGGTTTTGGTTTTCTTTTTGAGGATTGATAGTCTCTCTAGTCAATAATTGTCAGCAAGTGTTCATTAAGTTCCAAAAGGTCCCAAGTTATGGCAACACTTTGCCCCATAGCAATGCTTGAAAAGAGAAAATGGTAAGCTCTACTTAGACAAGACATGCAATTCACCTTATTGAAAGCCAGCCTTCCTGGAATGAATTATACTGGCTCTATTGGGTGTAAAGTGCCAAAGCAGTTCTCAATTAAAGAATAAAACCAAAAGCAAAGCCACAGGCTCTGGAGAGGGAAATGTTCTGGCCGTACTTCCATTTTCCATCAACCTCATTAATAGATGTATGTCTTCTCCAACATGGTATCCTTTACATGGCATCTGTGGGTTATAAAAATCTTGCCAATATAGGGCCTATATGCAGGCTGTTTTCTGTGTCCCCAAATCCATCCGCTGATTTGTATCAGAATAGAATTTTTCCCTACCCCTTCTGATTTGCTGAATTATGTTTGGGCAAATGTTTTGCCCAGACCAAACGGCAGCCATATTCTCTCTCTGCATTTGAGGTAGATAAGCAAAGCATGAGAGACAAATGTGGTGTGTGTGAAGAAAATCTTTAAAAAAAATCTTTTGATCTCATATTCAAGAGCTAGTGAAGGATGGACATGATACCTGGTATTTTCCTTCCATTTTCACACGCCACAGTTTGGGTTAGAGTATCTGCCTTCAATCAAAAGCACATTTTTAGTGAGTTTTTTTTTTTTTTTTACAGATTCATTAACCTGTATTAATAAGCCTCCAAGTAGCCAGTTAGAATCTACACACTCACCAAAGTGTAATTTTTCAAAGTTCACTGATAAAATGATGATTGAAACTTTCTGTAAGAATTGTGTTCACAATTAACATTTTCTAAGGTTGAACAAATATCAGGACAGTTTATAGAGACAAGAAGTTCACAGTCTCCACGAGACTTGAAGATAATCATAAAATAAGGAACAAACTTCTCACAGTAAGTCCATTAGTTAAGGACCTGGTGTAATATATAAACTGAGGATTTCTATACAAGCAGGGAGAATACATAAAACTTCTAAAAGTCTTTTTTTAGAGTTCCCAGGTGCCAAAGAGTGTGCCTGCTGATGAAACAAAAACTATGGTGGGTAGCATTACCTGGCACTTTGAGCCACACAAATACATCCTAAATAAACTCTGATGTAACAACATGTCAGTATCAGTATCAATATTGATACACGGATGTATACAATTTGGGAAATGGCTGAAAACCTCACAGAAACTTTTAACTAAAAATATGTTCTAATCATGGAATGCTAAAGCTGCAAGGAACCTTGAGGATTATAGATCGATTTATGGCATTTTTCAGCAAACAAAAAAAGATCAGAGAGGGAAGACGAGCAGAACACAGTTTGAAAGCTTTGTAAGGAACAGAGTCAAAATTCTAACCCATGACTCCTGCTTCAAGCCCAGTACTCATTCCTCTGCCTCACCCATAGTTGGCATCCTGCAGATGTAAGTCCTCCAAATGAAATATCCAAAAATAGGGGAGGGCTTGGGTCCACAGCCATGTGAAGAAACAGTATTCATTCATGAGTTGTGTTTATAAAATATTTATAATAATCCAAAAGTGAGTTTCTTTTTCTGAAGGTAAAATGGATATTACACAATTATATAAGCAGTATCATCAGAACTACACAAAACAGATGCAAAGGAAGAAGACTAGAAGCAAATGCACCAAAAAGTAAATAGTAGTCTCTGGAGGTCGGTGAGGGAGTGACATTTGGATGATCTTTTTTTCTCTACATTTCTGTGTTTTCCAATTTTTTTTTTATAATTCTCCTGTATTACCTTTTAAACTGAAAAACAAACTTTCAATAAACTTTCATTTAAAAAGGCTTACTTCTGTGGTTGGATTGGGCTAGGGTCTCCTCAGAAGCCCCCGGGGCCAATCCCCACTGGACATCAACAACCTGCCTCCTTCTCTCTAAGGGATGTAAATTAGGAGCAAGGGCCTCAGTGAGATACATCCTGGGAAGAAGAGGTGGAAAGGACAATGGATCTCAGGAAGACTCCATCAAAGAAGCTGATAAAGGTGGGGGAAGCCAGGAACAATGTCCTTGTCACACCTGATTCAAACTGTTTAGAGCGCCATATATTCATATTAATACCGAAAACTCAGCAAAGATTCCTAAAATAACTGCGCAGCAACTCAAGTCTGCAATCAGAAAGTATCAACGTGAAGAAATTTAAGTCTGCTTATCCGAGAAAAGGCTTAAGACCGTGCGTTACCGCAGGTTTTCCCTTTATTTCCTACAAGGGTAGGCTCAGTTTTTTCTAACTTATATTACTGTATTTATCCTTTTTTCCTGTTTTTCCCATCAGAATGATAGCTTCAGAAAGAGAGGTATTTTTTGTCTGTCCTTTGTTTCTTTTTCTTTTTATTTAGAAATGATTTTAGACATATAGAACAATTACAAAAGTAGTACAGAGAGCTGCTATATACCCACCACTCAGCTTCCCCTAATGTTAACATCTTATATAGCCATATTAAAGTGATCAAAACCGGAAATTAAAATTAGCACAGTACTAGTAACTGAACTACAGAAATTATTCACATGTCACTTTTCCCCCCAATGTCATTTTTTCTGTTCAAGAATCCAATCTGGGACCTCACATTGCATTTAGATATCCTGTCACCTTAATCTCCTCCAATTTGTGACGGTCCCTCAGTCTTTCCTAGACCTTCGTGACCTTGATATTTTTGAAGAGTACTTATGACTTATTTTGAGAATATCCTCCAATTTGGGTTTGTCTTGTTTTCTCATGGTTAGATTGAGGTTATGCATTTCTAGCAAGAATATCATGTAATACTGAACCTTTCTCAGGGCATGATATCTTGGGATTCAAGATGCTAACGTGTTATCGCTAGTGATGCTAACTATGATCACCTGTTTAAAGTGTCTGCTGAGTTTCTCCACGATTAAGTAATCATTTTTTCCCCTTGTAATTAATAACTACCTTGGGGGAAGATACTTGAAGACTATGGAAATAATCTGTTTCTCCTCAAATTTTGGCCCACTAATTTTAACCTCCATCAGTGGACTCTCCAGCAACAATTATTACTGTGGTGTTTTCATGGTGATTCTCTATTTCCCTCTTTTCTTCTGCATTGATTAACTGACACAGTTCCCTAAGGAAGAGCTGCTCTCCCATTTATTGAATTATTTATACCATGCATGGACTTCTGCATACTTATTTTATGAGTTATAATCCAATACTACTGTTATTTGTTTCCTTTCTCAGACGGTTCCATCTTTGGCCATTGGGGGCACTTTCAGTTTGAAACCTATTTTCCTTTTTACCTGCACCATCCTTTCGGAGCACTTCTTTATTTTTAGTCATCACAAGATGTTCCAGGCTTGTCTTGTATTTTCTTTGCCCTAGCTCTGGAATCACCCACTTCTTTGAGGATCCCTGATTCCTTTTGTGTGAGCAAGGTATTTAGAAACCAAGATCTGTAGAGTAGCTCAGGAGCAAAGCTCATTGCTACTGGGGTATCATTGCTCCTAGATCCTCTCTATAGATAGAGCTAGGAAGTGTGCATGCGTGTGTGTGTGTGTGTGTGTATGTGTGTGTGTGTGAATTGTCTGTTCATGTCTTTTTTCCATTATTATTTTGGCTTCTTGGTAACTTGTTCCTCAATTTTTAAGAGTTCTTTATATAATAAGGACATAAGCCTTTTTTTCTATGGTAGACATTGCAAATATTTTTCTCCCAGCTTGCCTTTTATCTTTGACTTTGTTTACAGTGTTCTTTGCCATGTTTTTTTTTTTTTTTGATTGTATGTCATCAAAGTAATTGATCTTTTCTTTTATTGCCTCTGGATTTTGAGTTGTATTTAGAAAGGCATTCCTTACCTCAAGCGTAAAGAGGAATTTGCCTAATATTCTTCCAGTGCTTGCATGGGATCATTTTTGACATTTGGATCCCAATCCATTTAGAGTCTGTTCATGTCTTTTATGTGAGATGAGGATATAATTAATCTTTTTTTCAAAAGATTTCCCAGTTTTCCCAGAAATACTTATGAAAAAGTCCATCTATATCCCATCTTTACCCAAATGATTTGAGGTAACACCTTTGTCACATGTTAAATTACTGGTTTCTTCAGTGTTTTCTTCACAAATGGATAATGAATTTTGTCAAAGGCTTTTTTCAGCATCTATGGAGGTTCTCGTATGATTTTTTTCCCCTACATCTCTTAATAAACTGGATTAATGGATATTCTATTATTGAACCAAACTTACATGCCTGGAATAAATCTTATGTGGTCATGGTACATTATTTTCATAACATGGTATTGGATTCTGTTTGCTAGTGTTTTATTCAGTATTTTTGCATTATTATTCATGGGTGATGCAGCTCTCTATTTTAGTTTCCTAATATTGCCTTCATCTGATTTACGTATCCATGTCATAGTCACTTCATAAAAGGAGCTTTAAAGTTTTCCTTCCTTTTCAATACTCAGGAATAATTTATAGCACATTGGGACAAACCAGTATTTGAAACTTTGGTAGAATTCCCCTGTAAAATCATCTGGGCCTGGTGTTTTGTGGATTTTTTTTAGAGGGGGTGATAAATCCTTAAAATTCCTCTCCTCCTTCTATTTAAGATTTAAGCTTTCTAAATCAAAAGATGAAAAAGCTCATTTTAGTAACCTGAATCTTCATAAGAAATCATCCATTTCATTTCAGTTTTCAAGTGTATTTACATAGGTCTGAAAAGTAATATATTCGGTTTTATTTAGATTTCCACTTCTCATTGCTGGTTTTGTACAATTTTACTTTCTCCTTTTTCCCCCTTTAGTTATTGATTTAACTATTTTGATGATTTTAAGATAATAACCTCCAATGATACTGATTTATTATGTCTACTCTTTTTCTATTCTCTGCTTCGTAAATTTCTGTTTTTAACTTTACTAATTTTTTTCCTTGTTCACTTTTGAGGGGTTTGCTTTTATTTATTTTTCTGGGGTTTTTTTGAGCTAAGCATTTATTTTATTTTCGTTCTCATTTTTATTGATAAAAATATATAGTGCAGTGAATTTTTCTCTGATCACTGTTACAAATGCCTTCTATAGATTCTGAAATGTAGTGTTTCAATGTAGTTATTTTATTATTTTAACTCTGTAATGTCAGTTTTCACTGTCTATTCACTCAAGAGTTGTTTAATAGAAGGTTTTCTTAATTTCAGATTGAAAAGAATTTTTTATTTTTTGTTTTGTTAACAATGTCTAATTACACTGTAACTAGAGAGTGTTGCTTGTTATATTTTTATTTTATGGCAGTTACTGATATTTTCTTTGCTTTCCAGTATTGGTCAATATCGTGCCTGTGCCACGATTTATTGAGATAATGTGTATTTGCTATTATAAGGGAATTCAATATATCCATAAAATCCACCCAACTGATTCTGTTGTTTAGGTCTTCTTTCTACCTACTTAGTTTTCCCACTTCGTCTTTTTTTGTACTGGGAGTGGTTTATTAAAGTCTCCCATTATTAGTGTCATCTTAAGTAGTTTTTCTTCATGAAGGTGATCGAGGTCTTATTTGATGCATAAATAATCATAAATGATATATCTTTATTATGAATTATGACTTTTAGCACTCATATGTATCCTTATGTCTATAACAAACCCACTTGAAATATAAATAAATGAATAGGTTAAAAGTAAAGTATAGACCAAACAACCCAATCCAAAAATGGGCAGAAGACCTAAACAAGCAATTCTCCAAGGAAGACATGCAAATGATCAATAGGCACATGAAAAAATGCTCAATATCACTAATTATCAGAGAAATGCAAATCAAAACTACAATGCAAATCAAAGACATGCAAATGATCAATAGGCACATGAAAAAATGCTCAATATCACTAATTATCAGAGAAATGCAAATCAAAACTACAATGGTGTATCACCTCACACCAGTCAGAATGGCCATCATTCAAAAATCCACCAATGACAAATGCTGGAGAGGCTGTGGAGAAAAGGGAACCCTCCTTCACTGCTGGTGGGAATGCAGTTTGGTGCAGTCACTGTGGAAAACAGTATGGAGATTACTCAAAAGACTAGGAATAGACTTATCATATGACCCAGGAATCCCACTCCTGGGCATATATCCAGAAGGAACCCTACTTCAAATAGACACCTGCACCCCAATGTTCATAGCAGCAATAATTGCAATAGCCAAGACATGGAGACAGCCTGAATATCCATCAACAGATGACTGGATAAAGAAGATGTGGTATATTTATGCAACGGAATACTACTCAGCCATAAAAACCAACAGCATAACGCCATTTGCAGCAACATGGATGCTCCTGGAGGATGTCATTCTAAGTGAAGTAAGCCAGAAAGAGAAAGAAAAATGCCATATGAGATCGCTCATATGTGAAATCTAAAAAAAAACAAAAAAAAAACAAAAAAACAAACAAAGCATAAATACAAAACAGAAACAGACTCATAGACATAGAATACAAACTTGTGGTTGCCAAGGGGGCGGAGGGTGGGAAGGGATAGACGGTACTTCAAAATTGTAGAATAGATAAACAAGATTATATTGTATAGCACAGGGAAATATATGCAAGATCTTATGGTAGCTCACAGAGAAAAAAATGTGACAATGAATATATGTATGTTCATGTATAACTGAAAAATTGTGCTCTACACTGGAATTTGACACAACATTGTAAAATGATTATAAATCAATAAAAAATGTTAAAAAATAAATAAATAAAAGTAAAGTATAGAGACAGATATAACATGAAGCCACTAACTAAGGGGAAGCTATATTAATTTCAGACAAAGGAGACTTCAGAATATTATCAGGGATAAAAAGAGATATTACATAATGATAAAAAGTCTACTCTTCAAGAAGACGTAACAATCTTAAATGTTTCTATACCTAAAAATAGAACTTCAAAATACATGAGGCAAATATACTGATCAATTTGAAAGGACTGCAGACAGATCCATACTCAGAGTTGGAGATGTCAATGTTCCCCTCTCAGTAACTGATAAAAAAAAGTAGGCAGACAATCAGAAAGTATATAACTAGCCTGAATAATACTATCAACCAACTGTACCTAATTGATATGAATAGAATGTTTCACCAGCAACAGCAGAATTTACATTCTAAGTGCACATGGACTACTCCTCATGATGGACCATATTCTGAGCCATAAGACAAAATTTAACAAATTTTAAAAGAATAGAAATAATGAAAGTATGTTCTTAGACTATAATGGTTTTTATATAGAAATCGATAACAAAAATATGTGGAAAATACCCAATATTTAGAAATAAAACAACACACTTCTAAATATCCCATGGGTCCATGAGGCATTCTCGGGGGAAGTTAAAAAGGTATTTTGAACTGGATAAAATTAAGAGTACAACATATCAAAATCGTCGGGACACTGTTAATGCTGTGCCAGAGGAAATTTCATAACATTAAATATATAAATTAGAAAAAAGAAAGATCTAAAATCGCTAACCTGAGATTCCACCTTAGATAATTAAGACAAAGAAGAGCAAATGAGACTCAAAGCAAGGAAAAGGAAGTAAATAATAAAGATTAGAACAGAGATCAGTTATATTACAAACAGAAACACAATAGAGAAAATCAATGAAACCAAAGGATGGTTCTTTGGAAAGAGTAATAAAACTGATAAAACTCTAGCCAAGAAAAAACCAACAAGAAGAAATGTTTTCTACTGTGTTACATTTAATGCTTTATGGCTTGAAATCTACCTTGTCTGATATCAGTATGACTATCTCTTGATTTCCATTTGTCTGCCATTCTTTTATTTATCCCTTTATTTTCAGCCTTTCCAAATCAGGTTGTTTTAGGTCAAGCTTTGTATGTGGCTTATAGTTGGACCTTCTGTTGTGTGCCAATTAAAGTGTTATGAATTAATGAGTTACTTGCATTTACTGCTATGACTGATTTTTTCCTCAAATCTGCTTTAATATTGTATCATTATGTTTATATTGCTGTATTTTCTGTGTACTTCTCTACAAGTTATAAATTCTTTTCTTTTTAAAATAAGTTTCTTCTATTATTTAGGAAGGCTTGTATTTTTATTCTAGTATATACCCTTGTTGTTGCACTTCATATTTATCTAATCTTTTGCTAGTTGGTTTACCTGTTTGTTTGTTTTCCAATTCCTTTAACACATACCTATTGCCTATATAGCACTTACTTTTTCCTGTTTTCTCTTTTATTCATCTTCTTCCTCCCAGCGTTAGTTGCATTATTTCTACTTTGTCATAGTATGTATTTTGTGTATTAATGGTCTACCATCATTCTTACTTTTTCTCTTACGTATATTTTAATATGCTCACCATTAGTCCTTTTGCAGAAGTGTCCCAGTCATACCTTGATTGGCTGCAGCTCACCCCCTAGTAAATTCCTCAAAGTGAGCTGATGAGTTTAGAATTCCCTGAGTTCTTGTATGTTGAAAACTGTTTTTCTATAGTTTGAAACTTAAAGAACAACCTGGTTGGATATATCTTCCTTGGTCCATACTTTCATTGCTCTTTTAAAAAATGTTTCTCCATTGTTGCCCTGCTTTATATGTTGGTTTTGAAAAGTCTGTGTCAGTCTAATGGTTTTTATAAGTTAATTGATCGTTTTGCCTGGAGGTCTTAAAGATTTTATTTTTGTTTTTGAAATATAACAGCTTTATCAGGTCATGTCTTGGAGTTGATCATTCTCTGTTAGTTTCCCTAGGTACTAGGGGTCAAGTCAGGTCTTTTTCTATTTCTGGGAAGTTTTCTTATTTTACAGTTTTAAATCTTAGCTCTGTATCAGTGTTTTTGCTTTTTCTTCTCCAGGGACTCCAATAATACAAACATTATTCCTTCTTTGCCTCTCTTGCCTTTCCACTATCTTCTCTCTGACCATTTTTCCTTATTTCTTTATGGTGTGTTTATCCTCTTGGTTTTTTCCCCCTGCCTTTTTCAATGCCTCTTTGCAAATTTTCATTTCAACCTATTCTCTCTTTCTTGGGCCCCTTGTAATTTATTTTTCTTTTATGAGATCATTTTGTCTTTTTCTTTTATTTATTTCCAAAACCCACAGACAACTTTTTATTTCTCCTTGTTTTCAGGTCATTGTTACTTTTAGTTTTTTAATTTTTGATTCAACGTGTTTTGTTAAAGCCTTAAGAGCTTGTCTGAGCATATTTAGTTACGTTTTTTGTGCTTCATGTTTTGTCTTGTTTTGTTTGGAGGGGGCTATTACCCTCAGTTCATATATATTTTATTTCCTGATTTTCTGCCATAGCTTTCTTCACTTTTTTGTTCATTTTTTTCTTTTTTGTTCATTTTTATGGTATTAGGGCATTTGACAAGACTTCTAAATTAATGGCATTGCTATGGACTGAATTATGTCCCCTCAAAATTCATAGGTTGAAGCCCTAACCCCAGTGTGATTGTATTTGGAGAGAGGGCCTTTAAAGAGGCAATTAGGTCAGTTGAGGTCACGGGTAGAGTCCAAAAAGAAGAAGAAATCTCTCTCTCTCTCTCCACGCACTCACTGAGGAAAGGCCACGTGGGGACACAGTGAGAAGGCAGCTAACTTCAAGCCAACAGGAGAGCCCTCATAAGAAGCTGAACCCTGCCAGACCTTGATCTTGAACTTCCCAGACTCCAGTACTAAGAGAAAATTAATCTCTATTGTTTAAAAGCCACTCAGTCTATGGTGTTTGTTACGGTGGCCCGAGCTGACTTAATGCAGGCACCTTCTGTCAGTGTAGCAAAGTTCAGGTAATTCCGTAGTGGTGGTAGGAGTTGGGAGCTTTTAGATTTTGTCGTTTTCTTTTGTTTTGCAAGACCCTAAATTTCCATCCCCACTTTCTTCTGTATTCCTTTTGACTACCCAATTGCCAAATGATTCTTCTCACTTCCTGCTTGGGTTTTCTCTCCCCTGCCAAAACTATGTGTTTTGAAAGCTGTTCCTTCACACCCTGCCTGTCCTTTTACATCATGCCTACTTGTTTAAATAGGGCTTGACCATGGTTTTTAAACTATGTGTACCCCTCTAAATCATGTATAATTTGAAGTTCCTTCCTTATAATTCATGCTCTGATCTTCCTAGAAACTTTTTCTTCTAGTATTTTCAGACTTAGCATCTACTACCCTCTGGCAATAGATTTAAAATAAACTTAGGGACTTTTGCTAACTTCTCTTCTGTCTTCCTTTAAGTTTTTCTTATCTGTCTTGCTTGCCATAGAGCTCTGCAGAAAGCCAGCCATGGGCCAGAACTATGAGCGATCACACGGTGGGAACTGGTGAATTTTCTCTTTTCACTTACAGTTATTTGAAGTTTGGGCACATTCTCTGTCTTCAAGTTATGCTAAGGGTATGGTTTTCAGGTAGATTCCCTTTTAACCTTTTTTTTTTAAATCAGTTTGGCAGCATATATTAAGAGGCAGGTAGTTACGCTGTAATCATTGTTGTAATCTACCTGATGTCTGTCTGTGTTTATCTTTTAAAAAGCAATTTAAGGATGCTTTTTATGCCAACTTGGAAAAAACTGACTTCGCTTCCTTTTGTGGAAGAGAGTAGTAAGGACAACAATGTTGCTACAATTCAATAGAGACTAAAGCGAATAAAGTATGAAGATTTAAAATTAGGGTGGGAGGACTGCCCATTAGCAATGCACAATTCAAATTTTAGATATAAAAATGATGCCTCATGGAAAACAAATCTACTGCCAAACTCCTCCTTCAGAAATACTTGATATAGCTTCTTTGGAAAACTAAGGGGTGGAAGTCATCAATATTTATAAGGAAAAGGGTCTCGACCTTCCTGAAACTGTCATGCAGGCTTGTGTTACATAGTCGCTGGGAATGCCTTTGGCAGAAGGTAACCAATATCTGATGACTATTGGTTGAAGCTACAAGGATATCTACTGTTAACTTAAAAGAAGGTATGAAGCTCAACAGGGCCTTCGTGGACTGAGGCTCTTTCCATCTCTCTGCTCTGCAACACTCAAAGGTTTGCCTATTGTATATGAGTGTGTGTGTGTGTGTGTGTGTGGTGAGTTCTTATCACCTCATGGTCACAAGAAGGCTGCTCTAGCTTCAGATATTTTGTCTGAATTTTAGCAGGAAGAATGAAAAGGGGACGTCATACGTGCCTTTTTATCAGGAAACCACAAACACTCCTCCAAGTTCTACAACAGATTTCCCCTATGTCTCATTGACTCACGTGGCCAAACCTACCTCCAAGGACCTAGCTTTCCAGTATCTACAGGCAGCAATAAAAAGGGAGTTGAAAATGGCTGTGGAATTTCCCAACCAACAATGTCTGCTAATAATTCCAGAATAGTTGCCACTAGTAGTTCTAGAAAAGACATCGAAAGATACCTTCAGTTCAGGTGCTTCCAAAATAACAGCAATTGTCACTAACACTTTGAGACACTTACTCCCTATAAGCAAGATATGGAGTTTCAAAGCTTTTCTCCTTCTGAGCAGTCTATTGTATTTAGGCCTAATGTGACTTAAGGAAGGGGTACAAAGCCACATCCACATGTATGGGTGTTTAGAAAGATGACACAGGGTGTTCAGTGGAAGTGTGGAGAGTTTGCATGTAAGGCACAGTGTGTTGAGACAGTGGCATTGTCTGACCTGAGTGATTAAGAGACTGAGAATGTCACTGTGACATTGTGTCACTGAAGAAAAGTACAGAAAATGACTTGGTTCCTTGTTGACTCTCACCAATTGATAATACCTAGAGCACACTGCAGATTCTAGGCACAGACTTGTAAAGGCTGTTAGTGGCTTATAAGCTCTCAAAACAAGGGAACTTGACCAGGGAGCAACAGTGCATCGCAATAGAATTTAGAAGGTCGAAGAAACCAAACCGCTTTTCATAAATTCTTAATTGAAAAATTGAGTACGGAAACTGACTGAGGCATTACCATTAATATATAACACTGAAGAACCCTCCCACTATTCCTTTTAATATGATCCATCTCCTTATTCATCTGTTTTGACTTCAGTGTAAACTCCGCCAGCTGGCATCCTAGTGGAATATAAACATTCTATAGTTATTAAACAACAACAAGTCATATATCACATATGACAGAAAGATAAACAATGAACAGTTTCTTTGTTCTTTTAGAGGAATAGCAATACTCTTTCTCAATAATAAGAATCCAGTATAAGTCTCTCTTATTTTATGCTGTGCAAGACTGTTTCATTTTATCCTTGCAAGAAAACAGGAGGTGTATCATTGTGCCTACTTTGCAGATGAAAAACATGAGCTAAGAGAGGGGAAGTGACTTGTCCGAAGTCCCCTGGCTTCCTAGTTAAAGCAATGAGGCTTGCCTTCAGATTTCCTGAGTCCACATCCACTGCTCTCTCCACCCTTTCAGGCTGTTTCCTGGACCACCTCTTGGTTCAGGTTTTTGAAATGAAGTGCTTCTGACTTGTTTACTTCTTCTGTTGTGCTAAAAGCAACTTGAAGTCACAACCCTGTGGTCCACTTGGGACCAGTATTTCCAGAATTAATCCAGTATCAAATGTTTTGGCCTACTGTTCCTGTCAGTAAAGAAGACATCTTGTCATCCTGTACTAGCTCTCACTCTTTTCCAGTTGGACATAAATGAGACAGTGCACTTGCAGAATGATCAAAAGCAAGGGCTGATTTCCCACAGAATAATCACAGTACTATTTACCTATAAAAGCAAGATCAACAGACAATGCCAAAATAGAAAACCCTGATATTTCTGTCATATCCATGTCAAGTCAGATGAAACCAATATAGAAAAAACAGACTCCACTGTTAGGCTGGCTTCTTTATTCCCCTTAATAATAGCAAGGTGAAACCAAAAGCATCAAGAAGAATGGTAAAATTCGCATTAGGCAATGAAATCGTTCAACTGAGATACTGCTCAAAGGTATTTACCAAGAATATTTTTTATGAACTTCTCTTAAAAAAACCCAGAGTAAAGAAGTAAGAATGAATTTCACCAAAGTTTACAATCAACACCAGCTTCCTAGTTTTTCTTGGATGAACATGACCTTATTGTATTTTAAGTTTATATAATCCTACCAAACGGGACGTTTAGTCTCCAAGAAAAAATCCTATTAAAAGGCTAAATAAGTTACTTGGACAATACATAATATCTCCCTAAGTATTTTTCTCAAATACAAAGATTCACTTTTCTATTTAAAAAAGTGTCTAAAGAAGAGGCATTTGAAGTTTTCACAGATAGCTGCAGAATGGTTTGCTAAGTTAACCGTGGTATAAACACAATTTGTTTGGTTCACTGTGACCATTCTTCAGAGATGCCAACTCATGCAGATGTGCTGAAATGCTCTTTTGCTTTGCCCTCTAGAATGCAACTGTTCTTTAAGTAGAGTTGATTTATGATATTGCATTAGTTTTAGGTATATAGCATAGTGATTCAGGATTTTTTTTTCTGCAGATTATATTCCATTATAGGTTATTACAAGATTGGGGTATAATTCCTTATGCTATATAGTAAATCCTTGTTGCTTCTCTATTTTATGTATAGTAGTTTGTATCTATTAATCCCAAACTCCTACTTTGTCCTTCCCCCACCTCCCTCTCCCGTTTGGTAACCATAAGTTTGTTTTCTATATCTGTGAGTCTGTCTCTATTTTGCATATAGATTCATTTGTATTTTTTTAGATTCCACATATAAGTGATATCATATAGTATTTGTCTTTCTTTGTCTGACATATTTCACTAAACATAATATTCTCTAGGTCCTTCCATGTTGCTGCAAATGGCAATAGTCCATTCTTTCTTATGGCTTAGAAACTAGAATGCAACTTTTAAAGCATTTCACCCAAATCTCTATATCTGACAGGTATTTTTATTTGAAAAATAGAACAAAAATGAGTAACACAGGAAAATTAAGAAAATAGAGGTCAACTTTTTTTCTTCTGGTCTCTTAACTTTACATTCTCTCTACTGTTTCAGCAAGATTGGCCTCTTTTTTTCACTGCTGCAACGTCGGCTAGGTAACTTTTGTAACAGCTCCATATAGAAGATGTACATGCTTCTTGGCTTAAGTCTGCTGGTGCATGCATGATTCAACACCGAATGGCGATTGCAGCCAACTCTCAATTACCCATAAAGGGGAGAGGAATTGTAGTACAGAGAACTCAAAATGTCTGAGAAGCCCAGAGTCATTTCTGTGTGGCTTTGGAAGTGTACTATCTTAGCTTAGAACACTCTATCTTTTCATTTATCCTACTTTCCTAATTCTGTTTTACATTTTTAACTTTAGTCAGTATCCCTACTAAACGAGACTGTACATAATTCCAGTCAGTGGGGAAAGATGGTCTGGGAGAAAGGTGAATAGGGTTGTGGGAAGCTGATGTAGGCATTAAAAAGTGGATGCAAACAGTTCACACAAAAGATAAGGCCTATGCGGAGAGCTGAGAGCTGACTCTTGGATACTACACGCAGAAGGCGAGAGTTATGCCCGCTCACCCTTGTCATGACTTCATATCTGTGGGGAGAGCCTTACCATCTCCAGAAAGCACAAAATATTTCTCTATGTATCTAAGTTCCTCATTGCATTATTTTGCTTATGATCATTTATACCTAAAAATGACATATTCCACTAAGGAGCAAAGTGAAACCAAAAACATCAAGAAAAACTGTACTATTAGCATTAGGCAATGAAAGCATTCAAATGAGATTCTGCTTAAAGGTAAGTCGGTAAAGATTTAAATAAGCTCAGCCAGAATTCCAAACATAGAAGGGAAATAAGATTCAATACTCTTTGCATAAGCAGGGGAGATTTTTACAAATAAAAGCACATCCTGCATTATGTGTGCTTCTGCAAAGTGTTTAAATTCTGTGGCTTAGATAGCTGTGTAAAGCTTAATGAGAAAAAGGTAAACTCGACTCGGGTCATGGCTGTCTACCGGGGCCTTTTCAATGCCAGACAACCCAAACCCAAGGCAGCCATGCCTCCCAGTGCTTGCACTCGGCCTCTCGTGTTCTATTCTAGCTAGTGTGGTCTCAAATTATCAGGGTGGCTGCCGGAACTGGGATTTCCTTTGTTACCAGATCCATGGGTTAGCTTGAAATTCCTCCTGTCCAGTTTTCAATTTCTTTTAATTAACTTTTCCAGCCATGATTCCTAGGTACTTGAATGTGTAAAATTATCAGAAGCTCCATTCAAGAAGGCACAACTTTAAAGGAGAGACAGAGGCATGATAAAATTGCCTATAGAAATATAAATCAATTAGAGGAACTGTCTGTTGGAATCAGAGGGCAGCACAGAGCTTAGCTGCCAAAACAATTCCAGGCTTAAGTGTTTGCCGTATCTTTTATTCCAGTGACACACCGATCTTTGGATTAAGCCTCCTTTCAAAAACAGTATCCAAGATGTTCTTGGAGATTTCTTGTCACTGAGGAGCTGATGCCTGACATATTTATTTCATAAAGTAAGAAATAACACCATGTGAAAATAGCTCGAATGAGTGTTATCTAGCTCCTTTCCTGGCAATGAAATGACCCTGCCTTGTTTTGTTCTGGGAAACCTGCCAGGTGAGCTTTGAAAGGCGAGCAGGGCTGAGGTGACTGTCCTGGCTGGGAGGTTCATTCTGACACATAAAAAGGAGCTGCTCAAGTCCTGGGTGGAGACGGAGGCCCAGCAGGAGGCACACAGTGTGCTTCTCATCATTTGGTGGAGACCGACTTAGTCCGACTTCAACGAGATCTGGGCTCACACAGTCCCTCTAGGCCTTCACACCCGGAGACCTGGTGGGAATCCTAGCGCTGTCACTTGCTAGCCTTGTGACCTTGGGGAAGCTACTACACCTTCCTCGGCTTCACATCCCTCATCTATAAAGTAAGGGTAATAGTAGTTAGTCTCACGTGTGAATCTCAGGCCTTAAACACAGGGGTGCAAAATTTATGACTTCTTTTGCTATAAATCAACTTAATTCCTCTTCCTGATCCTTATTTTGCTCGGTGGCAGACACATCATCCCAGTCAGTTCAGGGGTGCTCTCTCCTCACCTAGCTTTGGGGTTCCAGGGAGAAGTACCTCCGGTCCTCAGCAGGCACCATCTTCCCCTGCCGGCACCCACACAAGCTGCCACTGCTCCGGCCCTCACGCCCCACTGTGGGCCCTCTCCCCATTCTGGTTCTTTCTCAGCTCCGAACTCTGCCTCAACTGCCTCTCTGCGCCACTCTGCAGCTGAGGGGACTGTAAGGCTGTCTCTGGGACTTCAGTCTAGGGCTCCCCCCAGGGGTTTCTAGTCTTTTTCTCCAGAGCCATGCTGGGCTTGGAGGGAAACCACCCCGAGGCTTGCTACTGCCCTGCTCTCCACAGCAAAGTGCAGCACAAATCACATCTGTTCTTGGAATCCCAGAACCTGCCCTCAGTTCCCATAATCCTATGCTTTCCCCGTCCCCAACCTCTGAGCTGGGGGTCGGGATCTGCATGTCAGGGACAGACCCTCTTGCTTCCGCTCACTCTCTCTCCTTTCCTCCCACCTAAGGACAGTTAGCATTTATATAATGAAGGCTGTTATTACATGCCGGGTACTGTTCTAAATACTTTACAAACTGAATTCTCAGAATAGCCCAGTGAGGTGGGTACTACTGTTATGACCATTTTGCAGATAGGGAAACTGAAGCACAGAGAGGTTAAGGGCCTTGCCCAGGGTCATGCAGGTCGTATGTGGTGGAGTTGGGATTTAAATTCACGCAGCTCATTTCCAACAGTTGTGCTCCACCTCTCAGAGAATATTTATCCAGGGAGTAGGTGATGGGAACTGATTTGGAAATTCAAAAGCCATGAATTTGGCTTCCATTCCCTTTTCATTTCTGTGGTAGCACCCTTTCCCTATGCTATGGTAGCACTACGATGTACGCATGCCCTGCGGGCGGGGTAGTCGCTAACACTTCACAGTCAGTAATCTGCCCCACTCTCTCAGCACCGATATGGGGGAGAAGCTCATTAAATGTTCGTTCCCATCTCCTCCTTCAAATGCTCTATCATGGAGTTTACGCTCAGAATAGCAACTTGTTCCACACAAAACTAACTCATATCTACATGCAGTGTTTTAACATTAATATTGAATATTTTAACAACAAGATTCTGCTTGCTTGCCTTATATATTTGTCCTTCAATTAAAGAAAGCATTGAGCTCTTGCCCCCATCACTCTCCTTATCATTTTATCAGAAGCTTAGAAAATTCTGGAGAAAAGAGGGTGAGTTATAACAAAAGCCACTGTGTTGTCTTTTCTGGGTCCGGTCAGTTGGAGAGATTGGCACAGATACAAACATGGGACCCTGCACCTAGGAGGCCCTCAAAAATAGTCATGAATTGATTGTGAGAAACCAAAAAGGAGGGAAGATGTCAAATGAGGAAATCCTACAGGCCACATGCCTGGTGAGCTGTCACACGTGGCCCTGCGTGGCATCTGTGATCTCCCAAGGTTTCAGGGTCCATATCCTCCACTTTGAAGGCTTGATGCCCTTGTCTTCCTAGAATAACCCCAGTAGGATTTCAGCAAATGTTTTTTGATGGAGACAGTGTTGTGTTTATATCACATATAACAGCTGAGTGGTCAATAGACTGCCACCCCAAATTTTACAGCCGTCTGTTTTGGTTATTTTGTGAGAATGCCATAGATGACTGAATCGTGTGTCCTCGGGTCCTGGATGAACCGATGGTGGTAAAACACCAGCATCTTGGAGAGTCCCATCATTTTCTCATAGCTTAAGAGATCTGATCACATCACAGAAGAAGTGATGACTTTTAGAGCTTCAGAGAAGAACAGAATGCTACCACCAGCTCGAAATGCAGGTACACACCTCTGCCAACTCCCCATTACAATTCTCCGTCTCTCAAATGGAGATTAAATGCCGTGCCAAAATGTGTCATCTGGCGTTGTGTTTTTGTAATGTGGACAAATGTCGACAAAATTCACATGGAGGCTCAAAAATCTAACTATTTATGAGTTAAAATTAAATTTAAGTTTTACCCTGGGTAGAAGCTTTAATGGCTAAAGCTGGATTCACTGTGCCATTATCCAAACAGCAGCACGTCCTTCCTGCAATCAGCAGTTAAAGGGAGAAGGGAGACAGCGCCATCCTTAAGGAGCTGCCGTGCAGACCGGCTGGCCTCCGTGCTTTATGTGTGTCATCCCAGAGCTGATAGCAGCGGAATGGGATGACTTCAGACTGTCTACGCTGGAGGCAACTGTTACATTTCAATCAATCTTACAGATCCATTCCCCATTTTGGCAGGCATAAACAACTTATATTCTGTCTGCAATATGTGTGTGTGCCTCCCTATGTTAACCTGGATCTGTCTCTATCCCCCCCGATCCACATAGCTTCCCCTCTCAGGACCTCAGACCCCTAGCCAGGAAGCAGAGGAAATCAGAATCTGCCTGTGTTCAGTCCTCTCCAAACTGGACTGTTATCACTACACTGGGTCGTATGCCAGCAGCCGGTATATATTCCAAATTCCTGCCGACTGGCTATCTGATTCTCCTGATTCACATTCACATTTTCCTAAGAAACTGTACCCCATATGCATGTGTATACAGTAGTTTCAATGAAGTGAATTAGCTACAATGGGTGCAGTGTTTCATTTATTTTGCTACCGTGGCCCCCTCTCCAATGGGTCAGTTACAGGATGACATTGTCTCTCTACAGGGAGAACTTGGCTAGATGGACAAAATAACCAGTCTTGGAAAGTTGTTTACAGAAAACTGGCCCACAGTAACGTGAGAAGATTATAGCTTGGAGCTGGTATGCCCAGCATTTTGTCCCAAGAATCTAGCCCTGCCACTGGCCATGTCAGGTATAGACGATCAATCTCTGAGTTTGCACAGAGAAACACTGCAAACTCAAAGGCACCAGATATTTCATCATTAATATTATATCAAGTATTGATTGAAAATCTCTGTTTCATCTGTTATGGACTCCCTAGGTTCACAATGGCCAATTCCAACATTTTTTCAAGCTGCCAACTCTATAGACCCTTCTCAGTTGACAACTTCATGCACTAATTTACCAACATGAGCTTCTTAACTTTCTTCCTATTCATCCCAGAATTCCTCTCTGCCTTACCCATCTTTTCCAGTATCTCTCTCTCTCTCTCTTTTAAATCCTTCTCTCCAACTCTACTCCCTCGTTGCCTCCTTACTCCTTAACTCTCTCAGTAGAGATTTATGTTCTCAACATGCTCCTGAAATTTCTCTTCCTCATCAAGCTTGACTTTGCCTAATTCAATGTGCTCTCCCATATTGACCCAGGATAGTGTTGACATACCCTGTTCCCTTCTAGAAACTTCTTTTCCCTTGGCTCTGGCAATCCTATACTGAAGTATTCAGATTCTCCTCTTACTCTTCGAGGGCTCCTTGTTTTTTTTACTGCTTCCTTTTCCAAGGCTTTGTACTTCCACCTCTTTTCTTTTCTTCTTAATAAGCAAGAATGTCTAAACTTTTAAATAAATGGACAAGCTTCAGAGAGTTCCAGGAAACCTCTGTGCGTTTATGCCAAATTGTGTTTGCATGTGCACCTGTGTGCCTGTGTGTTCACTGGGGTGAAAGGGTCCATGGCTCTCATCAGATTCGAAAAGGGTCCATGATCCTGCACAAAATAGTAAGAACTCCTGTTCTAGACTTCCTCCTTGGGCAATTTCATCACCCTCCAAGGCTGAAATAATTGCCTTCCAGATCTCAGTCTTCCACCTGATCTTCCTCCTAATCTCCAGTCCTTTAAGTCTAACTGACTCTTAATGCTCCCTCCCGGTACGCAGTCCGATGAAGCCCTAGCAAACAGAGCCCCTGCAGAGCCCACACCAAGCAGCCTCGCTTTACTAGCCTTCCTCGCCAGGCGCTCACTTGGCAGCTCTGCACAAAACAGAGCGCCTCCTTCAGGTAGGCCCAGCGCCGTGGGCGCATGGCTTAGTGACGGGATGGTACTTTTGTGTGATTTTTGTTGACTTTTCCATGAGTGCTCGCATCATGCCGAGCCTGCATGCAGGCTTCTAGGCAAGAATCTTAGTCTGATTAGCAAGACCCTCCGTGATCTGGTCTAACCTTATGCTTTTAGCGTTACATCTAAACCCTCTCCACTAATCCCCTCCACTACTGCCTCCACTCCAGCCAGGCTGGTCTGCCCACTGTTGCCTGCATACACAGTACGCATTCCTTCCTCTGCACTCTTGTTCACCATATTTTACCTACCTAGAATCTCTGCCTCCTCAAACATGTGCGACCGAGTCCTCTATCTGTTCACATCGTCACTCTAGCTCTTCTTCTACGGAACACTAACTACCCCAGTGCTCATTAACTTCACTTCTCGCACGAGCCTGTAGCCCTTATTGTCTGCGTCACACGGCTGGCCAGAAGTACTCCTTGGTCTCTGACTCCTAGTGCAGTGCCCTAGGGCCTTGCTGCTCCACGTGGGGTCCATGGCCCAAAAGCTGGGATATCACTTGGGAGCTGGTTAGAAATGCAGATTCATACACCCCACTCTGGACCTACCAGAAACAGAATCTGCATAAAATGTTAAAACATAAAAAAGTTAAAAACAAGATGATTCAGATGATTCTCATGAATGATAGAGTTTGGAAGGCACTGCCGTGCACTATGCGTTTGGAGTTGTTAAAATATCTTAGTTTCCGTCCTTGAAAGTTCCGTATCTTTCACGACTTTTTGCTTTCTTGTCATGCCTTCTCTGTCCACTATTGTTTCTTTGAATCCTACATATTCTACAAAGATTCTCCTATTTCTCCCCCCTCCTCCCCCAAAAGATATCTCTTCTTTGAATTACTGTGGTGCTTTACCATTATTGCTTATTTTCCACATGTATCTTGTATTAGAGTGTTTTGTGTGCAGAGGTATTAACTCTCCTGCTAGATAATAAGCTCTTTGAGAACAAGAAGGGATTCTGTTCATCTCTGTGTCCTTGGCAGTTTCTGGCACAGTTCCTGACACCTAGTAATTAATAATAAATGCTCATTGAATGAATGAATAAATGAATGAAGGGCTAATTTCATTATAAATCTATGTGAATTGTGGAGTTCACTTGAAAAAATGTGACAGATTATTGACCATGGGTCATGCTGATCATAATTGCAATGTTTTTATTTTTCAAGCCAAATATTAATTATCTAAGCTAGTCATGCTGTTTCTTAATGACTTTTAAACCTGTACCATCACAAATACAAGACTGCATGAATTTTTAACCATCTCCAAGTAGTTCATAATTAAACACCAAGTGATTCAGCTCATTGAGTCAATGCTTTTGTTTATAGCTTGGTTTTCAGAGACAATCAAGAAAAGTTAAAAAGCTAACCAAACCACAGAAAACAAAGTCTGAGGATCAAAAAGTACAAAAGAGTATCTCACCACCAATTCTGGGTCTGGATGACTAGTAATGAAAGGGAAAATTTCAGTAGCCACTCAAGTTAATCAATGCAGTGACTCACCTACCCAACAAACTCCAGATGAATCAGAGGCCTCTTAGTTTCAAAGTTTATGACTCATGTCTCTTGATCTCTATGGACCTAATCACAGAAACTAAATGTAGCGGGGGAAACTAAATGGTCCAAATCCAATCGTTTAGCAGTGCAAGAATGAAAAAAGAAACTTTCAAAATTGGAAGAAGTCACCTTCTTTTACAGGCTTACCGATTGAAACCATCTTTCTCCAGCTACAAATGACCAGAACCATCTGCAGAAGAGAGATTAGTTTGTAACCAGTTTCTGCTTTTGTCATAAACCATACTTCAGTTTCTTTTAGACATCAAAATGATGTCGCCTTCAATTAGAAAGTGATTCTCTTCATAGAAGGTGTTTTGATAGTATTTTGTTTGCTGACCATCCCCGTTTTGGAAGATGACTCACCTATAAGACTGACTTTTGAGAAGAAACCACGTAGAACACGTGGTTACCCACACATGAAAGTCTTCTATAGCCCACAGGTCTACTGCTCTAGGTTCTCCATTCAGAACACACACAGATCCCACTAATTCAGCTTCTAAAGAGAGAAGCCAAAGCAGCAGGAAGCATTGGTAAGAGCTGGACTTTAGGAACGACAGGAAGGCAGTAGAGCACAGCAACTGAAAACCTGGTGTTGAAATTAGACTGACAGGAGTGCAAATCCCGATGTGCCATCTTAATGTGCGGGTGACACCGGGTAAGTTCCTGGCCTGTGAAGTGGGCATTCTAACAGTGCCTGCAGGCTCAAGTGACAAAATATGTAAGGTGCTAATCAAAGCACCTAGCGCTAGTGAGCTCTCCAAATGGAGGCTTTCCTACTTGTTTTCGTAGCTGTTTGTAAGGCAGACCCCCTCCTCTATGGATACTTCCAGCAGCAGCATCCTTTGGAGGATCATTTGATTGCTCATCATCTGTACCTTTCTCTAGGCTGCCGCCCTTCTCTCCCTCTTCATGTTCCCACTCTGCTTTAACCAACATCTGGTCTTCCTCTTGCTCCTTTAGATATTCCACCTGGCCACAACCCTCCCTAGCTTGAGCTGATGTTGCTGGTAAGTGATCTTCCCTTTAATCCTCCTCCCCCTCTAGACCTCCACCTAACTTCCCTAATCACCTCTCTAACCAAAGCCCTTAACCCCAAGAAGATAAAGAAAGGTTCATGAAGACGAGCACAAGGCATCTAGTGCAATGCTCCCAAAGCGCATTCTGCAGAAGCTAATCTCGCAAGTTCTTCCACAAGAAAAGATAGGTTTTTCTGGTTAAATAATTTTGGAAAGTTTTGCATACTATTTACCTCTGGAAATTCCACAGTGCATCTTCGTATTTAGAGAATTACACAAACCAAGTTAAGAAGAGGACTGTTCAACTCTGTTAACAGGAAGACATTTTTGTCTTCTGGAAATACCAGTGTAGTGGAAAGTGGGATGGGTAAGGAGACTTGCATTATGGTCCAGTTCATATTTCTTACTGAGTGTGGCAGTCAGAATGCCTACAATAACTTACAGTCCCCGAATCCCAATAGCTCATGCTAATACTAGCAGACATTGTCGTAAACATGGCCAGTCACTATGGCAAAGGGAAAAGAGAGTTCTACAGAGTAGGACATCGATAACTAAGTGCCCAGCCCAGAAGTGGTATGTGTCACTTCCACTAAATACTTATCGGTGAGTACCAGTCATCTGCTTCACACATAAAGCCAGGAAGGGCCATCCCAGCACTCACACGTGAGGGGGGGAAGTAGAAACATTTGGTGAACAGTATTAATGACTACCACACTGAACCTCAATGTTGACATCTGTAAAATGGGGAGAAAAAGAGCCTCTTGTGAAGATCAAATGAAATAAAAATTGGAAGTCTTTGTAAAGTGGGAAATACTCTATCTCTTTGAAGGATCATTGTCAAGGAAGCTCATGGGGTCTTTGCTTTCAGATCAAGATGAGAACATGAGCCACAGACAAATGGTGTGGAAGGGTAGGTAGCAAGGACACTGACAAACAGAGCAGGATTAATAAGGATGGGGGCCCAATAAGACAAAGTTATGGATAATGACCAAACAAATGGCAGCAATGAGAATTATCTAGAAAATCACAAAGCAGAAATTCGCTAGACAAAACTAAGCTTCAGTCCACTGTGTCCAAAAGACCACGTTGTGAAAATGAGTATATCTCCATTAAAAATGTTTTACCATAATTGCTCATTGAATTAAACCACACAGGAAATCCTGTTTTTATTCAGAAATATGATCTTCATAAACAAGTCTTCCTCAAACAGATGCTAGATGCTGTTTCCACTTGCAAAAGGTATTAACTGTCATCTATCCTTCTTTTTCCCCTCACATAGAAATTATACAATGAAAGCCTTTCAAGAAGGAATACACTTGTGACACTGAATTTTTTTATACTTTAGAGTCGAGTTCGATAATCTGGATTCAGGAAATGCTATGGTTCCGTTCTATTTGTCATCATTCATTCCTCCCCTAACAAACATGATCTGTATTGGCTTGAAAATGATGTATATTTAAGGCTCAATCCTAACTTGAATATTGATTATGATAGATGCATCAGAAGCACGTAGAAGAGATTTTTCTCTAGAAATTTGGAAAATCCTGCTTGTAATCATGTCTTTCATATTAACATATCCACATCAAGTTTTTTTTTTTTCAATAATGTCTTGAATGTTCCAAATAAGGAGGACACTCCTGATGCTTCTGGGCCATTCGGGGACTAGGGATTGCCCAGTGGACAGCATCACAGAGTTTGATTCTGGACAGACAGGCCCTTTAGCTCTGTCCATGAACAGTCACAGGCCAAGACCACAAACAACTGCACGGACCATGAGGGGATTAAATGCACAGGGAAGAGGCAAAGGTGGAAAGGAGGTAAATAAAACAGTGCCAATGGCAGTAGAAAGTCCCCTCAAGATGTGAAAAATAATAAAGGAACGCTGTAAGTCAGAAGTTTAGTTCAAAGGAGACTTGAGGTCATTTGTTGAGAGTCGTTTCTGTCAAAGCACCAAATGTCACAGTGACACTAGCTATCTAGTGGAAAAGGTTAAGGGTACCATGGAGAAGCCACCAAAAACCGAAATGTGGTCAGTACAAAACTCAGGAATATCTATAGGAAAACAAAAACAAATAGCATCTTACAAAGGGAAAAAAAATTAGGAGTCTGGCATCCCATAAAACATTATCAGACATGCAAAGGAGAAAAATAATACCATCATGAGGAGAAAAGTCAACCAACTGACCTGACCCAGAAGTAACAACGATGACAGAACTAGTAGATCAGGACATTAAAACTGCATTTCACCTGCTCAAGAAGCCAGAGGAAACACTGCACATGTCAAATAGAGACACGGAACCTATGAAAAAGATCCCAACGGAACTTCCAGAGATGAAAATGATGATGCATGAAATGAAACAAACCTTGGCTTAAGATTGACAGCAGGTTAGACATGGAATGAGAAGAGATGAACACATTTGTAGACTTAGAAATGAGAATCATCCAAAATGAAACACAGAGAGAAGGAATCACCTCCAAAGTAAACAGAGCACCAGTGAGCTGTGAGACGACTTCAAGCTGCCTAATATCTGCGTAATTGGAGTCCCCAAAGGGAAAGAGAGAAGTTGCAGGGAAAAAATTGATGAATTAATCATCAAAAAATTCCTAATTTTGATGAAAAGTATAAGCCCACACATCCAAGAAAAGGGCTATTGAACACTCCAGGTGAGAGTTAATTGTAATTTAAATTAGAGGAGTCGCAGTGAAGGTAGTTAGAATTGGTCAGATTCTAGACATATTTTGAGAATAAAGCCAATAGGATTCCTTGATGTTTTGGATTTAGATTGTGTGAAAGGATTCAAGAAATCACTCCAAAAGTTTTGGCCAGAGGAACTGGAAGGCTGAAACATGGCAAATGACTTTCATTTGAGAGGAACCCTGTTGTAATAGGAACCATCAGCTCAGACCTAAGCTGACAGTTTCTCAACTTTCTGATTTAGAAACCTATTTCTGTGTTAGTTTTTACCGCTAGCCTTTGGTAACCAGAGCAACAATAAATCGTTAAGATGAAAATTACTCACGAAGTCTTTCTGGGGAGACTTCAAGCTCCAACTTCCAAAATGATTCTTGAATGGGAATTTCTAGAACTTTTCCATCAAACCAAGCTCTCAGCCCACTTGCAGACAGAATGGATTCTCATCAAAGATACAGCTATCTAAGCATCCAGATGTTGTGGTTTCCCATTTCATAATTAGAACTCCGTTCTTAGAAACAGAGAGGATGCTAGAATGCTGTGTACATTTCGGCTGCCAGCAGCCAACCAGAATGCGGTGTCCAGGGCTGACTTTTGCTGCTACCTATTGGCTGCAGTGGAATGGTTTCCCAACATCATTTGCGACACTGGAACATTCTCTGCTTCCAGATCTTGCCTGGATGTGTCCAGGAACTCATGTGTTAACTGCCAGATTAGTAGGAATAGAAGAATGGCAGGGGACATTTCTTTTTTAGGTGAACTGACTTCGTAAATGGGATTCAGGGATGACAGAGGAACAGAAAAATTAAGCATCATGGTATTTCACTGGCAATATAATTTATAAATGGACAACATGACTGACATATTTCTGATCATTAAAGAAAGGTAAGAAAAAGAGTTAGTTGGATTTTTTTTTACTAATTGAATGAAAAGGCAATTTTAAAGGAAAATGCATAATCTTGCTAGATGGAAGCCTCCCTACTGTGTTGGACTCAGAGCCCGTGCTGTGAGAAAGTCTTCCTGGAACTTCAGTATTAACTCTTCAAAAGAATGAGGTCCCGGAGAGCATTCTTTCTACTCTATAGCAAATGCAAGTTGGTCTGTGGTAAGGAGCGGACATACTAACATGAATATAGCTATTTTTTTCTTTTATTGAATATAGCTATTTTGATTTGATAAATTTCCTGAAGACCTATAAGGCACTGTGCCACAAAAAGGGGGGTGGGGGAGGGAGTGGAGTGGGTGTGGCAAAGGGAGATTGGAAGAGGAGAATACAAAAGGCTGATCAGAATTTTTGCTTTGTAGAGGCTCACAGGCTAATGGAGGCACACAAATAACCATCTTATGAGCTAAAGACTGACTGGTACCTGGGGGTCCTTTTAGGACACAGTCATGATCACTCAGGGTTGGTTCAGCTCACAGAGTGGTTGCTCAGAAGTCTACAAGTCAGTCTTTACGCTCTGACTTTTCAGGATTGGGGTGAAAGACAGCAGAGGCCAATCTCCACCTGGAAGTTTCCACAGCTTGGTTTTGTTAGGCCTAAGTCTATCCTGAGAAGGGCAGCAGGCCATTCTAGCCAAGAAGGGGCTAGTCAGAAAACAGACATGAATCGGTCAGCTTAAGTGAAAGAAATTGTGCAGATTCCCTCCCAAACCAAAATGCAGACTGAAGTGAAACTTTTCTTGGGTCCGAAAAATTTTCATAACCATCCTCAGGATGTATTTCATTTTCATGCCCTGTTTGCATGCTTCACGGCTTCCTAGTTCTACTAAAAGCAGAAGTGCCAAAATATTTTAATGAAGTTTCTTCTTATGGCACCGAAAGCCAGGTGTTAACAGTCAACAATATGGCAGGAAGAGGATGTAGACATTCCTAAGAGAACGGAACCTTCCCTCGAGGAGCAGCCACATGATCTGGCCATGACCTTTGTGTTGGCCTTTTTCTACACTGTGCTTTGAATTTATGGGGGAGCCCCATTTGGGATCCTGAAGCAGTCTGTAGGTAAGGAGAGACTGATTTTCCCATATGTAACTTAAGACAGCTGAAACGCAGAGAGATACGCTGTGTCCCTGGCAGAGTCGCAGGGGTAAACACTGTTGGTCCATCATTGATTCACAAAATAGGGAAGCTTCTCTTTAAAGACGCGTCACCATTACTTACCTCGCCTTCTGCAGAGGCAGCTGTGTTCACTCATCAAACGATCACATATTCACCTGCAATTAATTTGAGAAAAGGGTTGTTAAATCAGGAGCTACAAGTGGCTGCAGTTGTGTAAGACACTGGATTTCAATTTCAATTGTTAATGACATCATCATTAATAAACAAGTCCATCCTCCCACCCTCAAGATTGAAAGCTGAGGATGTAGGAAAGGATATAGGGAAGTTTTGGGGAGATTTATCCCAAAGTCAGGAACTTCAGTTCAGCTTTTAGCTTCCATTCACCAGCAGTGGTCAGTGGACACAGGAGTGAAGGGTGAGTTTCCAGGAGAGAAAGAGTCTGGCACATTCGAGGAACCACAACTCCGACTGGCACACATGGGGGAAGCGCTGGTGTTGGAAAGCAGCTAAGGCATAGCACAGACACCAGATCCAAATCCCAAAGGGCCTTAGAGCCCACAGAAGGAGTCTGGACTTTTCCAAGAATACTGAGGGAGCAGCTGAAAGGTTTTAAATAAGGAGAATTACACGGTTGTGTTTGAGGTTGGTTGGTTTGTTTGTTTACGATGGCTGGATTGAGTTACTAGAGTCAGGAAGGAGAGACTGCTAAGTCTAGGTGAACTACGATGGAACCCCGAGCTGGGGCAGCAAGAGTGGTCATGTATTCCTCCATCTAACAGATGTTACTGCTTGTCCACTCTACACTAGACACTGGTCTTGATCCTGGGCAATGCTAGTGCACACGTGCGGAAACATCACTCTGGGCGTGGAGCTTGAGTTGGGGTGGGGGATGGGAGAGGCAATTATGCCTTTTCTCCTGTCAAACCTCGAGGCTGAGTTCTGTGTGCAGTGCAACTTCTCCCACTGGACATAAGCAACTTGGGAGCAAGTGCAATGTCTTAGTGATTTTGAGACCTCTGGCCCTGGTAGGAATACTGGTATGAACATTAGTATGTGCTCAGTAAGTGTTAGCTGTGAGACTGCAAATCGTGCTACTATGAGAATTGATGAAATAATCTTTGCAACCGGCCAGAAAATAGGTCCGCCGTATACAAGGCACTATGCCAGCCGAAGTCATTTTTGGATTGTTCCCCTATTCCAACCTTACAGAGTTCAACAACTTGTATAGGGAAAGAGCCATTTTAAACAGCTGAGACCGTCTCTCTGTTGTAAGTGCTTAAAGCAGCATGCTCCTGCTGACCCCCGCCAACTGCTTCTCACTGTTGTAATTTTCCAATCATTTGTGTTTATTTGAATAACATCTCTTTTCTCCTCTAAGCCTTTGAGCCCCTCGAGAGCAGGGATTTCTGTTTCTGCTCACCACTGTATTCCCAGCAGCTAGTGCAGAGGCTGGCACAGAGTAGATACTCAATAAATATTTACCAAATGAATGACTAAATGAACAGATGGATGAAAGACCAATTAATCCCAACTGGAGAAGCTTTGCAAAAAGTCCCTGGGCATTTGAGCTGGGCCTTGAAGAGGAGGTGGTTCTTCCAAAGCGGGATAGCGGTGTGGGTGGGAGGAGGGGCAGGGACATTCTTGCAAGGAAAGCTAGAACAGGCGAAGGCCCCCGAGGGCAAAGGCCGCTTGCACAAAAGGTTCAGGCAACAGCGAGTGGTTGGCTGTGGTTGGCACACAGGATGTGTGCAGACTGGTGGTGGGCAAAGAAACTGGAGAAGTGGAGACCACGCGGCGAAGGGCCACGAGAGCAACACGAGCAACTGCCATTCGTGAAAGCGCAGCAGGGAGGCTCCTGATGTGCATCGTTCCCGCTGCGCCCAGTAACCTGTCACGGTGGTTCGGCAGGTGTGAGCCTCGGACCACAGCAGCAGATCAGCAGGCAGCTCATTACAAATGCGGGTTCTTGAGTCCATCCCAGACCTACAGAATCTATAGCTCCGGGGGTGGGTCCTAGCACCGCTTTAACAAGCCCTCCAGGGGATTCTGATGTACTCTAAATGTGGGAAACACTGCCTTCTAAGTTAGGAATTTTATCCTATGTTTTACAGGTATAAAAACTAAATTCGAAGAGGTGCAGAAACTTGCCTAGGGTCATACAGCCAGTTAACGGTCCAGCTGACTTGTCTAACCCTCAAACCCCTGATCTTCTGATATCATAGTGCCTTGCTCTGACGGGGAATATTTTTTCTGAAGACACTGGTGCGTCCCACATTTTTAATGAGAGGAATGACTTGATCACAGACATTCAGCTTCAGACAAGTAGAAAAGGACAGAGAATGGTCCAGGGACAGGGATAGGTTTCCTGAAGCCAAGAAGCATAGAATCATCTAGATCCAAGGGCAGAGGGAGTGACTCCAAGGTCAACAAAGGTCACAAAGCTTGGGTGCTTAGGTCTTTGAGGCTCTCTTCTTCTAAATCTGATCAGAAGCTTCTTCCAAAAGCAATTATTGTTTTCATTAATTTTAAAGTACCTGATACACTGGCTTGTACAAAGCAGGCACTCCACAATGCTTTGAATTATTGAATTGACCATGGGATTTATTAACTAAATATAAGTCACTTATATATAGCTCTTTCCTTGAGAAGATGGCAATCTACTCAGAGAGATAAAATGTGTAAATGAAACCCCAGAATATTTTCAAAATCATAGATAATGAATCCTGATAATGGGGAACAAACTAACATCTAAAGTTCCAAAGAGGCAGACGTTGCCAAAACAATAATGAAGAAAAAGAACAAAGCTGGAGGAATAACTCTCCCAGACTTCAGACAATACTACAGAGCTACAGCAATCAAAGCAGTGTGGTATTGGCAAAAAAAAAAAAAAAAAAAAAAAAAAAAAAAAAAAAACAGACACATGGATCAATGGAACAGACTAGAGAGCCCAGAAACAAACCCACAGACTTTTGGTAAATTAATCTTTGACAAAGGAGGCAAGAACATACAATCGACAAAAGACAGTCTCTTCAGCCAGTGGTGTTGGGAAAACTGGACAGCCACATGTAAATCAATGAAGTTAGAACATTCCCTCACACCAGACATAAAAATAAACTCAAAACGGCTTAAAGACTTAAACATAAGACAAGACACTATAAACCTGCTAGAAGAAAACACAGGCAAAACATTCTCTGACATACATTGTAGCAATGTTCTCCTTAGGCAGTCTACCCAGACAATGGAAATAAAAGCAAAAACACACAAACAGGACCAAAGAGACAGACATTAAGGTATCAGATAGGGATCAAGGTGGGCATGGTTTCTTGGAAAACATCAGTCTTGAGCTGGATCTTGACAGAAGCAGTGGTAGCTTCAGAATCTTCTACAACCCAAATGTAATGTGAGAGAGCTAACGTGACGTAATTGACAAAGAGAAGGAGGACAAGAGAAGAGTAAAAGCGAAGCGTAAGCCCAAGGATGAGACCTTCATTTGCATTTACGTCTGGAGATGGACACGAGTTTGTAGTACGTTTGGAATATTCTCTTTAAACCATCTTAATTCCACTTCTGAGAGCCTATGCTCCTGGAGTGGGAAGTGACCTAAACTCAGTCATCTTTGGGGAGGCTGCCACTTGGGATTAAACAAAAATCCCAGGGACTTAGGTAACACCAAAGTATTGAGCATGACACCAGCATTTCCTGGGACAAAAAATTGTCCCAGTCCCCGGGGCTCTGCAGTGCAATGGCTGCTACTTGGAGCCGCACTGATCAGCAAGGCAGCCTAATAGTCGGCACTTTCACGTGCGCCTGCACCCCTTCATCTCTGATTTCCTTCCATGTCCCAGCCCTGCCAGCAAGGAGGTCCAAGGCACAGTTCTGATTTCCAAACTGTAAGAATCCCTGAGTCAAGGAATGGCCAACCCAGACAACCTACTCAAAATTGGCAAGGTAGTAGGAAATATACAGAAGATGACAAAATTATGCATATATCTATAGTCATATGCAGACACACACACACACACACACATATATATATATTCATGTTCTTGCTCCTTTCATAATTAAAGCAATGAAATTTTTGGTCATGGAATTCAGCTGGGTCTTCCAAATATTGGCCAGAAGCTCTTTAAAGGCTTTGGGAGGCAAATTGCATTTATAAAATAAAACATTGACCACATTCATTCACTCCTATTTTATATTTATATGGTGACTTTTGTACTAGATATTCAAATGTGCTTCATTATGCTTTATGATTATAATTTGCATACTGAAATAATATTTGAACTGAGGCTCTTGGGAGTGATTTATGATGTTTTCAACAGTTCCTGTGCTTTAGAATGAAGGCGATATAGAGCTACACAATCAGAGAACTTGAACAGCAGTGTTTGTTCTCACTCAAACTCAGCCTAAACCTTTCATTAAAAATGATGAGTTGCTAATAATGCAAAGGCCGCTGCAGCCTGGTTATTATTCTGATCGGGGTGAGGTTGAGCTGCCCCACTGACACCTGCGGCAGTTGTGATGGCCACCGTTCTCACTCCCTTGGTTTAAGGTCTGCCTGCTTTCCAGCTGCCAAGGTCTCCAAGCTTCCAGCTGGAGCCCGTAAATCCTGAGCTGGAGATGGAGCTGCCTCCTCTGAGCTGAAACCAAGCCTATTGCTGGACACTGGGTATGTAAAGAGTATCTGCGCTGCCTTAGAGACTCCGACGTCTTTTCTTTAACATGAGGTGCTGGGATTTGGTCAGGGGACCTTCCTGTGACAGTTGTTCACAGGGGTCCACAGGGCTGTCCACCGCAGCTCCCAGCAGGGCAGCCCCTGTTTGTGTGCTTGCTATAATATGCTTCTACAGGAGAATTCTGTTGAGAAGGGACTCATAATAAGAGTTTGAAAACCAGTAGGCGACATGGTGGAGGAATCTCTCTCTACCCTCGCATGCCCTGTCCTTGGTAACGATTCGGATCTCGGTGTCTTACTTCTCTAGGAGCTAGGCTTCAGCCCTATTATGGACTGAATTGCATCTTCCCAGACTTCATATGTTGAAGCTCTAACCCCCAAGGTGATTGTATTCAGAGATAGGGCCTTTAAAGAGGTAATTAATTAAAGTTAAGTGATATCATAAGGGTGGAGTCCTAATCCCATAGGACAGGAACCCTTATAAGAAGAGGAAGACACACCAGGGGTGCACCACAGAGTAAAGGCCACGTGAGGACACAGTGGGAAGGTGGCCCCCTGCAGGCCAACGAGCAAGGCCTCAGGAGAAACCAAACCTCAGGACACCTTGATCCTGGACTTCCAGCCTCCAGCACTGTGAGAAAATAGATTTCTCTTGTTTAAGGCACCTAGTCTGTGGTATTTTGTTAAAATAGCCTTAAGAAACTTTTATTAAGCCCCAATGATTCAATATTTAACTATTAATAATTGAGCACCTCCTATGTGCCCAGCACTGTTGTAGCCCTGGAGATATAATGGTAAAGAAAATAGACACAAATCCTTATTTTTAGGTCACCTGACAAGAGGCAGACTCAGAAGCCAATTGCAAAGGCCGTGTTACTTCCTAGCGCTGTGACCTTGGCCTAGCTACTCAACCTCTCTGTGCCTCAGTTTTCCACATCTACAAAGTGAGTATGGTAAGAGTACACATTAATGTTAGAGCTATTGTGAGGATTTAAAATTATTATATTCAAAGCATTTATAATAGTATCTGGAAGGTAGCAAGTGTTAGCTGTTACTATTTTTACACTGTAGTCTACACAGACAAGAAATAAACATATTACCTAGTGCCAGGTACTGAAGAGTGCTGTAAAGAACAATAAAGCAGGTAGGGGACTGAGAATGATAGAGGCAGGAAAGACTTCTCAGGGGGTCTTTTAAGCATAGTCCAGAATATTTATTAGCCCTGAATAAACTGAATTCAACTGAGTAAACTAAATAGCATCTTGAATGATCTGGATGGGCAAGTCAGACAAAGAACATTCTCGGCAAAGAGAATATCAGGTGCAAAGGCCCTGGGGTTGGAAGGTGTTTGGAATGTTACAGGAACCATGAAGAGGCCAGTGCAGGAGAGCAAGATGAGCAGTGCAGAGAATGGATGAAATTAGGTCAGGGAGACCAGGAGGAATCAGTTAGTAGAGGATTTAATGAAGTCAGAACTCCCCCAACTTCCCTGATTCGTGGCAATCACCTTGTACCATGTTAAATAAACCAGTCACCAGGGCTTTTCCTGTGGAAATTCCAATTCAATAGTCTTAAAACCTACTACATGAGAGGTACCATTTGGGGCACTGAGGATACATCAATTAAAAGCAAACACAGACAAAAAAGTTCTGTCTCAATGAGGCATATTCTAATATGGAAGACAGAAAATGAACATTTTAAAAATATGTTGTACATGGGCTATTGCTACATGCTAAACCACAGACAAAACCAAAGCTACTAAGTGGGCCTGGCAGTGCTGGGGGTAGCGGTGGGTTGCACTCGTGTACAGGATCATCAAGTCTGCACTGGAGATACAAACTGAGGCGCTGTCAGCATGTAGATGGTCGTTACAGCTGTGAGACTGGCTGAGACCACCAGGGGAGCGAGCAAGGTAGAGAAGAAGTCCAAGGACTGACTCTGGGCAACTCTAGTGTTTAGAGACTGGGGAGGTGGAGCAGAGTCAGCAAAGGAGACTGAGAGCTAGCAGGCCGCAAGTGAGCGAGGAGGAAAACCCAGGCTCTGGGTGTCCTGACTGTTAGGTGAAGAAGGCACTTTCAGGAGAAGGGACCGCTCAGCTGTGTTGCCAGCTCAGGTAAGGTGAGAACTAAGAAATGGCCACTAGATTTAGTGCAGACAGTTTATCCATTTAATAGGAGGGAAGACAGGCAGGTAGGTGTGGTGGGAGTCTGCGGAAACTATTTGGATTGCTTCCATTTTCTCAGGGAAAAGGAAGCATCATTATCAGCCAGAAATCAAGATGGAGGGGCAGCGATGGAAGTGTGGGGAGTGAGGAGAAGGTATGGAATCATGACCTTGGGGAGCGGGTGAGTACGAGGGCCTAACAAATAGTGTGCCACTGCTAGGCAGCAAGCACGAAGGGCTGCTGCTGAGGGTCACAGCTGTGAGTTTAAAGGAAGAACAGCCAGCATCTTCGTGGGGTTTTTCCTCGTCATTTATAATTACAAAGTAGGCGTGGTCTTGCTAAGCAAAGTGAGAGGGGAGCAAGGCTATTGAGGATACATACACAAAGCAAGTACAATGCTTGGCCATGGAATTCAAGAGGGAAGAGAGGACAGCAGGTAGGTGAGAGACAGTGAAAAGTCTGTAGTATCAATGGGTCGTAGGGTCTGCTATGGTTGAAGGGACGGTTGGAGATCAGGCATTGGACAGAACGAGCCACAGAGATAGCAAGTGGTGAAAAGAGACTAGGATGCGAGAAACTGCAGTTGCAGGGGGAGCAGTTATTTGTAACAAGAGGGAGGGCGTGGCCATGGGAGTGACTGGCTGAAGGGTATGGAACCAGGTCAGTAGAGGAGGGAAGAGTTCAAGGAACTGAGAAGCCAAGCTGTTGGAAGGGTCATCTATGTCAGTAGCGAAATCACCAATAATTAATGCAGGAGTGGTTTTGGAGAGAGGGACAGTGAGCCAGGAGCTAAAATCATCGAAAAGGAAAAAAAGAAACTAGGGTAATTGGCCCAAGCACTAGCAGAGGAAAACAACAGTGTGGCACGGGGGAGAAGATACTGTTGTCTGGCATGACATTAAGAACTTTTAACAAAAACTCTGAGTGATTCTTACCTTCAGGATAGTTTGTGAAACACTACCCAGGCCATATTAAGGACTGCAGATGTTATTCTGAGTGTGATGGGAAGACACTGGAGGAGTCTGAGCATGGGAGTGACATAAGCCCTGCTTAGTAACCCAGTTTATCCCAGCAACTGCATTTGTGCCCTTACTAGTTTACTGCCTAGGCGTGTCCTCACCAATCAGCGGCCTGCTTCCTCCTTAATCAAACACATTCCCCAAAACTGGGCCTCTGGACCAAACTCCCTATCTTTTGATGTCACAAATTAATTTCCTGATTTTGCTTGTCCTTTTGGACTCACTTCCCTGTGACTGGGCCCCTAAGATAGCCCAGTCTCTAACCATTTCTCCATGCTCCTCAGCCCCAGCAGATTACCTGGACTCATGGTTCCAATCTGGGGGAGACTTGCCATGATTCCAATTTACACGTGTGCTGGGCTATGTATTATGGTAGGTTAATGAAGCGTCTAGGCCAAGTAGCATCAGAAATGGAAATCATATAGTTTTGGTTTCATTAAAAAGTAGGAAAGTTTTCGTTGTTAAAGGAAGGGCCGTTAAGTGTGTAGCAAACCAAGTCACTGCTCTTTGGGAAGTAGTTATCATGGAAAAATTAAATGGAAATGTGGCAAACTTGTCATTTCCTTGACAGATAATGGTAGAAGTCATTCTCACGGTCATGCATTCATTCATAAAATAATTAGTAACTACCTTCTGTGTATAGCCACTCTTACAGGCAGCAGAGAGATAACAGGGAAGAACCCAAACAGAGGCTCTGAACTGATGGGACTTTACAGTCTAGCAAGAGAGACTGAAAATAAAAAAGTAAACACATATATAAGGTGATTTCAGAAAGTGACAAGTGCCTTAAAGGTAATAAAATGGAACTCTAGAGGGCTTGTTCTGTGCCAAGCATTGTTCTAAGTGACTTCGTCTACTTAGCCTACTTCATCCTTACAGTAATCATAAAATTGACACTATTATTATCACATTTTACAGATGAGGAAACTGAAGCCCAGGAATATTAAATAATGTACGTACCTCAGCAAGTCACTTAACTTTTTGTGATTCTGTTTCTTCCCCTGTAAAATGGGAATAATGACAATAATTATAACTACGGTGAAGAGTTGTTTTTATGATTAAGGGAATTCATGTATGTAAAGGATTCAGAACAATCCCCAGCACATAGGAAGTGAGAGCTGTTGTTCCATTTTACGGATGAGGAAACCAAGTTTCTGAACAGTTAAGTATGTTACACATGTTCACACACTGAATAAGTGAAAAATGGCGGCTGTGGGATGAACACTTATTACCTGAAGGGCACGACTAGGGCCCTGGCCCAGCTTCTGCTTCCTGCAAAAGCCCACGTCCTTGGCAGCACGGCACGTCTGTGCATGGGCAATCAGGAGTTAACCGTGGGCTAAAAATACATTTTATTTCAGCTCTATTCCCCACGCCTAGAGATACTCAGCAAACCATACTGCAGAATTAGGACATGTGCAGTGTTAAACTGTGGCACAAAATCACAAGGAAACAACTAAAGGCGGGAAGGGCATTCAGTTACACGAGAAAAAAGTGAGAAATAAGCAGTATGTCTCTGTTTTTCTCATCAGATTACTTGCCATATCGCATGGCTGTATTACCATTTCTTCAGATTTTATAGTCAAAAGAGGAAAATCATAATGTATATACAAGCATTGCTTGATCAACTTAAACTAGACTAAAGGACCTATTTAACAGTGTCTTTTTCCAGGAAGAAGATATTACAGAGCTTGTCCAGATCTAATTTTCCCAGTTCTGTACAATCAAGGAGTCTGTTAGATAAGATCTGAATAAACATTAATCACCCCAAACTCTAAGTCACCCCTGAGGTCAGCTGTCAAACATTGCCTGCTACCCTGGCCCGACTTCTCCAAGCTGGGGGCTGTGACACACAGCAGTGTGTAAATTAGCAAGCTCCCTGCACCGTTACACCCTGCAGCACAGAAGACAGAAAGCAAGAGACTCTGAGCCGTAATTCCAGCGTGTCACAACCCAAGTTTTTAATCCACAGCCCAAGTATTTAGCAGTCAGAGAGATGCCTTCTTATTCTACGATTTCTAGCAGGCACATTTCTATCCGGAAAACATTCATTTCACAACCATCCAAGAACCTAGGCGCCCTCAGAAATCTGGAAGAGGTCTTGCTTTTTAAAAATCATTTCCTCCAAGGAAGGAAACAGGTGTCCTTACTTCATGGCATTCTGAGAATCAGGGCAGTCTCTCCCTGAAAAAAAAAAAAAAAGGAAGAAAGACTCCCCTGCTCCTTAAAACAAACTTTCCATAATCCTCCACTGCCTGCATTTAATTTGAAACATTTAATCTGTTTCCCACAAACAATACCTCCTAGGATGTTTGCTGCGGCTAACTGGCCACAGAGCAGAGCAAGAAGGAAAAAACGATGGACCAGGAGTCCCCAGTGAAAACCAGCAAGTCACTTTCCTTTGCATCTTACACTCCTGGAAAAGCCCATACAAATGCGTAAAGTCCAGGCTCCTCTGCACACGCTGTTACAGTAGGCATCATTTTGCCTGGCATTCATTTGTCTGCTGTCTGTGTCCCCCCACAGGCTATGTGGTCCCTGTGGGCAAGGACCAAGGCTAACTCTTCTCTGATTCCTTGGTCCATAGATCAGGGCCCAAGGCAGAGTAGATAAGAGGTAGAGAGAGAAAAGTGAAAAGGGAGAGGAGAGAAATAAGGGTGGGTCCCTGCACAGCCAGCCAGATGGATGGAAGTCCCTAGATGGGGCTTTGTGCTCTAGTTTGCCCTGCCTAGTTCTGACAAGATGCAGGGGGATTGAACCAGAAAAGCTTCATGAGCCTTCTGGTACTCTAGTTAAAAAGGGGGGGTTGGTCTTTGGTAGTTCTATCCAAAGCAAGAATACTTTTGCAGGAAAAGTTAACGGTTTGGTTGCATCGTTCTCTCCTCCTCTTGTAATCTTGCTTCTCTTGCTCTGCAGAACCCCTTTGAAGACCCCTGGGCTCCCAAGATGCAGAGAAGATGGGCAGCAGAATTAGCCAGCAATTCTGAAACTCTGTGAACTCTTTTGGTGGCTCCCTCCCTTTTTTAAGCCTTCTGCTGTCTTTTCTTTTTCCTCAATTGTAGAAATTTACTGAGTGCGTCCTCTTGCTGGAGAAGAGACGTTTTTCTATGGCATTT
The DNA here is from genome assembly GCF_036321535.1 of Camelus dromedarius. Classification (NCBI taxonomy): domain Eukaryota; kingdom Metazoa; phylum Chordata; class Mammalia; order Artiodactyla; family Camelidae; genus Camelus; species Camelus dromedarius. The sequence goes on from NC_087460.1 coordinate 26,986,450, forward strand.
GAAAACATCAGCATCATTTCGAGCAATTTGTCTCCAAACCTTAAGTATGACTAGCACAGCACCCTTTCTGAAATGTCCATCTCACCACTGTGTAGTGGTTTCATTTCTTTCTCAAGGCCAACCTCAGAAGTTTCAAGGCTTTGTGACAGCGACTGATAGTGTGAGAAGCAGCTCCTTCCGAGTGCCAAGAGAGGCATCTGCTGTGAGGCCCCCTCCCACCAGTGAGCTAGGACGGCTTTCCCCCAAACCTCCAATGTATTCAGCCTTCTGTGTTGCCGGGGCCTGGAGCTGCCTCAGAAATGATATCTCAGTGTGGAGTCTTCTGTATTGCTGTGCTCCTCCGAAAGACCAGTGGGTCTCTCAGTTATTAATTTAACCAAAGGGACAGTGAAAGTCGGCCATGGACTCGGCGGAACTAGACCCAAAGAGAGAAATTTGGTTGAAAGCCACATCGTGATGTCCTGATCTTTTTTTTTCACCTAAAAAAGATTTTTATTAAGTAGATGTGCTAGGCTCTTTCTTTAAAATAGTTTGTTTAGTTTTTTAATAGAATGTGAATTAAAATTTAAAAGGCACTTAGAAGCATCCCTTGTCCTCAAGGATGTAAGATGCACTAGGACGAGAACTTGCGATACCACCCACCTGTCCCTCCCCGGGGGGGGGGGTGTCTGGTGCACTGATTCAGTGCGCAGTGCATGGGGCATGGATAACTAAATGGGTAATGAGAATAGCAGAGAAGTCAAGCAGTAGAGACCTGGAGGAACCCTCGGGAAAAAGTTATTACTACAGTGTCTTATAAATGTATCTGACAATTAGAGTTATCTGGCTACTTGTTAAAAAATTTAGATTATTCAGCACCTACTCCAGACTTTCCAATTGCAGATCTATAGGGAGGGGACTGGGATTTTTATTTTCAACAAGTTACTCTGGTGATTCTTTTATTTTAAATAGTACAATTCAGTGGTTTTTTGTATATTCACAAAGTTGTGCAACCATCACCACCATCCAATTCCAGAACATTTTCATCATACTCCAAAAGGAAACTTCGTATTCATCAAGCAGTTGCTCCCAATCCCCCTTCCTCTAGATCCGATCAACTACTAATCTTCTGTCTCTATGAATTTGCCTATTCTGGACATTTCATATAAATGGAATCATGAAATGTGTGGCCTTTTGCACCTGGCTTCTTTCAACTTGCATGATGTATTCAAGTTTCATCCGTGTTGTTACACGGATCCATACTCCATTCCTCTTTTTGGCCGAATAATATTCCATTGTGTGAGCATACTGTGTTTTGTTTATCCATTTGCCAGTTGATGGACATCTGGGTTGTTTCCATTTTTGCACTAATATGAATAATGCAGCTATGAGCATTCGTTGTCTGGATGTATTTTCAGTTCTCTCCCAAATGTGTGGTGATGGCTGGCAAAGATGAGTGTCCTGGAGTTGGGGAAACAGACAGGATTTGGGGAGGGGCCAAGTTCCAAGTTCACACAAGGAGGAATCAGTGGCGGAGCCGGATCCAGAGCCCCAAACTCTTGACTTCCCAGCCAGGACACTGTCCCTTCCCCACAGTGGCCATCTTGGTCAGAAATCTGTGTGAACATTTAAAAAATATTTCTTCCCAGGGGTTTGAAGGAGTACTGAGGGTGAGCTGCCACATCTGAACAACCCATAATTGGTGAGGGCTTGTCAGCAACTGGGTTGAGTAACTGCTTCTACCAAACAGTTACAACCCATTGGAAAAAAATGGATAGCTTCTTGGGGACCCTCACTCATTTAGCATGGGTTGAGCATGGATAATATAACCATTGACTCATCTACCTGGAGGAAGTTAAAGTCACTTCCATTTCTCTGTTGGATACCCTAGAGTGGCATTGAGCGTGCTTTTTCTTGGAAACACTCTCCACTTGGCCGACTGCTATCATTGTTGAACTTGAACATTTGAAGGAGAAACGGTCTGTGAACAGGCACCAATTTTTCAGTGCAGCATGACTTGTAGGGGCAAATGGCCACTGGGGACTTATTTTCTAGGCACCAAATACTGATTGAAGGTGTAGTTAACTATGTATGAAATTTTAGCTCCCTCAATTAATTGGGGGCACTAAATTATGGCTGCTCCAAAGAGCAGAAAAGACTTTATGAAAATTGAACCCGTTAAAGGGAATTCTCCCAGGTTAGGAGCAATAAGCCACAGCAGCCTGCAAGATGACCTTTAGCAAGAACAGCTAACTTCCCTGTCAGGGAACAGGTATCAGAGGGCTGCATTTGAGCCTGTGCAAAAAGAGCTGGCAAAAGGCCAGTCCAGTTAGGCTGGACCAACGATTAGTCCTAAAAGTAAATCAGACTGAGTTTGGTTGCTTAAGCAGCATTCACAATATTAACTATGGTCCTCTTTCATTCTTTTTTTCAAAAAGATATCTGACAATAAATATTTTTTCTGTGCTGCTCAGTAGCTTCTCCTTCCAAAAGCAATTCATCTGTAGATTAAACAACACCTGGTACAGAGTAAGTGCTCCACAAGTGCTTTGAATGAGTGAATTGATGATGGGGTTTACCGAGGAAATGGACCCTGCCATTGAAAGCTTGCAATAAGCATAAATGAAAATCCTAGAACATTTACAGAGTGACAGTAATTGAGGTCATAGTAATGGGATTCCCACCCTCCCCTCAAAGAAGACTAGAATTAGAAGTTCCAAAGATACATATGAAAACATCAGAATGGGGGGCCAGGGTCAGAAGGACTTCTTAAACATACTGGCCTGAGCTAGACTTCAGAGAAGTAATGGTATATCAGAACGTTATATAAATGAATATAAAAAAGCATTCATACACTGCCTGTTTAATAATAATAACAATAGAAGTAATAGAATGGAACTGATGTTAAGAAGGAAAAGGAAGAACAAAAGCAAAGGAACATGAGTAGGAATAAAGGGACCATGCCCAGAAGGTCAGAAAAGTTCAGGCACCCTTTTCAATTCCATCATCCTCTGCTGTCAGGAACTGCCTGGCTTCCTGCCCTTGGTTTGTAAGCTTACCCACAGCCAAGTCAGTTTCCATCCCGCGGACGCCTGTTGCCTAATACCGGCCCTGGACGGGATGCACAGCCCCTACCTGACAATGTTAACTCCAGCGCTGCTGCTCAGACCCCACACTTCTGTGCGTAGGACCCGTAGCCCGGGTTGTGAATTGGTAGCCTCCTGCTCCCAGCTGCTCTGATCACCAGTATCCCAGCCTCCATGTTCTCCAGGACTGTTTCCCCACCAGCGTGATTGCTCGGGCCGGTCTCCCCCTGCCTCCTCCCTGGGAAAGTTGTCACTTCATGAGGCTGAGTTTCTGTCTGTGTTTCAGCTCTGGGCCTCGAGATGCAAACTCCCCACCTGGACTGATGGGAACTGGCAGGACAAACCCTATACAAATTTTTCACCTCCTAGCTAGGGTCCTTTACCGCCTGGTCCTCACCACCTAGTGAACGCGTCGGTCTCTCCTGCTCACACTGTACTCCCCGACGCCGGCCCTGCCGCTTCAGCTCTCTGAATTCTTTCATCACGTATCTCTGAAAATATGATTACTCACACTTCTGGAGATTGATTCATTAACTAAATATTCATTAAGCACTGACTATGGGCCAGGCTCTGCGATACAGGGACAAACGTGGAGCGTTCAGCTGGAGGCAAAGATATAGATGTTAAATAATCATTCAGCTCACTTTATAGGTAACCAGGAGAGCAGCCACTGTTGTCCCATCAGCATCTCCAGCCCAAGCAGTTACTTGGGCTAAAGGATACTCACTTTGGAACCCCTGGGGCCCACTGAGATTACAGCGGAGCACCCTGCCCAGCAAAGTGACCACACTCAAAAAGGCAAGACAAAAGAAATCCGTTCATTTTAAAGCTTCTGCCAGGTGTTTGCGTAGCTAAGTGGTGGCCATAAAGAGGTAAGTACCCTGGTAATGGCTTCCATTTCTTATGCACCTACAGGCCCCTGAGGCAAAGTCTTGAAAGCACTAAAAGGAACAAAGAGGGACTGACCCAGCTCTGCATAAGAGAGTAAACGCTATCTCCAGAGTGGGCTTGGGTTAGCTGGGCCAACGGCTGTGGAGTCAGGAAACACTTCTCTTCCTTAAGGATTTAGACAACCCTGTTTGGAGAATCTGTGTCCTTCGGAAATGTGCAGATGTCTGTCTGTATGCCTGTGTTTCTTTCCAATTAGTACCCACTGGATCACCTGCAAGGAGGTGACAAGTGAGTGAGCCCTTCCCTCCAGCAGGGAGATGTCAAAGGGCCTGGGAGGGGAGAACAGAGGCCTATCTGGAGGTCCTGCTGAAGCCCCCACCCTATACCCCCAAGACTTATTCTAAACTAGGCCTGAGTTTGGGGTGTGAGCTGTGGGAAATCATTGCAGCCCAGGACGGAAGGCATGGATTCTACTAAGGGCCTGTCCAGTCCCTCTGGGTAGGGGTGACCCTCTCTAAAGCTAAGTGGGGACCCACAGAGGAGGTCTGAAGGTGGGGGTGCTCTCTGTAGAGATGGGGGCTGTGCAGGGCTCCAGCCCAGGGACGATAAAACATTCCTAAGTACTGGAGTCAACCCGTAAGTGGATTTCCTGTGAAAGCGTGTATGTGTATGTTTGTCCTGATGACACTCATTTCACTTTTTTATGGCAAGACAAGAAAAATTTAAACAAAATTTTTCTCTGCCCATTTGGGCCTCCTGCCTCCCCTTTCACGTATATTGTGTATCTGCATTAACCAGACCTCCTTAGGAGATAGCAGTCCTTCTTAATCTTGGAAAGAGTCAGGGTGACCCACTACTTGATAACTCCTCAGGAGATAACTTTCCTTCTTAATCTTCTCAGGGATCACGGTGACCCACTACTCACTTTGTATGTGCAGATCTGGGTTGTGCCAACTGTCACTAATATGTCATTTGATGCATAATCCTTTGTCTCAAAAACTTATATAACTGTGTTTTGACCTCTAATAAGCAGAACAGTCCTCAGAGCTTTCTGAAGGACTGCCTCCCAGGTTATAATCCTCAGGTTGGCTTCAATAAAACTTTCTATTTCTTTTTTAGATCAACTACTGATTAATTTTTCATTGACATATGCATGGCAGAATTAACAGAATGTCATAGCTACCCATCATAGGACACCTGGAGTCTACCCCAAACCAGTGCTCAGTTCCAGCATGGGCCCACTGTGCCCCACTGGCTTCTTGGTACTAATCGGGTGTTCTGGTGAGTTCTCCTGATATCCTGATATCCAGATTTCATTGGTTTTAAGTGATGATCCTAAAAATTTTATTTGAGCTGTTTTTACCTTAGACTTTAGAATCTTAAGGGGCACCAGGGCATTTCCTAGGCAGGGACCTAGGCGGTCTGGGCAGTAGGCCCAGGGAAACATATGTGGCTGGGTTTTTGTTAAATTTGGCTTAAATTAAAAAAAAAAAGAAAAACAAGTTGATATATGGTCTGAACAAAATTTTTGCTAGGAAATGAGAGACAGCATTATTCAGCTCCAAACATCAAGAGACATTGGCTCCTTCTGGCCGCAAGGCGTTCTCAGGTGACTGAGAACCTAGTGGAAGTGTCTGAGGATCAGTCTGTGTGACATGTAGCGATCCTACAGGGGAACCCCATTACAACCATTAAGGAAATACTCTCCTTCCGGGCTCACATGATATAAAGACTGATCATCTTGTGTTCTGAGCACTCATGGTGGTTTTTGACTGTTGGAGGGAGAAACCAAGACACATAAAGCAGGTGAACCCACCCAAGGGTAATTCCTTGAGGAGTTAAGCTAGGCTCAGAAGCAGCACACATCTAACCCGCCACATTGTCCTCAGAAAGTTGTTCAGATTATGTCTCATGTCTAAATTAAACTACCAAATTGATTGTGGGAAATTGTGCCTCAAAGGCCAAAGAGACCCAGGCCAGCCAGCCACCTACAGACGTACCAGCTGGGCTCATGTACGCTTGCAAGCGCCTACTTAATTGAAAATTAAAGGAAATCTCACCCTGAAATGGCCAAGATGGGGCTCTTTTTTTGACGTTCTAAAGCTGAATTTTGTGCACACAGTTAGAGGAAGCTGGTAGAAGGTAAGTTCTTACCATGTCAGTCTGTCTGGAACCTGTCTGCAGGGTCCACTGGAAACAAGAGTGGGAAGAGGTTTTCATTCTTCTAAAGTTAGATAAGCAGGAGGAAATATTGGTAGGGCTAGCTCTTTGGATCCTTTGAATTGGAAAGACTTCTAAATTGTTAAAATTTTAGAGAACTCACAAGTTAAACTATTGTACCTACTTTAATTGGTATGCAGACGCTCCAGAAGGCTTCAAAATTAAAAAAAAAAAAGCCTCATTGAAAGATTTGTTGCAGAAGGCTAGTGAAAAATTAATGATATAAAAGTTACCCAAAACAAAAAACCCTCTATGACTGACATTACTGCTCCCCTCCATCGTCCTTTAGCTGAGTACTCACTCTAGTCATCCTCTGTCTGAATTGCCTTTCTCCTCTGAAGACACTATTAAAAGGTTACCTTTAGCAGTGGGACCACTTGAGGCTCTTCCTGTCAAGGACAAACTAAAGGCCGTAGTTCAAGAATTTCTTGAACCCAGGGAGGATCCTCAAAAGTTTTGTAAATGGATTATCAAGATGGGAGGCCACTAGCCTGACTAAAAGGACCGCAGCTGATATTCAGAGCCTGCCAGGAATTTGGAGGTGCTTTCTCCCCGAAGCTAAATGAAGGAAAGAAAAACATTCCAACACAGGTGAATTGGGATGGCAGCCTCTTGATATCATTTAGGTAGCCACTCAATTTTTTGAGGAATTAAAAACAGCTGTTCTTGCTTTACAACTCCAGTCTTTTCAGGACCATAGATGTGGCTCTGGCAACAATCCAAAGCCCCTCAATACTTTGGCCATTCCCAAAACCTCCCCTATTTATATTAAGAGTCTTGCAAGTAAAAGAGTCTAGCCTTGAGGGGAACAAAAGTTCTCTTAGGAGGAACATGCATTTCTCTTCCTGTGCCTTTGAGATGCAAATGTTCTACCTGGTCTTCTTCAGGAACTCTTATCTAGGTCATCTTTTTAAAATTCAAATTTCAGGAAGGTTGCTGCCTTCCAAAGAATAAACAGGCAGGATAGGTAATTTGGAACTTGGCTTGTCAAGGACAAATATGTACCTTAAGTGTCTTCTCTAAATATTAGTAAAAAGTGTTTAGCCATCTAAACGGGTGACCTTGATTTGTTCCATCTGCCAGAAATTCAGTTTGAATCTAATCACTTCTGTAAGTGATAGGTTTTGTATTATTGTACCTGATTCATGGCTGAAATTTCAGAATGGGAACTATGGGGTCTTTGTGTCTGTTTATGTTTTGAATGTATCTATATATGTGTGTTGTAGATGTGTGGTATTGCCAAAACTAATTTGTAAAAGAGCCCTACTTAATTGGCTTAAAGGAAATTAAGCACTGATGTAAATACTCAGAAAAAGAAACTAACCCAAATGAATTTCACAATCATGTCATCTAGGATTAATTTTTAATGAATGAAAACAAGTTTAACTTTGTTGGTTTAATTAATACAGACATGTCTTTAGAGTCATCAACATTAAGTATACTTTTATTGTACCCAGGTTTACTAGAAGTCAAATAAGACCTCATTATTCCTGTTATAAAATTTGTCAGCAAGAAAATAACTTGAAATGATGAAACTTTAAAGTAAATTAAATGTAAATGAGATAAGAGTAGATTAACTTTTTTGGAATAATTATGTTTTAGCATATCTACTTCAGATAGTTTCTCCAGATTTTTAGTAACTTGAAATTATTAAATTAAGTTAAATGATGAGAATTCATGGAATATCCAGATCGTTTCCAAATAAGCTACTGGAACATTAATTGCTAAACAAGTCTAAGTTCACCTATTTTTATCTTATTAGAGGAAAACTAAAGATATTTGGGTTCACTGGACATGTGCCCCATTGAGGAAACAAATTGGGTTACAGGATAAATTCATCAATTTGGCAATCAGGAAATGCTAGAATGACAAAAAGTTCAAAATAACTTGCTTTGTAGTTTTTGCTAGAAACTAAAGGTTTTTAAGGTTAAGAATTCTAATTAAAATATGTAATTAAAACTACTAAAATTAATAAGGAAAACATCTTTGTACACAAGGAAAAAATAAGGTATAAAGAATGTAAATGCAGTTTCTTAAGGGAAAAGAAAATAAGGGACAAATTAATATGGATAGAGAATTGTAGAGAATTTGCGAGGAAAAAAAAAAGAATCCTTAGGAGGGAATTCTATGTGTGGTCAGGACTGACTAAGATTAGAATAAATTTAATTGAGTAAATGAATGTTAATTGTAAAGGTGTAGTGGTACAAAACCTGAATATGGTTTTCTCTTTGTTAAGGGAACAAAGTTTTCTTAGAACATTAATCTGCTTTGATAACAGATTGTAAAGTTTCTTCAACTTTTAAGTAATCTGTTTTAACATTCTGTATTTGTTTTTGAAATCTTTTATTGTCACTTTGGTTAAGTAAGTAAGTATTGTTCCACAGTGACCTATGATTCTATTTGACCAAATGTTTTGAAATCTTTTTGATATTTTTTATAGACTTCCCAAAGATAAATTCTAGTTGAAGTTTATTTGACTTCTAGCTAACTTTGAACTTTTCCAAAGGGCCCTGGAATACCTCAGGAGTACTATTTTTTCTCCTTATCATGGCAAGATATCACACTAAGTAAGCTTATTTGGTATGTTTAATTACATGGGAAGCATTGTAAAATGACTGGTAGACCTTCTTATGCTACATTGTATGGGTAAAGATCATTAATGTAAATGTTCTAGAAATTATATAAATATTTCTAAAAGTTGAATATGTTCTGGTAAAATGTTATCAGTCATCAGAATTATCTGTTATCAGATAATTCTAGTTATTATCTTAAAATATTATACACTGCCACAATAACCAAGTTTGTCAATTGCATTGTAATCAGATCTTTAACCTTACTGTTTTAAGCCTTTGTTACTTAGAGGCAGTTATTGTTGTACTCTGATGCTTTTGCAAAAACTGCTTCATTTTCAAAGAGATTCATAGAAAAGACTTTTTGACAAGTACAAGATTCTGATAACTTTTAAATCGTACCATTGAACTGGGTAAGAAATTAAAGAATTCTAATGAAAAACCTAATGGCTTTATGAAACTATTAACAGAAGATTAACAATAAGAATTAGTCACATAGGACAGAGTGAACTGATGAATATGGTTATAATTTGTTTTTTGGTTTTTGTTTTTTGCTTTTTGTCTGAATTACTACTGGTATTTAATTTGTGTTTTGATATATAAGGAAACCCTTCCTCTAAAGAGTGAGGTAAAAGACTCCTTACAGTCACTCATATTAGGCCACCTCTCCTGAATGGACTGCAACTCCTGTTTCTGACAACCAACTTTGACTAAGACCAGCACTACCAGACCAGAATGAGAAGACAACATCTGAAGAAGATAGCTGACGCAAGATGCCAGACCAGGTCTGTATACTAATTACTCTCACAATTGCTCATGCTTTTGCTTATGAGCCAAATGTGTCTCTTCCTTTGGCTCAGTCATTTGCAAGTGTGAGGAATCAATCCAATTGCTGGGTTTATGGCAATTACCTATGTCCAGTACTCCTAGGTTACCTTGATGGATTTCTCCTCTTTAAGACTTTAATTGAATGGCCCTTAGAAATTTAAATTTAGAAGCCTGCAAGCTACCATTACTGCCAATATCACTAAGTGGGGCCCTCTTACCTGGCCAGTTAATGACACTTGTTCTGAACCTGGCCATAAATATTCCTTTACACTAGATGGTAAATACTCTGTAGTTCCTAACAGGACCCAATGGATTTATGGAACAGTTTATGGCCTTGGCTTTCCCCAGGTTGATTAGGAAGATGTACAATTGGTTTCCTTTGGGCTCAAGGTCACCTATGGTTAGCTTGTCAATTTGCCTTTAATGCAAGCACACTTGCATTTTGATCAGTTTTGATCAGTTTTGATCAGTTTTGATCAATTTTGATCAGTTTTCCAATGGTACGACCATCTGGGCATGATATTCGTTCCTTAACTTGGGATAGAAGGTATTATTAATCACGTGGAGGCTTTAACAAAAGTTATTCAGCAAGCATTAAATGATAGTACTCAAGCCAATAGGTTTCACAATTCAGAAGTCTCCACGATGAGAAAAGTGGTCCTACAAAACTGCATGGCCCTTGATATTCTGACTGCTTCTGATGAGAGAATTTGTGCTATAATACATACTAAATATGTTCTACTTGATGTATTCTGATGTAATTGATTTCATGACACAAATGAAGAATCAAATTTCTTCTGTAAATGATCCTCTTCCCAGTTTAGGGGAAATACTAGGAAAATGGTTTGGTTTAGGAGAATCTTGGCCTAAACCTTACTAAGGACATGGTTACTCCTATTGGCAATTTTGATTACAGTTTGTGTAACTTATAAAGTGATAGTTTCTTGCCTTTCATGCTGTGTATCGTCTACTCCTACTAAGATAATGATATGTAAACAACATGAAACTATTGATCACATCTATAATTGTCTACAAATTAATGAACATACACCATGCACACGCAATGTAAAACTGGCATAAGTCCTATTGAACAACTTGGAATTGACTGTTAGTCCTTGCAGGCATCTTACTACTATACAACCCCCTAAAAGGAGAGAAAGAACCAGGGTATTAAGACCCAACATCAGGGGACAGATTTCTTCATTGAGTAAATGGACAAACTGAGGCATAGAAAATTTAGGTAGTTCTAGACTCTGCAGCTGCAGAGCCTACCCCTGTCACCAGGACACTATACTGCCTACGGAAATTAAATCAAACAGAGGTGGAAAAACGAGTACTTTTGGAACAACACACAAGGTCCAGAGGAAAGAGTCTCTGGTGTGTTCAAGGAACTGAAGGAACGCCCGTGTGACCAACAGGAGCAGAGTGCACCAGGGAAGGATCATGTGAGATATGAGATAAAGCTTGAGAATACCACAGTGGGTTGGTCACTCACAGCCTTGTGGGTCATGGGAGAAGGTCTGGATTTACCTTAGAGTAATGAGAAGATCTTCAATAGTTTTGAGCAGGGGAATGACATGACCACTTCTGTGAGAATTGGTGGGGTTCAAGGAATATTTTGGATTTGAAATAACTTGAAACTTGGTGACTCACTGGATATTCTCCTCCAGGGAGGAGATAAAAGTTGGAGAGGGGAGTGTGATAAGCTTGTAAGAAATAAACCATTTTTGTGTGTTCAGTCCCTGAGAGTTCAGGACTAATTTGTGATCATAGCATAACACAGCCTATACTGACTAATGCAGATGATAACTGAAGTCATGGGAGGGGCTAGGACAGAGCCTTGAGAACCTAAGATTGGGTAGAGGAAGACTGGGCAACAAAAAAGTGCAGCATCTGCCAGAATGGTAGGAGAAGAACCAAGATCATGGGGGACCCTGAAACCAAAGGCAGTGAGGCAGTAAAGCATGAGGGTATGCTCAAAAGCCACTTCTGCTGAAAGGTTAAACAAGATGAGGATAGAAGAGTGTCTGTTGGATCCTGCAACATTCCAGTCATTGGTGACCTTGACAAGATTGGAAGGATTTGAAGAATGAATTGGAGGGGAGGAAGCAAATACAACATGCACATACTATTCATTCATTTATTATATTGCAACAAATAAATGAAGCAGTATTATGGAGGAGCATGTGGGGGTCCAGGGCTTTTATATTTTTTTAAATGGGAGACACTTGAGAATATTTAAATTCTGAAGAAAAATTCAAGAAGTAATGGATAACACACATCTTGGACACTGGCTAAGCACTTTACATGCATGGTCTTATTGAAGGCTCACAAGCAACCCAGTGAGGTGGTTAGCTGAGAACAGTTTACAGTTGAGGACATGGTGGCACGAAGAGGTTAAGAGATTTTCCCAGAATCTCACAGCTAGTAAGTAGCAAAACCAGTGTGTGAACCCAGGCAGTGAGAGACTTTGCATTTTCTTCCTCTGCTCTACAGACAAAGAGGTTAAAGAGAAAGGTAATGGGTTGACCCCCATATTTCATAAAGGTCCAGAGTAGGCAGGAAGTAGTACTCTCTAGGGTACTAGCTTTTTGGTATAGCACACCTCTCCATGGTGACAGCAGGTGTGGAGGAGAGGATGAGTCAGATGCAATCACTGGACTGAGCAGTGAACTGTTGGGGGAGTATTTTCTGCTGGTATCTATATTCCCTGCGATGCAAGAGGCTGGGTCACATATCAAGAATGAAAGGGTGAAGTGGGACAAGGCCCTCGAGGAAGGGAGAAAAGATGTGAAACAGTGCGTACGGCGAGTGAAGGCGTAAGCGGTGTTAAGGACCCACCTGAGGTTGGTAATGATGAATTTAAAGCGGAACCGACCTGCCTTGTTACAAGAATTCTTCCAGCAGTGAGCAGCTGTGGACAGAATAATAGCAGCTAAGCTAATTGAACACTTGGCATGTGTCGGGCATTGTGCTAAGCACTTTACATGTGTTAGTTCATTAAATACGCTCAATGACTATGAAACGGGTTCAAGTGCTGATCTGAAGAAGGCTGCTGCCTCACGTTACTTCAGCTGGAGCTAGACTTTAGTTTTCTTTTTCCCTCACATCCTGTCAGTGCTGCTGATCATTGCCTCACCATTTCTTGGTCTTGTGTCCTCCCCTCTTCATTAGCAATGGCCCTCCTCCGGCCAAGCACTTCTGACCTCAAGCCTGAATGACCACAGTTGGCCTCCTCATCGGCCTTTCCCTTTCCAGCCTCGGCCTGTTCCTGTACATCTTTTACATCTAAGGCAACAGGAATAATCTATCTTAAGGAGCTTTTGAATAGATTCTTCTCAGGCTCAAGAACCTGTAATGGTTTCCCACTACACCTTGAATCAATTCCCAATTCTTCAGATTAAGATGTAAGACCCTTCATCAACTAGCCTCAATATTTTTCACCAGTGTTATTCATTATTCCACCCTATTTTCTGCATAAATGCTTCTAAAAGCAAAGATCATTCATGATTGTGAATCTTCTGGGCTCCGTGCTTTTGTCCTATTTTATGGCTACAATATACACTTGTGTATAGAAAATAGCCACTAATTTGAAGAATCCAGTCTAGAGCTCTTTCCTAAGTTTTAGTCTGATCTATCTCGGGGTGTTCAGGCACATACAACTCAGAATGTCCAAATGTGAGCTCATCCTCTCTCTGCAACCCCTATGCTGGCCCCAGTTACTATACTTATATTCCTCACTTCAGCCAATGGCAGGACCGTCCATTCAGCTGTTCTAATTAGAAGTCTGAAAGTCATCTTTTACTCCTATTTCATTATTTCTGAGGTATTATATACATACAGTAAAGTGAAAACACTGTTAAGTGTAAAGTTCAATGAATGTTTACATATGTACACACCCATGTAACCACCAACTGTATCAAGATACGGAATGTTTTTAGTACCTAGAAGGCTCCCCAGTGCCCCTTCCCATAAGTACTAGCATCCAAATATAACCACTACTCTGACTTCTATCACCTTTGACTAGTTCTGCCTGCTTACATGAATGGGTTCCTACTGCAGGTACTCTTCTGTCTTTCACAAACATTACATCTGTGAGAATCATCCTCGTCATTGCTTGTATCAATAGTTTGTTCTTTTTCTTACTCAGTTGTGTTACATTGTACGACTATACCCAAATTGAACTATCCATTCCACTGTTGATGGACCTTTGGGTTGTCTGTGAACAGTTGAGGCTTTTGTGAATAACAATGACATTAACATTTCTAAACATATTTTTGGTAAGCGTAGCCATTCATTTATCTCAGGTATATACCCAGAAGTGGAACTTTTGAGTCACAAGATAGGTTATTGAACTTTAGCAGATGCTGTCAAACAATTTTCCAAAATGCTAGTACCAATTTACACTCCTACCAGCAGTATATGAGACAGCTAATTGTTCCACATCCTTGCTAACACTGTAATATTGTCAGACTTTTAAATTTTAGTCATTCCGGTAGGTGTGTAGTGGTATCTCACTATGGTTTTAATGTGCATTTCCCTAATGATTAATAATGTTGATCACCTTTTCATGGCTTATTAGCCATTTGGAAGTCCTCTTGTAAAATGACTCTTCAAATCTTTAACTAAACTTTAAATTGGGCTGCCTTTTCCTTCTTGATGTGTAAAATTTCTTTTTATATCCTAGACATGAGTTATCCAACAGACATATGTAAGTGAATATCTTCTCCTAGTCTACTGCTTGCCTTTTCACTTTCTGAATGGCATCTTTGAATGAATAGAAATTCTTAATATTAATGAAGTCAATATATAATGTCTCATTTTATAGGTTCTTTTTGTGTTCTGTTAAGAAATCTTTGCCTATGCTCATCCTTATTTTGACTTCTCCCTCTCCTTCAACCCGTCAACAACCAATCAGTACCAATATCTATAAACCATGCCTCCAAAATATATTCCAAATATGTTCAGTGTTTCCCACATCCACTGCTAAGATCCAAGCTGCTGTGCCAACTTCCTAACTAGTCTCCTTATTGTGAGAATCTTCTCCAATCCATTTTCTACACTGAAGCCATAGTGACATTTCTGAAATGCCAGTCTGACCATGTCACTTCCTTGCTGAAAACCCATCAATGTCTATTCATTTGTCTTAGAGTCATAAATGCTATGGTTCTTTCTTACCTCTTTGATTTCATCTAATACCACTCTAGCAACCCTATTCCCCCAGCTCTTTAATTGGCCACAATGATTTTGTTAGTTCCTTGAACGTGCCATGTACTTTCTTGCTTTGTGCATGCTGTTTTCTCTTCCTGGAATATCTTCCATCAATTCTCTACCAAAACTGTGCTAACTTGTACTCATCCTTGATAGAGGACCACAGGAGTCACCTTCTCTGAACACTTTGAGTCACTAGGAGTGCACTTGATGCCCCTTCTAAGGGCTTTCATAAAACTGAATGCATACTCTCATCACACTGCACTGTAAACAACAGTTTATGTGTCTGCCTCCTCGACTAGACAGTGAGCACCTTGAGGGCAAGGACTGTGTCATTCTTTTCTGTATTCCCAACTCTGACCATAGTGTCTGACACATTGTGAATGAGAAAGGAAGGAAGGAAAGGAGGAAAGAAGGAAGGAAGAATGGAAGGAAAAAAGAAAGCAAGGAAGGAAGAAAGGAAGGAAGGAAGGAAGGAAGGAAGGAAGGAAGGGACAGAGAGAGAAAGAAAGAAAGAAAGAAAGAAAGAAAGAAAGAAAGAAAGAAAGAAAGAAAGAAAGAAAGAAAGAAAGAAAAAGAAAGATAGACAAACGTACATGGGATGTAGAGATGGAGGGAGGAAGGAAGAAAGAGACAGATGGGTCCAGATCTAGGTGGTACTCTCTAATTTGCAGAATGGTCCTATGTCTTGTTAATCCTCTAATAGAATGGCTGCCATCACTAGCACTACTACTACAGACCCCAGTCATTGTCTCCAGGTAATCAAATAACCTTTTATTAAAGCTGAGCAGAAACAAATGTGGCCTTAACCCCCAAGTCCTGGGAGCCACTAAAAGGCTTTTTTAGAAAGCAATCATTGATGTAGGAAATTAAGGATGAAGCTGGCCAAAGATGGAGAGTGGGCTGTTGGAGGATATTTCTGAAAGTGCTGGGGATACTAGATAACTCTGGAAAGGAGCTACCTCGGGGAATAAAGAGGAGGGCAAACACAGATGATGTTCTCTTTGGAGAAATGTCAGAATGTGGTGGGCAGATGGGATGTGAGGAACAAAGCACACTTAAGAGCCAAAAGTTACTTTCCAAAGAAAATTTGTTTCTTTTTGCCACCAAGAAATCTAGCTTCTTTAACTGTTAGACAGCCCATAATTTAGTACTCATATAAGACAAAGCAGTGCAACTTTGAGGTTTGCATATCCAGTCCCCAGACTTGCCTTGTTGACAGGATGAAACCAATGGGTTGGTTGGAGTGGAGCAGAGAAATATCTACAATGACAGTGCCTCAGCATAGCAATCTCAAAATACCAGGAGAACACCTTCAGTAACATGGGCTCCTTTCTGCGAGGGTCCAGAGCTGGGAGTGTAGAATGTACTGAAAATGAAGATTCATTGCCAGCCTCACTCACTGTTAATGCCGCACTCCATCCATTCATCCAATTCCACGAATATTCATTGAGCATCCACCATGAGCTGAGCACTGTTTGGAGTTTTGTAGATACCACATCACTCATGATAAAGTCATGTGTAACTTACATTTAGATATACCAAAACAAACCCAAAAAACCCCAAGTAAACTCAAAAGATAATTTTAGGGAATAATAAATGCTTAGAGGAAAATAAACAGAGTGAATCAGGATGTTTTCAGCTATATCTGGTAGAAACGCCAACTCAAAATGATTTAAAGAATAAAGTAATTTATCATCTCATGGAACAGCAAGTCCAGAGGTAAGACAGGATCCAGGGGTGGTTCATTAATGGCTCAACAATACCATCAAGGATCCATCATCTTAAGATTGGCTTCATCCTCTGACTGGGTGCAAGATGCCGCCCCAGTTCTAAGTATCACCAAAAGATGGGAACACGTCTGGAAGAGCACAAGAGACACCCTTCCCCTGTTATTATGCTGCTAAAGACAACGAAGGTCTTTCATAGGTGCCAACTCCCTCCAAAGCTCTGGGAAGGGCCTAGCAATGTGTTCACATGGTCATAAGTTATTGTAAAATTTGCAAAGATAAGATATTTTAACCACTTTCAGTTAAGGCCTCTGTCTCCTTCTATTTTGGCATCTCTTCTGTCACACTTCCCCTGATGTCAGGTGGCACTGGAATGGCCATGGGAATGTTAGGGATCCAGCTAAGGGACAGTTGAGTTGTGGATACATTTAATATGGATTTAGTAATATATTTTTACATGTTCTCAGTTACCTCAGCACATACTTAATTTGCCCCTAGCCATTCCAGAGTAGGAATGGCTTCTGGGAATACTCCCACTGCTCATGTTGGTGATTTACCTTGTATCATGAAATGAAAGTGCTGAACAGAAATCATTTCATAGTATTATATGTCCTGCCATGCCCAGCCTCAGCCCCAGAACGATGTGGATATTCAAAAAGAAACAAAGTTTCAAACATTCAGAGCCACAAGCTAGTCTATGGAAAACTCTTCCAACCATTAAACATGTAAAATTTTGGGTTTCCATTCAAACTATTGAAATGGAAGTTCTCACACATCAGCATGATCATTAACTACAAACATCCAAAGAACAGCCTTGGATTGCTTGATATTCCACTTCACAAAGAGGAGTGAATCACATAAACATATTGGAAAATATTGAAATTAAAATTTCTTTCTGATTTGCCATGAAATGATGACATTGACAAGGAAAATATAAAACTCAATTTGCCACTACTAGGATATTCCACAAATTGGTTCATGAATCTGATCAATTCAGAGTAATCTCTGCACAAAAAAAATCCTGAAAACTTTTCTTTCATGGAAGAGACTTGATAGAAGTTTCCCCCAGATTAGACAATTGTAAAAATTGATTTGATGTTACT
Organism: Camelus dromedarius; assembly: GCF_036321535.1. Classification (NCBI taxonomy): domain Eukaryota; kingdom Metazoa; phylum Chordata; class Mammalia; order Artiodactyla; family Camelidae; genus Camelus; species Camelus dromedarius. Next base: position 27,004,068 of record NC_087460.1, read on the forward strand.
AACATCAAGCTGTGATGCTGAAACTATTGTTTCTAAATTACTGATGATAAAAAATAAAATGTTAATCACATTTGAGGAAGGGACTAGTTTATCTTTCTACAGAAAATATTCCATAATCATTGTCATTAAAAGAGGTGATCAAAGAATATTCAGTCCAAATCCAGGGGAATAAAACACAGTTGTCTGCCAGGCAGTTGTTCTGCTGAATTCGTGAGGTCTGATTTATAAAAGTCATTAACTTGTGACTTATTTTCTAATTCGAAATATACAGTTTTATGAACAATTTTGTATTTTCATTTTTGCAGTATTTTTGCAAAGAGTGCCCCCCTCAGACTATGAAAGCAGCAATTCCCACACAATCTGGCTCTACTCCTACTCAAGCCTTATCCAGGTTAGGGAAGTTTTCCGCTATTAGCTCTTCAAATATTTTCTCAGGCCCTTTCGCCCTTCACCTTCTAGGACCCCCATAGTACAAATATCTGTGTGCTTGACGTCATCCCAGAGGTCTCTTAAACTGTCCTCAGTTCTTTCCATTCTTTTTTTTCTTCTGTTTTGCAGAAGTGATTTCCACTACTCTGTCTTCCAGCTTATTCGTGTGTTCTTGTGCCTCATTTATTCTACTCTTGATTCCTTCTAGTGTATTTCTCATTTCAGTTATTGTATTCTTCAACTCTGTTTGGTTGTTCATTATATCTTCTAACTCTTTGTTAAAAACTTCTAACTTCTTGCTCTATGCATCCATTTTCCTCCCAAGTGCTTTGATCATCTTTATGATCATTACTCTGAACTTTTTCTTTGGTAGATTGCCTATCTCCATATCACTTAGTTCTTTGGGGATTTTATCTTGTTCCTTTGTCTGGAACATATTTCTCTGCCGTCTCATTTTGTCTAAATTTCTACTTGTATTTTTATGTATGTGGTAGGTTAGTTATGTTTCTCAACCTTGGAGAGGTGACCCTCTGTAGGAGACGTCCTACGTGTCCCAGCAGTGCACTCCCCTCTTGTCACCCAAGGGCCAGGGGCCAGTTGTTCCTGAAGTAGGGTCTGGCCTGCGTTTGCAGACTTGTTCTGCAGGCTGCAGAATTATAGTTTTCTTCCCTCTGGTGTCTGGTCTCTAGTGGGTGAGGCTGTTCTAGAGGCTTGTGCAGGCTTCCTGGTGGGAGGGGCCAGTGCCTGCCCACTGGTGGGCAGGGCTGGATCCTGACCCTCTGGTGGGCAGGGCTATGTCTATGGGTGTGTCTCGAGGTGGCTGTGGGCTCAGGAAGTCTTTAGGCAGCCTGTCTGCTGATGGGTGGGGATGTGTCCCCTCTCACTTAGGTGTTTGGCTTGAGGTGCCCCAGCACTGGATCCTACAGCTTGTTTTGTGGGGCCAGGTCTTGGTGCTAACAGCCTGGTCCCCCTACTAAAACGTAGGCTTGACGAAGGCAGGTGTTTTTCTTTGTTTTGTACATTGCTGTATCCCCAGGACATAGAATAGTGTGCAGAACGTATCTGTTGAGTGAAGGGATGAATTGTCCAGAGTTGGTTCTCATGCCTTCTCCTCGGCCAGTCGCTGGCACATGGAAGACAATGAGCTGCAGAGCAAGCAGCCCCATTCCCTTAATTAAGACTCGGGGCTGAAGGCGGCAGAGGTGAACACATGAACAAAAGCGGCGTACCGTTGAGAAGGAAGGGGGGGCTCACGCTGGGTAGGAAACCCACAATGTCCAGCATGAAGGACGAGGAGACAGGGCAGTACAGAGGCTGCTTTAGGGAAGGCGGTCAAGTGAAGACCTCTCCGAAAGGAGATGACATTTTATCTGAAATCTGGAAGATTAGGAATAATAAGATCTGGGGGGAAAGCTTTCCAAGTAGAGGGAATGGCCAGTGCTAAGGTTTTAAAGCAGGTAAGAGCTTTGTGTGTTTCAAGTACTGAAAAGAAGGCCATTTGGCTGGAGAGCAGAAAGTGAAAGGGAAGAGTGAAATGGGAAGAATTTGAAGAGGGAGGCCGGGCCGTTTCGAACCCTTGAACTCCAAGGTTAGCCATGTGAAGGGACAAGACGAAGCCACTGACAGGCAGTAAGCAGGGAGTTGTGGGATTTGACTGATGCTTTTAACTGTACATTTAGCTGCTGGGTGGGAAATGGGTTGTAGCAGGGCCAGACCAGGCGTGGGAAGACCAAGCCACTAGACTGGCTAGAAATGATGGCACTCCCCTCTCCCCAGCCCCTTGAAAAAGCCTCTAACTGGCTCCCCTGCCTCCACACTCACCCCCTCCATTCTCCTTTGTATCGCTGCCAGGGCAATTTTTCTGAAGTTACTACTCTCCACAGTATCATCAGTGCTGTGCCCCCTTCCTGCCAGCAGAATCAGATTCAGACTTCCTATCTGCCATTCACTAGGCCACACACACCTAGAGAAAGGGGAACTGATGTCTGATTTGCAGACTAGTGTGAACTCACCATGGGTATCTCCTCCTGCCACCTGTACTGAGTAGAAACTCTCACAATGCGAGTTCTGGACTGATGTCCCTCAGACATCGATGTGATGGCCCTGCCTGAGGCCCCAGTTTGTGTTAGGTGCACCTCTCCTGTCCTCGCACACCCTGAACTTACTGAATGATAGATGGCTTCCTACTTGCCTTCTTCCAGCCACTAGAAATTGAGCACCTCCTGGGAAATTTTCCCTTCCCCTCGCTTCCCCTCCTTCTCCCTTACATCACTGGTGACTTTACAGTTCCTGACATGCAGGGAGTTGCCAGTATTTTTTAACTGAACAACTAGACTAGATTCCCTGATGGTAAGGGCCATGGTTTTCTCCTTTCTGTGTCCACCACAGCAAAGGGCCTTGCACAGAGTAACTACTCAATAAATGTTCATTACATGGAATCCCACTACTTATTTGGAGGCCTGTTGCCACTAATGTAATGGAGATTTACACTACAAAGCATTGATCCAGGTCATCCCTCAAAGCTAAACTTACACGCCTGCTGAAATTGGAAGGAAGTACCTCCTGATGACTCCTCTCTAACTACAGAATCTCTCCAAGCACCCTCCAAAAGCAACTGCTCCTGAGAATCACATCGAAACATGGCTCCAACTCCATCCAGCTCTTGTGATCTCCAGATCCACATTATGAAAACACACAAATAAATACCTGAGGACATTTCCCAACAATATCCAACCTTAGTAACCTCCTTTCCCCTTGAGAACTAAAAGGTTTCAGTATCCCTCAAAGAGGAGGGATCGGTTATGGGTTAAATTGTGTCTCCCCAAGATTCCTCAAAATACTAGGAATAGACTTACCGTATGACCCAGGAATCCCACTCCTGGGCATGTATCCAGAAGGAACCCTACTTCAAAATGACACCTGCACCCCAATGTTCATAGCAGCACTATTTACAATAGCCAAGACATGGAAATGGCCTAAATATCCATTGACAGATGATTGGATAAAGAAAGAGGTGGTATATTTATACAATGGAATACTATTTGGCCATAAAAAAAGACAACATAACGCCATTTGCAGCAACTTGGATGACATTCCGGAGAATGTCATTCTAAGTGAAATAAGCCAGAAAGAGAAAGAAAAATACCATATGAGATTGCTCATATGTGGAATCTAAAAAAAAATGAACATAAAATACAAAACAGAAACAGACTCATAGACATAGAATACAAACTTGTAGTTGCCAGGGGGGAGGGGGATGGGAAGGGATAGACTGGAAGTTCAAAATTTGTAGATACTGACAGGCATATGTAGAATAGAAAAACAAGATTATACTGTATAGCACAGGGAAATATATACAAGATCTTGTGGTAGCTCATGGTGAAAAACAATGTGACAATGAATATATGTATGTTCATATATAACTGGAAAATTGTGCTCTACGCTGGAAATTGACACAACATTGTAAACTGACTATAACTCAATAAAACAAAATTTTTTAAATAATGTAAAAAAATTGTCTCCCCAAAAGATTGAGTTGAAGTCCTAACCCCTAGTATCTCAGAAAGTGATCCTATTTGGCAATAGCATTGTTGCAGATGTAATTAATACAGAGGAAGTCACACTGGAGTAGAGTGGGCCCTCACTCAGTATCATTGATGGCCTTATGAGAAGAGAGAGAGCTGGACACAGACAGAGAAACACACAGTGAGAAGGTCATGTGACAATGGAGGCAGAGACTGGAATGATGAAGTTAGAAGCCAAGGGAGGCCAAGGATTGCCAGGAATCACCAAAGCTAGGACAAAGAAAGGAAGTATTCACCGCTAGAGCCTTTAGAGGGAGCACAGCCCTGCCGCACCCTTGATTTTGGATTTCTAACTTCCAGAACTAAGAGAGAAAAAAATTTTTTTGTTGTAAACCATCAAGTGTGTGACACTTCGTTACAGCAGCTATGAGAAACTAGTACAGTTCTTCAGGCCATTTCAAAGGAGTAGAAAGGAAACAAAGAATGATCAAGTAGTAGGTGGTAGTGAACTTGGAAGAGCAGTGGGTTAGGCAGTCAGACGACCTGGGTTTGAGTCTGACTCTGTTGCTAATGTGTGATCCCGAACTGTGTAAAATTCAGTTTCCTCACCTGTAAAATGGGAAGATAATACTGCCTGGCCGGCTTATCTTACAAGACTGTTATCTGTTATCTGCCGTGAGGATCAATAAAATAACACACTAGAGCCATCTGAAATTTGTAAAATCAATCCAAATGTGAGGCATTACTACTACCATTAGATCGAGTCTCTTACTTGACTCAAATAAATTTAAATCTGATTCAAATAAACCCAGTGAAAATGGTTGGTTAAAAATAGCATCTAAAAATCTCAAATTTGGGGAATGTAAGTCCACTATGAAAGAGAAAAGCCCCAGTGTTCTGATTAAGATGAAGGAAAAATATTTAATTGGTCCCAGGTGCATGTGCATGTCTGCCTCCTGCAATATATCTAGTTTTGTTCTTTTGTTAACAATTCAGGATGTAAAAAATTAAGCCCATCTATTTTTTTAAATATCTGAAATAATTGTTTCACCCTCCTGGCATTATTAGAAGGGAGTGAATTACTATTACCTATAAGAGTTTTTCTATAAAAGACTTCTTTTTCCAATTTTAAGTGACACTCTCACAAAGATCTTCTATGTTTAGTGAGTTTTAGTCACTTCCACCATGAAGAAAACATACAGAAGAGATCCCTTTTGTATAGGTTTTCAAGTCTGAGAATATAACACAAAAACAGAAAATGAGCCATAATTGGCTAAAGGTGACCCTTAGATACTCCCAAAATGGAAAGTTGAATCATTTTCTTAAATGACAAAGAGGGAAGAGATTTAGCCCATTTCCATCCTCAAGCTCAGTTCCTTCAACAACCCCACTCATCACATATATGCATACAAAAGAGAGGGAAAGAAAAACCTTTAATGTAGGGACTAAAAATAGATAGCGACTGCTTCAGGACCTGCAGGCACTACCTGCTCCCTGTGATGATTCATATTTTGATGATAAAGAATTCTAGGTATTCTCTATATGTAGTAGATCATCCTGACAGCTGATGATGAGATACAACAAGTCAAACCACTGTACAGCTTTCGTTTCCATCCCTCAAGGTGGTTCAACATTGAATTAATAACTGGGATAACGGGGGGTGGGGAATAGAGCTCAGTGGTAGAGCGTGTGTTTGGCGTGCATAAGGTCCTGGGTTCAATCCCCAGTAACTCCACTAAGAAAAATAAATAGATAAGTAACGGGGATAACAAAGAGAAAATATCTGTTTGAATAAAATAAGCATCCAATTAATGAAGATGAAGGAACTGAAGCTCAGAGAGATTAAATAACCAGGCCCACATCACAGACCTCAAAAGTGGTGAAGCTGGGCCTATACCTAGATCTGTCTCCATCATCTATATTTTCACTGGCTGATCTCTTAAAAAAAAACAGTAAATTGTTTCTTTTCACCTCTCCCTCCCTCCCCTTCTCTTTCTATTTCTCTTTCTCTTTCTCTTTCTCTCTCTCTCTCTCTCTCTCTCCCTCTCCCTCTTTCTTTCTCTCCCCCTCTTGTCTTCCCTTACCAGAGCAGAGATTCAAGCTACACAAATAAAAGGGAAACCATTAGCCAGAAAATGGTCAACACCCCAATCCAGGCCTGCCCTGGTTCTAGACATCACAGCTTCAGGGTATATATTCCACAAAAATTAAGATACCAGCCATACCCGCAGAAAGGCCCTCCCAAGAAGATACATGGAGGCAAAGGGTACATCGGGGAGGGCCACAGACCATAACAGAAGAGAGAGGAGCCCTTTCCCCACCCTTTCCTCATGCCAGCTGCCAAATGAACAAAGCCAAACAGATTCTTCCCGGAGAAGTGGTTCAAAGTAACTAGAGGGGTTCGGTTACTGGGGTTGGAAACTAGGTTATCAGATAGAGGGCTGGAGGGAAATTGTACCGTTAGGCAAGGCTTTGGGGTCCATTTCCTATACTTGACTCAGAAGGAGTCCTTAGGCAGTTTCAGGCCTCTGCATGGTTCAAAGAACTCTGAGAAGCTAGTGAAATAAGACTTTTGTCACTCCAGCCTTGACTGGCATGTGCGGTGGCTGGCCATCTGGCCTCCCTCCCGTGACTCACCACCATCGATTCCATTTTTACTTCAGTCTTTTGGGCCAACTTGGTGCTGGCATAGGAGGAATGACGGTTCCCAGGTACAACATCAGCATCAAAAGCAACTCCCAGTAGAAGCCGTAAACATTCCCTCTGTAGCTTTTCTTGCCTTAACTTAAACTCCAAGCTCTAAAAATGTCATTGTCTAGCAACCCCCTAGTGGAGGCTGCTCATTTTCCCACAGCCCTCATCCATCCGGGCAGAAAGATAAGTTATCCCTCTCCCAGCTCCCGAGTGGAGCTTCCCTGAACCCTGCTTCGCAGCTCCCCTGTCGCTGAAGCCCACACCATCTGGTTAGTCCACCCTTTTCTCATCGTCCGCACTGTCACTTTGAAAAGGTGTGGAATACCTCCTGCGTGCCTGGCGTGGGGCTACGCACTTTGCACACGCTGTCCTGAGTAATCCTCACAACTGCTCTGTGGAGTGTTCATTCGTATCCACACGGGGTCGTGTGTCCTTCCCAAGGTCACATAAATAGCAAGCAGTTGCACCAGGTGTGAACCTAGGTCTGTCTGGTTCTGACGTCCATCTTAACCATTAATCCGTGTGGAGAATCAACAACAAGCCTCCATGGTAATTGCCATACTGGAGTGTATAAACGGTGCCAGGTGAAGACAGGGACAAAGACACGGAGAACCCACCTGGCGTAGCCAGTAAAGTTCGGAGAAAAGCTGAGCGGAGGGAGGAGGGGTAGCACCTGCAGGGTGCGGGACACGCTAAGGCATGGGTGTTCACCCTGCGTTATGAGAAATGTGAGTGCTGGGTCTGGCTGGAATGTTGGGTCTACGTGAATGAGTAGCAAGGCTCAAGGAGACTTGAATACCTTGTGAGGGGGCACAAATGTCTCCTGAAGGCAGCGGGGATGGATCCACCTAAAGGTTTAAACCCAGGGACATGAGATTTGTACTTCTGAAAGCTCACCATGGCAACAGGGTGGATTTTAGGTGGGCAAGCTAGGAGGCAAGGAGGACAGTTAGATTATTATTTAGTCATCCAGGTGAGAGAGGATGGTGATCTTGTGATGGATATGCGGGAACAGATTCAAAAACTCTTAGAGAAAATTCAGTAAAATGGATAACTATAAAAGTAATGTACCAAAGCTTTTCCATATACAAATAATAACCATTTAGATCATATAATGGAAGAAAAAATCCTATCATACTAGCAGCATAAAGTTAAAAAACACAAAGGACAACCTTAAGTAAATCCTTGGAATTGTCATTTTAAATAATCCCATGAATAAATCTATAAAGCTCTACAAAGGAGGTAAAAATATATTTGAATTAATGGAGAACGGTAGCTTGCTTTCAGATAGGAAGACTCTACAGTGTAAAGATATGAATTCTCCATGTGCTAATCCATGCATTGAATGTCATCCCAACTAAAATTTCACCAGGAATTTTTTTGAGGAACCTGTTTCTAAAAGTCATCTGGAAGAATAAGAATGCAAGGCAATATAAGGCAGTGGTTAAGATAACAGGCTTTTGAGTCAAAAAGACCAAGTTTCAGTCCAGATAAGGCCCCTGCACGTGCCTGACAACCTGCTTCATGAACTACAGCAAGTTATTTAACCTCCCTGTCCCTCAATTTTCTTGTCTGTGAAATGGAGATGAGAGTATTTACCTTGTAAAGTAGTTGTCAGAATTAAATGAGCTAATACATGTAAATAAAGCACAGTGCCTTGTACATATTAAGGACTAAATAAATATCAGTTATTATGACTAATGGAATGATTAGGCGGAACTGTAAGAAATTGCCATTTTTGTGAGTCAAACACGATCAAATATTGGCAATTTCATATGATTTAATCTAATATGTATACATACTTTTATGTGTGTGTGTATATATATATATATATATTAAGACTTAATATTCCTCATATGTAAATAGTTCTACAATCTTGAAAGAAATCCCAGTAAGGAAATGAGCAAATAATACATCCAAGAAGTACACACTTTAAATGGCCAATAAATGTATAAACCGTGTTCTATGTTACTCACAATAAAAATATAGAAATTAAAATAATTACGAGGTATTATTTTGTGCTTAGATCAGCAGTAATTTTGACAATATCGTAAGTATTTTCAAGGCTGTAGATTACAGGCAGTCCTACGCACCACTGGCTCCTTACAATAGTGGCCACGAAGCATAGGTTTCAAGAGCCAAAGTACCTGGATTCCAGTCTCAACTTTACCATGAAACCCTCTGTGTGACTCTGGGCAGATAATCATGCCTTTCTTTGCCTCACTTTACATTTTAAAGTGAGGATGGTAGCCGGGCTCTACCTCATAAAGGTTGCCATGAGGACTAAATGAGCCCATCTACGTAGAGCACTGAGAACAGGGACTGGCTGGCTCACGGTAAGTACCATGGAGGTTTTTAAAAAATCATCATTATCATTATTATTGGTGAAATTAAGCCACTGACCCAGTTCCCAAGGCCTCAGACCTGAAAGTCATCCTAGATGTGTCTCTATCACCCCCACATCCAAATGATTAAAATATCCCTCTGCAGTGAAAAAAAAAATTGCATTCATGTCTTTATTTCCATCATGACTGCCATTCAGGCTCTCAAAATTTCATCACCATCCCATAACTTTATAATTACATTCCATTTTTTCTGTATCTCCCCAGCCCACGAATCCATTTTTCCACACTACTACCTGGGTTTTCTTTCTTAAACTCTACACAGATCACATCCATCTCCTGCTCAAAAACCTGCAATGCCTCCCTAGTGCCTACAGAACAAAGCACGGAATTCAAGATCATCTAGAGCTCAGAATATGCACATTCATGGCTTTCTCCACATTCATGTGACTTTCCACATGCTGTTTCTTTTTTTAAGCTTAGGATGCTGTTTCTTCCATTCTCCATCTCTTCTGATCATACCCTTCATTAAGTCACAGTTCCAGAGCCACTTCCTCCATGAAGCCTTCTTTGATCCCTTGGTCATCAGTTCCAATCCTCACCCCTTGCCAAGTCAGACTGACTTTATTCTACACTCTAGACTTCCACAGCCCATTCATTGTTCATATTTCTTGTATTACTTACACCATCCTGTGTAGAGATGTTGTTTTTTTTTGTGGGGGGGGAGAAATTAGATTTACTTATTTTTTTTTAATGGAGGTATTGTGAATTGAACCCAGGACCTGGTGCATGCTAAGCTCGGGCTCTACCACTGAGCTATCCCCTCCCCCACCATGTAGAGTTGTGATTGCGATTTGTTTGTCTTCTCCACGTGGATCCAAGTTCCTTATGAATAGGAACCATCTCTTTATTTATTCTTCTTCCCCACACTTAAGCACACAAATTGCCTTCTCTGAGATCAGTGCCTGTCTATTGAGTCAGATGCAACAAGATATTTGACATCATAGATCTTGTCAGTCCCCACCAAGTAATAAAAAGAGGTGACTTGTCTGTTTTCTGCTTTTGAGAAGATGGAATTCCTTCACAGAAACCAGGCCAAAATCCATCTAGGTGTTCCTCTAGCCAGCTCTGCATCCCCTGGGCTCTGTCACAGGGTATGAATAATAGGCTATATACCAGCCAGAGTCTCTATCCCAGGCTCTTGTGTGGAAGGCAGAGGTCACAACAGGTTGAGAAGCAGCCCCTGGCTGGCCTTGCAGGGGGAGGAATTCTTCTGGGGATGTGCTGGCTTCTAAGTAAGCTGAAGCCCTGAATATACAGAGAAATGTTTGTAAAGATCAGCTTCTATTCAGGAGGTCATTTAGTTGCTCTGCTGCCCCTACCTAACAAGGTTATTCTCCCACAAAATTACAGCATATTCTGCTCTACCTTGGAAGTCACCAAATTAAGGTAATGGTTGGCCATTTATAGTATTATTTTGTTTTGGTTTTTGAGGGGGGAGGTGATTAGGTTTATTTATTTATTTGTTTATTTATTTATTTAATGGAGGTACTGGGGATTGAATCCAGGACCTTGTGATTGCTAAGCATGTGCTCTATCACTGAGGTATACCCTCCCTGCTCCATGGTTAGCCATTTAGAATAAGAAAAATCTATACAAACAACTGAATCAACTGTTGGGGCAGATACATCAATCCATAATATCCAGACAAAGTTTAGCACAATTATATAAACACAGAGTAAGCAAATGCAGATGTGTGATAGTGAAAAGAAGATGGGGGTTCAAGATCAAAGAGATATGAGCTTCATCCCTAACTTCACCACTTCTAGCTGTGTGACCTTGGATCCATCACTTCCAGTCTTGAGCCCTGGGCCTTTCCTCATCTGTAAAATGGAGAAAAACAAATACTCACCTTTCAGGCTTGCAATAATGAGCTAATGTGATGGAAGTGCTTTAAAAAGTCTTCCATGAACCTCAGCTATCATGATTTTTGAAGCAGGAAGTCATTTAGAGACGATTTAGTACAATATTCTCCTTTTCCCAATGAAGAGACTTAGGCTTAAAGAAGTGACCGCACAGCTAGTAAGTGGTATATCTGGGTCTAGAGCCCAGTTCTCTCGTCCCTTGTGCTCTTGCTTCTGCCTAGACAAGGGAAGCCAGGTACCTAGGTGTCTAACAGAACTTTGGACAAAATGGATTATATGCTTTGGGGCACTGAGTTAGCCACTCCTCCTGGAGAGAGAAATTGTTTTCTTAATACATACTCTTCTTCCTTAAGATCACTTCTCTAGACTTCCCAGAGAACACATTCAATCTACTGAGTCACTCTTGCCTGCAGCTCAGTGAGTCAGAATCTTATCTATCCCCATCAGTTCAATTTGTTGTCAGGAATAAGATGAAATGAAAAAGAGACACAAATGCACAGAGAGGCCATCACTTGCTTGTCCTTGGGGCATAAAGCAATTTAAATAGAGGAGCACTAAAGAGGAACGCAGTTGTTAATTTTGCTGCAGCGCTGGCACCGGCTGTAGAAATAAAACTGCAAAATAAACGTAGAGCATATCATCTGGGGTGCACAGCAGCCACACCCTGGCATTTGTGAGATGTATACAGAGAGGAAGGGTATCTGACAGGAAGATAGGTGACCTAGATTCTAGTATCCGTCCTACTAAGCAGTGTGCCCTTAGACATGTCCTTTAACCTCAAGGAACTTGTGGTCTTATCTGTAAGGTGAAGAATGACACTAGCTCTGCCAGCCTTCTAGGACTGAGTAAGGTTCAAATGCAACACAGGTATGGTGTGCAGATTCAATGAAATAAGAAATCAAAAGCCCCCACTCAGTGCCACATAGTCAGTTTCGCTCAGTAGAGATTAACAACTACTGCAATTAATGTTGCAATTAAGTTTGTCATTGTTTAGCACTTCTTTGTCATAGGACTACTTCTCCGTGGTGACTAGCAATAAAGCTTTCATACAAAAGGGACCACAGGTTAGTAAGAGGTAGAGGTAAAACAGGCAGAAAAAGTAAGGCAAGCTTCAGAGGCCACAGCGCATGGAGGGAAAGCCCACGGCCTCTGGGGCACTTGGATCGGACTTAGAAGTCAGGCTGTACCTCCCACTGCATCGGCAGACACAAGGCTCTTACCCCAGCCACGCCTCAGTCTGCTCATTTATAAACTGAGATCACAAGCCCTACTGCGTGGGAATGTTAGAAGGGCTGAATGAGATAGACTATAGAGTGCTTCAAATGCCTGGCACAGAGAAACTGCTGGGTAACTTACTAAAGTGAGATGATAGACATCAAAGCACGTTTCAAACTCTAAAGCGATATAAACATGTAAGAAATTATTATAACAAGGACAAAATTTTATGCAAAACACCAATGCTTGGTTAATTGCTTAAGTGTTAAGGGAAAATTCACTATACTGTCCAAATGTAAAACATGCTCATTTACAGCAGTTTCCTCTACAGCTGTGCCAGGGATGAGGTGGGGAATATTTGAAGGTTTCTTTTTTAAACACAGCTGCTTTATGTATTATTGTCAATTTTCTCCATTCTTTTCAATTTGATCCTTTGGACTTCATCTTTTATGCTTCTAAAATGGGCAGAACAGCAGACATTTGGTGACGGTAACTTGCAAATGCAGAAGTGAGCACTCCAAAATGAGTTAGAATCCACATAAGCTCCTCTACTCCAAAAGATCGTCCCAGATAAATGCTTTGAAATCATTAGTCTTAATACATGGAATATTCCAGAAAAGAAAGTGAATTTGCTTTCAGAACTTATTTTAGGAATATATTTTTTAAAATAGTTACTGTTATAAGCAAAGATAGAAAATAAATTTTATGATAAGTAATATTTTGGAGGAAATAGAGTGATCTAGATGATCAAGGGTCTTAATAGTTGTATTATACTACTGAGATCTCAGTGAAATACACACACATGAACACACATAGATAGTTAAACCTGAATGATTTCAAGACCTCTTTGGTCCAACTTTATTGTAGATCTTTGAAATAAAGAATTTAAAATTAAATGCACCCAGAAGTTCACATTAGTCTAAACTCCTATCCAAACAATAAACTGCTTCTAGAGCCTCCCAAGAAAGATGCTCTCCTGCTTCCAGTAACTTCCAGTGACAAAGCAATCTTTTCCAGCTCCATTGTTAGAAACGGCTGCCTTAAGCAGAGCAGCCAAAAGTGACTCCAGCATTTCTCTAGAGCAGGGGCTTCAAGGTTACAAACTGGTTGGGAAGCCAGGTTAGGAGACTTGTCTTGAAATTGCATTTGCCAAGCAAGCACACTGTTTGTACCTGGAGTGTGTGTTTACTTGACATGGCTTGGGAATGGGGCAAAGCTATGGGCATTAAAGTTGACTAAAAGTCCTGTTCCAACCACCCATTGGTACCTCCACTGTCCCGAGAAACTTCCATCTTCCCAGTTCTGCCCTTGGCAGCATGCCACACATGTGTGATACTGCTGGTTTGTAGAGTCACAGTCAAATGCCAAATGCTAGGTGTCTGTATATGTTAAAACTAGATTAGACAAATAAGCCATGTGCTAAATTGTCATGATTTCAATAGATCAACTGTGCTGAGGAGATTCCAAAGCCAGGAAGTGGTAGATTCAAGCAGCAAGATATATTGTCAAACAAAATTAACTAAGAAATTATGTATCAATCAATAATCTTCTAAAAAGTCTTGTAATGACCTCTGCTACTCTATTTAAGCATAAATAAGATAATCAACCATGTTCCCTATCTGGAGATTAGATCTTTTCCAATTAACCTGACTTAATTAACTCTCTAAGGTACTGAATTTCAGATGCCTCAGACACTGTACTTTAAGATCATTACAACTGGAGTACTCACAGAACTTGTTATTTTTATCATTTCAAGTATAGTTACTTATTAGACAAATGGAATTCAAAATTTAAATTCATGTGTGGGGGTTGGTAAGGAGTGATACAATCAAAAAATGCAAGCCCAATAAAGACAACTGAAATAAACCAAAATGAAAGAATTGGGAGACCAGTCTTTGTTCCCTCATTAAGGATTATAGGAAAGGAAGTCAGTTAGCTTCTGGTAACCACATGGCGCTATGTCAAGTAGCCAGCTTTAATCAGTCTTCTTTGTATTGCCCTTGCTTCCCATCTCATAGACAATGCCAGTAGATGGGAACATCATCAACTTCCTCTCCACATCCCCATCTGCCTTGGCATCTCTTCTTCCTGCCTCCCACATAATGGGAGGCACATTCTGACCTTCTATTCAAGGCTCATCCGTTTACTTTTGCTCTGGCTCACATCCCTATCTCCTCCATAGAGACCATGCTCCATCAGACAGCCAGTGTCTCTCTGTATCCTCAAACCCTCTCTCTCCACTGGCTCCTTCTCCTCATTTGATACAAAGGTTTAGGTCTCCCCCATCTTACAGTCAAGAAACAATGCCCACCATCACCCCTCCAATTCTACTGCTATCTTCTTCCTTCTTGAAAGATTTGTCTATGCTCCTTGCAGCCCCATTCTCAACACTCATGCCTCAACTGCCCAGAGTCTGGCTTCTGCTCCCACAATATCACCGATGCTACTCTCACAGAAGTCTTAATGACTTCCTAATCCAATGACCACATCTCAGTCCTCATCTTATATTTTTTTATTGAGGTGAAATTCATATGAAGATAAAATTAACCATTTTAAAGTGCATGGTTCAGTGACATGTAGTACATTCACATGTTCCGTCACCCTGAAAGGAGGCTCTGTCCCAGCAGCCGCTCCTCATTCCCCTTTTCTCCTCAGCCCCTGGCAACCGCTAACCTGCTTTCTATCTGTATGGATTTGCCTGTTCCAGACATTTCATATAAACAGTGTAATACAATATGTGGTCTTTTGCGGCTGGTTTCCCTCACTTAGCGTAGCGTTTTTGAGGGTCATCCAGTTGTCGTGTGAATCAGTGCTTCATTCCTTTTGCTGACTAAACAGTGTTTCATTGTACAGATACACCGCCTTTTCCTTATCTATTCGTCAGTTGATGGGCATTTAGGCTGCTTCTACCTTTTAGCTAGTCCTCATCTTATTTGACCTTTCAGAGGCATGTGACATTGCTCGCCTCCATCTCTCTCTTACGAGCCCCTTCAGTGTAGGTGTTCCCAACCACCCAGCCTCGGTCCTCTTCTTTCAGTCTCTGCACTCTGGTTAGGTGAGCACCTCTGTTCCACAGTGCCAACTACCAATGGCCCCTATGACATCTTTGTCTGCTTCTAGTACAGATCAAGGTGTACTGTTCCCAGGATGTGAAGAAAAGTGCAACAGGAGTACTTGGGACCCCAATATGCAAGCCATGCTCCAGGTAGCGGCAGAACACTTTACATTGACTCCCAATCTCCCACCACCCAGGAAAAGCCAGACAATGGGAAAGAGAGAAGGACCTGGAACCAAATGCCTCCTATAATACTCTCCCCTCCACTGGCCCATTTTCTACCCTTCAAACCACATATACACAATATCAATTCAGTTGGGAAAGAAGTCAAAGAATATGTGTCATGTAGACAGAACAATTGGTTGATTCCATTTTTCATTTTTCAATCTATTGCTTTGTTGTCAGACACAGCTTCAGTGCAAAGTTTTAGCAGCGGGGGGAAAGTTCCGTTCCAGCAATTCATGCTTTTGTTATTTTCTCTCTTTTCTCCTCCTCACACTGACTCACCTTTGGCTAAAAGAAATATACAATCAGCAAATATTGACTCAAAGGACTATGCGATTTACATCTTAATGCAGACTAATACGTCTCATTGCAATGCTCTTGGGAACTGCTTATCCCAGCCCATTTTTGTCTTTTGCTTTCAGTTTAACTCTATTTCTCCTTTGTGATTTTAACAAGTGACACAGATCAATGCTTTAGGTTTTGCAGGGTAGAGATGGACAGTGTTACGGCAACAGGGTCTCTTTAGCTTCCAGCCCTTCCCGAGGGGCTGAAAAGGACAAGAGTCATTAGGACGGTGTCAGTGCTTCAAGAGAAGTATTTCTGTTGTTATTAATAAAACTAACTGGAAATCATTCGTTCAACATTAAGCAAGCATTTATCGAATGCCTACCGTGTATTCCCATAGCCTCCTTGGCATGCATCCCTAGTACTGCAATTAACATGTTGAATAGGAATTCTGTTCACTTTTCTATTTCTCCTCTTTACAATGTGAGCTTCTTGGGGCAAGGACCACGCCTTGCTGATTGCTGTATCTCCTGTGCCTGGCTGAGAATAAGTGTTCATTCATTCATTCAGGCAATCAATAACTAGTTACTGAGTGCCTACCATGTGTCTGGCATTGTTCTGTGCACTGGGGATTCAGCAATGAATAAAACAGATAAAAATCCCTGACTCTCCTAGTGTTTTATTTACATTGTCAGTGGGGGGGGCGGCGGCGGGGGGAGTAGACAATAGATAAGAAAGTAAAATATGCAGTATGTTAAATGATGGCAAATGCTATGGATAAAAATAAAACAGGGAAGGGGGTAGGAAGTGTGGGGGGTAGGAAGGTTGTAGTTTTAAATAGGATAGTCAAGGAGGTCTTCCTGAGAAGGTGACATTTAAACCACGACCAGAAGGAGGGGAATGAGCAAGCCATGTGGATATATGCGGGAAAAGTGGTCCAGGCAGAAGGAACAAGAAGTGTAGTGGCTCTCAGAGGTGATGGTAGGAACTTGACTTTTACTCTAAAGGAGACAGGGAGCCATGGGTAGGCTCTGAGGAGGCAAATGACGGGATCTGACTTATATTTTAACATTGTTACTCTGGCTGCCATGAAGGGAAGAGACTGTGGAGGGCAAGAGTAGAGGCAGGGAGGTCATTTATGAGGCTATGATATTAACAATAATTTGAGTAAGAGATGATGCTGGCTTGGACCAACATGGGAGCAGTAGAGGTCAGGAGAATGGTCGGGCTCTAGACCTATTTTGAATTTTCATTAAAAGGATTTGCTGGAGGATGGGATGTGGGGTAAGAAAGAGAGGATTGAAGCAGAACATGAGGTTCTTTGGGAAAATGGGAGGATAGAATTTCCATTTATAGAGATGGAGACCACTCCAGAAGAGGCAGATCTGGGGAGTGAAGGATCAGGAGGTCAGTCTGGGTACTGTGAAGCTGAAGATGTCTGCTAGACACCAAAGGAGGGATGTTAAGCAGGGAGGTGGAAGTAGGCACCTAGAGTTCAGGGGAGGAACCTAGGCTAGAGATAGACATTGGGGAGTGATTGGCACAGAGTTGGTATTTAAAGCCATGCGATTTGATGACAGCAGCATGGGGGTGAGTGTAGATGGAGTAAAGATAAAGGATGGGGGAAGAGGGTGAACCAGCAAAGGAGACTGAGAAGAAATGGCTAGTGAGGGAAGAGAAAGCTCAGGAGAGTGTGGTGTCCTCGATGTGTTTCCAAGAGAAGGAAATGATCAAGTGAGTCAAGTGCTCCTGACAGGTCAGTCTAAATAAGGGCTTGGAGTTGATCATCGGGTTTAACACATAAAGATCATAGGTGACGCTGAGAAAGCCATTCCCCTGGAAGAGCAGTGCTGCTCTAATTGGGTTCCAGAGAGAATGAGAAGTGGCCATTCAGAAAGAGAGAAAATGGAGACAGTGAGTACCTGCAACTTCGCTCAGGAGTTTTTTTTTTACTGGTTTCTGTACAGATGGGCAAAGAAGCAGTGGTAACTAGAGGGGAATGTGGGGTCAAGAGCTCTTCCCGAATCGGGAGCAACTGCGACGTGTGGATGCTGATGAAAAGACCCAGGAGTGAAAAGAAGATTGAGGACGCAGGAGGGAGAGAGGAGAATGAAGATGGCAAGGTCCCTGACTAGCAGCTGAGAAGGGAGGAGTTTAGCGCAGGAATGAACAACTCTCACTGAGTTCCTCCAATGAGAACCTCCGATGCTAGGTATCTGCATCTCTAAAATGGGGCTAGTGGAACTCTCTAAAATGTGTGCTCCATGAGGGCAGGGGTGTTTGTGTGGTTGGTCCTCTGATGTATTCCTGGTGCCTAGAACAGAGCCTGGCACACATGGCAAGAGGTTAAAGATATTTATTGAATGATTGGCTAACTTGTTTCTAATTATTTGATAATGAAAACCTCAAGATGGGCAGAATAGTGTTACAGTGTTTTGACAATTAAATGGAATGTATTCTAACATTGGGATTTCAATCTTCAGAAACACACAGTGTATTCTAAATACATCTCTGTACTTTTATACATAATCTAAAAGTATCAGGCATGTGGATGTTTAGGAGACCCAGAGGCAGCACCACTAACACTGTCATAAATGTGCCTAAAATGGATATTCAAAACCTAGAAAATGATGGTTTTGGAGGCCTCAGCCATTGCTGGGGAGCCGTAAGGAAGTGTTATGTACACATCTGTTAAATCAAAGGTGCAGCTTAAAGCTGTTGGGAGAAGGTGGGTATTTCATTCCTTGAGCAGAGTCAAAAACTCACCTTCTTCTTCTTAAAGACATCTAGTGATGGAGAGTCTTCGATTCTTAAGGATGTGTTATGACGGCTTCTCTCTTTAATTAATTCTAAGAGCCAGTGGCTGAAAGAGGAGAGGATTATCAGCCCCTGAGATTGTTTTCAGGATCTACTAAGGCCCCGAAAGCAAGTTCCTTGGAGGAGGACACTTCAAAACATGAAAGAGGCATTCCAAACAGAATGTATACTCAACTCAACACATAATTTGTTCCCAAGTGATCCTTTTACATTTTTATGTTTAGTGCCAGGTGGTGATACATAAATGAACAATATGCAGGTCTCTGCCTTGAAGGAGTTCATGGTCTATTAGCGGAGACTGTCCGGGAAACAGATCATTAGGAGAGCATTAAGGGATGATACAATGGTGTTGTTAAGGAGTATCCAGGACGGACGTCTCATCAGCTTGGGGAGGGAGTTCAAGGAAGATTTGTTTCTTTTCTATGGAAAATTTCAAATATGCCCCAAAGTAAAGAGACATGTATGTGAAACCCGTGTCCCCGTATCCCAGCTTCAACTGTTCTCAACATCTTTCAACCTTGTTTCACTCATTCCCTTCCCCTTATTTTTTCCTGGAGTATTTCAAAGCTAATCTGAGGTATTATGCCAATTCACCTATATTCCTAAACCTTATTACACTTCTTTAACTATAAGGACTTTGTAAAATATATAACTGCTATCACTCTTCGCCCAGTTAACAATAAGGAAGACGTCTTAAGGATGGTGGCTTCTGCATGCGCGCCCATAGAACACGGAGGTGTGAGCCAGGAGAAAGCGATGGCCAGAGTCAAGGGGACTATGAGACCTTGAGAGGGGCAAGAGAGGGCCTGGATTTTGTGGAAAACTACAAGTTGTTCAGTGACGGGAACACAGGGCCACCACTGTGCTTCTAGGCTCTGAGCCAAGCAAGGCCCTCTTTCATACTATCTTGTTAAATCTTCACAACAATGGTACTACAAGACAGACATATAATTAACTACAGGCAGGGGAAGTAGGCTTCAAGATGTCAAATAAGTGGCCCAGCTCTGGCCCCGCAGATAAATAAGCGGAAGAGTCTGACTGTGAAGCCAGGTCTTTCTGACGTCCTCGGTGCGTAACCACGGGGCCATCCTTCCTTCACAGATTGTCCCCAGCCTCAAATGTTTGTCCCTTCAGTCTTGTTCTATGTAACTATCTACTTTACCAATTAATGATCGCTTGATTTGCTTCTTAAAGTGTTGATGTGAACCTTTTCGAGGGGCAGGGGTTGGTTGGGTTCAAAGGAGTAGAAATTCACAGCAAGACTCTTGCTTATAATATATGAACCTTTGGTTGATCAAGCAATGTGAATTTAACTGAGTCATCTACTGTCGCCAGAGATGAGCATATCCTCATTGCAAGAAAAGCATCCAGAAGGAAAAATCAGTCTCCTGAGTGCTGAGCTCACCAAGCTGCGGTGGCAAAGCCGTGGTGAGCAATGCAGATGTAAGAACCCCCTTATTTCCCTTCTTGAGAAATGCCCGTATCTGCTGATGCAGATATACGAAGGTAAGAAAGGGCTAATTATTCTGTTTTTATGAGAACTGAATTTTGTACTTAATTAATAGATTAAGTTATTGCCTGTTGCTAACAGGCTGTGTTCTCAATGAAACCAAATACTATGACAATTGCCAAGTTTATTTGATAGTTTATTGTATGAATGCTAAAAGTCTATTTTACTGAGTTTTTTCCCCCTGTATTAGTTTTGGCCGCAAGCCCTGGTTTTAGGTATCACAATTTCCCTGCTATTTTCATTTGGCCGTTCTCTTGGTATGCGTTTAGTTTGGGGTTTCTCCTTTACAGAGTGATGTTCCAGAGTCTAGCAGTCTACACACTTTGATTCCTCTAGCAACAGAATCACAAGAAAGATGGCAGGGCCTGGTGAGCCCCTTCCTCTCTCCGCCACGCCCCAGCAGGACATGGTGGCTGAGGTCATGGGCACTGGCCCCAAAGACATGTGTTCTTATTCCAGTTCCACCATGGCCAGTTTTGGAGCTATGGGAAAGCGAAAGTGACCCTGGCATCTGGCTCC
Source organism: Camelus dromedarius (assembly GCF_036321535.1). NCBI lineage: Eukaryota > Metazoa > Chordata > Mammalia > Artiodactyla > Camelidae > Camelus > Camelus dromedarius. The sequence goes on from NC_087460.1 coordinate 27,024,608, forward strand.
ATGTCCAGGCTTTGGCCCACGCTCCCTGGGCTTGACACCCAGTCCAGCTCACTGCTCAGCGGCATATGCTGTGCCAAATCGCAGAACTTCTCCATGCCCTGGCTTCCTCAGCTGCAAAACAGGGTTGATCTTCCAAGCGTCTGCTGCATGGAGTTGTGACGTGAGGAAGGACTGAGCGCTTGGCAAATACATGTTAGCTGTTACTCATTTCCCAATGTCCCAGATCAGAGGGGAGAGAGTGGCTTTGATTGTTGAAACCCTAAAAGTCAACAAAAATCTGCTATGCAAATGATGAAAGAAATCAGAATTCCATTTGCTCAGTGAGGCAGAAAGAGAGAGAGATTAGCAAGCTGTCCTTGTTAGTGGCCCCACCAAGGCTGGGAGGCTTGTGGAGACGGCCAGGCCATCATGTCTGTCCAAGGAGCTCCTGAGGTGCAGAGGCCCCTGGAGATTCTAGACGGAGCAACCTTACACTCTTGGTTTCAGAGAAGAATCCCATACAATTAGCCTGTCTCTCTTGCCCTGGGAAAACCCCTGGAGTTGGGGTGACAGTGAGCTTAGGGAGACTGCTGACGGTGGACACAATGCCAGCGGCCTTGTGAAGGGCTCCCTGACTCCCACGTTGAAATGCTACTGTAGCATCTTTAGGCTGTCTCTTCACATTCCGCTGATACCAGAGCGTCCTGAACATATCAGAACCTTTTATTTGAAATAAAGTCTGCTTTGCCTAAAGAACAGAGCTCAATAGCCTCGTTAGAGCAAAATGCCACCTGAACATTAAACAGAGCCTGAAGGGAACGTCCCTACCCCAAATTTAGGGTGAAGGGTAAGGGAAGAAAAGGGGTTGGGAAAACAAAGAGAAACAGCAAAATGCTGAGAAAGGTAAGGAACAGAGGAGGGGAGTAACTTAGAAATGTGTACTGCAGAAGTGTGGGACAGGGCCACGGAAGCGGATCCAAGAAGCCACATCGGGGCACCAGCCGCACGTCAACTTTACAGCAAGAAAGCACCTTCTATTTCATTTACCAAACCTATTCATATTAGAGACTGGGAAACTGATGCTTGCCTGCTCGTGGTCACACTGGGCGTCGGTGAGAGCTGGGGGAGGAAGCCTGGCCACCTGCCTCCCTACCTGGGTCTCTGGAAGTTGTTGCTTCTCCCCACCACCAGGTGCAAGGCTTGGTTTGAAATGAGAACCCTTTTCTTCCTACAATATCTACAGTGAATTGTGGGGACATTCATGCCACTTCTGTCCTAGACGTCAAGACTTCATTGCATGGTGTGCTTTATAAGTAAACTAGGGTTCCCTGGGTAGAGGCCGGGTTCTTTGAGAGGCCTGGAGGTGGAGAAGAGCTCCACCAAAGCCCTGGAAATAATAGTCAAGGACCCCGACTGACCGGAGGGGAAGCAAAGAAAGCCCTGAATTTTCTGCGACTTTATCAGAATGCATCAAAAATGAAAATTGCAATTTCTTCTGAGAAAATATTGGTGCTTTCTTGTTTTATTAAAGGGAAACTTCTTCTTTTCTGATACACACGCTGGTGCCATGGAGTGATGATTTGTCCCATTTTATCTTCAGTGACCTGGGAGAAGAACGAGATAAAGCTCCTTTCAAAGTGGCCTGAAGAATCCTCTTGAGATGCAGATGGAAGCCAGTGACTTTCAAAACTGGTCAGAATAATTTCACAACGGAGACAAAAGCAAATATACTCTGCTACTGCCTATAAATTCTCACCCATTAATGCATTTTCCCAATAAGCCTGCTGGCCACCCATCTCGTCTCTGAATTCCCATCCTGCGCTAATGAACATCCCAGATCCACACAGAACACCCGCTACACCTGGTCTGAGCCTTTGCAGCTTGCGTTCGTCTTTATAAATTTGGTTCTATCTTGCAGTAAAAACAAGATCGCTATCAATTTGTTTGATCTCCCCTGCAAGCAGCTATAGGACATTGTTAATTCTCTCCCAAGACCTTTCCCCTCTCACTCTAAGGGAGATAAACAGAGTTATTCTAAACCCTTTGCTGTGTTATGACAATCTTCTCAGAATAATTACCCTAACGCATCCACAAGAGCAAAGGAGGACATAAAAGATAAGACTGCCAGAGTTTAAGCCAAAGATCAGTTGAAACATCCAGCACTTTCAAAAATAATATTTAGAAACAAGAACTCCCAGAAAACATTCTTATGCTGATTTCCACAAGGCTGTAAAGGTCAATGGGCCCTACCCCATGCTGAACAATAGGTTTAAAATGCAGAGCTAGACATCCAGTCACATATGAATAAAGGAATGTAATGCATCAAGAAGTATATTTTTCTTCCGATGAAAACATTAAAAAATAGTGTCCCAAAGATAGCAGGGTTGTGGCAGTGAGCTTGTCACCAAATGATGGAATTCACTAAACAAGTTATAAGAAACTTGACTAAGGAAATTGTGCCAGCCCCTCCAGTTTGCCGTAGTTGGTACTGAGATACAGAGCCAGTTAGCACATGTTGGGGGTGGGTGGCTGGAATTTGAACCTAAATAATAAGACTCTAGAGCCAGTGCTATTAACCAGGGATGGTGTGAGAAATTGGGATAAGGTGAAGCTCAGGGATGGGATGTGTGGTCACTTGGAAGATGTTACCTGCTCTGTCCACTAACCTTAAGGGGTAAATCTGGCAGCAGAGGTGGTGGGAAGGAAGATGATTTTTCAGTTAGGAGAGAGTATTTCAGTTCTTGGTTATGCCCTTTGTTAATTTCTCATTCAAGTTTCTGAAGCCTGTCCTGCTGATATACCATCCTTGAAGTGCAGTTGGTTGGCATCTCGTTAAAAAAGAGGTTTTCAAAAATACAGTGCTTTTATAGGACACTGTAGTAGACTGAATTGTGTCTCCCCAAAAGGTACGTTGAAGTCCTAACCCACAGTACCTATAATTATGAACTTTTTTGGAAATCAGGTCTTCGTAGATGTAATCAAGTTAAGACGAGGTCATGCTAGATTACTGTGGGCCCTAAATCCAATGACTGGTATTCTTATAAGAGGAGTGGAAATGCAGACACAGGAACACAGACACATAGAGGAAAAGGCCATATGATGACAGAGGTAGAGGTCAGAGTGAGGCACTTCCAAGCCAAGGCACACCAGGGATTGCTGGCAAGAGGAAGGAAACCTCTTCCCCTAAAGGCTTCAGAGGAGCACGGCCCTGCCAACACCTGGATTTCAGACCTCTAGCCTCTAGTACTGTGAGACAATACATGTATAATGTTTTAAGCCAGCAAGTTTGCAGGGATGTGTTATGGCAACCCAAGGAAATTAATACAGACACTATAGCATTGGAACAAAGTTAGTGTCCCTTGAACAAAAATTATTTTGGCTCTTCTGTTTATTTTAAGAATGGAGCTCTAATACTAATCCATTCTGGATGGAAACCCCAAATGGGTAACTGTATCGTTTTTGAAAAACACTAGAGTGAACCTTTAATTATGTTATAGTGTGTAGTCATAATAAAGTATCTAGAGATATCCACTGTGCAGACTGGACAGTCAAGCTAAAGTGTGTTGTCTGCTAAACTAATTCCATCTACTCCGCTTGATTTATCATTTCTATATCGCTCTGCTTCTTTAGAATACTACTTTCTACATTTCCCCCTTTGCTCACTTTGGAACAACATGAGAACAATTCCCAGAAGACAGTTCTCCATATGGAATCAACTGCAAAAAGCAAACTTTAACCTTCTGAAACAGATCTTTGGTGAGATAGAGTCCCCTATACCTATGATTTCCTTTAAAGGGTTCTCTCTTCACTAACACCAAATATTTCTTATTGTTCTTCCAAAAGCTTTGCATTTTGTACTGCTGTTGATAAAAGTACATACTTAATCTATTTCACACATTACAACTGAAAATTGTAATATTTAGTATATATTTACTTTAGAGCAATATTTAGTATATCACTTTACAGCCAACACACCCTAGAATTCTGTGATAGTAATCTGGTTATCTTCTTATCTGAAATGTATTTAAGTACACACACACACCCCTTATCTTTTACACTGTAAGCAAGAAATTAGCATTTTATTCATTATTATTCACTTCTTGTGGCAGGGATTCCAAAGGACCTGACTGAACTGGTTAAGTGGCTTGATCAGTGACTTTACCACAGATGAAAATACTGCCCAAACTCTGCACATGAAGTTATCTTCTCATGCAAAGTGGATGTGACATCCAAGTTCTTAACTGATGCCTTTGATCAAGCACCTATAGAATTAGCTCTACGAAGAGCTCCAGTCAGTGAAGGCTCCCAAGGTCATATCCAATCCAACGTGTCTCCTCCACCTGCTTGCTGGGCAGTCACCCTGACCTAATCCCCCCACCATTTCAGTCATTGTTCAAGGCTAGATACCTGACACGGAGGCCTGAATCCAGGTCTTCCATTAAGTAAGAACATGTGTCCAGGAAGGGGAAGGAAGATTCTGAGTCAGGTGTGCCCTAGCCATCTCTTGTTCACACATCGGGGTGAATTTGCTTATCCTATCATATGGTGCATATTTTGGAATCCAGAGAGAATGTTGTTTTGTTAAGGATGAGATCCAGTAATGGGGAAGTGGGAATGGAAATGATGCCCTAGCAGGTCCTGGGTAATGACATTGAGAGTGAGTGAAAGCAGAATAGTTAATAATGAACTAACTCCATCTCGGCTACTTACCCAGCAGAACTCTCCACCTCCACCCTCTCCACGGACTTGCATGATGAAAGCCTTAAGCCTGATGTTGCAAGCCTAGTATTGCACCCCATACACCACTACAGATTATGTAAAGGCCAACAGATTGAACTTTTGCAGTGAGACAGATTCATATTTTAATCTTGTGTCTGGTATTTACTGGCTGTGTGACCCAGGGCAAGTCACTTGACCTCTCTGAACATTCAGTTTTTCATCTGTAAAATGTGAATCATGAAACTCCCATAACAAACTTGTTATGAGAATTAAATAACTTAATGCTTAACACATCATCTTGCACATAATAAGCAATAAATAAATATCAGCTATTATTAAATGAACCCAAACTATGCAAAGTAGCATTTATTCCTGATGGTCAGTCACTGACCATCAAATGGTTGATTAATTGATCCAGTTCAGCCCCCGAGAAGTCTAAGGTAACTTTACCCTAACTACCTGTGGGCCAGTTATATCACCTTATTAATCAAATAGGATATTTACTTGTCTAATTTCACTACTATCAAATAAAACAGCTAGCAATTTGTCAACTACAGTATGGGGAGACAGAATGGAAGGCAAGGATTCAGAACATTCAAGCAAATACACCTGGCTGATTTATACTTGGAGAGGCAGGCTGTGTAGGGGCACCCAAAGACTTTAGTGTATTTGCATTATTTGGGTTCCTGTCCACACTCAAAGAGCATCCTGTGTGACTCTGAGCCAGGTTGGCTTCCAGATGGTTGGGCACCCTATCTGATTTATTCCAGTGGGACCAGTAAGTAGAAAGGTTGGTGGGACAGATTTCATAGAAGACTGGGTTGTTCCAAAATGTAGTGAGCTCCCCATTGATGAAGATGTATGAACAGAGGCTTGATGCCCAATCCTTAGGGAAGCTGGGGAAAGAATGTGTTCCTTTGGAAAATATGTGTCTAGATAAGAGTTAAGTGTCTTTCTACCTCTAAGATGGTATTATCCAATGATTCTATAACAAGCATGAGAATCTGTATTTATAATTTCAGTATTTCAGGAGGTTTCCATTAGGTTTTAAGTCACCTATGGATAATTTCATGCCAAAAAAAAGATGAACTAATCAAAGGAATAACTGCAACATATTTTATATACATTAAGGTACAGTTATTCATTCCGGTCTAAATTACTTTTTAAAACAAGTAAATAGTCTATAACTAGTACTGGGATTATACAAAGAGTATATGCTATTTGCAGATATGTGCAGTAGGAGGAAGAAAAATATGCCCTAATAAAATTACAGCTCATAAGTTTCAACATTAAAAACCCTGCTTTAATTTTATAATCCATCCTTATGAAGTCACTGAAGATTTGTAAGCTTTTGCCTAATGAGGATCTACGGTATAATGGTCATAGCACTCTGAGGATGGAGGGGCAATGTACCTCGGAAAACATTTGAAAATCCATTTAATTATATCAGGCCCCATGACAAGCATTTATGAATGCACACATCAAAAACTAGAGGTGTGATTGGGGACCACATATCATCAGCTGAGTAGCAGACACAAAGCTAAGTACAATTCTGCTTCTCTTCTCAAATTAACAGGATTGCCTCTGTTTAATTCCAGTTGTGGTTTTCTTAAGGAGTAAACCAATGGTGCAGCACTATTGCAGCCCAATCAACTGCCTAATTTCTCATACTGAGCCCTTATGATTTTGCAAAGCTAAGCAGACATGCCAGGTATATTTCTGTGGAGACCCACTGCAGACAATAGCGACTCTGCTCTTAACCCAAGCAAAGAGTCTGGGGCCGACAGCACCCTAGGCTTCCCACACGCTGCTGTCTGCACCTTAGGTGTGATAAACTGAATACTAATTAGGTTTTAACACTTGCAATTGGATGGTTTATTCATGCTGTTGTAATGTACTTTTCCTTTCCAAATTTGGTTTCACTGTTGTCACTTACCAGGTCATTGCCTGAGTTTTGGTGGCAATACTGATAACTTCTTATAGCCTCCCCCATTAGTCAATGCTTATTTGTTGAATGCACAACCTCTTCGGAGTCCAGCCACTTCTGGTTTACTGCAAGAGTCCCCTAAACTAATTTTGCTTCTTCCATCCTTGATCACTTACAGTCCATTCTCAACACAGCTGCCAGAGGGCTTCTCTATGTCAAAGTCAGCTCATGGCCCTCCTCTGCACAGATGCCTCTGGGGGCTCACCGTTTCACTTGAGATCAAAGCGGAAGTCTCTTGGAAGGCCTGATCTAGAAGGTTCTGTATAGCCCTGCCCCTCCATTGTTTCTGTGGTGGCCTGCCCTACCACTCCCTCTTTCACTCGCCCTATCCCGCTCACCCAGCTTCCTTGGAATCCCCAAGCCTAGAATGCTCCCGCCTTAGAGCTTCTGCACTGCCAAAGCTTCTGCACTACTGGGACTGATCTTCTCTCCTAGATCTTCACTGACCTTCACTCTTCTGTCATGTCTTTCAAGTCTTTTCTCAAACATCACCTTGACTACCCTACCTGAAATTTTAACACCCACCTCCAACATCCTGCTCTATTTTTATAATTAGGTATATATCAGATTAAAAATACACAGAATCTATATTCTGAAAACTAAAAAATACCACAGAAAGAACTCAAAAAACCTAAATGAATGGAGAGACCCACTATGTTCCTGAATGAGAACACTCTACATAGTAAAGATTCATATACAGGTTTAACACAATTCCTAGCAAAATCCCAGCAGGATCATTTCGTAGATATAGACAAGGGGACTTTAAAATATATATGGAAAGGTAAAGGAACTAAAATAGCCAAAGCAATTTTGAAAAAGAAGAATAAAGTGGAGGAATCATTCTACCTAATTTTAAGACTTACCATATAGATAGCTAATACTCAAGACAGTGTGTTACTGGCAGAGGAATAAACACATAGACCAATGGAGTAGAACTGAGAACCCAGAAATACACCCACACAAGTATGACCAACTGACTTTTATCAAAGGAATACAAGCATTCAATGGGAGAAGAATAGTCTTTTCAACAAATGGTGCTGGAACAATTGGACAACCACAGGCAAAAAAAAAACCCCCCAAAAAACACTCAATCTAAACCTCATATCTTATATAAGATTAGCTGAAAACCAATAAAAATTTAGATGTATAACATAAGAACATAAAACTTTTAGTAGATAACTTAGGAGAAAATCTTGATGACATGGGGCTAGGAGGTGAATTCTCAACCATGGTTAAAAAATGATAAATTGGACTTTGTCAAAATTAAAAACTTTTGCTTTGTCAAAGACAACTGTCAAAAAAAGTGAAAAGACAAATGACAGATTGAGAGAAAATATCTGTAAACCACATATCCAACAAATGACTTGAATACAGAATATGTAAAGAATGCTCAAAACTCTATAGTAAGAAAACAACTACCCAACTGAAAAATGGGCAACAGGCGTAAGCTGAAACTTCATCAAAGATGATATAAGCAAATAAACACATAAAAAGATATTCATCAGCCATTAGGCAGATACAAATTAAAACCTTGGTGAGAATTACTACACACCTATTTAGCTAAAATTTTTAAAAAGACAACAATTCATGTGGAAAGGATGTGGAGTAACAATTCTAAATCATTGCTGTTGGGAATATAAAATGTTACAGACACTTTGGAAGACAGTTTGGCAGTTTCTTATGCATTTAAACATATACTTGCCATATAACCAACAATGTCACTCTTAGATACTCAAGTGAACTGAACACCTACGTATACACAAAAACCTGTATGTGGATGTTTATAGTAACTTTATTCATAATTGCCAAAAGCTGGAAGCAAAAATAAAAGATATCATTGAGTAGATGAATGTATAAACAAACTGTGGTCTATCCACCCAATGCAACATTATTCAGTGATAAAAACGAATGAGCCATTAATCCACATAACAACATGGATTAATCATAAATGTATTTTGCAAAGTGAAAAAAGCCAGATAGAAAATACCACATGCTGTATAATTCCATTTATATGATATTCTGGAAAGGCAAAAATGTAGATGTGGAAAACACATCAGAGACTGTTGGGGGTCAGGGTGGGAGGAGTGACTGAGTACAAACAGCTGCCCAAGGGAACTGGCAGGGTGCTGGGACTGTTCTCTCTGGTACGATGGTGCTGGATACACGACTACATTTTTCAAAATCCACAGAACTCTACAGCACAAAGAGTGACCTTTACTTTATGCAAATTCAAAATATCAAAAAGGATTTCAGGAGAAACTAAGATGGAATGCAGACCATCACAAATGAATCTACCTGTATTACAAATGTATAAGGTAACCTTGCTGAAAGGAATGGGGGAAAAGGTAGCCAACCTAAGTAACTTCGGGAAACAATATTTTGAATTGATGCTGTAAGGCGAAAAGCAAACAAAACTATATATAAACTATGTGCCCCAGTCAGTAAATTTGTTTCTCACAAGGATACAGGTTGGCCATTCTGAAACTACACTAGGCTTGAACAAATAAGTAAATGGATGGTGGATAGATGATGAGAGCCAGGTTTCTCACAGTCAGAGAAAGAACTTACAAATAACCAAGGTGGGAAGTTAGAAGAATAAAACCTATGGTGCTGGACTGGAATCAGAGACACCAGTATGAACTCATACATATATGTATGTATACATGTACATATATACAAACACACATATACACATATAGATAGATATAGAAATAAGTACATATATGGATTAATACACACTTATACATATATGAATATTAATATATATCTCCTATCCTAGCTCTGTCTGCTGAGGGGTCCTAGGAGCAGGGACACTCCAGTAGGAATGAGCACACCCTGCACCCACATTATAGTTTATAAGTATCACTCTCCAATCAAAAGAGCCAGGGCTTCCTGAGGAAATGACAGTTCTAGGGCTGGGACAGGGAAAATGGGGCAGGGAAAATGCAAGAAAAGGGATGAGGACACGTCAGAAGGACACAGAAGCCAACTTGAAAGAGTTCTCAATTGCCAAAGCTAGAATAATTTGAGCAGCAAGGTAAATAACTATATAATTATAGCATTGGAGTCTAACCCAAAGAGTTAACTAAGTATCCATGGGTTCATACTGATCTAAATAAATGATCGAATAACAAATACATGTGGAAGAAGGGCGAGATCTTTCTTATAGGAGAATTATCAGTAATAAATGTAGAAGGAATTAGGGAACTAGAGAATCCGCATTAGAACTCCACAGCAATGATTGCTACAGGTAAGGTTCACTGGTGAATGCCAACATTAGGGGGCAATACTTTAAGGAGAAACAGAATAGTTACATAGCTTTCTCAAAGTATCTCCCCCTAAATATTGATTAATTACTATAGTGGCTTTAACATATGTCCACAGATTTTTTGATACTCCTTCATCCAGGAGGTAGAGCTTAATCCCTCTCCTCTTGCTTGTGAGCTGGGTTGAATGACTGGCTTCTAAGGAATGGAGTATGGAAAGGGAAAAATTAGTAATTTTATAAAGGAGAAATCTGGCAGAGACCACCCTGCAATAAGTGATCAAGTTTAATATGATGAGAAATAAGTCATGTTGATATCATGTCCCCCCTAATACGATGTGATGAGAAATCTATAACTCCAGTCTGACCATGAGAAAACATAAGGCAAACCCACACTGGGAGACGTTCCACAAAATACTTGATTAGTACTCTTCAAAACTGTCAAGGTCACACAAAATGAGGAAAGACTGAGGGAGTGTCCAGATTATAGGGACAATAAAAAGAAAGGACCAGCTCAATGCAATGTGGTATCCAGGGTTTGATCCCGGAATAGAAAAAGAACATTAGTGGGGAAAACGGTGAAATTTTTTAAAAAGTCAGTAGTCAAGGGTATCATACTTCTATTAATTTCTTAATTTTGATACATGTATCATGGTTTGTGAGATGTTAACATTAGGAGAAGCTGGGTGAAGGATAAATGAAAAATTTCTGTATTATTTTTGCCACTTTTATTAGTTTAAAATTATTTCAAGATAAAATGTTTTTTAAAAGCATGATGAAAAGACTAAGTGCTGGCTAGGGTGCAGAACAGTTGAATCACTCAGATATTGCTGGTGGGAATTTAAAATGTTACAGCCACTCTAGAAATCAGCTTGACAGTTTCTCGTGAAATTTAACATACAAAAGACAGACAACCGTAATTAAACAACTAATTGTATTATTCATGGCTATTTAGCCCAGAGAAATGAAAATGTATATCCAAATAAAAACTTCTATATGAATATTTATAGTCACTCTACTAATAACAGCCCAAACTGGAAACAAAACCCAGGTGTCTTTCAATGAGTTAACAATTTTTTAAAACTGTGGTATATCCCATGGAATACTACTCAGCAATACAGAGGAAAGAACTATTGATACACACAACAGTTTAGATGGATCTGGAGGGATTCATGCTGAATGAAAAAAAAAAAAAAAAAAACAATCTCCAAAGGTTATGCCTTGCATGTATGTACTTTTACAACATTTTTTTTTTTTTTTTTTTGTCAGTGGAGGTACTGGGGAAGGAAGCCAGGACCTCATGCATGCTAGGCACAGGCTCTACCACTGAGCTATACCCTCCCCCACTTTTATGACATTTTAAAGACATTCTTGAAAAGACAAACCTAAAACTAATAATGGAAAAGCAATCAGTGGTTGCCAGGAGGTAGAGGTAGGGTGATAGAAGGATTCTGTATTTTGATTACAGTGGTGGTATTTATTTGAATTTATAAATGGTATAAACTTAATAAAACTATGCAGCAAAAGAGTCCATTTTACTGTGTGTTAATTCTAAAAATAAAAAAAAATTTTTTAAATGAAAGCCATACACCAAAGATTACTGCACTTTAAACATTACTGTATCCATATTGTAACTCCATGGAAAATGAAGAAATTCCAAAAGAATGTAAAAATTGTGCATATGTTAATGTCTACATTTTAAATTAAAGTTAAGTGATGAAAAAATGTAAAACCATACACATGGGGCTGTGTTGGTTTTATTTTTCCTATTGATTTCTACTCACAGCAGTGAGTGAGCTGACTGCAATACTTTGAAATAGATTTGGACTTGCTTTTGGCCTAAAGTGTTGTCAAACTTTTTAAACATTCCATATATGCATGAAAAGGATAGACAGTCTATAGCTGTAGATATTATTTTATACCTAGTCTGTTAGGTCCAATTTGCTTAATGTGTTGTTCAAGTATTTCTCTATTTTTCTTTAAACTAAGATAGGAGTGTGCATCTCATTGTCATAAAAGAATTACCTGAGGGAAATTTTTAAGTTGAAGATGAAAGTAGTTTCTTACAGAAGGATTTGTGTACACTTCTGCCAAGTGCTTGGCGGCATGACCAGTCCAAGACCACCTTTAGTCACATTCACAGCTTGGTGTTTCTTTGACAACCCAGGCAATGCAAATCCAGGCTACAGTTCTACATAAGGACAGGCCCATGGCCACAATTCTCAGTGACGAGTCTTTCTTTTTTTATTTCCACTGCTCTTGTTAACCCTGGAGAAGGGTACCTTTGGCTCCTACTTTCCATCAGAGTACAATCCTGTGGGGTCCAAAGTTAATGTGGGGGAGAGTCTTTTATTAGTGTCCTCCCACAACCCTAGACTGTGGCCCTTCTGTCTGCCCTGACTCCTGACTCCTTCCTGGCTCCTTTGCCTGTGCCCTGATCACCTAGGTTTCTGACCTCCTGACCCTTCTCTGGTGCCCCATGCCTGACCTCTGAAAAACCCAGCTCCCGTTACCCGTGGGGTGGCCATTCAGCCAGGGCTGGGTGGCTGCTGTGGTGGCTTTGCTCCTCTCTCGAGTCACTGAGGCAGAAGGACGCACAAATGCAGACCTACTATGCTTCTCCGCCTCAGCTGAGGTGATCAAGGCAATGACTGGGCATATGTATTAGTGTCCAGGGGCCCCTCATAACAAAATACCACAGACAAGCCGGCTTAAACAACACAAATGTATTATTTCCTCACAGCTCTGTAGGCTGGAAGTCCCAGATCAAAGTGTCAAATGGGCTGATTTCTTTTGAGGTGTCTCTCCTTGGCTTGCAGACGGCTGCTTTCTCCCCGTGTCTTCATATGGTCTTCCCTCTATGTGTGTCTGCATCCTAATCTCTTCTTATAGGGAAATACTAGTCATGTTGGATTAGGGCTCATCCTAATGACCTCCTTTTAACTCAATCACCTCTTAGGGACCCTGTCTCCAAATACAGCCACGTTCTGAGATACTGCGGATTAGGACTTCAACGTGTGAATTTAGCGGAACACAATTCAGACATACCCACTTATATCAAAACCGAGAAATGCTGTGACCTGCCCACGTTACCACACCAGCATCATCAACACAAATGAGTTTGCCTGCGTACCACCCAGGCTTTGGCAATAAGCAACTTTACCTCGCACAAGCACGATATGCCATCTGCTTCCCAACTATACGAGAGAATTGGCAAGCTTCAGTGCAAAAGTTTGAGTTCTAGATATTAAATATTTCAATATTAATTTGTTCTTTGAAATGCTTACCAAAGTTATCAGTATGTTCATTACAAGCCTCATAATATTTAATATTCACTCATGAAATCAACAGGACAGGATTCTACCCTCAGTTCTTTGGTGCTGAAAGTAGAACCTCTTATTTTGTTCTCCTTGTCATTATTTCTCTTCTCCTCCAGGTACTTCGGTGAACCATATAAGACTGTACATATTAAATCCTGTGATATGCTTAACTGACAAAATATGGGAAAAAATGTCTGTGCCAGTAGCTATAAATGACATCATATGCTCTGGAGGAAAAATGTCTCAGTGGGAAATAAGGTAGCAATAATAAAAACACACCAGTTACACTGAAAATGGGAAGGCGTTTGGCCAAGAGAGAAAAAAATTGTTTCTCAACACACAATTTTTGATGGAGAAATTGACTTTAAGTAGGCTTAACACAGAGGGTGTGTGTGTCAGCACTAACAATGGGCATTTCTGTATTTTTATTTAACATTATTCACGGCTTCAAAATAAGTATTTTCTGTTTCTTCCTGTATCATAGAAGAGAAGTGGGATAAGCTTCCCAGGCTCCCCAAGGAAACAGTGGCCCACGCTTACGGAGCACGCCTCTGCCAAGGACTGCCTGCATCAGCTCATTTCACCTGCAAGTCAATCCTCAGAGGCAGCTACCATTATTTTCCCCACCTTATTGATGAGAAAACTGAGGATGGAGTTTGGGTGACTCCCACACGGTCACACAACTAGGAAAATAGAGGAGCTGGGACTTGAACTCCACTCTGACTTTAAATCCCATGTTTTTAACCACTATATTTAACCTCTTCTTGACCCCACATTTCCTCAAGTGTACCGTGCATAAGATACAAATGAAGACCTTGGCAATATTAAGGAAATACTATACCCAGAAATATTAGAAAAAAAATAAAGCTCCCTGCAAATAGGCACGGAGCTAATTAGGGGAAAAGTGAACTTTCACTGCCTGCCATGTCCAGGCACTAAGAGGTCTTGTTAAGCTCGTCACAGACTAACAAAGCTGGAAGAAAATACTTTATGGTTTGGCAACGTCAATGGCCTAATTTACCGAGTATTAGTTAAAAGGTACTACACAGTGACTGTGTCTAACAATTATTAGTAAAGGAAAGCTTTAGAAACCTTATCTCACAATCAATACTGCTTATTCTCTTAAAACATTGAAGAGAAGTTTTAACTATTTTCAATGTCAACTTCAGTAATAACAACTAGAACAAAGAGAAAAGAACAAGATACTACTTTCATCCCAATTGTTCAAAGAATTCCATGGGAATACAGAGGCACAAATGACCTTTTCCTTTATTTCTTTTGAGGGAAAGAGGCCCAATCATGCTGTGAAGTAAAGGTTTGCAAAAGTAAATATTATGTAAGGAAACTCTTGCCTAGGTTGCCTTGTCAATATCAGAGTGTGTCAATAAAAATGGCTGCAATGCACGGGAGTGTACTGAAGTAGACATTTCAGACTCCAAATAAGGGACACGTCATCGAGCAGGAGAGTCAGGAGACCTGGGTTCTAATGCAGGTCCTGCTATTTACATCTGAGGGCCTTCAGCCAGCCATTTCTCAGGCCTCAGTTTCCATACTAGAAACGTGAAGCGCTGGACAAAATCATCTCCACGGGCCATTACAGCTCTAGTGCCCTGGCCCTCTAGGCCCGTCTCTGCAACCTCCTTCTAGGGGCTGAGCTTTCCGGGGTGAGTTGGAGAGCTTCTTCCCCATGCCCAGATGTGAGAGAAAGCAAAAGGAAGTGCTTTGTTTTTTTTCCTTCGGCGATTGGCATTGAGGAAAGCTCCTTGTCAGGAAGGAGTATATTATCTGAATGTTTAACGGCGTCACAAACACATGCTTCAACAAAGCAAGAGCTCGCTCTCACTCGATGGAAACAATCCCTGTCACTGGTATCAGCACTAGCCACTCAACCTGAGCTTAACCGTCTCCTTGCAATTCCATATCTTGTCTGATTTTCACTTTTTGGTTTGCTATCCTCACATTGTTCTTTTGCACAGCGTGAGAGCTGCTTCTGATTCTGTTTGTTGCCATAGGAATCAACTCTATCATATATCAATATATGATATCTCTATATCAATCATATAGATCTATATCAATCATATAGATATGCAAGTGACTCACCTGCGGCTCCTTCCAAAGGCACCAGGGGCCAGGCCTAGGATGTGATCTATGGGGAAATTATGGCTTGGGGCTCCAGGCAGTCATTCTATAAGGAAAAGTAAGCACCTACGATTTGCATGGTAATTCCATTTTTCAACAAACAGGCCACCTGTGTTTTCCCATCTTCCTGAAAACGTATATTCCAGAGAGGTAGATAAAACAGTGATTCTCATCTTAATTTGCAAATAGGGAAACTGAAGCCCAAAGGCATTACATAACTTGACCAAAATCCCACAGAAAGTGAGTGGCACTACTGAGGCTCGAGCCCAAATTCTTCAGGTCAGTTCTCCTTCCTTGCATTAGATCACCGTCTCTAATTCTAGGGTACTTAATTCTAAGACCAGAACAATTGTTGCTGCAGACAATCAGGGAAGTGTCATAGCTTAGTTCAGGGGTCGGTAAACTACAGCCAAAGCTAGCCCATCACCATCTTTTTAAAATAAAGTTCTAGTGGAACACAGATATGCCTATTCATTTACGTATTGTCTATGGCTGCTTTCATACTGTGACAGAGGCCATGTGGTCTGCAAGGCTGAAAATATTTACTATCTGGCCCTTTACAGAAAAGTTTGCGACACTCTGGCCTAGTGGGTAAAGAGTTGGATTCAGAATTCACACACACCAAGATTAGAATTCTAATTCTGCTACTTTGAAGTTGTGTCACCTTAGAAGTTACTTAACCTTCCTGAGCCTCAGTTTCTCCCTATGTAAAATGGGGCTTAATAATTGTGCCTGCCATGTAGGGTTGTTTCTTATCCCTTAATAAAATAAAATGAGATAATGAATGCTTAGAATAGTATCTGGCATATGGTAAACTGTCACTCAATGGTAATTATTATTATTTCTGAGGAAAATCAGGCCCCCTTTCCAGTGCTTTCTCCTGGGTAGCTGAGGTATATTCCACGGCACTGCCAAGATGTATGAAATTTTCATAGATCTGGTGCAAAAGCCTAAAAGCCTGGGCCTGCCTGCCTGCCTCGCTATTCCTACCCTTGCGGCCCCCACGCCCCCCAGCCATGCCTGCTACAACTGAACCCACTTCTGATTTGGCTTCTGAGCTTGATTATCGTTATTCAGGCCCTTCCTCTGCTAGTTAAGGACATTTGGCTGCTGCTTCTGCTTGGACACTGTTGCTACGCTAGGGATTTCTACCCCCAGTGGATCTGAGCTCTCGAGCAAATTGTAGCCTGTGACAGTAAGTAGAACAGGAGGCGAGGGTGGTGCATTTTGTGGCAGGAATGGGGCCCAAGCCACAAACTGCTGTACAGGTGTGTCCCTTTTGTGCATGTTTCTGGATTTTTGAGTTATCTTAGTGGTGCAGGATGACTTATTTCTTATGTTCTGAGCTTTTACATAAGAAATAGGTCATTCCACTGACATAGCCAGCTCAGAGACTCTACGTGATGAGCTGTGAGTGCATGTAGTCACCGCTCTCCTTGAGGTGGTCCCCAAAGGTTGGAGTTTATTCTGCACTTCCTGGACCTCTCTACCAGCCCAGGATAAGGCTATCACTCACGACATGACCTAAGCCAATAAACGGCCCCATCTTCTTATCCTCTTTTTTTTAGGTTTTCCCCACTGGGAACTACATATTTTAAAATATTCCCCCATATTAACTGCAATTAATTATTTGAATAACTTTCTTTACTAACTGTACTTATGAAGTAATAATTAATGAAACTCTTCCTTTTTTATTTTTATTATTTTTTTGATGGAAGTATTGGGGATTGAACCTAGGACCCTGTGCATGCTAAGCACACACGCTATGAGTGAGCTGTATCTCCCCAACCCCCAAACCTTCCCCTTTTAAAAAATGAATTATAAAAGGAGCAGGTAACTCATAATCAGTTTCTTGTCAGTGCGAAATGGCCTCAAGTTCCTCATCTGTAAAATGGGGATGGTGATAGTCTGTATCTCAGGGTTGCTGTGAAGATTCAATGAGATCAAACAGTGGCTGACGCGCAGTAGGAGCTCAGGATGGGTTAGCTATGATGGTTGTGAAGATGAGGCTAAATTACTAGTCGAAAGCCAGAACTGATGGACTTGACAAAAATCTTGCCCCAAGGTCAAAGCATTTGTGGCACAGTCTTAGGGGGATTATATATAAATTCTGTGTCAGGTTGGGAGCATTTTTGTTTGTTTTGCTTTGAGAACAGCAATCCCTGCATTTCTACCCTCTAGTTGTCTAGGGAACTGATCTAGACCCTTCTCAAGCAATCTTTTCAGGCTCTACAACTTGAGGTTAAAAAAACAAGTAGTATTTTTGTTCCCCACTACACAGAGACGACTGCCTTCAATTTGCCCTGAAGTGCCTCCTTTGGGTTTCAGGATGTGTACCAGGAGGGCTCGGAAGGAAGCTGTCCTTTCATTTTAGCATCCCCAGATTCAATGACTAAGTCCAGGATGATGTATTTATAGCCTTTAAGGGGGGAGGTAGTAAGTAGGGTAATTAGGGGCATAAGCTTTGAGTCATGCAGACCTGGCTTCTGCCCCTGGCCCTTTCACTCTCTGAGCCTCTGTTTCCTCACCTACAAAATGTAGAAAATGATAGTACCTACCTCATAAGCTGGATGTGGGAGGGAGTGAGACGGAGCACAGTCAACGGCTACAGTGGCCCTCGTGCAGGGGACACGCACAGGAGGGGCAGAGTGCGGCAGGCAGCATCTCGTTTCCTTCCTCCTTGTCTGCGCAGCCGGATCGTGGCCCCTCTCTGCCTCTGTGTTCTCAGGCTGACGAGTCCAGACCTCATAGTGTGCCTAGGGAAGAGACAAATGGCGGGATGGTGTCTTGGTTAATGTCAAGCCCATTTCTTCAGGGAAAAAGCAGGCATGCTGGGAACAGGTGGAAGTGAGCTAACCGCAAGCGGACATCAAACTCACACAGCTGTTGGGGCGTCAGTTGAAGATGATACCATTTCATGATCCCCATCAGCTCTATCATTGGGAATCCCCAGACAAGCCCCTCAGAGTCTTGGCAAGCTGGTTTCATAAAAGTCCTGCTTCATCCTGGAAGCACATGAGGCTCAAAATCACTCCGGAGGGGCTGCAGCCTAGGGTAGGAAACCCATAGCCTGCAAGGCCTCAGAGAGGGTCACACTGTCTAATTAAAAGTTTCTCCTGGAAGCTTGCTGCAAGGAGCAGATGAGTATAACACCAGGACCGAGCCATCCCAAACAGCCTGGTCTCTCCCAGGCCCAGCTGGTTCCCCTCCCGCCGGACCCCCGGGCATTGCATCAACACGACGCTTGTGCATGAGTTCACTAGGGCTCCGTAACAAAGCCTCACAGACTGGGTGGCTGAAACAACAGAAACGTATTGTCTCCCAGTTCTGGAGGCTGGAAGTCTGGGATCAAGGTGTTGCTAAGGTTGGTTTATTCAGAGGTCTATTGTCTTGGTTGTAAATGGTTGCCATCCCCCATGTCTTCAAGTGGTCTTCCCTCTGTATGTGGTCCTAATCTCCTCTTCTTATAAAGACACCAAGCAGATTGGATTAGGGCCCACCCTAATGATGTCACTTTAACTTAATTAAAGACCCTGTCTCCAAATCCAGTCACATTCTGAGGTGCTGGGCATTAGGACTTCACCATATAAATTTGGGGGGACACAATTCGGCCCGCACACAGTGAGCCTGGGGCCCCAGCCCCCCAGTCTAAGTGAGGTACCACCTGCCCTTGGAAATATTAGTTTCTTTTCCTCTTCTCCCCTTCTTCTCCTGCCAAATGGAGACCTTGTTCTCTTGTTCCTAAAACCTCCATTATGGGACTCCTTTACTCTCCCCAGCTGCAAAAGATACACAACCAAACGGCTCTGAGGTCACCCAGCCATGACCTCCTTCTGACCTTTTCCCTCTGCAGAGCAGTCCCCCACCCCCGCCTCGCTTTATGGTCTTACAGACTTGAGCCCAGCTTAGTCTCCTCACCCTCGGTTAAAAAGTGCACACACATTGGGCACAGTGCCTGCCAAGGGACGTGTGAGCGTTTCCAGGACGGCCCAGATTTTAAAAAATCCAATCTCCTTGTCAGACCACGTTTCCAATTACGCTTCTCAGTTTGGGATTTGGGAAATGTGGTCACTGTAGGTAGGAGCCTACCTCTTTAGAGGCAGATGCACAATTATGTATAATAATGTACCTCCTGAAGATGCATAATGAATGATAATTAAGATATTTACATTATGCACATGTGCTTTCAGCCCCAGGACTCCAATTCAAAACGCCAATTGTCCCTTAACATAAAATGAGATTCATGACAATTCTTCCTAGAACTTTATCTCAAATGTTTTCTTCCAGCTCTATGAAGTACAAAGGGAGACTGGAATCAGAGTGCTGGTATATCACCCATCTTGAATTTTCCAGGCAGTCCAAGTTTCAAAGCATGTGTCCCCGATTGGGGTAAATACAATCTTCATGCAAAAATAATTCAACCATGAGGTTTGGTTAATTTACTTCTTAAATAGTCAGTTCCATTTTAAAGAACCTACTGGGTACCCCATATGATGACAACCATCGCCTTTTTTAATTTACTAGCAGCTGTTTTTCTCTTCCCCTTCCCCTCTCACCCATCTCCAAAAAAGGAAAATCTCAGGTCACTTTTGGCTCCCTAGGTGTTTAGTAATGTGTGTGTGAAGATTTGTCATTATCATTCCTATTTCCTGTATGATTTCAGTATGTTTAAGAACCTGTTGCCATGCATGGCTCTAATCACCTTGTTGTCACTTCTTTGGATGATGAGAGAGAAATGCCTAATATTCACTTTAGAGAACATTCTAGAATATATAACTTACAATGCAATTAAATAGATCTGGGGGGTTCTTATCCTGTGTATCTGGTGATGTTTGAGGTAGAGAGAAGTGGTCGTGAAGTAAAGAGGCACTTCTTTATTTTTTTCCCTCCAGCATTGTACTAGAAAAATTTCAAGTCTATAGCGAACTTGAAAGAATTTTACAATGAACAGCATTCAAGGGTTTTAGAACTATAAAGACAGCAATCTCCTTTTGGTTTCCCCTAGTACACTCTGACCAGGCGAGCCTGGGCAGGGGCATTTTGTTCTCTGTCCTTCTGAACAGTATGCACCTCAATGGGACAGTCATTTGTAATCTGAACTAACTGTATGTACTGTCTCAGCAAATGACTGTAAGTACAGTATATTTCTTAAAATGCCCAAAGGTCTTTGCTATTTAAAGAACACTGGTGACTCCCTTGCCCTGCCTGGGACTGCCCCCACTGTCTGCCCTGATCCCAGCCCACCCACTTGTGTATCCCAACTCTCCTTCCAGCTGCAGGGCCAATCATTGGGGAACGTGAACATCTAGACCACGGGGAATATATAGTTGCTACCTCCCAAAGACAGTTTAATGAAGCTGGAAGAAAAATTTTCAAGCAAATGTCACAGGGAACATCCAGCAATCTGAGGTCACCTTATTAGACAGAGAAATAGCTGTCTTCCCTTTTATTTGGCTCCTGATTCCTGTCAAGCTTGAGTAAATCATAACACAGGGTTATTTCAATTCTTCCTGCCACGAAGGCAAGGCAGATTACTAAAATTACAAAATACAGGTGGTAAAAGTACTCGGGGGAGACTGGAGTCCGCATCAATTGGTGCCCACCCAAATGAGTCAGAACTCGAGAGGCTAGAGAGGCTACTCCCCAAAATAGTCATTTCAAAGGGTTTATTCATTTTAAACAAGTCCTAGCTCTGCATCTGAATTGGAAAATATGTGTGTGTATTAATTATAACATTTATAATACAGAAGGTAATCATAGCTTGTAAATTCTAGACTCTTTAATTCAAAGACTTCAAGGAACTTTACAAGTATCAATTACTTCTTTTAACTTCCCTGTGAAACAGATACGTATCAGTACAGCCATTTATATTTCTTAACAAGTACCCGACAAACTTTCTTATTTTGGCTTTAAAATTTATATTGGATATAAAGCATCTAGTGTGTATATGTGACAATACTTTGCATATATATAACACCTTTTTCCTAAGAGCTCTAAGTACTTAAGAGGTATCTTCACAAAAGCCTTTGAGTATCTTGTAATAACCTTTAATGAAAAAGAATATGAAAAAGAATATATGTATATATATGCATGCCTGGGACATTGTGCTGTACACCAGAAATTGACACACTGTAACTGACTATACTTCAATTAAAAAAATTAAAAAGCCTTTGAGGTAGATAGGATGGGGCACTATCATTTTGGACTTCTAGATGGGAAAACAGAAAAGCCGGACTTAAGTTGCACTGGCACACAGCAACTGAGTGAAAGGCTGAGATCCACTTTCTTATCCCAGAGAGCAGATTGGGCAAAAACCAATTTCCTGGCAGAACTCGGTGGAAGAACCACATTCTCAGTAAGCAAAACTCTGAACCTGAGTTTTACTTTTGCATTACTTTCAGGTTGTAGCTAGACCTTTGCTGGGCAAAATCTAATTTTCTCATTCTAAAAAATAATGCTTAAAAAGAAATAAATTCCTATTCAACTACTGTAGGAAATATCAAGATGAACTGTACATGGTCTCAGCTCTCCAGGAGCTTCTCAAATATCCCCTGAAAGAAGGAACCCCTGTTGATAGGCTAGACTTTATGTCATTACATGAAGGTGAAGGTGGAGGTGATGGGGCCCAGGTGCCCCTGAGGCTTCCTCCAGAGCTCTGACTTCAAGTAAAGAAAATCAGCCAAACAAGACTGTTCTTCAGGCCCTAGATTTAATGAACAGGATTGCAGGAGTCCTTCCAAAGCCTTAGGCAAGTCACAAATTCCTTCTCTCAGTTTCTACACCATCTTAAAAGGAAGTTAACAACCTCCCAGGGCATTTTGTGAAGATGCATTCACAATTACCAAACGCTTTGAAGATTGTAAGTGTTGTTCCTATAGTGTCGTGTAGCCTTAGTCAGAAATTCTGCAAGACTTAACTCCCTACTTATTTCTTATCCTTTAAATGCACTGAATCCCTTCAGGGTGACTTGAAATGAAAATGTTTATTTGACTCTCATCCAATTCTAGGCAGAATAGGTATTCCTCATTAAGATTCAAGATAAAATGTAAATATTTCTATTAAGTATTTCTTTATATGCTACATTTAAAAATCTTTGATTGTATTGAGTCAGAACCAGAAAATCAGATGACGCTTTAGCGATCAATCCCGACCCCTCTCATTTTACAAATGAGAGAACTGAGGCCCAGAGAGGGGAAAGGATCTGTCAAGGGTCAAATAGTAGGACAATAGCAGTTTTCTTGACTCTTTCTACGTTCTGTGCTTTTTCTAAAATGACACTTAACCACGTTCCTTAAAAGACAATAAAATAAAATTTTATCAGAAGATGCAAATTTTTGATATTTTGCATATACACTGGCACACATTCACATGCCAGAAATTCGTTCCTCCCTGTCTTCTCTTCTCCACCCAATCCCTTCATAGGTCTTGCTTTCTTTTCCACAAAGAAGACTGAGGCCAGCAGTGAGAGCGTCCTCAAGCTCCATCCACCACATCTACATAAATACTTATTCTTGTTTGCCACACCCCCACCTTGTCCTCCCCACAGATAGCAATTCCTCTGGACTCATGACCATAATATCTTGCCCCATCTCTTATACCTTCCCCTAAGCCTATGAAGACATTCCACATGCACTCATCTACTTTTGAAAAACCATTCCTTAATCCGAATCCCTCCCTTCCAGAATATTCAACTACCTGCTGGTCTACATGTAAATGTCTCATAGACACCACACATTCAACTCATCCGAAATTTAACTCATCCTCTCCACATTCAAACTTGCTTGGTTCCCAGGCTGCCCTTCCCAGTAAGTGACACCAATGGGCTGTTCAAGTTAGAAACCTGGAATCATTCTTGATTCCTTCCTCCCCATCAAGCTCCTCATCCAACCACTCAGCTTTAATGAGATCATGCCCTTTGACTTTCCAGGTGGCATATGGCACTTGCTACTTAGGCATCACTTGGAACCTTGTTCGAAATGCAAATCACAGACCCACTCCAGATCTGATGAACCAGAATCTGCATGTTAACATGTGGCTCTTAGACACAATCAAGTTGTGGAAGCACTGCTTTAGGCAGTGTTTGTGAAGGACACAACCACCTCCATCTCTGAGCAGCCTCATGCTTGCTCTCGTTCTGCAGGTACACTAGCTTTCCATCAGGTCCCTGATCCCCCATGCTCCTTTCCCCCACAAGGCTCAGACACGTGCTGTTCCGATGGCTTGGAACACTCTCCCCCTTTCTTCATCTGGATAACTCACATTAGCCTTTCTGACCTCAACTCAAATATCATCTGTTCTCTGATCTTCTGGCCCAGGGGTCAACAGATTTTCTTATAAAGGGACATAGTAAATACTGTCAGGTTTGCAAGCTGTGTAGTCTCTCTTGCAACAATTCAACTCTGCCACTGTAGTGCAAAAGCAATCTTAGATGACAAAACAAATGGGGGTGGCTGACTTCCAGTAAAACTTCATTTGCAAAAACAGATCCCTGGCTGAATAATGGCTTGCAACTCAAAGTCTGCACTGCCCCCCCCGTTCCCTGTTCTAGACGGGAACAGGAACCCCTGGTATGTGATCTCATAGCACCGTGCACCTTTTCTTCCCCCACTGATCACAGTTTGCTGTTACACATTCATTAGAGTAACTTTGGCATCACCACATCAGTATATTCAAACTACGTAAGCCATCAGACCAGATAGGGTCACCTGGGAGGTGGACATAGCTAGAAAAGAGAAGGCCACGGACTAATCCTCAGGGCACTGCAGGGTTTAGGGGTTAGGAAGAGGAGGGGGAAGCAGCAACAACGACTGAGAAGTTAGTGGTTGGTGAGGTAAGAGTAAAACCCAAAGAGTGTGGTGTCCTGAAAGCCAAGTGAAGAACATGCTTGAAGAAGGAAACAGTGGCCAAGGGTGCCAAACTCTGTTCCTTGATGAAGACTGAGCAAGGACCACTGGATCTGACACCAAGGGAGCCACTAGTAGTCCTGACAAGAGTAGTTTTGGGGGAGGAAAGCCTGACTGCAGTGGGTTCGGAGGAGAATGGGAGGAGCAGAAGTGGGTTCTTTACCAAGTATAGACAACTCTCTGGGTGAGTTTTGCTGTAAAGGGAAGCAGAGCCATGGGGGCAGTAGCTGGAGGAGGCTGTAAGGTCAAGGGAGGGTTTTAATGATGAGAGAGATTATAGCATGTTCCCATGCGATAGGAAAGATCCAGGAGTAGGGGAAGAACTGATGAGGAATGAGGTTACGGCCAGTGCGGCTTATCTGATTTGCTCTCACAGGGTGAGGTCTGACACCATAAATCTCCTTGAAAGCTGGGCCATTGGAATGACCAGCTGGAAAGGCTTGAGTCATGGATACAGTGGCCCTAGAAGAGGCCACCAGGCAGTTTTGTTCAACACTCTCCTGAACAACCTCTGTCCCTACAAACGTTTCACTGGACTGCGGGAGTCACACTAATTATAGTCATTTACAGAAACTGCTTAGTATTTTGACACAATTACCACACAAATCATTTCTTATTTTAAATTTGTTGCAAGTCTTATTTGATTATAATACTAATTTTTTTTAAATTGAAGTATAGTCGATTTACAATGCTGTGTTAGCTTCTGGTGCACAGCATAATGATTCAGTTATACATATATATACATTCCTTTTCATATTCTTTTTCATTATAGGCCATTACAAGGTATTGAATATCATCCCCCATGCTATACAGTAGGACCTTGTTGTTTACCTATTTTATATATAGTAGTGTGTATCTGCAAATCCCAAACTCCCAATTTATCCTTCCCCCATCCCCTTACCCTCCTGGTAAGCATAAGTTTGTTTTTTATGTCTGTGAGTCTGTTTTGTTTTGTAAATAAGTTCTTTTTTTTTTAGATTCCACATGAAAGTGATATCATATGACATTGTCTTTCTCTGTCTGGCTAACTTCACTTAGTATGATCATCTCTAGGTCCATCCATATTGCTGCAAATGGCATTATTTCATTCTTTTTTATGCCTGAGTAGTATTCTATTGTATACATATACTACAACTTCTTTATCCAGTCCTCTGTCGATAAGACATTTAGGTTGCTTCCATGCCTTGGCTATTGTAAAATAGTGCTGCTATGAATACTGGGGTGCAGGTGTCTTTTCAAATTTAAAGTTTTCTCCAGATATTTTCTGAATGGGATTGCTGGATCATACGGTAACTCTATTTTTAGTTTTTAAAGGAAACTCCATACTGTTCTCCATGACAGCTACACCAGCTTATTATATTCCCACCAATAGTGTAGGAGGGTTCCCTTTTCTCCACACATTCTTGAGCATTTATTGTTTGTGGACTTTTTAATGATGTCCATTCTGACCAGTGTGAGGTTATACCTCATTGTAGTTTTGATTTGCATTTCTCTGATAGTGATGTTGAGCATCTTTTCATGTGCCTATTGGCCATCTGTATGTCTTCACTAGAGACACTTCACTGTATGTCTATTCAAATGTTCTGTTCATTTTTTGACTGGGTTGTTTATTTTCTTGTTATTGAGTTGTATGAGCTGTTTGTATATTCTGGAAATAAAGCCCTTGTCAGTTGCTTCATTTGCAAATATTTTCTCCCATTCCATAGGTTGTCTTTTTGTTTTGTTTATAGTTTCCTTTGCTGTGCAAAAGCTTATAAGTTTAATTAGACCCCATTTGTTTATTTTTGCTTTTATTTCCTTATTGCTTTGGGAGACTGACCTAGGAGAACATTGCTATGACTCATGTCAGAGAATGTTTTGCCTATGTTCTCTTCTAGGAGATTTATAGTGTCCTATAAAGGCATTTTGAGTTTGTTTTTGTGTATGGTGTGAGGGAATGTTCTAACTTCATTGATTTACAGGTGGCTGTCCGGTTTTCCCAGCACCACTTGCTGAAGAGATTGTCTTTTCTCCATTGTATGTTCTTGCCTCCTTTGTTGTAGATTAATTGATCGTAAGTGTGTGGGTTTATTTAATTTTTTTTTGTATGTTCAATTTGGATAGGTTCATGTAACAGGACTACCTGCTCCCAACTCAAGAGAATTAGAGACCTTATGAAAATATTGACCCAATCAGCTTGAACCATGAAGACAGCAATGACTAGTTCTGTAGGCTCACATACCAATAGGTTTCAATTTAAGTAAACTCAATACACAAAAACCCAGGCTTATAAAATCAGTGGTGATATTCACATTACACAAAGACATTTCACTTTACAAAAACTTGATTTGCAATAGTGACCACATTATGTTAACTCAAAGCTTCATTATATATGTATATGTTTGTCATTTACTCCATGTGTGTAATTTACTCACTGGTTTTCAGAAGCACACCTATTACATAAATGGGGGCATACCAGCAGCAGCCTCCGGCTCTTGCTGGGAATGAACTGGGAAGCTTAAGAGCACCACTTGGATTTCAGATTATTCTGAGGCAGTCCTGTCACAATTCCAGTCTTTTCCTAGAGATTTGCCACTGATGTCAAGAACAGCTTCTTTTATGAGAGCTAGGAACCCTGGCAAGGTGTGAATGATACACCGTAACTCATGCCTTGTAGCTGGTTCTTGGGAGTTCCATAGCCTAAGTGCCATCCACACAACTAGGTGAGAATCAATTCAAAGCAGTTCAGAGAGGGAAGAAACTTATTATGATTCTGTGTTCCATTCCAAAATGTTATTTTAAAGACATATTTATATTGTTAATGAGGACAGGAGCTGTATCAATCTTGTGCACTGAATTGTCATGTAATGAAGCCATTGCTCAGAATTCTGATTAGCCCAACAGGTCAGTCAATTCCTCCTGCCCGCCTGACAATGATAAATAGCCAGTGAAGTGCTCCATCTGGTAGTGGCCTTCCTCATTTAGAGCATCTTCACGATCAAAGGGGAAATCCCTTGTCTTATATGTGAACTCAATACTCAAATTACGTGGTCAGCCCAAGCCCTTCTGTCCGTACCTCCCGGCCTAAGGCTTCTTCCTCCTGCCTGCCAGTTCAGGACTCAAGTGCTGAGCAGACCCACTCGACCTCCCTTCAAGAGAGGCCTCTTCTGGGAAATCTTCTTGGATTAATCCCCTCAGAATCCTCCCCCTCCTTAAACCCTCCCTTCTCAGCTCTTGTGTATTCAGATTGGACTGCATTATTCTGCACTTAGCACACTGCTTCGTCAAGTCAAAAGAGAGATGGAAAAAAAGAGTATATAAAGGTGGGCCTGGGACACAGGAAGGAACCCAAATCACTGTCACTGCCGGAAGCTCAAAGCTTTGTGAACAATTCTTTCACCTCAGTGGTTCTTAACCTTTGGGGATCAAGGGCTCTCTCTGACTCTGATGAGAGCTGAGCTCGTCTCCTTAGAAATATGTTCATATGCACATACATGCAAAAGGTTGCCCCTGACTTCAGGGAGTTTATGAACCCCACATGGTGCACCCATAGGCCCCAGGTCAAAAGTCACCAGTAATCACCCCTCATCATGAAATCCAGTCACACCATCTGTGATTCATGTGACGCTTCCTTGAGAATAATTTTATTAAAACATCTGACATATAGTTGGCTGATTTCCTCAGTTCTGCCTGGACCTCCCTCTGCTCGCCCCTCTTTTCAGGAGGGCTTACTCCCTAGGTGTCCGCAGGCCTCTATATCAGTGGCTAGCCATCCTCTCTGCCTTTGCAAAACCCACAGAAGTTCCAAAGTCTCTCTCAAGAAACACACACTTAAACACACATCCCCTCAGTCTGGCCCCTGATCTTCAGCACACTCACATGCCACCTGAAGTTCATCCACAGACCCAAGATGAAGAATCTCTGGCTTAGAGGGAACCACATCTCCTTGTACTAAGTGGATTTAGGCATTTTGGTATTTTAACTTGGGATATAATTTTATTCCAGTAATTCATACAAACAATCTTTGCATTTCCAAAGAGCTGTATAATCCAGTTTCAAATTGTCCTGGCTTCTTAGTTCATTACAGAAACCCTGATCAAGCCCCCAGTGCCAAAAATGCAGGTGACTCACACAAGTTCTGCAGAGCCCAGTCGGTTCCCCTAGGCGCTGCCACAGCCCTCTAGGGCACTGTGAGCGAGCCATTAGGCAGGCCTTGGCCCACCGTGCTCAACTGGGGACTAAATCAACTTGTTTCATTACCCTATTAAACCCCAAGTCTTTTATTTTTGTGCTATTTACAAGATAATGAGATCCAGCAAAGCCTAGTCATGAAAAAGATCTATTGCCTGTAATGAATTCTAATTTTGCAAGCAGCTCCATCTCACATCAATAGCTAAACATAATATTACTGATTTGCCTTTACCTTGTTTGTCTGTAAATTTGATGCATTTCTACTCTTGACAATAAATATTCATAAACTAAGCTAAATGGGTTTTAGAAATGCAGCCCCTTCACGTGTGAAGTGGAATGCTGAAATTGAAAGAATATGAGCTCTGGAGTCAAGAGGAAAGTGTCTGAGTCACTGCACTGCCATTTCCTAGCTGTATCTTGCATTAAATCCTTGAAGCTTTCTGAGCCTCAGTTTCATGATCTGTACAATGGGGTTAATAAGGGACCCTTTCAAGATTGTTCTGAAGATTCAAATGACATGTTGGCTTCTAAAAGGTTTCTATAAGTTTCAAATGCTATGAATTTGTAATTACTGTTTTCTGTTTCGTATGTAGATGATTTTTGAAAGAACAAACGACAAATGTGGATGAAAAGGACTAATGATGTTGAGTACCACTCTATACAAATACTAACGGGAACTCATGCAGATTCCTTACTTATTATTGATATTAACCTTTAAGCATAAAAACATAGCATTTCGTAGATTTTGTAGAGACTAGGTAACGCCCACTTCTGCCATCCTTGATACTCCCTTTAAAATCAGTATGGGTTCGACATGGTGGAAAAGCCACAGGCTGAGAGGTGGGGCTTCACTTGTAACTTCAGCTCTGGCAGTGACGCGCCAGGTCACTGAACCACTCTGTGGTTCCGTTTCCTCCTCAGCCAGTGAAGCTAATACCACCTGCTCAATTTATCCAATGAGATTAAATGGACTTTAAAAATCCGAGGGAAAAGAAAACAATCTTGAGGCACAGCAGCAGGGTGGAGGGAGAAGAAAGTCAAGGATGAGGAGGAGGAAGACGGAAGTAAGGAGAAAGCAGATAAGGTTCCTGTTCGCCCTCGTGAGAGCTGCCGGCAGAGAGGAGGCCACAGAAGGAGAGGGGATCTGAAAGCCTTTCCACGGTGGGGGAGGCGGCGAGTGGGGCCAGACCTCCCAGGGAAGATTTGGTTCGCAGATCTGCTTCAAAAGCACCGCCGCGATCCTGTGCTGCGGACCCTGATTAGTAATCCAATTGGCACGAACCCTAGAGACATATTTGTCGTAATTAAATTCCCAGAAAGTATAGGAGTTTGATAGAAACTTCAGATCAGCAGAAACAATTGGATTTATTTTGAGGCGTGCAGTAGGAGAAAAGGCAGCAGGAACTGTTTAAGAGGGATTCTGTGGGGGTCGGTTCAGTTAAGGTCTTTGTTTTCTTGAGAAGTCAAATCATAGATGCCGGAAGGGTTTCAACCTGGAGCAGAAAAGGCTGTGATGTAGGAAGACAGTCAGGTTCGGGTTTGAGGTCTGGGCTGTCGAATCTAATGTGGGAAGGAGAGTTCTGTTCAGTTCAGTTCAAGGGCATTTTTGCCTTGGCACTTCCTGTGCCCCAGGCCTCGGACTGGATGTCAGTGATGCAACTTTTCAGCTATTTGACAAACATTAACTGCACATCCACTAGATGCCAGAGTGTACAGGCTAGAATGTCCTAAACATTGTACCTGAAACATGGCCAGTCCCCCAGAGCCCCTGTGGATCGGGCGCTCTTCTAACTCCCACTTTACACAGATGAGCACAGCGCAGAGGCCAGGAGCCACGTCCCTGTGTGACTGACGCCCAGCACTGGCCTCTTCCCTGCACCGGGCTGTCTACCTCGGGATGTGGGCACAGGGAGGGCCTGGACAGGTCCGGGAATGGGAGGCTCCATCTTGCTTCCTTCGGGAGAGAGGGTTTGTCAGCCTCCATAGAGGCAGCAGCAGGGTGGAAGGTGGGGCACATTGGGGCCGCCAAGAAACCAGTGAAGAATGAGATGAAAGAGATGAGCCAATAGACGTGGGCCCAGTTTGTGAAGGAAGAGGCAAAACTAAAAAGGGCAGAAAGAACAGTAGCAGGTAAGGGGAGGCAGTAGAAGAGGGAAGAAAGATGAGGCTAGGTCAAAAGAAACCTGGAAGCACTAATTAAAGTAACACCATCGGGGAGAAAGCGCATCACAGAACAGGTAATACAAATAATCTAAGAACACAGGAAGCTCAAGACAGAGCCTGTGGGGCTCTGAGAGCAAAGAAACAGGATGTAATTTTAGTGTAAGAAACAAGGCTGAATACAAAGAAGGACATGCATTATGCATGAAAGGACATGGCTTCCAGGATCCACACCGTGGGCATCAGGGGGAGGAAGTCATCCAGGAGAGGAAGTCTGCCCAGCTCACACCATGTGGGGTATCTGAGGCCTGAGCTGGACATGTGTGTAGAGAGAAAGGTGCAAAACTAACCCTCCATCTCCAGATGTGTAGACAATGCATAACATTCTTCATTGCTATAATGAAGTAGTTCTTGACTGGGAGCAATTTTGCCCCCCAGGGACAGACTGTCATGACTAGGGTGGGGAGGGTGCAACCGGCGTCTAGTGAGTAGAGGGCATGGATGCTGCTAAATATCTTACAGTGCCCAGGAGAACCCCTGCAACAAAGGGTTATCCAACCAAAAGTCTCAGTGGTGCCCAGGGCAAGAAACTCGTAAGTGTTCTCATCTCCATCTGAGGTCCCTGTTCTCATGGATGGTGGTGGTGAAGGGTACCTTAAAAGCTCCTAATTAATGGAAACTCAGTTCTCTGTCCATCAGAAAGAGTCTCTTCTGGGTTAACTTAGTACCTCTGGGTAAATGCTCAGTGTTCCAGGGTTTCTCAGCCCACCCCTATTTCCATCTCCCCAAGATGGCAACAGAGGTTGATATGGGGGTCCCTGTGTGCCTCCTCACTGGCCTCTACACTAATGTCCCAGATACCCTCACTCCATCACTGAGCTTCCCTAACCTTCCTGGCATCCACTGATGAGGTCCAGAGCTTGTGAAATATAGAGTCCTTTCTCTCAGCCCAGTCCGGGCACAGTGTTGCATTCCACCTTGCTGACTTGGCTCTGCCTCAGCCTGTCACTGTCCTTCAGGTCCTCTGAGTCTCAGCACATCCTCCATCCAGCCCCTGGATGAAGCTATCCACCTTCAGCCTCTGCCATGGGGCCACCTTATCCTTTACCACTGTGGCCCCATGGCAGGTCTGTTGGCTCTCAACACCCAGCTCCCTTCTGTGTCCTCCACCGGGAGCATGTGGAAACATCAGGATCCCAGGTAAGTGTTCTTGCATTTCTCCTCCATTATGATTGCCCCATAATGAGGAACTCTCTGAAAGGTGGTCTCCCAGAGTCCCAGGGAGCAAAGATGGCTTAAATCCAGTGTATTGTCAATTCCTCCTTAAACCTGGTTGGAATACTTTTGTCAAACCTCCACTCCTCAGCAGGTTCCACTCTCATTAATAAGGAGTGGGTGGGAGAGGTGGCAAACTGCTATCTGGCTTCTTCCTCACATTTCTCTCTTTCATTTCTCTCTCTGCCACCTCTCAGTATGCTCCACTTTTGTTCCTAAATAGTAGACTCTTTGCTTGCATCATAGATCATATTTTGGGTTTTCCCAATTGATGACTTATATAGTAAAACTCTAGAGTCCTAGTTAACCAGGCTTGCCCTTTCCTTCCTTTCCTCCCTCCCTTCCTTCACAGCTTTATTGACATATAACTCACTTACTATAAAATTCACTCTTTTAAAGTGTACAATTCAGTGGTTTTTAGTGTATTCACAAAGTTATACAACCATGACCACTACCTTACTGTAGAACAATTTCATCACCCCAAAAGTAGCCCCAAATCCATTAGCAGTCCCAATTCCCCTCCTCCAACAATCCCTGTTGACCATGATTCTACCTTCTGTGTTTATGGATTTGCCTACTCTGGGCATTTCTGTAAATGGAATCATACAATATGTGGCCCTTAGTGACTAGCTTCTTTCACTTAACACAATGCTTTCAAGGATCAACCATGCTATAGCCTGTACCATGCTCTTTTATGGCTGAATAATATTCCACTGTATGGACAGACCACATACTGCTAATCCATTCATCAGCCGATAGACTCGTAGATTGTTTCCATATTTTGGCTGTTATAAATAATTCTTCTATGAACATTCATATCCAGACTTTTTTTTTGAACATAGGTTTTCCTTTCTCTTGGATATATATCAAGCAGTTGAATTGCTGGGTCATAGAAAACTCTATGTTTAACTTTTTGAGGAACTGTGACACTGCTTTTCAAAGTACTGGGACCATTTTACATTCCCACCAGCAATGCAGTTTGTAGCCCTGCATCCTTGTCAGCACTTGGATTATCAGTTTTTCACGCTAGCCATCAGTGTGAGTGTAACAGTTTGGCCTTTTGATATAGAAAAGAAATTTTGGAAATTTAGAGATTCCTGACTCTAAAGGCCATTGTCTCCATGAGGACTTAAACACTTCTAAGTAGATGATTAAAACCTAATAATGACTTAAAGCACTGCAGTCTACTGATTTAATGACAGAGGGTGATGGAGGAAGTGACAGGGCATTTTGATTTAAGAAGAATGAAAGATGTTTTGTTTGGGTCCCTGATACACACACACATAGATGTGAGAGTGGAAAAGAGCACCATTGGGAATGGGTATGACCATACGACCCCTAAAATACAGAGGAAAGAGAAACTATATCAAAGGTTATTTGCTTGGAGGGTGATGGTGGCAGGCAATATCAACTGCATCAATGAAAAAAGGATGACAGTGTTGAAAACAGCCAAAACATGCCAAATATTTAGAATTGGCAAAGAAGAATCCTGAAATGAAGACTACTTACAAATATCCTTTGGGAAAAAATAGTTACAGAAAAGAAGTAAGATAGCAGAATTGCTAGGAAGTAAGTGCTTTAGAATAGGTGCTGTGTAGTCAAAAGGGAAATGTACTGACTTTTCTGATTATACTTTGGTAACAACTGAAATTAACGCATCAAAAGACAGAACGCTTGACATGGATATAGAGAGGATATGTACATGCCTGTTAGAACAGAGCAAAATTTAAATTCTGCTAATAGACAAGATCAAGGAATGCAAAGCTTCTCTGCTGTCTAAGATGCTAGGGAGCACAGGACCTGCTCTGAGAAGACAAAGTTGATTCAAGATACGTGCCTTCAAGAGACCGTCTCAAGGATAAAATCTAAGAAACTCTATTATGGGGGAACCGACCTATCTCAGGAGAGTTGCAGCCTGGTGTGGTGAAAAGACAAAAGGCTTGGACACAGGCACAGCTTTCAAGTCTGGCTTTATAAACTTAGGCAAGGTGTTCATCCTGCCCAGGCCTCAGAAGGCTCATCTGTGAAGTGGGGTGAATAATAATATTTACCACAGAGGTTAATTGGCTGGTTGACTGTTGGGTAATTAAATGACACAGCATCTGTAAAGTAACTGGGCATACGGTAGGCACTTATTATATGACAGTATATCGGAAATACTATTGGGTACAACAACGGCCTTTAAAAGAGAGATGAGGGATGTTAGAAACTGGATGCCCCTGGAATCCTTGAATGTGAACTACGTTAAATTAGCAGCAAACTCATACCCAAGACAGGCAAGGCTATCGAGAGGACTTATCCAGAGATAACTGGTAGACTTGGACTTGCGCTATGGCAGAAAATGCCCATTGAGGGAAGTTAGAAAGGATATTTATTATGGGTGAATGAGGGAAAATTCATCCAATCCTCAACAAATCTTGAGTTTCTCTCCAAGCTGTGGTGTGTTGGGGTATCCAACAGGACCCCTGGGAGCCCATGTGGCGACTTCTCAGTGATGCTTTCCCTGACCTTCCTGTTTAATGTGGCCCCCCAGCACTCCTTACCACCCATCCCCGCTTGTGTCATGTCCTGCACTGCGCTCTGCACTGTCTCACAGTCTGTTAACGCCAGCTTCACCAGGGCAGGGTCTGTACCTCTGTCGTTCACTGCTCTATACTCAGTGCCCAGAACCGCACCTGGCACACAGTAGGCACTTAAAATATCTCATGAGAGACTAAATGATTTAGTTAATGAATACATAAATGATTTATTCAATATCAATGCAATTACATGTCCAAGATCAACGGGCAGAAAAGTTAGAATAAAGGGGGTGGGAAGAGAAATGAAAGTGAAGCAGGGAGTGAGGCAGAACCCCCCACAGCACCCCTTCCTTTGTGCGGTCCCTGTGGGCCCGCTAATATGGTCTACAGATCAGTGGAGATAAAAATAAAAAAGAACACTTAATAACAGTTGCACGAGACCCCACCATGAAGCCTGGTCCTGGTCCAAGGTCGCTCTTTGATTTGATCTCAGAGGATGCATGGGTGGACTTGGCGGCTCAGGCCACCCCTGCATGTCTCAGAGGCACGTGTCAAGTTCTGCAGCGTGGGAAGCTCACACACAGATGTCCACCCAGGGCACAGGTGTTGGGAATTTCTCGTTTGGTGTCTTTTCCACCCTTAGTGTTATGGACTCAATGTTTGTGTCCCTGTCACATTCACATGTTGAAGCCCTACCCCCTGAATGTGGTGGTGTTTAGAGATGGTACCTGGGGGAGGTGATGTGTGTTAGATGAGGTCATGAGGCTGGTGCTCCCATGGTGGGATTAGAGTCAGACACCAGCGAGCCTGCCCCACCCCTCTCCGTGCACTCAGAGGGAAGGCCGTGTGTGCATACAACACGAGGTGCCCATCTGCAAGCCAGAGAGTCCTCGCTAGAATCCAGCCATGCTGGCACCCTGAGCCCAGACTTCTAGCATCCAGAATGATGAGAAAATACCCAGTCTGTGGTATTGTGTTATGGCAGCTTGAGCTGACTGAGACAGTATTCAGCACCCAGGGACAACTTACACCCTACACAGTGTAAATCTGGGCCCAATGTCTGCTTTTTAAAAAACTTGAAATTCTTGCTTTGCTGAATCTCATGGGGTAATCTCCTCTTTTCTGCACTTGTACTAGGAGTTTTCTATTTTGGTCCACTTCAGTGCCTCCTGTGGCCCACCACGCCAGTCGCAGCTGAGCGAGCTCATGTGTTACATCACTTCCGCAAGAGCAGCAGAAGAAAGGCAGCATGGATTCAAAATATCAGCAAGAGTAGGCCTAAGAAGCAGGAGCCAAAATTAGTGGGACAAAGAGTAAGCTATGAACACGGGGCTCAAATGGAAAAGTAGCAGCATGAATGCACAGGTGAAAGGAGGGCTCGTCAGAATCCTTCACAATGAGACAAACTTATGGTCACAGTGGGGCAGGGAAGGTGGGAGGAGGGATAAATTGGGAGTTTGGGATTAGCAGACAGAAACCACTATATACAGAATAGATAAACAGCAAGGTCCCACTGTATAGTTCAGGGAACTATATTCAATATCTTGTAATAACCTACACTGAAAAAGAATATGAAAAAATATATATAACTGAATCACTATGCTGTACACCAGAAATGAAGACAACATTGTAAGTTGACTTTACTTCAATTAAAAAAAAAGAATCCTTCACAATTGTTTGTAGGGAAATATGATGCTAAAAGAAATTGGTGCATGGGAATAAAAGCATCAGAAAAGGAAGGGATGGCTCGAGGATTTGGGAGTTTGTCATGAAGAAATCGTAAGACTGATGAGGAACGTTCTGACACCAGTTTCCTGTTCATTGCATGTCTCCCTTCAGAATGTGCAGGCCTGCCAGAGGGGACCACTGGCATGGCACCTGGATTTCCAGCCAGAAGGCAGCTGGCCAACAGAGAAGGGAGAGCTCAGCATTATGCACACAGGACTACCTGACAGCTCCCTGTTTTGGCGCTTCAATGCTAAGAAGGCAGAAGAAAGGAGTTGGGGACTAGCTCCCACCCACTGGTCCATCTAGCGACACAGGCTCAGATTGTGCCCCACATGGAAGAGCCTTTCAGCCAAGAGCCTGTGAGAAAAAAATTAAGAAACAAGTTAATGGCCATAAAGAGAGTTTATGTGGTCCTATTCAAACAGAGGGAAGGGATTAGGACCAAGAACAAAGAATTCCAATCTGGAGGATGAAGAAATGACGGGCACTGGAATGGCGGACCCACAGTCTAGAACTCACCTACTGCTCGGAGTAAGAAAGCAGTGAGTGCCGGGCAGCACCACCTCAGTGAGGGGCTGTGACTGCTACCCACAGGCTGCTTACTGAATTTACACGTGGAAAATACCAAAGCATAGAAATGTTTAATATGCAGATACATTTTATAATAATAATGGGTAATAATCATAAGGATAAAATAACATATACAAAACTGAGGATGTTTCCAGAAACTCACAAATGCAGGGTTGTGGAGATGTTGTACTAGTAATATCTCAATTATGTGGTGTGTTTATGGAATCCATGAATAAATATTCATGAGGTTATTCTACGTAAGTGAGGAATAGAAAGAAAGAAAGAAAGAAAGAAAGAAAGAAAGAAAGAAAGAAAGAAAGAAAGAAAGAAAGAAAGAAAGAAAGAAAGAAAGAAAGAAAGAAAGGAAGGAAGGAAGGAAGGAAGGAAGGAAGGAAGGAAGGAAGGAAGGAAGGAAGAAAGAAAGAAAGAAAGAAAGAAAGAAAGAAAGAAAGAAAGAAAGAAAGAAAGAAAGAAAGAGAAAGAAAGAAAGAAAGGGCTTGAAGTGTCTTAAATTTTAAAATGTTAAAACTTAAAAAAAAAATCTTTCCACAGTATATTCTATTATCTTCTACCGTGATATACTACCCTGAACCAAAGACTATTTTCCTGATGAGTCAGGCCTTAGCATCATGTCCAGTGTGTTCAGTGCCCAGAGAGAGCACTGAGCTGTGTACGCCTGCCTGCCCTTACACCCGGTGACTCCATATCACTGCACTCTTCTAGTGTGCTATTCTGGGCTGTGTCTCTTGGTTTAATAGAAGACATGCCCATCTAAGATTAGAAAGATTTGGGTTTCAGTCCTGACTCTATCAATCACCTACTTCACTGACTATAATACAACTTGGAGCAGATCATTTAACTTCTTAGAACTTCAGTGTACTCATCTGTAAAAGGGGGAAGGCAAACATCTGTCCAATCTACCTCCTAAGATCGTATGAGGAACAACCAAAAAAGTCATGAAAATATGTTTACAAAACACCATTTTGTCACTAGTACTATTGTTCCCTCATGGTCATCTCTATTGCAGGGATGTTCAAAGTGGCAGCTGGGGACCATCTGCATCTGGGTGGGATCGTGTGGAAATTCAGATTCCAGGCCTAGCATAGGCTTGCTGAACTGGATTATGGTGGTGGCACCAGAAATCTGTGTTTTTAGTAAAGACCCAAGTCATGCTGATGAGCTTAAGGATCTGGAAGTGCTGATCTACTGTCTGTTGAGTCTGTGAAGTGCCATCTCTACTCTGCACCTCTAGCTCTGCTGTCCCTGCTGCCTTCTCTCCCATCTTTCTTTTATTCTTTCTTCTCATCTTCCCTGACTCCTTGGCTTTACTCCTGTGAAGTTTCTATAGTCATCACCAGTGAATGAGAAAGCTCTTGGTGCCTACGAGCATACTCTCAATGCTGAAGGAACAGGAGGCAGAGAAGCAGGGAACGTTGGCAGTCACCTGTGAGGGGAAGGATTTCCTTGGTGATTTGGTAATTCTGTCTTGTCATCTAAGTCTCGGGCTGTGGAACCTGGAGTGGAAGTGCCGCCTCGAGCTCACATCAGCTTTCCTAACTCTCTCCTTGACCAAACCGTCATTTTCTATTGCAAAAATAATCATAACCAAATGGCTTTTGACTTGCTGTATTTAAGAATTTTAAGGTCACTTTTAGAATGGTAAAAGTGGGGGCTAACATGTCAGATCTTTCTTTTGCTAAATTGTGCTGTTTCTATATACCCACTCTCTCACCAGGTTTGGGGTAGAAAAAAACCCAGAGGTAAGTGATCTATCTGATCAAACACTGAGTTATCTATGCTCCAGAGCTATTAGAAATCTTATATTTTGATTGGTTTTATGCACTCCCCTGTAAATTGCAAAAACTGTACTTCATTAAGGTCCAGGTGTGTATTAAACAGGGTACAACAGACTATTTAAATATGGAAGAATATAATCCCATATACTGTATATAGTATATTAGAAGGTAAGAAATCTCATTTGGTTGACCATGAAGAAGACTCATTGATAATACTGCTGAAGTAGATTGATGTCTAGATACTGGCGAAATCTTGGTAAATTAGCAACAACAGGACATTTCTATGCAAAATGAAGTTTTAGTCACATCTATAGAAGTTCAAATGATCTGCTTATCATTCAAGCCCTGGCTGGAGCACTGGAAGCTTTTACTAAACCATACAAACAAGACTGATCTGTGCTTCCTCTGAGCCACCACTGTAGTTAAGCCAGTGGTCCTCAACCTTGGTCCCCAGAGAAGCCTCTAAAACCTCTATGTCTATGATACACACCAGGCCAACTAAATCAGAAGCTTTAGGGGTGGAAGGCAGGCATCAGCATTCTAAAAACTTTTATTGAGATATAGTTCACATACCATAAAATGCACCAATTTAAACTGTGCAATTGAATGGCTTTTAGTATATTTACAAGATTGTGCAACCACCATCACTATTAAATTCTAGAATGCTTTTGTCACCCCAAAAAAGAAACCACATACCCATTAAAAGTCACTCCCCATTTCCTCTCATCCTCTCATCCTTCACCCATAACCCCTCAGCCTCTGGCAACCACTAATCTTCTTCCAGTCTTTATGCATTTGCCTATCTGCATATTTTACATAAACGACACCTTATAGTATATGGCCTTTGTGTCTAGCTTCTTTAGGACATCAGTATTTTTAAAATCTCTCTGGGTGGCTCTAATGAAGCCACGGATGATTATATGGACTTTGGATATGGTATCCCCTATTTCCATTTGAGTTTACTTGCCTCCTTCCTTACAGGTCTATGAGTCTTTGAAGGCAAAGACATTTGTCACATCTTTCTTGTACTCTAAACGCCTAGCCCAGTATGTAGCCCATAGTGTTAATTCAAGAAATATATTTCAAAAGGATAAAGAAACACACACCACCCTATTACAAAAACTCCTTTTATAGAGTTACTTATAGCACATTCTATTCCTTGGGAAAGGACAAGTATTAAATTCTTACAGACTCCCGGTGTGGCGTTATTCAAGGTTTCTGTGTGCCAGACACTGTTCTGGGAACTTTGTATATAGGTGTAGGAATGGAACAGAGAAATTTCACACCTTCATGGGGCACAAAGTGTACTGGGGGAGTCAGATCATAAACAAGTAAAAAACTTAACAAGGTAATTTCAAATTGTACTAAGTGTTAAAAGACAATAGAGCTGAGTGATGAGAGGGACATGGGTAGCACAGAGGGAAAGGAGGGCTGCTTCAGACACGTGGGCCAGAAGGAATCAGGCCTCAGGACTGATTTCATAATGCAGAAACCAGCTCCAAATCAAACTGTCAGACAGAACGTACAAAGTACAGAGAAAATTGTTAATCAGCAATTAAAAAATAATGAAGATAATTTTAAAAATAACACT
Organism: Camelus dromedarius; assembly: GCF_036321535.1. Taxonomy (NCBI): domain Eukaryota; kingdom Metazoa; phylum Chordata; class Mammalia; order Artiodactyla; family Camelidae; genus Camelus; species Camelus dromedarius. The sequence continues at coordinate 27,064,729 of NC_087460.1, forward strand.
GCTGTTCAACAGAAACAGCATAACATGGGGAAGAACATGGGCTTGGGAATCCAAGCCAGTTCTGTTCTGAAGTGTGTCATCGCCACGGAGAGTAGAGAGCCAACACGGCGCCCTCCGGCTCCTTAAGCCCAATGGCTGTGACAAGATCCATGTAAAGGAAACTGCATTCCCACAGAATCCAGGGAAGAGGCCATCCAAGTGCCAGGGGCTGTGTGTGACTCCTGCACCAGCATCCTAGAATCCCACTTGTTGCCCAGTGACGCTATGGACGAATTAGCCCTCTTTCCACTTTATCAGACACTTTACTACATTGACTATCTCCTCTTTTCCTTTATTTTCAACTTTCCCTGGTGTGCTAGCCCTTTCATTCATTTTCTTAAATTTAAGTATAACTGATCTACAATATTGTATTATTTTCAGGTGTGCAACATAGGGATTCAGTATGTTTACAGATTACACTCCATTAAATGTTATTACAAGATAATGGCTGTAATTCCCTGTGTTGTATAATATATCCTTGCAGCTTCTCTATTTTATACATAGTAGTTTGTATCTCTTAATTCCAAACCCCTAATTTGCCACTCAACCCTTCCCTCTCCCCATCAGCAATCACTACTTTGTTGTCTATATCTGTGCGTCTGTTTCTTTTTTGTTACATTCACTAGTTTTTTTTTCCTTTGGTGGCAGTTTTCCTTTGGTGGAATTTTTTTCTTTTTAATTTAATTAATTTTTAATTGAAGTACAAGTCAGTTACAATGAATGCATCAATTTCTGGTGTGCAGCACAATGTCCCTGTCATGCATATACATACATACATTCGTTTTCATATTTTTTTCCATTAAAGGTTATTACAAGATATTGAACATAGTTCCTTGTGCTGTACAAAAGAAACTTCTTAAAAAATCTACTTTTATATATAGTGTCTAACATTTACTAGTTTTTTTTTTTAATTCCACATATAAGTGATGTCACAGAGTATTTGTGTTTCTCTGTCTCACTTACTTCACTTAGTTTGATATTCTCTAGGTCCATCCATGTTGTTGGAAATGATATATACATATATATTGTGGAATGATTACTAAGATTAAGATAGTTAACACATCCAACAGCTCATATAGTTCTCTTTGTGTGTCTGTGATGAGAATGCTTCAGACTACTCTCAGCAACTTTCAAGCATACAGTACCATATTATTAGCTAGACATTACTGTACATTAGATCCTCAGAACTTACCCTTCTTATAATGGAAAATTTGTACCCTTTGACCTACATCAACCCATCTCCCCATCCTCCCAGCCCCTGGCAATCACCATTATATTCTGTTTCTATGAAATTGACTCTCTTTTTAGGATTACACATAAAAGTGATACCATACAGTATTTGTCTTTCCTTTTCTGGCTTATTTCACTTAGCATAACACCCTCCAGTTCTTCCATATTGTTGCCCAAATGGCATAAGCAGGATTTCCTACTTTGTTATGGCACTTCCTCTCCCCCTGTCTTTCTCTCTCTCTCTCTCTCTATGTATACATATATATATATATATATATATATATATATATATATATATATATATTTACACACACACACACATTCTCTTTATCCCTTCATCTGTTGACAGATACTTAGGCTGTTTCCATGTTTTGGCGACTATAAACAATGCTGCAATGGACATGGGAGTATAGATATTTCTTCTAGATATCTTTTAGATAGAGATTTCCCTTCCTTCAGATAAATACCCAGAAGTGGGATTGCTGAATCATATAGTAGTTCTATTTTTAAGTTTTTTAAGGAAACTCCATACTGTTTTCCACAGTGGCTGCACCAATTTACATCCCTATCAGCAGTCCATGAGGGTTCCCTTCCCTCCACACCCTCACCAGCACTTATAGTCTCTTTTTGGTGATAGCTATTTTAACAGATGTGAGATGATAACTCATTGTGGTTTTGATTTGCATTTCCCTGATGATTAGTGATGATGAGCACTTTTTCAAGTACCTGTTGGCCATCTGCATGTTTTCTTTGGAAAACTTTCTAGGCAGGTCCTCTAGCCATTTTTCAATCAGATTATTATTTTTTTCTATTGAATTGTATGAGTTCCTTATATATTTTAGGTATTAACCCTTATAAGATATATGATCTGCAAATATTTTCTCCCTTCCATAGGTTGCCTTTCACTCTGTTGATCATTTCTTTTGCTGTGCACGTTTTTAGTTTGATGAAGTTCCACTGAATAATGCTTGCTTTTGTTGTTATATCCAAAAAATTATTGCCAAGACCAATATTGAGGAGCTTTCCCCTATGTTTTCTTCTAGGAGTTTATTATAGTTTCAGGTCTTGCATTTAATTATTTAATCCATTTTGTGTTAATTTTTTTGAGTGGTGTAAGACACAGGTCCAATTTTATCCTTTTGCATGTGGAGTTTCAGTTTTCCCAACACCATTTTTTGAAGAGATTATCTTTTCCCCATTGATTGTTCTTGACTCCCCCGTCAAATATTAGTTGACTGTATATGTGTGGGTCTATTTCTGGGCACTTGATTCTGTTCCATCGGTCTATGTGTCTGTTTTTTCACAAAGTTCTTTGTACTCAAAGTGTTCAAGAAAACAAAGTCTCATATAAATGTCAAATGATTTGGGGTACTGGACAATGTCGCATGTTTTCAAGACTACATGTGCCCCATTTCATTCATGTATTCTATTTTCTATTATATTCACATCCAATCATTGATCTTCTATTCATTTATTGTTGGACTAATTTTTGAGGTTTGTATTAATAGTTGCTTAATTGGCTCTATAAAGAGGTTATTTTTCTACCTTGGGCACAAATTGGGAAGGTGAAAAATGTACTGAAAGAAGGGAAACATTAGAGAGAGAGACAGAGACAGAGACAGATTGACTGGTGACCAGAGGACAGATCAGACCATGTTTTGGGGTAATAATTAGGGTACTGGAGTTCACGGCAGGAGAATGGTATGAAAAACCTGGAACTTTGCTATATCTTAGATAAGGGCAGGGATACTAAAGGTAAAACAGTCACCCCACATCCCAAGGAATCAATAATTCTTTCATTCCTTCAAGGACGTTTTGAAAAAAGTCCCCAGGTACACAGTATCCAAAATGGAACTACAATAATAAAAGGAACAAAAGTATTATGACAAGATTATGCTAAGTATTAAATTGTGTTCATTTTACTCAAATAAAAGGCCATTAATAACTATAATATGCTTGCTAGCCTTTAATTAAGCTCAATATCCCTTCCTAAAATTTAAAGTCTCCTTTGTTTTTTATACAAATATTTCCTATATTGGCAGGAATATAACCCCACCTCATGGTCGGGAACCCACAGAGGGGGCAGGAGGACAGGGACAGACAGAGTGCAGGGGGACAATGAAGGGGAGACCCCACTTCAGGGACCCCACAGATGCTCCAGGAGGACAGGGAGAGACAGAGTGCAGTGGGGCAATGAAAGTGAGACCCCACCTCAGGGATGGGACCCCACAGAGTGTCCAGGAGGGTCAGGGACAGATCTAGTGCAGGGGGGCAATGAAGGGGATTCCCCAATTCAGGGACTGCACAGAGGGTCAAGGAGGGATTGGGACAGACAGAGTGTAGTGGGGCAATGAAGTGGAGGCCCCAACTCAGGGACTGAACAGAGGGTCCATGAGTACAGTGACAGACAGAGTGCAGGTGGGCAATGAAGGGGAGACACCACAGAGTGTCCAGGAGGAACAGGAACAGACAGAGTGCAGGGGGCCAGTGAAATGCAGACCGTCAACCCCGGGGATGGGTCCCCACAGAGGGTCCAGGAGGGACAGGGACAGACAGTGTGCAGGTAGGCAATGAAGGGGAGACCCCACCTCTGGGACGGGACCCCACAGAGGTTCCAGGAGGACAGGGACAGACAGAGTGCAGGGGGCAATGATGTCGAGAACCACCTCAGGGTCGGGACCCCACAGATGGTCCTGGAGGACAGGGATAGACAGAGTGCAGGGTGGCAATGAAGGGGAGACCCCTCCTCAGGGACACCACAGAGAGTCTAGGAGGGACAGGGACAGACATAGTGCAGGGGGGAAATGTAGGGGAGACCCCACCTCAGGGACAGGACCCCACAGAGGGTCCAGGAGCACCTGAGCCAGCACGGGGGAAGGCAAGCTGCCCAGCGGTCGTGCTGCCCACCCAGCACAAGGATGAGGGAGCCCTGGCAGGGGCTCGCCCTCTCCAACAGAGCTGGTTCATCAGAGGCCAACTGAGCTGAGCTGGGCTGCCAGGCCTTCAGGGAGCGTGTCCCGATCAGTGGGCAGAAGCCTGCCCCGGGCTGCACTGGGCTAGTTGTGCCAGAGACACAGGGCTGGCCTGGGTTCCCGAGAGCTCGGAGCTGGCAGTACAGGGGCTGCACACCAGCTCCACTGGCTACAGGAGGGGCGATGTGAGCCAGGGCGCAGAAGGTCAGGACTAGGAGTTGAGGGCTGGGAGCAGGTGGGTGCAGAGATGCAGACCAGCACCTGGAGGGAACTAAGGAACAGGGGAGACTTCTGGGGGCTCAGGGAGCAAAGAAGAGGCTTAAGGTACCCAAGTGCCAGGAGCTCTGCTGGGAGGGGACCAGGGTGGGACAGAGACTCTGCCAGGGGACAGCTGCCCAGAAAGGGAGGGGCACCTAGCAGCTCCAGGGAGAAGGGCCCAGGAGCAGAGCAGAACGAGGGGGGTGACCTGCGGCAGGTCAGAAGGCAGGGGCTGCTAAGGGCCAGCACCCCAGGGACAAAGCTCAGGGAGGCCACAGGTGAGCAGGCGACTGAAGACCAGGAAGGCAGGGGGCTTCTCAGGAACATGGAGAAAGCTACTAGAGCATGTGCGGGTGAGCAGGGGCTGGGAGGGCAGGGTGGCCGCTCCAGCATCTCCAGGAAGCAGGTAGGGCTTGTGCAGGTGGGTGGCGGCTGCAGGGCACAGGGCTAACACAGGATTTCAGGAAGCAGGCAGAGTTTATGCAGGTGGACAAGGGGCTGGGAGGGCAAGCAGCTGACCCAGGAAATCCAAAGAGCAAAGCCAGTCCTGGGAAAGAAATTCCCGGACTGGATCTGAACTAGGCTGAGGGCTCTGGGGCCGGCCAGAGGGGCTGGGGCTGTTCAAGGCCTGTAGCTCCAGGGACAAGGGTCAGGGAGGGTGTAGGTGAGCAGGGGGCTGCACAAGGAGGGCAGGGGGCTGCCACAGGGACTCAGAGAAAGCACGTAGACCTTGTGGAGGTGAGCAGGGGGCTGCCGTAGGAGCCCAGGGACATGGCAGAGAGTTTGAACTAAGGTCTGAGTAGCTGAGCAGGCCAAGCTGAGGGCTCCTGGGACAGCAGGACCCTTGAGCCCCTGAGGGGCTGGCCGGATGGCGTCCTGGGGTGGAGAGAGGGACTTCTGTGGGAATGAAGGAGAGGGGTCACCCCTGAGGGGACCCGATGGGCCCCAGTCCTTGGGCTCAAGGGCCCGTGGCGGGCTGGGAAAGGAGGGGTGGACGTGCCATAGCCTGGTGGGGTGAAACAGACCCTGGACCCCGCAGAGGGAAGGAAAGCGCGGGGCTCGTTCAGGGCCTGAGCTGGGCTGCCAGCCGGAGCAGAGCAGATGGGTCACAGTGAGAGGAGACAGGCCCAGCCAGGGATGTGCCCGGGCTGCTGGCACCGAACAGGCGAGGAAGGTGGGGGCAGTGTGCGGCCCCAAACTGTGCTGAGGGATGAGCTGGACTGAGGAAGGACAAGGGCATAAGGAAAGCAGGGACCTGAGAGCCACGAGCTGGGGTGGGGTCAGAGGCCCTGGTGGGAGGGGGAAGTGAGCTGAGGGGCTGCAGCTGGAGGTCCAGAAGAGGGATCGGAGCTCCCCAAGGCACAGACTCGCAGCTGGGCTGAGGCCACAGGGATGAAAGGGGGGGCCAAGGAGGAGGCCTGCAGGGACAGAGTCTGGGGGGGCCAGGGCCCAGATGCTCTGGCTGCAGAGCTGACCCAGAAGACACGGGCCCGGAGGGCAAACAGCAGGCCAGGCAAGGGGCCACGAGCAGGCTTCTGGGTGGTGGAGGCCCACCACACCAAGGACAGGCCCGCTCACCCAGGGCAGGGCCGGGCTGGGGCAGCAGGACGGAGAGCTCAGGGGACCAGTGGACACTAGCCGGGAGCAGGCAGCACTGGTCAGGACTCAGACACAGGGTTCAGTCAGGCCAGGCACTTGCAGGACGTTAGGGACCTGGGGGGCTGTCACCCAGGTGATCACCCAGCTCTGACCCACAGCTGCAGAGGCACGAGGTCCAAGGTGGTGAGGGCCCTGCCGGCCAGCTGGTTTGCAGACATTCTGCAAGCACATGGGTGCTGGGCTCAGGGATGCCCAGACCTGGGCACGTGACACCCTGCCCGGACCCTCCCAGGGGTGAAGCCCCGATGGTCACACGGCCTGCTTTCTTGCAGGCTCCAGCAAGGCCACTTCGGTTTATCCTCCGACTGCTGGATGTGGGGACACACCTGGCTCCACGGTGCCCTTCGGCTGCCTGGTCTGGGGCTAAATCCCTGAGCCGGTGACGGTGACCTGGAACTCGGGCGCCCCGTCCAGCGGCATCCACACCTTCCCGTCCATTCTCATGTCCTCGGTGCTCTACTCCCTCAGCAGCTTGGCGACCATGCCCGCCAGCAGCTCGGCCGGCAAGACCTTCATCTGCAACGTAGCCCACCCGGCCAGCAGCACCAAGGCGGACAAGCGTGTGGGCAAGAGGACAGGCCTCAGGGAGGGCGTCCACTCCCAGACAGGACCGAGGTCAGCCCTCCTCCCGGCTCGAACCACATGCCAGGATGGCGACCTCGGCCCAGGGTATCAGAGGGGATGCGGTCTCCTCACCTGAAGGCCTCCCAGGCTATGTGAGGGGTCCTCTGGGTGTTTCCACCAGGTTCAAGGTGGTCACAGGCTGGACAACTCTAACCTGCAGAACTGGTGCCGATCTGCACCTTCCACAATCTGTCCCTGACCTAAACTCTACCCAGGGCCATCTCCCGCCCACAGGAACCCCCCATCTGCTCTCTCTGCAGTGCTCCACAGCGAAGACCCCAGCTCCCAGTGTCCCAAATGCCCAGGTAAGGGAGCCAGGCTACACCCTCCATCGCAAGGAAGTGACCAGACACCAGGCCCTGCCTGATGAGGGAAACGTGTGCCCTACAGGAGGCCCGTCCAAGTGCTGACCCACATCTTGTTTCCCCCTCCAGCCCCTGAGCTCCTTGGAGGGCCCACGGTCTTCATCTTCCCCCCGAAACCCAAGGACGTCCTCTCCAGCACCCGAACACCTGAGGTCACGTGCCTTGTGGTGGACGTGGGTAAGGAAGACCCTGAGATCGAGTTCAGCTGATCCGTGGATGACACAGAGGTACACACGGCTGAGACAAAGCCAAAGGAGGAACAGTTCAACAGCACGTACCGCGTGGTCAGCGTCCTGCCCATCCAGCACCAGGACTGGCTGACGGGGAAAGAGTTCAAGTGCAAGGTCAACAACAAAGCTCTCCCGGCCCCCATCGAGAGGACCATCTCCAAGGCCAAAGGTGGGATGGACAACGGGCACGGGAGGGTCCTTTGGGGCTGCTCAGAGTGACCGTCATGCTCGCAGACACACCTGTCCCCACAGGGCAGGCCCAGGAGCCGCAGGTGTACACCCTGGCCCCACACCAGGAAGACCTGGCCAAGGACACCGTGAGCGTAACCTGCCTGATCAAAGGCTTCTACCCACCTGACATCAACGCTGAGTGGCAGAGGAACGGGAGGCCGGAGGCAGAGGGCGCCTACGCCACCACGCTGCCCCAGCCGGACAACGCCGGGACCTACATCCTCTACAGCAAGCTCTCGGTGGGAAAGAACACGTGGCAGTGGGGAGAAGTCTTCACCTGTGTGGTGATGCACGAGGCTCTACACAGATCACTCCACCCAGAAATCCATCTCCCAGTCTCCGGGTAAATGAACCTCACCCCAGCACCCAAGCGAACCCCCCTCCCCGAGGCTCTCAGGGTCCCACGTGGACGCCTGAGCCCCACCCCTGTGTACATACCTCCCTGGCCAGCATGAAATAAAACACCCAGTACCTCCCTGGGGCCCTGCAACACTGTCATGGTTCTTTCTGTGCAGAGCTCCGGCGCCCGCCGGGCCTGCGGGAGGCGGGGGCAGGCCAGGCTCTGAGGACAAACTTGGTGCCAATGGAGGCAGGCAGCAGCCCGAGGCCAGAGATGGGGCTCTGCCAGAGGCAGCCGCTCCCCAGGGTCCAGGGTCCAGCCAGCACCTACTCAGGCTGGAGCGTGTAGAGGGGACTGGTAGAGCCTCCCAGGGACCCTCACGGAAATGAGTGCACGGTTCTTCCCACCTCTGTCCAAGCCCAACTGTGGGACAGTGGCAGGTCCTTGTCCCCGCAGTTCCCGTCCCTGGGGCCTTGATAGTCCACGTGATGACACCCTGTCAACATGGGAGCCACGCCTGGCCGGCGATGGGGGCACAGGCCTCCTGCTCCCAGGACACACGGAGATCAGGCCCCACCTTCCCACAGGCGAGGTGCTCGGGGCCAGATCTGTAACCTCGAGGGGACACTCACCCAGGCCCACAGGAAACAAGCCCTCTCATGGAGCACACCAGCCTGCACACCCCTCGTCCACCTGCAGACTCACGCACACACATGTGCCTGTGCAACTGCACACAAGGGCACAACCACACAAGTGCACACAAGCCAGCCTTGCTCACTGGGTCCTCAACGGGGTATCCGCCCGGGGCCAGACCAGAGCCTGGAGCCGGGTCTCATGAACCCTCTGTGGACACCAGCTTGGTCCCCACTCCTGAAAGCCCCAGCAGCACTGACCACACTCTGACCACACTGGCCAGCTCAGACCCCCACCCCTCCTCTCCCCAGGACACCTGCACCCCCTCCTCAACAGACAGAGACCCAACACACCACTGGTCCCTAGCACGCCCACCCCACCCCCTCAGGCACACAGGGACACCCCAAGTTTGCCTCCGCCCTTCCCTGCAGTAGGACCCACCACAGACCTGCTCTGCAGACCCCTGCCGTCTAGGCCTGGCCTCCGGTGGGAGGGAAGGCAGGGGTCAGGGCACCCTCTCCCCAGAGGACCCCATGAAAGGCACCGCAGAGGAGACGATGAGGGACACGCACTGGCCAGGCCGAGATCTGGGCCCAAGGAGTCCGGCCAAGACTGAGGCCCAAGCTGGAGGAATGGGGGACACGAGGTCGGTGCCCAGGGATTGACCTCAGGGAACCATTGATCCAGCCCCCTAAGGGGATCCTAGTGCCCCACCCGCCCTGTCACAGACAGACCCACCCCCAGGTGCCACTGACCCTGCCCTGGCACGTGACGGGCAGCCACAGAGCTGACCACCCCCTCCCCATCCAGAGCCACTCCTGGAGGAAGAGATCTGTGCCGAGGCCCAGAGCGGGGAGCTGGATGGGCTGTGGACCACCATCTCCATCTTCATCACCCTCTTCCTGCTCAGCGTGTGCTACAGCACCACAGTGACCCTCTTTAAGTGGGCGGGCCAGGCCAGCTGTCCCTGCTGTCGCCACACAGTGCCCGCACAGTCCCCCTTCCCTGTCCACTCCCTGTCCCTCCATGTCCCTCCCTGTCCCCTTCCTGTCCCCTCACAGTCCCGTCACTGTCTCCTCACTCTCCCCTCTTGTCCTTTCTGTCCACTGTCCTCTGTCTCTCCATTTCATTCTGTTATCTCACTGTCTCTCTCTGTCCCTGTCGGGACCTCCCTGTCCCTGGCTGTGCCCATGGAGTCCTCGCGCCACCCCACCCGAGTACACTCGCGGCCGGCAGTCCCCAGGCTGGGAGGCCAGGTCCTTGCGGGCAGCTGGCACGAGGGCCCCGGCTGTGCCCACACCCGCCGTCCCTGCAGGTGAAGTGGATCTTTTCCTCGGTGGTGGAGCTGAAGCGGACGATCGTCCCAGACCACAGAAACGTGATCGGGCAGGGGGCCTAGCGTGCCCTCTGGGGGTGTCCACAGCCACCCCAGGCCCCAGATGTACCCCGTTCATCACTCCGAGCTGCTCAGCCACTACTTCGCCCGCTGCCCTGCCAGCTCTGATCTCTCGGCCGTGCTCACCCGCATCTCCATCCTCCGACCTCACGGCCACCACCGACCACACCTTGCACCCTGCCCACCTTCAGGGGACCAAGTGTACAGCAGGTGCTACCACCAACCTGAGCCGAGGGGTCTGCCTGTCCTCACCGGGAGTGCCCGGGGCACCCTGGGGTTCCCTTGGATGAGCAGGAGGCTGGCATCCCGGGGCAGTGGGCAGGGATTGCTCTGTGGACACCATCAGGTTGGTCATCAAGCAGGGTCCCCAAGGGGAGGCGCCTGTGTCAGATCCTTGGTGGGAACATATGCAGCCCTGGCCAACGTCTCACAGCAGGGAGGCTTTTGGATGTGCCACCAACGGTCAGCCAAGTACTCAGCTCTGAGAAGGGCCAGGGCCCATGGCCCCTACAGGAGCCAGGCCTGCCAGGAAGGGGGTGAGGTCTCCCCACTCCAGCTTCCCAGAGACGGGCCTGGTGACCGGGTCCCCCAAGGGCAGGACACAGCCTCGCTGGACACAGAAATAGGGACACTGGCAAAACAGGGCAGTGGCCACAGCCAGCCTGTCCTGTGGCCAGCGGCCTGAGACACCTTCAGCAGGAGCTCCCCTGCACTGGGCGGTGGGGTGAGAGGCGAGCCCCGGGAGGAGGGAGGCCGACAGCCTGGCGTCCCGGCCCGAGACCCCTGGGCCTCTCCTGTCTTGTCCCTGGATGGGGAGGGGCAGGCCCCAGTGCCGGGTGGTGGCAGGGGAGGGGGGGCGTGCTACAGCCAGAGGTCACACCAGGCCTGGCTTGGGAAGCTGTGCATCCTTTCTAAATGTCTGGAGCCCATGAACTTTATGCGCTGTTTATCTTTGGTTTGGGTTTTTTGTTGGGAGACTCTGGCTTGTCATGTTTTGGGTTGTGGAGACAATAAAGCATCCTTTACCATTCCATAGCTCTCTGGGAATCGCTCTATGTTGCGGCCCCTCCCCTGGTGACTCCACAGCCTGGCCGCCCTCCACACCCTCCCAGTTCCAGGCCCCAGCTCTCCCCCGACCACACCCATCCCTGGGGTTCCCTGGGGGCGCAGAGTCAGCAGCAAGTCCCAGGTGTCGGACGCCTGGTCAGCACGGCTGCTGTAACACGCAGCACAGTCGAGTTGGAACCACAGAAATTATTGCCTCCCGTCCTGGAGCAGCACGTCCCAGGTCGAGGAGCGTGAAGGCCACTGTGCCCACCGGCTGCCAAGGGTGCAGGGACGGAGTCAGGACTCGGTCCTCCCGGGAGGCCAGACCCTGAGCTCCAGTCCCTCCTGGTGGTTCCATCTCAAAGGAACAGTCTCAGGTCCCGGGTTGTAGGAGACACAGCACTCCCCAGAGGGCAGACACAGGAGCCACAGCTGTCTGCCCTTCGCAGGAAACGCTCCAGGAAATGGAGGCCAGCGCCTGGTCGGGGCTGGCTCTGCTGGGCGATCCTCACCAGTGCTTCAGGAGATCTCAGTCACCCACAGGACACGGCCCTGGGCGGCTGGACATTGTCCAAGTGTCTATGTGAGCCTTTCAGTGTGTCAGGGCAGAGGGGGTGAAACCAATGTGCCGAGTCTGTGGCTCCACGGCCCCAGGGGAGGCCGAAAGGACAGGCTCCTGGAGGGGAGCTGGGACCAGCACTGAGTGTCTATCAGTAAAGCCACAGCACCCTAGGGCTGTTGGAAAGGGCCATTCCAGCTTCCTGTGGGGGACAGGCAGACAGACAGACAGACAGAGAGACAGAGGAAGACAGAGAATTTTATGCAGGAAAGGGACAGCTCGCTGCAGTGGGCTCTACACCAAAGACGGTGAGGCCATGGGGCAGGCAGCTGTGTCCAGGGGCATCGCTGGTCCTCAGGGACCCTGCCAGGCGTGAGGACACTGGGCACCCTCTGCCTCCAGGGCTCTATCGGGGCTCCAGAAACCATCCTGGGGGTCTCCCCCACTCACAATCTCCCTCACACGGAACACCTAACCAACAAGCTGAACCTGCTAATGGTCCCTGCAGCCTGCCCAGCCCCAGGCCCTGCCCCTCACCTCCATCCCCTGGACCACAGATCTGCCTCCAGCCAGACATTCCCATGGGGACACCAGGATGGTCGATACCGGGCTGGCCCCACGGGTCCTTGAGGAGCACCAGTCCCAGAACAGCTGCCCCCACCAGGCCTGAGGGCCCCGTCCTGACCCTGGGGCAACACCAGGCCACAGCACGTCCCCCATGCACAACCCCTCCTGGGCCCCTGGAAGCGAAGTGGCCGACGCCTTCCCTTGAGCCCCTGTGTCAGCACCGGTGTGAGCCTGAGGTCAGCCTCCTGCTGCTCCTGACCCCTCGGGGCCCTGCCCCGGGCAAGACCTCCGACACACTCCTGTCCGTGTCTCACCTCTCCTGCCCGCACCCCCATCCACATCTTACACACACACACACACACACACACACACACACACACACATCGTGGGCTGCCACCCCACTGCGCTCCTGGGCCCCCACCAGGTCCCCCCTCCTCCCGCCCTCCAAGGGGAACGTCTGTCAGTCTGAGCCTTGAATACCTGGATTGCTGTCCGTGTGTGGTGTCCGTGGATGTGGGGAAAAGAAACCCTTGTGCTCTGTTGGTGAGGACATAAAATGGCATTGCCATTGTGCAAAACACTTTGGAAGCCCCTCAGAGAAATTTCAGAAACAACTACCACACTTGCAGCAATCTCACTGCTTAGAATAACCCCGAGCGAACATACAACAGGTCTTAAAGAGACACTTGAACACCCACTTCACAGCAGCTCCGTTGACAATACCTACCACGAGGCAGGAACTCGAGCGTCCTTCCGTGGATGGACAGATGAGCACGATGTGGGCTGAGCGTACAATGGAACAGTACTGCCCCTGAAGAAAGAAGAACATTGTGACGTGTGTGACAGCACGGGGGCACCTGGGGGACATCGGAACGCGTACCGTGAGCCAGGGGCAAGACGGTGAATCGTGTGCGATTCCACTTGTGTGAGCGATTAGGAGTGGCCGCATTCCCAGAAAGAGAAAACACAGAAGTGGCTGCAGCCGGGGGAGAACGGGGGGTTGTTGTTTACGGGCATAGGGTTTCACACGTAAAGACGGGGAGAGTTATGGAGACACAGGTGGTCGTGATTGCACTGTATGAATGTATTTACTGTCCCCAAAACCCGGAGAGAGGTTTAACATGGTACACTTCCTTAGGGGCAAATCCTATTCTTTTACCACAATAAAAAAATAACTTTTAAGCAGGAGAAATCTAACCCATTGAATAAAATCTGAACACCTTCAGGAAGACCTGGAGCCTGTGTCTCTCCCTGTGGAAGAAACCGGTGGCAGCAGGATGGAGCTGCACACCTGCCTGGCCCAGGGCTGGACCCCCTGCGGAGGCCAGCGGGCGCCGGAGGAGCAGCTTCTCCACACTGACGGCGTGAGGGTGCAGGTCAGTGACAACGTGCACGGCTGTAGCACAGCCCCCCAGCCAAAGGACTGCTCCTTCAGTTTGCTCTCCAACAGGTGTAAACTTCTCTTCTGAACAACCCTAACCTAGAGACACACAAAGGGAAGGGAACACTAAGAAAGCTGCTTACGGCTTAGCTAACCTGACGTAGAACAAGAACAGCTCAACCCACTGCTTGTCGGCCACCGTGGACCACGTTAAGCTTCCCAATTAAAAGACAGCAATACAGTTTGTGTCTCCACCTAGTGCAGGGAGATTGTCTCAGATACAATATAAAACTGCCAACCCTCCTCCAGGAAAGACTTGAACTCCCATTGTCCATCTTACGTATCTTCGGCTGATGTTCATTTCTCGTGTTCATGAATAACCTCCGTCTTGGGTGTCCATGTTGTCTAAGTTTTTTTTATTAGAGCAGTTAGTCCATTTATATTTAAAGTAATTACACAAATGAAAGGATTTACTTCTGTCATTTTTCTAATTGTTTTCTAAATATTGTACCTTTTTTGATTCTCAAATTCTCTATTACTCCCTTTTTGTGTTTAATTTTATTTTGCAATGTGCCATTTTTGTTCTTTTAAAATTTCCATTTCTGGTTTTTTTTTTTTTGGTATTTTATTAGTGGTTGTGTTAGGGATAACAATTGACCTCTTCAGTTTATTATGACTATATATGTGTGTGTGAATGCATGTGTGTGTATACATGTCTGTCTGTGCACATGTGTGCATATATGTTTATTTATAACAGCTAAAAATAAGGTGAATTTAAAGATACAAGTATAGATATATATACATATACATAATAAATAAACAGTACATTAATTTCCTCTGTAGTTCTGTATAGTAAGAGAGACATAAACCTGTGCACGTGGGGACATGTCATTGTGGTAAACGTAGAGGAAGCATGAAAAGCACATTTAAGCCCAGACACAACTACACCAAGCTTTAGGAATTATAATGTGCTGCCATGCATTGTAGGTTAGTTAACCCATTCAACTATTTCATGAGGTAGGTATACTTTTGGTGTGGTTTTTGATAGTTGAGATAATTGATGCAAAATGCTTGAAGTTGCATAGGTAGTAAGTGATGACAGTGAATTTGAAATCCAGGTCTCTAAATACAGACTCTAAATCCTGTGATTTTTCCAGTATTTTATAAAATTTACCAACCAGTCAATTCTTAATTGTCCATATGCAAATTATTAATGTCAGTCTCATAGTCACCAGCTCATACATCAAAACTTTCTGGTATATTTTAATTTGTTTGTATGTCTTCACTTTAAATCAATGTATGTAACACTTCTGTGTTTGAAAAATTAGCAAAAATTATCAATTTTACATGATAGTATTTTGTGATGTTTCTTGTTCTGCTCACTTTATAAATCTAAATTGACTGTCATTGCTGTGTCTTGCATCTCAGGGATCACGTTTTCCTTCAGATCCACACTATGCAGAATTGATTCAAAGTCCTTGAAGCATAGCTGGATGTGAAATAAATGAAAGTCTGCCTAATACTCGGATTTAGGTCTACAAATTTAGATGGAAAAAATAAGCTGCCAGTTATCACAAGTATGTTCTAAATTATTTTGCTTGGAAAACAGTTCTCCTATTCCACAGAGTTTTCACAATTTCTATTTAAATGAGTTGAATGTAAGCCAGTCCTTTTCAGGTACATCTGAACATGAAAATGACCAAATTAAATCATTTTCTCTAAAGACTGACAAGAACTTGATTAAAAAAAAAAAAGAATGATTAGCAAATCATAAACTCCATGCAAACACAATCTGCCTGTGAGAAGAGGTCTAAAGGGGCAAACGTGGAAAGTTAGGAGAAAAAAATATTATTTTGGAAGCCATTAAGATTTTATTCTAGGAGTATTTTTGCTGCAAGTCTAATACCATATTCATAATGAAATCCTCTGCTGTAATATTTTAATCATCAGCCATGTCTCTATTCTTTGATCTAACAAATTCCAGGATAATTTGTCCTATTATTCTAATGAGTTAGGCTTACAGTCCTTTCTGATTTTGCTTACATAATCCTATTAACCGTTTCCAGATTAACTATTATTCATAAAATCATTTAATCTTTACCCTATTGACATGAAATCTATCTTAACATTGTTAGCTGTACAGTTCTCCAACCTCTCAGCTTTCGAGTTTCTCAAATATTATATTCATCAATGTTTTATTCACTTTCTCCTGTTTTAAGATACTTTTTTTGCTCTAGGTATTATATGACTTTAATATTTTAGATTTCTTTTTTTTTCCTTTTTTGGTTCAGCAGAGAAATAGACAAGATCTGTATACCTACAAAGAGGGAGTTTTAATGCCCTTAAGTAAAAGAGGTAAGTGCAGAGAGAATAGATTTCACAGATAGAAGAATGGGTAATGTTACAGAGCAAGACTAGGGAACTGGAACAACCCATGATTCCAGGGGCCCAGGAAAGGACATGAAACTGCCCACAGGCAATGTGGTTTGTGTGTGTGTGTGTGAGAGAGAGAAAGGGGGTGGCGGGAGAGAAGGAAAGATGAGATAGGGAGAAAAAATAGACAGGTGGGTAGATAGACTGATTAACTATAATATATTTCTATTTGTGCTTTTTAAGTGTAGTCAGTCTCAATGAACAACTTTTCACTGTTTGGTGAATTGAATGTGTAAAAAGATAATAATAAATGCACTAATAAGATAATTTAATCCTTCCTCCAAAAGAGAGGGCCTGCTAAGATGGTGGGGGTGGGGTTACTGCAGACAGGAAAGTCAGTATCATTTTGTGTTTATGCTTCCTATTGGAATAAAATAATTTTTCTCCAAAGATAGGCAAGCCAAATAATTCACTTTTTTATAGTATTCTCAAACTGCCACAATAACTAATATTATAGAATGTCTTCTTGGTTCATAAAGAGCACGATTAATGTGGGCAAATCCACAGAGGATAATGTTTAAGTGTGCTGTGTCATCTGCTTGGCCTTTCCTTCTCAGTTAAGAGTGTCATAACATGCAATCCAGGCAAGTCATAAGAACGTCTTAATGAAATATGCATAGTTTTTAATTAGAAAGAATGGCATATGTATTTTTATGACATTCTTGAACTTTTAAATAATAGAAGAAAGTGGACTGAATCCACAACTTAAATTTTGTGCGGCACAATAGACAACAATACACAATGTATAAAAGACTCTACCATGGTGCTTTATTTACTTAATTAATAGCATGTAAAACTTAGATCGAATTAATTTCCACCAGCATCTTATTTAGATATGTGGTCCAATCTTAATGTAACATTAAATGATCTTAAACAATTTTCTGATGCTTTATAAAATTATTTCCAGCTAAAGAAATTCATACCTGGGTTCATATGATAGAAAGTTGGAAAAGTGAACTTTTGTGTGTGGTTGTATAAAGAACATATTGATTGAATAATTATCAGTAATTAAGCATCTACCTCTAGATAGAAAAATTTCAAAATTCTTAAAATGAGAAACAAGGAAAGTGCTTCTGCAAGTTTCTGCAATGTTTCCACTTAAAATATCATTTTAAAAATGCGTAAACATCCAAGTAACTTTATGTGCTATTGATTGTGTATCAAATATCAAATTACCTCTTTGGACAGGGATTTTATCTTTAAAATGTATATTCTTTCCAGGAAAACTATATTATTTGAAACTTCATGGTACTTAAAACACTTTCATGAGTTAATAAATAATTATTTTATTAATATGATTTTAAAAGTAAAAGAATAAATTACTAATATGCTTGAGTAATAATGATTAAATGACATTCCCTGGGTCAAAAAGATTTAATGTAAAAGAAAAAGACTTGCCTTTTGAGTTAATACAATTTTTTAAGAATTAAACATTTTCATTCAATTACTGTGGGTAATTAAATTGCTCTCATTATTACAAAACATACACACAGATATTGCTTCAAAATATTTGTATTTGTGTGTTTGTGTGTGTGTTTAGCTAAAAAAGCATAAAGAAAGGAAATCTTAAGTTGAAGAAGAAAAGATACTTTTAAATGAAAAATAAATGAGATATCTATAGTTGCTTTTTTATTTTGAATCTTTTGAAAGGTTCAGGTCATTTTACAATCTTGAAAATAGGATACAATCAATAAAGCTTAAAAATCGCAAATGTATAAAGTTATAGAAATGTTTCTGGTATCAACTTTCCATCTTTCATTAGAAGAAGATATTGACAATAATGGATTATATGAAACAAGGTCTCTTAATATTGAGTTCTTTTGTATATAGTGCCAGGAGTGCTGAAAAGTGGGAGTAGATGGATTTTTGCTCTTGTTTTTTCCTTGCTATGACACCTGAGTCTCAGGAAAGATAGACTTTGAGTCCATTTGACTCTAGTGCATACGTTGACAGAAGGCAAGTTTGTTGTACTATTCAGTTAGGCAGATCAGCTGTTCACCAAGAACCTGGCACATAACAGACACAACGTAAGTTACAGTTAGACAATGGAGTGAATAGATCTATGGGCTCTTTGGGTTACATTCAAGGCAATTCTAAAAAAGCTTTGGTGGCTGACTTATCAGTTTGTTCTCACCCTAGTACCAGAAATCCTAGGAAAAGTGTGGCTTAGGATCTCTTACCCTTTAGATTGAAGTTTGTACTGGAGTTGTCCTGGGAATGCCCTGGTTATTTTATTAGAGCCTGGAGGTCTTTTCCAAGATAATCATACTAAAGGAATACAGTGTTCTGAAGAAACTTTAGGGGATATATCTCTTTAAAAAATATCTACATATACATTATGTCTGAGTATATATCTACACATATGCTTATATATGTTATATATATATAATATATATGCAAATATATAATTTGTTACAGGTATACCTTGTATACATTTAGATTTTGGAGTTGATTTGTATCTGCTTGAGACCATCTTTAATGTTATAAAGCTACAGAGATACAGGATTAGGAGCATTTGGAAGAGAACTGCCATTTAGGTGTCTTTGAGTCCTAAGAGGGGTTCTGAAAGATCTCTGGCTCACAGGAGATAATACTAGCTATATATTTAAAGAATAAGTGGCCAGGTTCCTTTCTTTTCTCCTTCCTTTTTTTCCCTTTTATTTCTGCTTCCTTTCTTCCTTAATTTTACATACAGTACAGGTACAGAAGGAAACAACATGTACAAAACAAGAGTAAACATTTTCTCATGTGTTTTTGGAGACTGTTGCTGTCTCCAGTTCTCTGTTCCCTTTCCAAGGAAGCCCAGTCATCAGTAGGTACACCTTTATGCTTTTCTTTCTTTCTTTCTTTCTTTCTTTCTTTCTTTCTTTCTTTCTTTCTTTCTTTCTTTCTTTCTTTCTTTCTTTCTTTCTTTCTTTCTTTCTTTCTTTCTTTCTTTCTTTCTTTCTTTCTTTCTTTCTTTCTTTCTTTCTTTCTTTCTTTCTTTCTTTCTTTCTTTCTTTCTTTCTTTCTTTTCTTTCTTTCTTTTCTTTCTTTCTTTCTTAATTTTTAACTTTCCTCATAGTTACCATGATAGTCTGCAAACTCCTGGCCCATAAACATATACATACATGGGCCAAGAATATTATGTATATATCTAATGAGCCGGATGAAGTTTTACTTCTTTTGCTTGTATTTTCACCATTAAACTCCTTATATCCTAAACACTAACCCTTCACCCCAACCATATTCTTTTAATATTTACTCTTAACAAAGCAACAAATATAATAAATATTTTATTAAAAGTGTGTTCTTTTGAGGGGCACAGGGAATGATCAATTTAATATAAAGTGAATGCTTTTAATTATGAGCATCAGAGTGTATTTTACATTGATTCATGATACCATGAAGATTAGTGAAAAAGGAAACATGTAATAAGCATATTGCTACAGGTATATGTAGATGGGGTTTAGAAGAGAATCACAGAAGAATTAAATTAATAATATAAAACAGGTCAAAAAAGGTAAATTGCCTTTGAAAATGCTCAAATTTTTAACATACCTTATTAAAAATCTAGTTAAGAATTTGACAGCTATCCAATTAATGTAAAAAATAAAAAGGAATGAGATAGGTACTTAAATATAAAATTCAAAGCAAAGAAAACAACTAAAATACACATTTTAACTGCTGGAGGGACAACATGATATCTTAATAACACAATTCAAATCTTTGCCCAAGATACTCATTTTTTGCAACTTTGTGATTAATTTATATATCTGAGTTGTATAGTAGAGATTTGAAGCAGAGGATTGAACTGGGGAAAAATACTTCTTGAAACATCTATAGATTTTGAGTAAACACATAAATAATTCAATATGTTGGTTATATTAATCAATTAGTCTATATCCATAATTATATTTTGTTATGGATATGTATGAGTACAAATTTAATGCATTGATATTTCTTTATAATTTCATTTTTTATCTGTTCTTTCATGTTCATTGCTTCTGCATTATTTATCTGCTATATTGTTTGTTCATACAAGTTTATTTCTTATAAAGGTGTGCCTTTCATCGTCACGCACGTTTCCCTTTATTTTGGTAAATATCTCCTTTGTCTTGATATTACTTCTGCATTTTCAATATTATTTTTCTTTATATTTGACAGATACAATTTTGTCAACCACTTATTAGTACTTTATTATATTTTCTATCTTAAGATTTAATTTATATTTTAATTTAAATATAAAATTCATTGATATGAATGTATTTCAATATAGTTTTAATGATCATTTTGTTACTTCACAACCGATTGCATATTTTAGTTTTATCTTGAATTTTTAATGTCAAGAAAGTTGACACTGTCATTCCTGTTTTATAAACAGATGTTTGTTTTTATCCTCGATTCCTTGCTTCCCTCAAATCTTCAGCTAAGATCAGTTTATTTTTGTGAAGTATAACCTTTAGAATTATAGGGCATTTGGGCAGTAAATGTTATCAAGTTTTACTTGTTCAAATATATCTATTTTTTATGGACTTTTAAAAAAGATTTTTGTTTGTTTTGTTAATGGAGGTACTGGGGATTGAACCCAGTTTTATATTCCCTTCCACTAAATTCAAAATTATACACTCTGTTTGTTTAATGGTTAACCTATAATTTATATTAAGCATTGTTAACATTTCAACATATAAATTTAATTCAATCTTTTGCTTTCCTTTTAGCTAACAAAGACCTTCGATCAATGTCAATGCATTTACCACTCCAACCTTTTTGCTGTTTTCATGTTTTAAAATTATATTTTATTTAATCACAAGACATTTTATTACTATGAAGTGTGACTTGAATATAGTGTTTACTTGCTTTGTTCATGGATGTCTTTCTTTAATTTCCTTTTTTTGTTCTATTTCAGACTCCCTAGCTAGAATAACATTCCTTCGGCCTAAAGTTAATTCCTTTACAATTCTGTTTAAACTTCCAAAAATTGAGAAGAAAATGGCCAACAAATTAATAGAAACATTAATGATATTTATGTAGTATTTTCACATAAAAATAAATAAATGTGACCCTTAAATATATGAAAAAAGCTTAAACCTATTTTGAAATCCTTTATTATATATAAATCCTTATAATAAAGGATTTCAAAATAATATACTGCAAAAACATTATTCAGCTACCAAATTATCAACAAATGAAATGTCTGACAACATATTCTGTTGGCCAGCCTCTAAATAATGATGCATTCTCAAGCATTGCTGATGGGAATGAAAAATGGTACAACACTATGGAGGGGATTTTGCAATACCTAATGAAAATATACACACGGTCATCTTATAAATTCAGGAATCCTATTTCTAATAATCTGTCCAAAGATACAATGGCATAAACATAAAATGTTATATTTCATCTTTATTATACGAAAAAATTAAAAACAAGCATGTGGATGCAAGTAAAAATTCTGCTTTATAATTTTGAACTTGGAATCATGTATATATTTTACATAATTCAAAGTGAAATAAATAAAATAACCTAATATAACAATTATTAAAATTGAAAATAATGAAATGAAACCTATCTACGTATAAACTTGGTGGCATAATCCCACTACGAGGAATCATATTTGTGCAGTAAACCTACAATATTTTGGCTCTGTTGCTAGTAATGTATAGCCTGCAGTTAAAAAACAAACCTTTAGATAAATCTTAAGTTTCACATATTAAACTCATTATTTAAGTATTATGAATATGGCTATGTTGAAGTATTAGTATTCATGTGTGGGTACGTAGATATCAGTAAATTGAAATAAAATGAATTAGTTACTGTGTTCCTTTTAATGTCTTAGGAATTAAGTTTTCAAGTGGAAAAGAGGTACAATTATAAAATCTAAGTAGTCAAATAAATTTTACAATGTTGAATTTCAAGGTTCTCTAAAAAATGCATATCTCCAACTTTGTTCATTGAAGTGTCCTACAAGCAATGGCAACCCAGAAAGACAAGCACCCCAAACACCCAGATGATAGTCTCTAAATAGAATTCTGTACAATTCTTAACTGTTATCGCCACTAATATTTGAAATATTATAACCTCAAACAATGGCCTCCATTCTCTCTCTCCCCTTCTCCTTCTGGAACTCTGACTAGATGGTTGAAACCTCACACTCTGTACCTCTTCATTTATCAGTAGGCTGAGTTAAATGCATCGCTTGAGTTTCCCTGATCTTGATGATTTGAACTTATTGTCTGTAAAGTGGCCAACTTGTAGATACAAAGTTTCGAACAATTATTTGGTTTTTTTAAACTGTGCACTGACAAGCACCAAGATAACTTTTTAAGAAATCCTGAAATAAGAGATTTATTTTTAACTCTTCCATCCCTCTTTACTCTGTCCCAGGGCTAATGCCCCACAGCCACGCCCCCCGACAGACCCTGATCGGTACCGCTCGGCCCGACTCGCCACAACCCGAGCAGCAGGAGCACGAGCACGAGGGTCCACGCTTCCAGCGGGAGGATGAGGGGCGCGCGCGCACGCGCCGATGCGCCTGCGCAGACGCGGAACAGCCCGAACTTGAAGAAGACGGGCGGGAGCCAACTGCTCCCGGAACAGCTCCTGGAGGAGGAACGCGGCCTGGGGTCTGGGCCGCCGCCGCCGCTGCCGTCGTCGAGCCGGTAAGGGGGAGCTTGGAGGGGGCGCGCAGGTCGGAAGCCGGCGGGTGAAGCCTGGGCTGCGCTAGCGGGTAGCGGTGCGTAGGTGAGGCCCGGGCCTCGCGACCCGTTAGGACACTGAGGTGGGTCGGGGGCCACCGGGTGGTTCGTGGTGCCCACTTCTCCTTCCCGCTCATAGTAGTACGGGCGCCTGTTCGTTGCCGCTTATACCCGGGGGGGGGGGTAGCGGATGCCGCCACCCCAGGAGGTGGGAGGGCACCGGGCAGCCAGGGAGCACGTCCGACTGGCCCTCAGGCCATGGCCTGTTCCCAGGAGGCGGGTGCGGTGCTGTCAGGGTGCGGGGGCGGCGGCGGCGGCGGCAGCGGGGAGAGGGGTCTACCCTTGGGAGCCTGTCAACTTGCTCCCATCTCTCCTGCGTCCTGTCCTAGGGGCAGCTTTTGCTGTCCAGATTTGCAGGGCCTATGTTGCAGGTCATTTCTGCCCCTGGGAGATGAGGAGGTGCTGTCAGGGTGCGGGGGCGGTGGCAGCGACAGCGGGAAATGGGAGCAAATTCCCGCTCTAGCATAGGCAGCCCCAATCCTGCCATTGCTGCTGCTGCTGCTGCTGCTGCTGAGCCCCCCCCCCGCCCCGACCACACCCTGCCTACCTCCCAGGAGCAGGCTGACAGGGGGAGATTCTTTCCAGGAAGCCAGGGCAGCAGAGGCTGCCCCCCCCCCCCTCCCCGTGCCAGGCAGCGGGGAAGTTGGGAGGAAGTTGACTGGCTCTCCCAGGGCAGCCCCCCTCCCCGCCTCTGCCTCTGCCTCTGCCGCTGCCTGCTGTCCATTCTGGGCGGGGCTGCCCCCTCCCTGCCGGCAGCACCATCAACCACCCAAGGCCCACTGGCGAGTGGTGTGCACCCTGGTACCACCCTGCCCCATCAGCTGAGACGAGGCACTGGGTGGTGGGGGGAGAAGTGGGGGGGAGTAGGGGTGGGGGCAGGGCGCCCGGGCGAGAATTGGAACTGCGTCCAACCCCCGCCCGGGCCCAGGAGCCTGGGACACAGGGCTGTGTGCCAGCACTCTGCCCGGGATCCCTGGCTGGCTGGCTGTCGCCATGGTGATGGGAGCTCAGACCATCCTGCCCCCCGCTGGTTGAGGGGTGAGGGGGTCAGCTGGGGGTAAGGTTGCACTCCGGGTGAGGGAGGATCCCGCGGTGAGTGGGCACAGGCTGAGGGGTGAGGAATCGCTGGGAGTGGAATTGACCCGGCTGAGGGGTGAGGGGGACCATCTTGGGATGTTGGGGGTCCTGCAGTGAGGCATGAGGGGTGAGCTTGTGGCGTGGGGGCCATAGGTTACTAGCGTGGTGGAGTGTCGGGGCGGGTACCTCGGTGTGAGAGGAAGTCCCATTTCGGGGGTCCTGTGGGAGACTTGGGGGCTTGGCTGTAGGTGGGGGGGGCATTCACAGGGTTTGGGAGGGAAGGCGAGCAGGGGGAGTGGGGCTAGGGGGTGTGGCCTGGCCCTGAGCTGTTCCAGGTTTTGGTTGTGTCAGGACCGGTAGGTGATGGGATGGGGGTGTTAAGGATGGAGACCCGGTGGGGCGGGTAAAGGGATGGGCCCTCCGCCCCACTGCCAGGCCCTTGCCCCCAGCCCCCAGCCCGGCACCAGTCCCCACTTCCCGAAGAACAGGAGTTGCAGCCCGAGCGTCCGCGCTGCGGGCGGGAGGAGGAGGGGCGCGCATGCGCGTGGACGCACAGACGCGCCGACCGGACCCGCCCGAAGCGTGTGAAAGCTGGGCGGGAGCCTAGTGCTTGCGGACCAGCTCCTGGAGGAGGAACGCGGCCTGGGGTCTGGGCCGCCGCTTGCTGCCGCCGCCGCTTGCTGCCGCCGCCGAGCGGGTGAGGGGGCGCTTGGTGGGGGCGCGCAGGTCGGGAGCCGGCGGGTGAAGCCTGGGCTGCGCTCGCGGGTAGCGGTGCGTAGGTGAGGCCCGGGCCTCGCGACCCGTTAGGACCCTGAGGTGGGTCGGGGGCCACCGCGTGGTTCGTGGTGCCCACTTCTCCTTCCCGCTCATTAGTAATAGGGGCGCCTCTTCGTTGCCGCTTATACCGGGGGGGGGGCGGTAGCGGATACCTCCGCCCCAGGAGGTGGGAGGGCACCGGACGGCTAGGGAGCACGTCCGACTGGCCCTCAGGCCATGGCCTGTTCCCAGGAGGCGGGTGCGGTGCTGTCAGGGTGCGGGGGCGGCGGCGGCGGCGGCAGCGGGGAGAGGGGTCTACCCTTGGGAGCCTGTCAACTTGCTCCCATCTCTCCTGCGTCCTGTCCTGGGGGCAGCTTTTGCTGTCCAGATTTGCAGGGCCTATGTTGCAGGTCATTTCTGCCCCTGGGAGATGAGGAGGTGCTGTCAGGGTGCGGGGGCGGTGGCAGCGACAGCGGGAAATGGGAGCAAATTCCCGCTCTAGCATAGGCAGCCCCAATCCTGCCATTGCTGCTGCTGCTGCTGCTGCTGCTGCTGAGCCCCACCCCCCGCCCCGACCACACCCTGCCTACCTCCCAGGAGCAGGCTGACAGGGGGAGATTCTTTCCAGGAAGCCAGGGCAGCAGAGGCTGCCCCCACCCCCGTGCCAGGCAGCGGGGAAGTTGGGAGGAAGTTGACTGGCTCTCCCAGGGCAGCCCCCCTCCCCGCCTCTGCCTCTGCCTCTGCCGCTGCCTGCTGTCCATTCTGGGCGGGGCTGCCCCCTCCCTGCCGGCAGCACCATCAACCACCCAAGGCCCACTGGCGAGTGGTGTGCACCCTGGTACCACCCTGCCCCATCAGCTGAGACGAGGCACTGGGTGGTGGGGGGAGAAGTGGGGGGGAGTAGGGGTGGGGGCAGGGCGCCCGGGCGAGAATTGGAACTGCGTCCAACCCCCGCCCGGGCCCAGGAGCCTGGGACACAGGGCTGTGTGCCAGCACTCTTCCCGGGATCCCTGGCTGGCTGGCTGTAGCCATGGTGATGGGAGCTCAGACCATCCTGCACCCCGCTGGTTGAGGGGTGAGGGGGTCAGCTGAGGGTAAGGTTGCACTCCGGGTGAGGGAGGATCCCGCGGTGAGTGGGCACAGGCTGAGGGGTGAGGAATCGCTGGGAGTGGAATTGACCCGGCTGAGGGGTGAGGGGGACCATCTTGGGATGTTGGGGGTCCTGCAGTGAGGCATGAGGGGTGAGCTTGTGGCGTGGGGGCCATAGGTTACTAGCGTGGTGGAGTGTCGGGGCGGGTACCTCGGTGTGAGAGGAAGTCCCATTTCGGGGGTCCTGTGGGAGACTTGGGGGCTTGGCTGTAGGTGGGGGGGACATTCACAGGGTTTGGGAGGGAAGGCGAGCAGGGGGAGTGGGGCTAGGGGGTGTGGCCTGGCCCTGAGCTGTTCCAGGTTTTGGTTGTGTCAGGACCGGTAGGTGATGGGATGGGGGTGTTAAGGATGGAGACCCGGTGGGGCGGGTAAAGGGATGGGCCCTCCGCCCCACTGCCAGGCCCTTGCCCCCAGCCCCCAGCCCCCAGCCCCCAGCCCGGCACCAGTCCCCACTTCCCAAAGAACAGGAGTTGCAGCCCGAGCGTCCGCGATGCGGGCGGGAGGAGGAGGGGCGCGCATGCGCGTGGACGCACAGACGCGCCGACCGGACCCGCCCGAAGCGTGTGAAAGCTGGGCGGGAGCCTAGTGCTTGCGGACCAGCTCCTGGAGGAGGAACGCGGCCTGGGTTCTGGGCCGCCGCTTGCTGCCGCCGCCGCTTGCTGCCGCCGCCGAGCGGGTGAGGGGGCGCTTGGTGGGGGCGCGCAGGTCGGGAGCCGGCGGGTGAAGCCTGGGCTGCGCTCGCGGGTAGCGGTGCGTAGGTGAGGCCCGGGCCTCGCGACCCGTTAGGACCCTGAGGTGGGTCGGGGGCCACCGCGTGGTTCGTGGTGCCCACTTCTCCTTCCCGCTCATTAGTAATAGGGGCGCCTCTTCGTTGCCGCTTATACCGGGGGGGGGGCGGTAGCGGATACCTCCGCCCCAGGAGGTGGGAGGGCACCGGACGGCTAGGGAGCACGTCCGACTGGCCCTCAGGCCATGGCCTGTTCCCAGGAGGCGGGTGCGGTGCTGTCAGGGTGCGGGGGCGGCGGCGGCGGCGGCGGCAGCGGGGAGAGGGGTCTACCCTTGGGAGCCTGTCAACTTGCTCCCATCTCTCCTGCGTCCTGTCCTGGGGGCAGCTTTTGCTGTCCAGATTTGCAGGGCCTATGTTGCAGGTCATTTCTGCCCCTGGGAGATGAGGAGGTGCTGTCAGGGTGCGGGGGCGGTGGCAGCGACAGCGGGAAATGGGAGCAAATTCCCGCTCTAGCATAGGCAGCCCCAATCCTGCCATTGCTGCTGCTGTTGCTGCTGCTGCTGAGCCCCCCCGCCCCGACCACACCCTGCCTACCTCCCAGGAGCAGGCTGACAGGGGGAGATTCTTTCCAGGAAGCCAGGGCAGCAGAGGCTGCCCCCCCCCGGGCCAGGCAGCGGGGGAGTTGGGAGGAAGTTGACTGGCTCTCCCAGGGCAGCCCCCCTCCCCGCCTCTGCCTCTGCCTCTGCCTCTGCCGCTGCCTGCTGTCCATTCTGGGCGGGGCTGCCCCCTCCCTGCCGGCAGCACCATCAACCACCCAAGGCCCACTGGCGAGTGGTGTGCACCCTGGTACCACCCTGCCCCATCAGCTGAGACGAGGCACTGGGTGGTGGGGGGAGAAGTGGGGGGGAGTAGGGGTGGGGGCAGGGCGCCCGGGCGAGAATTGGAACTGCGTCCAACCCCCGCCCGGGCCCAGGAGCCTGGGACACAGGGCTGTGTGCCAGCACTCTTCCCGGGATCCCTGGCTGGCTGGCTGTAGCCATGGTGATGGGAGCTCAGACCATCCTGCACCCCGCTGGTTGAGGGGTGAGGGGGTCAGCTGGGGGTAAGGTTGCACTCCGGGTGAGGGAGGATCCCGCGGTGAGTGGGCACAGGCTGAGGGGTGAGGAATCGCTGGGAGTGGAATTGACCCGGCTGAGGGGTGAGGGGGACCATCTTGGGATGTTGGGGGTCCTGCAGTGAGGCATGAGGGGTGAGCTTGTGGCGTGGGGGCCATAGGTTACTAGCGTGGTGGAGTGTCGGGGCGGGTACCTCGGTGTGAGAGGAAGTCCCATTTCGGGGGTCCTGTGGGAGACTTGGGGGCTTGGCTGTAGGTGGGGGGGGCATTCACAGGGTTTGGGAGGGAAGGCGAGCAGGGGGAGTGGGGCTAGGGGGTGTGGCCTGGCCCTGAGCTGTTCCAGGTTTTGGTTGTGTCAGGACCGGTAGGTGATGGGATGGGGGTGTTAAGGATGGAGACCCGGTGGGGCGGGTAAAGGGATGGGCCCTCCGCCCCACTGCCAGGCCCTTGCCCCCAGCCCCCAGCCCGGCACCAGTCCCCACTTCCCGAAGAACAGGAGTTGCAGCCCGAGCGTCCGCGCTGCGGGCGGGAGGAGGAGGGGCGCGCATGCGCGTGGACGCACAGACGCGCCGACCGGACCCGCCCGAAGCGTGTGAAAGCTGGGCGGGAGCCTAGTGCTTGCGGACCAGCTCCTGGAGGAGGAACGCGGCCTGGGGTCTGGGCCGCCGCTTGCTGCCGCCGCCGCTTGCTGCCGCCGCCGAGCGGGTGAGGGGGCGCTTGGTGGGGGCGCGCAGGTCGGGAGCCGGCGGGTGAAGCCTGGGCTGCGCTCGCGGGTAGCGGTGCGTAGGTGAGGCCCGGGCCTCGCGACCCGTTAGGACCCTGAGGTGGGTCGGGGGCCACCGCGTGGTTCGTGGTGCCCACTTCTCCTTCCCGCTCATTAGTAATAGGGGCGCCTCTTCGTTGCCGCTTATACCGGGGGGGGGGGCGGTAGCGGATACCTCCGCCCCAGGAGGTGGGAGGGCACCGGACGGCTAGGGAGCACGTCCGACTGGCCCTCAGGCCATGGCCTGTTCCCAGGAGGCGGGTGCGGTGCTGTCAGGGTGCGGGGGCGGCGGCGGCGGCGGCAGCGGGGAGAGGGGTCTACCCTTGGGAGCCTGTCAACTTGCTCCCATCTCTCCTGCGTCCTGTCCTGGGGGCAGCTTTTGCTGTCCAGATTTGCAGGGCCTATGTTGCAGGTCATTTCTGCCCCTGGGAGATGAGGAGGTGCTGTCAGGGTGCGGGGGCGGTGGCAGCGACAGCGGGAAATGGGAGCAAATTCCCGCTCTAGCATAGGCAGCCCCAATCCTGCCATTGCTGCTGCTACTGCTGCTGCTGCTGCTGCTGAGCCCCACCCCCCGCCCCGACCACACCCTGCCTACCTCCCAGGAGCAGGCTGACAGGGGGAGATTCTTTCCAGGAAGCCAGGGCAGCAGAGGCTGCCCCCACCCCCGTGCCAGGCAGCGGGGAAGTTGGGAGGAAGTTGACTGGCTCTCCCAGGGCAGCCCCCCTCCCCGCCTCTGCCTCTGCCTCTGCCGCTGCCTGCTGTCCATTCTGGGCGGGGCTGCCCCCTCCCTGCCGGCAGCACCATCAACCACCCAAGGCCCACTGGCGAGTGGTGTGCACCCTGGTACCACCCTGCCCCATCAGCTGAGACGAGGCACTGGGTGGTGGGGGGAGAAGTGGGGGGGAGTAGGGGTGGGGGCAGGGCGCCCGGGCGAGAATTGGAACTGCGTCCAACCCCCGCCCGGGCCCAGGAGCCTGGGACACAGGGCTGTGTGCCAGCACTCTTCCCGGGATCCCTGGCTGGCTGGCTGTAGCCATGGTGATGGGAGCTCAGACCATCCTGCACCCCGCTGGTTGAGGGGTGAGGGGGTCAGCTGGGGGTAAGGTTGCACTCCGGGTGAGGGAGGATCCCGCGGTGAGTGGGCACAGGCTGAGGGGTGAGGAATCGCTGGGAGTGGAATTGACCCGGCTGAGGGGTGAGGGGGACCATCTTGGGATGTTGGGGGTCCTGCAGTGAGGCATGAGGGGTGAGCTTGTGGCGTGGGGGCCATAGGTTACTAGCGTGGTGGAGTGTCGGGGCGGGTACCTCGGTGTGAGAGGAAGTCCCATTTCGGGGGTCCTGTGGGAGACTTGGGGGCTTGGCTGTAGGTGGGGGGGACATTCACAGGGTTTGGGAGGGAAGGCGAGCAGGGGGAGTGGGGCTAGGGGGTGTGGCCTGGCCCTGAGCTGTTCCAGGTTTTGGTTGTGTCAGGACCGGTAGGTGATGGGATGGGGGTGTTAAGGATGGAGACCCGGTGGGGCGGGTAAAGGGATGGGCCCTCCGCCCCACTGCCAGGCCCTTGCCCCCAGCCCCCAGCCCCCAACCCCCAGCCCGGCACCAGTCCCCACTTCCCAAAGAACAGGAGTTGCAGCCCGAGCGTCCGCGATGCGGGCGGGAGGAGGAGGGGCGCGCATGCGCGTGGACGCACAGACGCGCCGACCGGACCCGCCCGAAGCGTGTGAAAGCTGGGCGGGAGCCTAGTGCTTGCGGACCAGCTCCTGGAGGAGGAACGCGGCCTGGGGTCTGGGCCGCCGCTTGCTGCCGCCGCCGCTTGCTGCCGCCGCCGAGCGGGTGAGGGGGCGCTTGGTGGGGGCGCGCAGGTCGGGAGCCGGCGGGTGAAGCCTGGGCTGCGCTCGCGGGTAGCGGTGCGTAGGTGAGGCCCGGGCCTCGCGACCCGTTAGGACCCTGAGGTGGGTCGGGGGCCACCGCGTGGTTCGTGGTGCCCACTTCTCCTTCCCGCTCATTAGTAATAGGGGCGCCTCTTCGTTGCCGCTTATACCGGGGGGGGGGCGGTAGCGGATACCTCCGCCCCAGGAGGTGGGAGGGCACCGGACGGCTAGGGAGCACGTCCGACTGGCCCTCAGGCCATGGCCTGTTCCCAGGAGGCGGGTGCGGTGCTGTCAGGGTGCGGGGGCGGCGGCGGCGGCGGCGGCAGCGGGGAGAGGGGTCTACCCTTGGGAGCCTGTCAACTTGCTCCCATCTCTCCTGCGTCCTGTCCTGGGGGCAGCTTTTGCTGTCCAGATTTGCAGGGCCTATGTTGCAGGTCATTTCTGCCCCTGGGAGATGAGGAGGTGCTGTCAGGGTGCGGGGGCGGTGGCAGCGACAGCGGGAAATGGGAGCAAATTCCCGCTCTAGCATAGGCAGCCCCAATCCTGCCATTGCTGCTGCTGTTGCTGCTGCTGCTGAGCCCCCCCGCCCCGACCACACCCTGCCTACCTCCCAGGAGCAGGCTGACAGGGGGAGATTCTTTCCAGGAAGCCAGGGCAGCAGAGGCTGCCCCCCCCCGGTCCAGGCAGCGGGGGAGTTGGGAGGAAGTTGACTGGCTCTCCCAGGGCAGCCCCCCTCCCCGCCTCTGCCTCTGCCTCTGCCTCTGCCGCTGCCTGCTGTCCATTCTGGGCGGGGCTGCCCCCTCCCTGCCGGCAGCACCATCAACCACCCAAGGCCCACTGGCGAGTGGTGTGCACCCTGGTACCACCCTGCCCCATCAGCTGAGACGAGGCACTGGGTGGTGGGGGGAGAAGTGGGGGGGAGTAGGGGTGGGGGCAGGGCGCCCGGGCGAGAATTGGAACTGCGTCCAACCCCCGCCCGGGCCCAGGAGCCTGGGACACAGGGCTGTGTGCCAGCACTCTTCCCGGGATCCCTGGCTGGCTGGCTGTCGCCATGGTGATGGGAGCTCAGACCATCCTGCACCCCGCTGGTTGAGGGGTGAGGGGGTCAGCTGGGGGTAAGGTTGCACTCCGGGTGAGGGAGGATCCCGCGGTGAGTGGGCACAGGCTGAGGGGTGAGGAATCGCTGGGAGTGGAATTGACCCGGCTGAGGGGTGAGGGGGACCATCTTGGGATGTTGGGGGTCCTGCAGTGAGGCATGAGGGGTGAGCTTGTGGCGTGGGGGCCATAGGTTACTAGCGTGGTGGAGTGTCGGGGCGGGTACCTCGGTGTGAGAGGAAGTCCCATTTCGGGGGTCCTGTGGGAGACTTGGGGGCTTGGCTGTAGGTGGGGGGGACATTCACAGGGTTTGGGAGGGAAGGCGAGCAGGGGGAGTGGGGCTAGGGGGTGTGGCCTGGCCCTGAGCTGTTCCAGGTTTTGGTTGTGTCAGGACCGGTAGGTGATGGGATGGGGGTGTTAAGGATGGAGACCCGGTGGGGCGGGTAAAGGGATGGGCCCTCCGCCCCACTGCCAGGCCCTTGCCCCCAGCCCCCAGCCCCCAACCCCCAGCCCGGCACCAGTCCCCACTTCCCAAAGAACAGGAGTTGCAGCCCGAGCGTCCGCGATGCGGGCGGGAGGAGGAGGGGCGCGCATGCGCGTGGACGCACAGACGCGCCGACCGGACCCGCCCGAAGCGTGTGAAAGCTGGGCGGGAGCCTAGTGCTTGCGGACCAGCT
Organism: Camelus dromedarius; assembly: GCF_036321535.1. NCBI lineage: Eukaryota > Metazoa > Chordata > Mammalia > Artiodactyla > Camelidae > Camelus > Camelus dromedarius. The sequence continues at coordinate 27,096,656 of NC_087460.1, forward strand.
CCTGGAGGAGGAACGCGGCCTGGGGTCTGGGCCGCCGCTTGCTGCCGCCGCCGCTTGCTGCCGCCGCCGAGCGGGTGAGGGGGCGCTTGGTGGGGGCGCGCAGGTCGGGAGCCGGCGGGTGAAGCCTGGGCTGCGCTCGCGGGTAGCGGTGCGTAGGTGAGGCCCGGGCCTCGCGACCCGTTAGGACCCTGAGGTGGGTCGGGGGCCACCGCGTGGTTCGTGGTGCCCACTTCTCCTTCCCGCTCATTAGTAATAGGGGCGCCTCTTCGTTGCCGCTTATACCGGGGGGGGGGCGGTAGCGGATACCTCCGCCCCAGGAGGTGGGAGGGCACCGGACGGCTAGGGAGCACGTCCGACTGGCCCTCAGGCCATGGCCTGTTCCCAGGAGGCGGGTGCGGTGCTGTCAGGGTGCGGGGGCGGCGGCGGCGGCGGCGGCAGCGGGGAGAGGGGTCTACCCTTGGGAGCCTGTCAACTTGCTCCCATCTCTCCTGCGTCCTGTCCTGGGGGCAGCTTTTGCTGTCCAGATTTGCAGGGCCTATGTTGCAGGTCATTTCTGCCCCTGGGAGATGAGGAGGTGCTGTCAGGGTGCGGGGGCGGTGGCAGCGACAGCGGGAAATGGGAGCAAATTCCCGCTCTAGCATAGGCAGCCCCAATCCTGCCATTGCTGCTGCTGTTGCTGCTGCTGCTGAGCCCCCCCGCCCCGACCACACCCTGCCTACCTCCCAGGAGCAGGCTGACAGGGGGAGATTCTTTCCAGGAAGCCAGGGCAGCAGAGGCTGCCCCCCCCCGGTCCAGGCAGCGGGGGAGTTGGGAGGAAGTTGACTGGCTCTCCCAGGGCAGCCCCCCTCCCCGCCTCTGCCTCTGCCTCTGCCTCTGCCGCTGCCTGCTGTCCATTCTGGGCGGGGCTGCCCCCTCCCTGCCGGCAGCACCATCAACCACCCAAGGCCCACTGGCGAGTGGTGTGCACCCTGGTACCACCCTGCCCCATCAGCTGAGACGAGGCACTGGGTGGTGGGGGGAGAAGTGGGGGGGAGTAGGGGTGGGGGCAGGGCGCCCGGGCGAGAATTGGAACTGCGTCCAACCCCCGCCCGGGCCCAGGAGCCTGGGACACAGGGCTGTGTGCCAGCACTCTTCCCGGGATCCCTGGCTGGCTGGCTGTCGCCATGGTGATGGGAGCTCAGACCATCCTGCACCCCGCTGGTTGAGGGGTGAGGGGGTCAGCTGGGGGTAAGGTTGCACTCCGGGTGAGGGAGGATCCCGCGGTGAGTGGGCACAGGCTGAGGGGTGAGGAATCGCTGGGAGTGGAATTGACCCGGCTGAGGGGTGAGGGGGACCATCTTGGGATGTTGGGGGTCCTGCAGTGAGGCATGAGGGGTGAGCTTGTGGCGTGGGGGCCATAGGTTACTAGCGTGGTGGAGTGTCGGGGCGGGTACCTCGGTGTGAGAGGAAGTCCCATTTCGGGGGTCCTGTGGGAGACTTGGGGGCTTGGCTGTAGGTGGGGGGGACATTCACAGGGTTTGGGAGGGAAGGCGAGCAGGGGGAGTGGGGCTAGGGGGTGTGGCCTGGCCCTGAGCTGTTCCAGGTTTTGGTTGTGTCAGGACCGGTAGGTGATGGGATGGGGGTGTTAAGGATGGAGACCCGGTGGGGCGGGTAAAGGGATGGGCCCTCCGCCCCACTGCCAGGCCCTTGCCCCCAGCCCCCAGCCCGGCACCAGTCCCCACTTCCCGAAGAACAGGAGTTGCAGCCCGAGCGTCCGCGCTGCGGGCGGGAGGAGGAGGGGCGCGCATGCGCGTGGACGCACAGACGCGCCGACCGGACCCGCCCGAAGCGTGTGAAAGCTGGGCGGGAGCCTAGTGCTTGCGGACCAGCTCCTGGAGGAGGAACGCGGCCTGGGGTCTGGGCCGCCGCTTGCTGCCGCCGCCGCTTGCTGCCGCCGCCGAGCGGGTGAGGGGGCGCTTGGTGGGGGCGCGCAGGTCGGGAGCCGGCGGGTGAAGCCTGGGCTGCGCTCGCGGTTAGCGGTGCGTAGGTGAGGCCCGGGCCTCGCGACCCGTTAGGACCCTGAGGTGGGTCGGGGGCCACCGCGTGGTTCGTGGTGCCCACTTCTCCTTCCCGCTCATTAGTAATAGGGGCGCCTCTTCGTTGCCGCTTATACCGGGGGGGGGGGGCGGTAGCGGATACCTCCGCCCCAGGAGGTGGGAGGGCACCGGACGGCTAGGGAGCACGTCCGACTGGCCCTCAGGCCATGGCCTGTTCCCAGGAGGCGGGTGCGGTGCTGTCAGGGTGCGGGGGCGGCGGCGGCGGCGGCAGCGGGGAGAGGGGTCTACCCTTGGGAGCCTGTCAACTTGCTCCCATCTCTCCTGCGTCCTGTCCTGGGGGCAGCTTTTGCTGTCCAGATTTGCAGGGCCTATGTTGCAGGTCATTTCTGCCCCTGGGAGATGAGGAGGTGCTGTCAGGGTGCGGGGGCGGTGGCAGCGACAGCGGGAAATGGGAGCAAATTCCCGCTCTAGCATAGGCAGCCCCAATCCTGCCATTGCTGCTGCTACTGCTGCTGCTGCTGCTGCTGAGCCCCACCCCCCGCCCCGACCACACCCTGCCTACCTCCCAGGAGCAGGCTGACAGGGGGAGATTCTTTCCAGGAAGCCAGGGCAGCAGAGGCTGCCCCCACCCCCGTGCCAGGCAGCGGGGAAGTTGGGAGGAAGTTGACTGGCTCTCCCAGGGCAGCCCCCCTCCCCGCCTCTGCCTCTGCCTCTGCCGCTGCCTGCTGTCCATTCTGGGCGGGGCTGCCCCCTCCCTGCCGGCAGCACCATCAACCACCCAAGGCCCACTGGCGAGTGGTGTGCACCCTGGTACCACCCTGCCCCATCAGCTGAGACGAGGCACTGGGTGGTGGGGGGAGAAGTGGGGGGGAGTAGGGGTGGGGGCAGGGCGCCCGGGCGAGAATTGGAACTGCGTCCAACCCCCGCCCGGGCCCAGGAGCCTGGGACACAGGGCTGTGTGCCAGCACTCTTCCCGGGATCCCTGGCTGGCTGGCTGTAGCCATGGTGATGGGAGCTCAGACCATCCTGCACCCCGCTGGTTGAGGGGTGAGGGGGTCAGCTGGGGGTAAGGTTGCACTCCGGGTGAGGGAGGATCCCGCGGTGAGTGGGCACAGGCTGAGGGGTGAGGAATCGCTGGGAGTGGAATTGACCCGGCTGAGGGGTGAGGGGGACCATCTTGGGATGTTGGGGGTCCTGCAGTGAGGCATGAGGGGTGAGCTTGTGGCGTGGGGGCCATAGGTTACTAGCGTGGTGGAGTGTCGGGGCGGGTACCTCGGTGTGAGAGGAAGTCCCATTTCGGGGGTCCTGTGGGAGACTTGGGGGCTTGGCTGTAGGTGGGGGGGACATTCACAGGGTTTGGGAGGGAAGGCGAGCAGGGGGAGTGGGGCTAGGGGGTGTGGCCTGGCCCTGAGCTGTTCCAGGTTTTGGTTGTGTCAGGACCGGTAGGTGATGGGATGGGGGTGTTAAGGATGGAGACCCGGTGGGGCGGGTAAAGGGATGGGCCCTCCGCCCCACTGCCAGGCCCTTGCCCCCAGCCCCCAGCCCGGCACCAGTCCCCACTTCCCGAAGAACAGGAGTTGCAGCCCGAGCGTCCGCGCTGCGGGCGGGAGGAGGAGGGGCGCGCATGCGCGTGGACGCACAGACGCGCCGACCGGACCCGCCCGAAGCGTGTGAAAGCTGGGCGGGAGCCTAGTGCTTGCGGACCAGCTCCTGGAGGAGGAACGCGGCCTGGGGTCTGGGCCGCCGCTTGCTGCCGCCGCCGCTTGCTGCCGCCGCCGAGCGGGTGAGGGGGCGCTTGGTGGGGGCGCGCAGGTCGGGAGCCGGCGGGTGAAGCCTGGGCTGCGCTCGCGGTTAGCGGTGCGTAGGTGAGGCCCGGGCCTCGCGACCCGTTAGGACCCTGAGGTGGGTCGGGGGCCACCGCGTGGTTCGTGGTGCCCACTTCTCCTTCCCGCTCATTAGTAATAGGGGCGCCTCTTCGTTGCCGCTTATACCGGGGGGGGGGGGCGGTAGCGGATACCTCCGCCCCAGGAGGTGGGAGGGCACCGGACGGCTAGGGAGCACGTCCGACTGGCCCTCAGGCCATGGCCTGTTCCCAGGAGGCGGGTGCGGTGCTGTCAGGGTGCGGGGGCGGCGGCGGCGGCGGCAGCGGGGAGAGGGGTCTACCCTTGGGAGCCTGTCAACTTGCTCCCATCTCTCCTGCGTCCTGTCCTGGGGGCAGCTTTTGCTGTCCAGATTTGCAGGGCCTATGTTGCAGGTCATTTCTGCCCCTGGGAGATGAGGAGGTGCTGTCAGGGTGCGGGGGCGGTGGCAGCGACAGCGGGAAATGGGAGCAAATTCCCGCTCTAGCATAGGCAGCCCCAATCCTGCCATTGCTGCTGCTACTGCTGCTGCTGCTGCTGCTGAGCCCCACCCCCCGCCCCGACCACACCCTGCCTACCTCCCAGGAGCAGGCTGACAGGGGGAGATTCTTTCCAGGAAGCCAGGGCAGCAGAGGCTGCCCCCACCCCCGTGCCAGGCAGCGGGGAAGTTGGGAGGAAGTTGACTGGCTCTCCCAGGGCAGCCCCCCTCCCCGCCTCTGCCTCTGCCTCTGCCGCTGCCTGCTGTCCATTCTGGGCGGGGCTGCCCCCTCCCTGCCGGCAGCACCATCAACCACCCAAGGCCCACTGGCGAGTGGTGTGCACCCTGGTACCACCCTGCCCCATCAGCTGAGACGAGGCACTGGGTGGTGGGGGGAGAAGTGGGGGGGAGTAGGGGTGGGGGCAGGGCGCCCGGGCGAGAATTGGAACTGCGTCCAACCCCCGCCCGGGCCCAGGAGCCTGGGACACAGGGCTGTGTGCCAGCACTCTTCCCGGGATCCCTGGCTGGCTGGCTGTAGCCATGGTGATGGGAGCTCAGACCATCCTGCACCCCGCTGGTTGAGGGGTGAGGGGGTCAGCTGGGGGTAAGGTTGCACTCCGGGTGAGGGAGGATCCCGCGGTGAGTGGGCACAGGCTGAGGGGTGAGGAATCGCTGGGAGTGGAATTGACCCGGCTGAGGGGTGAGGGGGACCATCTTGGGATGTTGGGGGTCCTGCAGTGAGGCATGAGGGGTGAGCTTGTGGCGTGGGGGCCATAGGTTACTAGCGTGGTGGAGTGTCGGGGCGGGTACCTCGGTGTGAGAGGAAGTCCCATTTCGGGGGTCCTGTGGGAGACTTGGGGGCTTGGCTGTAGGTGGGGGGGACATTCACAGGGTTTGGGAGGGAAGGCGAGCAGGGGGAGTGGGGCTAGGGGGTGTGGCCTGGCCCTGAGCTGTTCCAGGTTTTGGTTGTGTCAGGACCGGTAGGTGATGGGATGGGGGTGTTAAGGATGGAGACCCGGTGGGGCGGGTAAAGGGATGGGCCCTCCGCCCCACTGCCAGGCCCTTGCCCCCAGCCCCCAGCCCCCAGCCCCCAGCCCGGCACCAGTCCCCACTTCCCAAAGAACAGGAGTTGCAGCCCGAGCGTCCGCGATGCGGGCGGGAGGAGGAGGGGCGCGCATGCGCGTGGACGCACAGACGCGCCGACCGGACCCGCCCGAAGCGTGTGAAAGCTGGGCGGGAGCCTAGTGCTTGCGGACCAGCTCCTGGAGGAGGAACGCGGCCTGGGGTCTGGGCCGCCGCTTGCTGCCGCCGCCGCTTGCTGCCGCCGCCGAGCGGGTGAGGGGGCGCTTGGTGGGGGCGCGCAGGTCGGGAGCCGGCGGGTGAAGCCTGGGCTGCGCTCGCGGGTAGCGGTGCGTAGGTGAGGCCCGGGCCTCGCGACCCGTTAGGACCCTGAGGTGGGTCGGGGGCCACCGCGTGGTTCGTGGTGCCCACTTCTCCTTCCCGCTCATTAGTAATAGGGGCGCCTCTTCGTTGCCGCTTATACCGGGGGGGGGGCGGTAGCGGATACCTCCGCCCCAGGAGGTGGGAGGGCACCGGACGGCTAGGGAGCACGTCCGACTGGCCCTCAGGCCATGGCCTGTTCCCAGGAGGCGGGTGCGGTGCTGTCAGGGTGCGGGGGCGGCGGCGGCGGCGGCGGCAGCGGGGAGAGGGGTCTACCCTTGGGAGCCTGTCAACTTGCTCCCATCTCTCCTGCGTCCTGTCCTGGGGGCAGCTTTTGCTGTCCAGATTTGCAGGGCCTATGTTGCAGGTCATTTCTGCCCCTGGGAGATGAGGAGGTGCTGTCAGGGTGCGGGGGCGGTGGCAGCGACAGCGGGAAATGGGAGCAAATTCCCGCTCTAGCATAGGCAGCCCCAATCCTGCCATTGCTGCTGCTGTTGCTGCTGCTGCTGAGCCCCCCCGCCCCGACCACACCCTGCCTACCTCCCAGGAGCAGGCTGACAGGGGGAGATTCTTTCCAGGAAGCCAGGGCAGCAGAGGCTGCCCCCCCCCCGGTCCAGGCAGCGGGGGAGTTGGGAGGAAGTTGACTGGCTCTCCCAGGGCAGCCCCCCTCCCCGCCTCTGCCTCTGCCTCTGCCTCTGCCGCTGCCTGCTGTCCATTCTGGGCGGGGCTGCCCCCTCCCTGCCGGCAGCACCATCAACCACCCAAGGCCCACTGGCGAGTGGTGTGCACCCTGGTACCACCCTGCCCCATCAGCTGAGACGAGGCACTGGGTGGTGGGGGGAGAAGTGGGGGGGAGTAGGGGTGGGGGCAGGGCGCCCGGGCGAGAATTGGAACTGCGTCCAACCCCCGCCCGGGCCCAGGAGCCTGGGACACAGGGCTGTGTGCCAGCACTCTTCCCGGGATCCCTGGCTGGCTGGCTGTAGCCATGGTGATGGGAGCTCAGACCATCCTGCACCCCGCTGGTTGAGGGGTGAGGGGGTCAGCTGGGGGTAAGGTTGCACTCCGGGTGAGGGAGGATCCCGCGGTGAGTGGGCACAGGCTGAGGGGTGAGGAATCGCTGGGAGTGGAATTGACCCGGCTGAGGGGTGAGGGGGACCATCTTGGGATGTTGGGGGTCCTGCAGTGAGGCATGAGGGGTGAGCTTGTGGCGTGGGGGCCATAGGTTACTAGCGTGGTGGAGTGTCGGGGCGGGTACCTCGGTGTGAGAGGAAGTCCCATTTCGGGGGTCCTGTGGGAGACTTGGGGGCTTGGCTGTAGGTGGGGGGGGCATTCACAGGGTTTGGGAGGGAAGGCGAGCAGGGGGAGTGGGGCTAGGGGGTGTGGCCTGGCCCTGAGCTGTTCCAGGTTTTGGTTGTGTCAGGACCGGTAGGTGATGGGATGGGGGTGTTAAGGATGGAGACCCGGTGGGGCGGGTAAAGGGATGGGCCCTCCGCCCCACTGCCAGGCCCTTGCCCCCAGCCCCCAGCCCCCAGCCCCCAGCCCGGCACCAGTCCCCACTTCCCAAAGAACAGGAGTTGCAGCCCGAGCGTCCGCGATGCGGGCGGGAGGAGGAGGGGCGCGCATGCGCGTGGACGCACAGACGCGCCGACCGGACCCGCCCGAAGCGTGTGAAAGCTGGGCGGGAGCCTAGTGCTTGCGGACCAGCTCCTGGAGGAGGAACGCGGCCTGGGGTCTGGGCCGCCGCCGCCGCTGCCGTCGTCGAGCCGGTAAGGGGGAGCTTGGAGGGGGCGCGCAGGTCGGAAGCCGGCGGGTGAAGCCTGGGCTGCGCTCGCGGGTAGCGGTGCGTAGGTGAGGCCCGGGCCTCGCGACCCGTTAGGACACTGAGGTGGGTCGGGGGCCACCGGGTGGTTCGTGGTGCCCACTTCTCCTTCCCGCTCATAGTAGTACGGGCGCCTGTTCGTTGCCGCTTATACCCGGGGGGGGGGTAGCGGATGCCGCCACCCCAGGAGGTGGGAGGGCACCGGGCAGCCAGGGAGCACGTCCGACTGGCCCTCAGGCCATGGCCTGTTCCCAGGAGGCGGGTGCGGTGCTGTCAGGGTGCGGGGGCGGCGGCGGCGGCGGCAGCGGGGAGAGGGGTCTACCCTTGGGAGCCTGTCAACTTGCTCCCATCTCTCCTGCGTCCTGTCCTAGGGGCAGCTTTTGCTGTCCAGATTTGCAGGGCCTATGTTGCAGGTCATTTTTGCCCCTGGGAGATGAGGAGGTGCTGTCAGGGTGCGGGGGCGGTGGCAGCGACAGCGGGAAATGGGAGCAAATTCCCGCTCTAGCATAGGCAGCCCCAATCCTGCCATTGCTGCTGCTGCTGCTGCTGCTGAGCCCCCCCCCCCGCCCCGACCACACCCTGCCTACCTCCCAGGAGCAGGCTGACAGGGGGAGATTCTTTCCAGGAAGCCAGGGCAGCAGAGGCTGCCCCCCCCCCTCCCCAAGCCAGGCAGCGGGGAAGTGGGGAGGAAGTTGACTGGCTCTCCCAGGGCAGCCCCCATCCCCGCCTCTGCCTCTGCCTCTGCCTCTGCCTGCTGTCCATTCTGGGCGGGGCTGCCCCCTCCCTGCCGGCAGCACCATCAACCACCCAAGGCCCACTGGCGAGTGGTGTGCACCCTGGTACCACCCTGCCCCATCAGCTGAGACGAGGCACTGGGTGGTGGGGGGAGAAGTGGGGGGGAGTAGGGGTGGGGGCAGGGCGCCCGGGCGAGAATTGGAACTGCGTCCAACCCCCGCCCGGGCCCAGGAGCCTGGGACACAGGGCTGTGTGCCAGCACTCTGCCCGGGATCCCTGGCTGGCTGGCTGTCGCCATGGTGATGGGAGCTCAGACCATCCTGCCCCCCGCTGGTTGAGGGGTGAGGGGGTCAGCTGGGGGTAAGGTTGCACTCCGGGTGAGGGAGGATCCCGCGGTGAGTGGGCACAGGCTGAGGGGTGAGGAATCGCTGGGAGTGGAATTGACCCGGCTGAGGGGTGAGGGGGACCATCTTGGGATGTTGGGGGTCCTGCAGTGAGGCATGAGGGGTGAGCTTGTGGCGTGGGGGCCATAGGTTACTAGCGTGGTGGAGTGTCGGGGCGGGTACCTCGGTGTGAGAGGAAGTCCCATTTCGGGGGTCCTGTGGGAGACTTGGGGGCTTGGCTGTAGGTGGGGGGGGCATTCACAGGGTTTGGGAGGGAAGGCGAGCAGGGGGAGTGGGGCTAGGGGGTGTGGCCTGGCCCTGAGCTGTTCCAGGTTTTGGTTGTGTCAGGACCGGTAGGTGATGGGATGGGGGTGTTAAGGATGGAGACCCGGTGGGGCGGGTAAAGGGATGGGCCCTCCGCCCCACTGCCAGGCCCTTGCCCCCAGCCCCCAGCCCCCAGCCCCCAGCCCGGCACCAGTCCCCACTTCCCAAAGAACAGGAGTTGCAGCCCGAGCGTCCGCGATGCCGGCGGGAGGAGGAGGGGCGCGCATGCGCGTGGACGCACAGACGCGCCGACCGGACCCGCCCGAAGCGTGTGAAAGCTGGGCGGGAGCCTAGTGCTTGCGGACCAGCTCCTGGAGGAGGAACGCGGCCTGGGTTCTGGGCCGCCGCTTGCTGCCGCCGCCGCTTGCTGCCGCCGCCGAGCGGGTGAGGGGGCGCTTGGTGGGGGCGCGCAGGTCAGGAGCCGGCGGGTGAAGCCTGGGCTGCGCTCGCGGGTAGCGGTTCGTAGGTGAGGCCCGGGCCTCGCGACCCGTTAGGACCCTGAGGTGGGTCGGGGGCCACCGCGTGGTTCGTGGTGCCCACTTCTCCTTCCCGCTCATTAGTAATAGGGGCGCCTCTTCGTTGCCGCTTATACCGGGGGGGGGGGGGCGGTAGCGGATACCTCCGCCCCAGGAGGTGGGAGGGCACCGGACGGCTAGGGAGCACGTCCGACTGGCCCTCAGGCCATGGCCTGTTCCCAGGAGGCGGGTGCGGTGCTGTCAGGGTGCGGGGGCGGGGGCGGCGGCGGCGGCGGCGGCAGCGGGGAGAGGGGTCTACCCTTGGGAGCCTGTCAACTTACTCCCATCTCTCCTGCGTCCTGTCCTGGGGGCAGCTTTTGCTGTCCAGATTTGCAGGGCCTATGTTGCAGGTCATTTCTGCCCCTGGGAGATGAGGAGGTGCTGTCAGGGTGCGGGGGCGGTGGCAGCGACAGCGGGAAATGGGAGCAAATTCCCGCTCTAGCATAGGCAGCCCCAATCCTGCCATTGCTGCTGCTGTTGCTGCTGCTGCTGAGCCCCCCCCCCGACCACACCCTGCCTACCTCCCAGGAGCAGGCTGACAGGGGGAGATTCTTTCCAGGAAGCCAGGGCAGCAGAGGCTGCCCCCCCCCCCGGGCCAGGCAGCGGGGGAGTTGGGAGGAAGTTGACTGGCTCTCCCAGGGCAGCCCCCCTCCCCGCCTCTGCCTCTGCCTCTGCCTCTGCCGCTGCCTGCTGTCCATTCTGGGCGGGGCTGCCCCCTCCCTGCCGGCAGCACCATCAACCACCCAAGGCCCACTGGCGAGTGGTGTGCACCCTGGTACCACCCTGCCCCATCAGCTGAGACGAGGCACTGGGTGGTGGGGGGAGAAGTGGGGGGGAGTAGGGGTGGGGGCAGGGCGCCCGGGCGAGAATTGGAACTGCGTCCAACCCCCGCCCGGGCCCAGGAGCCTGGGACACAGGGCTGTGTGCCAGCACTCTGCCCGGGATCCCTGGCTGGCTGGCTGTCGCCATGGTGATGGGAGCTCAGACCATCCTGCCCCCCGCTGGTTGAGGGGTGAGGGGGTCAGCTGGGGGTAAGGTTGCACTCCGGGTGAGGGAGGATCCCGCGGTGAGTGGGCACAGGCTGAGGGGTGAGGAATCGCTGGGAGTGGAATTGACCCGGCTGAGGGGTGAGGGGGACCATCTTGGGATGTTGGGGGTCCTGCAGTGAGGCATGAGGGGTGAGCTTGTGGCGTGGGGGCCATAGGTTACTAGCGTGGTGGAGTGTCGGGGCGGGTACCTCGGTGTGAGAGGAAGTCCCATTTCGGGGGTCCTGTGGGAGACTTGGGGGCTTGGCTGTAGGTGGGGGGGGCATTCACAGGGTTTGGGAGGGAAGGCGAGCAGGGGGAGTGGGGCTAGGGGGTGTGGCCTGGCCCTGAGCTGTTCCAGGTTTTGGTTGTGTCAGGACCGGTAGGTGATGGGATGGGGGTGTTAAGGATGGAGACCCGGTGGGGCGGGTAAAGGGATGGGCCCTCCGCCCCACTGCCAGGCCCTTGCCCCCAGCCCCCAGCCCCCAGCCCGGCACCAGTCCCCACTTCCCAAAGAACAGGAGTTGCAGCCCGAGCTTCCGCGATGCGGGCGGGAGGAGGAGGGGCGCGCATGCGCGTGGACGCACAGACGCGCCGACCGGACCCGCCCGAAGCGTGTGAAAGCTGGGCGGGAGCCTAGTGCTTGCGGACCAGCTCCTGGAGGAGGAACGCGGCCTGGGTTCTGGGCCGCCGCTTGCTGCCGCCGCCGCTTGCTGCCGCCGCCGAGCGGGTGAGGGGGCGCTTGGTGGGGGCGCGCAGGTCGGGAGCCGGCGGGTGAAGCCTGGGCTGCGCTCGCGGGTAGCGGTGCGTAGGTGAGGCCCGGGCCTCGCGACCCGTTAGGACCCTGAGGTGGGTCGGGGGCCACCGCGTGGTTCGTGGTGCCCACTTCTCCTTCCCGCTCATTAGTAATAGGGGCGCCTCTTCGTTGCCGCTTATACCGGGGGGGGGGGCGGTAGCGAATACCTCCGCCCCAGGAGGTGGGAGGGCACCGGACGGCTAGGGAGCACGTCCGACTGGCCCTCAGGCCATGGCCTGTTCCCAGGAGGCGGGTGCGGTGCTGTCAGGGTGCGGGGGCGGGGGCGGCGGCGGCGGCGGCGGCAGCGGGGAGAGGGGTCTACCCTTGGGAGCCTGTCAACTTGCTCCCATCTCTCCTGCGTCCTGTCCTGGGGGCAGCTTTTGCTGTCCAGATTTGCAGGGCCTATGTTGCAGGTCATTTCTGCCCCTGGGAGATGAGGAGGTGCTGTCAGGGTGCGGGGGCGGTGGCAGCGACAGCGGGAAATGGGAGCAAATTCCCGCTCTAGCATAGGCAGCCCCAATCCTGCCATTGCTGCTGCTGCTGCTGCTGCTGCTGAGCCCCCCCCCCGCCCCGACCACACCCTGCCTACCTCCCAGGAGCAGGCTGACAGGGTGAGATTCTTTCCAGGAAGCCAGGGCAGCAGAGGCTGCCCCCACCCCCGTGCCAGGCAGCGGGGAAGTTGGGAGGAAGTTGACTGGTTCTCCCAGGGCAGCCCCCCTCCCCGCCTCTGCCTCTGCCTCTGCCGCTGCCTGCTGTCCATTCTGGGCGGGGCTGCCCCTCCCTGCCGGCAGCACCATCAACCACCCAAGGCCCACTGGCGAGTGGTGTGCACCCTGGTACCACCCTGCCCCATCAGCTGAGACGAGGCACTGGGTGGTGGGGGGAGAAGTGGGGGGGAGTAGGGGTGGGGGCAGGGCGCCCGGGCGAGAATTGGAACTGCGTCCAACCCCCGCCCGGGCCCAGGAGCCTGGGACACAGGGCTGTGTGCCAGCACTCTGCCCGGGATCCCTGGCTGGCTGGCTGTCGCCATGGTGATGGGAGCTCAGACCATCCTGCCCCCCGCTGGTTGAGGGGTGAGGGGGTCAGCTGGGGGTAAGGTTGCACTCCGGGTGAGGGAGGATCCCGCGGTGAGTGGGCACAGGCTGAGGGGTGAGGAATCGCTGGGAGTGGAATTGACCCGGCTGAGGGGTGAGGGGGACCATCTTGGGATGTTGGGGGTCCTGCAGTGAGGCATGAGGGGTGAGCTTGTGGCGTGGGGGCCATAGGTTACTAGCGTGGTGGAGTGTCGGGGCGGGTACCTCGGTGTGAGAGGAAGTCCCATTTCGGGGGTCCTGTGGGAGACTTGGGGGCTTGGCTGTAGGTGGGGGGGGCATTCACAGGGTTTGGGAGGGAAGGCGAGCAGGGGGAGTGGGGCTAGGGGGTGTGGCCTGGCCCTGAGCTGTTCCAGGTTTTGGTTGTGTCAGGACCGGTAGGTGATGGGATGGGGGTGTTAAGGATGGAGACCCGGTGGGGCGGGTAAAGGGATGGGCCCTCCGCCCCACTGCCAGGCCCTTGCCCCCAGCCCCCAGCCCCCAGCCCCCAGCCCGGCACCAGTCCCCACTTCCTAAGAACAGGAGTTGCAGCCGGAGCGTCCGCGCTGCGGGCGGGAGGAGGAGGGGCGCGCATGCGCGTGGACGCACAGACGCGCCAAACGGACCCGCCCGAAGCATGTGAAAGCTGGGCGGGAGCCTAGTGCTTGCGGACCAGCTCCTGGAGGAGGAACGCGGCCTGGGGTCTGGGCCGCCGCTTGCTGCCGCCGCCGAGCGGGTGAGGGGGCGCTTGGTGGGGGCGCGCAGGTCGGGAGCCGGCGGGTGAAGCCTGGGCTGCGCTCGCGGGTAGCGGTGCGTAGGTGAGGCCCGGGCCTCGCGACCCGTTAGGACCCTGAGGTGGGTCGGGGGCCACCGCGTGGTTCGTGGTGCCCACTTCTCCTTCCCGCTCATTAGTAATAGGGGCGCCTCTTCGTTGCCGCTTATACCGGGGGGGGGGGCGGTAGCGGATACCTCCGCCCCAGGAGGTGGGAGGGCACCGGACGGCTAGGGAGCACGTCCGACTGGCCCTCAGGCCATGGCCTGTTCCCAGGAGGCGGGTGCGGTGCTGTCAGGGTGCGGGGGCGGCGGCGGCGGCGGCGGCAGCGGGGAGAGGGGTCTACCCTTGGGAGCCTGTCAACTTGCTCCCATCTCTCCTGCGTCCTGTCCTGGGGGCAGCTTTTGCTGTCCAGATTTGCAGGGCCTATGTTGCAGGTCATTTCTGCCCCTGGGAGATGAGGAGGTGCTGTCAGGGTGCGGGGGCGGTGGCAGCGACAGCGGGAAATGGGAGCAAATTCCCGCTCTAGCATAGGCAGCCCCAATCCTGCCATTGCTGCTGCTGCTGCTGCTGCTGCTGAGCCCCCCCCCCGCCCCGACCACACCCTGCCTACCTCCCAGGAGCAGGCTGACAGGGTGAGATTCTTTCCAGGAAGCCAGGGCAGCAGAGGCTGCCCCCACCCCCGTGCCAGGCAGCGGGGAAGTTGGGAGGAAGTTGACTGGTTCTCCCAGGGCAGCCCCCCTCCCCGCCTCTGCCTCTGCCTCTGCCTCTGCCGCTGCCTGCTGTCCATTCTGGGCGGGGCTGCCCCTCCCTGCCGGCAGCACCATCAACCACCCAAGGCCCACTGGCGAGTGGTGTGCACCCTGGTACCACCCTGCCCCATCAGCTGAGACGAGGCACTGGGTGGTGGGGGGAGAAGTGGGGGGGAGTAGGGGTGGGGGCAGGGCGCCCGGGCGAGAATTGGAACTGCGTCCAACCCCCGCCCGGGCCCAGGAGCCTGGGACACAGGGCTGTGTGCCAGCACTCTGCCCGGGATCCCTGGCTGGCTGGCTGTCGCCATGGTGATGGGAGCTCAGACCATCCTGCCCCCCGCTGGTTGAGGGGTGAGGGGGTCAGCTGGGGGTAAGGTTGCACTCCGGGTGAGGGAGGATCCCGCGGTGAGTGGGCACAGGCTGAGGGGTGAGGAATCGCTGGGAGTGGAATTGACCCGGCTGAGGGGTGAGGGGGACCATCTTGGGATGTTGGGGGTCCTGCAGTGAGGCATGAGGGGTGAGCTTGTGGCGTGGGGGCCATAGGTTACTAGCGTGGTGGAGTGTCGGGGCGGGTACCTCGGTGTGAGAGGAAGTCCCATTTCGGGGGTCCTGTGGGAGACTTGGGGGCTTGGCTGTAGGTGGGGGGGGCATTCACAGGGTTTGGGAGGGAAGGCGAGCAGGGGGAGTGGGGCTAGGGGGTGTGGCCTGGCCCTGAGCTGTTCCAGGTTTTGGTTGTGTCAGGACCGGTAGGTGATGGGATGGGGGTGTTAAGGATGGAGACCCGGTGGGGCGGGTAAAGGGATGGGCCCTCCGCCCCACTGCCAGGCCCTTGCCCCCGGCCCCCAGCCCCCAGCCCCCAGCCCGGCACCAGTCCCCACTTCCTAAGAACAGGAGTTGCAGCCGGAGCGTCCACGCTGCGGGCGGGAGGAGGAGGGGCGCGCATGCGCGTGGACGCACAGACGCGCCAAACGGACCCGCCCGAAGCGTGTGAAAGCTGGGCGGGAGCCTAGTGCTTGCGGACCAGCTCCTGGAGGAGGAACGCGGCCTGGGGTCTGGGCCGCCGCTTGCTGCCGCCGCCGAGCGGGTGAGGGGGCGCTTGGTGGGGGCGCGCAGGTCGGGAGCCGGCGGGTGAAGCCTGGGCTGCGCTCGCGGGTAGCGGTGCGTAGGAGAGGCCCGGGCCTCGCGACCCGTTAGGACCCTGAGGTGGGTCGGGGGCCACCGCGTGGTTCGTGGTGCCCACTTCTCCTTCCCGCTCATTAGTAATAGGGGCGCCTCTTCGTTGCCGCTTATACCGGGGGGGGGAGGCGGTAGCGGATACCTCCGCCCCAGGAGGTGGGAGGGCACCGGACGGCTAGGGAGCACGTCCGACTGGCCCTCAGGCCATGGCCTGTTCCCAGGAGGCGGGTGCGGTGCTGTCAGGGTGCGGGGGCGGCGGCGGCGGCGGCGGCAGCGGGGAGAGGGGTCTACCCTTGGGAGCCTGTCAACTTGCTCCCATCTCTCCTGCGTCCTGTCCTGGGGGCAGCTTTTGCTGTCCAGATTTGCAGGGCCTATGTTGCAGGTCATTTCTGCCCCTGGGAGATGAGGAGGTGCTGTCAGGGTGCGGGGGCGGTGGCAGCGACAGCGGGAAATGGGAGCAAATTCCCGCTCTAGCATAGGCAGCCCCAATCCTGCCATTGCTGCTGCTGCTGCTGCTGCTGCTGAGCCCCCCCCCCCGCCCCGACCACACCCTGCCTACCTCCCAGGAGCAGGCTGACAGGGTGAGATTCTTTCCAGGAAGCCAGGGCAGCAGAGGCTGCCCCCACCCCCGTGCCAGGCAGCGGGGAAGTTGGGAGGAAGTTGACTGGTTCTCCCAGGGCAGCCCCCCTCCCCGCCTCTGCCTCTGCCTCTGCCGCTGCCTGCTGTCCATTCTGGGCGGGGCTGCCCCTCCCTGCCGGCAGCACCATCAACCACCCAAGGCCCACTGGCGAGTGGTGTGCACCCTGGTACCACCCTGCCCCATCAGCTGAGACGAGGCACTGGGTGGTGGGGGGAGAAGTGGGGGGGAGTAGGGGTGGGGGCAGGGCGCCCGGGCGAGAATTGGAACTGCGTCCAACCCCCGCCCGGGCCCAGGAGCCTGGGACACAGGGCTGTGTGCCAGCACTCTGCCCGGGATCCCTGGCTGGCTGGCTGTCGCCATGGTGATGGGAGCTCAGACCATCCTGCCCCCCGCTGGTTGAGGGGTGAGGGGGTCAGCTGGGGGTAAGGTTGCACTCCGGGTGAGGGAGGATCCCGCGGTGAGTGGGCACAGGCTGAGGGGTGAGGAATCGCTGGGAGTGGAATTGACCCGGCTGAGGGGTGAGGGGGACCATCTTGGGATGTTGGGGGTCCTGCAGTGAGGCATGAGGGGTGAGCTTGTGGCGTGGGGGCCATAGGTTACTAGCGTGGTGGAGTGTCGGGGCGGATACCTCGGTGTGAGAGGAAGTCCCATTTCGGGGGTCCTGTGGGAGACTTGGGGGCTTGGCTGTAGGTGGGGGGGGCATTCACAGGGTTTGGGAGGGAAGGCGAGCAGGGGGAGTGGGGCTAGGGGGTGTGGCCTGGCCCTGAGCTGTTCCAGGTTTTGGTTGTGTCAGGACCGGTAGGTGATGGGATGGGGGTGTTAAGGATGGAGACCCGGTGGGGCGGGTAAAGGGATGGGCCCTCCGCCCCACTGCCAGGCCCTTGCCCCCAGCCCCCAGCCCCCAGCCCCCAGCCCGGCACCAGTCCCCACTTCCTAAGAACAGGAGTTGCAGCCGGAGCGTCCGCGCTGCGGGCGGGAGGAGGAGGGGCGCGCATGCGCGTGGACGCACAGACGCGCCAAACGGACCCGCCCGAAGCGTGTGAAAGCTGGGCGGGAGCCTAGTGCTTGCGGACCAGCTCCTGGAGGAGGAACGCGGCCTGGGGTCTGGGCCGCCGCTTGCTGCCGCCGCCGAGCGGGTGAGGGGGCGCTTGGTGGGGGCGCGCAGGTCGGGAGCCGGCGGGTGAAGCCTGGGCTGCGCTCGCGGGTAGCGGTGCGTAGGTGAGGCCCGGGCCTCGCGACCCGTTAGGACCCTGTGGTGGGTCGGGGGCCACCGTGTGGTTCGTGGTGCCCACTTCTCCTTCCCGCTCATTAGTAATAGGGGCGCCTCTTCGTTGCCGCTTATACCGGGGGGGGGGCGGTAGCGGATACCTCCGCCCCAGGAGGTGGGAGGGCACCGGACGGCTAGGGAGCACGTCCGACTGGCCCTCAGGCCATGGCCTGTTCCCAGGAGGCGGGTGCGGTGCTGTCAGGGTGCGGGGGCGGCGGCGGCGGCGGCGGCAGCGGGGAGAGGGGTCTACCCTTGGGAGCCTGTCAACTTGCTCCCATCTCTCCTGCGTCCTGTCCTGGGGGCAGCTTTTGCTGTCCAGATTTGCAGGGCCTATGTTGCAGGTCATTTCTGCCCCTGGGAGATGAGGAGGTGCTGTCAGGGTGCGGGGGCGGTGGCAGCGACAGCGGGAAATGGGAGCAAATTCCCGCTCTAGCATAGGCAGCCCCAATCCTGCCATTGCTGCTGCTGCTGCTGCTGCTGCTGAGCCCCCCCCCCCCGCCCCGACCACACCCTGCCTACCTCCCAGGAGCAGGCTGACAGGGTGAGATTCTTTCCAGGAAGCCAGGGCAGCAGAGGCTGCCCCCACCCCCGTGCCAGGCAGCGGGGAAGTTGGGAGGAAGTTGACTGGTTCTCCCAGGGCAGCCCCCCTCCCCGCCTCTGCCTCTGCCTCTGCCGCTGCCTGCTGTCCATTCTGGGCGGGGCTGCCCCTCCCTGCCGGCAGCACCATCAACCACCCAAGGCCCACTGGCGAGTGGTGTGCACCCTGGTACCACCCTGCCCCATCAGCTGAGACGAGGCACTGGGTGGTGGGGGGAGAAGTGGGGGGGAGTAGGGGTGGGGGCAGGGCGCCCGGGCGAGAATTGGAACTGCGTCCAACCCCCGCCCGGGCCCAGGAGCCTGGGACACAGGGCTGTGTGCCAGCACTCTGCCCGGGATCCCTGGCTGGCTGGCTGTCGCCATGGTGATGGGAGCTCAGACCATCCTGCCCCCCGCTGGTTGAGGGGTGAGGGGGTCAGCTGGGGGTAAGGTTGCACTCCGGGTGAGGGAGGATCCCGCGGTGAGTGGGCACAGGCTGAGGGGTGAGGAATCGCTGGGAGTGGAATTGACCCGGCTGAGGGGTGAGGGGGACCATCTTGGGATGTTGGGGGTCCTGCAGTGAGGCATGAGGGGTGAGCTTGTGGCGTGGGGGCCATAGGTTACTAGCGTGGTGGAGTGTCGGGGCGGGTACCTCGGTGTGAGAGGAAGTCCCATTTCGGGGGTCCTGTGGGAGACTTGGGGGCTTGGCTGTAGGTGGGGGGGGCATTCACAGGGTTTGGGAGGGAAGGCGAGCAGGGGGAGTGGGGCTAGGGGGTGTGGCCTGGCCCTGAGCTGTTCCAGGTTTTGGTTGTGTCAGGACCGGTAGGTGATGGGATGGGGGTGTTAAGGATGGAGACCCGGTGGGGCGGGTAAAGGGATGGGCCCTCCGCCCCACTGCCAGGCCCTTGCCCCCAGCCCCCAGCCCCCAGCCCCCAGCCCGGCACCAGTCCCCACTTCCTAAGAACAGGAGTTGCAGCCGGAGCGTCCGCGCTGCGGGCGGGAGGAGGAGGGGCGCGCATGCGCGTGGACGCACAGACGCGCCAAACGGACCCGCCCGAAGCGTGTGAAAGCTGGGCGGGAGCCTAGTGCTTGCGGACCAGCTCCTGGAGGAGGAACGCGGCCTGGGGTCTGGGCCGCCGCTTGCTGCCGCCGCCGAGCGGGTGAGGGGGCGCTTGGTGGGGGCGCGCAGGTCGGGAGCCGGCGGGTGAAGCCTGGGCTGCGCTCGCGGGTAGCGGTGCGTAGGTGAGGCCCGGGCCTCGCGACCCGTTAGGACCCTGAGGTGGGTCGGGGGCCACCGCGTGGTTCGTGGTGCCCACTTCTCCTTCCCGCTCATTAGTAATAGGGGCGCCTCTTCGTTGCCGCTTATACCGGGGGGGGGGGGGCGGTAGCGGATACCTCCGCCCCAGGAGGTGGGAGGGCACCGGACGGCTAGGGAGCACGTCCGACTGGCCCTCAGGCCATGGCCTGTTCCCAGGAGGCGGGTGCGGTGCTGTCAGGGTGCGGGGGCGGCGGCGGCGGCGGCGGCAGCGGGGAGAGGGGTCTACCCTTGGGAACCTGTCAACTTGCACCCATCTCTCCTGCGTCCTGTCCTGGGGGCAGCTTTTGCTGTCCAGATTTGCAGGGCCTATGTTGCAGGTCATTTCTGCCCCTGGGAGATGAGGAGGTGCTGTCAGGGTGCGGGGGCGGTGGCAGCGACAGCGGGAAATGGGAGCAAATTCCCGCTCTAGCATAGGCAGCCCCAATCCTGCCATTGCTGCTGCTGCTGCTGCTGCTGCTGAGCCCCCCCCCCGCCCCGACCACACCCTGCCTACCTCCCAGGAGCAGGCTGACAGGGTGAGATTCTTTCCAGGAAGCCAGGGCAGCAGAGGCTGCCCCCACCCCCGTGCCAGGCAGCGGGGAAGTTGGGAGGAAGTTGACTGGTTCTCCCAGGGCAGCCCCCCTCCCCGCCTCTGCCTCTGCCTCTGCTGCTGCCTGCTGTCCATTCTGGGCGGGGCTGCCCCTCCCTGCCGGCAGCACCATCAACCACCCAAGGCCCACTGGCGAGTGGTGTGCACCCTGGTACCACCCTGCCCCATCAGCTGAGACGAGGCACTGGGTGGTGGGGGGAGAAGTGGGGGGGAGTAGGGGTGGGGGCAGGGCGCCCGGGCGAGAATTGGAACTGCGTCCAACCCCCGCCCGGGCCCAGGAGCCTGGGACACAGGGCTGTGTGCCAGCACTCTGCCCGGGATCCCTGGCTGGCTGGCTGTCGCCATGGTGATGGGAGCTCAGACCATCCTGCCCCCCGCTGGTTGAGGGGTGAGTGGGTCAGTTTGGGGTAAGGTTGCACTCCGGGTGAGGGAGGATCCCGCGGTGAGTGGGCACAGGCTGAGGGGTGAGGAATCGCTGGGAGTGGAATTGACCCGGCTGAGGGGTGAGGGGGACCATCTTGGGATGTTGGGGGTCCTGCAGTGAGGCATGAGGGGTGAGCTTGTGGCGTGGGGGCCATAGGTTACTAGCGTGGTGGAGTGTCGGGGCGGGTACCTCGGTGTGAGAGGAAGTCCCATTTCGGGGGTCCTGTGGGAGACTTGGGGGCTTGGCTGTAGGTGGGGGGGGCATTCACAGGGTTTGGGAGGGAAGGCGAGCAGGGGGAGTGGGGCTAGGGGGTGTGGCCTGGCCCTGAGCTGTTCCAGGTTTTGGTTGTGTCAGGACCGGTAGGTGATGGGATGGGGGTGTTAAGGATGGAGACCCGGTGGGGCTGGTAAAGGGATGGGCCCTCCGCCCCACTGCCAGGCCCTTGCCCCCAGCCCCCAGCCCCCAGCCCCCAGCCCCCAGCCCGGCACCATTCCCCACTTCCCAAAGAACAGGAGTTGCAGCCGGAGCGTCCGCGCTGCGGGCGGGAGGAGGAGGGGCGCGCATGCGCGTGGACGCACAGACGCGCCAAACGGACCCGCCCGAAGCGTGTGAAAGCTGGGCGGGAGCCTAGTGCTTGTGGACCAGCTCCTGGGGGAGGAACGCGGCCTGAGGTCTGGGCCGCCGCTTGCTTCCGCCGCCGCTTGCTGCCGCCGCCGAGCGGGTGAGGGGGCGCTTGGTGGGGGCGCGCAGGTCGGGAGCCGGCGGGTGAAGCCTGGGCTGCGCTCGCGGGTAGCGGTGCGTAGGTGAGGCCCGGGCCTCGCGACCCGTTAGGACCCTGAGGTGGGTCGGGGGCCACCGCGTGGTTCGTGGTGCCCACTTCTCCTTCCCGCTCATTAGTAATAGGGGCGCCTCTTCGTTGCCGCTTATACCGGTGGGGGGGGCGGTAGCGGATACCTCTGCCCCAGGAGGTGGGAGGGCACCGGACTGCTAGGGAGCACGTCCGACTGACCCTCAGGCCATGGCCTGTTCCCAGGAGGCCGGTGAGGTGCTGTCAGGGTGCGGGGGCGGCGGCGGCGGCGGCAGCGGGGAGAGGGGTCTACCCTTGGGAGCCTGTCAACTTGCTCCCATCTCTCCTGTGTCCTGTCCTGGGGGCAGCTTTTGCTGTCCAGATTTGCAGGGCCTATGTTGCAGGTCATTTCTGCCCCTGGGAGATGAGGAGGTGCTGTCAGGGTGCGGGGGCGGTGGCAGCGACAGCGGGAAATGGGAGCAAATTCCCGCTCTAGCATAGGCAGCCCCAATCCTGCCATTGCTGCTGCTGCTGCTGCTGCTGCTGCTGAGCCCCCCCGCCCGCCCCGACCACACCCTGCCTACCTCCCAGGAGCAGGCTGACAGGGGGAGATTCTTTCCAGGAAGCCAGGGCAGCAGAGGCTGCCCCCCCCCGGGCCAGGCAGCGGGGGAGTTGGAAGTTGACTGGCTCTCCCAGGGCAGCCCCCCTCCCCGCCTCTGCCTCTGCCTCTGCCGCTGCCTGCTGTCCATTCTGGGCGGGGCTGCCTCCTCCCTGCCGGCAGCACCATCAACCACCCAAGGCCCACTGGCGAGTGGTGTGCACCCTGGTACCACCCTGCCCCATCAGCTGAGACGAGGCACTGGGTGGTGGGGGGAGAAGTGGGGGGGAGTAGGGGTGGGGGCAGGGCGCCCGGGCGAGAATTGGAACTGCGTCCAACCCCCGCCCTGGCCCAGGAGCCTGGGACACAGGGCTGTGTGCCAGCACTCTTCCCGGGATCCCTGGCTGGCTGGCTGTCGCCATGGTGATGGGAGCTCAGACCATCCTGCCCCCCGCTGGTTGAGGGGTGAGGGGGTCAGTTGGGGGTAAGGTTGCACTCCGGGTGAGGGAGGATCCCGCGGTGAGTGGGCACAGGC
Organism: Camelus dromedarius; assembly: GCF_036321535.1. Taxonomy (NCBI): domain Eukaryota; kingdom Metazoa; phylum Chordata; class Mammalia; order Artiodactyla; family Camelidae; genus Camelus; species Camelus dromedarius. Next base: position 27,118,570 of record NC_087460.1, read on the forward strand.
TGAGGGGTGAGGAATCGCTAGGAGTGGAATTGACCCGGCTGAGGGGTGAGGGGGTCCATCTTGGGATGTTGGGGGTCCTGCAGTGAGGCATGAGGGGTGAGCTTGTGGCGTGGGGGCCATAGGTTACTAGCGTGGTGTAGTGTCGTGGCGGGTACCTCGGTGTGAGAGGAAGTCCCATTTCGGGGGTCCTGTGGGAGACTTGGGGGCTTGGCTGTAGGTGGGGGGGGCATTCACAGGGTTTGGGAGGGAAGGCGAGCAGGGGGAGTGGGGCTAGGGGGTGTGGCCTGGCCCTGAGCTGTTCCAGGTTTTGGTTGTGTCAGGACCGGTAGGTGATGGGATGGGGGTGTTAAGGATGGAGACCCGGTGGGGCGGGTAAAGGGATGGGCCCTCCGCCCCACTGCCAGGCCCTTGCCCCCAGCCCCCAGCCCCCAGCCCCCAGCCCGGCACCAGTCCCCACTTCCCGAAGAACAGGAGTTGCAGCCCGAGCGTCCGCGCTGCGGGCGGGAGGAGGAGGGGCGCTCATGCGCGTGGACGCACAGACGCGCCGACCGGACCCGCCCGAAGCGTGTGAAAGCTGGGCGGGAGCCTAGTGCTTGCGGACCAGCTCCTGGAGGAGGAACGCGACCTGGGGTCTGGGCCGCCGCTTTCTGCCGTCGCCGTTTGCTGCCGCCTCCCCTGCCGCCGCCGAGCCGGTTAGGGGGCACTTGGTGGGTGCGCGCAGGTCGGGAGCCGGCGGGTGAAGCCTGGGCTGCGCTCGTGGGTAGCGGTGCGTAAGTGAGGCCCGGACCTCGCGACCCGTTAGGACCCTGAGGTGGGACAGAGCTGAATTAAGTGAATACCTGTAAAAAAATTGAAAAGTGAACACCACTTTCCTTTGTAGATCTGAGAATGTGATTTATGTTTTTGAAGATAGTCAGTTACAGTGTGTCAGTCTGTGGTCTACAGCTTAATGTACCAGTCATGCGTGTATGTACATATATTGATTTTCATATTCTTCTTCATTAAATGTTATTACAGAACATTGAATATAGTTCCATGTGGTATCCAGAAGCAATTTGGGGTTGTTGTTTAATATGTTTTCCTAAATTAATTGAGAATTTTTTTAGAGGAGTTTCAGGTTCACAGCAGAGTTGAGCAGAAAATACAGAGTTCACACATAACCCTCTCCACCCACATATATATACTCCGCTACCCTCAACATCCCTCATCAGTGTGGCATATTTGGTACAAACGATGAACCAACATGGACACACTATTATCAACCAAAGTCCGTAGTTTACATTAAAGTTCACTCTTGATGTTGTACATTTGACAAATGCATAATGACATGTAGCCACTATAGTATCACGTAGAAGAGTTTAATCACCGTAAAAATCCCTTGTGCTCCATCTGTTCATTCCTCCCTCCCTCTCACTAAACTCCTGGAAACCACGATCTTTTTATTGTTTCTGTAGCTGTGCCTTTTCTAGAATGTCATTTGGTTGGACTCGTACAGTTTGTAGCCTTTTCAGACTCACTTTTTTCATTTAGTAATAGGGTTTTTTAGTTTCTTCCATGTCTTTCATGGCTTGATAGCTCATTTTTTTTTTTTACTGCACATATATATTTTAAATTTACATATATATGCTGTTCATTATTTCTAAGGATGTTTAGAGCTTTAGCTTTTTAAATTTATATAGTTATCAAAGGAATAAAGCCAACCACAAAATAAGAATTAATTAAAAAAGATACACACACCTTGCTATTAGCAGCAACATTATTTATGATTGCCAAGATATGGAAGCATCGTAAGTGCACATGAGTAGTTGAATTGATAATGAAGATGCAGCATGTATATATATCTGTATCTATATGATGAATGTAATGTAAGAAATATGTATATATATGTATGTATGTATGTAATGGAATACAACTCACCCATAGAAAAGAAGGATATTTTGTCATTTGCAGCCCTTCATTCACGTTTTTTTTTTTTCACTTCAAAAGCGAGAATTTTATAACCGGCATGAACATTTCCATTATATCAAAAACATCAAAATACCTAAAAATAAACTTAAGGAAGGAGGTTCCCTATACTCCAAACACCAAAATGACACAAAGAAATGAAAAGATTTCTTGTGCTCCTGGATTGGAAGAATCAACACTATCAAAATGGCCACACTACCGAAAGCAATCCATAGATCCAATGCAACCCCCATCAAAATACTCACAACATTCCTCACAGAACTAGAACAAAGAATTCCAGAATTTATAAGGAGCCACAAAAGACCCCGAACAACCAAGGCAGTTTTTTGTAGGTCTTTTTTTTTTTTTTTCCCCTCTTTCTTCTTTTTGTTCTCTTTTCTTATGGTTTGATGACGAGAGAAGTTGTAACATCTGTTGTAAAGCTGGTTTTGTGGTGCTGAATTCTTGTAGCTTTTGTTTATCTGTGAACCTTTTGACTTCTCCATCAAGTCTGAACCAGAGCCTTGCTGGATAGAGTGTTCTTGGTTGTAAGTTTACCCCTTTTATCACATTAAATATATTATACCACTTCTTTCTGTTCTGTAGAGTTTCTGCTGAAAAATCAGCTGATAAACTTGTGGGAATTCCCTTGTATGTTATTTGTTGCTTTTCTCTTGCTGATTTTAATATTTTCTTCTTATCCTTAATTGTTGTCAATTTGATGACTATGTGCCTTGGTGTGTTCCTCTTTGTGTTGACCCTATGTGGTCCTCTCTGTGCTTCCTGGACTTGGGTGACTGTTTCCTTTCCCAAGTTGGGAAAGTTTTCAGTGATTATCTCTCCAAAAATTTTCTCAGGTCCTTTCTCTCTGTTCTCTTCCTAGGACCCCTATAATGCAAATATTAGAGCACTTCATGTTGTCCCAGAGTTCTCTTAAACTATCTTCATTTCTTTTCATTCTTTTTTCTTTTTTCTGTTCTGAAGTAGCGATTTCCACTAATCTGTCTTCCAATTCACTGATCCGTTCTTCTGCTTCATTTAGTCTATTCTTGGTTCCTTCTAGTATATTGTTCATTTCAGTGATTTTATTCTTCAACTCTGTTTGGGTATTCTTTGTCTTTTCCAACTCTACTAAAAACTTTGCTCTGTGCATCTGTACTCCTCTTGAGTTCTCTGAACATCTTGGCCATCATTACTTTAAACTGTTTCTCAGATAAATTGCCTATCTCCTCATCACTTATTTCTCCTACTGGGATTTTATCTTGTGCCTTGGCCTGGGAGATGTTCCTCTGCCACCCCATCATCTATTTTTCTGTGTGTTTGTGGGCTCCTTCCGCAGGCTTTGGGATTGTTGTTTTCTTATTTTTAGTATCTGCCCCTGGTGGGTGATGCTGGACTAGAGGCTTATGCAGGTTTCCTGGCAGGAGGAGCTGGTGCCTGCCCACTGCTGAGTGAAGCCTGGTCCTGGGCCTCTGGTGGGTAGGACTATGTCTAGAGGCCTTTGCAGCTCAGGAAGTCTGCTGATGGGTGGGCCTGTGTTCCCACCCTATATGTTGCTTGGCCTGAGGCTTCCCTCCATGCTGTTGGGTGGGGCCAGGTCTTGGTGCTAATGGTCCGATCAAGATGTCAGCCTCCAGGAAAGCTCATGTAGATGAACACTCCCATAATGTCCATCACCAGCTTTTATGTCGTCTGGGTGAGCCACAGCCATTCCCCACATCCCCAGGAGACCTTCCAAATCCAGCAGGCAGGCCTGGCCCAGGTTCTTACGAAATCACTGCCACTGCCCTTGGACCTGGCGCACGTGAGTTTTCGTGTACACTTCCTAAGTGAATGGAGTTTCCATTTTCCTGAGTCTCGTGGGGCTTCTGGAGCCAAGCTCCACTGGCCTTTGAAACCAGATGTCCTGGGGTCTCCTCGTCTTCCCAATACAAGACCTAGACTGGGGAGCTTGACGTGGGGCTTAGAGCTCTCACCCCTGTGGGAGGGCCTCTGGGACTTCACAAATCTTCAGCTTGTGGGTCACCCCCCCCAGGGTGCATGGAGACTGATTATATGGTGAGCACACCCCTCCTACCTTCCTGCTGTGGTTCCCTCTTTATGTTTCCAGTTGCAGAAGATCTTTTTTGCTAGGTTCCAGTCTTTTTTTTTGATGGTTGTTTAGCATTCCATCGTGGATTCATTGTAGTCGCGAGGAGAGGCGAGCTCGTGGTCCTACCACTCTACCATCTTGACTGGAAATCTTTTTTATCTCTTTTTATATATAGTGGTTAACATTTACAAATCTCAAACTCTCAAATTATCCTTTCTGCCCCCTTTCCCCCGGTAACCATAAGATTTGTTTACCTGTGTGCGAGTCTAGTTCTGTTTTATAGATGAGTTCAATAGTGTCTTCTTTTTCCTTTCTTTCTTTTTTTTTTCAGATTACACATATGAGTGATATCATATGATACTTTTCTAATTTAACCATCACTGGAATGAACACACTGCAGCAAATAGTTATCTAATACAGGGGTTGTCATGCTTTGTCTGTAAAGAGCCAAATAGCAAATACTTTCAGCTTTGTGGGTAATACATTTTTTTGTTAGAGCTAGTTACTCTTGAAACATTGTAGCATGAAAACAGCTATAGCTAGTATGTAAACGAATGAGCATGGCTGTGTTCCAAAAAAAGTGTTATTTATGGACACTGAAATTTGAATTTCTTGATTTTTATGTTTATAAAATATTCTTATGATTTTTTCAACCATTAAAATATGTAAAAGACACTCTTAGTTCATGCTGTACAGAAACAGGCAGTGGGCCAGATTTGGCCTGTGGACTATCATGTGGTCTATCCATAATATATGGAAAATATGTTCCTGATGAAATTGCTAGAATGCATACTATAGGAGCAATAGTCAAAGATATAATAGGAGAAAAAAAATCTGCCTGTAGGTTAAATGTACTTACCCTATCCTCAGTTGGGAAAGAAGATACTCTGACTGGAGCTATTAGTGAAGATTTATGAAAGTAGAGGCATGGACTTTGGGAAGTCTTGACAGATGGTAGTTAATCAGTTAATGAATGTGTTTGACATATGAATGAAGGGGAGAATAAATGAGTTCAGTATAAAAATAGGTGAATAGAGTGTGATGTGGAAGGACTCATGTCATAAGGAGGATGAGGACAAAGGACAGAGAAGAAGCAGCCTCTGGGAATTCCCAATTGTTCTGCTGAGCTCAGACAGGGCTTCAAATGCCAAGCAATCAGCAGGACTGTATTTGAAAGGCAAAGAGCGCTACTGAAGGCTTTAGGACTATGGATTGCATTATTTCCTGTTCTGTTACTATCAAAGGTAAGCAAAGCCAGACACCAGTTAAAATGGTCAGGACAGATTTTAATCAGTACTATACTATTGCAGTGGGGAAGAGAGCCCAGCATAAACTGAACTCAGAAACAATTGTCAGCATCCAAGAAGTGGAACATTACAAAGGGGTCCTCAGTGTAAATGCTGATGAGGCCAGCTGGGTCTGCTGGCTGGCAAGTATTGAAGGGAGTTGGAGACAGGGGCTCCATCCTTCCTGGTGATCACATTTCAAAGGCATGGCTTTCAGGTACTTAGGAAAGACACTCTTGAGTTGTAGGAGATACTAGTCTATCTGAAAGGGACAGAGGAAGGAGTCACAGTTGTCAGGCCTTTTTAGTAAATGCTAAGGCAAATGAAATTCTCTTGGCAGCCTTCAGCTTTCTCATACAGGCCCTTTCTGGTTGGGGATTGGTTAGAGTCATTCTAAGGATGTGGCCTTCAGCTATTAGAAAACATGTTAGTGTTTAAGTCTTTTAATGTGAATTGGGTAGGGGTCAGGGATGGGCAAAATCATTTTTGTTGAGAGTCTGTGGGTTTTTTTAGGCCAAGGTTGAGGCCTCATGGAGAAGAGGATTTGGAGGAGCCTGGTGAGAATTTGATCAGGGAGTGAATCTTTGTCCTCCCATGCTGGTTTGTGTATTTGGACATGCATAAACTTCCCTGGGGGTACAGTCAGTCCAGCCTGATTGAGTTTACTGAGAGATAGCCTGCTTTTGAGTGTGCACTGTTCTCTCCCTTCCTGAAACGCCCTTGTATAGTTTTTGCTCCTGAGGGAAGCCTGCTCACCCTCTAGGCAGCTGTCAAATATCTCTTCCTTTGCGAGGCCCTCCTGCATTTATTTGCATCCCCCTCCTCCCTTCCCCCCATTCAAGCATAATGAATTGCTTTTTCTACTGCATCTCTTGTTGCTAAATCGCATGACCCTTTAAATTTACTTTCTGAAACTATTATGAAATAATAAGCAGGAAAGCACCTGCAGGCAGAGGCGGCATCTCATCTGTCTTGTATCTCAAGTGCATAATAACACTTTCGAGGGAAGTAGATGATTAATAAATGTTGGTTGACTTTTGACTGATTTTCCTCCTTTGGAATGATGACCTAATTAATATTGATGTGTCAGTTTTGATAGTGCGCTAATTAATTTGGCTTTAAAAAAATTCCTACTGTATCTTCCAATGAATGCACAGGCATTGTCTTCCTGCTTCAAGAAATTAATTTAATGTCTTTAATGTTCCAGAGTAAGTATTCATATTTGTGACTGTAATAATGCTTAATCCTATACAGATTGAAGGTGGAATTGGTCCCATGCATTTTCAGTGATAGTTAATTTACTACTTTATGTTAAGAATAAAGGCAATATGAAAAGGCTACCTACTATAGAATTCCAACTCTGACATTCTGGAAAAGGCAAAACTATGGAGACAGTAAAAAGATGAGTGGTTACCAGGTGTTACAGGGAAGGTGGGATGAAGAGGTGGAGCACAGAGATTTTTAGGGCAGTGAAACTGTTCTGTGTAATATTATAATGGTGGATACACATCATTGTACATTTGGTGAAACCCGTAGAATGGACAGCACCAAGAGTGAACTCTAACGTAAGCTATGGGCTTTGGGTGGTAATAATAATGTTTCAGTGTAGGTTCACTGATTGTAACAAATGTACCACTCTGGTGTGGAAGGCTCTGTGTGGGTGTGAGTGTGTGTGTATATGTGTGTGGTAGGGGGTATATGGGAACTCTCTGTACTTTCCACTCCATTTTGCTTTGAACCTAAAACCGTTCTAAAAAGTAAACTCTATTTAAAACACATACAAACAAAAAAGGATCTCAAAATTTTGTCAGTAGGGAAATTAATAATCAAATTGTACTATATTCAAACAAGGTTATACTACACACAGTGAAAATATAAACATACATATCAACAAGAATAAATTCCAAGAACATAGTTTTGGGCAAAAGTTAAAAATTACAAACATATGTATTATGATACCATTTATATCATTTTACAATATGAAAAGCAATTCTGTAATTAGTATTAGAGTATAGACGTGTAATATTGTTGTGAAAAAGTGCCCTTGAATGAGAAATTGTAAATTCAGCAGAATGGTTACTACTGTTTTGGGGAAGTAAACAGAATAAAATCAGGGCTGGGCACCCACCTGGTTGAATTCACTTATGTATGTAATAATTTGTTTTTTAGTTGAGTGTTGAAACATGGGTGTTTATTATAATACTTTCATATTATTTTGTACTTCTGAAGTTCTCCATTAGAAAAGAGTTAATGGAAAATGATACTTTATTTGTAGCCAGAACATTTAAAAAACTAATCAGTAAACACTCAAGTAATTAATCTGGGAAATTCTGATGTTATGAATAATAATTTTTTGTCTTGTTAGATTTACATTTTCAAGGTCATGCCTTAAAAGCCTGCAGCAGAAATTGCTTTACTGGGAGTTACTGTCATTCAGGGTTTAGTGTGGGGATAAGACAGTCACCTTGGCATTCAGGAAGATGGGAACAGAGAGGAGCTAAGGTTAGTAGCACTAGAGAACTACACTGCAACTCTGAGGGCTCATTGGGGGCGGTTTGGACTTGGTGACTGAAGTTTGCCACCAGTCTTTCAGTTCATAGGCCTCGATTTGCATAAAACATACGCCCTACATTGAGTGTCAGGATTTATCCCATCTCTCATTCTCATGGAGATGCTGACATTCCGTGCGTAGCTTTCCTCTCTGATTTTTCCATTGTCTCTCGGTATTTTTTCAGTACGTTGTTCCAAGGAGCTGCTGCCAATCAAGTGCACCTGAAATGAAGCTGACTTGCTTTCCTGGGTGAGTCAGGATAAGCTAAGTCATGCTTTTGTGAGAAAAAAAAAATGAGCCCCCCTCCCTCAAATCCCAGTGGTTTAATTTGTGTGCATGCCGCCTGCCCAATACTGATTACTTGTTTGTCAAAGAGAATCAGTTTAACAGCGTCAGAAACACCAGAATGGTATTTATACCCATTGGGGCTTACAGGGCATGTGGCCAGGGTCCATTATTGGCATAATACCTGTTTCTCAGTATCTTCAGCTGCAGAATGTGTGAGGTAATTGTACTTACCTTACACTATCATTATAATGACTATAGGAAATAAATAAAAAGTTCTTTGAACAGCATCCTCTGTAAGTGTACAGTAAATGTAACCAGTGGTTTTTACTGTTTATTATTATTAATTAGGATGCCGTTCAGTTGTTTTCCATCACTGAAGAAAATTACATGTGAATAGATTCTAAAAATGAGTTTGGATAGATTTCTAGGAGAGTTTCTTTCTCTTAAAGTTAATTACAAGTCAACATAACCTATAAACAGTGTTGTGGATTTTATATTTTCAGAAGGGACAGAGTTTGAGTCAGTTTGGAGATTTACTGGTTTTCAGTTAGAAAGGATTCTCTCTCTTTCAAATTTCATGTGTTCTGTGAATTTTTGAATGGTTGTTAATTATTCATGTAACAAGTATTAATTGAGCACCTAGTAAATTTTAGGCTCTAGGGACTAAATGGTGAACAACACACACTCCCTACTGTTGTTGAACTTTCATGCCTGGAGTGGAGACAGAAAATCTATCTTCATTTATATGTCATAAATGGTATCTGGGTACAAGATGCTAATGGAACCCACAGGAAGGTCACCTTACTCAGTCTCAGGGTTTTGGGTTCAGTGGTGCCTACGTCAAGCCCTGAGGAATAAGTGCAGTTATCTACAGGGAGGACACAGGGATCAGCAGAGCATGGCTATACAGAAAGCATGTTTACTGGATAGGTCGCCCCGCTCTTACAAGCTCCGTGTGTTTGAGTTGTCTTCGGGTGTGCTCTTTGTACAAACACATTTAGTAACAGACTCACTTCTCATAAATACAGAGCTTACCTACTATGTGAGACGTATTTTTAGGGTTTAGGTCAGTTTTCTAAGGGTAATTGAACACATTTGGAATGATTTTTGAATGGAATCAACTTTTGACATACGGTTTTTAAAATATTGACATCTTATATCCATCGAATACATTACTTTTCATTATTATTTACTCAAGGAGTTGACTGCTTGCATTGAATGTCCCCCATTTTTACTTTTGATGAATAAAGTGAAATAGGTAGTATTAATAAGCAATAAATTAAATAGACTAAAATCAATAAGGGAGTAAATTTACTAGTACAGTGTGAAATAATGACTCTCCTTACATATCTAAACATAAGAAATGGTGAGCCCTGTGTTCTAAACATTTGTTGCAATTCATGTTTAAATTTTTTTGTTGTTCATTTTTGGTTTAGAGATGCTCTCAAGTAATTTTCCACCAGTGCTAATGAGTGTACTGTTAGCAACTTCCAGATCTATCAGAGTTAAGTAACAGGCTTTTAGGAATAACTTTAATACTTTTTTCTTACTTGCTTAATATTTGATGAAAAAAAAGTGAGTTGAATTAAAATATAAATATTACTGACCTTAGGTGGATGAAACTGATGACCCATTAATGTTTAAAGTATGGGTTGATGGTCAGGAAATCTTACTTTATTAACACAGTATATATTGATATTGCTTTGGTGTGGGAGGTACCTGGATTGGCAGCATAGTATTTGTATTGTGAGGTCAATTGATGAAATAGAATGTAATACAACTTAAAATATTGAGCCGCCTCTAAATTTCAAAAAACTTTTACGACTTTAACATCATAGTAGCTGTATATTTATTTGCTGTCTACTGAGAAAATGAAACATGACTAAAAATACTATTATGAATTCAGAAACACTATTATATATTTAAATAAAATGTTTTATTCGATGAGTCAAATTTAAACAAAATATATGCAATTGCTTATGCATACACAGACATATATATGGATAGACAGACATTTTCAGTGTGTAAATCATTCAGTATCAGACAGTGCTTCTGGAATATATGGTGGTTTCACTTATTCTTTCTTATAATCTATAATCCCAGGCTCACAGGTTGGCAACTTCTGAATTATAAGTTGAAGATTTCAAGAAGAGTTGATTAACCTGGGGCACAAAGTCTTTGTGAGAAGAGTTAGTGAAATAGTATTAGAGTATAGATTTTTTTTTTTTTTTTTTTGGACAAAGAAATGACTTAAGTAAAATTTTCTTTTAGAAATTATATTTACAATGTTTGAAACAAAAATGGAGGGGGAAAGCCAGAAGAACGGAGGGAGGATTACTTCCTATAAGTACTACTTCGTATAAGTATAATGTGATGAAAAATGTGATCTGTCTTAGTGCGAGAGGGATGGGGTCCAGAAAATTTGGAGACCAAATCATAGGAGCAGACCTTGGTGATACATTTCACATTGCCAGCAAAATTCACATAAAGTTTAGATTAAATTCCTTAAATCAGAGAAACATAAGATATGTTTTAGATAAGGTAAAGAGACATTGAGGTATGGGTTATCTGCATTTTAATTATTGACAGTGCAATAATCTATAATATATAATTAATATCATGTAGGGTTTGATGGTACTATAACTTCTGGAATAGTTCATGCATTGTAATGTAACATTTTAATATTCTTTACTGCCTCAGATTTCCATGAAAGTTGCCTAAGATAAATGTTTACTTGAGATCTTTTAGTAAATGTGATAACTTTCCGTGAAAAGGAAAAAAAAATCAATGCCATGAAATTCATAGTTTTGTTACGTTTAAAGTCACTTCTTTAAATTCACTCATTTAATAAAAGCTTTATTGAGTGCCTACTATGTGCTAAGCAATGTCCCAAATTGTGGTGATAGAGCAGTGGTTGAGACAGAGTTCATCTGGTGGAGAATGACAGAAAAGAATTTAGTTAACAGTTAGTGATCATACTGTGGAGGATAAGGTGGTGGTACATGGCAGGATGACTCCATTAGATTGGTTTGGTCATAGAAGGCCTCTCTGACTATTGAATAGACAGAAGGAAGCAGCCATTGGATGTATGGAGGAAGGAACATTGTAGATAGAAGAGATGGTGCAACGACTCTAAACTGAGAATGAGAATGGATTGTTCCCAGATAAGAAAGAGTCTGGTTGGAATCTAGCAGGTGAAGTGGGCAAGTGACATGAGATGACGACAGAGAGATCGACAAGGGCCAAATCATTAAGGGCTTTGCAGGCCAGTATAAAAGATTTGGGTCTTATTTTAAGTTCAATAGAGAGCTATTGGGCAGTTGTAAGCAAGTGTGTTACACAGTGTATGTTTCCAGTTTTTGTACTGGGAGAGAGGGTTGGAGAAGATGAGAAATGACAGAGCTTGAACTGGGTGGTAGTCAAGGCAGTAGAAGGAATCGGGTTCAGAATCGTTACTGCATTGGATATGAGAGGTAAGGGAAAAAGGAATCAAAGATTTTTGGATTTGAGTGTATTGTTGAGATGAGGAAGATGGTTGAAAGGCATAGAGAAAGGAAAACATTAATATTAAGTGTACTCTTTTGATTGTGCTGGGTTTATGATGTCAAGTGGAGATGTCAAATAAGCAGCTTAGTCTCAAGCACTAAGGAGAGGTCAAGTCTGATGATGGAGATTTGAGAATCACTGGGTTATATTATGGCATTAAAAACCAAAGGCTTGGGTGAGAACTCCCTGGAGGAATTTGTGGTTATAGAAGAGAGAGAGGCTTAGGTCAAGCACTTACAACATTTAAAGGTAGGTCAGAAAAGAATGGCTCAGCAAGGGAGACAGTTTTTTTTTTTTTTTTTTTTTTTTGGCTTCTAAGAATATAAAAATCTTTCTTAGAATCTTTATTCTCTGAATAAACTAGAAGACTATTCTGTGAGTTTAATAATGCACAAAGCCATTGGGTACTAAAATGTAAATACCGTGTACGGTTGAATTTTAATGGTAACTATTTTGTTACTGCAAAAGTTGAAAAGTGCATGATGAACACAAAATCACACTTTTGGAAATTATTTAACAGATGAACATATTTGGGAAAAGTAAGGAATGTAAAAGGAGCAAAACAGTTGTGAAAAAACACAAACGGTAAAAGTCAAGATATTATAGTCCTATTCCTTATGTGGGAGAAGAAAGAAAAATGAAACTAATAGAAAACTCCATCCCAGAAATACCTGAGAGGAGGAAGGAGGCTGACGTGCAAAGAAAAGGAGGGAAACATAAGAGAAGGTAAAGCTATGAAGCTGGTCCATAGATTTAAATAATTAGAGGGAGGGCTGGCGGTAATCTTTGTGCGTTACCCCAACAAACTGCAGGAACAGGTAAGGCATTAAACATGGTGTGTTTTAACACCAGGTGATGACTTCTGTGAAAGTTAAAATCACCACCTGCCATTTCTATAACAGTCTACCTACAGAAAAGTAAGGTAAAGGTGGGTATTAGGTTTCAAGACTTCTAAAACCCAGTAAGACTAGGTATTTTAAACAATTTAAAAGCGTTTTTAGTAGAATCCCATCAATTGGGAGCATAAGGTACTGGTTTCATTCAGTTAAGTTTGAAGACGTGTAGCCTCCACCTGAAATGTCAACAATAAGTTCAGTTTTGAAGTTTCTTTTATTTTTTAATATGTAATGACTTTAAATTTAAAGTTAAAATAATTTTAATTAAAGTATAGTCAGATTACAATGCTGTGTTAGTTTCTGCTGTACAGCACAGTGAGTTTCTTAGTTTAAAAGTATTCTGGAACTCCTATTGAGAATTTCACTGTGAGAGAGTATTCATAATACCTTGGAAGCCCTCAAGTATTAACTTTGAAGTTGGCTTCCTTTAAAAGGCCAGAAAAGAAACCATTTTTCTTTACAGGTTTTAACACAAGTAACAGCGCTACTTCTGACGCATTTGAGTCCTCTGCTCCTTCAGAAGAAAGGCGGCCCTTCCCTTAACCAATCAGACGAGTCCTTGCGGTCACCTGACAGCGGACACGCGTTCTCATGGGGGGGGGGGCTCTGCCGCCTTCTGGCCTCCGGCGCGGTGCTCGCCTCAGATGTGGAAAGACCGAGAAGGCGCGTCCCGACCTGGGGAGCGTGCAGATTCTGACAGGACTGTCGCCGGCGTTGGAGGTGTTGCCGCAGTCGTGGATATGTGGATACGCATTTCCCTCATGTTAAAGGTAAGGGCGGTGCCAGAGGCGAGGGCGGTACCGGGGGCAGAGGCGAGGAGCGGTGTTCTGGTCTCTACAGATGTGGTGAGCGGAAGCGCCGTGGGGCTGCTGTGGCTCCGGCTTCCATTCTCCTACCCCGTGTTCGTGTTCCCTCCCCCGTCTTCGGTCCTCCTCCCCCGTCTTCGGGTCCCCTCCCCAGTCTTTGGTCCTCCCGCATCTTCAGGTCCCCCCCAACCCCTGTCTTGGGACCTCCCCTCCAGTCTTCGGGTCCCAGAGGGCGTGGCCTTCCTGACCCGGGCCTGGCCGGCTTCGTTCCGCTGGCCCCCCAGGCCTGCGTTAGCCTCAGAGGAGGTGCCGCCGGAGCGCTCGGGGTGAGCGGGGCCAGCTTTCTGTTCGGAGGACGGAGGACGGTTTGGTAAGAGCACTGCGAGCTCGTTTTGTGTCATGTGTGCGACTCTGACGGACTGGTCAGTACGGATATGAGGGCCTTGGAGACACTTCTCGTGGGCAAAATGGGCAACATTTAAACTAGTGTTCCCTTAGAGTTCTGATTTTGGTTGTCTGGATCTACATAGGTTTTGCTCTCAGCTCGGAGTTCGTCGTAAATTTTGACTTTTTATTTTTTATTTTTTTCCTTTTCTATTTCCTCCTCTTTGTTCTGCTGGTGGAATTGAGTTATCGTTGACTAGATAGTTTTTGCCCGCTTGTGGCTTTCAGCAGGTGACCTGCTTGTGTGTCACTAATAAGAATCAAGGTGGTGGAGGGAGCAGTTAAGCACCCAGAGCCCCTGCGCCGCTCCTGAAGGGTCCTTGCTGCCCTGTTAGTGTGTAAATTCTAGAGCTGCATATTTCAGCCTAAGGCCAACTTTGCTTTCAGCCTCTGGCAACATCTGTTTCTGCTTTCAGGACAGCACATCTTTGTCTCAGTAATGGAAACCGTTACTGCAGTCCAAATATTCAGTACCACAGGCTGATGATTTTTTTCTTCAGATTTCCTTTGTTGTTTAAGTGGCAAAATTCGGTTGAAGCATCCAAAATAGTTATGCCCAGAGGATGTTTTCTTGAGAAGAGTGGACGTGGTGTAGATAACTTTAAATGGTGTAATATGATCTTAAGGACTTTTTTTTTTTTTTTTTACTATCTCCAACAGACTGAAATTTTCCTACTTTTACAGTTCCATATTTATTACTTATCTTTAAGCTTAGATATGATTTGAAAATTGCATTTTAACCCTCCTTCTCCTCCTATTATGTTTTCACTGCAGTAGCTCCTTATTGCCTGAAGTATACAGTCCTTGGTCTGACACCTGTCTTGTCTGAGGGCCTGTCTCTCACTCTCTTTCTGAGTTTATGCTATAAGCCTCAAAGAGGAAACTCTCTGCTGTACTTGATGTTCCCATATCTCTGCCCCTTTGGGTACCATTCCCTTAATTAGGGGGACCATTCCCTCTTAGAGGGCCAGGGAGGCCCAGGCCACTTCCAGTTATGAGGTTTCTGCTATATTAAAAATAAAAATCTCCAAACTAGTTTCTAAAAGTTTTGATATGTCTTAAATACTTACACTTAGCCCCTTAACATCATTAATATTGTTAACCTCAAACCCAATGTACATACAGATTTACTTGGAGACAGCATCTCTGAGTATGTAACTGTGAGGCCCAGGCCAGAGGGTCCTACTGGCTTCTCGCATGCCTCACCCTACAGGAATCCCACATCTGCTGGGGAACTACCACCTGTCCTCACGGCCCAAAACAGGGAACTCTGTTCCAGTTAGGCTGGCTGAAGTGATCTGTTCTCCCAGTTCTTACAGCACTTTGATTACAGTTCAGCTGGCGTTTCCAAAATACTGACTCACAGCATTTTGTGGATGTATTTTACCTTTCTTGATAACAAGCCCCCTTGGGATGGGGATTGTGCTCTATTAATATTCAGCACATGCTTTACACATAGTATATTCAGGGAACCAGGATGAATTAACAGATCTGTTTATCATAACATGGCATGAGCTTTCACCTGAATTCAGTAGTAAAAATATAAGCGCTGGTATTTTGAGTCATCTTCTGATGGTTTAGTGAAATCCATATGGTTTTACAGGTTTGTATGTGTGTGCGCTTGTGTTAGGTCATTGAAATAGGAATATTTATGGAATAACTTAAAATATATTTTTAAAGCTTATGCTCCTTTGATTTTAAAGGTTGTGTTAACTCCTCCACATCCTTGTTTATTGAGTACCCTGCTTGGTGCTGGGAGTTCAGTTGTGAGCCTGTGTCAGATAACTTACAAAAGGCAGCAAGAAAAAGACACTCAACAATCACATTGTGTAATGAGGGCCATGAAGGAGAATGTGTTTTGTTATTTGTGGAAGCAGATGGCATATGATTAATTTGTAAGTAGTTAAAGAGTTTTAGCATATTGGAAAGAAATTAATTCAATAAAGGCATCTCAGCCGGGATTTGACAGGCCGAGGTGAAGAGGATGTTGTGAAGAGGCAGAGAGCTGGTTGAGAGGAGGAGGTGGAAGAGCCGGTTGTTGCTAAATCTCATGCATCCACTGGCAAACTTTCAATCTTATTGATTGGAAAAATTATTGATAAGATAATGGTATGTATGTCAACTGTCAGAAACTTCTTTGGTCTTGTTTTTAAGAGAAAGAAAATGAAACCCCCATATTTGCTGGTGCCTTGAGGTTAGCATATTTAGGCAGAAGAGACCGTTGGAGTTGAAAGGCCTGTAGCGGGAACCAGGATGACTCTTCATGCTGTGACTGCCCTTCATCTAACTAGGAAGTCGGATTTCTGGGAAGGTTCTGGCGCAGTTAGTCTTTAAGAGCTTAGGCAACCATCGGCATTGGAAAGTGTTGTAGGAACACTGTAGGAGTGGTGGTGATGTTTACTGAGATGACTCCAAGGAAACAGGTGGTTGTGCTCAGAGTGTCTGAAACTCTTGCAGTGGTCAGGTAATAGTGAAATAAGCACAGCGTTTGGTGTTACTCATCGTTTTGTTTTTCTTTACTTATCATTTCAGAACTCACGTATTACGGCTCTCAAAGATACAAAATATGATATTCTTTTAATACATTTGTTTTTAAGAAGGAACATCTGAAATTGGCAATATCTGAATTTTGAAGGAAATTTATTGGCCTCAGTTTTGATACCTCTTGGGCAGTATTGCCATCTAATGACTGTTACATCAAATTGTAGATAAAAGTTCCCAAAGAACCCTATAAAATTAAGACATCAGTCCAGAAGATTTTACCTATTTCATTGTCAAAACAGTGTCACACCGTGATATGTAGAAAACTTAAGCCTCTAAAACAAAATAGTCTGTTTTAACAAATAAATGTATGATAGTACATTCATTTATGTGTTTTCTTTTTTACTTGAAGTATTGTTGATTTGCAGTGTCATATGGCATAGTGATTCAATTATAAATATGCATTCTTTTTCATTATAGGGAATTATAAGATACTGAATGTAGTTCCCTGGGCTGTATATAGTAGGACCTTGCTGTTTATCTATTTTATGTATAGTAGTGTGTATCTACAAATCGTGAACTCCTAATTTATCCCTCCCCACCTTTCCCCTTTGGGAACCTTAAGTTCGTTCTCTTTGTGAGTCTATTTCTGTTTTGTAAATAAGTTCATTTGTATCAGTTTTTCTGGATTCCACATATAAGTGATATCATATAGTATTTTGCTTACTTTGTCTGGCTTACTTCACTTAGTATGACAGTTTCCAGGTTCATCTGTGTTCCTGCAAATGGCATTATTTTTTTCTTTTTTTATTGCTGAGTAGGATTCCATTGTATAAATACACCACAGTTTCCTTATCCAGTCATCTGTCAGTGGACATTTAGGTTGTTTCCATGTCTTGGCTATCGTAAATAGTGCTGCTGTGAACATTGGGGTACATGTATCTTTTCAGATGAGAGTTTTTTCCAGACATATGCTCAGGAGTGGGATTGCTAGATCGTATGGTAACTCTATTTTTATTTTTTTAAGTAATCTCCACACTGTTTTCCATAGTGGCTACACCAAACTGTATTCCCACCTACAGCATAAGGGGGTTCCCTTTTCTCCACACTCTCTTCAGCATTTCTCCTTTGTGAACTTTTTAATCATGGTCATTCTGAATGGTGTGAGGTGATTCATTTGTGTGTTTTCTGTTAGTGGCTTAAGTAGTAACTCTTAGAATGAAGCTGAAAAATACATAATATCAAATATAAACTCTAATTTTTTTTGACCAGTCTCTTAATTTTTGAGGGACGGGATTGAAATAGATGTTGTCTATGGACATTTCCAAATCTGTGATGTTGGTTAGAGTTGCCAGGAGCACTTACGTGTGAAGAGTCACCCTGAGCCTGAAGTGATGCCTCGTTTTGCCTCCAATGCAGCACTTTGTCCTACGGCAATAGCAGCTTGCACGTGGATGCCGCCTTTCAGCAGACCCTCTGGAGCCTGGCCCCCATCAGCTCAGGAAGTGAAGCAGCCCAAGGTAAAGACACCACAGCAGTGAGGAGGCTGTTCCCTTGATGCAGAGTTGACAGTCATCCCTAATGATGATAGGGATGATGATAACGAGCAAATGCATTAGAGCTCTTTGTGTCAAAGTAGCCTGTAACGCAGATGCGTGACATTAAAGACTCTCATGTAAATTGTTACTTAAAAGTGAAGTTTGTGTTAAGATCTGTCCTTCCTTATTTTTACATTTCTGTTTATTTGTGTGTATTTTACACGTGAGCTTTCTAGGGGTTATTTTCTCCAATGTTCTGGCCTCAGGATATTGCTCATTTAGGCTAATGTCGAGATGTCTCATCCTCCGGGGTGCGGGACTTAGACCCGGAGCACAGTAGTGCCTGCGCTTCAGGGTTTCCAGGGAAATAGCTCTGTTCTGATCATTCTCACTTAGATGGTCCAGAATTGAGCCTATCCAGGCTTGTCTGTTCAGTGGAGGGTCTTTTGAGGCTACAGTCATGGATTCTAGACTTGGGAGCCCAGGGCTCAGAGATAGAAGGCAGGTGGCAGCACCTGTGTCTGCGATTTTTCCCAGTTACCTAAGCCTCACTAGGCTTCTGGATCTTTGACTATGAAAATAGAAGGCTGAACCAGGTGATCTGTCCATCTGTCAGCATCTGACCATGACTGTTCCAATGTGACTGGTTTCGATCTTTCCAGGGTATCTCATCGGCAGTGACGTCCTCAGGTTGCTTCATGGACACATGGACGAGTGCCTCACTGTCCCCTCAGGAGAACATGGCGAAGAGCAGCGGAGGTTGGTACCTGAGCCCAGAGCCTGGAGCCTCGCACCTTCTTGCCTTGACACAGTTCCTTAAGTTCAGGATGTGTCTCGTCAGGCCATTTGCATAATAGAAAGTGGGCCACTAACGTTATCTGTCCACTAAAGTGATCCATTTGCTGGCCTCCTCTGAAGTTTTTACTCATGTTATGTTTTGATTCCCTGTCAATAGAATTGATAAAAATTTTTGTCCAATTAAAACATGGTAAGAAGCATTGAATGAAGTAAACTAAGTGGGAGGAGTGAAACATTCAGCTACTTAAAACCTCATTAAATGTTCATTAGTTTCAATTAGTCTTCTTTCTGGAATGTTCAGTCTCATACTCAGTTTCAAAATCAGAGTTCTCAAATGGCCCAGAGGTTCAGGTCCTTTTTATGTTGTCTTCTATTTACTGACATAGAAGATAAAATTGACCACTGTCCCTAGTAGTTTATGTGATTTTAATTCCTCTCTCATGTTAATCTCATTTGGCATTGGACCAAGACTGCAGGGGTCTGGATCATGGGGGAAAGTGCACAAAGTGACTGAAAAAGAAGAGATTTTTTCCCCCAGACTTAAAAGACATTCTTATGGAGCAAATGGATGCCCATAGGGGGAAAAAAGAACAAAAAGAAAAGATCAAAAGAACCGCAGCCTAAGCCTCACACTTTATACAAACCCTAATTCAGATGGGTCATTTGTGTAAATGTAAAACACAAAACTATTGAACATTTAGAAAAACTCTTGGAGATCACAGTTTTAAAACTTGACATAAAAAACATGTCCATGAAAGGAAAATATTGATAAACTGGATCTCACCAAAATGAGAAAGTTTTGTTCTGTAAAAGCCCCTGTGAAGAGGATGAAGTGTGAGGCCCAGTGGAGAGGGAGGCAGTGGGTCCTCTGGAAGTAAGCGGTACATGCACAAGCTTTGGTTTCCTTAAAGCAACCTTAAGGGATTGGTACAGAGACCAGTTCAGGTTTAAGTATGTACATTACTTAGCATCACGTCTGGCATATTAACAGCCTGTTGTAATGAGAGCTTTGGAACTTGGGTGTGTGTGATGCACATCCAGAGAAGTTTCTCTTTGTGTGTGTGAGACTGTTCTGTTGATATTTATATTTTTATGTCTCACCATTTAGCAGATTGTTATATTAAAACATTAAAATTAATGGGTTCTTACATTTCTTCTAAATGTTTTAAATATCTGGAATAGAATTTAGAACTTCAAATATATGCATGTGTTGAAATATAATATATTAAACTACACCTGAACTCATAGCTGAGTGCTTCTGTGGACTGAAATTAGATGGGTAAGGTGAATGTGTTCACTGGAGGGAGGGGAGAGGGAGAGAAAGAGAGTGAGGGAGGGGGGAGGCAGGGAGGGAGAGGAGAGGGGAGGGAGAGAAGGCCAGGGGGAGGGAGAGGGAATGAAAGGGATTAGAGGGAATAAAAGAGGAGAGGATGTGTTTAAATCAAATGTGTATTCAGATCACTGTTGTTATTATTTTGCTATTTTTATTTCCAGTTATATTCTCTCCTACCAAAAAGTATAGCTTTTACTGTTTATCCAAAGACTTCCCATTTGTTCCTCTCTTTAATTGGCTTGAATAAATAGAGTCCAAGAATGAAAAGTTAACATTTTGTTTTGTTTTGTTTTGTTTTGTTTTGTTTTAACAGAAGTGTTCACTACGAAGTTGGTGCTGTATCTGTTCACGCACGTTCCCTGTGGAGGCTGGAGACACTGAGGGTTGCGTAAGTAGAGCTTGGTGCATCCCATGCTCTGAGGGTGCAAAGTGCTTCCACTGCTCTTGTGCTTTTGTGTAAAATGGCCACGCTGATGGCCAGCTTAAAGACTTAAACATGTAGACAAGACACTATAAACCTTTTAGAAGAAAACATAGGCAAAACATTACCTGACATACACCTCAGCCATGTTTTCCTAGGGCAGTCTACCCACACATTAGAAATAAAAGCACAAATAAATGCACAAATGGGACCTAACTGAACTTACGAGCTTTTGCACAGCAAAGGAAACAAGCAAAGTAAAACGACACCCTATGGAATGGGAGAAAATACCTGTAAATGATTTGACTGACAAAGGCTTAATTTACAGAAAATACAAACAGCTCATAAAATTTAATAACAAAAAAAAACCCAATCCAAAAATAGGCAGAAAACCTAAACAAGCATTTCTCCAATGAAGACTATAAATGGCCAATAGACACATGAAAAAATGTTTAATATCACTAATTATCAGAGAAATGCAAATCAAAAGTACAATGAGGTATCAGCTCACACCAGTCAGAATGGCCATCACTCAAAAGTTCATGAATGATAAATGCTGGAGAGGGTGTGGAGAAAAGGGAACTCTCCTACACTGTTGGGGGTATGTAGTTTGGTGTAGCCATTATGGAAAATAGTATGGAAATTCATCAGAAAACTAAAAATAGACTTACCCTATGATCCAGCAATCCCACTTCTGGATATGTATCCGTAGGAAACTCCAGTGCGAAAAGATACCTGCATCCCAGTATTCATAGCACCACTATATACAACAGTCAAGACATGGAAGCAAACTATAGAAGCAACAGATGACTGGATAAAGAAGATGTGGTGTATTTCTACAATGGAATACTACTCTGCCATAAAAGGGATAAAATAATGCCATTTGCAGCAACATGGATGGACATAGAGATCGTCATTCTAAGTGAAGTGAGCCATAAAGAGAAAGAAAAATACTGTATGATACTACTGATATGTGCAATGTTAAAAAAAAAGACACTAGGAATTCATCTACAAAACAGAAAGAGACTTGCAGACTTAGTAAATAATTGTATGGTTGTATGGTCACCAGGGAAAGGAGGTGGGAAGGGATAAATTTGGGAGTTTTTATATATGGTGGCTAACATTTACACATGTTAACCACTATATATAAAAATAGATTAAAAAAATGCTTCTTATGTATAGCACAGAAACATATGTTCAGTATCTGATAGTAACCTGTAATGGAAAAGCTGCTACAACCACCAACTGAGGAAGGAAGAAAAGAAAGGAGAGGTAGTTATCCCGGGCTAGAGCCCAGTCCTGGGAAAGTCCTTGACTGCTGCTGATGCTGCCCCCTCAATGCACTGCGCCCTCCTCCCAGGAGCAGGCTGACATGAAGACATGCATCCTGTGAACCTGGGGCAGCAGAGGCCGCCCCCAGGACAGGCCCTAGGACACATGGGAGCTAGTCCACCTGCTGAGGGAGGGCAGCACCCCTCCCTGTAGCCGCCCTCTGACTGCACGGTGCCTACCTCCCCGTGGCCTCTGTAACATTGCTTTTGGTTTTGTTTTTCCATAGGAAGAGCTAAGCATCTCCCTTCTGGCTGTGGCTTCACACTTAGAACAGCAGTGCCTACCCCAAGATTATGCACAGAGTTAGTATAGTTACTAAAAGGGCTTCATTTTGTGCATCTCATCTTTAATCCATCTGGATTTTCCTCTCAAAATGCAAAAATGCAAATTCATGTAGAAAACAATTCACCAGTCCCTGCTTCAGATATGCAGGCAGACACAAAAAGCCACCTTTTGTATGAATTCTTTGATAGGGAATCTCCAGGATGGGTGGAGAGAGAGAGAAAGAGAATGGGGATTAGGCCTTGTCTTGGGCTGGGGGAGGGAGGACATGGGTTGTGCTTTGGATACAAGCTTTTACGTTGAGGAAGGAAGTAGTCTGAAACCAGCCAGTGGTGTTGGTCTCACAGCATTGTAAATGCATTTAATGCTCTTGAATTGCACAATTTAAAATGGAAAAAGGCTGAACTTCATAATTGTAAACTTAAACCATAAAAATAGAATATACTGTAATAGAAAATAAGAAATCTGACTCCATATTAGATATGCTCTTTTGGCTTAAAACACTGCCTTGTTTTCTAGGCTTAGTCTTGCTAGCTCTGCACCTTTTGTAAAACAGTGTTGCCTTTAGCCTGAAATAGACAGGAGAGCCTATTCTCAAGGCTCTGACCTTTAAGGATATTAACCCTTTTGCACCAACATAAAGACAACCATTTGCAGAATAGAAAATAACACTTATTTTGTTAGAGGTTTTACAGGGCCAGCATGACCTGACCAACGTGGACAGCTGCAGACCAAGTTAATGGCAGACTGACGTCCTGGAGAACCATCTTCCCCAAGTCAGACTTCAGGCTCCTTTTCTAGTAAAAGGGGGAGGGGATGTGGTTGGTGCAAACTTCTTGGTGTAGGACTTTTCATGTTCTTGGAATCCTTTGCAGCTGTCCACATGGGTCAGGTCACGGTGCCCCTGTAAAACCTCCAACAAAACAAAGGTTATTTTCTATTTTGCAACTTGTTATCTTTATAGGAGTGCAAAAGTGTTAATATCCTTAAAGGTCAGAGCCTTGAGAATAGGCTCTCCTGTGTATTTCAGGCTAAAGGCAACATTGTTTTACACAAGGTGCAGACCTGGCAAGACTGAGCCTAGAAAACAGGACAGAGTGTTAAAATAAAAGGAACAGATCTAATACGGAGTCAGATATTTTCTACTACGTAGTGCCTTGGTAAGAGGTAAGAGGATATTTCTGAGTGGGGCTTCCTCTGCCTCAGGCTGGGGTTCACGCAGGAGCCCTGCCAGGTTCACCATAACTGTGGACCTGATCTCCTATTATAATTACCTATCAAAGTCCCTTCAATTGCCTGTAAACTATATGGGGGGAGGGGGAGGCGACGTCTCATTGGCGGGTGAAGGTCAGTCTCTCCGTAGGCAAAGACCAGGGTTGTGGAGGGTTCCAAGGTGGCCTGGCCAGTGCAGTTGCCTGCTTTGCTCTCTAGCCTTGGCTTGGACACTTTCGAAGCTCCCATCCCTCTTCCCTCTGCCCTGGCGTGAATAAACAGGGTCCCTGAACCCACCAGGATTGAGCCCAGGCCATGCACATAGCCCACCTGCCTGCTATCTGTCCCCAGGCTCAGCTGCACACTCCGCACCACCCTCACCCCTGCAGGTCCACGTGCCAAATGTCTCCGCCCTAGGGGTCTTGATCATCAGGGCCATCAACAAACCATGGCCCAACTGCCAGTGGTGGGCAGCCTAGGACTACCATGACCCGCTGGCTCAGAGGAGGCACAGAGCACAGAGCAGGGGTCAGGGTGCAGGGGCAGGTATTGGAACCGCCTCCAGCCTCACCCGCCACGCCCTGTAGCCTCCAACACTAGCTGTGCAGCAGCACACTAGGCTGGATCCCCGCTGGTGGCAGTCCCCATGGGGACCAGAGCCCAGACCTCCACGCCCCACACGCAAGGTGATGGGTGAAGGGGTCACCTGGGGTAGGGATGCACTGGGAGGGGGGATCCCACGGTGAGGGGGGACACGCTGAGGGGTGAGGGGCCGCTCAGAGAGGAACTGACCCATCGGAGGGGTGAGGGGGACCATCTTGGGATGTTGGGGGTCCTGCAGTGAGGCATGAGGGCTGAGCTTGTGGCGTGGGGGCCATAGGTTACTAGCGTGGTGGAGTGTCGGGGCGGGGACCTCGGTGTGAGAGGAAGTCCCATTTCATGGGTCCGGTGGGAGACTTGGGGGCTTGGCTGTAGGTGGGGGGGGGCAGTCACAGGGTTTGGGAGGGAAGGCGAGCAGGGGGAGTGGGGCTAGGGGGTGTGGCCTGGCCCTGAGCTGGTCATGGTTTTGGTTGGGTGCCAGGACCGGTAGGTGATGGGATGGGGGTGTTAAGGATGGAGACCCGGTGGGGCGGGTAAAGGGATGGGCCCCCCGCCCCACTGCCAGGCCCTTGCCCCCAGCCCCCAGCCTGGCACCAGTCCCCACCTCCCAAGCAACAGGAGTTCCAGCCTGAGCGTCCGCGCTGCGGGCGGGAGGAGGAGGGGCGCGCATGTGCGTGGACGCACAGATGCGCCGACCGGACCCGCCCGGAGCGTGTGAAAGCCGGGCGGGAGCCGAGTGCTCCCGGACCAGGTTCTGGAGGAGGAACGTGGCCTGGGATCTGGGCCGCCGCGTGCTGCCGCCTCCGCTGCCGCCGCCGAGCCGGTGAGGGGGCGCTTGGTGGGGGCGCGCAGGTCGGGAGCCGGCGGGTGAAGCCTGGGCTGCGCTCGCGGGCAGCGGTGCGTAGGTGAGGCCGGGGCCTCGCGACCCGTTTGGACCCTGAGGTGGGTCGGGGGCCGCCGCGTGGTTCGTGGTGCCCACTTTTCCTTCCCGCTCATTAGTACTACGGGCGCCTCTTCGTTGCCGCTTGTACCCAGGGGATAGCGGATGCCGCCACCCCAGGAGGTGGGAGGGCACTGGATGGCAAGGGAGCACGTACGACTGGTCTTCAGACCATGGCCTGTTCCCAGGAGGCGGGTGTGGTGCTGTCAGGGTGCGGGGGCGGTGGCGACGGCGAGAAGGTCTACCCTTGGGAGCCTGTGAATTTGCTCCCGTCTCTCATGAGTCCTGTCCTGGGGGCAGCTTTTGTTGTCCAGATTTGCAGGGCCTCTGTTGCAGGTCATTTCTGCCCCTGGGAGATGAGGAGGTGCTGTCGGGGGGCGGCGGCAGCGACGGTGGGAAATGGGAGCAAATCCCCGCGCTAGCATGTGGCAGCCCCAATCCCGCCACCGCCGCTGCCCCCTGCAGCACAAGCACAGGTCCTGCCTTCCAGGAGCAGGCTGACCTGAAACTTGAGTCCTGCGAACCTGGGGCAGCAGAGGTCAAGGCTAGGACACGCCGGTGGGCAGTTTGAAGCAATCCACAGGCTCGCAGAGACGGACCCCTACACCTGCCGCTGCTGCCGCTGACTGACCACACCGCGCCCTCCTCCCAGGGGCAGGCTGACCTCGGGAAGTGCCTTGGGCAGCAGACGCAGTCCTCAGGCCATGTCGCGGGGGGAGATAAGAGCAAATTGATCAGCTCGCCGGGGGCAGCGCCCCTCTCGCTGCTGCCCCAGGTTCGCTGGACACTTGTTTCCAAGTCAGTGGGTTCCAGGGAGGCAGGCGTGGTGCTGTTAGGGGGAGGCAGCGGGGAGGGGTTGCTGCACTCCGATGGGAGGGGGAGGGACTTGCTCCCATTTCCCCAGGGGCCTGTCCTGGGGCGGCCTTTGCTGCCCGAAATTCACATAGGAAGCCTGTCTTCGTGTCAGCCTGCTCCTGGGAGGAGGGCGCAGTGCGGTCAGTGGACAGCCTCAGTGGCTGGCAAGGACTTTCCCAGGACTGGGCTCTAGTCCAGTATAACTGACTCACCTTTTTTCTCTTGCTTCCTCAGTTGGTGGCTGTAGCGACTTCTCCATTTTAGGTTATCACCAGGTATTGAACGTAGGCTTGTGTGCTATACAGAAGAAACTTTAAAAAAAAATCCGTTTTTATACAGTAGCTGACATCTGTAAATCTCAATCTCCCAAATTTATCCCTTCCCACCCCCTTTCCCTTGTAACCGTAAGATTGTTTCCCAAGTCTGAATCTTACTCTCAAAAGAGGAGTTCACAGTGTCTTCTTTTTTGTTTAAGATGGCGCGTATTAGTGATACCATATGGCATTTTTCTCTTTCTGGCTCACTTCTCTTAGAATGACAGTCTCTAGGTTCATCCATACTGCTGCAAATGGCATTGTTTTATCCTTTTTACGGCAGAGTAGTATTCCGTTGTATAAATAATATCAGAACTTACAGTCACCTATTGCTTCATTTCAGTTGCTTCCACGTCTTAGCTAATCTGTATAGTGGTGCTGTATATACTGGGGCGTAGGTTATCTTTCTGCATTGGAGTTCCCTCTGAATACATACCCAGAAGTGGGATTGCTGGATATTTTTGGTTTTTTGAGGGATTTCTATCCTGTTTTCCATAATGGCTACACCAGACTACATTCCCACCAGCAGTGTAAGAGGGTTCCGTTTTCTCCACACCTTCTCCAGCATTTATCATTCATGAACTTTTGAGTGAGGGCCATTCTGACTGGGGTTTTGTAGTTTTGATCTGCATTTCTCTGATAATTAGCGATACTCGAGCATTTTTTTGTGTGCCCGTTGGCCATTTGTGGTCTTCATTGGAGAAATGCTTGTTAGGTTTTCTGCCCATTTTTGGATTGAGTTGTTTGTTTTTTGTTACTAAGTTTTATGAGCTTTTAATATATTCTGGAAATTAAGCCTTTTGTCAGTCGAATCATTTACAGATATTTTCTTCCATCCTGTAGGCTGTCATTTTGCTTTGCTTATGGTTTCCTTTGCTGTGCAAAAGCTTGTAAGTTCAGTTAGGTCCTGTTTGCTTCTTTATTTTTGCTTTTATTTCTGTTGCTTGGGTAGACTGCCCTAGGAGAACATGGCTGAGAGCTTATGCCAGGTAATGTTTTGCCGTTGGTTTTCTTCTAAGAGATTTATAGTGTTTTGTCTGCATGTTTAAGTCTTTAAGCCACTTTGAATTTATTTCTGTGTATGGTCTGAGAGAGTAGCCTGACTTCATTGATTTACATGCAGCTGTCCAATTTTTGCTACATCTTTTGCTGAAGAGACTGTCTTTACTCACTGCGTGTTCTTCGTCGAAGATTGATTGACCAGAAGTTTGTGGGTTTAATTCTGGGGGCTCTATTCTGTTCCATTGTTCCGTATGTCTGTTTCCCCCCACCCCCTTTTCCAGCTTTATTAGGTAGAATTGCTACAGTTCAACCACACGTACACATTATATTGCATGTAGATCCGTACATATGCTATACTGCACTATTTTTTAGTTTGCCTACATGTACTATTTATCATTGTTAGGAAGAGGTTAGATTTTCAAACTTACATAGTTATTAAAGGAATAAAGCCAACTACAAAGTAAGAATCAACAGAATGTGGTGATCTAATCATGGACAGTCCGATGTGCTTACACATATTCAAGAAGTCAAAATGATAATTAAGTCCATTTGTGGCCTTATTATTACTGTTACTATTTTTTAGATTCCTCATATGAGTGATGTCATATGGCTTTTTTTTTTTTTTCCTCTTTCTGGCCCATTTCACTTAGAATGACAGTCTTCAGATCCATCCGTATTGCTGCAAGTGGCATTGTTTTTTTCTTCTTTTGTGTTTGAGTAGTGTTCCGTTGTGTATATGTACATGTTCCTTATCCAGTCATCTGTTGACAGACAGTTGGGTTGTTTCCGTATCTTGGCTATCGTAAATAGTGCTGCAGTGAACATTGGGGTGCATGAGTTTTTCCCAGGACTGGGCTGTATCCCAGGATAACTACATCTTCTTTCTTCTCTTTCTTCCTCAGTTGGTGGCTGTAGCGACTTTTCCATTTTAGGTATTACCAGGTATTGAACATAGGTTTCTGTGCTATACAGAAGAAATTAAAAAAAAAAATCTCCTTTTACACATAGTGGCAAACATTTTTAAATCTCCCTTCCCACCCCATTTCCCTGGTAACCATTAGATTGTTTACTAAGTCTGCAAGTCTGTTCATGTTTTGTAGATGAGCTCATAGTGGTTTTTTTTTTTTTTAAGTTGCACATATAAGTGATATCATGATAGTTTTCTTTCTCTTTCTGGCTCACTTCGTTTAGAATAATGATCTCTGGGTCCATTCATGTTGCTGCAAATGGCATCATTTTATCCTTTTTTATGGCAGAGTAGTAGTCTATTGTATAAATATACCACGATTTCTTTATGCAGTCATCTGTTGCTTCATTCAGGTTGCTTCCATGTCTTGGCTGTTATATTATAGTGGGGTTATGAATACTGGGGTGCAGGTATCTTTTCGCATTGGAGTTCTGTCCAGATATATACCCAGAAGTGGGATTGTTGGATCACAGGGTAAGTCTATTTTTAGTGTTTTGAGGAATTTCCATACTGTTTTCCGTAATGGTTACACCAAACTGCATTCCCAGCAGCAGTATAAGAGGGTTCCCTTTTCTCCACACCCTCTCCAGCATTTATCATTCATGAACTTTTGCATGATGGCTGTTAGGACTGGGGTTTTGTAGTTTTGATTTGCATTTCTATGATAATTAGTGATATTAAGCATTTTTTCATGTGTCTATTGATCATTTGTATTTCTTCCTTGGAGAATTGCTTGTTTAGGTCTTCTGCCCATTTTTGGATTGGGCTGTTTGTGTTTTGTTATTAAGTTTTATGAGCTGTTTATATATTCTGGAAATTTAGGCTTTGCCAGTTGAATTATTTATAATTATTTTCTCCCATTCTGTAGATTGTCGTTTTGTTTTGCTTATAGTTTCCTTTGGTATGCAAAAGCTTATAAGTTTAGTTAGGTCCTATTTGCTTATTTTTGCTTTTTTTGTTTGTTTTCTATTGCTTGGGTAGACTGCCATAGGAGAATGTTGCTGAGATATACATGAGGTAATGTTTTGCCTATGTTTTTTTCTAAGAGGTTTATAGTATATTGTCTATATGTTTAAGTCTTTTAGCCATTTTTGAATTTATATTTGTGTATGGTGTGAGGGAGTAGTCTAACTTCATTGATTTGCATGCAGCTGTCCAGTTTTCCCTACACCATTTGTTGAAGAGACTGTCTTTACTCCATTGTATATTCGTGCCTCCTTTGTCAAAGATTAATTGACCAGAAGTTTGTGGGTTTACTTTTGGGCTCTCCATTCGGTTCCATTGATCCGTATGTCTGTTTTTGTATGAATACCATGCTGTTTTGATTGTAGCTCTGTAGTATTGTGTGCAGTCTGGGAGGGTTATTCCTCCAGCTTCATTCTTTTTCTTCCATAATGCTTTGGTAATTCTGAATCTTTTATTATTCCATATAAATTTTAGGATGATTTGTTCTAATTCTGTGAAAAATGTCCTGGGTAATTTGATAGGAATCTGATTAAATCTGTAGATTGCTTTGGGTAGTATGGCCACTTTAGCAATATTAATTCTTCCAATGCAAGAACATGGGATATATTTCCATTTCTTTAAGTCCTTTCTAATTTCCTTAGTGTTTTGTAGGCCTTTGCAGATGTGTTTCACTTCCTTGGTCAGATTTATTCCTACGTATTTTATGTTTTTGGGTGGTTTTAAAAGGGATTATTACTTTCGTGTAGAGAAATGCCACTCATTTCTGTATGTTGTTGCTGTGTCCTGCTACCTTGCTGAATTCTTTCAGTAGCTCTTACAGTTTTCGTGCGGAGCCTTTAGGGTTTTCTGTGTATAGTACCATGTCATCCGCATAGAATGACAATTTTACCTCTTGTCTTCCAACTTGGATCCCTTTTCTTTCTTTTTGTTGTCTAATTGCTATTCTAGGATTTTTGATACTGTACTGAATAGAGCTGGTGAGAGTGAGCATCCTTGTCTTGTTCCAGATTTTAGTGGAAAGGCTTTCAGCTTTTCACCGTAGAGTATTATGCTGGCTATAGGTTTGTTACAAATAGCTTTTACTATGTTGAGATATGTTCTCTCTGGACCCACTTTGGTAATACCATGGGCTCAGTGCAGTCAGGGGGCTGGGAGGATGGTAGCAGCGGAGGCAGCAGCGACGGGAGGAGGGGGGCTGCCCCTTCCAAGCCAGTCATTTGCTCCCATCTCCCTGTGGCCTGGCCTGGCCTGGCCTGGGAGCAGCCTCTGCTACCCCAGGTTCACTCTAGGCAGGTCCCCAGGTCAGCCAGCTCCCAGGAGGTGGGTGTGGTGTAGTCAGGGAGCAGAGGGCACCTGGGGGAGGGGGCCTGCCTTGGAGAAGCTGGCCTATTTGCTCCAGTCTCCCTTGCGGCCTGGCTTGGGGGTGGCCTCTGCTGCCACGGGGGGGTGGGGGTCACCTGACCAGTACCAGCTGACCCCATCTCACCAACCTCCAGTAAGTAAACTGGGAAATATGTGTCCTGCCACCAGGGACAGCAAAGGGTGCCCACAAGCCAGGTGTTGGGGAGACAGGGAAGACTGGGGCAAATCCAAAGGCTTCCCCAGGGCAACCCTCCTCCCCTTGCCATTAGCTGTGTATTCTTGCTGGATTTTAAAATTTTGTCAATCTAGTGTATGTGTAATATTTCATTATGTTTTAAGTTTATGTATTCTTAATTATTCATGAGATTGGTAGCCTTGTTATGTTTGTTGGCCATTTAAATTTCCTTTCTGTGCTTGTTCAAGTCTTCTGCTCATTTTTCTGGTGGAATGTCTCTTGTCTTTACTGATCTGTAGGAGTTCTTTATGTAGCTGGATGTTAAGTCTTTTTCTCAGTGATACCTGTTGTAAATATTCTCTCTGGCTTTTTTCTATGGTTCTTTTTAATAAAAACTTTTTTTTTCTCAAGTAGTCAAAATAATTTTTTCTTTCCATATCAAAGGAAAAGTACTCCTATATTATTATCTAGAAGTTTTTTTTTTTTTCCATCTTTAAATCTTACATCCATCCGAAAGCAGTTTTTGTATATGGTTTGAGGTGGAGAGTCATGTAATTTTAAAAAATATGGATGCCTAGCTCCCCCAGCAGCAGTTATTTTGAAAGGTTGCCTTTCCCCATGCTCAGCAGTGTGGCCTTACCATGAGTGTAGCAAGGGTCTATATGCTTGGTCTGTTTTTCTGGGCCCTTTTCTGTTTGATTGATGTTCGTTTCTACATCAGTACCACACTGTCCTAAATATTATTACTTTATTGATATCTTTAAGAGAGTATTGACTATTCTTGACCTTTGATACTTCCAAATACACTTTAGAATCAACTTGTCAAATTGCACCGCAAAACTTTTTTAACCTTCTGATTCTAATCGGGGTTGCACTGAATCTGTCATTCAATGTCAGTTTAAATTGACATCTTTACATCATGAGTCTTCTATTTAGTGACCATTTGGCATAACCCTTTATTCAGTTGTCTTTCTATAAAGTTTTTAAATTTTCTCTGTAGAGATTTTTCATCTCTAGATTGTTAGGTTTACTGTCACAACTGTATATTTTTTAGCACAGTAGTGCTATTGTTAATAATTAAAAATTTTTTATTTCTAACGTGTGCAATATTTACTATAAAATTTTTATGGAAGGCTTTTATTTCTAGTATGCTAACAGTTTTTCTCAAGAATAAATTTCATTACCTTTTCTCCCTTATATTTTCGTTATAAATTTTTTTAAACATTTTTTATTGATTCATAATCATTTTACAATGTGTCAAATTCCAGTGTTCACAATTTTTCAGTCATTCATGGACATATACACACTCATTGTCTCATTTTTTTCTCTGAATTATCATAACATTTTGTGTATATTTCCCTGTGCTATACAGTGTAATCTTGTTTATTCTACAATTTTGAAATCCCAGTCTATCCCTTCCCACCCTCCACCCCCCTGGCAACCACAAGTCTGTATTCTCTGTCTATGAGTCTATTTCTGTCCTGTATTTACGCTTTGTTTTTATTTGTTTTTGTTTTTGTGTTTTAGATTCCACATATGAGCGATCTCATACGGTATTTTTCTTTCTCTTTCTGGCTTACTTCACTTAGAATGACATTCTCCAGGAGCATCCATGTTGCTGCAAATGGCGTTATGTTGTCGTTATAAATTTTATTGATGTTAAAGCACCCTTGAACTCTGGATAACCGTAACTTGATCCTAGTATGTTATCCTTTTTATACATTTTGTGTTTTGTTTTTATTTAGGATGTCTGTTTGTATCAGTGTTCACGATAAGATTGATCTGTGATTTTCCTTTTCTTTCTTATCTTCTGTTGGGTTTAGGTATCAGAATTTTGTTAGCCTTATACAGTGAGCTGAGGAAGTTTCCCTCTTTTCTGTTCTTTATGAGATTTAATGTTGGGAATAGTTCTTCCTTAAATGATTGCTAGGACTTAGAGTGAAGCTATTTGGGCCTAGAGTGTTCCATATGGGAAGATTTTTGACTATTCAACTTCTTTAGTGGTTAAAAATCAGCACAGCTTTTCCATTTCTTACATCAGCTTAGTAAATTATACTTTTCCAGGAATTTACCCATTCAGATTCTCAACATTAATTCATAATAGTTTCTTCTTAATGTCTGAAGATCAGTAGTAACATTTTCTTTATTTGTGATACTACCTTCTCTGTTTTGAGATGTATAAAGTGGTATGAACTAGTTATTTCTATCAGCTAATTATTATTCATCTACAAATACTATCATAAAATTACTAGATATAAGTTTTGCAGTCATAATAACTTATTTTTATTTGGTAATATAATATGTTGATCTGTAGCCAATCTTTGCATTTTAGCAATAGAATATGCAATTGAAAAGGTGTAACAGGGTCACAGAAACCAAGCACGAAAAGAGTTTCAAGAAGAAAAGAAGAGCCAGTGGTACTGAGGAAGGTTCAAAGAGAGGGCAGATTGGAGGTCTTAGATTCAACAGAAATTGGCCTTACCAAGAGTGGTCAACCTCTTAGAGTTATGACCTTAAGTTCCTTTCTTAAGACACTTCTGATTTCAAAATCCACCAGGCATCAGAAGTAAAATTTCAGAATTCTTAGCCAGAGAAATTGCAGCTATATTCCTTTTTTTCATTTCTTTAAAGTTAGGGCTCTAAGATCAAGGATGAAATTCCCTGAGGGGAGTTTGGGGAGGTGTTTTTTCCTTTTCATCCTGTAGGTGTCGTCACCTAAGTCCTGAATGTTTAGTGCTTTCATTTTCTAAGAATTCTGAATTATACCTTTTATATCAAAATCAGGTTTTTCACATGGTACTTTTAAAATTTTGCTAAATATGCCTTTAATTAAAATTGAGGCCCTGTGTTGAGGTCTCCTGAAAGGCAGTGTAGAAGCCCATGAAAATTTTGAAGGAGGTGATCATGCTTCACATCTGTGGAAATTCTATTTAAATTTAATGTTAAAGATCATTTCATCTTTGCCTTTCATTCCAGGAACTTGTGTCCCTGAGGCCTGGTAAAGCTGCAGAGCTGGTTGCTACTCACTTTTCTAAACAGATTGAAACAGTCCTTAAAAAACTTCAGGTAAATTTTGCACTCACCCTAGACATCATAACCACAGAGGCCCCCCCCGCCCCATATCTTCTGCTGTAGTAGCTGCAACGGTATTCTCTTTGGGTTTCATGTAATTTATTCAGACTTCTGTCATCCTCACATTGTTAATGATGACTAGAATTTTTCTTGGAAAATCTTAATTGGAATATAGCTGTATTAATGTTGAATACTGAGATGATCAGTTGGAAGTACTGTATGTATCATGCAGCTAGTATTCCACTCATCACCACCACGGCATTGCTGGGAGAGTGCTTTGCTCACTACCTTTATGGCCACTGAGTGGTAGAGATAGGGAACAGGACGGTGACAGGGACACGTAGCACAACCCAGGGTCCCCACGTGGCAGTAATAGTAGTAGGAGACACGTACACAGGATGGAAACCACAGCAGTGAGTGGGAGGCAGCTGGCATAAGAGACAGAGATGCGGAGTTCATTCACTGACACGCTTCATTTTCCCACTACTGTGCCCCCCACCCCCCACCTCCCACAGTATGGTAGTCTCTGGGGGGCACAGATAAGTGTACATTGTTTTCTTTAATTTTTTCATAGGAGCTGAGAAGCACTTGTATAAGCACAGTACAGTGTTAAAAGCTCTACACCAGACATAGTAAAAAAGTGCTGCAGGAACAAGAGGAGAGAGGGATTGACTGTGTGAGAGAGTCAGACAGGAGTTCCTAGATACGCACGAACTGGGCTTAAATAATTTATCAGTTGTCTAGGCAGAGAATTGGGCAGGAGTTCTAGATAAAGGGTCCTGGGTGTGCAGAGACTTAAAGGCACAAAGCGTCATGCATTTTCAGAGGATGACGTGTGGGCGATAGCAGAAGATGAAGCTATAAATATGTTGGGGGGAGAAGTTAGAAGTATAGAGACTGGAAAATAGGGTTTGGGGGCTTACAGTGAACAATTTAATATGTAAAGCTAAGAAATAATATACTGAATCTTCTGTGTGCTGGAGAATTACTAAGTGTTTTACGCAAGGGAACTATACCATTAGATTCAATTTATAGAAAGTTAGCCCTGTAGTGTGAATATGACTTAGAGGCGCCACCGCTGAATATTGTTACTGAAGATTGTTTTTCCACTTAAATGAGAAATACCATGCTTTAGAAGGTCTCTGATGTAATTTGCAGTTTTACCTGGCCAAAAAGCAGTCTTGGTAACGTACTTTTTACCTGTAGCTTTAATTATAGATGTGATTACATAATGCTTTTTGTTTTAGAGAAGATGTCGTTGTAAATCAAGAATTGCTGCAAACGTCTCCGTGTGTCGCAGAGCAGTTCACTGAGCTGTTGTGTCCGTTCAGCCCCAACCGGGTTATAGAGATGCTGCCAGGCCTGGAGTGCTGCCACCTGGAAGAAAGCATTCAGGTGAGACCAATGGTGTAGAGGAGGCAAGAGTCAACTTCCCTTAATCATTCACCATTGTATAAATGAGCAAAGGGAGACTCATATTAAATTACCTGCTTAAGTTTATACCTCGTAAGTGCTAGCACCTGAGATTAAACCCAGTCTGACTCCATGGTGCATGGGCTCCATTGCTGTGATAAAGTTCTTCTTTGTTTATTCCAGTAAAATCAGAAACAGCACGTGTCCATCATTGTTATTAGTCAAGGTTCACAGCCATTATAGCCAACTTGATAAATGTAGAAAAAGGAATACCATAAAAATAATAACAAAACACACTCTAACTTGCAGGCACTGATGTCACATGGTCCTGCTGTGCCGGAACCTACAGGCTGAATGGCAGCCAGGAGCCTTAGCGCAGGTGTTGCCTGGATCTTCTTTTCCTCGTATTCTCCTGTTTCCAAATGAAAATGAATGTGTGCGTACACGCGCGCGTACCTGTGTGTATACGCATATACACATGAACTCTAGTCTAGGAGGAGAGGTAGCACATTCCCTGTTTAAAATTTGTTTTTAAGCCTCCATCAGGTCTCCTTTCCTCTGCTGTTAGTACTCCTGAAACGGTAACCTGCGTTTTCCACATCCACCTCCTGAACTGCCGACACACTTAAAAAATTTTAATTATGAAATATTTCAAATGTATAGAAATGTACAGAACATCAGGTACATGTATACCCACCAACCCAATTTTATAAATGTGAACACTCTGCTGTACTGGCTTCTATCTTTGTTGTTTTGTTGTTTGTTTTAGAAATAAAGCACCCATTACCTGTTATGTCCCCCTGAGCTTATCACCCACGTGAAGTTGGGCAGTTTCTCCTTCCCATCCATGTTTTTAATTTTCCCTATATGTGCATTTACCTAAGGAACACAAGATACAGTTTTATATATTTTAAAAATTTGTATAATGATATACTGTATGTATCCAAATGCAAATTGTTTTTTTATTAATTTTTATCTATCTTTATATGTATAGATCTAGTTCATTCATTTTAACCTTTATACAGTAGTCTATTGACTGACCACAACATTGTACACTGACTATACTTCAATAAAAAAAGTAAATAAATAAAAGCAGTCTACTGACTGACCGGCCACAGTTCATGTATTTCCCTATTCGTGGACGTTCCGATTGTCTGCAGTCCTTGGCCGTTACAAACTGCTCCATGGGACATCTTTGTGCATATCTCCTAGGTACTCAGGTGAGGTTTCTCTAAGTAATGTGCCTTAATATCCCCGGAAGTGGGATTCTTTAGACAGTAGAGTAGCTTAATTCCACTGGTTTTTGCCAAGTTGATTTCTTAGTTGTTTCCATCCTCCTCATCCGTGTTTTTAGTTTGCTGTTTTTTCACATCCTTGCATGTTCCTAATATTTAGACGTCTTATGTCTTTTTTTATTTGATGGAGCATGACACGTAGCCTTGTTGTTTTGGACTTTAATTTCTGCCAGTTCTGATGGTTCTCATTGATCACTCATGACACTTCATCGCTTTCCATGTGTTCAATGACACTGGGTTTTCTTGTCCCTGAACTATCTGTTCACATCACTGGCCCGTTTTCCTAGTAAGGATTTGCCCTTTGCACTGATTTCTCAAAGTTCTTGTTATTTCTGGGTTTCTGATGCTAAGCGCTCTTTTATGTTGGAGGTGCCTCCTTCCATGCTGTTATGGCATATTTTTTAAATTCGTTTTCAGTGATTTCCATTTTAATTATCAGTATTTTCCTTTAAAGTTAAGTTTTTGTGTGTGTGACTTTTATTTCCATTCCTACTTTAATGGCATAAAGGATATCCTCTTATATGAGTTTTATAGTTTGGTTTTTTACATTTTATCTGGAATTTATTTTTGTAAACAGACCAAGAGAGGGATTTATATATTTTTTCCATGTGGATGACTGATGATCCACGTGTCATTTTGTCCTTTCTTCCCTTATTTTTAATGCCATACACCAAACTCCCAAATACACGTAGATGTTTCTGCGGATTCTGTTCTTTTTTGGTCATTTTTCTTTCCTTATACTAATACCACAGATTTTAATGAAAACAGCTTTAGAATAAGATTTACTAGTTGAAAGAAAATTCTTCCCTCATCATTCTTTTTCTTTGAAACCCTTTGGCTGTTCTTGGCCTCTTACTATTTCATATCAGTTTAGGAATCACATTGTCACATACCTTTATAAATAATACATTTTCTAGGATTTTGATGAAGAAATGCATTGAATTTAGATTCATTCCAGGAGAATTGACATTTTATGGTATTGTTTTCACATCCAGCACCATGGTTGCCTTTTAAAAATGCCCTTTGTGCTCTTTGGTGAGGCTTTGTCACTTTATATAACATCTTGTCTCTTGTGTGTTTTCTTAAATTTGTTCCCAGATACTTAAACTTCTTAACATTCTAAAGAAAATTTTTTGAAATGACATTTTTTACTGATTACTTTTGGTGCATGTTACTAAGTTTAGCATGTTGTTTTATATCTAGCAACGAGGCTGAAGTATTTTTTCATTCAAATAGTGTAGATTTTTTATTATGACCGTAATATTTTGTGAGAACCATGGTAGTTTTTTTCCTTTCCAATCTTATGCTTTTTTCAGTCTCCTGTCAGAGGTCTAGGAGCTCTGGGGTTTTACTGAAAAGAGGCAATGACAGTGTGCACTGTCGTTCCTGATTTAAAAGTGAATGTGTCTACCATTTTATATTAACTACGGCTTTTATTGTAGGATTTTAACAGCTTTTTTTTTTTTTTATTAAATTACAAAAGTTCCATTCCCAGTTTGGATTAGAGTGTTTTATATTGTTTTTATTTTTGTCAGGAACGGGTGCTGTGCTGCATTTTATCAAATGATTTTTTTCTCTATTTATTGAGATGATCACATATTTTCCTTCTTTGATCTGTTAACCTGTTAATGTGTTATTTGTGCTTCTCTTTTTCCTTAGTAAGAAAGTATTATTCTACTCTATTAGTCTTTCCAAAGACTAACTGGGGATTTTTAAAAACCTCTGTTGTTTCTCTGTTGATTCTGTGACATTCTCTTCTGTACTACTTTTCTTTGTTTTATCGTAGCTTAATTGCTATTTCTCATTTACTCCCTAGAAACTTAGTTTATGAATTTTTATTGAGATCCCACAAGCGAATGTGTAGTGGTTTCATTGTCATTTTGTTCTAAGTATTTTGTGTGTAGTTACACTTGTCAGTTTCTGGTGTATATTATTATTGTTTATATATTCATGTTACCTTTTGTGTCATGGATACGCATAATTCAGGTTCACAAACAACTTTTAAAATAAAAAGTAGAAAAAAATGAATGACCTTGGTTCAGTTAGAGTCCCAAATGGGCCACTCGAAGACTAGAAAGTCAAATATTTGCATGTTATACTGTAAAGTAACATACTTCTAGGGTTTGAATTCATTTTTTATTATCCAGAGTTTTTTTTTTCATTCTTAATAGAATCTTCTGACTCCATGAAAAAGATCTGTGAAGGTTTGTCATTTCCTTTTTCCTAGATTACTCAGAAGTATCAGCTTCAAGAAGTCACTGCCTAACTATTTGAAAAGAAAGGAGATATTCATGGTGCCTTTTTCAATGCTAGAGGTAAGATTTTACTCTGTGTGCTTTGTCATGTTTCTGTCTAGCCCCCTATCCATTTTATCAGTCCCATCTTTTTTTATTTGATGTATAAAACTGTAAGTTTTCATCATTCCATCTTAATTTCTTATGTCTCAAAGTAAGTTGCAGACAGGGTACGTTTTATCTGTAAGTATTTCTATCACGTGTCATTAACTAGAGTTGCTTTCTTTGTGGCATTTTTTGGAGGTAAAATAACCATATGCAATGCACAAGTTTTAATTGTGGCATTTATTGAGTTTTAACAAATGCATACATCTGTGTAACCCTAAGTCCCCAACAAAATAGAGAACATCACCTTCAACCCAGGAAGTCCCTTCACAGTCAGTCCCCACTTCCATCCCCCAGAGATAATCACACTTCCGATTTTTTTTCCATTGTGGATGAGTTTTGCCTGTTTTATTCATTATTAGTGGAATCATTCAGTAGCTACTCTAGTAGAATTCTCCTTTCACTCAGCGTAATGGTTTTGAGGCTTATCTCTGTCACTGCACGTGTCACTCCTTGTGCCTGTTACTGCTGCGCACTGTTTAACTGTAGGAAGACACCACCGCTTCGCCGTTCTCCTGGTGACTGACACCCGGGTTAGTTCCAGCTTCTGATTATTCCAAGCACAGTTGCTGTGACCACGCTTGTACGGAAATGCTCTCCTTCCCCTGCAGTTACTGCCAAGGAGTGGGGCTGGGATATCGCAGGGTAGGCATCGGTTCAGTTTTGTAAGCAATTAGCAGGCATTTTCCCAAAGTGATTGTGGCATTTCACGTTCCACCAGTGATGTATGAGAGTTGTGGTTGCTCTGCATTCTCGCCAACAATTTGTCCTATCAGTTCTTCAAAAATTTTTTTCTATTCAATTGTAAAATAACAAAATTTATTACCATTTCAGTGGCATTAAGTACATTCACATTGTTCTGCAGCCATCACCACCTTTTATCTCCAGATCTTTTTGAACTTCCCAAACTCATTAGGTAATTACTCCCATTCTTCCCTGCCCCTGGCAACCACCGTTCTACTTTAGACTCTATGCATTTGATTACTGTAGATACTTTGTGTAAGAGGAATCAAACAGTATTTGTATTTGTCTTTTTTTTTTTTTTTTGGTGGTGATAGGTAATTAGGTTTGTTTATTTATTTATTTTTAGAGAAGGTCCTGGAGATTGAACCCAGGGCATTGTGTACGCTAGGCGTGTGCTCTACCACTGGGCTATACCCTCCCCAGTATTTATCCTCTTTGTTTCTTGCTTATTGCACTTAAACCATAAGATCTTCAAGATTTATCCACGTTGTGGCACATAACAGAATTTCATTCATTTTTTAAAGCTAAGTAACACTCCATTTTATGTATACACCACATTTAGTTTTTACGTTCATCCATCCATGGACACTTGGGTTGCTCCCACCTTTTGACTCGTGTGAATAACGCTGTTACAAACATGAGTGTGCAAATACTTTTTGAGTCCTTACTTTCAAGTTTTCGGGATATATACTGAGAAATGATACTGCTGGATTAAATGGTAATTGTATTTTTCATTGTCTCAGGGAGCACCGTACCATTTTGCATAATGGCTGCATCACTTTACATTCTCACTGGCAGTGCACCAGGGTTTCAGCTTCTCCACATCCTCACCAACACATGTTGTTTCCTGTTTTCTTGACGGTAGCCATCGTCGTGGGTGTGAAGTGTTACATATCAGTTTTTAAACACTGTCACCTAGCTGGGAACAGATTAGGGGTGTCCTATTTTTAATTAAAAAAAATGGTTCCTATTGGCTTCTTGTTTTTTTCTAGCCGTATGATTGTGAAACAGGCCAGGAACACTATTCCACAGAGCATTTGTGTAGGCTCTTACCCTCTTTTAGTCTCTGCATTACCCCGACATCTCTTTTTTCCCTTGTAATTTATGTGTAGATGACACCATGAACCTAATTTTGAAGCGTAAGTAAAAGTACCTATGGCATGGATAGGGAGTGGAGAAGCAGGAGGTCCTCCCAGGGAGTGAGATGGCCATTTGCAAAGGCACATGGATGTGAAGAAATGCGAGCTTGTAGGAGAGGAACCGGCAGCCCTTCGGGGGCACAACTGTCCATGTATAGGCAGGTGAGGCTAGAGACAGAAGTTAGATCCAGATTTGGAAAGATTTTGTAAGACATGCTATAAAGAATTAGGACTGGTAATGATTTCACACAGAATCAACTGAAGGTTTTTAAACAAGGAGCTGATGTGATACTATGTTTCATAAAGACTGCTCTGTGGACCCAAGGAGGATCTATGAGAGGAGGGTGGAGAAGGAGGAGTGAACACCGGAAGCAGAGATCACTTGGGGGGTACTGCAGTAGTACAGGTGTGACTCAGTGAGGACGTGAGCTGGGCGTGGCAGTGGTCGTGGAGTGAGAGGAGGTGGATTTGAGAACTTACTGATCATTTGAATGTGGTATGGGGTGAAGGAGAGGGGATTAATGATGACTCTGAACTTCAGGTTGACATGAGCCTGTGAGGAACCTCAGGGAAAGGAGCAGATTTGGGTAGAAGGGGTAGATGAAGATCAGCTTCAGCTTGTATTAAGCCTTTGGAACATCAGTTATGGGGGTGTAAGAATCCAGAATTCAGCAGAGTAGGGGATCCTGCAGCTGCGTGTTGAGGAGAGGCCACACCCGAGGCTGTGCACTATGCTGTCGCGATAGACCTGTCATGTCCTTTTTATTCCCACCCATCCCTCTTTCTCATAACCCAGTATGAATTTTATTCCCTTACTGCAAGTTTGGATTAATCCTAATCTTCATTTCTTTGCCTAAAGAATGTCATGATTGACTGTGGTGGCACAACGGAAGCGAAAGTGGGGCACAATTTGGTATTTTGAATCTGTTCAAGTGCAACTAGTGATGCTTTCTGTATACAGAGCAAGTCTCATCTAAATGACAGAGATCACTCTTAATAACTTTGTTGTTTCTTGGGTTTTATCTTTAAAATATGTTAATTCAGATATTGGTGGATGAGAGAGATGAAGTGTTCCTTTCACCTCCTAGAGACTGCAAAGCAAGCTTCCAGAGAGAACACATCAAGATGAACGTAAGTTCTTGAGTATAATTGACAATTTGTTTTTCCGTGGACCCCATGTTTTAAAAAATGTTGAATGATAACTGTATCTGTTAAATAGTAATTACATTGACCTGCATAATTACTGTTTATCCACTTTAATAGTGATCCCAATTTTGTCTTTATTTTCAAGGGCTTCTAGTAGGAAGTGAAAGAAACCGTTGTGATTTTGTGCTGCTAATTGTCAGGAGAGGTCGTTGTACAGGAACTTAGGTGCTTTTCACTGATCCTGATGAATTTTTTGGCTATGTTTTTGTACTTGTGTTTTGGTTATTATAAATGAGGTACCTACTAACACCCTAAAAATTATTATAATGTGCTGAACAACAGCAAAGTGGGCTTCTAGTCAGTAAGTAGTAGCCAGTTTTTCTGTGTTGAATTTATATAATTTTAGCACAATGCAGCAAAGTTTGACAGTTTAGAATTTTAAGTCTTTGTCACAGATATATAATTTCCATGACATTACTTGATAGTAAAAAATTACTGATTTTATAAAATTGTGGTACAATATACATAACATAAAATTCACTATTGTAGCCATTTTTAAATATTCAGTTCAGTGGCAATAAGTACATTCACATTGTTGTGCGATCCACCACCATCCATCTCCAGCACCATGTCAGCTTCCCAAGCTGAAACTCTGTACCCGTTAGACGGTTACTCCCCATCCCTCCTCCCGACTCAGCCCCATTAAGCATTCTCCTTTCTAGATTTGATTATTCTATGTATCTTGTATAAGTGGAGTCAAGCCACATTTGTCCCTTTTTGTCTAGCTT
Organism: Camelus dromedarius; assembly: GCF_036321535.1. Classification (NCBI taxonomy): domain Eukaryota; kingdom Metazoa; phylum Chordata; class Mammalia; order Artiodactyla; family Camelidae; genus Camelus; species Camelus dromedarius. Next base: position 27,160,997 of record NC_087460.1, read on the forward strand.
ACTACATTTAGTATTACGTCTTCAACATTGGTCCATGTTGTGGCACATGTCAGAATTTCATCCTTTTTGTTTTTTTAAATGGAATGATAGCCAGTTTACAATATTGTGTCAGTTTCTGGCATATAGCGTAATGTTTCAGTCATACATATACATAGATTATTTTTCATATTCTTTTTCATTATAGATTACTACAAGATACTGAATATAGCTCCCTGTGCTCTACAGAAGAATCTTGGTATTTATTCTATTTATCGAGTAGTTAGTATCTGCAAGTCTCAGACTCCCAGTTTATCCCTTCCCACCCCTTTTCCCCCTTGGCAACCATAAATGTGTTTTCTGTCTGTGTGTCTTTTTCTGTTTCGTAAATAAGTTCATTTTTGTAAATGAATTTCATTCATTTTTAAGGTTAAATAATAATCAATTTTATGTATATACCACATTTTGTTTATCCATTCATTCATCCATCCGTGGGTTGCTTCCACCTTTTGACTATTGTGAATAATACTGTTAGGAACATGAGTGTGCAAATATCTTTTTGAGTCCCTGCTTTCAATTCTTCTGGGTATACACCGAGAAGTGGGATTGCTGGATTAAGTGGTAATTCTATTTTTAAATTTTTTAAGGAACACCATATCGTTTTCCATAGTGGTGTATCATTTTACATTCTTGCCAGCGGTGCACAAAGGGTTGCAAGGCTCTACGTCTTCACTGACCCTTGTCGTAGTCTGTTTTCTTGATCGTGCCCAGCCTAGTGGGTGTGCGGTAGCATCTCAGTGTAGTTTTGATAGGCATTTCCCTAATGATCAGTGATGCTGAGCATCTTTTCTTGGCCTTACTGGCCATTTGTATGTCGTCTTTGGAGAAATGTCCATTAAAATCGTTTGCCCGCTTTTGAATTGGATTGTTTTCCTATGACTTGATGTTTTCAAATAGCCCTCCTGAGGTTCAGAGAATCACTTGGTAGGTGATTTTTGGATTGTTTTACCCTTTTAACACACTGACGCATTTCTTGGACTCCTTAGCCAACACATTCCTTTAAATACCTTTACCCTAATTCTGTGTAGATTATTTGTTTCTGGAACTTCCATAAACGCTTGCTTGGCTTTTTCATATTTAATTCAGCTAAACCTTAATTACTATTTTTGTAGTGTCAGTATGTGTTCAGCCAATTTGGCTGTTAGGTTTGTTGCATTTATTGCATTTTTATTTTTCAGTTTATTGTTATGAAAGTAATTTCTGCAGACATTACATGAAAGATTGAGGAAAATGTAGGAAGAATGCTTCCCCAAGATCACTATAGTGATTTGTGGGTAATATGTCTGGAGAAGTCAGTTCGTTGAATTCCAGTGAAGATAAATTTCTCAGTAATAGTCTCGTTATTACCATTTACTGTCAGATCCAATTCTGACTGTACACTTTAGAGTTCTGGAGTATTTGCTTATTACAGGACACTGTCCTAGTTCCTAAAGGTTACACACAGATGGCTAAAACACAGTCATCACCCAAAGAACTGCAGTCTCTTGAAGGAGACAGATAATGTAAATTAAAACTTCTAATGCAGGTAGAATTGTGTTTTACAAAAGAGGTACAGTAAGAGTGGCAAAGGATTGTGGGAAATTAGGGAATTATTTGTAACTGATGGATCAGAGGTACTTTCATGGAAGATGTGACTAAGACTGGAATGATGAATAGGAATTTGAGAGGCAGAAGCAAGGGAAGTGTCCTGTAGGCTGAGGGGAATATGATTGTGAAAGCGCCTGGCTGGTCCCCTCGGAGCAGGAGATGACCCAGTGATACAGAAGTGGGAGGTGAGAAGGTGTAGTGGACTGTTTCCTGTGTTTACTTAGGGTCAGAGGTTGGCTGACATTCTGCTTTTAAAAAAATAGGCGTCTTTGATGGCTTTTGTGAGTGAGACTGATGTGTTTGGCTTTGTGTTGAAGAGAGCTCTAGTATTGGTATAAAAGGGAATGAGGAAGGCAAGATTTGGACAGTGTAACGAAGGGGCGGCTGCTGGAGTGCAGTCGAGGTGTGGAAGGGCCCCCGGGGTGAAAGGAGTGGGCGTATGAGAACACGGTGGTAGAAGTAACAGCATGAACAGTTTGTCTGAACATGCGGGTGAGGGGCAGACAGGAAGGCGACAAAGATGGCGGAGATTTATAAACTGGCTGACTTAAAGTGTTAACCTGTTAATATGTTATGTGTGCTTCTGTTTTTTCTTAGTAGGAAAGTATTATTCTACTTTATTAATCTTTTCAGAGACGAATTGAGGATTTTTTAAAACTTCTGTCTCTCGTTTCTTTCTACAACATTCTTTTCTGTACTACTTTTCTTTGTTTTATCGTAGCTTAGTTGGTATTTCTTGTTTACTCACTAGATACTCTCAGCTTATGAATTTTTATTGAGGTTCCACAAGCTAATGTGTAGTGGTGTCATTGTCATTTTGTTCTAAATATTTTGTGTATAGTTACGCTTGTCAGTTTCTGGTGTATACTATTATTGTTTACATGTTCATGTTACCTTCTGTGTCATGGATACACATAATTCAGGTGCATAACAACCTATAAAAAAGTGGAAAAAAATGGTGACCTTGGTTCATTTAGTGTCCCAAATGGGCCACTCCAAGACTGGAAAGTCAGATGTTTGCACATGATACTGTAAAGTAGCGTACTACTAGGGTTTGAATTCATTGTTTATTATCAAGCTTTTTTTTTCCCATCTTACCAGGATCTTGAGACTCCAGGAACAGGATTTGTGAAGGTTTATCTTTTATTTCCTAGATTACCCGGAAGTATCATTTTCTTGAAGTCACTGCCTTTCTATTAGAAAAGAAAGGAGATGTTCATGGTGCCTTCTTAACCAGGAGGCCACCCATGCCCAGCTCCTGCTGTGCCTAGAAGACCTGTCAGGAAGGACGCCAGGAGGGGACTGCAGAACAGTGACCGACCTTGGGTCACTGCTGGGCCCAGGCAACAAGAAGCAACGAGTCCCTGTGGGCAGGAGGCCAGCATGTGCACGGACAGCAGAGCAGAGGTGCTGGCACCAGGAGGCCGGGTGGACACTGGGGTGCAGACTTCAGTCTCCCTTCTCCACCTGCTGGCCTAGCTCTGCATGGGGCGATGGCCAGCCAGGGGCTTTAGGAAGGATGGGGAAACTGAAATTAGAGGAAGAAGGAACTTCCCAGGGTTCACATGGGGGCGAGTCCAGGGTGGGCGGTGCTGGCTTCCTGAGGCCAGGACAGCTCTGCTGCATCCCCACTCACCCGGGCCAGGGGCGCCCCCCCTCCCGGTGTGAGCGGTTGGCACACAGCCAGCACCCTCTCCTTGAGCAGGGCAGGTCACCCCAGGGTCATGAGATTGGGGTCAGTCTGTGAGTTCAGGGGTGGGTACTCCCGCCTCCTCACTGTGACCCTGTCTGAGCCTCAGTTTCTTCACCTTGAAATGGAGGGAGGGTAACAGTGCCGGCCTGGCCAAGGCAGGAGGCAGAGATGGGTCCAGGCTTTAGCTCCAGGAGAGTCTGGAGGGGTTAAGGGAGGAAGGGAGCTTCCTGGCAGGAGTGCAGGTGGGAGACTGAAGGGGCACCTGAGGGGCCATGTGACAGGCAGCAGGGTGGGTGGGGCAGAGAGGAGGCAGTTGGATGTCAAAGTCACAGCCAGAGACTGAGGTCTGACCCCACCCTCATCCTCCAAAGAATAGGTCACTCTTGATGTGAGGAGGCAGAGGTGGGAGGGGTCTCTGCACTGACATGGGCTCAGGTTCAGAGAGTGGGGCTGCAGGGAGGCTGGGAGATGCCTGGAATGAACTTTCTTCTCTGCCCCACTGTCCTGCATCCCCTCTGGCTGGGTTTGTAGATCCTTCCCTGAAAGATGGGATTGGGGAGGGGTGAGTTCAGAGAGGCCACAGAGGCCCAGAATGGTAATGACCCCCATGGCCACCATGGGGCTTGCAGTCCCAGAGCCCGTGGGGCCATGCCAGTCTGTCTGTCCAGATGGGCACAGCTGAGGCTACTGTTGCCTGTGGCCCTGGCTGGGGCTGCCCACTGTTCCCACCCAGGCCTAGGTGGGAGAGGGCATACCGGGCCCCTGACTTCCTGTCACCCTTTGAAATGTGAGGGCTTGGCTTCTCTGTTTCATTCAACAGGAAGTGGTCAGAGTAGTTGAAATCCCTTTTCTCTCCCAGTCTGCACATTTAGGTTCCAACCTAGTCTTTGTCCCTGAAAGATCAGCATGTAACCGTAGGTCTGAGTGGAGCACTGTTTTTTTTTTAACATTTTTTTATTGAGTTATAGTCAGTTTACAATGTGTCAATTTCCAGTGTAGAGCACAATTTTTCACTACACATGAACATACATATTCATTGTCACATTCTTTTTTGTTCTGAGCTACCATAAGATCTTGTATATATTTCCCTGTGCTATATAGTATATTCTTGTTTATCTATTCTGCATATGCCTGTCAGTATCTGCAAATTTTGAACTACTAGTCTGTCCCTTCCCACACCCCACCCCTTGGCAACCACAAGTTTGTATTCTATGTCTATGAGTCTGTTACTGTTTTGTATTTATATGTGTGTATATATATATATATATATTTTTTTTTAAGACTCCACATATGAGTGATTTTATATGGTATTTTTCTTTCTCTTTCTGGCTTACTTCCCCAGGAGAGAGAGGGCTAGACGAGGAGAGGCAGGCCCAGGAGAGGGCAGGCCCAGGAGAGAGGGCAGGCCATGTGAGGGGAGGCCAGGGAGATAGTGGGCAGGACCAGGAGAGGGAAGGACCAGAAGAGGGCAGGCCCAGGGGTGGGCAAACCCGAGGGCAGACCCAGGTGAGGGCAGGCCCAGGTGAGGGCAGGTACAGGAGAGGGCAGGACAGGTGAGGGCCGGCCCAGGAGAAGTCCTATTAGACTTCCAAGAGATGACGTTGAGAGGCAATGGGTATTTGAGTCTGGAATACAGGAGGGAGGTCTAGATTGGAAATAGCAGTTTGGAAGTTGTCAACTTCTAGAGAATACATAAAGCCCTAAGGCTGATGGGGGCAGCAGCAGAAAGTATTAGAGGCCAGAAGACAGCCTCAGTGGTGCTGTGTGCCAGCATTCAGGGGCTGGGACTGAGAAGACCGGCCAGGGCTGTGGGAGGAAACCAGAGCAGCCTGAGGCCTGGGAAGCCCCGTGAGGAAAGGGCTTGAGGAAGTCGGGGAGAGCAGCGGTGGGAAGTGTGGCTGCCGGGCCGTGCAAGGAGAGGACAGAGTTCCCCGTGGAGTCAGCACCTGGTGGGTGGTGGGTGACCCTGTCATGAGCAGTTGCAGTCAGTGGACATGCTTGCTTGGATGGAAAATGAGAGGAATCAGAGGAAGCGAATGGGAACAGCTCCTTTGCAGGGGCAGGAGGCGTGTGTGCCGGAGAGCAGAGAGATGGGGCCACAGCTGGAGGGTGAACGCATCTTTTTTTTTAAGATGAGGGAAATAACAGTGTATGCTAATAGAAAAGATAGGTTAAAAGGGTAAATTAGTAACACCACATTCACTTAGGTCAGGGGAGTTGCAGGTGAGGGCAGGTATGGGCACAGAAATGCCGAGAGAGTCAGCTTCAAAACACTTGCCAGGTCCAGTCCACTCAAGACCAGCTCCCAGGAGGGTCAGCCACTTAGGAACTCTACCGCCCCCTGCAGTTTTGATCCTGGCAGGGCCAGAAACCATAATTAGCCAGCTGAGGGAGGAAGGATGGAGTTAGGCAGGAAGAAGAGGCCTGCCCTGCCTTCCACTCCTCCTGCCAGTGGTCAGCCAGCAGCATGGCCTTGCTGAGTAACTGATGTGGTGTTTTCATAGTTATGTGGTTAAAAAGTTCTCAAATGTTATACCAAGCTCCCAAATAAGCCTTGGATTGATTCAAGATTTAATTGGTGGAAATAAAGCAAAAAATAAAATAAAGAGAAGAAAGCGTGTAAACATAAGGCTGAGCCACAGAGCAGGGTCAGCAGGCGTGCGGAAACATGTTTTCATTTCATCGAGAGCGTGTGTTGGTTTCTCAAGTTTGTACTTAATGATACATATTGCCACAATCTCTGAAACCATGAAAACAGCTTTCTGCTGTTTGCATCTGCTAAGTTCCCTGGAGACTGGCTGGGGCCCAGAGGGATGGGGAAAGGAATAAACTGAGGGATAAGGAGATAGAGATTTTTGGTGGGGAGCTCTCTGGGGGACTAGGCCTTCAGCATCCTTTGGTTCCACCCCACTCTAACCACAGTTGCATACAAACATGACTTTCTCAGGGGCAAGCCTCACTTTTGGAAATGTCCCAAAACACTCCGCCACCTAGCACCAACATTTGAAAGGAATCCAAAATGGCCCACAAGCAATTGGAGAGATTTGAAATGCATTAGGCTCCCACGTGCGCACCGGGCCTCTGGGCCTCTGTGCGCACTCACAGGGACGCTGGCTCTGGAGGGACAGTTGAGGGACAGTTGAGGGTCAGTGCTGTTGCTAGGCTACGACTGTTCCGGACGAAACATTCCGAGCCGCTGAGCTTCGCAGCCAAGGTGTGGAAGCGAGACCTCTGTGGCTCTTCTGTAGCGCCAGCGCTGAGATCGGGAGGCGGCAAGAGGCCAGGAGGGAAGTGAGCGGTGTCGGAAGGCGATAAGCCAAATGAAGAAGAGACTCGCTAAGTTTGTGAGCTGGGTGGGCTTCAGCGCCCGTCAGAGAGAGCGCAGGGATCATGAGCACCCCGTGCCTAGGTATCCCATCCGTAAGCACGAACTAAAGAAGTTCCACAAAGCCGCATATCTTGGCGATCTGGACACAGTGGAGGTGTTGCTGTTACGTAAGAAGAATTTCGTGCACAGCAGAGACAGGAACAACAGGTAACAGCGGCGGGGCAGGGCGGGGTGGGCCTGGGAGGAGCTGCCAAATAAGGTTGTAAGACATGAATTTTAAATTGCCTTCCCATGTCAGAGATGTTGAAGTGTGAGACAATGAGCATGTTAGAATCATTGAAGTACAGTGTTCTCTCGCATCCTTGCAGCAGCAAAGTAGATATACTGTCATTTTACTGAATTGAAATGTTGTCTTTGTAAAATAGTAATGGTAACAATTATAATATTACCTAACAATTATTGAGCTGTTATTTTGTGCAAGGAACTGCCAGACATTTTGCATAGCTTTTCATTTAAGCATCACAGTGGGGTCCTGTAAGATAACTACTACTTCATGCCCATTTTGTTGATGAGGAAATTGAGGCACAGACAGGCTAATTGAGAGCTAATAAGTGACAGTGTTAAAGTAGAAGTCAGACCCAAGCTGAGCTGAATCTCAACGGCATGCCCTTTCTATTCAAACAGGTAGTTCTTCCATTAATGTGGTGAGTAATAAGAGCTAATAAATACTGTTCTTTCCCCATAGAAAGAACTAAGATAAGAAGACTAAATGTTAGTTTTAAAGGGGTAGGAATAGCATGCTGTTGAATGTTTACAATTACGTGAGTAACTGTATCTTTGAACTAGTATGCTCTAATTTCCTAAACAGTCCTCTTACGTTCGCAGGACTGCCCTACACTTAGCCTGCACCAGCGGCCAGTCACCAGTGGTGACTCTCCTTATAGGGTGGCGTTGTGATCTGAATGCTCGTGACAAGGAAGGCAAGACAGCTCTCATCAAGGTGTGTAGCAGCCAACCTTGTCCATGTGAGATGGATTTGATTTAATTACTTAGAATAAAAATGAATTTACCTGTTTTAAATATAATGAACTGCTGGGACTTGAGGAATGTTAACTTGGAATGCCTGGCACTTACAGTCTGTTTCTTGCTGCGATACCAACAGGCTGTACAATGCCGGAAAGAAGCGTGTGTCAGTATCCTGCTGGAACAGGGTGCTGACACAAATCTTGCGGACGACTTTCAAAACACTGCTCTGCATTACGCCGTCTTGGCTGGAAATACATCAGTTGCAGCAGAGCTGCTCCGCTATGATGCAAATATCGAGGCGATAAACGAGGTATAGCTCAACTGACTTTATTTACAAGATATTTGAAATACAGGGTCTTTTTTAGCTATAGGTGTTTTATTTATAGTAATATGTTTACTGAATACAATACATCAGGCCCTGTTATCATGGAAACAACTCCAAAGCCAAGGCCAGAGGCTAGAGGTAGTGCCCACAGAAAGGGCAGAGCTCTGTCTCCCAGCCACACTTGTACCCCAGAAGGAACAACTTCCCATTAGGAAGTGCCTGGGAGTGGGTGGTAGGCTCAGAGCCTACAGAAGATGAAGGCTTGCGGGGAGTGAAGTGATGGCAGGGGCTGGGTGCCTGCCTGGGGATGGGTGGGAGGAGGAAGGAACCCAGTACCCAGCAGGGGGAGCTGGGTGACTGCACCTGGGCAGGGGAGGCAGCAAGCCACAGGCCCTGAGCACCCCAGGATCCCAGGTTCTCGAATCTGGGCAAGTGAGGTCAGGTCCTGTTTGACAGCCAGCAGGGGCATTCGCTTGTGCTGGTGGCCACGTGGCCCTCCACGTACACCTTCACCTTGGGGTCTTCCACGCTCAGCCTGGTGCAGCTCCCCTGCGGGGCTGTGGCTGTAGGTGGGGAGCAAGTGATGGCGCAGCTGGTCCTCCTGCTTTTTCTCCTGGCTCTCCCCTGAAGATTTTGATTGAATAAATGTACTCAGGTCTAGACGCAGGTATTTAGAAATACTTCCCTGAGATTCTGATACAACCCTTGGTTAAGGACTATTGAATGGATTCGTGTAATGCATGTAAATTCACAGATCTCAAAAATAAGACATCTCTGGAAGAGCGGGGGTTTGATAGATGCTACTGCTTTCAGTGCTCTGCTTTCCAGCCATGTTAGCCTGACTTTTACCCGTCTCTTCCTCTGTGACTGAGGAGTTTATTGGCAATATTACTGGCAGTATCTATTGCCTGGAAGAATAGCTCCTTTTCCTTTCTAACCACTGATCATTCAGTGGCACTCAGTCTTAGAAACTTGCTTGTGGTGAGTGATTCAATAAGTAGAGTCGGACCCTTTAAAGATTTTGCACCTTTTGTTCCCATCCAGGTCATTAGGTCAACAGGGTTTTTCTGATCGCAATAATAGGAAATCATGAGCCTTCTTTTGGTTAAAGCTGTGTAACGGACTCTTGCAATATATCTGTTAGATTCACTGAGCTCTAGCATAATCAAGATGACAGTTTTTTTTTTTTAAATTAAAGTCTAATTGATTTACAGTGTTGTGATAGTTTCTGGTGTACAGCAAAGTGATTCAGTTATATTTATATATTCTTATTCAGTTATATATATCCTTATTCAGTTATATATACATTCTTAGTTATATATATATTGTTGTTCAGTTATATATATATTCTTACTCAGTTATGTATATTCTCATTCAGTTATATATATAGTTACTCAGTTATATGTATTATTCAGTTATATATACATTCTTAGTCAGATACACACACACACACACACACACACACACACACACATATTCTTTTCCATTATGGTTTATTACAGGATATTGAGTATAGTTCCCTCTAGTATATACAGTAGGACTTTGTTGTTCATGTATTTTATATGTAGTAATTTGTATCTGCTAGTCCAAAACTGCTAATTTATTCCTCTTCCACCCCATTTCCCCTTCGGTAACCATCAGTTTGTTTTCTATGTCTGTGAGTCTATTTCTGTTTTGTAAATAAGTTCATTTGTATCGCATTTTTAGAATCCACACGTTAAGTGATATCCTATGGGATTTCTCTTTCACTTTCTGACTTACCTCACTCAGTATGATAATCTCTAGGTCCTTCCATGTTGCTGCAAATGGCATTATTTCATTCTTTTTTATGGCTGAGTTATATTGCATTATATATAAGTATACCATGCAAGATGGCAGTTTTAAACATCAAGACCCATGACATTAGTAACAAATTGGAATTGTTCTAATAATTTAGTTTCGGCCATCTCATGAACTAATTATCCATTTGATTAACAATTGGGGAGAATTAGATACAGGTAGATTGTAGTTTTAGTAGGCATTGGAAAAATTCTTGAAGCAGTTATTATGAGCCTTTTTAAAGTGTATTTATCTTACAATATATTTTTTTAATTGAGGTATAGCTGATGTACTATATTATATGTTACAGGTATACAGTTGAGTGTTTCACAAATTTTTAAGGGTTATGCTCCACTTATGGTTATTATAAACTATTGGCTCTATTCCCCATGTTGTGCAGTACATCCTTGTACCTTATTTTATGCCTGATTGTTTATACCTCTTAATCCTTAATCCTAATTATCCATTTGATTAACAATCAGGGAGAATTAGATACAGATAGATTGTAGTTTTAGTAGGCATTGGAAACATTTTTGAAGTGGGTATTATGAGTCTTAATCACAATTTTTATTACATGTTGGGGCCCAGTGTTTTTGTGTGTAAGACGTATGATTCTAAAGAAAGGCAAGGTTTTACATACAAATAGTTGATTTATACCCAACTGTTTGGGAAACACAGCAAACATAAAAACACAAGTGGGCTATAGACTAAACATGGCCCTGGATATGTTCAGTTTGTCTCCACACATTGAGTCAACATTTAAAATTTAGGAGACTTGTGCAGAAATCTACACTTCAGAACTTCTCCTAAAGAATCAAATCTGGTCCCCCTTGAGCCCAGGCCTGTGTGGTCTGCAGAGGTGGCCCCTTCTCGGTGGGGGGTGTGTTCTCCAGTTTGCTGTCCTCACTTGTGACCTTCACTTACTCGGGCCACCTATGTTGCCTCTGTAAGCATTTGAATTTACAATTCCTGTTGTATATTTTGATAAATATTTCAAGATTTTAAAGATAGCCTATATTAATTTATAGTCTACTTCATATTTTATAATAATCCCTAAGAGTGGGATGGAATTTTTCAAATTAGAATTTATAAGTTGGTTTAAGAAAAACTTTTTCTTTACATGCAAGTAGTCATATTCCCATTGGAATGTCTGCAAGCTTTATGAGATCAGTCGTAGTTGTAATTGGATAGGTTATGCATGTTGCAGACAGTATGGTATTTTTCTCCTCAGCGTGGCTCCTTAGAAATGTAGTTGATTCAGCAGCTAAATGGTTCTCTCTCTGGAGCAGTGTTTAGAGTGTCGGGAGTAGTAGTTGAGCAGTAAGGTAACTAGAGAATGCCTGACACACGCTGCAATAGAAGCGAAGGTTCTTGGAACCAGCAAATATCTGAAGTGGGTTTCAGAGAGTGACTTCACAGGGAAACTTTGGATGAGGTCAAGGAGGAACCTTTTAAAGAGAAGGAGCACAGAGCGGCGAGGAAGAAGGGGCTACTTTTTATTTACTTTATAGTTTATGTTTAAGTTCAAAGATTTAAGTTTTTAAGTTCAGTTTTGAAATTTATATGTAATTTTGTACATTGTCAACTGTTTTTACTATTTTACAGTATAACATGACACCATTTTTACTCGCCGTCAGGAAAAACAAAGAAGAAATGGTCAAATTTTTGATGGAGAACGGGGCAAATGTACATGCAGTTGACAAGCTGCAAAGGTACAATAGTTTGTTCTCTCTCTCTCTCTCTCTTTTTGTTTAATCTTAATGTTGTTCTAGAATAGTAACAGCCAATCAGAAAGATTAACTTAATAAGAAGAGGATTAAGTTAGAATCAACACATCATCAGTTAGGTAGAAAAGCAATTATTCTGCCTGGTGTCACAAAGAACAGTATGCAGCAGGATTCATCTTCCTTTATGATAGTGACTGATGTAATTTGCAACCTGATTTTTTTGGTCATACGGTCTTAAAATAGTTCAGGGGTTTCATTTTAGTTTTATTAGTATGGACTCTAGTTTTTATTTACCTTATGAGACAGTGTTGAATTTCTTCATTCTTTTATAATTTGTTTTAACCTCTTCTTGGTATATATTTTTTTCTGAAAAGATGCATATTAAACAAAGAGGAGTTTGTTTTGCTTTTTGGATGACTCTGCTTTAAATTACTTTCTTTGAGGGATACTGATGTTATTAGGTTATCACTGAGTGAGTATCACTAAGAGAGTAACTATGACCAGATACTGTGGGCTCGTCAGTTTTTATCCTTTTTCATTTCTAGTACAGTTTGATGTTTTTATTTTTAATTGATAACGGTAGAAGGAAGAAAAATAGCTTTAATTATTGAATAAACATTCCCTTTAAAGAAGACAAGTCTTAGGTGGATGATAAAGAGGAAAGAGCTGGGCTTTAGAGTCAGACGAGGTTGAATTCCCAGCTCTCCTGCTGGCCAGGTGTGTTACCTGGGGGACATGACTTATCACCAACCAGTATGTTTCCTGTCACGTAAAGGAGGGTCGTAGTACATCCTTCAAGGGGGGTTGTGCCTAAGACAGACCATGCGTAGACTGTTCAGGTTAGTGCCAGGCACATGCTTCTCAGCGTGATTAACTGCAGCCGTGACTATTTTTATTGCCTTTTTTATTCATATTACTGTTTTCAGCCTGCAAACAGCTTCTCCTTACCTGACCTCTAGCTGATTTTAAAGTATTGTATTTCAGACGAGGGAAGAAATGGGGAATCCTTTATTTAAATCTTTACCTACTTCAGATAAGTGACCTCAGCATCCTTCTCCATCAGAGAACTTTAAATTAGCAACTTCTACTATGTGCTACCCAAGTAGGACAGGAGGCTTCTTTTTTGTCCCTCTGTTTTGGCCTTGGAGGTAATTTGCAAAGATGAGCACTCAAGCATGTAAATGGTCAGTTCTCCAGGGGTGGGCAGGATATTAACTTGGTAAAATAGATCAAATTAACTGTTTAAGTTAAGCTAAGTTCCTAAGGGTGAAGTTGTCTCTTTTATTTTAGATCAGCACTCATACTTGCTGTGTATCATGACTCACCGGACATAGTCAAGCTGCTTCTTGAGAAACGTGTTAATGCCGATTCGCTAGATTCACACGGACGGACTGCTGAAGAATATGCTTATTGTAATGGTTTTGAACAGTAAGTGTTTACATTAAAGTGCCAGTTCTCTCTAAACTGAGGTTGAAAATGACCTAACTGTTACTTGTTACGTGACAGGTGAGAGTTCCTAGTTGGGAGCAGGCACTTTGGGGATGGCAGTGAGACCCTCCACATCATCAGCTGGAAACCAGCAAAAGGCCAGACTAGTGAGATGGAGCAGTGGGCACAGGGTTCTTTATCTCAGGGTTTGTAAGGTGTTTATCCTTAGGGTCCTGCTGTTCTCCATTTCATTCCAGTGTAACCCCAATGCATGGGGTACAAATAATGTCACATATCTGATTTTTCTAACTAGTTGTTTGGGTCTTAAAATGTTTAGTAGAGCAGAAAATCCTGTATTTTCCTTTGGGGACTTTCTTCTGTAATCTTGCTGTTGAATTTTCCAAGAACCTAAGGGATTGCCTAAGATCACAGTGACAGTCCTCTCCCACAAGGCATTGGGGCAGGGCGAGGGCATTCTAATCGTTCTCTTGTTTCCCTTGATTCTGTTGCTGCAGCATTGGTACTAAAACTGGTTTTAACAGGATCTCTTCGGCAGCTGGGTCTGGGGTCTGGATGTTGCTCTCTAAAGACCTTTAATAAAATTTTAAAAGAAGAAAAGGAAAAAGAAACTGGTCCTGCAGTCGGGTCATGATTGACCTCTGCTCCCGGGATGCCTGTGCTGATCCAGTTTCCGCGGTCTTCGTGGCGATGGACACGTAAACTTAAGAGTGACAGCTTGTTTAGTTCTCATACATATGCTTGTATGAGGTCATATATTTATAAATAAGTTTAACTACAAGTTATATAGTAGCTGAGGTGCCCTGAATTATAAACCACGAAGAACAGCTAGTCACCGTAATTTGTAACATTTTCTGAAAACTGCCACATTTAGATGTTACACCTATGAAAAAAACACACATTGGGTTTTATTTGGGATTCTCAAATAGTTCCAGCATTAAAGTTCAAGAACAAATTATTCCATTCTTCCACTGTTTCTCTGAGCATCTGGGGGATACATTATCTCATTAAATCTTCATAATACTCTTACGAGTATTAATAACTAACTGCCTGACAGTAAGATCCCAGTTTTATAAAGGGAGACTTTGAGCTGAAGAGAAGCACCTTGTCCAGGAACAAACAGCTTTTGGTTATAGAGCTGGGACTTCTGAGTTCGAGATACTTTCCGTATGTCACGGTCGCTCTAGTTAACTTTTACTGAGCTGTACTGCACTCAGTTCATGACTACTTCACCTTACTTTTTTTCCTTTTTAAGTATACATCCTAAATTTAAAAGTGTACATTGTACAAATTTGAAATATATGGGACAATTGAAGTTTTGATATTACCTCTGATATTGTCTGAAATAATCTAAGAACTTAATATATTTGGTAATTGTTTTTCATATTAGCATTCAAGTACTAATATTTATTTATCACTTTATACATAGCCTTTACCAACTGATTGTCGACTACAGAGCCGGAAAGATACCGAATACTTCCCCTCAAAATAGCGACCTAGGACAGAGTTCTGGTAATAAGTTACTGTTGTTGGGCCCACCGTAGATACGGAAGTAAGATTGAGGAAATTTTGATAATGAAAGGGCAGTGATGAAAGCCAGTGTGTAAATTTCATGTATGTTTTTATTTTTTTAATTAACTTTTTCTTAATGGTCTAGTATTCAGAAGTATTTAAGAAGTTAATTGTAGGTAATTTAAAATCTGAGACAATATTGTCTTAAAAGAAATTCATTTGTTTAATCATGGCCCCTTAAATCCCATATTATATCTTTGTGTAGATATGAAAAACAGGTTTTTTTTACTTTGTTGTACATTTCCTGTAACATTATAACAAGTTGGCCTTGTTACAGAACTGGATCTTTAATTTTTACAGCAAATGGATTACATTGGGTAAATGAATGCTAGTTATTGCATAATGATTAGTCTCACTAAAAAGTGATTGTCTTTAAAACTGGGAGCTCGGCAATACCTTCCTGGTGCTGTAAACAAATGGCCAACAATTAGAACTGCACAGCTGGGCCAGTGTGCAGCATACTAATAAGAGATTGTTTTTTAAAGGTACCTAGTGATAGGGCAGAAGTCAGGAAAGCAGTGCCTTGTTGAGAAGCACTGGTTACTTTTCACATCATTACACGAACAAGGGTTCTCTCACCAATTTCATTCCTCAGAAGTGCAAACAATGAGATATGCTGCCTTCATGAGAGTCAGATGTTTTCTTCTTTTTTGGGGATACTTGTCATGAAACTATATTTTGTTAGAACAAGGTTTTCTATTGCCATTAGTTGAAGGATTGTCATAATAAGTATTCAAATAGCACAACTCAGGACTCAACAAATTGTAATAAAAGCACAGAAGTGCTTCACTTAAAAAAAAAGACGACTGTTGCCTAGGTGTGACCCCTCGCATGCTGTTCAGTCTGAACTGTATGAGGGCACCTTTAACTTGGTAGACCTTGATCAAGCAAAGAACTTCTGTTGTAGGAAATACAAAGATGGAAAAGACAGAGTTTTGGTCTTCAAGGTGCTCATAACACAACAGAGTTGCCCCTGGTTAATGTGTTTTTTTTTAACAGGACTTTCAAAGAAAACATTCTTATCTGTTAATTCATCCACTTAACAGATGACTATCAAGTGTGTTTTAGGTAGTAAGCACCACTCTGATGTTACAGAATGCAAACAGGTCAAAAGCACAGTTCCTGGCCTCCGGGAGCTTGTTACTGTCATCACCATTTTTATGATTGGCTTTACTTTATTCTGTGCTTACTGTGTCCCAGAGCCCACGAGGACTTTGTAACTGTCTTTATGTATTTTTTATTGGTATTTAACATGTGCCAAATACTTCAAGTCCATGGTGAGGAAAGAAGTTTTTTAAAAGTGTGTAGGATGTCAGGTAAGCCATGCAGAGCGAGTAGAAGTTTGCCAGGGAAGGAGGCAGAAGGGCCGTGTTTGGTGGGTGGAACATCTTTGAAGATTACATTTGGCAGAAAGGACAGCGGTGCAAAGGCTAAGATGTGCCAGTGAACTTTGCGGGATCTATGAGTTTCATTTTGTTGGTGCAGAAAGGATGCTGTAGGAATGATTGGGAACGAGGTGACTACCTAGCTCAGGCATGCTTCTGAAAGCCTTTCTAGTAGTATAGAAAGGAGGAGGTCTGCTGTAGACCTTGGGAAATTTGTCAGAATGCTTTTAGCTGCAAATAATAATAGGAGCCCTAAGTAACAGTGGCTACAGCAACAGGAGTCAGGATTGTTTAGAAGGTTCGGTGATGAAATCAGGATCCCAGATGCTGTCCCTCCTTCAGCTGTGAGGCTGCTGGTGTTTGATGTCGCCTTTCCTGGTCTGCTGATTAGCAGCAGCTCAAAGCATCATCTTCTCACATGACAATATCCGCAGGCGAGGAGGGCTGCTTCTCTCTGCATGTTTTCTGTAACTAGGAAGGAAACAGACACTTCCGTAGACTTCCCCTAGCATCTTATTGGCTGGGCTACATCACATGCTCATTCCTAAAGCAGCCACTGGGAAAGGAAATGCAGTTACTGTGATGACCGTAAAACAATCATTTCTCTTTCTGCAGCTAAGGAGAGTTTACCTTCTTCTCATCCTGGGGCAGAAAATATCCAAGAAAAGTTGCAATTGTCCAGCAAGGACAACGAAGAAGAAGTGTTTGTCGAGTTGGGAACCAGCAATGGCAGCTGCATGGATTCAGTGAAGAATGTTGAGCAGAAGAGTAAGAAGATTCGATTTGAGTCTTAGGGTTTCCTGTTATGACATAAAGCAGGGATGCACAAGCTTTTTCTGTAAAGGGCCAGAGAGTCAATATTTTAGGCCATGTGATGTCTGTCACATCCACTCATGTCTGCCATTGCAGTGTGAAAGCAGCCCTAGACCGTATGTGAGCGAATAGGGATGACCGTGCCCAGATAACACGAGGCTGACAAAGCCAAATGGTGGGGTGGGTTTGTCCCGTGGGTGTCGTCCAGAAATACCACGCTATGTAAGCTTGACACTGTCAGTTTATGATACTGATTCTACTAATGATTATCATTCTTTTGTGAGTCTCATAAAGTTTGGTTGGGATTTTGGTCCTTGAAAACAGCAGTTCACTTTAAAATACCAAATTTGGATAAACACCCTCTTTTTTTTTGATAAATATAAAGGAGGGGAAGTGGTTTTTATGCATTAATTACCTACCAGGAGTATACCAGTATTCACTCAAGTGTGTAGTCTCCAGGTGTGGTCCCAATGGAATGCTTTTTAACAAAAACATTGGCCTTATACTTTTAATGTTCTGTGTTTTTCTATTGCCCGTATAAACTATTTTACTTTCTTCTTTAATAGAGATTTCAGTGACTAAGGTTGCACCGAGGTTTGAAGACATCTCTGTAAGCAGGTAGGATTTTATGGATTTTTAAAAATTACATGTTGACTAAGGGAACACAGAGAAAAGATACAAGGCTTCTTGAGTGTCCTACTGTGGGTTAGACACCGTATTATGTACTTAGCATTTGTTACCTCGTACAGTCCCCACAACAGCTTTGCAGAGTAGCTGTGCTGTTATAGCTTACTTCTAGTTAATTAGGCAACTGTAGTTTAAGGAGGTTGACTAGTTGACCCATGATTCCATGGTTAACAAGTAGTTGACCTGTGACTTAACCATCAGGCAGCCTGGCTCCCAAATCTGCTTTCTCATCCCTCAGCATAGACTTGTGTGACTTGTTTGTTTAAAGAAATGAACTCACTCATTTTTGATGTGTATTTTTCTCCAAAGTATTTCACCCAAACATGATATTGATGATTCACGGCCTCCATCAGATGGTAACTTAGATCTTGCTCCCAAGGTAAAGTGTTTTCTTGTGAAATTAATTTTTCTGCTCTGAATTTAGTTCTGTGTAGTATTTTCTCTTAAAATTTAGCAGTGTTCTGCTTATCATTGTTTTATGTTTGTATGAGAAAGTTGGTCAGATTAAACCATTTTATGAAAATATGGCAGGTTTTTTTTTTTTTTTTTTTTTTTTTTACTTTGATAAATACTGAAGATGAGACTGAAGCAAAATGGACTAGAAAATAGATCGTGACAGGAAAATTGTATTGTGGAAAGGTTTCCCACAACAGAGGAGGTGTGAAGCTTGGCCAAGGATAAGGATTCTTTGACTTTCAAACCACACTGACAGCACTTGTATAATACTCGTGCCTCAGGGACATCTTCAGTGCACACAGCTACTTACTGTGATAATCATGGCCTCTTCCTGGGGCCTTTCAGTTCCAAAACTTACGTAGCATGTATCTTTTTTTTTTCCCCCTTGGACACTTTTTATTTTGGTATCAGAGAGTTGTGAGGAAAGAGGGTTTTTTTTTGTTTTTTGTTTTTGTTTTTTTTTTACTTTATTTCTATCTCTGGTTCTGCATTAAGACTAAAATAATAGTTGAAATTCTAGAAATTTAGAAATTAAAATTCTGTTTCTCAAAATCCATATTATAAAGAGATTCCTCTGTGTTTTCTAAATTATCCCATTACAAGTATATTCAAAACTCTGCATCTAACTGAAGAATACATGTTTTTCCTAAAATAACAGCCAGCTTTAAAAGTAGACTCTTAATAACAACCATATGATGAAACCTATTTCAGAATTCTTCTGTATTACAGTTTTAAAAAGTATGTCCAGTCCTCGTGTCCCATTCTAAAATTTCAAGTTTCAGACATTTTGTAGTATAGTTATTTACATATTCATCTTATAGCCTCTGCATCAGTGTACACCGCTAGAGATTAGGGAACGTAATTGTGCATTTCCTGGAGCACCAAGAATGAGGTCTTAAATGTAAGAAGCGTTTTATTATTTTTTGAATGTGAATGCATGAAGAGACATGGAATTCTGCATCATGCTGCACGTACTGTAACATGCACACTCTATCATAATGAAATCTGTTTGATGGTACAGGTAATATAATATGCGTACTATGTCATAATGAAATCTATTCAAATTCTAAAAATATGACTTAAATTTCTATTCCCTTTATTTAGGCTGTAAAAGTTCAGTTGTTATGAGAGGAAGTATGTCATAAATGCCAAGGAAGTAGATAAGAAGTATATGATAAGTAGGAAGAGGTTACAGTCTGTTTTTCAGTATCCACCAACTGTGAGCTTAGAATTTGAGATGAAAACTTTTTAACCTTCTTTTAGCCCCCTCTCATGTTCCATTAAATATATCTTTTCAAGCTATATATTATCCTTAGAATCCTGATTACCAGTTCTTTGTCTAGGTGGAAATTTGATATGTTAGGAACTTTCTAAAATCTATTTTTCTCTCTCTCTAGTAATAATTTGCAGCGTTCAGGTAGTGAGAGACGACCATGTTCAATTGAGTGACTGAGAGTGACAAAATTTAACTCTCACTTATAGTAGTATTTACAAACAAACAGTTGTAGAGTAATACAGGTCAGCATTATTGGGGATATACTATGAACAAAGGCCTTTGTTTTATATATATGTTTCATATATCATGTATTTTGATATTTTTATAAAACTTGAAGAATAATATATATACTTGCATATATAATTTATATGTTTTTATATATATAATAAAAAGGTAAAACAGAGGCTTTCACTCATGGTATATCCTTAACAATACTGATACATTCCTGATCTATTATATATAAATGCTAAAATATATATATTTCTCCACATGCCTTGTTATACTTACATTTTCCTTTTTTTCTTGCCTTAAGTTTGTACTTGACTAGTCATGTCTCATTTTTTCTTTTCTTCCTCCTCCCCACTTTTTTTTTTTAATGGTTTGTCCCAAACCTAATATTTCTTTGCAGAAAACACTTCTTCAGTGTCTGTTCTTTCAGTCCATCTCACTCTGCCTCTGTGAACATATTTAGTGACAGTTTTCTGTTTACTATGTGTGTGGCTTTCACTCATGAGTCATTGCCCCTCAGAATTACTTTTGTTTTTATTCCTCTTTCTTAGAAGTAACTGAATTTGAACAATCATTTGTCTTTAGCTTTTTGGCGAATGGAATAGAAGTAGCTTATACTGTTTGTTGTTCTAACTCATCCAAATAAGATACTGCTAAAAAGTAAACTCTCATATTTCCCCCATGAGAGATCATTCACACATATATAAATCATGCAAGCATATTTCAAAATATAACAATTACTTTAAATTTCTTAATGTTAGTTTTTTCAATAGGACTGTAAACTATGAGGGATAAGTTTTTGTTCTAGATCATTTTGGTCAAGAAAGTCATCTAATGGATACCATAGTGTTTGTATAATAATCAATGAGGGGTAAAGAAAGTAACATTTTGTTACCCCTGAGGTCATCTCTCATCATCCTCACCCCATGAGAAGATGTAGGTTGGTAACTGACAGACCCAGGACTTGAATCCATATCTGAATGACTCCAAAGCCAGCGCTCTTTGTGTTAGATCATCTAGGAATGGGGAATGTTACAGTTACTTTTTTCAATTTCGTATTTGTTGTTCTTAAAGCTGCTATTTTCTTCTCTAGAAAGTCCGGCATCCAAGATTCGCAAAGCTAATTCAGGCCTGGGAAGAACCCATGATAAACAGTAAGTTATTTGAAGACTGTCTTTTTGTGTTTTCACTGATGAGAAATTACAGATAATTCCATCTACCATACCTTGTTTTCACTACAGCAGAGGCAAAAGATGGTGTTTTGAAACCAGGAACTAGCACCTTCTTTGAGGACAATAATTCTAATAATGAAAATGAAGATGCGGTTAGAACCTTTTCCCAACCATCAAGTGAAGTTTCAGGCTTTTCTCATCCTGCCTTCCCAGCACCGGCACCTCTCACATCTTCAGCAGTCCTTGGTGTTACAGAGGTAAGTCGTTTTGTTTTTAACTTTTCCTTCCTGTGCTTTTTCACTTACCATCCCCCTGATTCTCATGGGGATGAAAAGGATCCTACACAGGAATGGAAGTCCTCAAGATCACAATAGAAAACAGTGTGATAACAAGAGAGGTACACGTGCAGGACTGAGATTTGTAAAGGTTGGTGGCAATAAACAGTTCTCAAATATGCCATTAAGAAAAGAAAGAATAAGAAAGCAACTGGAAAGAACGGCTGGAGGAAAGAACAGCTGGATGAATATGAAGATGGGCAGGGGTACAAAGGGGAAAGATTCATCTAATAAGGACAAGATAAATGAGTGTCAAAATGAGAGAGATGATTATACAAAAAAAAAACAGCAGAAATAGTGGGGTTAAGTGAGAGCAGGAACTCTATAGTACAAATTATGATAGAAATTATCTCAAATTCAAATTAAGAGAAGGAAAAGTCAGCTCATGGAAAAAAGTGCTCAGACTCTTCTGAAGGACATATAGCTGATTTTATGAACAGCAGAAAGAAAATTTGATCCTCACCTTTTTTCTTTTTGGTTATAGAAGTTTGTTTTTTAATTCAAATGTAGTTGTACAGTATTATATGAGTTACAGGTGTGCAGTAAAGTGATCTGGTTATACATACCTATGTATATATCTAATTCTTTTTCTTTCTTTTCCATTGTAGTTGTGAGATATTGAATATAGTTCAATATGGAAGTTAGTTTTAACTTGAAGTTATTTCTTTTTTTAGAAATCCTCACATTTAAATTGATGAAGTGATGTCTTATATTTAATCCAGCAAATTTTGTCTCTCCATTCCGTCCCCAGTAACTGAGTTCTAGTTTTCCATGTGACTTCTCATGCTGTTTCACACCTCGACCTTCGGCTCAGGCTGCCCTTTTTAGAACCCCCTTCACGTCTGCTCTTTGCACTGGGTCTGTCATTTAAGACACAGTCTTGTCTTCCCAGCGTTCCCGGAGCTATTGACACGCAGCAAGTCTCTTCTCTCCTTTGTGCCCTTACTGTGTCTGTTCACTGCAGGTGTAGAGCTGTTGAATGATACTTGTCTGTGTTGATTCATTTTCATGTGTCTCTACCTCCCCTAGAATATAGAGCAGAATCTGTCTTTTATGTAGATTGCCAGCTTCTCCCAGGGTAATGCCTATGATCTGATGCATACAGTAAATATATGTTGTCTTCCTGACTGAATGACCAAGTGTAGGAATATGATGTTTTCTGAAGTTGGGTTTTTGTTACATTTTGTTTTGTTTTTATAGGAAGAAACAACAAAGCCGAAAACTGGGGGAAAAGAGAATGGCACTCGGACTATCAACAGTGTTGTAAAGGAGCAAGCAGATCATAGCAAATTGATTTCTGTTGATGGAGTACACAAAAGTGACAGAGGTGGTAAGTCAGTGAGCATCTATGGATTTTCTTCTCTGTTTAAAACTAATGTGGTTGGAGGGGGGAGGGTATAGCTCAATGGGAGAGCGCATGCCTAGCATGCACGAGGTCCTGGGTTCAATTCCCAGTGCCGCCATTAAAAAAACAAAAAAGCTAGTGTAAAAAATCTAGTGTGTAGATCCAAATATGATATCCATTTCTTAAGTGTTTTTCTTTTGCCGTCTTCTTTCATAAATACCCCAACTACGACCAAGTTTTCTTCCAGAAAATGCTTCAACCTTCTGAAATTCTTTTCTGCCACTTTAATTTATTGACATATTCATGAATCAAGATAGACATATATATATTTAAACTTCCCAGTGGTATGTGTTCTCATTAATGTATTCGTGACTGCATTTTGTAGGCGCAACTTCAGCTTTAGGATTAGAAGAAAAGGAAGATGTCAAATCACCCTTGGATTCTGAGGTGCTGCCTTCTATTATTATTTTCAGATATAAGCATTGCGTGATATTAAAACATAAATGGAGGGATGTTCTGACTTCACTTTCTCACTTCTGCATTTTCCCAGCAAAATTTTTTCCTCATTTTAACCCACACTTAGTAAAGTCATTCCATGCTACATGTCATACCACTGCAGAGTGCACTTCTGTTAATTTTCCAGACTCACATAATGAAACTGGTGTATGTAGTGCAAAAGCCAAGGCTTAGAAGTCACAGGGAATCGGTTTGGGTTCTGAAGTTACCTTTTCTAAAAACTAAAAATAATTCTTGGTCAGCCTGTGACCAGATGTTTGTTTCTTTGTTATAAATGAATGTGTAAAACTCCTAGTGAGATTGAGAGAGAAACAGGTTGTACTAAAAAAAAAAAACACGGTGTTTTTGTTTGTTTGTTTAACCACTTTGTCCTTGAAAAGACAGTGCCTGTGACTTGAAAGTACTATTATATTTGGATTGTCAAGTAGATCTGCAATGAACATTTCAGGAGAAGCAAAAGCATGGGGAATAGTAATAAATATGTGGAGTTAAAATACCAGCAGTTTGGTTTAGTGATGTTTTACTGAGGACAGCGCATTTTGGGTAGGGAAAATAGCGTGCACTGAGTACCTCTATGGCGACCGGACTTCAAGGAAGCTAAGTGCAGGGTAGTGATGACCTATTCCAAGGTGACAGCCATGGAAAGAGGTAAGAAGAGCCTGAACTCTTGGATCTCGGCAGCTCCTGCCTAGTGGCACAGCACTGTATTTGAAGTCAGCAGACGTAGCATCCTGGTTCTGACCCACTGTGGGATCTTGGAAAAACTTGTCTGACTTATTTGAATGTCAGTGACCTTGTTCAAAAACATGGTACTGATACCTACATCTCAGGTTATGTGTCATGAACAAAACTGGTAACAAATGTGAAAACACGTTGTCAACAGTAAAGGGTGCTATAGAAATGTAAGAGAATGAGCACAGTGGCCACTAGGGACCTAGTGAAATGCTGAGGACACTTTTTTAAAATCTGAAGGACAATAAAATGGGAAAGTTAGAGTGGGCGCGGGGATTTCTCATTTGGGCTATGTTGAGTGTCGGTAGACTATTATCGGACATCTCCGATAGGTATATAGTGCTTTGGTACTTGAAGCCCTCTGGGGAATTTAGACGTTTTGACCTTAAATAAATTCCTGTTCCTGAACACCAGCTATGCACCAGGCAGTTAGACACTGAATGTAGCAGTTGAGGGGTTAGGCTGTAGTGGCAGGAACAGAAGAACAAACAGGAACCCTTTATCAGGGACAGTAAGTCCTTCACATAAGGAACGTGGAGAGCGTTAGGTTAGACAACAGTGGGGGAGTTTGTAGTTAGGACGGGGGTGGAGTAAGGGTGGAATTTAGGTAGTCAGAAAAGAGCTGAGTGTGACCAAAGCTGCCAGATGATGGACAGGAAGGAGCCAGTCACACAAAGGTCCAGGGGAGGGATGTTCCAGACAGAACAGCGGGTCCCGTCTGCTCATCACGGTGCTCCAGCATCTTGGAGTGGCCAGGAAGCAGTGAGTGGGTAACCGTCCTTAGAATCACTGTTATTGCTGTGTGTAGAGAAGAGAGAATGTGCATCATAAGGGCCTGGCACATGCAGGTGGTCGCTAAACAGTGTTCTTATTCTTCCCTTGTTAAAGTAAAGCTTATGGTACTTTTTTGAAGAGCTGCATAGCTACATTTAAAATTTTTCTGCTGTTAATTTAAACAAATGTTTTTCTTTCTACTTTGGTACTTTATTCAACTATTTTCCCTATCAATAAAAGTTTTATCAAATAATAGATTCTGCTAAGCCTTTGTTTACTGAAATGTAGCAGTTTCCACAGTGTTCTGTTAATACTCAACATGACAGACTCGAAGGCTTCTTTTCATGCCATGTGTGTTATTTTAATACTAAACACAATATGTGTACTAAGAAACATTTTAAATTTATAGCACATTTATTAAAGAATATTTAAATATGTATATTTTTAATTGTATTTTTTATTGAAGTGTAGTCAGTTTATAATGTTAGCTTCAAGTGTACTGCAAAGCAATTCAGTTACACATATAAAAATACATATTTTTTTCAAACGTCCTCTTCTTTTGTCGAGGAATGCAAAATGGAATTAGGTGTTTTGAGGTTAATTCTTTGTTGAAATCTGCATGTAAGTCAGTATTTTGTCTGTGAAAATATTTGCTCTAGATTTCCATGCTCAGTTTACAGAGTCAAAAGCCAACTGAAGATAAAAGATAGACTTGATCTGAAGAGTGTATATGAAATTTTCTATTTAAATGTTTGGGTTTCCAGGATATGCTTATTTTGTTTTCGAGTCTAATTGCTTTTAAAGTAGGAAATTAAAAAAAGAATAATAAGGTAGGAAACGCAGGTATTTTCTTAGAAAGGGATCAGGAAATCTTTATGTAATTCATTATTAATATTAATTTTAACAGAGTATCTCCGAGATTCAACTTCTGAACTGTGTTGATAATTTATCTGGAGCTGCAGGTCGAGGAGAAAAAAATACATTAAATGGACAAATAGAAAGTAAGTACTGTATTTTATTTAAAAAAAGTCATTTTACAGAACGTTGATTTAAAACATGGATTTGGATCTATTCTCTCAGCCAAAGAAAATCACCTGTTGAACATATAGTGAGAAAAAAGAGGAGAAAAGGAAGTAAATTGTATATCTTACCAGGTGTCAGCAACAGATTAAACTAGAATGCTGTTTAAGGAGCTCAGTTGTTAGCTTTCTTTCAAGATGCTCTGTGACCTGAGGACAGTCAGGAAACCAGGAGGAGGGAAGGAGGGAGTGAAGAATGAGGGAGGTAGAGAGGAGGGGACTAAATGAAGGAAAAAGGGGGGGTCCCTGGCAGGAGTTGGTAATGTAGAATAGTTCTTTAGAAGAAGGAAGAGAAGAGTGTTTGAAATGAGACGGGTATGAAGTGAGCTGCTTCCAGCACCAAAGCTTGTCCGGGAAGCACAGCAGGATGTCTCACTCCCTCGTCCCCCCGACCATTAGGAAGGCGGCGAGGATGGCGGTACCTGATCACGCAGAGCTGGGTGTGCCTGCCGTGGGTGAGCACAGGCGTGTGTGGTCAGCTGTCAATGTCTGGACCTTTGTGTCATGCAGCGTGTTGCTGCCTTATAGGATGGTGTCTCATAGGCCAACAGAAGAGTGGGAAAGAGGAAGAGAGCAGGGTGCCTTCCGGGGAGGTCAGGGGAGCTGGAGCCTGGTAAAGAGTCCCCTGAAAAGTCTGCAACTCCTGATGCAGCTTTTGGGGAAGTGTTACAGTGAGACGCATGCGGCTGGAATTCAGAGGGATGAGTTAAGTCCGAGTGCTGTAGAAGCAGACTCGGTATAGACTGGAGTTTCTCAAATTTTAGTCACCTGGGGACCCAGTGAAAAGTGCACATTCTGAGCAGTGGGTCTGCGTTTCTAACAAGCTCTTAGGTGATGCCCTTGTTTCTGGTCTTCAGATCACACTCAGAGGGTAGACTTGTGTTTACGGGAGTCTGGAAGAAGAGCCACTGGGGAGTTAAAGACAACAGCAACAAGGAAAAGCATGATTTTGTTTTTCTTTCTGAGCACGTTCATAGCCAGAGGGAGGCAAAGAGTTGAAGTAGAAATTAGAGATGTAAGATAGTGCTGCTAAGCAGAGAGGAAAAAGAAGTGGTGGGGATCGTCCATCAAAAGAATAGAAAAGGGGAAGAATTAAGACCACAGGTGTAGATGTACCTTTGAAGAGGAAAGTGAAAGGAAGGAAGGAGGAAAAAAAGGCAGCAGGTAGGTGATCTTGGAATTGAGGAGGAAACTTGAGAGAACTCCTTTTCGATGGCGTCAGTGTATTTGCACTGAAGCCAGATTAGATCATTGCCACTCCAGAGAATACTGGAATCAGGAGGGGGCCTAGAATTGGGGTAAACCACAGCCACTCCTCCTATCAGGCTTCAAAGATATATGTTGTATTGGTATTTGTTATTCAAATGAGATTAACTTGAATATGAAGCATTGACTGCTTTTTTTTTGTTTGTTTCAGGATACCTAATTTTTTGATAAGATAGTTGTTTCACAAAAATCCTTGTAAACATTAGCCTGATTTACCAAACCAAACTAATTTTGGAAACAAAAGAAATTAATAGGGTTCATTCCATAAATGCTAACGTTGTTATTTTCAGTGAATACGGCACAGGTTTTGAAATATAAAAGACTTTTAGTATCTAATAATTCTGTGGCAATTAAAATTTTTTTTGATCACCAGATTTCAATATTGAAAACTCAGTATACATTCTTTCTTGCATGAGTGGATCAAGAAACTTGGATGGCTAGAGGATCCAAGAAATGTAGGCATACCAACAGCCCATGTGGGTATGGGAAAAATATTTTTATGAACTATTATTCTACAAGTGTGTATCCAAGCCGATCAATTCATATCACTTTCTCTGACGAGAAGTGAATTGCACATACAAATGGACTGCCGTCACAGCTGTGGACTTCCTAAATCGCAGAACGAATTGAAGAGTATGATAAGTACTTGTAGACTCATGGTGTCAGGCGCACGAAAGATGTGCTGCTGCGTTTTACCGTCAGCTTTCACATTTGTCTTCTTGGAGCCGTGACTTGTTCCTCTGATTGGAGATCGCGTTTCTCCTCCTCAGGCAGCAAGTTCACACTGGTACATGTGCACGTTTCTGTTTTATAAATAAGTCACTTGAAACATAATCGTGCTTTTGAGATCTTAACTGCATGTTCTGTTAAGCCTGTATTCCTGCTCTTCATTGAGTGTCTATAATGGACTCATGTTTCTGTCTTGTTGCTGTCCTAACTGCCCCTGAAAAACAAGACACCGAAACCTAACGTGTCCATTTCCAAAGCAAGCATGAGGATTGCACTCAGTACTGTGTGAATGGATAGTTGGCTTTCATATTTACATATAATTGATTATGTGTCCCTTTTGGCTTTTAGATTCTACTGAAAAATATCCTCACTTGAAGGTAAAAACTTTTATACTTTTATCTTGATTTTTTTTTTTTAATGAGGGTACTGGGAATTTAGCTTAGGACCTCATGCACTGCTAAGCAGGCACTCTACCACTGAGCTAGACCCCCCCCCCGAATTATTACTACAGATTGTATCAAATGTACATTATTAATCGGTTTGTTTCAAAAACCATTCAGCCTGCAGTTGGAGTGAAAGATTCTTTTCCTAATAAAACAGGAGAAATGAAGAATTTACAAACATTCAAATCAGGTAAATTTTGCAATACAAATTTAAGTCTGAAGAGAAGTACAGTCTTCTTATTCCTAATTCCTTTTATTTCTTCAAATTTAATTGAAAGATGACATAAATGCGGCAGATGTTATTATTGGTATCCATGTTTGAAAAATATATATAAGCATAAGAAATAGACTTTTAAAATGTCAGCTTTGACTTGGATGTTTCTGTTGATGCTGGGAGACACTAAAGTGCTCAGCTTGGAGTCCCTATACTTCTCAGGGATTCTGAGAGATTGATTATTAGGTTCTAAGATTTTTCCAGAGTTTTAAAATGCTTAATTGAATTCTGACCTTTATGTAGGGTAAAGCTTCACTTGCTAACATGTCAGTCATATTTGACTTTATTTCATCTAGTGCTATCACATTGATGATATTTATTTATTTCTGTATTTATTAATGAAGGTCCTAGGGATTGAACCCAGAACCTTGTGCATGCTAAGCATGTGCTCTACCACAGAGTTATTTCCCTAGCCCAAAGGTCTTAAGCCAACTGGATGTTTTGATTAGCATGCTCTCTCTCTCTCTCTCCCTCTCCCTCTCTCTCCCTCTCTCTCTCTCTCTCTCTGTGTGTGTGTGTGTGTGTGGTGTCTTTGATTATTAAAAATGATGGAAGTAATTAGTCCTACCTTAATGTTTGGTAGATACGATCTTTTAAAACAATAATCCTAAAAGTTTTTGGATTTAGGATATTTTTTATACTATTAAAAATTATTGAGAATTCTGAAGAACTTTTAAGTGGGTTGTATCTATTGATGTTTAGTATATTAGAAAATAGAACTGAAAAATTAAAAAACAAGCACACACAAACATTCCATTAGCCATTAGAGCTATGATGTTACCACATGTCATGTGTCTGGAAACCTCCACTGCACACTTAACAAAAAATGAGAATGAAAATAGCATTCAGTATTATTGTGAAAATAGTTTTGACCTCCTGGACTCCCTAGATGGAGGGAACATGGGGCTTCAGGGCTTCTCAGATGACACTTGAGAACTGCTGTTTTAAACAGGGTTCATGGGTGTGAAATAATAAAGGGGCCCTTGTGATGAAGTGGGCTTTAAAGTTCACTTATACATTTCTTGCCTTTTTTTCTTTAACTTGTCTTAAAAAGTTTGAATCTGACAACTTAATTCTTTTTAAAAAAGGAAAACATTTTTGTTATATATTTCCTGTCTCGTGGCACTCTGTACTCTTTGGACCTAGTTTGTACCTAGATTTACCCTATTTTTATATGGAAAAAATTAGTCACTCAAGGCTATCCTTTCTTATATAAATTTATGATGTTTATCCACGGCTTAAGAATTCTGAAGATATTGGTACATTGAGGAAAGACTGTCTCATTGTAATTTAAGTAGTACCATTCAGTAAAAGTTTTCTTAAAGCCCACGTCTCTAGGACTCAATACTGTCATGCATATTTAAACGTCCAGTAAATGGCTGGTTAGACATACATTTTGTTAATGAAAAAATTCATATGTTGAAGAATCATAATTATTCCTAAAGCTCTTATGGAATATTGACTGTTTTATAGAGAGTGATGAGTGAATCCAAATTAGTAATACTAGAAAATTAAACTTAGAAAAAAGAGACAGTGGTTCCCTATATGAACAGCAATGACATGTAAAGTACAACCAGCTGGGAAGGAGCAGTGTGTTTGGGGGAGAGGAGGGCGTGGGGCTGCTGCTCTGGGAAGAGAATTTGTAAAAGTTTGTATTGTTATTCACATTCTAATAAGTGGAAACTTTGTTTTCAGGTTCTTCAGACTGGGATTCTACTAGTCTGAGCCTCAATAATAAGGCTGGTCAAAGAGCCGAGCATTTGAAAGTTGACAAATGTCCGTTGGTATCACAATCAGTGACCACAAACCAGTCAGCACCCACAGAACTGAGGCAGACGGCCCTGGTAGATAAAGACCGGGTGAATATTGGAGCCGTGTCTCTGTCAGAAAATGCAGCGCTCCGTGGCCTGTGTGAGTCACAGCTGCCAGAGAAGAGAAGCAGCAAAGAAGGTAATAAAGCAGCATAGAGAACTAGCCATAGTCTACCTGTGCGTGGCTTCACCACACTCCGACTTTGCAGAAATCATTTTGTGGCAGGATCTCCTTTGTGTTTACTCCTTTTATGCAACCTACAACCAGACAATACCTTTTGGCATGACATTTACATTCATCCTCTGACCAAAGCAACATATTAAATAGCAAAGAGAATTAGGTGAAAGTAAGTTCGTTCAGAGTAGTATTTAGCACACTCCTGAGAGTGGGTAGGAGGATGATGTCTAGAGCTTTGTGAGTAGTTGGGAAACCTAGGTGGACATCCAAAGATTCCCTTCTCAAAGTATGGTTTCTTAGCTTTATTTTTATCTAGCTCTGAATTTATAAATATTTGTTATAGCTATAGTCAGTGTAACTGAAAAAGCACCTCTGCAACTAAATATCAAAGTATTTCTAGTATATTCTCTGCCTTTCTGTATTTTAGAAGTGGCTTTCCCAGCAGTAGTGGCAGTCATTGGGATTTTGCTACACAGGACCTCCTTCTTAACTGTGTCCACACAGTATATCAGCTTGTTTTATTATTTTTAATGGATTGATGGGTCGAAAAGGATATTGGTTTTTAAGGAGTGCTTTATCACTTAAAAATAATATATGGGATATCAATTCTAATTCTTCTAGGATACCCAGTCTGTTGATTAACCATATCTAATATGGGTTCTACTTTATATACCAATGAATTTAGTGCCTTAATCAGTGATATAATCAGAGCTGTAGTAATAAGTCATACAATGTTTTTTCTGCTCCTATAGTTTTATCTTTTCTTTCCTTACCTGCAGAATTAATGTTGTATTTACAAAAGATTCTCAGTTATCTCCTATAGTAGTGACTACAAGCTCTAAACTCAAAGTTTTTCTAATAAATACTGTTTATACACAGATACTTTTAAGAGTTTGTCCTCTACAGCATGGGAGCAAAGAGGATAGACATGTAAAGAAATAGTTTACAGTTCAGCTGGTGAAGACACACTAGAAAAATCTGTGAGGTACCAAGGTAGCTCCAAGGAAAGAGATCCCTGTGTCTCTGTGGAAAGACAGCTGCAATCAAGGAGGACTTCACAGAGCAGCTGAGTCTTCAAAGAGGAAAAGGAACTTGTCAGAACAATAGAGGGAAACATTTCAGGTTAAGGAAAGATAAAAGCATAAAAAGTAACAGTAATTTTGGAAACCATGAATAACATTGCTCTTGAAGCTTGGTATGTTGTTAAAAAGGTACTGTTAGGAGGGGAGAATAGAGTCTATCGTGACTTTGTATATTTCTACTGTATTTTTAAATTTTGTTTTATTTCTCTTTATTTTGTTCATGTCTGGTGAATCAATTTGTGAGTGAAACTGAGATGTTTGTATGCCTTTATCTGGTAACATCTAGTATTTCCCAAATAGTTTGTTGAAGTTTTAGATAGTTAGAAGTAGTTCTTAAAGAAGTAAATATCCAAAGATTAAGCTTAATTTAAACTGTCAATTGATGAAATGTTTATGTTTTTATAAAGATGATGCCTTTTATCTAGCTGTTCTAAGTAGTGAAGTTTAACTAAGCATATTCATTTTTCAGCAGACCCAGACTTCCAAAGGGCATCTGAGGAAGAGCAAGAAAGACTTGATGGGAGTGAAAATAACCTCTCACAGGTATGTGAAAATGTAAATTTAAACTTCTGGTTTATATTGTTTTCTGTGCTTTAATAACACAGTTATTCAAATTCAAAAGAAATTGCCTTTCAAACTAGACTTTTAGAGTCAATAAATAATTATTTAATATTTAGTTTTGAATAGCATTTTATCTAATTACAAAACTTAAAGTATTGTTAGGATCTATAGCAATTTATAGTTAAACTTTATCCTTGGAATTGAGGCAAAAAACCTTCCTGAATATTGTTTACTTCTTCCATTTTTATAACTTCCACACATGATAAAGGTGATATCAAATATTAAATCATGTGATATAAGCAGTTGAAATTGTAAATAATATAGCAGTGATGGCCACCGAGATAGTTTCATGTAAGGAACAGTCATTCCCAGTGGTCCAAAATTTGCAGTTTCAAATTGCAAGTCATTGATGCCAAGATGAAAGATTTCTTCTGTCTTGTGATCTCTATGTAATCGATTTCAGAATCTACAATCAGGGAGAGAATAGGGGTCATAGAGTCAACCCAACTGCCTAGTAAGAGAATCAAACCTTCCAGGATTGGACCTTTATTGTTAGGGAAGAAACAAAAACTTTCTAATTTATTTCATTTCAGGGTAGGAAACCAGTAAATATTATTAAAAATGCTTTCATTCACTCTCACTAGTGAATGTTAGAGTATAATATAACTCAGTGGATGCAGAGAATACATATTGAGATAGATCACTATCATAGTGTATCGTTTGCATTAAAATTCAGGAATTTGTTCCTCTTTCTGATTGATGTTAATTGATTTTGGCACCTAATAATTTACAGTTTGCTTATTCTCCAGTTATTAGTCCTTTAAAAAAAATCTTTACATGCACTGGAGGGGCTCACTATTTAAAGTACGAGAGGTGAAATATTTTTTAGTGAGGAAATCTTTGTAATGTTAAAAATCTAATCTCTTAAATCTTGGTAGATTTAACACGTGTGAATTGTTTAGTTCAAACAAACAGTGACAAAGTTAGGTTTCTGAGCTCCTGTTTTTCTCCTATTTCAAGGCTAAGGCAAGTTATGTTTCACTTCTTAGTTTGTGAGTAGCCCAACATACATTACGAAGTTTGTTAAATTTTAATTATTTTCTAATTTTTCTTTATCTGTACTTGACTACTTAAGGATAAATGTGCTTCACAAGCACGTACTGTGAAAGAAAAGAAATCTGAAGATCAAATCAACCAGATTAATCTTTCACTTGTGCATCTGCAAAAAACGCCTAGAGAACCAGAAGTGAATAAGGAAAATGACAGAAAGGATGTACCTGTATCTTCAAAACATTCTTGTGTGGAGAAGCATGAGGACATGTGGGTCAAACAAGGCAAATTCGACTGGAAACATAATTCAGAATTTATCACAAAGAAGTCAAACCAGAAAATGAGTAAAATCCATGAAAAAGGCAAAATTACTTTTCATCATAAGGTAGTGCTGCTACCTGACAACTCTGAACTACATGGTGACTTAAAGGAACTACCTTCCAACGTGACAGATAATACATTTGATTTTGAGGAAAAGGATGCACCTGGAGCCTCTGTCTCTATAGGATTCCAGGCAGTCTCTGAACACAAAGAGCCCAGTCTTGAAAATGTATTTCCATGTTATTCCAAGTCTGAGTCAAGAAAGTATGGTTGCCAGTCATCTTCAAAACTTTATTTAAATGAAAATAAGTTGGATGAAAATGATAAGCCATACATTGAACACGTTTTTAACAAAACTGAGGAGAGTTTTCGTAATGACAGAGAAAATGAAGTAAGGAACCGAGTTCCATTTACAGTGAATGAAGACCAAGAATTTGCTACAAAAAGAAAACCAAAAAGGAGCCAAAATACTCACTGGAAATCAGACATTGGACGTGCACCTCAGGTAAGTGACCCAAAAAGCCTTTTTGGTTTGTGGCTGACCTCTCCAGTGAGATGAAACACATGATTCAAATAGAAAGTCACAATATGTCTGCTGTTTCAAATACTTGTAAGAAAACCAAACCAATACAAGACCAGCTCCAGAAGCCATTGCTTGCAGATAACTGCGGTGCTAGTAATTCTAAAATCATGGACCCTGAATTAGGAAATGTGAGTTCTTCTCCATCAAATGGTAACAGAACATCCAAAGTATATCTAAAAGAGTTACACCAAGATATGGAAAGGTTTAACAATGAGGTAGGCATGTTACAAGTAGAATTCCTGGCTTTGGAAAAAGAAAATTCAGCTTCAAAAAGAGGTAGAGGTTCCTTTGCTACTGCTCTTGTTTTTTTTTCTCTATATCAATAATCTCTTCCATTCTGATCCATACTTGATCTGATTTTCCACTTAGGAAAATAGCCTATGTATAAAATGGGGTCATCTAAATATGTAATCGTGTAGAAACAGACTATTTCTGCCATCTAAATAACAGGAACTCAGGGAAGTATTTTCCTGGGTTTTGTTCCTTAATCAACCTAAGTCTCTGTGCCAGTCTTTCGTATGAAGTGGGAAAGTAATTTAGCTTTGTGCCACATGACCTTCTGAGCCGGAATAAACGCAAGTGAATAGCTTAAGAAATATAATAAGCTCAAGGGTTTTGTTTTTTTGTTTTAATCTATTGGCTTAAATGTAAGTTGCACATCCATAGAATGGGAAGGAAGCAGTGACTGAGAGAAGGGATATAAGCACACGCTCTCACTAAACTGATCCGTGTGTTGTGCGTTAGTGAGTGCAGGCTTCTCTGTTTTACTGATCACTGGACACTTAGAATTCCATCATGGTCACTTTGAGATATTCTTAAGAATACATGTGCTCCCACATACTCTTGAGTCACCACTTCCGGGTGTTTCTGTTGAGGCAGACACTTACATTATATTATTTAATAAAATGTAGGAAGTTTTGACATGTATGATTCTATCATATAGGTAGAATGAACCCTCAGCAAAAAAAATTCACTATTTATCTCCAAAGGAGAAAACTTGAGTTTTGAGAAACTTGAGTTTTGAGATGCACTGAATGATTTTTTTTAGTTCTAGTAATAGATTTTTAAAATGTGTGTGTTCTTTTGTGTGAGGTGCAAAGAGTGTTAAAGATGGAAATCTGAAGGTGTTCCCCTTTAATAGAAAAAGGAGATGAGCCCTGCCCCCAACTTTGCCGAAGTCACACTTATCTGATCAATTTGATGAATTTATTTGGTAGCTTATTAGATTCAGTGTTACAGAATTGTATCATCTCTTTTGACACCGTAAAATGCTGGGGAATACTGCTTTAGGGAACTTGGACAAATCACTTAACCTTTCTTGGTTGTGTTCCCGTTTTCAGTAAACAGTGGGGCTAAGGTAGATCACTCATTACTCCTATGCCGTCTAGCTATAAAATGGCCATGGTTATTGAATGTGAAATTGGGAAGCATTATTCCTTCTGCAGAATTCCACACTAACTGGCAATTCATCAGTTTCACTCTGCTCCTTTCGGTAAACATGGGTTTATATGTTTTATTAAACACCACATTTTGATACCCCGGGATCCAAATGAAACAAGAATTATAAAAAGTAGTGGGGAAAGGATAGCTTTAGCACAGAAAGAAGAATGTTTCCTTTCAGTTACTGAAGCACCAAGGTTCGACATCTTCTATATCTGGCTGTTTAATACAAAATCTTGGTGATAAAGACAGAAGAGGACAAATTTTATGCCTTTGTCTTTCTATTTCTCTGTCTCTGCCATTCACATGGGGAAGAGTGGATGTAAGAGCACAACATTCAGAAAGTCCTTTTTGAAATTTTGGAAATTCTGTTTCTTTTCCTCAAACAGAAAGAAGCAGAATTTACAAACATTCCAATGACTTGAAATGATAAAAATTAAAATAAGCACAAAAATATCTTAATCAATTGAAATCAGGGCAAACTCTGAGTCAAATGATAAAGTGAATGATAACAAAGTCTTTATAATGAATAAAGTAATAATTACCCTTTGTATCACACTTTCACTGAAGGTTGAAGTAGAAGAGAACAGGAGCAAAAGTGGTGAACTGAAAGGATCAGAAACCATATGTGATGGCAGCTATCATGAAGGATTAACTCAGCAGAGGAAGAGGGGAAAAACTGATGACCAGCGGTTTCCTGCTCTGCAGAAAGGAGATTCTGATAGGTAAGCCTGTATCAGTATTCAGCAGTAGGTAATTATTCTTTTCCTAGATGTTGTTCAGAATTTCTTCCCAGACTCATCTCTCTACTTGCTTCCATATATTTTGTACTCTTCCTTCCAGGTTCCTAGGACACACCTAAATGCCATGTGCCTAATCTTTGTGCTCACATTCTAATCTCTTAATCTCTTAAGTAGAATAATTTCCTCCTGTCTCTTTTGCTCATGATTCCTGTTTATTTCCCCTCTTCTGTAAAGCCTTCCTCATGCTCACTTTACTTTCATATGTCAGCTCTTGCGTATCACATTGTATCATAATTGTAAATCTGTCTTTGAAGCAAGAATTTGTGTTTCCTTGCATATGGTTGGCACTTGTTAACCATTTTGTGAATTAATAAATGATTGAAGATGGGTAAGAGTTGGAATTTTACAAAAATTGGTTTTTTTTTTAATTTATCAGTAGAATTATATTTTAAAAATAGGCTTTTTTATGGATTGTTTTAAAGTAGCTGTCCTGGCTTGCACATGAAGGGAGTAAAGAATAAAAGTGGAAAACGGACATTAAAAGCATCTGTGACTTCACGTGTATTTGCGAAGACTGCCTCGCTGGCTGGTGGTCTCCTACACAGGAATGACAACAGCAGTTTAAGTGAAGGAGATCAAGGTTGTGGCAGGTAAAACCTACAAATTCTTTATTTCTAGCTGAAGACGTATTAGCAGTGATTACGTTCTCTGGAAATAGAACAGCAGCATATAGTGCACAGGCCAAAGCAAGAGGATTCTCACCTGTGTCGGAGGAACTCTGCCGAAAGGCTAAGATGAGGACAAGTGCCTTTGACCGGAAGTAGTTTCAGTAATACGTCCCCAGGGAAGCCGGGCTGCAGGGAATCAGTGTGAACAGCCCCTCAGAGGACATTCCCTGGGAAGGCAGGAGAGGACTGGGTGATAACTGAAGGGGAACGTGGGGCTCGTGGGGGTTCCCTTTCTTTTTTTAATGATGAGATGATAGTTTGTAGGGGATGTCTCTGTGCTGTTGGATGCGATTCCATAGAAGACGTGTTTTTCAATTTAACTTTGTTTGAATTTCTGATATTAGAAAGTGTATTGATTGTACTGTTATCTTTAAAATACTGTAGTAAAGTATTCATGTGTGGTATTGTTGTAAGGCTTATTCATTAGTTCTGAATCGTAATATTCTTACACAATTGAATATGCAGATAATGACTTTAAAGTTACACCATTGTCCATAGATTTTTAAAAAATTGTATACTCATAATGACTATACAAACACTTAGGCCATACTGAATAGGGTTTAATCATTCCTTGATGATTCTAGATTTTATAGTGTCCTTGACAGTATCATCATGAGTGGCTATGGTTTTGTATGCTATTACAAAATACCAGATTATATTAATATTTGTTTAGATTCTAGGAAGAAGGGGAAGATTTTGTTTATATACGATAGAATAATAAACTGTTAACAATCTATCACAGATGATTACTTTTAGATTACTAAGTTCTAAATTAAAAAAGCCATCATGCTCCATAAGGACCTGTCAAATGCATGAACAAACAGCTGAATGGATAATGAATGCCCGCTGATTAATGTCTTTAGCAAAAGCAAATCTTTATTAAAAGTAGATTTCCAGTATTGCCTAGGTCTAAAGTCTTTTTATTTTTAAAAAATAAGTGTTAAGATTCAGAAATTATTATTATTATTTTAACATTTTTTTATTGAATCATAGTCGTTTTGCAATGTTGTGTCAAATTCCAGTGTAGAGCACAATTTTTCAGTTATACATGAACATACATAGATTCATTGTCACATATGTTTTTCACTGCGAGCTACCACAATGTCTTGTGTATATTTCTCTGTTCTGTAGAGTATAATCTTGTTTATTCTACATTTTGAAATCCCAGTCTGTCCCTTCCCACCCTCCTCCCCCTTGGCAACCACAAGTTTGTATTCTATGTCTATAAGTCTGTTTCTGTTTTGTATTTGTTTTGTTTTGCTTTTGTTTTTAGATTCCACATATGAGTGATCTCATATGGTTTTTTTCTTTCTCTTTCTGGCTTACTTCACTTAGAATGACATTCTCCAGGAGCATCCATGTTGCTGCAAATGGCGTTATGTTGTTGGTTTTTATGGCTGAATAGTATTCCATTGTATAAATACACCTACCACCTCTTCTTTATCGAGTCATCTGTTGATGGACATTTAGGCTGTTTCCATGTCTTGGCTATTGTAAATAGTGCTGCTATGAACATTGGGGTGCAGGTGTCATTTTGAAGTAGGGTTCCTTCTGGACATATGCCCCAGAAATTATTACTTATAATTATACCTAGACATAGAATAATAATAGAGATTCATTTACTACATTAGTTAAAAGTGCTTAAAAGTAAATATTACTTTCTTAGCATACTGTGAAATGCAAGTATTGAAGCCAGATTGCCTGGGTTGGAATTCTGGGCAGACATAGGGGCTTCGACAAATGACTTAGCCTTTCTGTGCCTCATTTTCTTTCTGGGTAAAGTACCTGATATATTACCTACCTCCCAGGATTGTTGTGAGGATTAAAATGTCTTTAAGACATGTAAAGTGGTGATAATAATGCACAGCAGTTGCACACTAAGTCCTCAAAAAAGCTGATGTCATGGTTATTAGAAATCGGTTTCTTTCATATAAGGACTTAAGTAATACTTTCCAAATAGGTTTTATTGCCATGAAAGCCAGTTTTTATTGAAAAAGACAAAAACAAGAAAATCCTGGTATATTTTTTCCTATCAAATAATACAAGTAATTTTATGTTCTTCCTTTTCCTTTCCTTGTCTGCTTGATTTAAATTTAATACTTTGTTAATAATATAATTGATATGCTTTCTTTGTCCTTTAATGTTACTGTTTCCATTTTTTGTTTAATCCCTTTTATTGAAAATTATCAATGCAAAGGTTTTATATAAAAAAATAGATTTACACACTTCTTGTATTTTCAATATTTAGTATTTGGCTTAAAGGAATTGCTTTTTTCTTTTTTCAGGTCTTCAAAGAAAATGTCTACTAAAAAGGACAAGGTATAGTAAAATATTAATCAAAAATATTTTCCTGTAGTAAAAAAAATTTATAAAAGATAGAGTGGAAAAACAAAATCCTCCTTTGTTGTAGAGACATTTACTTAAAAATAATTTAGAAACATTATTGATAAAGTTAGCCTTTTGACGAAAATCAGTTGTTTGGAGAATTGTCTGTGTTTTTGCTCTCATAAAAAGATGGATATTTATCACCTCTGTACACTGAGCGTATTTTACAACTATGTTGGAGACACTGTGAAATAGCATTATTTATTTGTAGGTCACAGAGCAGGTGAATTCTGTGGATGACCTCGATGACTTAACTCTGGCACCGGAAACAGCTTCTGAGGATCACAAGTCGCTTTCCCCTAATTGTAAGAGTACCCTGAGGCTAATCGAACAACTTGGCCCGGAGAGTAAAGGTAGGACCCCCATATGACTACACAGCCTTTTTAAGTATCTCGTGGTAACCTTTGCACACCTAGTACTGCCCCAGGGAGCACAGCTCCGTTACAGTCTGCTGCGTCTCAGAAACCTGCTTTGTGTCAAAGCAGAAGCAGACGTGTTGTGCGCTGCCAGCCGGGGGCTGTGACCATTCCCACTCCCTGTGCTTTCTGTTGACTCTGCTGCTCCTACGCCTTCACCCAAGGTCAGGGTATCACTGCTTCCCTCCTAGATCGCTGAAATCACCTCAGGATTTTCTTCTCCGCCGTTCCACCTCCTGGAACCTTGGTCTACGCCGCCAGCATGATTACTAGATAGTTTTTAAAATTCAGGTCTTTGTTAACCTCCTTGCCTAAAATCCAGCTCCTGCTTCTCGTAGCTCCATGGTTAAAGGCCACAGTCCTCTGGCTTCATCTTGTTTCCTTTTATTACCCTTCTTTCCACATGAATTTTAGAATCATTTTGTCAATGTGAAGAAAAAAAAGTCTGCTAGTGTCCTGGAAATGAGATGTAGATCATGTTGAATCTGTAGATTAATTTGGGGAGAATTGACTTCTTAACAAAATGGAATTTTTAACCCTGAACAAAGTTCATTTCTCCATTTATATAGGTCTTCCTTGATTTTCTCAGTAATATTTTAAGAGTTTTTAGTGTCTGGGTCTTTCCATCTTTTATGTTTACCTGTATTTCTTATTTTTCAGTGCAGCTGTAAATAGTGTATTTTTACTTATTTGTTTCAAAATACTATATTTTAAATTTTAGTTTCTGATGATAGAAATATAGCTGATTTCTGTATACTGACTCTGTGCCCTCCAACCTGGCTGAACACATTTATTAGTTCTAGTAGCCTTTTTATGGATTCTCTCAGATTTTCTGCGTAACCAAAGGTGGTCAAGATTTTTCTTCTTTAAACTACTGTCTTACTAAAGATAGTTCACATTTAAGACTTGCAGCCAATAAATACATTCTCTGTCACAGCTAATCAGCTCTGTCAGTGTTGCAACAAGAGTAGCCATAGACAATACACAAGTTAATGGATGTGGCTGTATTTCAGTAAAACTTTATTTACCAAAGCAAGCAACCCAGCCCACAGGTTGGAGTTAGCTGACTCGCTTCATGTAATCGTATTCCCCTCTGATTAGCAGACACTTTTACCTCTTCATTTCCCATCTAGATGCCTTTTGGTTCTTTATTTTGCCTGATTGCACTGGCTCCAGTACAGTGCTGAATAGAAGGAGTAAGAAAAGCCATTCCTGTCCAGTTCCTCACCTTCTGGGAAAAGCGTTCCGTTTTTCACCATTGCGTATGGTGTCAGCTGTAGGGTTAGCATGGATCTTTGTCATAGTGAAGACGTTCCCTTGGTTCCTAGTTTGCTGGAAGTTTTTATCAGGAATAGATGCTGAGGTTTGGCAAGTGCCTCTTTATCCACTGACATGATCATATGGTTTCTTTTTTAGTTTGTTAATATGATGAATAACATTGATTTTTACGTGTTAAAACAGCCCTGCGTTCTTGGGATACACCCCACTTGGTCGTGATGAATTTTCCTGTATTGTTGGATTTAATTTGCTAACGTTTTGTTTAGAAATTTTACCTCCATTTTCATGACATTAGTTTTCTTTCTTGTAATACCTTTGTCTGGTTTTGGATTCAGGGTAATGTTAGTTTTATAGAATGAGGACATAGTTCTTCCTCTTCGTTTTTCGAGGAGACTTTGTGTGGAATTGGTATTAAATTTTCCTAAAATATATGGTAGAATTCACCAGTGTAACCATTGGGACTGGAATTTTCTTTGTTGTAAGGTCTTTAAATAGGACTTTTGTTTTGGTTTTTAAGATATAGGGCTTTTTAGCTTATTTGTTCTTTCTTAATTGAGCTTTTGTAATTTCTCTCTTTCAAGGAATTTTACCCACTTCATCTGAATTGTCAAATTTATTTGCATAATGTTCATAATATTATTTTGTCATTCTTTTAATATCTGCAGAGCTTAGAAGAATGTCTTCCATGTTATAGATGCTCAATATCCATTTGTTCAATATATGGATGAATGAATGTGAAAATGCACAGTCCTTTATACACAAAAATTATTCATATATTTTGTTTCTATGTTTGTTTTCTTCCTAATGCAGATTCTGATAGGTTATTGAAAATTCAGGATCCAGTTCATTCATTCAGATCAATAGAACTGAAAGAATCTGACTGTGCACTACTTACAGGAAAAATTAAAGAAATGGAAAATAAGGTGAACTGGCTACAAGCAGAGCTGTTGAAAACAAGAGAAGCAAAATCACAGTTAAAACTTCAAAATGTGGAGTGGGAACGACAGCTCTGCAGCATGAGGTACTGAATTTCTTGGTTTTAAAGAAATATTTGAACTCTATATTTACTTTAATACTGTAGGTATGTAGGAAAAGTCTTAAAATTGCTAACTTACCTTTTGGGACTTTACAGGGGAGAAAATTTCATTAATATTGTGGAATATGAGACTCTTGGAAATAACAGCTATATATATATACACACACACTCATTCTATATTTGTTTAAAAAAATCTTTGGTCCTTATCTCTCAATTGTCCTCCAGAAAGTTTATATTACTTTACATTCCCACTTGCAGAATTATGAAATGACCATTTTTCTCAAGGCAGAAACTTTAAAAAAATTTATGCAGTTTGACTCTTAACATATGAATGGATGGACTAAAAAGTAAAGTGGAAAGTGATTACTGGTTAGTTTATTCAGCATCTCTCTCATACAGAGATAAGATTAGTTCAAAGGTCTATGCTGAAAGCACGGGTTACACTTTATTTCTTAATTACTTAATAGGGATCCTGCCTTGTACCAAAAGGGATTTAAAAATGATTTACTAAAATAAATAATATTCAACAAGGTAAGTTCAAAGTGCTGCAAAAGAAGAAACAT